>NC_069658.1:114817500-116147500 GCF_027244095.1 Hemicordylus capensis | reverse complement strand
CTTATCAAATAGGATAAACTGGCAGACATTGTGCAGGCAAGATTCAATTAGTGCTTTGCATCAGTGGTAAATCAGGGCCTACAATCTAATTAAGGAATTCAGAAGGCTTTTAACAGGTATCACTAGTCTTTGAGAGCACTTAATGCTTGCCTAGGGTTTTTCTCTTTCCCCTACATTTTCTTTTTCTAACCTGCCATTTCCCCATTAAGCCTTCAAGGTCAGGTTGCCAGGTCTCCTGAGGCTGCGGTCCCTGCTACAGGGAGTGGGGCCTAGCCAGACGTTAATGGGAGCACCTAATCTGCCTCACACTGAGCAGGGCCTTAAGAGCAGTAGGCCGGCCTTTGCTTTTGGCTCCCCATTCCGGTATTTTGTTTGGGAATCCTAAAGCTTTGGTCCAACCCTGAGACCAGATAACCTGACTAGAAGTAATCACTCAAGGTCGTTTGGAGATTGTTGCCATGTTCAGCTCATTCCATTTCTTTTGAAAAATGATTTTGGAAAAAGGTTCAGCATTTTTTAAAAAGTATATTTTTATAGCAGCCTTCTTTCATGTGTGCATGGTTCCTCCCATCTTATCCTCACAGCAGCTCTATAAGTTATGTTAGGCTGAGAGGGTGTGACTGGTCCAAGGTCACCCAGTGTGGATTTGAACTGGGTGAGCGAGTGGGCATTTGAACCTTGGTCTCCTAAGTCCTCGTCTGATATTCTAACCACTACACCACACAAGTTCTGCTATCACATTAGATACTATAATGCCATGTCTGGCTGAGGCTTTGGTGTGAATATGACAATTCTCTGAAGTCTTTTGAGCTTCCCTTTACCCCTTCTGTGAAGGTGGCAGATACATACACATAGAGAGATGTATCAAGCTGTCCACTCCACTGAAGTGAATGAAAGCATCTGTATGGCCTGCTTGAGCTTTATGTTTGTATTGCTATGCACACAGTCTTTTCCACTTCTTTGAGCTACATTGACTCTTTAAGTCTCTATTATCTCCTAGCACAATTCAAGTGGTGGTTTTGATAAAAGTGGCACTCTTAACATGCCCATAGACACTCTTTTTGGCAATATATAAAATATTTCAGGGCTGAATCCTGGCAATAAA
Organism: Hemicordylus capensis; assembly: GCF_027244095.1. Classification (NCBI taxonomy): domain Eukaryota; kingdom Metazoa; phylum Chordata; class Lepidosauria; order Squamata; family Cordylidae; genus Hemicordylus; species Hemicordylus capensis. The sequence continues at coordinate 116,146,395 of NC_069658.1, read as the reverse complement.
AACGGATGATGAACTATGGTGCCAGCTGAGTCCTGTATCAAGAAGACACACATTACATACTTAAGCAAACAACTCATGACTTCCTTGTGAAATACCTAAAAGAGGACAGATGAATGACACTAACGTTCCCATAGCTGTAATTTTATTTAGCAGACAGACAATTATAGAAAGGAGATGAATTTGCAGCCCCTGAACCGGGGAGCTATGGAGCCAGGACACTGAAAAATCAAACTGCTTTAACAAATCTTGGCATTGTAATGCTGCTGAGTAGACCTTGGTCTTTATGGAATTTTCTTTCTCTGTCACTTGGCATGTTTTTTCTTCATCGATATATGCCCCCTAACTTCACCTCGCCTTCTAATTTCCCATTGCCAAAGAGTCATCAGTAACGGTTTCAAGTTTCTTTACTTTCACATCATCTGTATTTCTCTTTTCTGTCTGTATACGTTACCCAGTTGACCTGGAGATTTTTATGCTGATTAGTGGATTTCTTGTGCACTGATAGATTTTCTCCCCACTTCAAATCAATAGTTGGCAATGGTGTAACTCATATCTATTGAGCTAGATAGATGGGCACTGTTCTCCATTGCGCTCTAATTGCCTTGTGTGATTCTGATGGTGCCAGATGATCACACAACAGGATTCTTACGTGAGAGGGATATGGCATTTAGATAACAAATAGGTCAACTGCATATTTATTAAGTACCTTAGCAGCATATTAGGGTTCTCTCTGGCATCTCTCTCAGCATTTCATAATATCTGCATGGCTGAAATTGTTAAAAGGCATGTCTTCTTTAGAAATGATTTGTGAAAGTAACAGAAGGAACTAAGCAAAAATCTCATTGTTCACTTCAAGCCAAATCAAAAGAAGTGGGCAAATCAAGACGTAGGAAACAGGGAACGTAGGAAATTATGAATCTCTTTTATTCATCTGGCTGCTGATGAAGTATATGCCCTCCAATGTAATAAATTAGCTGCAGTGGAGATCAGTGTTCCCTGTAAGAAGGAATCCCAGATGTTGTTGACTACAGCTCCCAGAATCCGTAGATGCATTGGGCTTTGACTGAGGATGCTGGGAGTTGTAGTCAATAACATCTGGGATTTTCTGTTACAGGGGACACTGGTGGAGGTGCACCCTAGCTTAAGTGATATATGGATCACACTGTCTGGTAATGTCTGCAATCTAAATGCTAAATAACAAATAACAAATCCACTTTTGCAGATAGTGATCAATTCATAGAAAGCTGGGATGTTTCCAGTTGCAAAGGTAGATCATAATGAGAAAGAACTTTCTTTTATTTTTTAAAAGAGACTTTATGTTCCAATTAGGTGCAAGTGAAATTGCAATGCCAGCATAAACACTTTGCTCTCAGATATAGAAAGCACTGTTAGAATTTCCATGGAAACCTGAAAGAAGATTTCTCCATGAGGCCTGACTGTTGAATCACCAAAGTAACTCTATTTCCCTGGAGTTACTTTGGTGATTACTTTGGTGATTTCAGCTATGTGAAACTGTTGCAGTACACAAAATTTAGAGCAATTTGAGATGACAGTTTGCCCTCAATAAACGTGGGATGTCCTTCCAGGGTCGGAGAAATCCCATGCAGCCAAACCTGTCCCTGCTACCGGCTCCCAGACTGGGATTGAGATCATCTGGGAGTGGTGGGGGTGGGGTGGGGTGGGGGTGGGGTGGGGGGAGGGAGGGAGGCAAAGTGTGGGTCTGTTGGACCTGTGATTTGCCATTATGTGCAAAGGGGGCCCTATCTCTTTTGGTTTGGTCTGGGAGTTTCATGTCAATGAGTGAACATGAATAAGACCCAAGGAGTTTTATATGATAGATACTTAAATGAAGGGTCTTCATGCCTCAAACCTGAATCCTAAGACTCAAACCTGAATCCTGCACCCTGTTCACAGATACTAGACCTGTTCTCAGGCCTGGTCCCTGTTTCAGAGTCGAGCTCTTAGGCAATACCGTTTAATAGTTTGCGGTCACTATGATAATTGTGATAAGATCTTAGGGGGACAGGGCAAGCGAGGTGCATGGATGTAATGGCTGGTAGTGGCTGAAGCATAAAGGTCTCCAAGGTATTTTGAAGATTTGGATCAGACTGAGGCTAACCTAAATCAACCTGATTCAGATCTTAACTGAAGCTTCATGCACAGCTTTAATTAAGATGTCTGTGTGAAAATGCCTGTGCACTGTGGAAGCCGCTGTTGTTTGCCAAGTAAATATGCACTGGCTGTTTCTTATTGAGGATATTTGTAACAGCGTATTGCAGTATCTTGTTTAATTATGAGTTTTCTCACCAAGGCTTATTCAAGATTAGTTTTTTCCATAGTTCCTAACATTTAATCCTCAGCAATTATGCAGATATTATATCGGAGACATAGGGGGATTGTTGCTTGGTTTTGCCCCCATTGCCTATGGCTGTTCTTAATGTAATTAATTATTAGGTTTCAACTCACTTGGGTGTTGTACATTATTTATAAAACAAAAAAGAGGAATTGATGCAGAAAGGGCTCAATTCAGAAATGCCTCTTAACTGAGAAAAGTATCTTGTCATCTCCCTTCTCCTGCCTACAGGACTGTGCATTAGAATTGATTTACATGCTTCATAGATAAGAAAGTAAGGATGGTCTTAATGGTCATCCTAAAGCTCATTAAGCAGTGCTCAAGTTATGTGAAAGGTAGGGGAGTACTGATGAAATGCAGATGCCCATCCCTTCACTTCCCTCCCAGTTTTAACCAGCATATGGATTCTAACACCAGTAGTTAAGGGAGATGTCACAAAAAATAAGAGGTACGGGTATCCTCTACATCCTGTGATTTGAGTACTGCTATCTAGCCCAGCATTCTCTTTACTTCAAATCAGGAGAGACAAATGTCCTGAGGTGACGGGCTGGTTTTCCAGCTGGCCTGCCAGCTAGAAACCAGGGGTCGGGGATGGGGGGGAGAAGTGGGCTGCTCCTGCCAGTGGCTGGACAGCCGATGGGAGCAGGCAGCAGTGGACCAGCCCAGCCTGGCCACTGGGAACAGCAGGCAGGGTGGGCCAGCCTGGCCGCCAAGAATTGGCCGGTGATACAATAAGGGGGTGGCTGATTGGTGGTTGATCTCCCCCTTATCCTACCACATGCAGCCAACAAACTGCCTCAGTGTTCGTTTTCTGAGATCCATGGGTGATTATGGAGAAGGAAAGATGATACACACGCTCAGTACAGTGAGTTTTAATGGGCTTTATTAAGGCTAATGATTACATGTGTAGGTGATTAGGCATATAAGCAAGTAGTTATCATTTTCATTTTTCTACAATTGTAGTGTAGTGTTCAGTAACAGCTAAAAGGATTCCTAAAATCATTTCCCCCTTTGCCAAAATGCAGAGCTGCTAACTAGGAATCAATTTAGCCTTACCAAGATCAGGGAGTTTAAGAACTGTGTGAGAAATATCTTATCTCCCTAGTTGCTTAGGCTACAAACCAAAACAATTTTCCCCAGCTCAGTTCTGACTGCAAGTACACTGTTCAATCAGTGTTTCTCCTAACTCGGCCCACTAATTTGGTCTAATAATTTCTGTGGCAGTTAATTCATACCAGTAATAAGTGCAAGGCATCTTTGACTCTTAACAGAAAAAGCATTTCTTTCTAACCCTTCTACTAAATGCTGAATAGTTACAAACACTATTGCCTAATTGTTACCAAACAATCCAGAAGCTGTGTTGGCAGAAAGCTAAAAGCTAAAGTACAGTTTCCAAGGAGGGAAGGAGACCAGCAAGAGGAATGTCCATTAAGGCAGCTTGGGAAGGGGGAGAAGGAGGGACCGGAAGAAGAAGAGGGAGAGACAGACGCTGTTTTCTGCTACCTGGCAAACGATGGCTGTGGCAGGGACCTCGCTGGAGCTCAGGATAGGTAAGAGAGAAGATCCAGGGACAGAGGGGAAAGGGGGGAGGGGGGAAGCAGGTGTGTTAGTCAGAAGTGGCTGGTTTTTGAAGGAATAGTTCTGGGCAGCATTTACCGGTTTCTGTGTCAGCTGGAATGATCTCCGGAGGGCAGTCCTTCCTTCGGCTGGCTTTCCCAGTAGGAGAGTGACTTTGGCTCTAAAGATTCAGGGAGAGGGCTGCACGACACTGTTCTCTATTGAAAGCAGTGTCTGGCATTCCTCTCCTTCTTTCTAAAGGAGAGGGGCTACATGGTGCCTCTTCCATGAAGAAGCCCATGAATTCCCTCCTTCCCCTCTTAAATGGCTGTCTGCCACCCCTCAAAGTCAAAGCAATCACCTCATCTTCTCGGAGTGTCTTCACTTTGAGAAACAATCTCCAGCCCTGCTCCCCAAGTCCTCTCTCGCCCTCCAGGTGAGGAGCCATTCAGGAGCTTGGCCTGGCTCTTTGTCTGATCAAATTCAAGATATAGGCACTTTTTTATGTCAAACCGGCCCTGACTTGTAGCCATTTCAGATCTTTATTGATGTTCTTCAGCCCAGAGAAATATGTTAGAAGGGCAGGGAATGTTACATAAGCAAGAGGGGGTTCAGTGTTATACGAATGTGTTAGCCCCCATAGCACGGCATAGGCGTTATTATCTTGTGGTTTCTTATAATTTCCTAAATCAACTAGATATGATTACGCTTGACCTATGTCAAACTAGTTCTCATGACTGGATTTAGCAAGCCAAAGGACAACCCAAGGCTTTTTGCAAGGCAGGAAACAGGCTTCAAGGCTGGGAGAGTGAGGGAAAATTCCCCATCTCTCTCATCTCTCAAGAATAAACTTTTCTGTTCACTGGCTTGGCTTAGAGAAAAAAATAAAAGTCATATTTCAGGTCCACCTACCTGTTCATATCACTGGCGAGTAGGCGGAGGTGGCGGTCTGGCTTTCCAGCCAGCCCGCCAGCCAGAAACCATTGGTAGGTGGATGGTGGGGGGAGCGGGCCAGGCGCGGGGGTGGGGTGGGGAGAAGTGGGCTGGCCGGGCTGGTGGAGGCGCAGATGCTCTGCGTCCAGCCCAGCTAGTTTTATATAATGCCTGAAGGTGACTAGAGAAAATCATGAGAGAAATACACTTTGACTTATGTTTCAGATTTCATACTATTGTAGAATCATTACATAGTCAATCTATTCAGCACTTTAGATTGAGAATAATGGGGTTTTAAACCACCTTCTTCTTCTTCTTCTTCTTCTTCTTCTTCTTCTTCTTCTTCTTATTATTATTATTATTTATTGTTTACACAGTCAGACAGGTGTTAGGGACAAGTTTGTTTTATCCAGACATTGAGTCCTTCCCAAGGACCTGGGATGGCTGAATTTTATTATCAATGTTGTTGCTGTTATTATAGATATCGTCGCAGAATATAGGCTTTTCCCAGTAAAGTTCCTTTTTGTAATTGGCTGATGGTGATTTCTGTGGCCCCTATGGTGTTGAGGTGCTCTTCAAGTTGTTTTGGAATTGCACCCAGGGCACCAATTGCCACTGGCATTATTTTGGTCTTTTTTGACACAGCCTTTCAATTTCAATTTGTAGATCTTTGTATTTGGTGATTTTTTCTATTTCTTTTTCTTCTGTTCTGCTATCCCCCGATATTGCTATGTCGATTATTTTAACTTGTTTTTCTTTCTTCTTGACTACAGTTATATCTGGTGTATTGTGTGGCAGATGTTTGTCTGTTTGTAGTCAGAAGTCCCATAATATTTTTGCATCTTCATTTTCTACAACCTTTTCAATTTTGTGATCCCACCAATTTTTGGCTACAGGTAGCTTGTATTTTTTGCAAATGTTCCAGTATATCATCCCTACTACCTTGTCATGCCTTTGTTTGTAGTCAGTCTGTGCGATCTTTTTACAACAGCTGATTAGGTGGTCCACTGTTTCACCTGTTTCTTTACAAAAGTGGCACCTGCTGTTTGTTGTTGATTTTTCGACTTTTGCTCTTATTGCATTTGTTCTTAGTGCCTGTTCTTGTACAGCCAATATTAAACCCTCTATTTCTTTCTTCAAGTTGCCATTCTTAAGCCATTGCCAGGTCTTGGTGTTGTCTGATTTTCCACTTATATTGTGCAAATATTGGCCATGCAGTGGCTTATTTTTCCATTTTTCTGCTCGGTTCTTGACTTGTTCTTTCTTGTAGGTCTGCTTTAATTGGTTTTTAATAGTTTCTCGTTATTGACCATTTGAAGTGCATCTTCTTCACTGTCTTTTATATATTCTTCAAGGCCTCTTTTCTCCTCCTCTACTGTTTGATGGACTTGCAGCATTCCTCTTCCACCTGAGCTGCGAGGGAGGTATAGCCTATCTACATCACTGCGGGGATGCAGGGCATGATTTATGTTATCATTACTTCCCTCTACTGAATTTTAAAAAACAAGATAATGAATATTCACACACACACACACACACACACACACACACACACACACACACACACACGTTTTTTGTTTTAAAGTGCCTTTCACTGTTTGAGGAGTGATGTATGTTATTGCAGATCCAAATGTAAATCCTTCCTTTGTTTCTCCTAGACTACTTATGGATGACACATCAAAATAGCTTCTAATATAAAACAGGAGTTTTTACGCTTCTCTAGTCTTTATACTTGGTGTCAACAAAATTTTCTTTCAGTAATGCTATTCTGGGTTGTCTTCCTTGTGTAGTTTCTGGAGTGGTTATTGTAACTCTTCCTCTTTTCCCCAGTAATGTCTTGCAGCAGATGATTCATGATGCTTGAACTAGAGTATATTCCTCCCAAGCTTCTATCTTGCCTGCCTGAAATAACATCCTATTAAGCAAAGTATTGACTATTAAATTGCTCTCCTGGTTTATAAGCCATTGCATTATGTGCCTCCCACTTCTCATTCCATGCATTTATTTAATTGTGAATTCCATCATGGGTGGAATGGTATGACTTTTACTGTCTCTACATCTCGTTACAAACCCAACCATTACTGAGCAATTTATTCTAAAGAGAATATTTTATATATGTATAGTATTAATACAAAATTATCAGATTAAGAAGATTCTTTGTTTCTTGAAAGGTCTTGTAATGCATGCAGCAACAGAAATATGTTCAATGAGTGGATATAAAAAATAGATTAATGTAAAATGCCAGATCCTGGTGCCTTTAAGCCCAGAAGCTGGATGTTTGAATAAACAAATTCACATTACTTCATTATAGAATGATAACATGTTTACTATGCTTTACTACTGCATTACAATGGGTCTGAAGAACTATGTTAAAACTAGCTTGGGACATGTTGACTTTTTGTGCTTTGAATAAGACTACTATCCTATGCAGCCTTTCCCCCTCTTTGCAGCCTCTGCTAGGAAACCCCAGAAGAAAAACCAATACATAACTTCTGTTCTTAGAACTGTGTGTGACTCCAGATGTAGGATGGTGGTGGCAAGGTCTGCTCTTTAGTACCCTGAAATTCTACTTGGCCAAGTGCCTATGCAAGCCCTCAGACCCCTGCCCCTCTTTAAGCTTCAGTGAGGCAAGGTAGCTGAATGTTAAGTCAAACCATGGCCCTGAGTGCTTCCTCGTGTGAGCTTGCTTGCAGGTCACCCTGGGAAAGATTGCTTTAGATTTCCCTTGACACTGAGCTGAATCCCTGGACTAGAGCAAACCTAGAAGTAGCCTACCTATGCAATGTTCTGCATGAGACTGCCCTAGAAATCTCTAGCTCTTTGAGTGGAATCACTGAGGCTGAGCTCGTTCAGATATGGGCTGGCAGCAGGCTAAACCCATTCTCCTGATTGCCCTACAATCCCAGTCCTCCCCTTGATTTGCTATTGGCACATGGGGTGCTCTAACTGCTTTTGAATCCCATTGTTAGCCTCGCAGTTGGCCCCTTTAGTGAAAGGCACTCTGGTTAAAGCTTCCACTGTAAATCCAGCATTTGTGCAGGAGCCAGTAACCCGCCATCCACGCAAACTGTGAAATGTCTGTAGGTAATGCCATCCAATATGGAATGTTGGAATCTTACTGGTATGCATCCAGAAACAACCTCATGGAATAATACCTGAAATTGTCTCACCACTACCCTTTCAACCATTTTGCTTCCCAGAAGGCAAACTTGTGATAGGTCTTTTTCAGGCCAGCTGAGTCTATAGAGGACTTTCTCACAAGGTCACTAGCACCTTTAAAGCACTAGGAAGTGTCCCCTCAACCAATGACTTGTTTACCATGGCTGTTAGAAAGGCCTTCAAGGCAGACCAATCAGATTTTGCAATGCAGATCAAGGGTTGCGAGAGAGCCAGGTGTGGATTTAAACCATACAAGAATCCTGTCCACTTCACATCCTGAGGCATCAGCAGTTAAAACATATACATCAAAGCTCGACAAGTGGGTGTTTTTGATACTACATTCATTGACTTGGGAGGCTGAGCTGAAGCAGATGTGAGTGATTTTATCATCAAACTGCTCACAGCAGGCCATGGAGGGAAATCTCTCTTCTGGATGTAATAGCCCTTTAAGAGTGCAAAAACATTTCCTGGATGACACTGAGTGGAGGCAAAGGTGAAGGAGGGAAATTGTCTTTGCCTCCATGAGTCTACAACTGAAAAAAGATTGTGAACTACCCATGGATTTTTTGTCTGGGGTGGAATATAAATGTACTAAACAAACAAACAAACTTAATATTTAAGAAGTGCTCTCAGTTGTGCTTGGTCAGATTCAGCCTGTGTTTTTCGCTAGCCATTCCTCTGCAAAAGAATATCTTAGGCTTCTGGAGTAAACCAAGGAGGCACCTAGGTCCATTGCCTGAGAAGAGGGCACAATTGTGTACAATGGCTGAAGAAGTTACTTATGGCATTGATCTTCCAGGATGGTGACAGGAAGGCTAGCTTCAGCAGGCAAATCCCAGAGCATTCCATAGAACAATTGGACCTATTAAGGGCATTTGAATTAGTCCCCTTTCAGAGGTCAGAGGAACCCAGAAGAATTTGAGATGAGGAAAAGCTGTTGTAGAAATACCCTGATATGGACAGCCATGTTTTGCTTCTTTCTGTATCAGATAGGGGTGATCTGACTTAAACTATACATGAGCAGGGGATTTCCACCATTTTGATTAACTGCTTCTTACTGCTCTTAACTCGAAAAGGGAGAGACTGCAGCTATGAAATATCCTGCAATATAAAATTATCATGTGGTACCTATTATCATATTTATCCCCTTCAGCTAGAACTTATTACGAGCTGAAGTAAGAACCATTTGAACTGTCACGGATACCATAAATCAAGACATTAAGAAGTATTCTGGGCGGAGGGGGGAGAAGCCCTCACCATTTAAAGCAAAGGCATGGAAATCTCAATGCTTGCTAATTTTATGCCATTGTGACTAAATTATCTCAGAGGATTTGGTGAACCTGATCAGTGAGAATCAGAACCACACACACTCTCCAGAGGATATTACAGAAAACATGCAGAAATACCTCAAGGATGACAATAATCGCTTAAAGGTTTACAAAGCTTTACTGCTTGCTCTGTAGCGCTTACTTTATTTATGGGAATTGAATTAAAAATGGGTAGAGGTTAGAAATGAACTGCAACACATTAGAAGCACCTTAGGCTAACTGAACTGAAGTAAGAGTTCATACATATTGAAGAAGAAAAAGCAGTGAGGGTAATTTTTATGGCCCATAGTAAATCTGTTTGTTTAACACATTGACAAAACACTGTCCTTCAACAACTGCTTGTCATTGTAAGAAAAAGAAAGCCCTCATAATGCTGTCAAGGTCAGGCAGCTTGCATGTCGACTCATAAACGTAATGGTTGGTCCCACAAAGTAAATATGCCCAAGGGCACCATTAACTTCAGTGCCTAATTTAAGAGTACTGGATATGTTTTGCATCTTAAATTGCATTTGTCCATTGGTGCTTCCCTGCTGCTTTTCATGCCTCCTGATCTGAAGGGTGGTGGGGGGAAGGCTTCATGGCAAGAACCATGTTGAGCAAATGCTTTACATACTGAATGATCACAGGAAAAACTACTCAGTTTAGAATATTTTAAATAGGGCTGCAGTCAAACTTAAAAACATAAGAACAGCCCTGCTGGATCAGGCCAAGGCCCATCTAGTCCAGCATCTTGTTTCACACAGTGGCCCACCAGATGCCGCTGGAAGCCCACAGGCAGGAGTTCAGGGCATGCCCTCTCTCCTGCTGTCACTGCCCTGCAACTGGTACTCAGAGGCATCCTGCCTTTGGGGGTGGAGGTGGCCTATAGCCCTCCAACTAGTAACCGTTGATAGACCTCTCTTCCATGAAGTTATCCAAACCCCTCTTAAAGCCATCCAGGTTGTCGGCTGTCACCACATCTTGTGGCAGAGAATTCCACAAGTTGATTATGCATTGTATGCAAAACTACTTCTGTTTGTTGGACCTAAATTTCTTGGCAATCAATTTCATGGGATGACCCCTGGTTCAAGTGTTATGTGAGAGGGAGAAAAAATCCTCTCTATCCACTTTCTCCACACCATACATGCTTTTATAGACTTCTATCATGTCTCCCCACACTAAAAAGCCCCAGGTGTTGCCTCATAAGGAAGGTGCTTTGGCCCCTGTTCATCTTGGTTGCCCTCCTCTGCACCTTTTCCAACTGGAAATCCCCATTATTCCCTATGGGAAAATTCTTAAAGATGTGTAAACTTTAAAAAAAATCACAAAAAAATCAGCCCTTTGCCTAATTCCTTTGAAATTTGGGTGGTAACTTCCACCCATTGGACACTACTACCACGACCACCCACTCCTTTTGCCCTGGGACCCTTTTTAAAAATCCAAATCAATTCGGATTCGGATTCAGAAAATTTGGCTACAAAACAAAACAGGGCTGATTCGGATTCAGAAAATTTGGGTACAAAACAAAACGGGGATGTTTTGATTTGGATACAAATCGAAACAAGAAAATTCCAAAATGCACACCCCTACTCAAATCCCATCAATGTATACCTGAAGATGGGGTTTTTTGTCTCTTTCGCTCCCTCATTTTACATTTGCCAACACTGAACAGCATTTGCCATTTTGTTGCCCTCTCACCCAATTTGGAGAGATCCTTTTGGAGCTCCTCACAATCCATTTTGGATTTCACTAACCAAAAGCATTTGGTATCATCTGCAAATCTGGCCTGCTCGCTGCTTACCCCTGCTTCTAGATCATTTATGAATCAATTAAAAAGCACCTCTTACAGTACAGATCCCTGGGGGACTCCACTTCTTACTTCCCTCCATTGTGAAAATTCTCCATTTATACCTACCCTCTGTTTCCTGTCCTTCAACCAGTTAGCAATCCACACATGTACTTGTCCCCTAATCCCATGACTGCTAAGTTTTCTCAGGAGTCTTTGATCAGGAACGTTGTTGAAAGCATTTTGGAAGTCCAGGAAAAGTATGTGAACTGGATCACTTTTATCCACGCACTTGTTGACACTCTCAAAGAACTCCAAAGGTTGGTGAGATAAGATTTACCTTTGCAGAAGCCATGCTGGTTCTCTCCCAGCAGGGCATGTTCTTCTAAGTGCTTTACAATTGTATCCTTGAGGATGCTTTCCATCAATTTGCCTGGAACTGATATTAAGCTAACCAGCCTGTCATTTTCTGGATCACCCCGGATTCCTTTTTGAAAATCGGTGTTACCTTTGCTATTTCCAGTCCTCCGGTACAAAGCGTGATTCTAGGGATAAGTTATATATTTTAGCAAGGAGGTAGGCAATTTCACATTTGAGTTCTTTGAGGATTCTTGGATGGATGGCATCTGGCACTGGCAATTTGCTAGTTTTTAAAATTTCCAGACAGTTTAGAATGTCATCTCCCATCACCACTCTCTGTTTCAGTTCTTTAGCCTCTGTCCCTGTGAAACCTGGTTCAGGAACATGCATATACTCATATCCTCTGCCATGAAGACAGATGCAAAGAACTCATTTAGTTTCTCTGCAACTTCCATATCCTCCTTAATAATCCCTTTCGCTCCCTCGTTGCCTAACCATCCAACTGCTTCCCCAGCAGGTTTCCTGCTTCTGATGTATTTAAAGAGGTTTTTGTTATTCCCCTTGATGCTTTTAGCTAAATGTTCCGCAAACTCTCTTTTCACCACTCTTATTGTCACCTTGAATTTCTTTTGCCAGAATTTGCATTCCTTTCTGTTCCTTTCAATTGGGCAGGCCTTCCCATTTCTGAAGGGAGTCTTCTTCCCCTTTAGAGCTTCCTTGAGTTTACCTGTTAGCCATGCTGGCATCCTCCTGGTTTTGATGGTACCTTTCCTCCTTTTTGGTATACATTCTAACTAGGCTTTTAGTATTGTGGTTTTAAGTATCTCTCCATGCATTCTGGAGAGAAGTGACTCTCCTGGTTTTCCCTTTCAGTTTTCTTTACACGATACTCCTGGTTTTAGAGAAGTTTGCTCATCTGAAATTCAACATGACTATGTAAGACTTCCTTGGTGATTCTCTCCCCGCATGTATGCTGAATTGGATTGCACTATGGTTACTGTTCTCTAAATGGTCTATGACATTGACATCACACATCAGGTCCTGGGTGCCATTTAGGTTGAAGTTCAAGGTCACCTTTTCTCTGGTTGGTTCCATGACCAGCTGTTCTAGGGCACAGTCATTCAGCGTTTCTAGAAATTTGAGCTCTTTGTCATTACCTGACTGTGAATTTATCCAGTCTATGTGTGGGTAATTGAAGTCACCCATTATTACTGCCCTGTCTCTCCTTGACGCCTCCCTGATTTCCTCCTCCAACTCCCAGTCACTGTCAGCATTTTGATCATGAGGGCAATAGCAGGTCCACAGTACCGTATTTCTTTTCAATCCTTGTATTTTCACCCACAGGGTTTCTGTGGAGGACTCCAATCCTCCTACTTTTTCTAGTTTGTTAGATTCTATCCCTTCTTTAACATACAGCGCTACTCCACCTGCAAGGAGCCCGTCCCTGTCCTTTCCATAGTGTTTATATATCTCTTCATCTCCTCATGATCTCTCCCAGCGGTTTCATGTGGATGTTAAAGATCATTGGAGACAGTATGTAGCCCTGGGGCTCGCCATATAAAAGTCTGCATTTTTAGAACAGCAAGCACTTATCAGAATTAAGTGTATCTGTGCACACAAAAATGTAACTTAGCAAGTCTGTCCAACTGTTTAAAATTAGGCATGGGGAACTTATAGAACGTTGCACACTAGCAACATATTGTGGCCTTTTAGGGGTTTGGACCCCAATCCTTTTTTTTTTTAAAAAAATGTACTCATCATGTAGTAAAAACAGCAAAGGTATCGGGCCTTGTGGGCTACCAGATAAAGTTAGTATGCTATGTCTGATCGATCAAGTTCTGGATGCATGATTTGAAATGGCCAATCTCCATGCTTGTTTTCAAACTAGTTGACAGCAAGCTGATACTTTTTCCAAAACTGTTGATAGTTGCCACTGAAATGAAGTACTACATTTGAATTACTCATATATGCAAATATTAATGCTGACATATCCTTCTGCGTTGACCTTTTGACAATATCTTCTTGGTATGTTGTCTGTTTCGACCCTTCTCTATTTACTATTCAGTGAGTCAATGAGAAATGGGGATTATATGTTTGCCAGTCAAAGTATAAAATCCGAAAAGGTCAAAGTAGTAAAACAGGATATTAGGAATAAAAATTATGATACTTTACTCTCAAGACAAAGTGAATAATGAGAAAAAGTGTTATGAGGCAAAGTCTTTGACAAGCATGGGAAGTGCTATTGGCTGGAATCTTATCTATAATATTATTCTTTCCACATCTGAAAATGTTGTATTCCTTTCCATTTTAAGAGTTATATATATAATTAAAATCTGGAGCTCAGACAAAATAGTATTGAAGAGCTCAGTTGAAACAGGATGTACACTATGTGATCTGTAAGTCCACAGGCTTATGAAATCTATGAAACTTTTATGACATGATCCGTTGTCATTACGGTTACCAATACTCCAGGACTGGCCTGGAGATGAAGTGGCACCTCAGTGCTTCGCTGCTTCTCTAGCTCTCTTGTTTATTGTCTTTACAGCACCACATTAACAATAGAGTCCTTTGCTTAGGCATCCTCCAGCAAGAAGACAACCACTGACAGACAGGCAAGCAACCAAACTGGGTTAACAATGATGCCAAGAGAGGGATGAATGAGTGGGGGTGGAGCTGGATGTGACAAGCAGGCAGAGAACACCCAGAGAAGCGATGCTGGGGCAAGGGGAAGGAGGAAAGAGGGGTAGCAGAGGTGATGAGGGCAGCAGAGCATGCTCCAGGAGTGGAAAGACAGAAGACAGAGGCAAGGACAGAAGAGAGGTAGAAATGTGTCAGCAGCTCCAGGCCAGGGATGGGCCTGGTAAAGCACAAAGAACAGCAGCAGATATGTGGCAGTAGGGACCAGCAGAAGGCACGTGGGATACACCGGTGGTGAAGAGTGGGGCAGGGGCTCACAATCACTGCTCTGTGGCACACCTGCCTCATTTTGTTGTATGGGGAAGCCACACCTCACCTCAAATCTCCAAGAATTATCATCAATCTCCAGGTGATGGTTGAAAGCAATCCAGAGATTTTAAAACTTGATATTGTAAACTGTATTTGAAAATAATATCGGGGTGGTGGGAAATCTCTCCCCTCACTGCAAGTGTCAGTCAGAGTTGACAGCTCTAGCTGCCATTCAGAGCAGACAGTGCTGATTCTCTTTATTTAGCAGGGGGAGAGTAACTGGCCCTATCCACCCCCAGCACAGTACCTCCAGTGACTGTTGCTGATGTCTGTCTTATGTCTCTTTTAGATTGTGAGCCCTTTGGGGACAGGGAGCCATCCTATCTATCTATCTATCTATCTATCTATCTATCTATCTATCTATCTATCATTTCTCTGTGTAAACTGTCCTGAGACGTTTTTGGAAGGGCAGTATAGAAATTGAATTAATAATAATAATAATAATAATAATAATAAGAAGAACAACAACAAATGCAATAAGAGCAAAAGTAGAAAAGTCAACAACAAACAGCAAGTGCCGCCTTTGTAAAGAAGCAGATGAAACAGTGGACCACCTAATCAGCTGTTTTAAAAAGATTGCACAGACTGACTACAAACAAAGGCATGACAAGGTAGCAGGGATGATACACTGGAACATCTGCAAAAAAATACAAGCTACCTGTAGCCAAAGATTGGTGGGACCATAAATTCAAAAGGTTGAATTTAAAACAGCCTATATTCTGCGACGATATCTATAATAACCAACAGTATTGATGATAAAATTCAACCATCCAAGGTCCTTTGGAAGGACTCGATGTCTGGATAAAGAAAACAAGTAAATAACACCTTTCTAACTGTGTAAACAAGGAATAATAATAATAATGGCAATCAATCATGTTCTGGACCCCCACAGTGATGTAGATAGGCTATACCTCCCTCGCAGCTCAGGTGGAAGAGGAATGCTGCAAGTCTATCAAACAGTAGAGGTGGAGAAAAGGCCTAGCAGAATATATAAAGGACAGTAAAGAAAATGCACTTAAAAAGGTCAATAATGTGAAACTATTAAACACCAATGAAACCAAGCAGGCCTACAAGAAAGAACTAGTCAAGAACTGAGCAGAAAAATGGAAATATAAGCCCCTGCATGGTCAATATTTGCACAATATAAGTGGAAAATCAGACATCACCAAGACCTGGCAATGGCTTAAGAATGGCAACTTGAAGAAAGAAACAGAGGGTTTAATACTGGCTGCACAAGAACAGGCACTAAGAACAAATGCAATAAGAGCAAAAGTCGAAAAATCCACCACAAACAGCAAGTGCCGCCTTTGTAAAGAAGCAGATGAAACCGTGGACCACCTAATCAGCTGTTTTAAAAAGATTGCACAGACTGACTACAAACAAAGGCATGACAAGGTAGCAGGGATGATAGACTGGAACATCTGCAAAAAATACAAGCTACCTGTAGCCAAACATTGGTGGGACCATAAAATTGAAAAAGTTGAAGAAAATGAAGATGTAAAAATATTATGGGACGTCCAACTACAAACAGACAAACATCTGCCACACAATACACCAGATATAACTGTAGTCAAGAAGAAAGAAAAACAAGTTAAAATAATCGACATAGCAATACCAGGGGATAGAAGAACAGAAGAAAAAGAAATAGAAAAAATCACCAAATACAAAGATCTACAAATTGAAATTGAAAGGCTGTGGCAGAAGAAGACCAAAATCATCCCAGTGGTAATTGGTGCCCTGGGTGCAGTTCCAAAAGACCTTGAAGAGCACCTCAACACCATAGGGGCCACAGAAATCACTATTAGCCAATTACAAAAAGCAACTTTACTGGGAACAGCCTATATTCTGCGACGATATCTATAATAACAGCAACAATATTGATTAAAAAATTCAGCCATCCCAGGTCCTTGGGAAAGACTTGATGTCTGGATAAAACAAACCAATCAATAACAACTGTCTGACTGTGTAAATAAATAATAATAGTATTGACCTAGATCCAGATGGATCAATGATTTGGTTCAGTATAAGGTAGCTTCGTATTAGGGATGTGTGAAACTTTTTGGGTACAGAACGATCTGTACTCAAATCTGCCTGCTTCAGGCGATTTGTGCATAAAAGAAATCCCCCATCTGCAACTCCCAAAAGATTCGGCTCCAAAACAAATCGCCCGAATTTTGGAGCCCATAGTTTTGTTGTTTCGGACCTCCATTTTGTGGTGATCTCTGTGTGTAGTCTCCATTTTGTGTTTGACCTCGATCTGAATTTCCCACCCTTCCAGGCTTCAGATTGATAAACGAAAGCATGGGCTGATCTTCTGACACTTGTCTCCTTGTTCCTGATTGGCTCTTTTGGTTTTTGCAAGTGATAAATGACCCTGCATTGGCCAGGGGAAGGTCGAAGAAGGGGCAAGGGCTGGGGATGTTCAAGGAAGGATTTTCAAAGAAATTTAAAGAAGCAGCAGCCACCATTCTGCCTTTCTGCCTTGTGGGAGGAGAGAGAGAGAGAGAGCTTTGCTTTGCTTTGCCTCACTGCGTATTGTTCTGCCTTGCCTGCCTTGCATGCCAGCGCCACCCAGCCTGCCAGTGCCTGTGCTAGCCTGGGTGGATTCTCTGCTGTATTCGTTGCTTTTTTGTAGAGAAAAAGAGAATTCAAGAGAAGAAAAGAGAATTTCATCTGATTCTTTTTTCACTCCTTCCTGCTGCTGAGAGAATCATTGCCTGCCTGAGCCAGCCACCAGCTCCAGAGCACCAGCGGGTTGTTTTTTTCCTGTTTGGAGGGAGGTTTTGGGTTGCAATTGAATTTTAAAAGTTGTGTGTTGTTTAGTTTAGAAGAAGTTTAAATAGGGATTCTGTCTGTGGGAGGGATCCCAGTTAGCTAGTACTAGTAGTTGGTTAGAAGGGTAGCATAGCCTTGTGGTTTTAAAAAACAATTCTGTCTTTTTTCCCATTCCAAAGAATTTTTTTTCATTTAAAAAAAACAGAAGCCTGTGCTCCAGCCCTCTGTGCCCATAATATATATAGTATTACTAATATTCTCTACCCAGCAGCCTACAGGCTCTGAATGGGCACACAATCCAGCCTCCTCACTAAACCCATTTACCACACCCCAACTTTGCTTGCTTGCTTGCTTGCTTTATTTATTTATTTATTTGATGGATTTTTATACTGCTCCAAACCAAAGGCTTTATACAAACAAAGCCTTCAGGCAGCCATCACCCCAGGCCAGTAGTCCAGCAACAGCAGCCTATTGTGTCTGTTCCCTCTCTGGTGCCCAGCCCAGCAGCCTACAGGCTCTGAGTGGGCACAGACTCTAGCCTTCTCCCTTACCACCCACCCCCAACTGCAGGGGGCACACTCCACTGAAGTCAGCCCAGCCCCTGTTTTTGGCCCTTCTCCCAACTGAGTGTCCCATTCCCTGAGACACTCACTCCACTTCTGCCCCTTGCCACCCAATTCTTTCAAAAAAGTTGTTTTTTAAGTCAGGGTTTTTAAAAGAAGCCCCAAAAGAGATGGCTGGGTATGGCGGAAGAGTGCCAATTAGGGGGAGGGTTTTTCTTGCTGGTCGGGGGGGGCAGTGATAGGGTCCTATTCCCTGAGTCACCTCCACCCCTGCTTTGGTGTGCAGGCTGGACTTCTCTCATCTGCCTGGCCCTATGCCAGGGCCTTCAGCCAGGCAGCAGTTAGTGGGGAGGGCCTCCCCTGCCAGCGAAGAAGGTCTTCCCGTGGCAGATGTGGAGGTGGTGCAGGTGGAGCTGGCTGCTAGTCCAGCCAGACCCACCTTACCGCCCTCCCCACCAGTCTCTGTGGGGGGGTGGGGCCCCCAAGGTTGCATCTGAGGAGGCCCAGGAGGAAGCCCCTGTGTTTCCTGTCCCTGGGACATCCCAGGCCAGCTCTGAGGGCAGTGGTGGTGGCGTGCCCCGGAAGGAACCAGCAGAAGCACCACCACACAAGTTGCCCCGTGTTGCAGGAGAGTCCAGCAGTGTGGTGTGGGATCAATTTGAGCTTTGCCCTGGTGATCCCATCCATGCTGCCTGCACCTACTGCAAGGCACTTGTTAGCAGGGGCAAGGACCCAAAGCACTTCAGCACGTCAGGTCTGCTGTTGCACCTGCAGCAGCGGCACCTGGGGGTCCAAACCTCTGCTGGAAGTGGCACTAGACCAAGTGCCTCCTCCAGCACTAATAGGAAGCAATCAGTGGCTCCTGTCCTAGGAAGGAAAAGCTGACTGAGCGGTGGATGCAGCCTCTGGGGAAGCAGTCTGATCGCCCAAAACCATATCTTATTATCTGGGCCATTGGGGAGATGATGGCTATGGATTATCAGCCTTTTAATATCATGGAGAATGTCGGCTTCTGGTGTCTGCTCCAGATCCTCACCCCAGAGTACAATATCCCCTCACGCACCACCTTCAGTAGGAGGATGGTGCCCTCCATGTACTGTGTGTGCAGGGAGGCTGTGTTGGCCTGGTTGCTTGCAGCCAGGCCCAGCACCAGTGTGCACTTCACTGCAGATCTCTGGACGAGCCACCGTGGGCTGCACACTGCCTTCATGTCCCTGACAGCCCACTGGTGGGGGCATGAGGGTGAGGGGACATCCGGCTCCGCTGGAGCTGCTTCCATCTCCTCCCATGCAGGCAAGCCTTCTTGGGCAGTGTTGCATGTGGAGGCAATGGACACAGACCACAAGTCAGATGAGTTGTCGGCAATCATGGACTAACAGATGGGGACTTGGCTAACCGGGGAGCCAAATCTCTGCCAAGGCTTCATGGTCACCAACAACACAGGCAACATTAGTAAGGCAGCCAGCCAGGCAGGTTCAATTTGTGCACATCGCTTGCATTGCACACACTTTGAACCTGGTGGTGCAAGATGCGCTTGGGCTTAAGGAGGCGAAGTCCAAGCGCCAGCAGAGGTTAAGTTTAGTTCCCGCCCCAGAAGCTGCTGCTTATGTGGCCACTCTTGTGGACCAGTGCCACAAGATTGCTGGCCACCTGCACTGGAGCGAAAAGGCAAGGCGCCTGCTCAAGGCCAGGCAGATTGAGCTGGGCTTGTCTGAATACCTGATCCACCAGGATGTTCCTACCTGGTGGAACTCCACCTTTCTTTTGCTCTAGCACCTGCAGGAGCAAGAGGGAGCCATCCACAGCCTGGCAATGCGTAGTGACTTGGATGTGTGTGACCTGTCCACTGCAGAATGGAAGCTCATTTACGAGCTGGTCTTAGTACTCAAGCCGTTTTATACTGCCACGAACAGCTTGTGTACTGAGGCAGCTATGGGCTTTGCCCAGTGGTCTTCTCCTCAAGAAGGCCATGGGTGATCTCCAGGCCACTCTGACCACTGGGGATGCAGTCGCCCTGGCAGGTTGGCTGAGGACTGGGGTAGTGGAATGGCTCACGACACCCTTGGGTGCATCTGCACAGCATGTCCTGGCATGCATCTGCGACCCAAGGATGGAGGGCAGAGCTGTCACCCCTGACCAACTGCCCAGGTGAGGGACATCCTGGTAGAACATATCAGGCATGCAGAGGAGAAGAGGCTAGGTGCAGACGACCAGGAGGAGGGGGCTGGCGCGCAGCCTAGCAGTGCACATTCCACCCCCAGCAGCACTGCCATCACCACCACTTCTTCCCAGTGCAGCAGCGCGGTTTCTCTGGCAGTGGCACCAGTGGAGCAGCCAGTGCCACCTCCGTTCACAGAGGGCTTCTTTGGTACCTGGCCTGTCGCTCCCTGCAGCTGTGCTGAGCAGTCTGTTGCTGAGCAGTCTGCAGGAGCCGGTGGAAGGCCAGGAGATGGAGCCGTGACAGTTTTGGGCAACGCATCGCCATATCTGGCGAGATTTGGCAACCACTGCTGGCCCTTTCCTTGTTTGTCATTGAAAATGAATCCACTCTCATTCTACACTCAGAACACCTCAGAAACAAACAAAAGCTCAGTACCCCATGGGCTTGTGGGTATGGGGGTGGTTGACACCCTATGTGTACTACATCAACACTCACTCTGGGCCACCCCGGTGCCCCTCAAGTGGAGTTATGGGGCTGCTGAAATTTCCATTATTCCCTATGAGGAAAAAGCTTAATAACACAGAAACTCCACAAATTCGTTAAAAATCACCCCTTTGCCCAATTCCTTTGAAATATGGACGGTAGCAGGCACCCATTTGGGCGCTACCACCTGACCCATTCTTCTGCCCCCAAAATCCCCTTTCTGCCCTGAATCTGCCCCAAAGACTTGCCAACTGCAAAAATCATTTAAAAATCAGCCTCTTTGAAATTTGGGTGGTAGCTTCCTTGCACCCAGCTTCCTTGGGCATTACCACCAACCACAACCCATCCTGGGCCACCCTGGTGCCATCCCCCCTGGGGAGTTATAACTAAGGTTGCTGAAATCCCCATTATTCCCTATGGGGAAAAGCTTAAAATGCGTAAACTTCAACAACAAAAAACCACCCTTTTGCCCAATTCCTTTGAAATATGAGTTGTAGCTTCCTTGCACCCATTGGGCACTACCCCCCACCACATCCCACTTTGGACCACCCCGGTGCCCCCCATTGAGCCACATGGAGCTATAAGGTTGCTGGAATCCCCATTATTCCCTATGGGAAAAATCTTAAATATGCGTAAAATTCAAAAATTCTTTTAAAATCACCCTTTAGCCCAATTTCTTTGAAATTTGGGTGGTAGCTTCCACCCATTGGACCCTACCACCACCCCTCTCTTTTGGCCCCAGGACCCTTTTTAAAAAATCTGAATTGATTCATATTCATATTTAGAAAATTCAGGTACAAATTGAATCTGTGGTGATTTGGGGGGGTCAGATTTGGACCCAAAACAAATTGGGGGTGTTTCAATTCAGGTAAAAATTGAAATGAAAAAATTGATTTGTGCACATTCCTACTTCATATGATCATTTCCTCTGTGAAAATAGAATGGCAACATTCTGTGATGTGAGAAGGAATTTTGATTTCAATGGGAAAATACCAGTTATGCATTTGGTTCTGTTTTTTGTTCTTAAATTTATTTATTTTATTTAAAATGTTTATACCCCACCCTTCCAGTACACTATTGCTCAGGTAAATCAGGTACAATCACAGTCAAAACTATGATACCTCACCAGCACTTTGAAGTAGTGCAGTCTAGAATAGTTTAGCTTGGATTTGTAAATTGTTTAATTTGGTTAATCTTAGTCTGATTTTATATTGTAACTGTTTTATAAAGGTCCCCCTGCTAACTTGGCAAAGAGGCACCTTTTAACATGGTGATTCTCTTTATTTAGCAGGGGGAGAGTAACTGGCCCTATCCACCCCCAGCACAGTACCACTCCAGTGACTGTGGCTGGTGTCTAATGTTTCTTTTTAAATTGTGAGCCCTTTGGGGACAGGGATCCATCTTATTTATTTATTATTTCTCTGTGTTAAGATGTGTTAATCACCCGGAGCCATTTTTGGAAGGGCAGTATAGAAATTGAATTAATAATAATAAAAATAATAATAATAATATTAAAAAATGTCATGAACCACCCTGAGCAGTAATGTACTGGAGGGGCAGGGCATGAATATTTTAAATAAACAAACAAACAAACAAACAAATATTACTACTTCCATTACTGTCTCATTCTACACAAAGTGTTGATGGGCTGTAAGAAGCAATAATGCAGTCCGAATCACTACCAATTCCTGAAATTTTGTGTGTGTGTGTGTGTGTGTGTGTGTGTGTGTGTATGTATATATATATATATATATATATATATATATATATATATATATATATGAATATGATTATTGTTTATGATGCGGGGGGTACTTGTAATGCTCTGTCCACCTGCTATTTTATTTTAATGAAGACTGAAAAATAAATCAGGTAAGTAAAATCTTATTAGTATGAAGCTATCAGAATGTATTTCTTACCTTCAGCTTGATGCAGTTCCACTGGGAATTTGGACTCTGGCATCCCATTTTATTGCTAAGGACTAGAAATATAGAAATCCATATGGTATATGGCTGCTAGGTACACTTTGGAAAATGTAATTACTGGCTTCATCCATTTTATTTTATGGTATTGAGTTTAAAAAGAAGCCAGAAAGATAAGATTAGATATTTACTCAGTTATAGCTTAGATAAGATGAAAAGCATGTCGTCTTAATTATCCACTGCAGGCTCAAACTACAAACCTGGGGATTTTTGCTGAGTTCTGGATCTCTCTACAGATCCACATAATAAATCTTCTAGCTGGATAAATCCAAATTGATCAGTTTGATTCAGGCCTTTAAAAAAATCAATATTGTCTTTGAATTTCATAACGTCAGGTTATTTTACTCTGCAAACACTTACCACTCATACTGATGCTTTCCCCAAACATCCTCATTTCCCAGTACCATACAAGAAAACTAGAGATTTTTAATATGTTTTTGTTTTTGGAGGACTTTATCAGAACCAAAGAGAAAGCATATTTCCCTTGATAGTTGAATATATACACCTGAAGATGCCTTGTGATATTGTTGGAACCAAAACTCAAAGGAGAATTTCAGGTTTCCTCCCAAGGAAACACTGGATAATTTTCTCGGATGGTTTCGCCACACTCCTGCTTGATACTAGGTCTATTCACATGTTACATTGTCCACATGTACAGATGTATTTATATACGTATATTTTGTATGTGAATGATTGTACATGCATTTAAAATGTTACTCATAACTGTTCCAACTAATATGGAATACCCGTATAATCACAAGTGTCTTTCAATCACTAACCTACCACACCGCGGAAGATGCTGGATGGATGATAGATAACCTCCTCCAAGAAAGACTTGGAACTGGACTCAAAATACCCAAAGTATCCCCACCAACACCTCATAAAATATCTCAGGGTTTGTTTTTTTAACCAACCCAGCTCCAAGCCTATTTTGGACTCTGTTGCACCCCAATGATATAATTGCGGCAGGGTCTGATCTCTTTCTCCTTCAGTGTACATCCTGCACCTTCTCATTAACTGCCTATGTTTATTGCTTCTTTAGCAGTGACAGGAAAAGGAAAGATGATGTCTCCCGTCAATCCCGTTCCCTCTCCGATGCCTGGCTGTCTCTCAGATACATGCAGTGTTGTCAGATGTAGTTTTCCTGACATTGATCAGCAGCACTGGAAAAAGCTACATTCCCCAGTGCTCTTCCTTGTGTCAGACATTAGAGAGGAGAGGGCCTAGAGAGAGAGAGAGAGAGACTGTCCTTCCCTTCCTCTGCTGCCAAAGCAGCAAAAACAAACAATTTTTTAAAAAGGTAAGTGAGGGGGCGGGCAGGGAGCATGTGGGGGAAGCAGAGAAAGGCAGAGATTAACAGAGCAACTAAGCTCCTCTCAGTCCAAGCTGCAGAAGAAATTTGGGATCATAAAGTTGGCCTCAAATGGAGCAGTGCAGGCCCACCTGGATTTATATTCTGAGATGCTTGAGTAATGCTTGGATCCATCATTAGTTGGCTGCCTGCTTTGACATATCTCTGGAAGCATTCCTTCAATTAATATGCTCCCTTCTTCTTTCCAAAACATTTCCATACCCAACAGTTATTTTAACAATGTAGAGGACACAAGATGTCTGTTTTGAATTGTGTAGTGGGGGGAGGGGATTAATTGTGGGCAGCTTTTAGCGCTAAAGGAAAGACTTGGGGAGCTGCTGTTCACAAGAATAGACAATACTGAGCTCGAGTCAGTTCTTAAACATCGTTTAATTCTGGGGAAAGTATTGGGACTCAGAACTTCCACTTGACTTCGACCTCATTGGCACATTGGACCAAAGAGTTTCACTGCATGGGCTGAACTCGTAACACGGAAGATACAGTGAAATAATAACCGGTGGTGTTTTTGCTTAACCCACTCACTGATCCAGGCCAGCTTTTGTATGGTGCTTTAGTTACTTTTATTCCAGTCCAGAGTGAAGGCAGGGCTAAAAAAAGGCCAGCTGCAAGAGCACTGAAGGCAGTGTGCACCTGCCTCTCTGTAAATAATATCTATCTCATTAAACTTGAAACTTTTACCAGTGGCGGCGTGCCATCCAGCACCAGCTGTGGCAGAAGATCGGCTCCGCCACTCAGCTGGCAGAAACCATTTGTGTGGCCAGCAAATGGTCTCTATGCATATGTGGAGGCCAGATGAGTGGAGTCTATCCTCCACCGCAGCGGGCGGTGCACTGCTGCTGGTAAGAGCTTTCAGATGCAACGGTACAGGAGGTAAGCACCTACTAATTTAGACTTAAAGGTGCCTCCTACCTCCCACTGTCCCCCCAGTGGCATCTGCACCAGCTGCCACTGTTGCCAGGGTAGGTTGTTGTAAGTGGGTGTGTTGTTCCTGCTTTTAAATTTCATTGTGCTTTGATATTGTCTGCTCTGGCACTGGTGGCTACCACCAGTGTGAGCAGAAGTGTAGTCACAGCCATCTTTAAAACTGCCTCTTGCACTCTCCCTTCGTTGTTTTTTGGAGCCGATTTTCTTTATTTTCCTAAATTGATTTTTCTCTTCAGAATAATCATGCATATTGCATACCTGGTCCTGAGCAGAATACCAAGCCTGTAATTTAATTGCAAGCTTTTGCTTCCTCTTTATAAATCACTTGAAGTCTGCTCTTATGTCAGCAGAACTCTTCAACTGAATTATGTTCTTCTACTCAATCAAGGGTCTTCTATATCATATTATACAGTCATAGAGCTCACTTTGCAGTACGGCTCCTGCTTCTATCATAATAAACACAAGTCACATCAGGTCAGTAATCAACAATGTTGTCATTCTTAACAATCTAGGTGGATGAACAAACTGGACACTTGGATTATTACTGTTTCTAACTATTGGGATTTTTTACTTAATGCTCATTGGTTCTTTATGTTCTTTATGTATGTTGTACATTTGTACAATTAATTCACACTCATACACAGCTTCATGCAATAAAAAAGAAAAGAATTTCACATTCTACCAGAAAGGTAGAAATAATGTTATACGAAGTCACAGCAATCAATCATAAAACCAAAGAGAAACATCCCAAAGGATTAATAACTTTGTAAGTAATCAAATATCAAATGAAATAACTGCTTGAATTGCAAGAAAACAATGCAAACGGTTATGCATAATCGTTCTTATTAATTATAATTAATTGCTATAGTTTGTATCCCAACAATGAACAAATATGGACAATTTCTGCAGAAGCATCTGCCTCTGCCTACATCCTATGCATCTCATCAATTGTCAGATTGATTATTCAAACTATTTCTCAGGTATTGTTGTACCACATCTTGAAACCTGTGGTATCTGTACACTTTCATTTTGCTGCTATAGTAGTTTTAGCTGTTTTTAATACATTATATATAAATTCCAGACCATTGATTTCAGTCCTGCCTCCTTGGAATTCCTAAGAACTTGGAAATCTAGTGCAATGTCATAAGTGGTTTTTAATTTTTTTAAGTACACCAAATTCACCATTGATTGATAATTCAAACAACTACTATGGTTTAATTCATAAACCTTATGTAGCTTGTGTGTTGTTATTAAATTCCAATGTAATTAGTTTTATTAAAACATTATATTAATAAATTCTGCTACAAAGCAAGTGGGATAGAATGGCAGGCATATAGATAGCTACAGCTGCAGCATGGAAGTGAGGACAAGAAAACCTTTCTGCTCTCCACTTTTTCACTCTCAGTTCCACAGCAAGATCTCTGTAAGACATGTCTGTTCTGAATAGGGTGCCACTGATGTCACAGAATCAATGGGATCATACAATTTTAGATTGGAGGCCGCCTTCTCTAACCACCTGCTCAGGGTAGGAAACCAATACATTTAAAACAAAAAAAATTTATATCCCCCTCTGTTGTGGGAAAAAATCCTCTGGAATCTAGCCTTCCTGTTTGATTCAGCCACTTGCGTTCATTCTTCTATCACATGGATAGAGAATGGGGCATCTTGCCAGAACCAAAGAGAATTAGACCAAATTCCCGCAATTATACTTGTTGCCTGACTGAATGGAGTTCAAACAACAAGGGTGCCATGCTCAAATAAGCTTTTATTCTGTGATCATGAAAGGTGAAAGTACAGGTCAGAAAGTCTGGCATGTACTCTGCGCTGAAGCTGCACAGTTGATCAGTTTATATAGATTTCAAGCATACAGGTATATTAGTAAAGCAATTAATACATGTCATTGGTAATTAAACATACATATTCCAGAGGTGCCATCTAGAACCTGGGAAGATGAGTCACTACCTGGCCTTTCTGACAACTTTAATCCCTATCGTTATCTCCTGGTACCAGCAAAATCCTATTTTTTGCTGACTGAGGAATTTGGCTAATGGTCTGTACCTGACAGGTTCTGGTACCTGTTATCTCTCGTGGGCTTCCCATCTCACAGTCTTGAGGGGCCCACATTCTTGGCTTTGGCATCCGTTACCTCTTGACTGAGAGGCTCCCAATTCTGAACAATTCTTATTTCAGTCCTGCTGGCTTTATATTCTATTAGGGACCTGAACCAAACCACTTTGAATCATACTTTGATACACACTTTTATATACTTATTTGTAGGTCTGGATTAAACAGTTCTTTATCATTCTTCCTCCAAGGAGCTCAGAGCAGTTTACATGTTTATTTTTATCCTCACAACCACCATATGAACATAGGAAGCTGCCTTTTACCGAGTCAGACCCTTGGTCCGTCCAGCTCAGCATTGTCTACACAGACTGGCAGTGGCTTCTCCAAGGTTGCAGGCAGGAGTCTCTCTCCACCCTATCTCAAGATGCCAGGGAGAGAACTTGGAGCCTCAAATGCTCTTTCCAGAGCAGCCCCATCCCCTAAGGGGAATATCTTACTGTGTTCACATGTAGTCTCCCCTTCAATACAAGCCAGACCCTGCTTAGCAAAGGAGACAATTCATGCTTGCTACCACAAGACTAGTTAGGCTGAGATATACATGACTGGCCCAGAGTCACCCAGTGAGTTTACATTCCTAACAGATGGCTGTTCAGGCTCTGTTTGAAAACATCCAAACACAAAGGAGAGCCCACCACTACATGAGGCAAACTGTTCCACTAATGAACAGCTCTTACAGTTAGGAAATCATTCCTAATGTCTAGCCCAGATTTTGCTTCCTTGTAAGTGTAAAATCTCTTCTTCTGTGCTACAGCTCTTCAGATCTTCGAGGACTGCCATCATATTTCAGCTTAGTCTCATGTCTCCAAACTAAACATACCTGATTTCTCTGACCACTGTTGCCCTCTCTCAACCTGTTTCTGTTTATCAACATCTTTTTTTTAAGTATGGAGCCCAGAATTAGACATAGTATTCCAAAAGTCTGACCAGCGCACAACAGAGTGGAAAAATTATTTCTCGCAAACTCAGCTCCAGGCGGACTTGGAAGAAACTGATTATCTAGACCCATTTCAAACTGGTTTTCGGGCGGGCTATGGGGTGGATACTGCCTTGGTCGGCCTGATGGATGATCTCCAATTGGCAATTGACAGAGGAAGTGTGACTCTGTTGGTCCTTTTGGATCTCTCGGCGGCTATCGACCATAGTACCCTTCTGGAACGTCTGAGGGTGTTGGGGGTGGGAGGCACTGTTTTACAGCGGTTCCGCTCCTACCTCTCGGATAGATTCCAGATGGTGTCAACTAGAGATTGTTGCTCTTTAAAATCTGACCTTAAGTATGGTGTCCCTCAAGGCTCCGTACGTTCTCCAATGCTTTTTAACATCTACATGAAACCGCTGGGAGAGATCATCAGGGGATTTGGAGCTGGGTGTTACCAGTATGCTGATGGCACCCAGATCTACTTCTCCATGTCAACTTCTTCAGGAGCTGCCATATCCTCCCTAAATGCCTGCCTGGAAGCAGTAATGGGCTGGATGAGGGAGAATAAACTGAAACTGAATCCAGATAAGACGGAGGTACTTATTGTGTGGGGTCAGAAATCTAGAGACAATTTTGATCTCCCTGTTCTAGATGGGGTCACACTTCCCCAAAAGGAACAGGTTCACAGTCTGGGAGTACTTCTGGATCCACACCACTCCCTGGTTTCTCAGGTTGAGGCGGTGGTCAGGGGTGCTTTTTATCAGCTCCGGCTGATACACCAGCTGTGCCCATTTCTTGGGACCAATGACCTCAAAACAGTGGTACATTTGTTAAAAACCTCCAGAATTTACTTCTGTAATGCGCTCTATGTGGGTCTGCTCTTTTATGTAGTCTGGATACTTCAGTTGGTTCAGAATGTGGCAGCCAGGTTGGTCTATGGGTCATCTTGGAGAGACCACATTATTCCTTTACTGATGGAGCTACACTGGCTGCCAGTAGGTTTCCAGACAAAATACAAAGTGCTAGTTATAACTTATAAAGCCTTAAACGGCTTAGGCCCTGGGTATTTAAGAGAGTGTCTTCTTCACTATGAGCCCCACTGCCCATTAAGGTCATCTGAGGAGGTCCGTCTCCAGGTACCGCCAACTTGTTTGGTGGCTACACAGAGATGGGCCTTCTCAGTTGTGGCCCCGATATTGTGGAATGCGCTCCCTGCTGAGATATGTTCCTCCCCATCTCTGGCAATTTTCAAAAAACACCTGAAAACCCATCTTTTCACCCAAGCTTCCTCAGCTTCCTAATTTTTTTATGTTTTATTCTCTGGTTTATTTTTAAATTGTTAAATTGTTTTAAGTTTTTGAATATGTGTTTAACTTGTTTGATGCTATTGTTAACCGCCCAGAGATGAAAGTTTGGGGCGGTGTACAAATTTGATAAAATAAATAAATAAATAAATTTCTATTGATAAAATAATAGAAACTTATTAATAAATAAGTTTCTATTAATGCAGATTGCATTAGCTTTTTTAGCAGCTGTATCATACTGAGTCTTGTTCTAAGTACAGGTGAAACTCGGAAAATTAGAATATCGTGCAAAAGTCCATTAATTTCAGTAATGCAAATTAAAAGGTGAAACTGATATATGAGACAGACGCATTACATGCAAAGCGAGATAAGTCAAGCCTTAATTTGTTATAATTGTGATGATCATGGCGTACAGCTCATGAAAACCCCAAATCCACAATCCCAGAAAATTAGAATATTACATGGAACCAAGAAGACAAGGATTGAAGAATAGAACAATATCGGACCTCTGAAAAGTATACAGTGTACTGTGCTTGATTGGCCAGCAAACTCGCCTGACCTGACCCCATAGAGAATCTATGGGGCATTGCCAAGAGAAGGATGAGAGACATGAGACCAAACAATGCAGAATTGCTGAAGGCCGCTAATGAAGAATCCTGGTCTTCCATAATACCTCATCAGTGCCACAGGCTGATAGCATCCATGCCACGCCGCATTGAGGCAGTAATTGCTGCAAAAGGGGCCCAAACCAAGTACTGAATACATATGCATGCTTATACTTTTCAGAGGTCCGATATTGTTCTATTCTTCAATCCTTGTCTTCTTGGTTCCATGTAATATTCTAATTTTCTGAGATTGTGGATTTGGGGTTTTCATGAGCTGTACGCCATGATCATCACAATTATAACAAATTAAGGCTTGACTTATCTCGCTTTGCATGTAATGCGTCTGTCTCATATATCAGTTTCACCTTTTAATTTGCATTACTGAAATTAATGGACTTTTGCATGATATTCTAATTTTCCGAGTTTCACCTGTATATGAGAGCAACAGCCAAACCATAAACAACTAGTAAATCCCAAATTTAATTTAGTTCATGTGTTGATTTTTGAAGCAAAGAGATCAGAATAAGTGGAAAGAATATCTGTGCTGTCAAGAGAAAGGAGGAAACATTGGCTTTCCAATAGCAATGATCATTAAGGAAAAGGACAATTATTAAATGTTTGAAGTCTTATTATTCTTAGAGTATTCAATATGGGGTTCAGATGGCTATCTGAGAACACATCATCTTGATATATTGAAATAGACCAGAGAGACAAAATCCACAAAACACAAACTATAATCAAGCTGTTTAAGCCTGGACTTTCCTTCTTTCCTTCTTCATGTATCAAGTCTGCTTCCAAAACTTCTTTATCTGTTAAAGACTGCTCCAGATAAGGTGAGGGAATAAGTATATCCATTATGCAAAATTCATGGTAATTGGTTCTCATGCACTCCCCTACACCCTTCTCTACTCAGTGTTGGGGCTTATGCAGGAGGAGAAGTCCCCAAGGGATTGTG
Organism: Hemicordylus capensis; assembly: GCF_027244095.1. Classification (NCBI taxonomy): domain Eukaryota; kingdom Metazoa; phylum Chordata; class Lepidosauria; order Squamata; family Cordylidae; genus Hemicordylus; species Hemicordylus capensis. Next base: position 116,115,770 of record NC_069658.1, on the reverse strand, counting down.
CCCTTTTTGTATTCTTGCTGATCAGAATTCTTTTCCTTGTTCTAACGCTGTCTGTCTGCATGTCACTGGAGTTGTTATTTATTGATTATACTGACACCAGCAATAAAGAGAGAATTGTTTTACATCTCAGATGAGGATGTGTTTCATGATTCATCATATGCAATCCAATTGCAAATTATTCTCTGTTGTGTTTCCCTATGAACAGCAAATACATAATACATCCAGCCAAGGGATCCTATAAAATACTCTTTATTTTTACACACACTGGCACCCACCCATGTTTTTATTTCATTAGAACTATTTTATCTCTTTGTGTGGATTTTGTGATGTTTTTCATCCCATTTTCTGTGATGTGCCTCCCAGGGGAAAAAAAGTTAGCATAATTCAGATACATGTAATTTAAATAAACACAAGTTTGAAGGTTAGTGTGAGCCCGGCAGGCTGGCTGATGAAGGGCACAAATGGCTCAGGAAACAGAACTGAAGCTGGAGTCGGTTCACCATGACTTCTGCCAGGAACAGGCCCCTGGGAAGGCTGGGTCCGGGTATCTGAGATGAAACTACCACAGGTAAGACTGTTACCATGGAAGACCCCGGACCTGGACGAAGTGAAGGTGCTATTAAGCCTGGGAGAGGAGAGAAAGAGGGAGAATGTGTTATGTATTTGCATAAACTTGGAAACATGCTTGTATAGATAATTATACGATTAAACTATTAAACACTTCATAGATCTACTCTCTCGTAGTTAAATCTGTATATGGAGATAGTAAAATATATTAATTTCTCATGGCTTGGATCCAAAGGTGCTCTTTCATGAGCAGAAAGACTCTCCAGCTCATGGAAGGGCTGTTTCTGACCCAGAAGAGCATTACGTGAGGAAAGCAACCCCAGATCCAAAAAAGTTCTTCAGTTTGTGCAGCTTCTTGTGCAAGCGTTTGCACAGGCACTTTTAAATATATTTTAATGGCCCAGTAGCGTTTGTGTATACAGTCTTCTTGCCATGTTTCTCATACTATGATGCAACCTCTGATACACTGAACTTGCACAAGCATTCACAGAACACTAATACACTTTCTCCTTTCACTTCTGGCTCTCTGGGTCTAAATCAAAATGTTTATTTATTTATTTATTTATTTATTTATTTATTTATTTATTTATTTAAAAATTGCAAATGCTGAGATTTGATTTTGATTTCAAAATTTGGCAACATATGAGAACTTCTGAATTCTTGGAGTCTCTAGGAAAGCCCTAGGCTCTTTCCTAGTTGGTTATCAGTTATGAAACCACACCATTCCCCTTCCCTGTTTGTGTCAATCAATCAGTATTTATTTATTGTCATAGACCAAAACTACAAGGATGAAGTACAACAAGAACTTTACTTGTCTGTGTAAAAAAGATGGTTAAGGGCTCTGTGCAGCACAATGCAGCACTGAGTAGTCACTCTGTGAAGTGAGGACTTATATCTATTATGAGACATTCATCTTGTCAGGTGGCAGAGGGCTGTGTAACATGATGCCAGGTCTGTCTGCCTTTTCCATGATGTTTATAGGAAATCATGCATGGTCTCTGACAATATAAATATTAGCTGTACTTCCCCGTATATGGCATATTAAATCATATTATGTGGCACCCAAGAAATGCAGGTTATAGCACTTCCTGCTTGCTATTTCCTTAAACCTTCCTTCAGAGCCCATACGAGAAGAATGGTCAGGGGGAGGAGAAACAGCCCCTTGCTCTTGAGGGAATGTTTATGCCTGCTGTGGATAAAGTGTACTTGTGCCATCCATGCAGGTTCAGAAACTTGAGTTTGCTCCTGGAAAAAATGGTAGCCACATGGCCAGGAAAGCATTTTATTTGCTGCAGTTGCTGCACATGTTCCTGAACTTTTTGGAACAGAAGAATCTTTTGACATACATTTTTAACCTTAGGGATTGACTACAGTATTTTTTAAAAAATGTGAGGCTGCCCTTTAAGAAGACTCAGAAACTGTCACAGTCCACCTCGTGATGAATATGTGAAGGAAAGGAAATAGCAGATTAATTTTTCAGCAGCTGCATGGACTCCTTGTGCTCTGTCAGACCCAATTCAAGTTGGGCCTTCTTTTTAAAGCTCTGCAGGGTCTAGCACCAACAAAGACTGCTTCTCCCTACGTTAATCTTCAGGATGGCTAAGATCTTCAGATCAGGCCTTGTTCCATTTACTCTCATTACATGAAATAAATTAATTGAGTGCTAGTATCAGGGCTTTAATTGCAATTGTCCAGAAGCTCTGGTATGATCTCCAGTGGAAGTCAGAACTAAATCCTTGGTTCTGGCTTTCTGAAAAGGCTCCAAGACTCATGAAATTTCAGTGTTTTTAAAGGGTGAACTGATGAGGAGGCTGATCTGAATTAATATGCTTTCAGTGATGAATGTGCTGTTTAGTTATAGTGTTTTGATTTATGTTCTATTGCTGTTTTAACTATAGCTGTATATATAATTGCATTTTTATGTAAACTTCCTTGAATTTGAGAAAGCATACAAAAATAAATATACAATTATACTCTTATGTAGAACATTGCCTAATTCAGAGTTTTCTCTGTTGCATGAATAGATTCGCTTAGATCAAAGTACTATAAAACATGCAAGGATTGTGAGAAGGTTCTGACCAGAAGATATTTCGACACTTTATTCTCACGTTATTCTTACAAAAATCCTATGAAATAGGTTAAAGTGACAGATAATAGAGCCATTCATATGATGGGCAGGAAGGCTGCTCCAACTCACCTCCCGCCCCCCACCAGATGATCACAGAAATCAGGGGCGTGCTGTCCATTAGGCAAGGGGAGATAGTTGTCTCCTGGCCTGCTGCCTCAAAGGGCCCCCCAGAGGCCAGTCTAGCACACCTGTCCCCCATGGCTGTGGTGGCTACCCAATTACAGCTAGCAGCCTGGGTGGGCCGTGCAATGGCTGGCCGCGTCAGTGTGATGAGGGCACAATTGGAGGGGGCTTTCCCTTGCCTTCAAAGCAAGACTGAGCAGCTGCGCCTGTGTGCCCTTTCTCTTCCGGTCCGGGTGGGTGTGGGTCAGCAGCTGCCTGCCTGCCTTGTCTGTCACCAGGACCATTTCCAGGGTACCCAGTCTGTTGCACCCCTGCCCGCACCTGTTGGCCCCTACCTGCCGCCACCTCTTTCTCCCCTCTCCTTCACCCTCCTTCCCCCCAGCTGGTAGGGATGTGCACAGAACCGGCTGGCCTGGTTCAGTTTGAGCCTGGACCAGATTCAAACCAGACTGTGCCAGTTCGGTCCGGCATCCCCTCAAACACCCCCCAATTTGGTTCGGTAGGGGTGGGGGGTATTCATGAACATATTTTTTTAAAAATAAATTAAAAAATGTTGTTACTTACCCCCTTGAGGATAGTTGTTGGAGGTGGCGGTGGGTGTGTGTCTGTGGAGGTTCCCTCTTACCCCCACTGGCCTCTCTTGTAGCCCAAACCAGACCATTCATCTGGCTTTCTGGCATGGTGGCCATTTTGGAGGCCGCCTGCAATTGGCCTGCAATTGGCCTCTGTGTGACCCAGGCCACACAAAGGCCAACTGCGCAGAGGCCAACTGCGCAACCAAACAGGCCGGTTTGGGCTGTAAGAGAGGCCAGCGGGGTGGGAGGGGGAACCTCCGGGGGTAAGTAACAAATTTTTATCATTATTATTTTATTTTTTAAAAAAAAAATAATCTGTGAAACACCCGCCCCCTAGAGATGTGCACAAAACCGGTTCGCCCGGTTCGGTTCGGATCCGAACCGGGTCCAAACCAGGAGGGGGTGGTTCGGATCCAAACTGGTTCAGACTGGTTAGGATCTGTTCGGACACCTGAAAATTGGTAGGATGGTAGCTGGCACCCAGGGGTACCTGTCAACCAAACCCCAAAGCAATCAGACACTAGTACGATTTTTTATGAATTTTTGAAAATTATTATTATTATTAATAGGATATAATGGGAATCGAACCAGGCCATTATACCTTATTGTGGAGCACCCATGGGTGCCAACAACCATGCAAACCCTGAAGCAATCAGACACCCCTATGATTTTTTATGAATATTTTAAATATTTTCAATTATTTTTCTCATAGAGTATAATGGGACCTGAACCAGTCCATATCCCCTATTGTGGAGCACCTAGGGGCACAAAAACTGGGGGGGGGGGTGTGGTAGACAGACAGGGGTGTCTAACACCCAAAAAATCCCAAGGCAATTGGACACTCCTCTGATTATTGGTGAATTGTTAAAGTATTTTTGAATTCCTCATAGAGAATAATGAGGATTGCAGCAAATGTATAGCTTCACGTCAGGGGGAAAGGGGTGTCGTAGAGTGGAGTGTGGTGGCTGCTAGTTCCTAGGGTGGGCAAGGAAGCTATCAGAATTATTTGAAAGGAATTGGGCAAAGGGGTGATTTTTAAGTGATTTTTGAAGTTTACGCATCTTTAAGGTTTCCCCCCATTAGGTATAATGAAGGGTGTATCGCTTCACGTCGGGGGCAAAGGGGTGGCCTAGAGCAGTGTGGGGTTGGTGGTAGTGCCGGGTAGGGGCAGGGAAGCTACCAGAATTTTTTCAAAGGATTTGGGCAGAGGGCTGATTTTTGGTTAATTGTTGAAGTTTACGCATCTTTAAGTTTTTTCCTCATAATAAGTTATAATGGAGCTTTCAGCAGCCCCATAAGTGCACTTCGGGGGTGCTGGGGTGGTCCAGAGAGAGTGGTGGTGTAGTGCACATAGGGTGCCAACCACCCCCATGGGTTTCTAACCCATGGGGTACAGGGTTCTCTTGTTTCTGAGGTATTGAGTGTGGATTCTGTGATAGCATATTAGAGTGGATTCATGGTGTCTCATTGAAAATCTTATTTGCATCCTGCCTTTGGTGCTGGAGGTGGCCTATAGCCCTCCGACTGGTAGCTGTTGATAGACCTCTCCTCCATGAAGTTATCCAAACCCCTCTTCAAGCCATCCAGGTTGTTGGCTGTCATGACATCTTGTGGCAGAGAATTCCACAAGCTGATTATGCATTGTGTGAAAAAGTACTTCCATTAGTTGGTCCTAATTTTCCTGGAAATCAATTTCATGGGATGACCTCTGGTTCTAGTGTTATGTGAGAGGGAGAAGAATTTCTCTCTATCGACTTTCTCCACAACATGCATGATTTTATAGATCTCTATTAATGTTTTCCTTATATTTGTTTGGAGAAGAACCAAACTGGTACCCTAGAAGAGTAATGCAGATGAGTTAATAGGTGTCATATGTGTGCCTGCAGGACCTGCTCTTCTATGTGCTTTACAATGTTATCCTTGAGGATGCTTTCCATCAATTTGCCTGGAACGGACAGTAAGCGAACCGTCCTGTAATTTCCCGGACCACTCCAGATCCCTTTTTGAAAATCGGGGTTACATTGACTACTTTCCAGTCCTCTGGTACAGAGCCTGATTGCAGCGATAAGTTATATATTTTAGCAAGGAGGTCTGCAATTTCACATTTGAGTTCTTTGAGGACTCTTGGATGGATGCCATCCAGCCCTGGCAATTTGCTAGTTTTCAGTTTTTCCAGACAGTTTACAACACCATCTCTTGTAACTTCTATCTGACTCCGTTCTTTAGCCTCCATCCCCAAAAAGCCCGGTTCAGGAACAGGTATATGCTCAGTATCCTCTGCCGTGAAGACAGATGCAAAGAATTCATTTAGCTTCTCTGCAACTTCCATATACTCCTTATTAATCCCTTTCACTCCCTCATTGTCTAAGGGTCCAAATGCCACCCTGGCAGGTTTCCTGCTTCTGATGTGTTTAAAGAACTTTTTGTTATTCTCCTTGATGCTTTTAGATAAATGTTCCTCAAACTCTCTTTTCGTCTCCCTTATTGTCACCTTGCATTTCTTTTGCCAGAGTATGTGTTCTGTTCTGTTCTCTTCATTTGGACAGGCCTTCCAATTTCAGAAGGAAGTCTTCTTCCCTTTTATAGCTTCCTTGACATTAGCCATGCTGGCATCCTCCTGGACTTAGTGGTACCTTTACTCCTTTTGGGTAGACAATCTAACTGGGCTTTTAGTATTGTGGTTTTGAGTAAGCTCCATGCATTCTGGAGCAAAGTGACTCTCCTGATTTCCCCCCTCAGCTTTCTTTTCACCATACTCCTCATTTTGGAGAAGTTTTCTCTTCTGAAATTCAACATGTCTGTGTTAGACCTCCTTGCCGATTCTCTCCCTGCATGTATGCTGAATTTGATGGCACTGTGGTCACCATTCCCTAAAGGGTCGATGACACTGACATCACGCACCAGGTCCTGGGTGCCACTCGGGATTACATCCAAGGTTGCCTTCTCTCTGGTTGGTTCCAAGATCAACGGTTCTAGGGCACAGTCATTGAGCATATCTAGAAATCTGACCTCACTGTCATTATCTGACTGTGAATTTACCCAGTCTATGTGTGGGTAATTGAAGTCACCCATTATTACTGCCCTGCCTCTCTTTGATGCCTTCCTAGTTTCCTGTTGCAACACCCAGTCACTGTCAGCGTTTTGATCTGGAGGGTGTAGCACATCCTCAGCAGCACATTTCCTTTCAGGCCTTTTATTGTCACCCACAGGGTTTCTATGGGGGACTCTGGTCCTCCTAGGTTTTCTAGCTTGTTAGATTTTATCCTTTCTTTAACATACAGTGCTACTGCACCTCCAAGGCTCCCCTTCCTGTCCTTTCTATAGAGTTTATATCCAGGTATAACAGTGTGACAGTCAGCTTCTTTGCCCTTTGGGGGCTGGGCAATCCAGTAAGAGGAGTTGGATCACATGCCCATGTTCTCAATGCATGCATTTGAGTGTCTCTAAAGGGTCCTCATGTGTACATGCATTGGGCTCTCTCCACATGATTGGGAATTCTGCTTTTTCAGGTTTCCTGATTGCTCAAGGAGAGCCCACTGTATGTACAGTTATGCATGCAGTTCTGTGTAGTGGCGCACTCACTGTTATCCACATGGTCAGTTGATGTTCTGTTCATTATGTGTTGACTGCATTTGTGACGCTGGCTGATAATGTTTCTTGGGTGATGAGCGGGATCTCAGTATGCTGATAAAACAGCACAAAGAGCCTTGCAAGATAGGCCCCCATCACACACATTTGGTGCATACAGAGCTGAGGCCTGATCAGCATGCTCTCTAATTTCTCCCATTTGTGTGCGGTATGATTTTTGTTCTAGGCGGCAGTGTGATAATACTATTTCCACCATTCTAATTTGACTATTGAAGTACTGTCACTTTAAGTAACTGTTTGATGCAATATTGCCTTGTCTTTATTATACTTCGTAATAAAATAGAATAGAATTGTAAAATACACTTCTTTTTCCTTCCATATTTATGGTGCTTAGTTATTAATAACTAGTTTCAGTGTTGATTAATAAGCTGCAGAAGAAGAGAAGTGGAGGCCTGGGGGTGGGGGGAGATTAAAATTTTTATAAATTAAAATTAAAAGTGGGGCAGGGGCAGCCACATTTTTCTTTGCCCCAGTGGCCCCCTGTGTACTGAGATCTGTTCTGTACCTAGTAGAAGGTGAAGGAGAGGAAGACAGTGAGGGGTCCATTTTAAAATCTTGTCTCCGGGCCCACTCCAACCTTGGTATGCCCCTGACAGAAAGCCATGCTGCACCACGCAGCGTGGCGCTCCGGAAGCTGAGACAACAACAAATATTTATATACCCCTCTTCAACAAAATTATCAAAGCAGTTTACACAGAAAAACAAATAATACATAAATAAGATGGTCCCCTGTCCCCAAAGGGTTCACAATCTAAAATGAAACAAAAGGTAGACACCAGCAACAGCCACTGGAGGGATGCTGTGCTGGTATTGGATAGGGCCATTTGCTCTCCCCCTGCTAAATATAAGATATAATCACCACTTCTAAAGACGTCTTTTTGCTCAGTTAGCAGGCGTTACTGGTAACTACAGTTACTGCTAACTGTACAGGGACAATGTATCCCGACCTTTGGACATACCACAATGCACTGTGCCACGAGCATGGTGCTTTGATGGGATCTCCCATCAGATTGGAGATCCCATATAGGCTGCCCTATCATGGGCTAGACTGCGCATGAGAACAGCCTCAATGATTTGTTCAAGGTCACCTAATGAGCTGAATAACCAAATATGAACATAGGTTTTCCACACTGCAGCTACAGCATATAGATGGATATTTTCTATCTCCAGGTTCAGAGAGAGAGAGAATGCCTCTGAATACCAACTGCTGGGAAGCAGTAGGAATAGAGGGCTCATTTTCTACTTCTGGGCTTCCCAGAGGCATATGGCTGGCCACTTTGGGGAAAAGGTTACTGGGCTAGTTGGACCTTTGGTCTGATCCAGCAGGGTGGTGGTTTAAGAATCCCAAGGTCTGTTATTGTATGTATGCGTTTACATGTATTTCCCACTCTTCCTTCAAGGAGACCAGAATGGTGTACATAGTTGTGTTTATCCCCACAAAAGCACTGTAAGGTAGGTTAGGCTGAGAGAGAAGTTACAGTCCCAGAGTTACCCAGTGAGCTTTACGGCTGAATGGGGATTTGAACTTGAGTGTCTCCAGTCCTAATCCAACAACCACAAGCTGATAGATAGTTGATTGGTGGTACTATGGTCAGGAAATTTGCTATCAAATCTGTGTAGACCTAAATCTGAAAGGACAACTGGTAACAATTTCCCATAGGTTGATTCAACTCAACTTTTTTTAAAAAAAATTGAAGATGTTAAATAACACATTATAAAAGGTTATTCAAAACTTCCAGCATGTCACAGAGCAAGCTGCAATATATGCAAAGCTAGAGATCACTTGCCCAGACAAATGTTCCTTTTCTTTACTTTACTGTAATAGCATGAATAGGATAGTATATCCCTGGCCTTAAGATAGAGACACAAAACATATCCAACCTCATCAAATCCGAATATAATATAACTTGCAATATAACTGTCTAGAGCCTCGGAATCAAGCAGTATATAAATTGAATAAATAATAATAACATTTAAGATCTCACAAAATCAAATACAGAAAGTGAACATCTCCTCTGTGCACTTCAAATCTGCCAGCAATCTCATTGTCTATAGGAATACAAGCATGGATAGTAAAGGTACTGGATATGAGGACAGACACTACAACATTGATTTACATGCTGTACAGAAATGAATAAAATATGTTAAAAAGAATAATGAAGAAAAAGAACAATGTATTTTATTGTATGGACAGTTTGGTTTCAACCAAGAGCAGTCTGTTTCTTTGCAAAAAAAGAGGGGAAAGTGTGAGATATTTACTCTGTATGTTGTAATTTATATTATTTTAATGCTTTTATTATTTTATGTATTTATCATTTATAGCCAACATAATACAAAGTATTGTACAAAGCTGAAAGTGAGCAAAAAGACCTGCTCAGAGGAGCATATAACAAATTATTGCAGAGGGGAGAGACAGTATATGAATGGGAGCATATGTCTTTTTATGTAGGCAGAATGAGTTTTCACTAGAACTGCGGTATAATAGGGTATACTGTATTTATTTTTAAGATTAAATACATATAAAGTAAAGAAAAGGAACATTTTTCTGGGTAAGTGATCTCTAGCTTTGCATATATTGCAGCTACAGAAATAGACTTCATCCTATTCGAAGTATCAGAATTCAAATTCTCCAGCTTTCTTTCTTAAAAGTAAATCACTCAGGATCACAGTTTAATTAAAATAAACTCTTTAATAGGAAAGGGAATGAAGTCTCTTGTAGATAATACTAACTTGCTATTAAAATCACTCATGGCAACCATGGCTCCAGAAGCTGCAGATTAGGATGCAATTACTGGAGACTTTACAAAATCTGTGGGACACATTTCTCAACCCTTATATTTAGGCTTGTAGAGTGATATTGTACAATGCAGGTGGAACAAGAATTTTCAGGAGGCCTGCTTACAAAATAGAATGAGATTAAAGAGGCAATCCTAAGCATGGTAAGAAGTACTGTCTATGAAATTTACTTTAAACCGAACCAGGCCGGTTTAGTTCATCCAGTTCAACCCCATACCTGTCAAGCAGAACTGGTTTGACTTTGAGCCTGGCTCGAACTGAGCCAGCTCACACACTCCTATCTCCCACCCATTTGCCAAGGTAAGCCCACTGCAAACCTTAGGAGTAACCAATCAAGAGTGAATATCCTTGAAATATGTAGCTGGCTCTGAAAAAGGAACAAAGAGAACAGTTAGATCTGTTAAGGGGCAAGAACTGAGGTGACTCTGAAGTAAATCGCATATAGGTTTGTGAAATAACACAAACAATCATATATCTGATAAGCTCTAGCTAACTGAGATTAACAACTTTTTAGAATCATTGGAGCAGTCTTCAGTTTAGACAGGACCAACAGTCTTGGATGCTGTACAATCAAAAGAATAAAAGTAGCAAAAGGTGGATTAAAGAATGTCACTAGGTATGAATGTTTTTACACTTAGGCATTGCAACAAATTGTCTAAGAAATTAGACCCTTAACATAGTGTTCATTTCAAATAAGCTTTCCCAATTAGTATTGTACATGAAATGTATTTGTATGTACTACTTTTGATGGAAATGTGGGAAAAGATGAGAAATTGCTATGAATGTTGCAGAATGCAATGGATGTGACATAAAGCAAGAAGTGGTGATTAACTGTTACCATCTCTGTGTTTGTAGTAAAAGGTTTTGTATGACTATGAGGTCATTCTCACAATCACTACTGGGGCAGGGAGGGCGGGTGGGGTGGGGGAAGGCAGGGTTCAACCTACCTTCCTCCAGATGATTGCTATGCTTGTCGTTGGCATGCAAGTCACAAACCCATAAAATCCACACTGCTGCGCTCCTGGCCTGGTTCACTGGCTGGCTCAGGTGTACTTGTAAAGGGGAATCCTTGAGGATACAAGTAAAGGGCATCCTTAATAGGGATGTGTGAACTGGTTCAGGTGGTTTGGGGTTCGGGGGTTCAGTTTGGGGGGTTGGGTTAGAACCAAACCCATCCCCCCTTGGCCGGCCGAACCAAACCAAACCCCGCTCCCCAGTTTGCTTTTTAAAAAAAATTCAATTTTTTTCCTTACCTGTAGACCCTTTGGGTGGATTCCTAAAGGCTGGGGTGGGGCGGTCTGCAAAGGCTCGCCCTCCCCCACTGGCCTCTTAATTCAGCCATCCCGGGCTGAGCCTTCAAAGATCGGCACATCCGCCATTTTGGAGGCTGCTGCACATGCTCAAATGGCCTCTGTGAGGCCTGGCATGGCCTAGAGTCTCGCAGGGACCATTTGAACATGCACAATGGCCATTTTGGTTTTGGTGGTCATTTTTTTTAAAAAAAATTAAAAATGGCCACTGTGCATTCTCAAATGGGCCCTGCGAGGCCCTAGGCCATGCCAGGCCTCACAGAGGCCATTTGAGCATGTGCGGCAGCCTCAAAAATGGCTACTGCACCAATCCTTTCAGGCCCGAATGGGCCAGAAAATCAGACCAGAAAATCAGCCCAGGATGGGCCGCGGCAATGAATTAAGAGCCTGGTGGGAGGAGGGGGAACCTTTGAGGACCACACCCCCCATGGCCTTTAGGAAGCGCCCGAAGGGGCTACAGGTAAAAAAACCCCCTTATTTATTTTTTATTAAAAAATTGCGAACACCCGGGACTGAACTGAACTGGGGGTGGGGGGTGGGGTCCTCAAAGAACCGGGCCAGCCAGTTCCGTGCACACCAGTAATCCCTAATCCTAATGGTAAAAGTGGCACAGGTTGGGGGGTAGCTAAAGAAAGTGGCCTCCATCAGCCTCCGTACCTTTAGAGGAGGCAGTGGAGAAGTGTCAGAAGCATCAGAGGTGGTGGTGGTGGTGGGGTTCCTCCAAGTCCCCCACTGGCCTTCCAAATGACAGCCCAGTCTGGCTGAGGCCTGGTTCAGGCCACTGTGCATGTGCAGAGGCCAGTTGTGTCACCACACAAATCACATGTTGATGCAAATGGTTCATAATTGTCACTCTTTGGAACTCATTAAATACCGCAGAGCCAGTTTGTTGTATTCTATCTAGTAATCTTTTATGTTTTGTTGTTGCAATGTTTCTCCCAATACTGCTGTCTAAACATGTGAATATATTAAAATATACTCAAATCTGCATGTTATATTCAGTATTTATAATTCATGCAATCTTACAGGTAGGAACTTGGATTCATACAATAGACAAAGTATTGATCGTGAACAATTTTTTTATATAGAAATGCCTTGGACAAGATCATAAAAATGAAAATAAGATACATGCAAGTAGTGGTCAATCGAGATACACTGCTGTACTAGCAAAGCTTGACTAAGCATTAAACAGATTGCCAATAAATCTTCTCTACTTTTACTCCACCAATTTAAATTAAAACAATCTCAGAAACCCACAGACAGTATATAATTGTTTACAGAAATACTGTGCAGTCAATTTTATCATGTGTTTACAAAAACACTGAATAATCAATTTTACCATTCAAACCATTGGGAGTCATACTATTAATTCAAAAAATCCTTTTAGTCTCTTTTTGTGTTAATATGCCTAATTGATCTACTCTATGGAATTTATATGACACCACTTTATCAATAATCATTACGCTAAAATTTCTGTAATGATGTTGGTTTTGAAAATGTTTAATTAATATTGTTTCCCCTTTCCTAACTGTAATAGAACTCCTATGTTATTGTATTCTTATTTTCCATGGGTGAGTAGTTTGACCTACATACATCATATTGCATGTACAAAATTAACAAATATATAACATTTGCTGTCCAACAGGTACTAAACACTTTAAATGGAAATGTTTTATCAGAATGCAAAGGAGTATATTTGCAAAAATGGAGGTACTTCTTGTGTGGGGTCAGAACTCAAGAGACTATTTTAATCTGCCAATTCTGGATGGGGTCACACGTCCCCCAAAGGAACAGGTATGCAGTCTGGGAGTGCTTCTGGATCCAAACCTCTCCCTGGTATCTCAGGTTTAGGCAGTGGCCAGAAGTGCTTTTTTATCAGCTTCAACTGATACTCCAGCTGCATCCATTTTTTGAGATGAATGACTTCAGAACAGTGGTACATTTGCTGGTAACCTCCAGCTGTGACTACTGCAATGTACTCTGTGTGGGGCTGCATTTGCACATAGTCTGGAAACTGCAGTTGGTACAGAATGCGGCAGCCAGGTTGGTCTCTGGGTCATCTTGAAGAAACCATAGTAGTTCTATACTAAAAGAGCTACACTGGATGCTGATAAGTTTCTGGGCAAAATACAAAGTGCTCATTATAACCTATAAAGCCCTAATCAGCTTAGGCCTGGGTATTTAAGAGAACGTCTTCTTCACCATGAGCCCCATCACCCACTGAGATCATCCAGAGAGGTTTGTCTGCAGTTGCCACCAGCTCATCTGGTGGACACACAGGGATGAGCCTTCTCTGTTGCTGCCCTGAGTATCTGGAATGTGCTCCCTGCGGAAATAAGAGCCTCCCTATATCTGACAATTTTTTAAAAGTACCTAAAGATGTATCTCTTCACCTGAGCTTTTTGAATTTGATTGTGATTTTAAATTGTTTTAAGGTTTTTATTTTCTGTGTTTTAACTTGTTTTATCTTGTTGTAAACTACCCAGAGATGAAAGTTTGGAGCAGTGTACAAATCTGATAGATAGATAGATAGATAGATAGATAGATAGATAGATAGATAGATAGATAGATAGATAGATAACTTTCATGTATGAGTATACATGATGTGCAATGGCCACATCTGAAAGTCCCCTTGATGCTGGACACCTTCTGGCATAAGGTTTGTGCTATATGAGCTCTAACTAACTTGTTCTTTAAAGTAGGAGTTGCAAACGAAGAGACAAAAGTCCTACGGTGCTGAAACTATTTATTTGAGCCCAGGGCTCAAATAAATAGTTTACAGCACCGTGGACTTTTGTCTCTTCATTTGCAACTGTATTTGGTGCTTCTCATTTTTCTTCACCTATCTTGAAAGTAGGAGACCTTCTGAAACTAACAACTGGCCTCAAACTACATCAATCTATATGTTCTACCAAATGCCAGTGTTCATGTATAACCCTCTTGATTTGATAGGTTAGTATACTCCAAACCCCAATATACCTGTCTTTCTTTTGTGGAAACATATTTAGCCTTTTTAGTTGCTAACAATTCTTTGCTAGTTTTATTTGAAACTTTATCTACTGCCGTTTGTATTAACTTAGTGGGATAACTCCTTTGTGTAAAATGCTCTACTAACCTATTAGCTTCTGATGCTAATAAGATAGACAAACATAAGATAGACACCATCAACAGTCACTGGAGGTACTGTGCTGGGGATGGATAGGGCCAGTTACTATCTGCTAACTTGGCAAAGAGGCAACTTTTAACATGGTGATTCTCTTTATTGAGCAGGGAGAGAGTAACTGGCCCTATCCACCCCCAGCACAGTACCACTCCAGTGACTGTGGCTGGTGTCTATCTTATGTTTCTTTTTAGATTGTGAGTCCTTTGGAGAGAGGGATCTATCTTATTTATTTATTATTTCTCTGTGTAAACCGCCCTGAGCCATTTTTGGAAAGGTGGTATAGAAATAGAATTATTATTATTATTATTATTATTATTATTATTATTATTATTATTATTATTAAATAAGAACAAGAAGTACCCTCCAGTAAGGCACTACCTTGGCATGGTTGTGGGGCTTGTGTGCTCTGAGGAAGGTGAGAGCTATGCCAGAGGTCCAACCATACTGGACAGCTCTCACCAGAGGAGCCAAACAAAGAGTGCCTCTCCCATCAACAGTATGGTGAGTCGTAACTTTAATAAATCTATACAAGATCACCCGGGTCAACAAGGACCACACCAGGTGTTGGAGTCCCTGGACATCTGGTGGCAAGTGGGCTACAGGACTCAGGATCTTCAGTTGAGCAACCAGGGCTGGAGACTGCAAGGTTACTGGAAGAAACGTCGCTTAACCAGAAAAAATATACGAAAAATGCTAACAAGGAAATAATGATCTGCTATTACAAGTCTAGTCCAACTAGAAGAGGTTATTTAAAAAGAATGTACCAAATTTGGAAAGAGAAGCATCCAGATACAGAAATAACAGAACAAAGGCTAGCAGACCAAAGAAGATTCATAATAAGAAATAAAGTATTCATAGAAGTTGAGCTGGAAAGACAGAGGTTCAAGATATGGAAGATATGGAAGGAGAATTACCACCAACTGAAGAAGTTGCTCAGGCGCAGGTGGAGGAGGTGTTCAAAATAGAGGATACCACTGTTGCTGAACTGTTTCAAAATCAAAACTGGGCAACATCCCTTTTGCCTTCACCTCAAAAACCCAAATGCCGTTTAACAGAAAAGCAACAAGAACTAAAGCAAAAAATAACTGAGCACATGAACCAAACAACCACTAGGGTTCGACTTCCAGCTCTAAAAACAGTTGCCAAAAAACAACTTGCTCAGGCATTAAAAGACGTCAATGCTGCACTTGCAGGAATAACAACCAAGAATTTGCAAGAAACAAACCAAATAATGTACAGTGCAGCAACAATAACAACACAAGATCTCGGATATAAGATCAGTGGACCTGTCAAAAAAGAAAGTAGTACATCACCTAAATGGAAGATTAGATTAGAAAATAAAATCGCCAGGCTTAGATCAGATGCTAGTAAATTAAAAGATTTACTAGCAAGACAAGAAGCTGAAGAATGAAAACACCCAAGAGTATCTGATCAAAAAATACCACCTAGATTCAAGGAAAATTAGAGAAGTCCTGGAAATAATAAAGCAGCAAATAACAGCTGTGTCAAAGAAGATTAACAAAGCCAGGATTACACAACACAGGCAGAATCTCCAATTCCAATCGAATCAGAGACGTTTCTACCAAAGCATAGAAGGAGAAACTGCAAGAAACCTAGAAACACCAAATAAAGAAGAAACAGTGAAATTCTGGTGGAAATTATGGGACAATCCAATAGATAATAATAAAAAAAGGAGGCTGGGTGAAAGAGGTCAAATAATGTTACAAAATACAAAGATCTACAAATTGAAATGGAAAGGCTGTGGCAGAAAAAGACCAAAATAATCCCAGTTGTAATTGGTGCCCTAGGTGCAATTCCAAAACAATTTGAAGAGCACCTGAACACCATAGGGGCCACAGAAATCACCATCAGCCAATTACAAAAAGCAACTTTACTGGGAACAGCCTATATTCTGCGACAATATCTATAGTAATTATAGCAACAACATTGATAATAAAATTCGGCCATCCCAGGTCCTTGGGAAGGACTCGATGTCTGGATAAAATAAACCAGTCAATAACAACTGTCTGACTGTGTAAATAAATAAATAATAAGTACTATCTATGGAGCAATTTCTGAGTAATCTCATAGATCGGCCTTGTGGTAAATTATTCTTTAGAAAACTGGGATGAACACATCTATAATGTAAATATGAATTCTTAGCTATAGGTTTGTTATAATTGGACACAATAAATCTACCTTGCATTTGTGTGACCATTACATCTAAAAATGGTATATAGCTTTCATCTGTATGACTTGTAAATTTGAAATGTATATCCACTGTATTAATCCATATCATAAATTGCTGAAATGCCTCCTCATTATCTTCAAATAGAATGAAAACGTCATCTATATATATATCTGCCATAATCCCTAATCTTAGAAGAACGTGGATTCCATGATGGATCTAATATATTCCGGATTCTAACCTAGACATGTATAAATTTGCTATGGAATGTGCTACTCTACTGCCCATTGATACTCCATGTGTTGCATGGATCATTTCTTGATCAAATCTAAAATAATTATTTTCTAATTTAATATCTAATGGGTCCAAACAAACAAAAAATGAGTGGGAGGATTCTCATTTGTTCTTGAATCTAAGTAATATTCAGCTGCTGATCTCATACCTTCATGTGGTACAGAAGTATACAAGGCCTTCACATCTATAGTACATAACAAATCCTTTTCTTCACTTATGTTTTCAATAATATTAATAAATGTCTTAGTATCTTTTATATAACTTTCTTCTTCTTCTACAAAGGGATGCAAACATACTCAGTCTGATAATGGTTGCAATAAGGACCCACCGCCAGTTTTTATGTAATTTTGGCATAATGTTAATTTTTTTTAAAAAGGGGTATTCTATTCTCATCCACAAGCAAGAAATCTTTCATTTGTTTATCAATATTTCCTAAGACATAAGCTTCATGAACACAAATTTTAAACATTTTATCTTCTTTCTTCAATCTTCCTCTAATTTTTATTTGCCCTTTGATCATTTAACTGTCTTTCTATTTCCTTACAGTAATCTACTCTGTTCATAACCACCACAACTCCTCCTTTATCTGCTTCCTCCGTGATTATAGATGAATTTTCCTGTAATAATAAAATGGCTTGGCTTGGCATTGCTTGTAGGTCAAGTTTTTCTTATTTCTGTACTCCTTCTGTTCTAATTTCTGAATGACTCTCAGTAATACTATCTCAAATGTTTGAATACTAATATATTGTGCTTGTAGAAGAAATGTTGATCTTGGTTTAAACATTCATATTTTCCGAAGAACCAAAATGGTCCCTTAACTTAATAAGTCATATCAGTTTGTATAGAGCAATCCAAGTCCTAAAACTGTCATAACAATTTGTGGGGGGGGGGGGGGGGGAATTTAGTCCTAAATTCAAAACTTCCTTTTCTTCTTGAATCAGCTTGTAATCAGGAATGTTAACTACTATGTTGCCTTTTCCCTTGTTCTCCAGTCTTCTCTCCTGGCTCTGGTAGATCTTTTTGTTTTGGGGTTTTTTTGGTGTGTGTTTTGAGAACTACTTGTTCACACTCACTCTTTCCAATCTATTTTCTATTTCACTACTGTCCTCATTAGAATGTAAATCTGATGGTATGCTCCCTGTATCACGAATCTGAACTGTTTTTTAAAAAAACAAACAAAATAAACCCCATTTCTGTTATTAAATTCTTCTATCCAAACATACACCTTGTCCTTTATATAGTCATCCTCATCTCTTCTGAACTTGTAATCTTTTAACTCTACATAATAATGCTGTAACTTTATACCCATGAATCCAGCATATGTTGAAAATCCCTATCTCCCATTTTCTTGCTGAGAGTCTCTTTACAGTCTTTAATATTGTCATCCAATTTTTCTGAGTTCCTGTGTGGAATGCTCTGTTATCAAAGTCATAAGATCTAGTGAACATTTTATTAAGTATGGCTTTCCATTTGTTCACAAAAGGTTTGTCATTTTTAAATTATGCTGGACCTTTGTTAATTTTCAACCCCCTTGTATTCTCTGTACTTTTATGTACTCTGACAAAGTCAAAGAGTGCTGCTGTACTCTTATAAGTTGTATATTATTAAGGGAAGGAAATTAGACTGGAATTGAAGAAGACTATGAAACAGAATATTAACGCTTACTGTTTTCCAGTCATCAGTCTATGCAGCTGCTCTGGGTTGATTTAAGCCATCAGAACATTTAGTCATATTAGGCTTGATTACTATTCTTCATAATGACATTCAGCTTTTGTACATAGATTGACCACTATTTGCATGTATCTTGTTCCCATTTTTATGATCTTGTCTGAGGCATTTGTATATACAAAACTTGTTCACTATCAACACTTGGAAAGGAATACTTGGAAAGGAATCCCAGTTCCTTTCTGTAAGATTGCATGAATAATAAATATTGAGTATAATATGCAGATTTGAGTATATTGTAATATATTCACATGTTTTCACAGCAGTATTGGGACACACTATTCTTCTTGATTATATTTTATGATACTGCCCCCCTTTGAATTGTCTTGTTGCAAAGTTTGTCCCAGTGGGGATCCTCTAAAGCATGTGTGGGGTGGAATCGGAAAGGAAAAGAGAGGGAGAGAAAATTGAATTGTTTCTGAATAAATGCTTAGTTAAATCTAATAAGATTATGAGGGAAGCATTTGGTGATGAGATTTTGAACCAGCTAAGAGTGTGAGCCTGCAAAGCTTGTGAATGTTCCTCCAAACCTATTTCATTGCATTACTGGGCTTACGTTAGGGATAAGAACATAAGAACAGCCCTGCTAAATCAGGCCAAAGGCCCATCTAGTCCAGCATCCTGTTTTACACAGTGGCCCACCAGATGCCACTGGAAGCCTACAGACAGGAGTTGAGGGCATGCCCTCTCTTCTGCTGTTACTCCCCTGCAACTGGTACTCAGAGGCATCCTGCCTTTGAGGCTGGAGGTGGCCCATAGCCCTCCGACTAGATAGACTTCTCATCCATGAAGTTATCCAAACCCCTCTTCAAGCCATCCAGGTTGGTGGTTGTCACCACATCTTGTGGCAGAGAGTTCCACAAGTTGATTATGCATTGTGTGAAAGAGTACCTCCATTTTCTGGTCCTAATTTTCCTGGAAATCAATTTCATGGGATGACCCCTGGTTCTACTGTTATGTGAGAGGGAGAAGAATTTCTCCCTATCCACTTTCTCCACACCATGCATGATTTTATAGTCCTCTATCATGTCTCCCTGCAGTCGTCTTTTTTCTGAACTAAATAAGTGTTGTAGCTTTTCCTCATAACAAGGATGCTCTAGGCCACTGATCATCTTGGTTGCCCTCTTCTGCACCTTTTCCAGTTCTACAATTTCCTTTTTTTAGGCATCGTGACCAGACTTGTACACAGTACTCCAGGTATGGCCGCACCACAGTTTTGTATATGGGCATTATAATATTAGCCATTTTATTTTTCATCCCCTTCCTCATTATCCCTAGCATGGAATTGGCCTTTTACACAGCTGCCGCACATTGAGTCGACATTTTCAATGAGCTGTCCAGCATTAGGGATGTGCACAAAACCAGCTGGCCCGGTTAGGTTCGAGGTCAAACCGGCCTCAAACCCAACCGGGCCAGTTTGATCTGGCACCCCTTGAACCCCCACCAGTTTGGTTAGGTTCAGTCCAGGGGGGTTCGCAAACTTTATAAAGGGTGGTTTTTTTAAAAATTACCTTAAAAATGCTCCTCGGGTTGTTCCCCCTCTCCCGCCGGCCTTCAAAATGCTCCCCCTCGGGTCTTTTTGGCCCATTTTTCAGGCAATGACATGGCACCCATAATGGTGGCCACCGCACATATGCAAATGGCCTCTCGCGAAGCCTGGCATAGCGGCCTTTCTTTCTTTTTTTTACTGCCAATTTTTAAAAAGTTTTTTAAAATGGCTGCTGCACATGTGCAAATGGCCTAATGAGAGGCTATTTGCACATGTGTGGCAGCCACCATTTTGGCCGCTGCACCATTTTTATGAATGCCCACACGGGCTGCAAAATGGGCCTAAAAGGCCCGAGAGGGGCATTTTGAAGGCCGATGGGGGGGAGTGGGAACCTCCGTACACACACTCCCAACCCTAGGAGCAGTTTTAAGGTAATCTTAAAAAAAATTTTTAAGAAATTCGCAAACCCCTGAACTTCGGGGGAGGTTTGATCTGGGTCCAGGTCCAGACCGAACCGGGGGTGGTTGGGTTCGGGGATTGAACCGTCGAGCCCCCAAACTCAAACCGTGAACCCCCAAACCTCTTTGCACATCCCTATCCATTATGACCCCAAGATCTCTCCCCTGGTCAGTCACTGACAGCTCAGATCCCCATCAAAGTATACTTGAAGTTGGGGTTTTTCATCCTAATGTTCATCACATTACATCTGCCAACATTGAACTGCATTTGCCATTTTGTCGCCCACTCATCCAGTTTGGAGAGATCCTTTTGAAGCTCCTCACAATCCGTTTTGGATTTCACTACCTGAAAGAGTTTGGTATCATCTGCAAATTTGGGCACCTCGCTGCTTATCCCTATTTCTAGATCATTTATGAATCAATTAAAAAGCACAGGTCCCAGTACAGATCCCTGGGGGACCCCACTTCTTACCTCCCTCCATTGTGAAAACTCTACATTTATCCTTACCCTCTGTTTCCTGTCCTTCAACCAGTTAGCAATCCACACATGTACTTGTTCCCTTATCCCATGACTGTGAAGTCATGTCAACTGGATCACCTTGATCCACACACTTGTTGACACTCTCAAAGAACTTCAAAGGTTGTAGGGCCAGCAATTTCACATTTGAGTTCTTTGAGGATTCTTGGATGGATGCCATCCGGCCTTGGCAATTTGTTTGTTTTCAGTTTTTCCAGACAGTTTAGAACATCATTTCTTGTCATTTCTATCTGACTCAGTTCTTTAGCCCCTATCCCAAAAAAGCCTGATTCAGGAACATGTATATGCTCAGTATCCTATGCCATGAAGAAAGCAAAGAAAGCAAACCATGAAAGACACAAAGAACAAATTTAGCTTCTCTGCAACCTCCATATCAGTGTAGTGTAGTGGTTAGAGTGCTGGACGAGGACCGGGGAGTTCAAACCCTCATTCAGCCATAATACTAGCTGGGTGACTCTGGGCCAGTCACTTCTCTCTCAG
This sequence comes from Hemicordylus capensis, assembly GCF_027244095.1. Taxonomy (NCBI): domain Eukaryota; kingdom Metazoa; phylum Chordata; class Lepidosauria; order Squamata; family Cordylidae; genus Hemicordylus; species Hemicordylus capensis. The sequence continues at coordinate 116,094,288 of NC_069658.1, read as the reverse complement.
CCTAACCTACTTCACAGGGTTGTTGTGAATGAGAAACTTAAGTATGTAGTACACCGCTCTGGGCTCCTTGGAAGAAGAGTGAGATATAAATGTAATAATAATAATAATAATTAATATCCTCCTTAATAATCCCTTTCACTCTCTCATTTTTAATGGTCCAACCTCCTCCCTGGCAGGTTTCCTGCTTCTGATGTATTTAAAGAAGATTTTTTATTCCCATTGATTCTTTTAGATAAATGTTCCTCAAACTCACTTTTTGCCTCCCTTATTGTCACCTTGCATATCTTTTACCAGAGTTTGTGTTCCTTTCTGTTCTCTTCATTTGGACAGGCCTTCCAATATCGGAAGGAAGTCTTCTTCCCTTTTATGGCTTCCTTGACATTACTAGTTAGCCATGCTGGCATACTCCTGGACTTAGTGGTACCTTTACTCCTTTTGGGTGGACAATCTAACTGGGCTTTTAGTATTGTGGTTTTGAGTTAATTCCATGCATTCTGGAGAGAAGTGACTCTCCTGGTTTTTCCTTTCAGCTTTCTTTTCACCAAACCCCTCATTTTGGAGAAGTTTCCTCTTCTGAAATTCAAAGTGTCAGTGTAAGACTTCTTTGGTGATTCTCTCCCCACATGTATGCTGAATTGGATTGCACTATGGTCACTGTTCCCTAAAGGGTCAATGACACTGACATCACACACCAGGTCCTGGGTGCCACTCAGGATTAAGTTCAAGGTCGTCTTCTCTCTGGTTGGTTCCATGACCAACTGTTCTAGGGCACAGTCATTGAGCATATCTAGAAATCTGACCTCTCTGTCATTATCTGACTGTGAATTTACCCAGTCTATGTGTGGGTAATTGAAGTCATCCATTATTACTGCCCTGCCTCTCTTTGATGCCTTCCTAATTTACTGTTGCAACACCCAGTCACTGTCAGCGTTTTGATCTGGAGGGTGTAGCACATCCCCAGCAGCACATTTCCTTTCAGGCCTTGTATTGTCACCCACAGGGTTTCTGTGGAGGACTCCGGTCCACCTAGGTTTTCTACCTTGTTAGATTCTATCCCTTCTTTAACATACAGTGCTACTCCACCTCCAAGGCGCCCTTCCCTGTCCTTTTTATAGAGTTTATATCCAGGGATAACAGTGTCCCACGGGTTCTCACTGTTCCACCATGTTTCTGTTATGCTCATTATATTTATTTCTTTGTTAGCAACCAAGCACTCCAGCTCACCCATCTTGTCTCGGAGGCTTCTGTCATTGGCATATAAGCACCTATATGCTGAATCTCTTCCCTGGTGTATGCAATCTTTCTTTTGACTCTTTGACCAGCTGGCACAGCCTTCTGTCTGCTCTTTATGTGATTCTGCTCTTTCCCCTTTTGTTTTATCTGAATCCTTTGCACCCTTGCATTTGCCGAACTGGATACTGTCAAGCTCCCGTTGGCTATTCCTCAGGTGTCATTTTAAAATCTGCTCTGCACCATTTTTGATTTTAAGCACCAGCAGTCTGGTTCCATCTTGGTTCAAGTGCAGCCTGTCTCTTTTTTTACAGGCCTTGCTTGCCCCAAAATGTATGGATGTGCATGGAACTGGTTAGGCTAGTTCAGTTTGAATCCTCCAGACCAGATTCAAACTGACCTGGCCTGAGAACTGGGTTCGAGTCTGGCCCGGTCAGATTGGGTCTGGTTTGTTTTCACCTTCGAACTGGGCCAAACTGTTTTGCAGACTGGTTCAGGTATACTTGTAAAGGGGAATCCTTGAGGACTCACCTTTACAAGTAAAGTGGGCACCCCTAATCCATATGCTAAAGGCATAGGGGTGGGGGTGGAGAAAGGCGCCTCTGTACCTTTAGAGGAGGCTGCAGTGGAGACTGTTGTGGGAGGTGTGGGGGGGGCTCCTCCAAGCCGCTGGCCTCCTGGATGACAGCCACATACACGCAGAGGCCATTTTCATGAATTTCATGCATATTAATGCAAATTGCCTCTACGCATGTACGCAGGGCACAAAAATGGTCTCTGGGTGTGTGCAGAGGCCAAAGCCAGGCCACAGCTGGCCTGGGATGTCATTTGGGAGACCATTGGGGGGCCCTGCTGCTGCCCCCTGATGCCTCCAATGTTTCTCCACCACCTCTGCCCCTTTCAGGAAAAAATAGAAAAATAGGTCTCAGCCTTATTAAGACACTCAGGTAACACAGAGGAAGAAAAGAATAAGCTAATGCAAACTGACTACCATTACTGTCCCTACTATACCTTTTATCCTGGTCCCTGGGGCTGTTATACTCCACCGGCCTCCAAGTTACCTTCTCATCTCAAGCTGAGTAAGGCCTCAGGGAGTGAGACAGAGAGGCACTTCTCCAGCTTCTCTTCTCTCCAAAACCTCCGGGGGATCACAAAAGGGAAAGAAAACCCTCCTCCCAAAAAGATAAGGGAAAGCCAACTCTTAATCTAATTGTTTCCCATGTGGGAGACTGGATCAAATTACAGAGTTTGGTCTGTGGTCTGACTGTGATGTCATATATCCTAGCAACCTGGTCCAGACTTTGTTAACCCGTTGCTCACTACAGAACTGCAATAAACTCTCCTGGCCAGTAGGCATGAGGAGTTAAGTTAATAGGTTTCTCTTGGTCAGTTATAATCAGTTATAACTGTTCAGTTGTTGTTGAGGTCTAGTGCCTGATTGTGTATGTTGTTCTATGTCTCTCTCTGTAAGTGATGTTTTAGTTTCTTAATACATTTTTATTTGTTTTTGAACTCAACATAATGTCTCCAGGTAATCTCTTAAATACTAATATTTATTGAAGATTTTATTGTTGTCAAAACAGAGAAGATAGTGATGAAATTGTAAAGCATTTGAATGAAGAAATAGAAGTAAAGCAACTGAGGAACATTTCCTATTATCATACAGACAAAAAGAGAACCAGATGGAGATTATCTTCTTAATCAGAAACAAAAGATAAAATATTTGCTAGAATGTTGAGATCTCACAGATACCAAGGAAGGCAGCACTCCAATGGAAGCTGATTTCTTGAAGCAAGATGCAAATAGCGAACTTCTTCCAGACAATGGACAATATGGGATAGCAATTGTGAAATTTCTATATATTGCCACAGTAACAAGATCAGTCATTGCTGGAGCTGTGGGAATTTTAAGCAGTAACATGAATATACCCACCAAGAATGACTGGGTTGCAGTTAGAAGACTGGGTAAGCACAGCTACCAGGCTCATCTAAAAGGCACAGTTCATCTAAAACTTAAATTGCCAGCAAGTAGTAATCCTAGACTGGTAGGTTATGTGGATGCAGATTAGGCAGAAGATAAAAGATCATATATTCACAAGTGGATACTGTTCTTTTATGGAGGTGGAGTGATTAGGTGGTGCAGTTGAAAGCAAAACACAGTTGCTCTTTCCTCTATGGAAGTAGAGTATGTGTCAGCCACTCACGATTAGCCTGCTCTCCCCGCAGACGATTGGCAGCAGAGCCCTGCGTGGCCGGACTGGCTGACCGCATGACTGCTGGCTCCATCATGGAACTGGCGGGGTCTGCAGAGACCAGGGGCCGTACGACCTCTGGAAGTCCCAGGATACCCTGCACAAGTGCGTGGGGCATCTGGAGAGACCCCCAAGCCAATAAATTAGGTTAAAGGAGCCCTCGCTCCATTAACCTCATTTAAGGGGAGGGTGCTTTAGGTGGGCTAGCTGCCTTGGGAGCACCAGGCTCACCTGCGAGCCCAGTGGTTCCCACAAGCACTGGGAAACAGGCTAAGCTCCCTTAGCCCGCTTTCCAGTGAGCATGGGAATAGCCTCACTGTATGACTTGTGCTGTATCTGACAAATAGTAGAAGCTTTTAACACCCCCTTGACTTTAGTAAAGTATCGAAATGATCCCTGGGGAAAACCTGCTCTGGATATAATGGGGTCTTTTGATAACCATTCCACAAACAAAAATTTGTTATAGTGATGGTAGATTACTATTGGTGGCCAGAAGTTTCATTTGCTGACAACATTACTACAAACAAGGTGATCTATATCATGGCTGCATTTTTTGCGAGAGAAGGTATTCCTAAAGAACTAGTGACTGACAATGGGACGCAACTTACCTCATTTGAAAGGAAGCAATACTTGCATAACCATGGGATAAAATACAAGAATATTTCTTAGTACCATCCTTGAGGGAATGGCTTAGTGGAAAGAATGAACAGATTAGTGAAAAAAACAGTTTACAACTGGCTACTATGCAACAACAACCCTGGAAAGAGACAATCTGTGAAACTCTATTGCTTATCGAACTACTCTTCATTCTACTACAAGAAAATTCTACATTCTACCTTTTGAATTGCTGAGAGGATACAAAGCTAACAACAAGCTTATTCAATGGCAACAACTGATAGGGCTTCCCTGCCATCTCACTCTGAAGATGCAGAGATTCATGACTGGGTAAGGGAGAAGCAACACAAATACAAATTGTATGTGGATCAGAAATGGGGTGCAAAACAGCGAACATTTCAAATTGGGGACTTTGTTTGGTTATAATGTGAGAAAGAACAAAACAAATAATTGAAATCTGTGGAGATTCTGTCATATTGGATGATGAATGATGGAAAGAAATGGAACAGTTTGAGACTTTCGAGCATGCATACTATGAGAGAAGAGGGAAGGGATTCTTATCTCCAGAGAGGAACCGAAAAGGGCTTTGAACTTGTCTCCCGTTTTATCTCACAGAGGAGGAGGATGAAAGTGATGGATAATCCTCTTTACCAGAAAAAACATCACTAACAGCCCATGTGCCAGAGAACCCAAGAATTGGAAGTGTGTGTGACAGGAGACTACTTAAAAGACTTCAAGACTGTGCCACTGATTTTTAAATCAATTCAATTCTGGTTGTTATAAAGGGGAGGTATGTGTTGTGTTCTATCTAGTAATCTTTTATGTTTTGTTGTTGAAAAATTTGTCCCAGTGGGGATCCTGTAGAGAGTGTGGGGAATGGAGTCAGAAAGGAAAGGGGATGGAAAGGAAAAGGATACAATTGAGTTGTTTCTGAATAAATTCTTTGTTTTATAGCTGCTTTCCTCATTAACACAAAGTGATCTTACATAGATTTAACTGTTGCTATATTATTTGATCAAGAATAAGGGCTTTTGAAAGGTCTCAGTCATTTTGTCAAGTTGAGCTTAAGAGAAAAGCATGTAGTTTGAGTCATTCTTGGTAAAGTATAAATAATGTTTTAAATTAGTGTTTTGCATGGATTAGCTGACACATTTTCTTCATTTAGCTAAATCCATTGCCATCTAGTTGTAGGAATATAATATGCTGGTCATAAATGTGTATATATGGTGGTACATATGCTGGTAACCTCTAAGATAGATTACTGCAATGTCCCTGTGTAGGGCTGCCTTAGTATATAGTCCGGAAACTGCAGTTGGTCCAGAATGCGGTGGCCAGGTTGGTGTCTGGGTCATCTTGGAGAGACCATATTACTCCTGTGTTTAAAGAACTGCAATGGCTGCCAATATGTTTCCGGGGAAAATACGAAATGCTGGTTATTAGCTATAAAGCCCTATACAGCTTAAGCCCTAGGTATTTAAGAGAACATCTTTGTCATGAGCCCCCCTGCCTGTTAAGATCATCTGGAGAAGTTTATCTGCAGTTGGTGCCAACCCGTTTGGTGGCTACTCAGGAACGGGCCATCTCCGTTGCTGCCCCTGGACTTTGGAATGCACTACCAGTTGAAATAAGAACCTCCCCATTTCTGGCAACTTTTAAAAAGGCACTGAACACACATTTGTTCACCTAGGCTTTTAATTAGATTTATCGTTTTAAAATTTTAATACTGGGTTTTAAATGTTAATAATTTTTTATTTTAATTGATAATTGATTTGATCTTTTAAATGTTTTTAATTGTAAACCACCCAGGGACACATGTTTTGGGCAGTATAGAAATATTATAAACAAACAAACAAACAAACAAACAAACCTCCCCAGAAAACACATGCTAGAATAAAGATTATTTGGGAGGGCCTTAAAATTATATTGACGATCTCTTGGTACAATTCCCAAATGTTTATTTCATAATAGGAGGTGAATTCAATGCTAGAATGGGTCCAAATGACAACCATTTGTATATAACTTATCAAAGTTACCCACTGGAAAGGGACTGTCTGCCCCCACTCCAGAGACATCAGTCTAAAGATCAGGACTGCAACCTAGCAGGCCTTTACTTGGCTTGTACAATGAATGCATTAAATCTGTTTGGGCTAAACAAGGCAATAGATAAAGATGCTGTGGGCGAGTTCACCTGCTGGTCTGGGCTAAGAGCAAGTGTTTTGGATTATATATTTGTCTCATGAAATGTACTGAGCTCTCTGATTCAATTTAACACAGAAGAACAAATGGACAGTGACCATGTTCTGCTGCCCCTTACCCTAGAGATCCCAGGGGAAGGAGTACTTCTTGAGCCCCCCCCCCTTTGACCTTTGTGAAGGTTCTAGGTTAATAAAGACCAAGTGGTCTTCATGATTAGAAAAACAAGTCAGGGATCTTCTGGCCAGAGATTACTTTTTGCAACTTCCTACACTTTTCTTGTCAGAGCCCCTAAACGTGGGTGCCCTTACTCACTACCAAACCCTTGTCCAGAAGATCCAGCATTGTCTAGGTGAAGTCACTAAAACTGGCCCTAGAGGGAGTTGTAAATCCTATAGCTGGTTTGACCAAGATTGTATTGCAGCAAAAAAGGACCTGGCCACAAAATTCAAATTATACAGGGCAAGCATGGATGTGGTGACGGCCCAAGAAATATTAGAACAGAAGCAGCAATATAAATCATTAATAAGAAAGAAAAAGAGAATTGCAATAATGGAATCCTGGGAATGGTTATATAGAGCCTCTAGAGCGAAAATTTGAGTGCCTTCTGGACGATTGTGTCGGCCAGTTCTAGTGGGAACTCTTACAAGCTGGGGTGTTACATCTTGTAACACAAGATGGGGTGTTACCTGGGTGACATTTTAAGAGCCTTTACTTGGGTGATTATACCAGGGATACACCCCTTTTGCTTCATTTAGTCTCTCTCCCTGCTTGGACTCCTGTCACCACCCAAGAAATTGTTAGCTTAGTGCCAGTTAAAATCAGGCAAGGCACCTGGATTAGATTTGATCCCTGCGGAGCTATTAAAAACATATATTAAGTGGTGGGCCTGAGTATTGGCAAATCTTTTCTCTTATATTGATCGGGTAGCTCACATACTGGAAGAATGGGGAACTGCAGTTATTGTCTCTATCTATAAGAAAGGTCAATGCTCTGATCCATATATTGCCCAATAAGCTTGCTGAACACAGTTAGTAAGTAAAATATATGCCAGACATCTTTGTAACAAGCTTATTGAATGGGCAGAGCAAGATAATATCCTTAGGGATGAACAGGCTGAGTTCCGAGTTGGGCAGTCCACATTGGATCAGGTCCTGATTTTACGGCATCTAACTGAAAATTATGCCGGTAAACCCTCCTCCTCACTATATGCGGCATTTATTGATTTTAAAGTAGCTTTCGACTCCATCCCTAGATCACAACTCTGGAACAAACTGGCCAGCACTTCCACAGACCCAAAATTACTTCTGCTCATCCTTATGCTAAATGAAAACACCTCACTGAGAGCACAGTGCAATAATAAAGGTCATCTGTCCACACCTGTAGTCACACAGAAGGGGGTTAAGCAAGGATATATCCTTCCTCTTTTTCTGTTTAATTTCTATATTAATTTTTAATCTCCCTTCTGGATAATCCCAACCTTCATCCACTTTAGCTAACAGGCAGACCCATCTCAATCCTACTTTATGCTGATGATGAGGTGGTTCTATCAAGGACATTGGTTGGCATGAGGAGAACACTACAAAGACAGACACAGTTCTGCAAATATGAGTCTCTAGTCATTAATACCCAAAAGACTAAGGTTATGGTATTTGCCAAAAGACTGAAAGAACACAAATGGTGAATTAACGGAAGTAGGGTTGAGCAGGTTAGGAGCTATAAGTACTTTGGCATAGTTTTCCATGCAAATGGTACATGGGGTACACAATGCGAACATGCTGCAGCAAGTGCACTGAAGAGTGCATCTGCTATATTAAAATGTTTCCATACTAGAGGGGAGTATTTTATCCCAGCAGCTGTCAAGATATACCAGGCCAAAACATTGGCACAAATGCTATATAGGGCCCAGATCTGTTCCACCTGCAATTTCAAACCCATGGAAGTTGTTCAGTCTAGATTCCTTCGGGCCATATTCCAGGTGCCTAGATGTGTTTCAAATGTCATCCTATGCTTAGAGGTGGGTTTAACCAGCATTGAGGCCCAGGGTGGCTTCACACATGTAATTACTGGCTCAAATTATATTTTGTTATCAGGGCCTGGCCACCCTGGTACTGAAAGCTGAGTTTCATTCTAATTGGTGTAAGAGCCTTCATGATAAATTGGGAAGATATGGCCTCTCTTCACAATATCTACTTGCATTTGGACATGACGCTGCCAAAGAACTTATTAAACAACGTATTGTGGATATGGAGAAGCAATCTGATTTAAGTCTTGTTAACCTTAGGAGTATTCCAGGTGGCTTCTCGTACTACCCTCAGCCAGCGGTGTGACTTACAAATCTGACTACTCTAAACCAGAGGAGATTGTTCTCGCTGGCACGATTTAATGCCCTGTCTTCTGCCATTTTCGATGGCAGATTTAAGAGAATATCACTCAGGAACCAGCTATGTCCATGCGGTTCGGGCAATATCGAGTCCATCTCACATGTGCTTTTATACCGTTTATTTTATAAGGACATTCACATTGTCTGTACTGAACCGCTTAAAAAAAACCCATGCCAGGTCAATCAGAAGAGTATTATGGAGTAATTGTAGAACCCCAAGAGTTCTGAAGAGGCATCTGGTGGGCCACTGTGTGAAACAGGATGCTGGACTAGATGGGTCTTGTGCCTGATCCAAAAGGGCTGTTCTTATGTAGCAAGATTCTGTGACACAGAATGCAAACTGAGATGGGAGCAGTTGATTAATTGTAATTGAGACCTCGGTATGTATATGTTTTGATACTCTGTTACCCAGTCCTGTTTTTGGTTTTATTTTACTTTAATTTTATTTTCCATTTTATTTTTTTATTGTTGGTCACTGATGGCAATAATAAATTCATTCATTCATTGGGGTTGTGTAGTTTCAGTAGTAAAGAGTCCTGGACTGACTGAATGAAAAGATGAAATGTGGAAGAAAGCATTGCCAGATACGGAACTTGGAGACAGATCTGCACCATTCTGATGAAACCACTAACTGATGAATAGTTCTACTGAAGTCTGCTGAACAGAGTTAGATATTTGTGGGTTGCAGCCTTAGGCTATTCCTACTGAACTGTGTCTTTCACATGTTCTTTCACTCAAAACTAATTGTCTCTCTTCCTTTCCTGTATCTCTTCTGTCAGTGCAATATTCTTAAGATAAAGCAGAACAGGGTGTGTGTGTGTGTGTGTGTGTGTATGTGTGTGTGTTTGCCATTCTTTGAATGCGAACAGGCTTTCTGAATATCAGTTTCTTAGCCTATATATGAAACAACTCCCTGAACAAATATACTTCAGCATGAAAACCAGGCTCGAACTACTTCAGAAAGTCAACAAAGAAAATAATCTCAATGTTTTGATCTCTTATGTTCTGTGTCTTAGTTAACACTCTCATTTCTGGTCTCTCTGCAGTAGAAAAGGTAACAACTAAAAGAGAAGGAAATGCTGTAAGAATGTACTTGCTAGCTGAGGTGGCTCTAAAGACTGCAGGTGGAGGCTCATTAAGGCATAGAAGTTTCTCAGATACCCACATACATAAGGTATACCAGTGTTTTTTCTTGCTTCAAGGATACTGTCACGAGCATGTTCAGCAAACACCCCAGACATCTCAGGTGCAGGGCTGTCTTTATGGTAGGGCAGAGAGGGCTGCGGCCCTGACCATGCACTTAAATCCTGCGTTTAGACTGCCACGTTGTCAAAAATGAATCTGTTTCTCCAGATTTCTCTTTTTCTCAGGAAAAAGGATGATGAGGATGATTTCCAGTGAGATAGCCACCCCTTACAAGAACTACCCACTTTGGTTAGAAGGAACATGAAAGAGCACCAGACTTCTTCACCGCTTCCTCTCGCCTCCCCTTTACCACCATAGTGATGCCCCATCCACTTCCAGTTGGTCTGGAGCAGAGCAAGTAGAGCAGTGGGTTGCTGTCAGATGGAAGAGGGGAGAGATAACTGTGGTGACAACATCAAGAGCAACTGTATGTCTGCTTGCCCACCCATGGCAATGGTGTTAATGGTGTGCGAGCTGCCACAGGAAAAGCATCATCATGTCCATTCACATGTTTTCTCCATATTGAGAACACCGAGGAACTTTTAAAAAGTGTTTAATAATTATTATTTATCAAATATATATATACACATGCAAACAACATTCAAAATATTATTTTGCAATCAACCATCCAGTTCTAACACTAGGAACATGCCCACCTGCAGGTAGTGGGATGGCAGCCACAGCTGGCCAGCTGCCCACCCTGCAACCACCCAGCAGGCAGGAGGCAGCTGTCTGTGGCTCATCTTCCCAGCCAGCCCTTTAGACTCAGCCTGCTTGCTGAGCAGCCAGTTAAGCTGGGGAGGAAGGAGGGGGTGTGTATGTTTTCAATGTTGTAAGCCTCTGGCTCTTCTGTAGCACAATGGGAGATATAGCTGGAGCAGGAATAATGGCCTCACTCACCCCTTTAAATCTCATCATTGCTCTGCAGCTAAGAGGATCAAGAGAGGTCTACTCCAGGGCTGCCAAGTGCCCCTCACATGAAGAAATGGGAAATTTCCTCAGAAACCACTGCTACTTTGCAGACACCTCTGGAGGTACCTCCTGTTTGTTGGTTTGAGAATTGTTGGAGAGAGCAGAGCTGTGGTTCTCACACACTTCTTTCAGTCATGTGGGCTCCTTGGAACTTGTCTTCTCCTTCAGGCACTTTCCCCTCTTGGTGGCACATGCATTCATCATTTCTTTTCTTTCTTTCTTTTAAAATTTTATGTTTTGGTTTTTTTGACAATTTGTATTTTATGTATATCTTTCTCCGTTTCTCCCAATCCCTTCCTCCGCCTCGCCCTGCCTTCCTTTGTGCACTGCGCTGGCTGGGGGGAGCTGAGAAAAGAAAGGAGAGATAGAGGCAGGGGCGTAGAAAGGTTGGAGTGGACCCAGAGACAAGATTTTAAAATGCCACCCCCCTCAAAGTCCAGGGCCTCCACACACCCCAGGCCCCCAAGGATTTAAGTCTGATATTTCAAAATAAGTATGCTGCCTGGAAATACATTTCACTGAACACACACACCAACACTTCACAATATGTAGTGATATACTTTGAATACTATATATTTGTGCTACTTTTAATGCCTAGAACACACTAGAAATGCTAATTATTAAAATGGCTCCCTCGCTGCAGAATAGCAAAGGAGACTTTCTACCATGCAGTGTGAGCCTATGTATGTTTTCTCAGAATTCTGAACAAATTCAGTAAAGTTTGATTCCAGGAAGTTTTTCACACGAGGCTTTTAAAGCCCTTTAACACTCATCTCCTCTGGAATGGAGGTGCTGCATCACATGTTGGCCAGATTTACCCTGAAGTCCCTGTGAGTTATTGGGGAGCAGTTCACACACAAGAAAAATAAAATAAAATAAAAGCACAACACATGCTTCACAGTTCTCACCCAGACCTTCTGGGTTGCAAAACAACTTGAACATAAGTGCATTTATAAATGAATGAATGAATAAGTAAGTAAGTAAATAAATAAAATATTGTTTGTTCCAGAAGTTTTTGTAATTTTCTGCAATGAAACAAGCCACTTATAGGACTTTTTAGATAGTTTTTGTTTTTAAAGCCAGCAATTTTTCCAATCTGTTTTAAATTAAATATTCAGAGACTTCCCAGTCTCTCCCCCCCCCCCATATCAAAGCCCTATGTCAAGCAGATCCCTATATATCTGGCGGGGGGGGGAGGGTTTAACCACAAAATGGAATTCACATTCTACCTGGCAAAGGATGGGATGGCCGGCCAGGGCAGAGGTCTGCTGCAGAGAACTGTGGTGGCCACAGCCTGCCTCCTTCCTTGTTTGCTTGCTTGGGGCCTGCTGGCCTACTCGAGTTCAGGCTTCAGCGAGGCCTACATGGAGGCCTCTCTGGAAGCGCCGCCCACCTGCCGATCATCTGAGAGACGGGGAGAGAAGGAGCTTTAGCAGCTTGTCCGCTGCTTTGATTGCCGGCCATGAGGACAAACAGGAGAGAGGGTGAACAGGGCAAGTGACTGAGGGCCTTGGGGCTGGGCAGGAGGCAATGGGGAGTCATGTGAGGTATCTCTGGGGGGTCCCTCCAGGCAGTGGTGCCCCCAGACAACTGTCTCCCCTTACCTAATCATAATTCCACCCATGGATAGAGGGAAAGGGAAAGAGGGAGAGGGAGACCAGAGGGGGAGAGAGCGAAGAAGAGAAGGAAATACACACCGTTGCACCAATAGATGTGGTTAATTTAGAAGGTTTTTAAAAAATTATTATTCTAAGAATAGTTCAAGAAAATTATCCCAGATTTCTGACCATTTGGGGACTTTCTTATCTGGGGACTTCCAGAGAGGAGAAGGAGGAGGATGTTTTGTGTGTGTGTGTGTGTGTGTGTGTGTGTGTGTGTGTGTGTTTGGAGAATCTGAATGTTTCCCTCTCCATCAGCTTCTCTTCCCCACCTCTGCTTCTTTTCTCCTCTTCTTGTCACTATCTTACTTTTACCCACTTCCCCATTTTTTTTTTTTTACTTTTCAAGATCATTTTGTTGCCATCATGCAGCTTTTCTCTCATCCTCCTTCATATGTCTTAATCCCCAGCTAGATCCCTGAACCCCTCCCTCTCTTGATCTCCTCTCTATCATCCCTTTCTTATATTACCTAACTCATCAGCACTTCCACTGCCTTTCCATCTGATCCTAGGCTCCCATTTTTCATCTAATGGCTATCTGTAGCCTTCCCTCTTTCTCGCCCTTATCCTATTTTTTCCACTTGCTATTGCTTATTTCACTCCTGTATTTTACTCTTTCTCTTGTTTTCTCCCCCACTTCTGCTTATCCTGCTCTTTTCCCTTGATCATAGCCAGCATTGATGCAGTAGCAGTGGCAAGATATATACACACACTGAGTGTAAATACAGTTCTTGCTTGTTCTCTAAAAGTCTTGTGAGGGTGGGGGTCATTGCAATTCCATTTTGCAAATGGGGAACTGAAGCAGAGAGAGTGGTTGTTAATGAACAAACAGTACTTGTTCATAGTCGGTAGTTTTCTCTGTTTGTCATTTGCTACCTCAAGTCCTTGAGCAAGAGATATAGAATACAAGATTGTACACTCTTTGCATAGTAATCGGCCTTGTGTCACTGTAAGCCATAGATAGGGAACTATCAGTTGTTCTACTAATTCCATGCAAAATATAAAAATAAAATTATAGTTGCTAAAGTTATACCTAGCATACTGAATGTCTGCATCCCAGTTCAGAGTAGTGTAAATGTGGCTATATAATTTTGTTCTTCCAACAACCCTGAGAAGTAGCTTAGGCTGAGAGATGAGGACTAGTTTTACTGTTACAACTTTGTCCATAGGAGATACCCGCCTTCCCCCACCGCAAACTGTTCTCACCTCTACTCCCACAATAGAGGGTGGCCAGGTGCAAGGAGCCCTCCCAGCAAGAGACCTTCTGAAAGACTTCCCCACTGCTACCACTGTCACCAAGTACATTTAGAGGAGAAAGGGAAGGGGTGTAGTGAGGCAGGGAGAAAAACTTGCTAAGCTTGGCTATGACTCCTGTCCAAGCCTCTTGCCCTGCTTCCATGAAATGTATATCGTTGCATCTTCTGCCTCCATCTTCTCCACACTAACCTTTTAAATTTACTTCAGCACAGTTGACAACATTGGAAAAGCCAGTATGCTTATTATCCAGGCTTGCATAAACAACCTGGTACTACTATAAAATAGTATTAGTGTTGAATACTGTCTGATAATCCAGCCACTCACCACGCTAATTGCACTGCATGGCTTGTTTGCTCTGGCCCCCCTGATGGAGCTTGAGGCAGTTTTAAGAAGCCCATTGGCTCCTGGGTCTGGAGGGGGCAGGGACTAGAAGGCAGTTAGCTTTTGGCATCTCCACTCCATCACGAGCAGCAACCCCCTCCCTCCCATCAATACAGTGTGGGCTTTGCTGGTTGCCTTTTGGGGCTGAGCAGGAATTTTTGGGGTCTCTCACCTGATTGGCCTTTGGTACATGCCTTGTTTCACCTGCCTTATACTGTACCTTTAGTTAGTTTGGGGGTTTTCCACGGTCACGGCAGCATGTGGGTTGCAACAACAGAATAGGGCTGGTGAGCACCTTAGGCATGCGTTTGGCTAGAGGAGCTCAGGTCAGTCCCTAGATGCTTAAAGGCTGAGGGAACTCTGACTTGAGTTCTGTCAAGCAACACCCCCGGAAAGGCTCTGTGGTGAGGCTGTGGACAGAGGCCTGACCTTAGGTTGACGAAGAAGGGCAGCCTCCACCATAGGGAAATGGGGCTGCCTGGAGCCCAGGTGTTTCCTCTCAGGGTGGTTTTTAGGTTAGGCATGTATCACTGGTGGCATGCCTATAGTTACTAACTATAGTTATAGTTAGGTTAGGCTTGCATCACTGGTAGTGGCCTAGGCATGCCTATAGTTACAAGCTACTGCTCATGTAGGTGGGTTGAGCCATCCCTTTCCACTTGTTTAAGAAAGTTTTGATAAAGTTGCAGCCCTTATTTACCATCAATAATGTCCCGTCTCTTCACTGATCCGGGTGCAATGAGGCTGTTCTCACAAGCAGCCTAGACCAGGCTACAGCAACCTGGCCTGGACTAGGCTGCTTGTGTGGAGCACCGGGATCTGTGTGGATACCAGGGCTCCCACCCAGCCTAACCATTCTCCCAAGCCTGGCTCTTAGCTGAGGTTAAGGGAGAAAGCACTCCCTTAACCTGGCTGCTGGGATCATGTGTCTCCTTGAGCTGTACACAGCTCGAGAAGACATACAGACAGGTGCCTACAGGGTCCATCTGACGGGAATCCCTTCAATGCTCCACACTCATGGTGCAGTGCATTATGGGATATCTGGATGCAACATGGAATATCTGGAGGCCATGTCATCCCAGCCTCTGGAGCGCCACACTGTGGGGTGTAGCACAGGTTGTATAGGAGCGTGGTCCGTGCTTCCAGCAGCATGTTTGTGCTTGTCGGGGGGCAGGATGGTGAGTCTGAGCAGCCTTCCAGCCCACCCACTCACCCCTGTACTTTCCCGTTCATGAATGGCCCCAATATCATTTAAAGATCCTAAGATTGAAGGCAAAATGATTTTTCAAGTGTTCATTATAAGGAGGCTAAATATATTGGTCACCCACATTAAACCTAGATTTGAATGTTTGTGTTGAACCAGGCCAATGGAGCTTACTGCCAAGTAAACATGCATAGGATTGGGCTGTATAGATATGTGTGGGCATGCAGACCTGAAAAATATTTTGTGGGCAGTATGTTTTGTGTTTGGAAAGTTGTATTAAATCCTTCAGTGATAAGGATGCAATACAAAGTGGTCCTTATTCCATTTTCCCTCTACCCTATCCCAAGGAGCAGAGGCGTATCTAGGGAAAATAGCGCCTAGGGCAAGCACTGAAATTGTGCCCCCTGTCCAAACATCTGACACCCATCTTTCAGATAAATTTACCATAATATCAGCTCAAAAATACAAGTCAAGCTCATTAATCTTTTAATATTTCAAAAACTATTTTAGCAGTGGACGTAGCCAGACCAAAAAATCCTGGAAAATGACAACTTTCAGTATGCTGGGGCTCATGAAATACCCAAATACTACGTGGAGGTGTACTTGGAAAAATAAACAGAAGTGCCTGTCTAATACTCTACTATGCATTGTAGCATCACTATTACATAAGTTTTAAAAATAAATGGAGAATTTAACTTTTCCCAGATACTCTGAAAATAATTAAAAGATATGCAGAGTAAACTGTGTCACTGCTTGGAATATATTCTAGTCTTTCAGAAAGACAGTTAAAATGAGAGAAAGAGAGCAAGAAACTCCCAGTGGGTCTTAATACTAAGGATTTCACACTGATTCAAAGACAAACTCACCATTAATAGCCATATTATTAAGACATCACATTTAACTCACTTATCACAAGAAGCAAAGTAAGAACAAATGAATACAATCCTAGCTCATAAGCTTCAGCTCAGTATTCACAAACCCGGATTCTCTGTACATAGTGCCAAACTAAATATGTATACAGTGACATATTGTTTTAAATTACCTGTAACCCCTTCAGGGGGCTTCCTAAAGGATGGGGTTGGTTTTTTTTGCAAATGTTCTGCCTCCCCCTGCTGGCCTCTAGGGCCTCACAGGGACCATTTGAGCATGTGTGGTGGCCTTTAAAAAAATAATTATTTTTTTTAAATGGCCGCTGAAAACAAAATGGCCACTGTGCATGCTCAAATGGCCTGTGTGAGGACTGGCATGGCCTAGGGCCTCACAGAGGCCATTTGAGCACGTGTGGTGGCCATTTTGTTTTTGGTGGCCATTTAAAAAATAATAATTTTAGAAAATTGCACACACCCCTTCAAGTGCCGCCCGGGGCATGTGCCCTGCCTGCCCTACCCTAGATACGCCCCTGCCAAGGAGTAAGCTCAGAGTAAGCTACCATATAATTTTATTTATACATTTTATCTCATCCCTCCTTCAAGGAGTTCAGAGTGGCATACATGGGCTTGTTTGCACCCTCTTATCCACCCCAAAACTTCTAACCTAGAGGCTAGAGTTACTGCCAAATTTTGTCAGTGACATATTTGGACTAAAAGTGACACCACTGATTATTAGTAGCAATAGCAATAGCAATAGCACTTACATTTATATACCGCTTTATAGCCGGAGCTCTCTAAGCGGTTTACAATGATTTAGCATATTGTGGTAGATATGCTAAATCATATCTGAATCATATCTAAATCTAAATCTAAATTTAGATATCTAAATCATATCTAAATCGTAGTGGTGAGAAACCTGCTATGGTCTTGCTAAAGTGTAGGAATTCTGAGGAAAATTAAGAACAAAAAAAATCTTAGGCTTGTTTTGTTTTTTCACTGCTGAAGTCTCACAAATAATCATTTGAGGAGGATTTGAAGGGTCTTACTCAGACACATATAGGCATTTCAATGGGCATAAACATTTTTGATATAATTAGCAAATGTTCTCAACAGTAAAGGGCTCACATATCTCTGTGAGGTTTAAATTATTTCAGCAAGAGTTATTGGCAATGTGTACCTCTCACTTTGGATCACACCAAGCAACAGGAATGATCTCAGATGCTCCCAGATTTTCTGCTTATGTTATGACTATGAACCCCTTCTTCCATTACTACAGTGGTAAGGAATAGGGGTGTGCAATTCGGGTTTTTGGGTGATTCGGCTCGGACCTGAGCCGAATCACCCCTGTTCTGTTTTGTGCCCGAATTTGGGTCACCCGAATCACCCTTGATTCGGATTCAGATTCGGATTTAATCTGAATCTGAATCCAAATCGATTCGGGGGGGTAAAAAGGGGACCAGGGGCAACATTTTGGGGTGGGTGGTAGTGCCAAATGGGTAGAGTCTACCACCCCAATTTCAGGGGGATTGGGCAAAGTCCTGATTTTTTGTGAATTTTTAAAGTTTTAGTGACTTTGGGGCAGTTCGGGGGCATAGCATGGGATTTGGGCAAAAGGAGTGGGGTGGGGTGGTAGTGCCTAATGGGTGCAGGCTACCACCCAAATTTCAGGGGGATTGGGCAAAGGGCTGATTTTTGGTAAATTTCTGAAATTTTCATGTCTTTGGGGCAGATTGGGGCATATTGGGGCAGAAAGTGGGGCCTGGTGCAGAATAGTGGGGTGGGGTGGTAGTGCCTAATGGGTGCAGGATACCACCCCAATTTCAGGGGGTTTGGACAAAGGGGTGATTTTTTGAGAATTTTTGAAGTTTTGGTGACTTTGGGGCAGTTTGGGGGCAGAAAGTGGATCTGCCCCAAAATAGTGGGGTGGGATAGTAGTGCCTAATGGGTGGAGGCTACCACCCCAATTTCAGGGGGATTGGGCAGAGGGCTGATTTTTTGAGAATTTTTGAAGTTTGGGTGTCTTTGGGGCAGATTGGGGGCAGAAAGTGGATCTGCCCCAAAGGGTGGGCTGGTAGATAGTGCCTAATGGGTGGAGGCTACCACCCATCCCCAATTTAAGAGTGATTGGGCAGAGGGGGGAATTTTGGTGAATTTATTTTTATGAGGTTTGTCTTCATAAGGTGAAGTGTGCTAAATTGATTACTTCCTCATATTATTCATAGTAAAGGAAAGTGTGAAAAAGTGAAAGTGGGGTCATGAGAGTTGTTTAATTGAAAAAAATCTCATTTGCTATGATAGAATGAGAATTCACACCTTAGAAGTCTGAGGTGTGAATTCTCATTCTATCATAGCAAATGAGATTTTTTTCAATTAAACAACTCTCATGACCCCACTTTCACTTTTTCACACTTTCCTTTACTATGAATAATATGAGGAAGTAATCAATTTAGCACACTTCACCTTATGAAGACAAACCTCATAAAAATAAATTCACCAAAATTCCCCCCTCTGCCCAATCACTCTTAAATTGGGGATGGGTGGTAGCCTCAACCCATTAGGCACTATCTACCAGCCCACCCCTCTCCTTTGGGGCAGATCCACTTTCTGCCCCCAAACTGCCCCAAAGTCACCAAAACTTCAAAAATTCTCAAAAAATCACCCCTTTGTCCAAACCCCCTGAAATTGGGGTGGTATCCTGCACCCATTAGGCACTACCACCCCACCCCACTATTCTGCACCAGGCCCCGCTTTCTGCCCCAATATGCCCCAATCTGCCCCAAAGATATGAAAATTTCAGAAATTTACCAAAAATCAGCCCTTTGCCCAATCCCCCTGAAATTGGGGTGGTAGCCTGCACCCATTAGGCACTACCACCCCACCTCACTCCTTTTGCCCAAATCCCATGCTATGCCCCCAAACTGCCCCAAAGTCACTAAAACTTTAAAAATTCACCAAAAATCAACCATGAACCGAATCACCCAAATTTTTTGGGTCCGAAATTTGGGTGATTCGGCTCATGCCGGAAAAATATCGGGGGACATTGGGGGTGATTCGGTTCGGCCCCGAATCACCCGAAATTGTTCATTTCGGGCACAGATCGTTCTGTGCCCGAAATTTTTTGCACATCCCTAGTAAGGAATGCACTTTTCCATGACTTTATCACACATCACTTTGGTAACAGTTGAAAGGCTGGAGCCATGGTTGCAGGCCCAGTCATTCAGATCCCCCACACCCAATCATTGCCCTCCTTTCCCATGAAATGGCCTGCCCACATAGTTGCAGTATTTAATCCTTACTGCTGTGCTGTGGGATGAAGTGGTGGATAAGCAGCACTTCATTAACTCCTGATGCATATGTAAGTACAATTTCCATTTGGAAAATATAAAGAGGTGGCCTAACATTTTCTCAGTTCAGTTGTGAGGTATTATTCAGTGCACTGGAAGCAACAGAACTGGATGGCTAGCCAACCGCCAGATACACATGAATAATTCACTCCTGTTTCTTTTTAAATGAAAACCTCCCAAAAACCAGTTCTGGATTAAGCAGGTTGCCACAGTGGGACATCCAGCATCATGTGTCAGGGTTCAGTTTGCTCAAGTTGTTACAGTAAGATTAGAGAAACTAATGGAAGATTTAAGAAAGAGTCAGCCAGCTGGAATGTTATTATGATGTCATATAAAACCTGAAGTTCTCTGGAGAAAAGTAAATTCTCTATAATGCAGCCTAAATGGTTCAGATGGAGCAACAGGTTGCTGTGTAGCTGGAAGCCATTTAGAAACTAGAAATATATTCCCTTAAGTATCATATCAGGATGTATTGAAAAACAACAGAGTTTCACAGGCATTTTTTCTGAATGAGATCTGAATGCATTCCTTGATTGTAATGCAGGGGTTTTCAAACTCGTGTATCCAGATGTTGTTGGAGTACTCCCATCATCACCAGCTGCAGTGGCCAAAGGATGATGGAAAGTGTAGTCCAACAGCATCTGGGGTCCCAAGGTTGAATACCTCTCTTGTAATGTTGTAAAGATTTATCTGTTGTCATGAATGGACCACCATCTGATTGTTAGACTTACAAACACATCCCACATCTGCAAGTGTGATAAGCCTATTAGGATGGTCTGCCCAAGAAAGTTATTGGATCTAATAGGATTCCAAGAAGACTCAAAGGAATTTAGAACTGGATCTCTCAGCAACTTTCATTACCATTAACCATGGTATCCTTCTGGACCGTCTGAGGGAGTTGGGAGTCTGAGGCATTCTTTTGCAGTCATTCTACTTCTATCTCTCAGGTAGATTTAAGATGATGTTGTTAATGGAACTGACCTTGGGGTGTTTTGGTCAGGACCCCAATGTTTGGGCTTTGTGGGGGGAATTAATTCTTAAGGGGGTCCGTTCCACCAGTTTTAATTTGTGCAAATATGGTTTCAAAATCAGAAAGAAGAATTTATTTGATAGAGGGGGATACAGGAAAAGAATTGTATGAATAAAGCAAATAAAAATATGTTTCTAGATAAATCTGCAACTATGAGGCATTTTAGCTTTAAAATACGTCCCCAAGTAAACCAACTGCAATGAGGTGTTTTAGCACAAAGTCTAATTGTGTGAGTTCCCAGGTGGGCAAGAGAAAAGAGGATTGAAAGAGAGATGTAGAGGGGGTTGGATTTACGAAAGGAGAACAGAGATAGTTCCGGGGCCCAAGGAGGGCAAAGGTTCATATCCACCTGATCTGGATGATGAGACCCAGGGTGCTCCTGGAGGGGCTGTAGATTCTTGCTTCTCAGTGTGATGGGAAGCAGGAGGGGTGTAGAGGTTAATAGAGGGAGAGGTGCCCACAAGAAATGTTTCTCCATGGTTCCAACTTCCTATAGGTGCTAGGCAAGCTGGATGGATTAACACAAAGACCAATCCAGATAGTGATTTCAAGCTCTTCCCAGGGTGCAGGAGGGCAAAAGCAGTGCCCAATGGAGTCCCAAATATAGCATACAAGGGGGCACGAAGATTGCTTGTTGGTCTTTGGCAAGACCAAAGGAGCACCAAGATTGCTTGCTGGAGTTCTTGTTGGAATCTCCAGTGTAGAGCATTGGAGAGCACACTGGGTCATGGAACTGGGGATACTTATATCCCAAAATGTTCCTTGGGGGCACATTCCTACTCTCATGCTTTGCTGTCTAGAATTGCCTGGGTGGACCTGTGTGGAATGCATTGTTACAGATGGTTCTTCCTGGGTGTGACAATGTGGGGTTTGCCTTCTGAATGCAAGACTGATTGTGATGAAAATCAGAATAAGCAGGTGTGTGAAAGAATATTCGTGCTGGGAAAGACTCTCCAGTAATCCTATCAATAGGTAAATCTCTAGGCCCACATCACTGACTCATCTCCATTGTGATGGGGAGAACATTACCTCATCGTCTTATCTACTTTGCCCTGCTTGACATAACCAGCTTGTTAATGTGTTGTTATCTCCTGCGAGAGGATGAGAGTAGTTAAGAGTTCACTTCTGAGTTCAGAGTGTCCTCGGGAGTTAACTCACTATAATTAACTCTGGAGCTTACTTAGCTGGAAGCTCCTGCCAAGGGGGGGGGGGTTGGATCGAATTGCTGTTCCGATTTGTGTTGTTTACAACCAAATCTAGGGGTGACTAGGGATGTGCGAAATGTTTCGGGTACAGAACGATCTGTATCCGAAACAGTGAATTTCGGGTGATTCGGATCCGAACCGAATCACCCATGAAGAGCCCCAAATAATTTCAGATCCGAAACGAAACGCCCCTGTTTAGGATCTGAAATATTCGGATATTTCGGCCCTCCATTTTGTGGCCAATTGATCCCCCTCCATTTTGAGCAATGACGTCTATTTGAATTTCCCGCCTTTTTGCCTCCCATTGACTTCAATGCAAAAAGGTCTGATGTAACGTCTGCTCGAATTTTGGGTCCCAGGGGCAAAATAGTGGGGTGGGGTGGGGTGGTAGTGCATAATGGGTGGAGGTTACCACCCCAATTGCAGAGGGATTGGGCAAAGGGGTGATTTTGGGTGAATTTCTGAAGTTTTCGTGTCTTTGGGGCAGATCGGGGGCATAACGTGGGAGCTGGGCCAAAAGAGTGGGGTGGGGTGGTAGTGCCTAATGGGTGGAGGCTACCACCCCAATTGCAGAGTGATTGGGCAGAGGGATGATTTTTGGTAAATTTCTGAAGTTTACGCGTCTTTAAGGTTTTCCCCCATTAGGTATAATGGAGGGTGTATCACTTCACGTCGGGGGGAAAGGGGTGGCCTAGAGCGGTGTGGGGTTGGTGGTAGTGCCGGGTAGGGGCAAGGAAGCTACCTGAATTTTTTCAAAGGATTTGGGCAGAGGGCTGATTTTTGGTTAATTGTTTAAGTTTACGCGTCTTTAAGGTTTTTCCTCATAAGTTATAATATAATGGAACTTTCAGCAGTTATAATATAATGGAGCTTTCCAGTACCCCCCATAAGTGCACTTGGGGGGGTGCTGGGGTGGCCCAGAGTGAGTGGTGGTGTAGTGCACATAGGGTGCCAACCACCCCCATGGGTTTCTAACCCATGGCGTACAGGGTTCTGTTGTTTCTGAGGTATTCTGAGTGTGGATTCTATGACAGCAAATGAGATTTTCAATCACACACCATGAATCCACTCTAATTCGCTGTGATAGAATCCACACTCAGAATACCTCAGAAACAACAGAACCCTGTACGCCATGGGTTAGAAACCCATGGGGATGGTAAGCACCCTATGTGCACTACACCACCACTCGCTCTGGGCCACCACAGCACCCCCCAAGTGCACTGATGGGGCTGCTGAAAGCTCCATTATATTATAATTTATGAGGAAAAACCTTAAAGACGCGTAAACTTCAAGAATTCATCAAAAATCAGCCCTCTGCCCAAATCCTTTGAAAAAATTCAGGTAGCTTCCTTGCCCCTACCCGGCACTACCACCAACCCCACACCGCTCTAGGCCACCCCTTTCCCCCCGACGTGAAGTGATACACCCTCCATTATACCTAATGGGGGGAAACCTTAAAAACACGTAAACTTCAGAAATTTACCAAAAATCAGCCCTCTGCCCAATCACTCTGCAATTGGGGTGGTAGCCTGCACCCATTAGGCACTACCACCCCACCCCACTCTTTTGGCCCAGATCCCACGTTATGCCCCCGATCTGCCCCAAAGACACTAAAACTTCAGAAATTCACCCAAAATCAGCCCTTTGCCCAATCCCCCTGAAATTTGGGTGGTAGCCTCCACCCGTTGGGAGCTACCACCCCACCCTACTATTTTGCCCCTGGGACCTGTTTTTTAATCCAAATTGATTCATATTCAGATTCAGATTAATTTGGATCCGAATCGAATCAGGGGTGATTCGTATGGGCCATATTCGGATACAAAACAGAACAGGGATGTTTCGGTTCAGATCTGAATCAAAACACCAAAAATCCAAATTGCACACCCCTAGGGGTGACTATCCCAGTACCAACTAAGTGACTTGTACCCATGTGTACTATAAACTGAGAGCTCACGTTGCAGTGTAGTTCCTGAGCATATCCAAAGGGCAATCTCCAAGCCTGGAGATGCAACTACAAACAGGAAAGCTCCTGGGAGCCAGGCAGAATAAGTGTGGCTGGTAATAGTAGCACTTCGAGATGGTTGCTTTTCAGAACAAGAACTATAGTATGGATTCCCCCTGGGCTCCATACTGTGTCCAGTGCTTTTTAATAACTACATGAATTCATTGGGCGATTTGGTGCAGGGTGTTATCCATATGCTGATGACTCCCAAATCTATTTGTCCATATCAGACTCATCAGGAAAAGGCATAACCTCCCTATAGAATATTTGGAACATGCTTTGGAATATGCTTCCAATTGAAATAAGAGCTTGCTTTTAGGAAGACCCTCAAGATGCACCTATTTTCTCAGGCTTTTAATTAAAATTAAGTTTATATTGTTTAATTTGTTTTTATCGTGGTGTTTTTTGTGTGTGAAATTTTAACTGTTTTAATTCTACACCAATTTTTTCTTGCATAGATTAATTAAAAACTACAAATAATGAACAGACATTTCAACATACAGATGTCAACTTCAGTGTTCCATGTCTCGCTGTTTAAAATCCACACTCTTATATCCCAGATACTCTCCTTAAATCTAAACAGTGTAAATTAAATTACTGCTTACCCTTTAATAGCCTATATCCTTTAAGATTTCTTTCCATTCTTCCTTACCATTGACCCCCACCCGTATCTTGTCTAAATACAATGCTTCCCTTATCTTTCTTTTGACCGTAAACTGTTCAGACTCGGAGATGTTTACTGATTCTGCCCAGTCTGTGAAAATGCGGAAGGGATCTGTAAGCAAAAAGGCATTATTTGCAAAATTACCTATACAAAATGTGGTGAAAATTATATAGGGGAAACAGGAAGACATTTGGTTACTAGATTCAAAGAACACCTAGCAGATGCCAAACATATAAACAGGGAAAGGCCATGGTCAGTTCATATGCAAAATAAACACAATGGAAAAACAATGCCTCTTAAAGTAAGCAGTCTGAACAGTGTAAACTCAAAAGAAAGATAAGTTGTGAGTCATCAATTTCCACCTCTCCCCCTGCTTTTTCACATGCTAATCGGGAACCTGATTGGATCTAGGGAGGATATCTGGGATATAAAAGTGTGGATTTTAAACAGTGAGACATGGAACACTGAAGTTGATGTCTGTACATCGAAACCTCTGTTTTTTATTTATAGTTTTTAATTTTATTTTAATCTATGCAATAAAAAGTTCTGGAGAAAAGAATTTTGTGTAGAACCATTATGTGTATTGCATCAGAAATATTTCAACTGTTTTAATTCTGTTTTATATTTGTTGTGTTTTAATTTAAAGGGGGCGTGTCCACTGACTGTGGGATGGCCATTCTGGTCGTGGTGGGGAACAGAAGAAGTAACGTTGGCAGGTCAGCGGGCCGTTATAGGGGAAGGGGACTTGGAAATCTAATAGCTGTTTTCCCTTCCAGCTGTCCTGCCAGCTCTTTGACCTTGGGGAGCAGTGCCAATCATCCTTGGTACCTCACCTTGCTCTTCTGTAATGCCAGATCGGTCCAGAACAAATCAGAAACCATCCATGATTTGCTTCTGGATGAAGGTGCCGACCTGGTATGTATTACAGAGACCTGGCTGGGGGCCCAGTGTGGTCTCAGCTTCTTCTTCCAGGCTACTCTGTTGAGGAGCGGGGTGAGGGACCATGGACGGGGAGGTGGAGTGGCTGTGGTCTATAAGAATAACGTTTCCCTTACCAGGATCCCTGTTAGAATGTCGGACCATATCGAATGTGTGTACTTGTGTCTGGAGACCAGGGATAGACTGGGACTTCTGTTGGTGTACCGATCACCCCACTGCTCAACAGAGTCCCTAACCGAGCTGACGAACTTGGTCTCAGACTTGGTGTTGGAGTCCCCCAGGCTTGTGGTGCTGGGGGACTTCAGTGCTCACTTTGGGACCAATTTGTCCAGGGCAGCTCAGAAGTTCATAGCGGCCATGACGACTATGGGCCTATCCCAAGTGGTCTCGGGGCTGATGCACATTGCTGGTCACACGCTTGATTTGGTCTTTCACTCTGATCAGGGTGGTGTTCCGTGGGTGGGGAATCCTGTGATTTCCCCATTGTCATGGACAGACCACCATCTGGTTAAGGTCGGACTCACAATCACTTCCCACCTTCACAGGGGCAAGGGACCTATTACGATGATCCACCCAAGAAGGTTATTGGATCCAATAGGATTTCAAGAAGCCTTGGAGAGATTTAGTGTTGGCTCTGCCGGTGATCCTGTTGATGCCCTGGTGGAGAATTGGAACAGCAAACTCACTGGGGCAGTAGACATGATTGCTCCTAAGCGTCCTCTCTGACCTGCTCCAAAATTGGCCCCTTGGTATACGGAAGAACTATGGGGCTGAAGCGGCGAGGTAGACGACTGGCGTGCAAGTGGAGAAAGACTCAGCTTGAATCCAACAGATTGCAACATAGAGCTCATTTGAAGACCTATGCTCAGGCCATACATGTGGCAAAGAAGTGATTCTTTTCTGCCCGTATTGCATCCGCAAGTTCACGTCCGGCAGAGTTGTTCTGGGTTGTGAGAGGGCTAGTGAGTGCCCCTCCTCCCTTGAATCAGAATCTGGAACCATCAATTACCTGCTGTGATGTGTTTAATGAATTATTTGTGGAAAAAATCTCTCGTATTTGGGCCAACTTAGACTCCGTCTCCACAATTACCCCAGTGTCTGATGTGGAGGTGTCCAGCGACTCCTCTTGTGTGATTAGGTTGGATCAGTTCCAGTTTGTGACTCCTGAGGATGTGGAAAAGCTGATTGGAATGGTGCGACCTACCACCTGTTATCTTGACCCTTGTCCAACATGGCTTATATTATCTGGCAGGGGGGTTGTTGTAGAAGGCCTGGTAGAGATCATAAATGCATCTCTGAGGGAAGTTAGGATGCCTCCTTGTCTTAAGGAGGCAATTATTAGACCGCTTCTGAAGAAGCCTACCTTGGATCCCTCGGACTTGAACAACTACAGGGCTGTCTCCAACCTTCCATGGCTGGGCAAGGTAATTGAGAGGGTGGTGGCCTCCCAGCTCCAAACAGTCTTGGATGAAACTGATTATCTTGACCCATTTCAAACTGGCTTCCGGGCTGGCTATGGGGTGGAGACTGCCTTGGTCGGCCTGATGGATGATCTCCAATTGGCAATTGACAGAGGAAGTGTGACTCTGTTGGTCCTTCTGGACCTCTCGGCCGCTTTCGATACTATCGACCATAGTATCCTTCTGGAGCGTCTGAGAGGGTTGGGAGTTGGAGGCACTGCTTTGCAGTGGTTCTGCTCCTACCTCTCGGGCAGGTTCCAGATGGTGTCCCTTGGAGACTGCTGTTCTTCAAAATCTGAACTTTTGTATGGTGCTCCCCAGGGCTCCATATAGTCTCCCATGTTGTTTAATATCTACATGAAACCATTGGGAGAGATCATGAGGAGATTTGGTGCAGTGTGCTATCAGTATGCTGATGACACCCAAATCTATTTCTCCATGTCAGCATCATCGGGAGAGGGCATAACCTCCCTAAATGCCTGCCTGGAGTCGGTGATGGGCTGGTAACAAACTGAGACTGAATCCGGCTAAGACGGAGGTACTCATTGTGTGGGGTCAGAACTCAAGAGATTATTTTGATCTGCCTGTTCTGGATGGGGTCACACTTCCCCAGAAGAAACAGGTACGCGGTCTAGAGGTGCTTCTGGATTCGAACCTCTCCCTGGTGTCCCAGGTTGAGGCGGTGGCCAGAAGTGCCTTCTATCCGCTTCAGCTGATATGCCAGCTGCGTCCATTTCTTGAGGTGAATGACCTCAAAACATCTGCTGGTAACCTCCAGACTGGATTACTGTAATGTGCTCTATGTGTGGCTGCCCTTGTACGTAGTCCAGAAACTACAGTTGGTCCAGAATGCGGCAGCCAGGCTGGTCTCTGGGTCATCTCAGGGAGACCATATAACTCCTGTATTGAAGGAGCTACACTGGCTGCCGATATGTTTCCGGGCAGAATACAAGGTGCTGGTTATAACCTATAAAGCCCTAAACAGTTTGGGCCCTGGGTATCTAAAGGAATGACTTCTTTGTCATGAACCCCACCGCCCACTGAGATCTGCTGGAGAGGTCCTTCTGCAGTTGCCACCGGCTCGTCTGGTGGCCACTCAGGGACGGGCCTTCTCCACTGCTGCCTGGAGGCTTTGGAATGTGCTCCCTAATGAAATAAGAGCCTCCCGATCTCTGACAGCTTTTTAATTAATGTTGTTTTAATGGTTTTAATGCTGTTTTAAAATATTGTTTTTAATTTTTTTAATTGTTGTAGTGTGTGTGTGTGTCCCCATTTTTGTCTTAACAAATGTTTTACTTTGTTTTTATTCTGTTGTAAACTGCCCAGAGACAGTATAAACATGTTTTATTTATTTATTTAATAAATAAATAAATAAATAAATAAATAAATAAATAAATAAATAAATAAATTGTACACCGCCTAGAGGTGCACACATCTGGTGGTATAAAAATATGATAAATAAATAAATGCCTGGAGATGGTAATGGGCTGGATGAGGGTAAATCCTGAATGAGGCTGAATCTAAATAAGACAGAGGTACTTATTGCATGGGTTGAAACTCAAGAGACAATTTTGATCTGCCTGTTCTGGATGGGGTTACACTCCCCCAGAAGGAACAGCTAAACAGTCTGGGAGTACTTCTGTATTCAAACCTTTGTCTGGTGGTTCTGGCAGTGGCCAGGAGTGCTTTCTATCAGCTTCAGTTGATAAGCCAGCTGCATCCATTTCTGGAGATAAGTGACCTTAAAGCAGTAAAACAGGTTACATGCTGGTAACCTTTACCTGGCAACATGTCCCTTTCCCCCCATTCATCTGAATTAGAAAATAGGGACATGTGGGCAGTTATGGGTAAACTCTAGACTCAACTACTGCAATGCACTTTATGTGGGGCTGTCTTTGAACACAGTCCAGAAACTGCAGTGGGTGCAACATGTGGCAGCCAGGTTGGTCTCTTGGTCATCTCAAAGAGACCATACACTGCACCTGTATTAAAAGAACTGCACTGGCTACTAATACTTTTCTGGGCAAAATACAAAGTGCTGGTTATAACCTATAAAAACCTAAACAATTTAAGTCCCAGGTATTTAAGAGAGTGCCATCTTTGTGATGAGTCCTGCTGCCTGTTGAGATAATACGTGGAGGTCCATCTGAATACATACATACATACATACATAATATTTATTCGGTCCTTGACCAGCAGTTTTAAAAATACAGACATTACAAACATAAACTAAACATTAACATGTAGTTTGCAGAGAATATAACTGTATTTAGCCACAGTTCTAATTTTATCTTCATCATATAAAGAAAATAAAAACCTCAATAAGACATCATCTGCTCTTCCATTAAAATTTATCAGAAAGGGAGAAAGTCGCTTTCCTCTGGCTCCATCATAAAAACTACAATTTAAAAGGGCATGTGCTATTGTTTCAACACAGCCATTATCACAAGGACATACACGATTCGCCAAAGGAATTCCTACATATCTGCCGAACAGAACTGCAGACGGAAGAACATCTAACCTGGCCAGCATCATGGCTCGTCTGTATTCAGGAATCATGACTGCCTGGAGATAGAGGGCAAAATTAAATCCACTCAGTTTGTCACCCAAAAATGATCTTTTAGATATCTGGGAAATTTCATATTGCAACTCAATATCCATTAGGCGTTGAATAATTTGGATACGAGCTCTGTCGTAACCAAGCTCCTGTATGGCCTCTAAGGAGTATCCACAGCGGGCCAGCTTATCAATGGCCTCAGTATACCATCTAAATTTAAAGGAGTCCTGTTTTATGAAAGCAACCAGACCTTCCTGCAAAAAGTAATTTTTTAACCAGTAAAGGATAACGACTCTCCATAAGCATGTCTGAAGCCTAACCATTCCGACCTCTCTTCTCAGAGCCACCGTGGGGGCACATCTAGGAACAGCCAGTACAGCTCTTAAAAATTTAGACTGCAGTGCCTCCAGCAGATCAGGGTTTTTAACTATGCCCAACTGAGCCCCATAAAAAAGTTGAGGCAAAACCTTTGCCGAGAATAATTTGACCACGGCTGGAACATAGGATGCACCCTTAGTATAATAATAAGAGAGTATTGATTTAACTACTGGTTTGGCCTTTAAAATTGCCGAATCGAGGTGAGGTTTATGTGAACAGGAAGACTGAAATAGAACTCCTAAATACCTAAAGGACTTAACATGCTCTATCTTATGTGAGCTTATTGACCACTAATGCCCTCTGGGCCGGTTAGCAAAAACCATAACTTCTGTCTTTTGGTAGTTGATCTCCAAGTTTTCCTGTGTACAGAATTTATCTAACAAAAGGAGAGCACACTTTAGGCCAATTGGTTTTAGCAAAAGAATCGCCATATCATCTGCATATAATAAAACGGAGACATGCCTATTCGCGATCTTAGGAGGATGCATGGAAGGGGAGGAAATAAAAGAAACTATAGAATTGATATAGCAGTTAAATAGCATAAGTCCACCTGCAGTTTCCACCAGCTTATCTGGTGGCTACTCAGAGACAGGCCTTCTCTGTTGCTGCCCCGAGGCTTTGGAATGCACTTCCTTTTGAAGAAAGAGCTTCCCCATTTCTGGAAGTTTTAAAGAAGTTCATCTATCCACCCAAGCTCTTAGTTAGGTTTTAATGTGATTTTGAAATTGTCTTAATATTTAATAGGGGTGTGCATTTTGGAATTTTCTTGTTTCGATTTGTATCCTAATCGAAACATCCCCGTTTTGTTTTGTACCCAAATTTTCTGAATCCGAATCAGCCCTGTTTTGTTTTGTAGCCAAATTTTTCGAATCTGGATTTGGATTTTTAAAAAGGGTCCCAGGGCAAAAAGAGTGGGTGGTGGTGGAAGTGTCCAATGGTTGGAAGCTACCATCCAAATTTCAAAGGAATTAGGCAAAGGGCTGGTTTTTTTGTGTGAATTTTTTTAGTTTACACATCTTTAAGAATTTTCCCATAGGGAATAATGGGGATTCCAGCAAATGTATCACTTCAAATCAAGGGAAAAGGGATGACCCAGAGCAGAGTGTGGTGGGTGGTAGTGCCCAATGGGGGCAAGGAAACTTCCAGAATTATTTCAAAGGAATTGGGCAAAGGGCTGATCTTTTGTGATTTGCTGAAGTTTACGTGTCTTTAAGATTTCTCCCATGGGGAATAATGGAAGTTTCAGCAGCCCCATAATTCCACTTGGGGGGGCACTGGGGTTGCCCAGAGCGAGGGGTGTGTAGTGCACATAGGGTGCCAACCACCCCCACCCCCACAAGCCTGTGGGGTACTGGGTTTTGTTGTTTCTGAGGTGTTCATTGTAGATTCTCTGGTAGCATATGAGATTTTCAGTGAAAAACAAGAATCCACTCTCATACGCTACCAGAGAATCTACACTCAGAACACCACAGAAACAGCAGAACCAAGCACCCCATAGGTTAGCAACCCTCCCCCTGGCCAATGTGGGGTCAGTAAAGAGTGGGAAGAAGCAAAAGAGCCAATGGGGAACAAGGAGAGAATTGTCAGCAGGTCAGCCCATGATTTAGGTCACTGATCAGAAGGCTGGAAGGGTGGGGAATTCAAAGAGATGTCAAACACAAAATGGAGACTGACTCAGAGATCACCACAAAATGGAGGTCCGAAACAACAAAACGTTTTGTAGCCGAAACAGGGACGTTTTGTTTTGTATACAAAACTTCTGGATCTGGAAAATGGGTGTTTTGTTTTGTCTACAAAACACCCAAAACAGGCTGTTTGCGGTACAAAACGTTTTGTATCCAAAACGTTTCGCACATCCCTAATATTTAACTGTTGTTCTGTTATGCTGAATTTATTGTAAACCACCCAGAAATGCAAGTTTGGGACATTACAGAAATATACTCACTCATGGGCCTAATTTTTGTCTATATTTATTTCTAGATATTTCTGGTCTACATCATTATTTGTAAAGCTATCTGGGTCACTTTGTTTTCTCATTAGATGTTCAGTTAAGCTAGAAATGAAAAGCAGTTACTGAAGGTTTTTTATATATGCTTCAGATGGACTTTCTGTTCTCATATTCTCAGTTAACTCATACATAACTGGTGTCATGGTCCTGAAGCCACCATGAGCATGCTAATACCAAGGCACTCCACACACAGAGATCCATCTTTGGAGGAAGTTTATCCTATAATAGGTGTTCTGCATTGGGTTATTCACAGCCCAGCATTCACCTCCTTCTCCTGAACTGCATTGCAGACAGGAGATATATAACTGGAAAGCTGAGAAGGACAGGGAAGTAAAAGGCTTCAGCCTTGTTCACACAATCATTTGAATTTATGTTCAATGTGGGTTAGCAGCTTTGAAGTGATTGAGGTGTTTCACACAATCAGTGTGAAGCACCTCAAGGTGGTTTGCGGGGACAGAGCGCTTAGCCTGCTCTCCCCATAGACAATCGACCGTGGAGCCCTGAGCAGTCGGATTGGCCGCTCAGATGACTACTGTCTCCATCATACTGCTGGTGGGGATTGGGGGCTGCTTGGCCTCCAGAAGTCCCAGGATGCGCCATGCAAGTGCACAAGGCATTCTGGGGGGAGGGGGTGGCGATCCTGGGAGGCTGCTTGTTGTCTCCTGTTTGGGGGTCTACTTATGTGTCACTGCACACCATGGCGGCACATGAGCAGAAAAACAAGGTTAACAGAGCACTCACTCAGTTAACCTCATTTAAGTGGAGGAGGAATTTGGTGGGCTAGCTGCCTTGGAACCACTGGGCTTGCCTACGAGCCCAGTGTTTCTGACGATCACCAGGAAGCGGGCTAGGCTCCACTTTCCCGCTTCCTGGTGATCATTGGAATAGCTCCAAAGTGTGGGAATCTCAGGCCATAAACCACTTTGGCATGGGTTCACACAATCATTTCAACATTGGTAACCCACATTAAAACTAAGCCTCATTCAGACGTTATAAAACCACACCGCTGTAGCCAAGTATAGTGGAGCAAAGGGAGAGGAAGTCCTGACCCCACTGTGTCAATCAGCTGCATGCCCCACCACTCATGCTTATAGAGGGACTGATCGATCCAGTCTCGCAATCACAGAAGTGCCTTCCATCATGCTTTCAGCTCTTTCCTCTTCAGACAAGCCCAACCGTAAGTGTGAGCAGTGGGGCACACAGCTGATTGAGAAGGCGTGGATGGGACTTCTCCCTTCACCCCGCTACACACCACCACAGCAGGGTGGTTTTATAATGCCTGAATGAGGCTCTAGATTCAAACGATTGTGTGAACAAGTCTTGAGTTTTGAAAACAAAGGCTCTTGATGCAGAGTTAAGAGATCAGGAGGCTCTTCTCACGATCAAGTGAGAAGAGCCAAATCAGGTTTGCGGGGAGGCTAAGCCCGCTCTCCCCACAAACAACCAGTAAGCCCTCCCTGGGCAGCCACAGTGGCCACCCACATGACTGCCGGCTCAGTCACAGAGCCAGTGGGGGCTTGAGAATTTGGGGGCCGCGCAGCCCCTGGAAGTTCCAGCATGCCCTGCGTGAATGCGCAGGACATGTGGGAGAGACCTCCAGGCTGGGAGGCTGCTTGTTAGCTTCCCGGTTGGGAGTTTACACACAATTTTAAAGACCGGGTTTGTAGAGTGCTCGCTCAGCAAACCCAGCTTAAGGGCAGGAGCAAATCAGCGGGTTACCCGCTTGTAAACTACCAGGCTTGCCTGCGAGCCCAGTAGTTTACACAACCAGCGAAAATCGGATTAGGCTCTCCTAGCCCAATTTTCGCTGGTCGTGAGAATAGCCTCGATGTTCTGTAGTTGTGATTGTTGCAATTTAGAAACACATCCTCAGATCCCAGAGGAACGGAGTTTAGAAAAGATCTCTTGAGGAAAGTGCATGGAGCAGGGAATGTGCTGGGCAAGATTCAATGGAAGCTGGATATAAGCTGCCTCTGTATGGCAATAAAATGTTCATTTTTTCTTCACTGGAGTGGTCTTCCTTTGATTGAATCCCAAACTTCTCATGATGACATCAACATGCAGTAGACCACTTCTCTCCTTCTGCTCTTCCCCTCTGTTTGCTTGCTTACATCATGCAAAAGAGAAAGCATGTGTAGTATTCTTTTTTGCATAACTCCAGCCTTCAATTGTCTGAGGTATAGTTATGTAGATTTTTCATTAGATGAAAAAACATCCTGACTCCTCTCTTCTTTTAATATCAAGAATTCAGAGTTTGGCAGGAAAAACAAGTGAATTAATTTTTCCAGGAATTAGATGCATATCAGTCTTTCCCTGATGTGCAGATTTCTGCATTTTATATAAGAAGGCCTCATTTGCATCTTTCCTGTAAAACAGTGCAAGTATTCCAGATTCACTTTTATCTTTGTCACTATTTGGCCCCGTGTAGTTATAATTTCTTTTCAGATGTCATATCAAAATTGTTTAAAAGGTTTGGTGTTTCATTTTTAAGGGGTCTCTTGGTGTAGCTGGTAGAAAATGAACTTTGTTTCCTTGTCTCTGTCATTCCCTGTAGCCGGGGCTATTAATATCTTTGGAAGAAAGATTGTTCTGAGCCCATACGCGGCTTCCTTAGCTTTAATTTAGCTGACAGAATGCTGGAAGTACTACACTGTATATAGGTCACAGAGAGAGGAGATTGCTCAGGTAAAAAGGAGCATTTAAATAATAAAGAACCGTATTACAGAGCAACATGAGTAATGTTGGACTTATCTGGCCATGATGTTAGTGAGCCCTGCTGAAATTTAAAAAGGAATAACAGTATTAATAGATTTCAACTTATAATCTTTCATTCTCCGTTCAAAAGATGAAGAGTTTTTTGTTGAAATATCACACCATT
The DNA here is from genome assembly GCF_027244095.1 of Hemicordylus capensis. NCBI lineage: Eukaryota > Metazoa > Chordata > Lepidosauria > Squamata > Cordylidae > Hemicordylus > Hemicordylus capensis. The sequence continues at coordinate 116,059,625 of NC_069658.1, read as the reverse complement.
CCTGAAGTTTGTGTGTGTGTGTGCGCACATGTGTGTGTATGCAAAAAGCACATTAAGCTTGAACCTTTCTGGTAGCACAAAGCTATTTTCTAAACATGTTGAAGATAGGAAGGAATTACATTAATTTACCTGATACCTTGACAAATATATCCTATCCAACTATTTATTCTTCACAACTGAGATAGTTGTTTTAAATTCAGCCTCATGGTGATGAATAGTTACTGCAGCAATTCTCAGACCAAGTTTGAAACCAAGATTCAGGGCATTACTGTGCTGTGAAAGGGAGTGAAGTTGTCCTGAAAAATTAAAGGAAACAGGAACAGTGCAATATAGTTTATTAAAGAGTAGATTCTGATGCATTTTGAGTAAAACTCTTCCTCAGGGGAGTGGTTTACAGGGCACAATACTAAACATCTAGAGTCAAGTATTTTGCCCTATAAACCACTTCTCCTGAAGAAGATGCATTTTACTCAAAATGCATCGGGATCTACTCTTTAATAAACTGTACAGTATTGCACTGTATCCTTCCTTCCTTCCAGTTGGCGTGGTGCTTTTCTGTGTACTACTGAAAAATTAAAGCACAATCTTGTATGGAGAATTCACTGTGCTATGCCCTTCAGAATGGGCAGATCTTGTTGCAATATAGATCTTCTCTATCTGTCAATATTTGGGCAGGGACATCAAGGGAGGGAAAAAGGATACACCAGAATTCCTGATACATGCTGTAGTTACTGTGACGGATTCCCAGAAGCATCACCATTGGTCAGAAATATGGTATCATCCCTGAGCCAGTTGGCAATATTTACTGTGCTACTCCATAGTTGCAAGGAAGTTTGGAAACTGATTGTTCTGGAAACTGATTCAGAAAACATAACTTTTTAAGCAGAAGATTGAAAAGTGCCTCCAATTTTAATTCAGAAAAAAGTGCTACATTGTATCGTAACACAATTATATTAAAAGGTGCAAAATGTTTCAATCTTGAAACATGTCGACTCAAAATGGGAAGTTCCGAGTGATTCAACTTTGAATCAAATCACCCTTGAAAGTCGAATTGAATCAGCCAGATTCAATGTGAATCTACCCGAATAGATTTGAGCATGGGGTGAGGGAGGGGGAGGAGAACCACATTTCAGCCTTAAAAACAAAAATGAAGATGTGTCAGGGGTGACCCAAAATTACCTTTAATGTGCAGAGCCCACAGCAGGGGTGACCTGACCCACCATCCATCTGACAAGGAAGATGCACAGAGGTGCCTTGCAGAGCTGATAATGCCTTAAGACAATCAAGAATATGGCAATCATTTTGACACATTTTCTAAATCTCCCATGACAATCACTAGTATTAATTACATTAACTGAACTCATTAAAACTTGGTCATAGTTGTCAAGCACCCATGGGCTAGGTCTGAATGGAGATGCACCAGCACATCCTGGGAGTGGAGGCAGGGGCAGAGCCACCATTGGGCGAATGGGTTCAAAGAACCCAGGCCGCTGCCAATAAGGGGTCACGCCTCACACCCCAGACACCCATCCCACATTTGACATCAGGTGTGGGAGGTGTGGCTAAATGCTCCCTGCATCTGATGTCAGATGCAGGGGCTGGGGCTGGAGCTGGGGGGCATGGCAGAGGCAGCACCTGGGCTGCTGCTTGGCTCCCTCTGTGCCTGAGTGGAGGCTAAGGCAGCATGAGGAGAAGAGTGCAGCAAGTGAGAATATAAGAAGCCTAGGTGGGGCCCATCTCTAACTAGGGAGAAGAGCTCGAGAAGCTTTCAAGGGGTTCAGAAGCACACACACAGGAGGTACAGTACTCAAGTGGGGCTGGACCAAGAACAGCTATGCTGAGGATGGTGGTCAGTAAATGTTGTTGTCTCCAGTGCATGTTCTGGCCCAGGAAGCTGCTGATAAAGGCCATGGAGAGCCATGCCCTTTCCTGTAGCAAGCCAAGCCTTACTCCTGAGTAGCTGGAGTTGGCTGCTGACTTCTCCTGAGTAGTTCCATTGTCTGGCAGGTGTCTGGTTGTGAGGTGCATGCTTCTTTATTTGGCATGGAGGGTCTCTCTCTTTTCCACACCTCTCTGATTAGGGACTTGGGGGGCAGGATCTACTGGGGCCTTGAGAGCCTTGAGTCCAGGTCTAGTTTGCCTCAGGCCTGCTTGCTTCTTGTGGCAGCATGCAGAGGGCTTCATATTGTCTGTCTCTGGGGTCTGTGCAGGGATGGATTCTACTGGCTCCAAGGATTCTGGTGGCAGAGTTGGTGAGGCACCCTCTATTTTCTCTAAGGGACCCTCACAGTTCTTGGTCAGGGAGTCCTTGAGTTGATTTCTACTGGTTCCTTGTACTGTGACTCATCCAAGGATAGTTTGGTGTCTCCTGGATGGCCTTTCTCAAGTTCAGAGCTGGTTCTGAGGTAAACTCTGACAGTAGTATAGATTTCAGCAGTTATTTTTCCCATAAGTAAGATGCCTCTCCAAATTGCCATCATAATGGTGATGTACATGGAACTGGATGGTTGTGAAAAAGTTCAAAATCGGTGGAATCATGGACCAATATGAATTCAGCTAGCCTAGGAAATCATTCATGAATTCAATAGGTGGCATTAGGCAATTACTTCCGGCCATTTCACCTTCCCAGTCTGTAAATCAGGGATGACATTTTTCAAGATAGATGTAAGGATTACTGGGATAACATATGCTGCAGGAACAAAAAACATTATATAAGGATTATTGCAATAACATATATCAATAAAAGCATTATAACAGTGCTAACTGTTATTATTTATCTTCTGCAAAGAAACATGTCAATTCACCCAAGTTTGTTAAAAAGTTCACATTTAGGTTATAATTTAATAATAACCCTTGTCAGTCACCACACAGCATCTATCCACTTATTTGTATTATTAGACACAATCCAGCCAGAGAAATGGTGCCTGGCATTCTGACTAAGCTAGTGGCAGTGTGCCAGGAAGATGCACCTACGCTGTGGAAGGCTTCCAGAGTACTGCAGTACAGAGCATGCAGGGTAAAGTATGATGATTTCTGCCAATCTCTGCTTGTCTTGGAAGTATATGTCCGTGAGCACTGCACGACCCTCTGGAACATATATTCAGGTGGCCAGAACACTTTCAGGGGAAGCAGAGATCAGCGAATATCAACACTTCCCCACTCCCATCCTTGGGTGATCCACACTGCATAGATAAGAAAGTTGTCCACAATGCTGGGACATCTTCCCTGCATGCTGCCATTGGCTTAGTCAGGATGTCAGCCACTGATTTCAAGGGGAGAGAATTAAACATGTGCTGTCTCAGCCTGGGTTTAGAGTTAGCAAAATTAGGTTTGTTAAGCAAAGCTTAAAGAAAAAAAGAACTTTTCATATTGAAGGTAGAAGTGTTGAAACTTGCACAAATATTTAGAAATTTGGATTCCATGCTACACAATACCAAAATGAAATAAATTCCAAGTACTAAGGGTTATAGACTGTTATTTTGGTTACAGTAGAGCTGGGTTTACTTTGGGCGCTACTGGTGACCTCAGAAGGCTGACTGTTGTGATGTGAAGCATTTATAGCTTCAATTCAGTCTCTTAACTCAGTCCCTAGGGAATTTCGAGTCTTTACTTCTAAATGGTTTTCAAGTTCAGGCCTTTTAAACCTCGTGAATCATTCCTTTCTCATTGCAACCATTCTTCAAGAAACAGCCGCTACCAGCAGATCTACAAATGCAGAGTGCTTAAAAAGGATGACCCACTAAAGTACTGCAAGTCAAAACTTTGTCAGTCAAGAAATGCTGAAAGGGGTTTGCTTGTCCCATATTTCTTGCGAAATTGTCCCTTCTTACAAAATTGCAACCAGAAAGTAACTTCCCCTCTTTCAAAAGTGACACTGTGCACACACAAAAACACAGTATTGTCCTTCAGGAAGGGAATTAAATTTCCAATAGGTGTGTTTTTTTGTGCCCCCTCCCCCACCAGCTGAATAAGAGTATATTCAAGCCCTGTTCAGGCATCCTACGAATGGGTCCAATGGACCTGGATACAGGGGAAGTGGGAACACACTGGATAGCTATGCCTCCTTGTGCCAATGCACTTTGTAGTCATGTCCCTGCTTTTCCCAGTTTAAGCACTAGTCTGCAATGGCAAGCACTGAACCCGGAGAGAGTTTCTCTCTGTGATCTGCATCATGTATTTCAGGAGCGGCCAGTGCAGGCGCCTCCAGGGGTGGCAGGGAGAGGGACCTTTAAGGGTAAATTAATAGGTGCTTACCCCTGCTCTCATACTTCAGACACATTATGCGAAGACCCAGCTCCCCTGAGAAGTCTATAATGCTGGGGAAAGTTGAAGGAAAGAGAAGAAGAGGATGACCAGCAGCAAGGTGGATGGACTCGATTACGACAGCAATGAATGCACCACTAAGAGACCTTAAAGGCCAAGCTGAAGACAGATCATCCTGGAGAGAAACTATCTTTGTGGTCGCTAAGTGTCGACACCGACTTGATGGCACTTAATCAATCAATCAATCAATCACCTCTGCTCTCACCACACCTGAATGCTGCTTGGAGCAACAGCACGCCACCCAACAGCACGCTGCCCTGAGGCGGGGCTCACCTCCACTACTCACCTGGCTGCCAGTGAGGGATTGGCTCTGCGGAGGCCAAGTGAGTGGTGGAGGTGATCCCCACCACAGGGGGTGCAGGGCAGTGTGCTGCTGCTCCGAGCTGCATTCAGGTGCAATGAGAGCAGAGGTAAGCTCCTATTAATTTACCCTTAAAGGTGCCTCTTGCCACCCCACCCCACCCCACCCCACTGTGGTGGCACCTGCACTGGCTGCTCCTGCTGTGATTTGCAACAATTCTCCTTAGGCTGAAAACTTGCCTCTTCGGACAGGCACTGAACCTGGGTGGTACATGATGTGCCTACGGAGTGCGTTGGTACAACCCGTGAGGCTAATCACCACATTCCCGCTCCCCATACTGATTTGTGGGAAATGCCTGAACAGTGCTTTAGTGAAGTCTTCAAGTCTAACCTGGTTTGTAAATTGCTAAATGGTCACAGAATCCAGGAAATTTGGGCTGTGACTACTGACTGTTTTTCAGGAACTAATTTGGCAGTGTTGAAAAATGCCCGTTTCTGTAATTACCCCCTTTGTTTCTGAATCCCTGCAAAAAAAAACACTTTGCTTATTACATTCTGTGCTCTTGCTGCAGTATCTTCACTGGCTTTGTTTGCCTTCAATGTCATCATTATGTGATCCAATCCAATCTAGACCATAATGAGGGGTTATTATGAGACACTGAGGGTTTTGTAACAAGATTGGTTGGCACTGGTAGTATAACAGGATTGCCTAATTGCTGTTGGTTTTGCTGAGTCATGATGATGAGTTATTGTATTTAAGAGTGTGTTTCAGCACTAGTGTATAGCACTGGAGCTGATGTGTCACATCGAAACATCTGTGAATGTTGAACATCTGTTTTATTTATTTGTTTGTTTATTTATGCATTAAAGAGGTCTTTGAGAAAGCTTTTTACATTTTTACCTTTCCATGTAGTACACCTGGGTATTCTCAAGCAATAATTGTTGGCATGCACACATGCATGCACACGCACACACACCCTTCAAATCACACCATTCCTTCAAATTCTGATCTAATCACTAATAATTAGAGAGTAATTATTCTCTGTCTATGACATTGCACTTCCAGGACTGCAAATCAAACACAGATGACAAACGGTACCTTGGAACATATTCGTTTCTTATTAGAATGTGTTGCATAACACAGATGGTGTTATAAACAGCCTGTTACAGTGTAGAAGTTCCCCTCCCCCAGTTTGAAAAGAGGAGCCCATTTTCTTGATTGTAGGCTGGCAGGGACCTGCAGATTGATAAACCTTTAAGTTACAGTATTTACTTCAGGACTGCAGGGCTGCTTCAGGCAATAGTGCATAAGCAATGTGGAAGAAAATTCAGATGACATCAACAGAACTCCATCTGCATCAAGCAAGGGGAGCAGAGAAAGAGGAAGCAAGAACCCTGCTCTTTCCTCTGCCCTATTTCTGTCAATCGTGGCAGAGCTAATGGGAGCTCCTTAGCTGACCTATTTGTTTTCCCTGGCAATTGATTTAAATCCCCCAGCTATATGAAGGTGCACTAAACATTGTATCAGGATGCCCCAAAAGATCATGCAACTCCTTGATAGAATGTCACCATTTCTTTCACAGTTGCATGTGCTATGATTGATATGTCTGTTCATACTTGCTATTAACCCCACCCTTCTCCCGTCACCTTATCAGAGTGCATGGGCTCCACTTATGCAGAAATGCCACCGGTGAGTTAGTGTCTGCCCTTCGAAACTCTTCATATAAATGCTGTGATTTCTATGATCATAGCAGTACTTTTGTGCCATATCACTCTTGTGCAAATCACTACGGCCATGCAGACAGCCCTCACATTGCTTCCTGATGTGCGATGTATTCAATCCTCAGTTGTGATACAGCTCCTGATAAAGTTAGTTGCTAGTCCTTATTTTTACATGAAACTAAAATGGAGCTAACGGAAATGTGGTTACTATTGCTGCTGTGGAGAATAAGGTCATAAGGTCTTCCAAAAATGTTTTTAAGGCAAAGAAAATGCCTACATTTTTTCCCCTTGATGGATTTTCTGTTCAACTAAAGATGTATGATTTGAAGTGATTTATAATCAGCTTGAGGGATTCTGTTTTTCTTGTTGCTTGTTTATTCCAAGTATGAAGACAGTTACCAGAACTGCATGGAAGCATTGGCTAGATGCTTCAGCTATACTTTTAGACTTGCTTGTGGAAATTAACTCAAATTAGAATGCATCCCTAAGACAGTGAAGCTATTCACACATGTAGGCAAAACCAGGTAAACAAAGCCCAGCCTGGTTTTGCCTGCATGTGTGTACCACTGGGATTGGGCCCAATCCCAGCAGCACCTCGCCAGCAAACCCGCCTCTGGAGCCACCCTCTAAAACAAGGTTGGGAGTGTGAGCACTCTCCTAACCCTGTTTCTGTTATTGTCTGCCCACCATGGATGCTTGCACAGCCAGCTCCCGGCCAGCTCCAAGGACAGTGGATCCTCATAATGGATCACATACTCATGTGGTGCATTATGGGTGCTTTGGGGGGGTGACATGGGGCAACACGTCTCGGCACCCCAAGCTACTGGCACCAAATCATCTGGGTGGGTGCTCTGTCTGCCAAAGATGGAGCCCTTGATTGTCTGCAGAGAGCTAATCTTTTTAAGGCTTCCTCCCCGCTAACCTTCTTGCCCTTTCTCACTGCTCATGAGAAAGGGCTCAGTATCAATTTAAGCAAACAAGGTGTATTGGAAAATTGCAAAGGAGGAGAGAGTCTTGGTTAGTAGTTTCAAAACTTTATTAAGGATAAACTTGGGGAATTTACAGACTGCAAAAGAGGTTTGGTCAGGAAGTTCAATAGATGGTGTAGTGTTGCATAGAAAACAATAGGGGACTTAGAAATCTTTAATAAAAGTGCCTGTAGAAGGAGAGGTGAAGGAGGCAGGAAGGTGGAGGTGTGAGCGAGAGTGAGAGTGAAAGTGCATGTGAGCGAGCGAGAAATGTTGGGGTGAAAATGTTACCTATCCTTCTTGGGCATGTTCAGTGCAGAAAGGTCATCAATCGGGGCCCCCCCTCAAAAGTAGGGTGCAGGGCAGAACAAAGAGAAGAAGGAGCGAGGGGCAGCAGCCTCAGCTCACGTGTGTGAGCGTCCATGGATAGCAGCTTCCAAGACTCCAGACTCCAAAGTCACATGGCTTACCAATGGCAAATATACCCCAAAACATGTCCTGGGGCAGTATTGGGTCTCTCAGGAGACTATCCCTCCCTGGAGGTTCACAAGATAAAAGTGTCCATTGCTAAGTTGGACTTAATCAGTGCAGGTGCATCCCAGAATGGCTGGGAAGTCAATGACCAGTTCAAGCTATGCATGAGTGGTGAAGATGGTTCTGTGTTTGCTTACGTTCTCGAAACTGGGTGTCCCAGATGCAAAATGCAGAGATTTCATTTAGGGATGAGTTCTCAGCCTTATTTTTGCCACTCACTCAATTAAGCTAACAAGGGTGGAAATAACCATGCATTTGCTCATTCTGCTGGGTGCTTATGCCTTTATCGCTGGATAGGAGTCTCCCACCAAGGGCAGCTTTTCTTTTGATGGTCGACTAGCTACTTACTTTTACTCCTTATCTGGATCATCCTCTTACAGCCTTTGAGTCTTTTGACCTGGAGGCATGTTGCCAAATGTCACTTGTGCTAATGACTGGCCCATGCCAAGGGGCTGGGGCTATATGAGGTGAAAGGTTCACTAGAGACTCTTAGACTACACCTTAGTGCTTTTGCTGAATCAGAGAGGGGTGCCTTTTTGCATGACCCCAAAATACTGCTATTTGGCAAAAAGACTTTGACCTAGACTGCTGCATCCAGCTATGCAAGTTCAAGTTCTCCAGACACTGACCTGACTAAGCATTCTTCCACTGTTGTAATGGCAAGTAATTTACATACTGAAGCGATACCCAACATTGTCTACTGTGCAGTATCTTTTCATCTATAAACTGCCAGTCTTAATAAGAGGTACATTCAGCTGTCAATGTGTTAACATTTATCTTCCTTAATGTAAAATCAATGCCAACATAAGCTAATTCTACTAAGCATTAAGTTGCAAAAAAACAAACAAACAAACAAAAAACCCTTACTCCTTCCAGTAGACTTGAATGTGCTTGAAGAAGTTGGGCTGTTGCTTATTAAGAATCATATTGGCAAAAAACAGGAAAGGTTATGCACTTTTGAGCCCTATTGATTTTAATGAGAGATTTTTAGGCATATGCTTAACATACATGTGCTTATCATGCAAAGCAATCAGTGAGACAATAATTCTTAATTCTAGCTGGATAGTTTTCATTTCCACCTGATTTTTGTTATAATAAAACATTTTCATGTGTCATACTAAGGGAAATTTCTTTGCAATCATAGTATCAAGAGTTCAGCTTTGCCCATCTAGATTATTTAACAACTGTTCATTGGACATACTATGTACCTTCTCTTCCTGGATTCCCTACAAGGTTGCAACTTGGATACTAGCAATGGGGAAGGCAAACTGAGTTACAAAGAAGGCAATTTTCTCTGCCTTCAGAAATCTACATTTTATTAAAGATGTAGTTTTGGTCAGATGTTCTTCAGCACGCTTTATTTTTCTGAAAAAGGAAAGAGAAGAAAATAATATAATAAATGTAACGATAAACCTTTTTAAAAGGCTGACATGCCACACAGAAAAAGGTGGGTGGTTCAGCACTGCCCACACTGCTCCATGTGTCTAAATCTCTGCCAGCGCTGCTGTTCCATTTCACTTAAAGTTGTGTAAACACAATTGCATGACATGACACTCATTGGAAATAATGGGTGTCATGTCACACAACTGTGTTTACTGGCAACTTTAAGTAGGAGTAGAACAGCCCAGTTCCACAACAGTGCTGAAGAAGTTTTACATACATGCAGCAGCACAATGGTGCTGAATAGAGATATGAACGGTGCATGAACAGTTCATTCTGAACTGGTTCGCTTCAGACCAGGGCCGATTTGAAGGTTCGATCATGGGGCCCAGTTAGAACTGGGCAAACCAGTTCGGGATGAATGGGCATTCTCAAGGTGGTGGTGATGAGAGTGGGGGGAAACTGCTTATTCCAGGCACTCGCCGCCGCTCTCTCTCCCAGCCTTGCCACACTTGCCCTCCCCTCCTTTACCAAGGTGGTAAAATGTAGTCCAGAGCATTTTACCCAAATGCTTTACCCAAGCTTGGTAAAGGAGGGAAGAGCCTGCACAGCTAGGCCGGGAGAGTGAGCGGTGGTGAGCGGCTGGGGCAAGCAGGTTTTTCCACCTCTCGCTGCAGCCCCAGAAGAGTGAGTGGTGGTGAGCAGCTAGGGTGAGCAGCTTTCCCCACCTTTCACCACAACCCCTTTCCTTGTAAAGAGGAGTCCTTGCCAATTCCCCTTTACAAGTATATCCCCTGAACCAGTTTGGCCTGGTTTGATGCTTGAACCAGACTAAACTGGGTTCAGGAGGACATGAAACCAGACTGGGCCGGGTTGGTTTAAATCTGGTTCGGATTCAAACCGAACTGGCTAAACCGGTTCTGTGCACACCCTTAGTGCTGAATCACCTGCATTTTGCTGCATGATATATCAGCCAACACTTCTATTAATATGAAGAAAAAACAACCCTCCCACATTTGTATTCAAAACATGTTTACTCAAAATTGCACTGAGCTTTATGGTACTTACTGCCCTCCCCCTCAATGCTCTGAACTACATTTTTAAGCTAAAATCCTCTATTAAGACTGAAGTCATCTTATGTCATGAACCTGGAACCAGTCAGCCCCCCTCCCCAACTGGAGATTAGGTGGATAGTTCAGGTGCATCTAATAAATAAATCAGATGGTACCCTGTCCCAAAAGGGCCCACAGTCTAAAAAGAAACATAAGGAAGACTCCACTGAAGGGATTCTGTGCTGTGTCCAGTCAGGGAGAGTTGCTCTCCCACTAATAAATATACAATAGCCACCACTTTAAAAGGCACATTGCTCAGTTAACAGGGGTAACTGATGTATGCCTGTAAACTATAAGTCTATTGTTTTTATCTTTATCATATTCAGCTAAAGTTAAACAAGAGCCCTATTGGTGCCAATAGAAGAGATGTAAATAAACGGGGTTACCATTTAAATCTAAGGGCCTTGGCTTATCTTTGCCAGGACAGGGCCCTGTTTGTACCTTATAGATATCCATTCTAGAAACACTTGTCCTGATAGCTAGGTTTCTGTGCACATATATCTGGGTTCCTCCTCCTGATCTAGGAGAATTTGGTAATGGCATGGGGAGCAGGGGCATAGTAAGGTTGGGACAAAAAGTGAAGATGGATCCCTGCCCCCTCTGACCTCCCTGCCATTGTCTTTGGAGAGGCAGGAAACCTCCCTGCCTATGTTCAATTCTCCTTGCTTTGAGATCACACTCTGTATATGTTCAGGAGCCTCACAGCAATTGTGAGCCCTCCGTTTGTACACATGGGGACAGGTCACGTAGTGGCAATGGGCTAGTCACCCTTAGATTTGGCTACAACAGAGTGAATTGGAATGGGGAACAGATGCACACCTTCCCTATGTGGGACCACCACCACCCCACCAGAAGACTCCAGAAGTAACTCAAAGTGAGTAACTCTCTGTCAAGGCCATCCTGCACTCAGGGTGAACCGTCCTGGCTTTCCCCCTCCTTACACAAAAAGATAGCAGTTAGCCAATGTGATAATTGGCTCAGCAGGAAGAGATAGATAAGCATTCGAAGGTAAATTTTCCCCTTCCCTTCACGCAGGAGGTTGAGCAAGCAAGGAACCTAAGAGATGCACCCATCAAAAGTACAGAATAGATTACCAGACTCTTCCGTTTATGCAGATCCCCTTCCTCGCATCTATATACTCTATTTCTTAGGACAAAAAGCCTTGGCATGCCTCGGCAATTCACACATTGTTACACTTAGGAAGAGCAATCAGTAACAATGCATTCCATGCAGGTTCGTTCTGGCATCTCTAATTAGAAGGGGCAAGAGGAATTTGCCCCCAAGGCATGTTTTGGGATATAAGTATCCCCACTTCCATGAGTCAGTGTGCTCCTGCTCGTACTCCTGTTCCTGTTCATACCTTCCTCATTGGATCCCATCTACATCATATACTTAGGACTCACCAGCAGCTTGTGCGATCTGCTGCGCACCTGCCATCGCAACTGGGTATGTCCAGTTTTAAGTGCCACTTCCCAGGTCAGTCCTCTTACTGATCCATCCAGCTTGCCTAGTTGCCACAGGAAGCTGGCCACATGGAGGTACCCTCCTTGTGGGCATTTCTCCCTCTACTAATCCCTGTAACCCTCCTGCTTCCAATCATGGTGTCTCGGAGGGACAAGATTCTGCAACCTTCCCCAGAGTCCTGAGGTCCCATCTTCCATATCAGGTGAAGGTCAATGTCTGCCCTCCAACTGGGACCCCTCTATTCCTTTGATAGATCTAAGCAACCCGCTATCTCTCCCTCAAAAGCCTCTTTCTCTTGCCCACATGGGAACTTACACAATTAGGACCCTAAGCTAAAACACCTCATTGCAGTTAAATGTATTTTTGATCATAATATTGCTTTAACCATATAATTATATTTTCTGTACCACCCCCTACAATAAATATCTTCTTTTTATTTTGAAACTTCAATCTTGTCTCAGTCCAGTAATTTCTTGAGTCCAATCATTTGCACAAATTAAAACTGACGTGGAGCTGACCCCCCTTTAAGATCAATTCCCCCACAAAGCCCAAACATTGAGGTGCTGACCAAACACCCCAGGACAGTTCCTTTAACACGCCCCACCACACCCTTGTTCAGTTGTAGCTATCTCTCTGATGGGGAGCTGTTTGGGAGAAAAATGGAGAACTGAATTATGTTGCCCTCTCTCCACAGTCACCATTGCTACTTTTCTTTTTGGCCCCATTGCTACTTTCCCAAAATGCTCCAACTGCATGCACACTCAGTTTGAATTGGCGACAACATTTAGAAAACAGGACAATTAGAAGGTTGGTGGTTCAGGTGGAATTCTTACAGATAGACCAGGAGTTTTAAGCCTTGGGTCCCCAATGGCCAAAGGCAGAAACTATAGTCCAACATATCTGGGGATCTAAGGTTGAGAACCCCTAAAAGTGGCAACAGCAAGATTCAGTTAATGTCACAGATTTTAATTATACCTATGGTAAGATATGCAGAACTGTATGAGTGACATGTTAACAGTTCTGTTGACAGAAGGAAGATCTACACTGCTAAATGCTGATCTTTAATTATGGGAAATAAAAGCAAAAGAACATGTAATCAGGTCATGGGAATGGTATGAAAATTGGCCACCCCCCATGCCTAGAATATGCTTTGTCTCTAAAGGTATAATTAGCCAAGATGGGAAAGAAAATATTACATGAAGCAAGAAATAGGTCAGCTCAGCAGAGGTTCCCTACTGTACTGACAGCTGGCAAAGGCTATATATTCTAGCTATCTAGGTTCCAGTGATTTATTGGTCTTCCTTTTCCGTATGCTCATTGTAGAGAAATGTGAAGAAAGAAATCCTTATAATGGCTACTGCTTTCATTTTTGCAAAGGGGGAAAAACCTATTCGAATTGTGAGCAGGGTTGCAAAACAGGGCAATTTCTCTTAACCATTCTTAAGCACGAACTCTGCTAATTGGCTACTGATTTGTTCAAAACTTAATGAGGAAAGGACAGGCCATATTTTAAAAAATCTGTCTGTGTTATGTGTGTAAGTTTTTGTTATGTCAAAAATGCAGTTTAAGATCATCCTTCAATCTCAAGCATAATGATTTTATTTTACAGTCACTTTGAAGGTGGGAAGAGATGAGACTGTGCCAGGGGGCTATTACAAACAGGAAATAGAGTTTAGGCCAAGAGTTATTGGGCCTGACAAGAATTCTCATATACTCTGGTATAAGAGCTGAGTTATTGAGCCTGAGTTCTCACATGCACTGGGCTAACAACTACAAACCTTCAGTGATTTCAGTCAAGTTTTTCATTTTATAAAAGAAAGCCAGCACTACAGAACAGAGAGAGAGAGAGAGAGAGAGATGGTTCAAGCATGTAGGCCCACTATTATAGGTGTCTAAAATTTTATATGTCACTGAGTTAAATACAATGACTAGTTTAAAGTCAGAAATTGTCCTGGATAGGAACATTTATTTTCACATTTCTCTTTGGGGACAAATTCAGTGCACTTCATTGACAAATTCTAATAAGAAGTTGGGTGCTTTAAAACCCTCATTTATTAGCAGATGTGGAAAACAAGATATTAAGGTTGTTCACAAGACCAGCCTTACCTGGCAGTACAGGACTAGCCCAGGTAGGACTGTTTGTAGGGATGTGCGAGCTGGCTCGCTTAGAGCTGGGCTCGACAGTGAATTGGTCCAGTTCAAGCTGTCTGAATTTGAACTGGACCAGCCGCTCCAAAGTGGGGTGCCGGTCTGGGTTTGAACCAGACTGGCCCCTAGTTCGAAGAACAGTGGGCAGGTTTGGATATACTTGGCATCTCTAATCCTAATGGTAAAGGCAGCACAGGTAGGAGAGCTGGCTAAAGAAAGAGTCCATACCTTTAGAGGAGGAGGCAGAGAAGCAGCAGAGGCCACGGGGAGTGGGAGTGCTGGGGTTTTTTCCAGGCCCCCCGCCAGCCTCCCAAATGACAGCCTGGGCCAACTGCTGTCCAGTTTGTGCCTCTGCACATTCACAGAGGCCATTTGTGTCACCACGAAAATTGCTTGGTGATGCAAATGGCCTCTGTCCATGTACAAAGGCCCAAATGGCAGCTGGGATGTCATTTGGGAGCTTGGCAAGGGTTGGAGGAACCCCTGCCGCTACTCCCGCTGCTTCTGCCGCTTCTCCACCACATCCTCTAAAAGTACGGAGGCTGATGGAGGCCGCTTTCTTCAGCTACACCCCCCCCCCCAAACTGTGCTACCTTTACCATTAGGATTAGGGATGCCCTTTACTTGTTAAGGGGACTTCTCAAAGAGTCCCCTTTACAAGTATACCCGAGCCAGCCTGCAAACTGGCTCACCCTCGTCCGATCACCGAACTGGACCAGGCCTGGTTCAGCTCAGCAAAGCCCAAAGCTGGGCTGGGCCAGTTGGTTAAAATTGCACACCCCTAACTGGTTGTGTGAAGTGCTGGGTCCTCTCCCAATTCTATGGCTCATCCCCCAGGTAGCCCTGATTCGGAACCTGAGCTTAAAGTAAGGTAGGAGGACAAGCGCACACCTCCTGCCACACTCCTAGGTCATGTGGGTGCCACGCTGCTGGCAGTCATCTGGACTGTATCACTGGGGAAGAAATGGCCAGGAACCAATGAGCTTTTCCAATGCACTGTGTTCCTTGCATGGTGTATTGTGGGATACCCCTGCTCCCAATCACCTCCGGGCACACCGCAGCACTGACTTCCTGCAGCCCACATTGGTTTGGTTGTGTGAACAATCTTATTATCTGTTTTAGGAGTTGAAAATAATCCCATCAAGCCCTCCTGAATTCAGTAAAATGTACTTACTAGTAAAAATGCTTACAATTGGGCTTTCACAGAACTGTAAATAAGGAAGCAATTTCAAAACTTTTCATGAAAAAAGATGAATCCAAGTATCCAGATTCAGGATCACAACTTAGGAACTGGGCAATCTGGGTTTGTGTGGAGAATGGCTAGCTGTCCTAGGCCTCACCCCTCTCTACAGGGTCTACATCTTGGAAACTAATATAGAAGCCATGTCTTGTCCATCCTGTGAGGGTGAGCTAGATTTTGTTATAAGAAGAGAAATACTCTTAAGCCCATTTCCTGTCCCTTGAGTTGTACAATCTCCTATTTTTAAATGTCCTTTGAACATGCCTCATGCTCATTCTAGTGTGTTTTAGTAGATCAAAGAGGTTCAGATCTAGGAAAATGTTTGGATAAGCATTATTGATGGTCCAGACACAACAGCTTAAGATTTAATATTTAATACAATTATTTATTTATTCATATATTTTTAGATGTATAACTGCCACACCTGTAAGGGTTCTTCAGGGTAGGCAACAGTATTATACAATACAAATGATTTACTATCCAGTTTCCAATCTACGTTAGAGGAGAGACCCCATTAAACTCATTGAGTTGGAGTCCCTGTGATTTCAAGAGAAGTTGCTTGCAAGTAAGTGAATTTAGGATCACAGCCATAAGAGGAAACAAGGAGAAACCAAAAAAATCCAGGAAAATCAGTACTTCACCCACTCAGATCTACAACCTTTACTGTGGAGAATACTTGCCCTCTGTTAAACAACTTTTCCTTCCACCTTTCCAATCCATCCTGCACTCTCCTCCAATGCATAGGCTTTTTTTTTTTAAGGGTCTATTCCCCTCTCCAAAGCTCCTGCTACTCTTTCCTTTGGTTTTCACCCCACTATCTCATTCTGAAAATACCCAATATCTAAATCAGTAGGGCTTTAACCAAAATTGTATGAGATTTAATTGATTAAACCTCCAGATATTTTCATAAGGATAAAACAATAGATCTGGACAAAACCACACTTTGTTTTTAGATTATTCATGTGTACACATCACAAAAGGCAGTGGCCAGCATGATATGCAAGCCTTAAAAAAATGGAGGGGGGATTTTAAAAAAACATATTGTGGGGGGGGGACTTTTACTTTTAAAAGCCTATTGGGGGGACAACCTTTTTTTAAAAAAAACCCTATTGGGGAAAACCTTTTTTTTTTTTTTAAGAAACCCGATTTAAAGAAAACCCCTTTTAAAACTAGCCTACCCACCCACTCTACCCACAACAATACAATATAAGGGGGGAAATGCAATGAATAAAGTACACAATGGGGGAACCTGTAAAAATAAGAACAACCTGTGAAAACAAGAAACAACCTGTAAAGAAAAAACACAGAAAATATACCTCCCCACACCCTAACACAAAAGGAGGCCTTATTTAAGAAACACTAAAGGGGGGAAGGGGACAAAAAAAAGTAATCACTTACACCCTCGTTGTCCTGGAGATCTTCTGCCCCCACACTGGTCAGGAGAAAAAAAGAAGGAATTCCAGACCAGTGGCAGCAGGCTGGCACAGCGCAGGCAGGTAGGCACAGCTGGAGCAGGGGTACGGCAGAATGAAAAGCCTTCCAGCTGTTTCACCCGCCCCCAAAAAACAAATTAAAAGTATAAACACTGATAAAATAAATAAAAAGGCTGGTGGGGGAAAAGGCTGTGGGGATGGGGAAATGGGGTGGGGGGGAGGAAAAGGATGGACAGAGAGGTGCTGGATTCTGGAGCAGGCAGTATGCTAAGCAAAGCAAGAAAAGGATTAACAAAGAAAAGCACCTGCTCCAGAGA
This sequence comes from Hemicordylus capensis, assembly GCF_027244095.1. Classification (NCBI taxonomy): domain Eukaryota; kingdom Metazoa; phylum Chordata; class Lepidosauria; order Squamata; family Cordylidae; genus Hemicordylus; species Hemicordylus capensis. The sequence continues at coordinate 116,042,684 of NC_069658.1, read as the reverse complement.
AAACAATGACCCCCCTCCGCCTCAACCCAGAATGAAATAAAAACAACGGGCAGTGGCTGCTGAGTTGAGGAGGAGGACTCTCTCTCAACCAACAGATTTAAAAGCAGCAGCCACCAAAAGCAAAAAAAAAAAAGTTGGGGGGAAGCGGGACTGGGTTAGGGGAATGGGCCAGAGAGAGGCTTCAAGCCAAAGGACCTGGGCCCCCCTGGCCCAGAGGAGAGGACAGAGAGAGAGATGGACACTCACTCACTCACTCGGCGGGGGTGGGGGGCGCGGAAACAGCAGAACAAACACACAGTCACACGAGGAGGAAAACGTTTAAAGCAGGGGAGAGAAGTGGGGCAGAGAAACAGGCAGAAGGGAGGACTGGGAACAAAAACACAGCAGTCTGCCAAGCAGACTCGCACCCCACCAGCAGCAGCAGCAACAGGCCAGAAGGAAGCCAAGCAGCAACTGCAGTCAGAGGCTTGGCTTTAAATAGGATTTGAAACTCCCTCCTTTTGGAGCCCCCACCTTTGTCCTCCCCCCTGGCCAATAGGGTTCCAGTTCTCAAGGACTGGCACAGTGCAGAGCCTACCAGAGAGCCAGACACATCTGGCCAATCAAGGAAACAAGAGCTCAACCAATGAAATCAAGCAACACAAGTCACACAAAATGGAGGACAACATCTAAAATGTCCTCTGGAACCTTCGAATGATCGGTTCAAATTCGGACCGGCATTGCCAATGCAATGCCCTGTTTGGTCTGAGTTCGAACCTTCAAACCGAACCGGTTTGAATTTGAACCAGTTTGCACATCTCTAATGTATATTTCCTTTAAGAATAACTAATGTTTAAATTAATTGGGAGCACCTTTTTAGTTGATCGAAAAGTATTTAATGGATCCATCTAACCAATAAATCAATTAATTGCTGTAGCCCTACTAATAAAAGGTACACATATATTTTTGTTTTCTAAGCCACTTGCCTTCTAGCAGGGCTGTCTCTGACAAAGTGTCTTGTAGGGTCTTCTTACTTAGAGATCTTTTCCCCAAAGCAGGGCCATGCACCACTAGTTGTTAGAATCTTTAACAAAATTATCCCATTAACTCTCCAGAGCACTGGATTATGATACAATCTTGGCCTTGCTTGGCAGATCCATCAGGTGTTGACAGAAGCCATGAAACACAGGAGGCTGCCTTATACCCTTCTAGACCATTGGTCCATCTACCTCAGTATTGTATACATTGACTAGCAGCTCTTCTTCAGGCAGGCGTCTTTCCCAACCCTTAACTAGAGACACTAGAGAGTCAAACTGGGACCGTCTGCATGCAAAGCAGGTTCTCTACCACCAAGCCACAGCCCCATCAATTACAGGGGCTGTAGCTCAGAATAGAACTTGATTTGGCAGGCCTATCAAAAGCAAAAATTCTTATTTAAAAAAATGCTGGAAGAAGCCATGCCAAGCTTCTAACTTCAATCATATCCCGGACTCTTTTTATGCCTAATAAATGGCTTTATTTCTTATTTCACCTTCATATTAAACAGATGGTTGGAGAGCAAATACCATTCATAAAATGGGGCGGGGATAAAGGGGGTGAGCTTGCCCATGGAAATAGTCACTTTTGCAGGAATGTTGAAATGTTAAATGTTAAATTTGTCCAAACATGGACAAATTTAATGTGTGGATTAAAGGTAAAGATAAAGTTTGCCATCAAGTTGGTGTCGACTCCTGGTGACCAGAGAGCCCTGTGACCGTCTTTAGTAGAATACAGGAAGGGTTTATCATTGCCTCCTCCCATGCAGTATGAGATGATGCCTTTCATCATCTTCCTATATCACGGCAGCCCGATATAAGTGTTTCCCATGGTCTGGAAAACATACCAGTGGGGATTCGAACCGGCAACTGCAAGCCGAACTGGCTTGCTAGTCAAGTGATTTTCCTGCTGCGCCATTAGGTGGCTTAATGTGTGTATTAGGCAATCTTAAATATTCCTAGCAACAATTCCTGCAATCTTTATAACTCTTTACATTAGCTCATGTGAATGTGTATCTAGAGAGGGTTAGGGCTCCATGCATGTGTGTGGGAGGGGGGTGGGAGGAGATCTGCCAGACTGGTCCTGCAGTCCCTAAAGACCAATGTTCTTATAAGTCATCTGGTCTGGCATCTTTCTCCCAGTAAGGCTTTAAATGGTGCAAGAGCTGTGTCCCAGTATATCTATATCCCAATATATCTGATCTATGGGCTTCAGCAAGTCCACAACAGAGCCCAAGTGAGGAATAGATACATATATAATGAACAGAATATGGGGGAAAGACAGATATTGTTCACGCTCTTTGATTTTAAAAATGCAGGTGCATAAAAACATTCACATGTCTGAGAATTAAATGAGCCAGCACAAGGCATACTTGGAGTTTGTAGATTTATTTTATTTATTACTTCAGTTTATATCCTGCTTCTCAGCCAAAACCTCTTAAAATGACTTCAGGTATATTATTCATGCTGCTTCTCTGGTGCTATTGATCCACCTTGCCAATTTATACACAAAGGTCATTCATACAACTTTTTTTGACAGGCTGGGAGGGCTGGAGGGGGGTGGGAAGGCAGAGGAGCTCCTACCTTCCCTCCAGATGATCTTCTTTTCTTGATGGGCCACACAACTCATGTGCCCACATGATCTGGACTGCTCCTGGCAGCATGGCATTCTGGAGGCTGGGAAAATACAACCTGGCCTCCAGATATCCCTAAATGCACCACATGAGGATTGCAGTGCATTGAGGGATTCCCCCTCTAGGCGCCCGGCTCTGGGTCTGCTTGGGCTGCCTGCAGCCCATACAGACACACGACTGGGGAGCTCAGTAGAAGGGCACACTCACACCCTTTTACACAGGTAAAAGCCTGGGTAAAACCCCTGCACTACCAGGTGAGGCAGTGCCGAGACTGGCCACAATCCTAGGGCTTCACACATGTCTGGGATTGCACAAGCCAGAGTAGAGATGCTCATGTGAACAGCCTCACAGAATTCTAGTGAACTATTCAGACACTATACTGCTGCTTGCCATATCTATTTTGGTACGTATGGTCATTCAGCTTGGAGGAATTCTGTTTTATATGGACAGTGGCTTACATACTGCATAACATCCTGCTCATGGAAGAATGGGATGTGCACGCCGGCTCTGTGTGATTCCAAACTGAGTCCCCACTGCTACCAAGTTTGCAGAGCCTCCATGGCTCCTAAGAATTACATTACCGCTATAGTGACACTGCTCCAGTTATTCCCAGTGGAGCACCATTGCTACAGCAGTGATGCAATTCTTAGGAGCCATGGAGACTTTGAGAGCTTGGTAAGATGCAGCTTGAGGACGCTGGTGAGGATGCAGTTTGGAATCACATTGAACAGTGTCAGCTTCCCATTCTTCCAACAGCAGGGTGTTGTACGGTATGTAACCCACCCATAATTCTGTGTGGACTTGCTTTGTTTCCTCCAAAGTATTGCCAGTCTTATCCTGGCAAGTCTTCTTCCATAACCATTGGTTATACCCATGTCATTGAGTGTCCAGGGTCTGTCTCAGAACTCCAAAAAGATGCAAGCATAGCTCAGTGATAGGCTATATTCTTGACATGAAAAAGACCAGTTCTTGGCATTCCTAGTAGCAAGTCCCTTGAGACCTTTGAGAGCTACTGTGTAATATAGGGGTGTGCACGGAACCGCCAACTGTGGTCCGGCACTGGGGTGGGGGGGTACCTTTAAGAGCGGCGGGAGGGTTTACTTACTCCTCCCGCCACTTTCCCGCTCTGGCGCCCATAATCCTCAGAGTAATTGGGGTGGCAGGACACCTCCCTGCCGCCCCTTCCCCGACGTTGCTTGTAAAAACTCCCAGGAGTCCTTTGCGCGCGCACACTACTCTAAGGATTACGGGCGCCAGAGCGGGAAAGCGGCGGGAGGGGTAAGTAAACCCTCCCGCCGCTCTTAAAGGTACTCCCCCACCCGAACCGAACCGCCCAGGTCCGGACCGGTACGGACTGGTCCGGAGGCTTTTTTAATGGCCTCCGGACCGGTCCGGGCCCATCCCTAGTGTAATACTGACTTCTATAATACTCAGCTAGATGGACTAATGGTGACTCAGGGCAATTTCATATGACAGTCATCAAACAAGGGAAGCAAATTTTGGGAGGGAGAACCTAACACAAGCCTCAGGAGAGGTGGAGCTGAAAGTTGTTGGTGGAGATGCATTATAGCTGAGGCAAGATGAGAAGATCAAGTTGGCATGTGTCAGGGAGCTAAAGATCACATGTCAATTTGAAAGCCAGTTACAAATTGCCAGTTAAAACAGATTAGTAATACAATTGCATATAGATTTTCCATCCAAAAAAATTGGAGGTTGCTTCACAAGTAAAACTTGCAAGGTAAGCCAAAAGCTGTTGAGAAGGGTAGTGAAAAGAGGGCACTCCCAAATACCTACTTATCTACATTTGAATATCTACTTTTGTCTCCCAGTTACATTTTGAATATTTCATCCTATTTTTCCCAAGCTCCCTTCTCTGGAATGATTAGTCCCTTCTGATACCTCCTTATGTCACTGGCCATTTCCTGTATGTCTTTTTCCTCAACTTAATATTATTCTATTTTCTACTGGCACTGTCAATTTTCTGCTGTCCCACTTTGCAAGAATTGCCTTTAAGTAGCACACACTGTCCCTAAATGTACGAATCTGTTCTTAGCCCGGTGTCATCTTCCTCATTATTAACTGTTCTTCCATGACCTCTTTTCTTCTGTATCCAGTAGAGATCTTCAGGCTAGTTACCTTCTTTGTTTGGGCTTACACAGACTCTAAAAATTATAAAAAATATAATAGTGATTTTTATTTTAATATGTCAATTTCCTCTCAGTTGTTCACACTGATTTTCTCGTACAAAGTGTCCCCTTTTCCCATTTCATAGTGGGCTTTCTTTTCTATAGATCCAAGTCACCAGTTTGCCACTGGGCACATGTTTCCTAATATATGAGAGATACTTTGTATCTTCATCATTCATAGTTAATTTCAAACACTCCTGACATTTTTACATTTTCACCCTTTTAAAAGTCATTATATTGATTGACACTCACAGGCACATACTTTGCTTCTCTAATATCCCTGGTTAAAGGTTCATCATTCTTTATTTATCTTGATTGACTGGGGGCTGAGAAACTATAATAGATTCCTCCTGCAGAGAGCCATGGCATACAATGTCTTTGGTAGATAATTGATTCAGGCATCAAACACCAAATTTTTATTGGCAATTACTGTGGTGACACCCATTATCCTTCTGGCTGCAACAACATGGTGTGCAATTTTGCACGCCATGTCACACTGGTCCCGAGTAACTGGAAGTGACAACTTGTCAAGTCTCAAGGTGATTGTTTTATCTACCAATAGAGTGGGAAAATAACATGCGCCACCACTTCTACAATCAGGTAACACACCATCAATGGGTAAACTGGGACACATAATAAGTAGCTGTTTAGGGAAGGTGCAGGGGTTGGGGAGACTCTGAATTGCCATGGATTGGTCTCAGGCCAGTAGCCATAATGGCTTGGCATGGAGAATAGCTGACGTATTCCAAGAAAATGTGGCATACAAAACAGGTGAGGTGATGAAATGAGATTTTTGTTTTATTTCCATTAAATGTATTCTGACTCAGTTTGGTATTTCCCAAAATGTATGACATATACTATTTTAAGAGAGTAGTAAATTACAGTACATTGAAGGGGAACCCCCGCCCCCAATCCAAAACTCTCACATCAAGTAATAAAAATTCTCAGCTAGTGAAATAATACACTTGCATATATATTACATTCTAAGTGGCAAGCTCTTTATTAAGTAGCTTATAAATGTCAGGTCAGGAAGTGCAAATCTGAAAGAGATACAGAGAAAAAGAGTGTACCTGGAATATAGTTTAGAGCAATCTGTACTGTGTGACAATGGCAATAATCATTATATTTTCATGTCCATAGACTCATACCAAAGGAGAAGTACTGGAATCAGCATTTGCCTGATCAGATCATCAGTCTTTGTGAAGCATGTTTCTTCTAGATAAAGAAGCAGAAGAAAGAGCATCTGTACCTTGCAACAAGTTGTAGGGACCAGTCTCCCCTCCCTCTAAAGAGGTAACAGGGAGTGAACCCTTGTCTTGACTGACACACTGGTGAACTCCAGGGCAGCCAATCAGTACACCAAGTGCGTGAGATCTAGAGAGCAGTTGCTGGGAATTCTGGGAACAAAAAGGGCAATCTTTGTTGGAGAGAAGTGCATGCAGAAAGGCTTAGTGTGGGCAATTAGGGTTGCCATATTCTGGCTTTCCAAATCCGGGTGCCTAATTTGCATATTATGTAAGCTGGCTTGAAAATAATTTTTTGAGCAGAATAGTGACTGCACATTTTGCTCCATAACTCCATTTCTACAAGGGCTAGAACTAAGCTTTTTTTTAAAAAAAATGAAAGCTGAAATCTGGGCAAATCTGGGTGGGCTAAGCAATCCGGGTAAGATGCTTAAAATCCGGGTGAAACCCAAAAATCCGGGGGGCATGGCAACTCTAGGGACAATGGAGTTTGCTCCCTCATGGTGGAAACCAGCATGGAGGTTTCTCTCATGGAATAACTCTGTAGATCCTTAAAAGAAAGGATTGCAGGAACCTTGATTCTCCTCAGGAATTGGATGAGTTCAAGGAAAAGAGAATTGAGCATAGGAAACAGTTTGTTAGATCAGTTTGCATGTTAGAAACTTATATTTCTTTGGTGTTTGTGTTTTTGCATATTCCTGATATTCCTGGAAGAGGGGTGTCATCAGCAGTCTTCCACCTGGTAGATTAGACAAGAGATAGGGCCAGCTTTTATGCCTTTCCTCAAGTAGTGAATGGCAGTGAGCTACCACTGCCCAGAGATGTGGATTGGAACAGAGCTACAGTATAATTTAAAAGCCTGATCAAAGCCTCAAGTCCCTTCATGGAGCCCAGTCTTAATCCAAGGTTGCCTTGCCCCCTGTGATAGCAGATTAGCTAAAACAGTGGAAGCCAAAGAGGGATCCTCATCTCTGCTTGTTAAGTTACACTGAGGGGATTCACACAAGCAGCAGAAACTGGGCTAGGAGAGCCCAGCCCGGTTTCTCCTGCTCGTGTGCAGCAACAGGAGCTGTGCAGCTCCCAGCAGCAAGCCTGCCAAAATGTCCCCCAAGGAGGTTGGCGGAGCAAGCACTCTGCTAACTCTGTTGATTTGGTCGTGTGTCTGCTGCGGCTGTTTGCAGTCACAGTGGACACACTCGGGGAGGGGGGAAGAGGAGAGGGTGGAACCCAGGAATGTGATGCATTACTGGGGCTCTGAGAGGTGGGGCACCATGTGGCGGTTTTTTCCCTGCGCCCGCCCCCTCAGAGCTGCCAGATGAGCCGCAGCCGGGTGCAGGAGTGCGCAGGCAAAGCTTCTGCTTATCTGGGCAGGTGATCTGCCCACCCAGGAACCAGGTTGGTGGTCGTCTGCAGGGAGCAGGTTTGACCCGCTCTCCCTGCTACACCCCTTCACAACTAGTTGTGTGAGGAGCCTCACTGACTCATATTGTCATAGAAGATCAGCTAAAGGCAGCTAGTAGGCATACGTGGCAGATAGGCTTGAGGTTGAAGAGATTTTATAAGGAAAAGAAAATATAGAGGGCCGCCTGCTAGTTTTATATTTAGGTTCACAGTTTCTTTGTTTTTATGTATACACTTGTTACAGCTTCAGAGACCTTTAGAAGTTCTATACCCAAATGAAAGCTTAAGGAAAGAACAGTTTAAACATACCACACTGTCCAGTACTTTTCTGACTTCATAGTGTACAAGAAGGTCAATCCACAATAGGATATAAAGAGATCTTTGCTATGGTGCTCTGCTTCTGAACCTAAGATAATCCATCACCTGGTGGCAGGCTGCACACAGTTAGCATTAAGAGAAACCTCAGTTGTCAGATTCACATTGGAGCATATACCGATTTATCCATTGTACAAAGCACTATAAATGAAAATATATAGGACCAGGCCACAAGACATCCTAGAGTTCAATGCTATTTGTCATTATATAGGAGGTGATTCCAGTGCAGAATGACCCATCATCAGATGTTATTGAATTGCCTTAACAAAGGAGAACCTGACCCCAAAGATCAGATTTATCAGGCACATACAATGTGTCTATCTCTTCATCTATGTACGTAAGCTGTAAAAATCATGAGGATGGCAAGTATGGGAAGAAAAAGCTTTCTTTTTCTCATGACAGTAAGAAATGAGTTCATAGAAGTATCAGCCTTGGAGGCTGATGTTCTAAAACTGAATGGGTTGGATATCATGTTTGAGAAACCATAAATTCCTGATAATTGTAAAATGTTTCCCAAAGAGCACATTTCTTGTGCTCAGTTTTTCATGGTGTTTTCTTTATAAATTTAAATATTTTCTAAAGGGGACTGATGATTTCATTGCAAGGAATGTTATGTTTTAGAAATGCACTTCAAAGTACCATTGTGGAATCTCTGTTTTCCCAAAAATATGGATGTGGGAAACATCCTGAGAAAGTCCATTGCCTTTTAGAAATTCTTTTTGGCTTTTCAATAAATTTCTTGGGTGCTTTATTTTAAAGAGGGCAAAATGTCCAGATTGGATTCAAAATTGTTTTAAATGAAATCCAGCTTAGGCTATCATCTCCCCATGTTCAGTGAATTTCTCCTAGTTGGAATATGCACAAATTGATTTTTGCACTTTGATTCAAGTTCAGATTGAATAAACCTGATTCAATTTGAGCTTGAATCTGCTGCCTCAAATCTGGGGTAAATTCAAATTTGATTTGAATAAATTCAGCCAGATTTTTAAGGGGCAGAATGGATTTTTATGGGGCACCAATGTGGGTTGGATGATAGGTCCCCATGAATTCCAACTACCACCCAATCCACAAAGCAATTGGGCAAAAGGGTGGATTTTAAAGAATTTTTAAGTGTTGTGGATTCTCAGTTGTGAAATGACATCTTTGTAGTGAATCCCTAGCCACCTAATGGTGCAGTGGGAAATGATTTGACTAGCAAGCATAAGGCTGCCGGTTCAAATCCCCGCTGGCACATTTCCCAGTCTATGGGAAACACCTATATCGGGCAGTAGCAATATAGGAAGATGCTGAAAGGCATCATCTAATATTGCGTGGGAGATGGCAATGCTAAACTGCTCCTGTATTCTACCAAAGAAAACCACACAACTCTGTAGTCACCAGGAGTCGACACCAACCCGACAGCACACTGTACCTTTACTGAATCCCTATGAATAAGTTATGTCACAACTGAAAATCCACAACACATTAAAATGCCTAAAAATCACTCCTTTCCTCAATTCCTTTGGGATTTGGGGTGGTAGTTAGCACCCATGGGGCTCTACCACCCAACCCACTTTGGTGCCCCCTAGCCCTTAAAAATTAGGCCGAATTGAAATTCAATTTGAATTGGCTGAATTTGAATTCAAATTGATTTGGCCTAATTTTTAAGGGTTGGGGACACCACCGTAGGTTGTGTGGTAGGGCACCATGGGTACCAACTATCACACAACCCCCCAAAGGAATCAGGCAAAGGGGTAGATTTTTAGGAATTATAATGTGTTGTGGACTCTTGGTTGTAAAACAAATTCTTCTTATGGAATACCTTGGTGAATACCTTGGGAAATATCTATGAAGAAGTTTTTCAAAGCTGACTCATATTGCTGAATCGATTTGACCTCGAATCCAAGGTGATTCGATTCAACCTCAAATCTGGTCAGTGTTCACAAGGGTGATTTGATTTGATGTCAAATCACTCAAATTGACCAGATTTGAATTGAATCAATTCAGCCACAAATCAATTCACACATCCCTAGTAGACGGGGGAACTGGGAAGTGGGAGTGTGCCAAGCATCATGCCCCCACCCGATGGCATACTGGTTTGCTCTGCCTCAGTTGCCTCTGTGTTTAGTGCTTATCAGAAATGCTGAATGTGGGGGGGAGATCATCCCCATAAATTTAGAACCCTGAGTGACTAAAGGTTCTAAAGCATGAGGGGGGAACCCTTTGTGCATTTCACGTTGCCACTGCAGAAAAGCACCCAATGTGGGGATAACTGGATAAAAAGTGCATTGAACTGAAAGGCATGGCTGATTTGATACTTCTGCTCTCAATTTTCCCATGTCATTGAAAACGGGATGATAACAGAAAATGACTCTTACTACAATTTCATGATTCCCTTGACTATTTTTTTACTTCCCTTAAAGAACTCTCCAATTAGCTTTGAATTTCATTTTCTCAGGATATCTAGCTGCACACAAATTTTTGCTCAGGATATCTAGCTGCACACAGTCCAATTCCAGTTCCAGGGGAAGCAGCCTGCAGTTCCAAATTTGGACGTGCCGCAGGCTGCCTGGAACCTCTGGTTGTGACAATGAAACTCATCCGAGGCTTTAGATTGGAGTTCCAAATCTGATCTCTCGGTTTCGTCACCGTGCATAACCCAGGTTGGCCACATTCTGACATAACCTTCACCGAACCGCAGGCCCATTCTACTGTGGTTCAACATTACATGCAAATGCAGCCTCTCTTTCTCTGATACTAAAGGCCTTTGGTGTATGAAGCAGCTGCAGCTCTGATTTGGGGGGTAGATACAGGAGGGAGCCTGAGGATCTCTTTCTCTACCACTACCTCTAGTTATCCTGGGGTTGGAGGGAGGAAAAGGCATGCAACATACAGCATCTTCTCAAGGGGGTAGTTACAGCTATGTTGGGGTAGTTACCTGTCTGTGGTATCACTTAAATTATAGGAGGGATAAAAGCACACCTACTACCCATCCACCCCTACCCAGAAAGATTCTGTCTGCCATGGAATCTGTGCTCTTTAATCCTGGGTGTATGGAGGGAGGGCACTCTGTAGTTACGAACAAGGCAAGTAACACAGTTCTGCAGCTAATGGTGGAAGAAAGAAAAAGCCAAAGAATAACAATGGTGCCAGCACATGTGCAGAGTGCCTTTTTCTTGGTGATAGAACGAAAAGTTAGAGCATAGATCCCCCCATAGGTATTATATGGGTAACAGTTGAGAACACAATGAATTCTGAAATTAGGAAAATACCCCACTGTGAATGACAGTGACTGGCCACTGCTCTAGTCTCATAGTTGTATGTGCATACTGTTGTCTGGGTTCTCATTTCTTCCCCTGAGTAATGATTTAAAAGTTTTAAAAAGCAATGTATACTAATGGTTTTTGCTACATCATGTAGTAATGAGTTCCTTAAATTAACTATACAAAATGTCAAGACCTTCCTCTAGTTTGCAAGGTTATGCAACTATTTTGAAATTTTATGTTCTTCTCTCACTATTTTGTCCCAGTTACCAGATGTAGCTAGGAACCCCTTTTGGGGGGGGGGGATTTGCATCATGTTGTATGAGCTAGCTGTTGGTGATTTTTCTCAGAACAAGCAAGACAGACACACACTGACACCAAAACACATGGAGAAGCAAGCTGCTAATTCTGACTATAGCACCTGAGGGAAGCATAGGTATTTTGATACCATGTGCACTAATTACCTTCAGAAAACTCCCAGAAAAATAAACAGCAGAATATGCTTTACCTTGAACTCTTAATTTAATTTGTCTTAATTAAATGTTGCTCCTTGTAACAAAGCCATTTTAAGAACACACAGCCAGCCTTTCTTCCCCTTCTCTACATACATTTCTTAAGGTTCAAAATAGAGGTTGTTATGAAAACAAATGAGTCACTCTTTTTAAAAAAAAGTTTAACATCAGCTGTGTTAAGTGAAGTTTCAAAATAGATAGTGCCATAAGAGCAGCATATGTTCTTCCACTTCGTACACTGCAGGGCCTACCTTATGTCCCTTTAAAATGTGCCACCTCTGATGAAGAGAACAATTTACCTTCCATATTTAGAACCTGTGTTAACTCACATTGGTAAGCTGTTACATGCTTGGATAGTTTTACTGAACCCAATGGCCAAGTGCTCAAACAAGTATGCCACTTCAGTCTGCAGGTGGAGGGGCCGGGTTCACTTGATTTAATGCTCCTTCACACACATAAAAATCCCTCTGCAAAGAAATCTAGTTATCAGTGAGAAAGCTTTTAGCTTCTCCTTCTCCTTACCAAGAGAGCTTTCTATGTTCTACTTTTCATGGGGAAGCATTCCATCATATGAGCCCCCTCCTGGAGTATGAAGTGGTATAGCCCAGACACAGTTATGCTATATCACTGAGAACTAGGTCAATGCTGCACTGTTTCAGAATAACCACAAGCCCTCCACCCCTCCAAAAAAGAGTGTGATGCTCCAGCACTAGAAACTGGAGTGTTTATTTTTATCTTGCATTCAGTACATATTGTTTAAAGTCATTTATTTTCATGCCGAAAATAATTTCATTATTATTCCCTACCTCTTTTTGTGTGTGTGTAAGAAGCAACGATGATTTCATAGCCAAGATTAAAAACAGACATTCCTGTCTAGGCATATAACTAGATTTACTTGCTTCCATTAAAAACAACAAATCCGGTGCACTGACAGAAGACAGGAAATGGCAGCAACACCTATCTATCCAATCTTTGTTTTCAATTGGTTTTGGGGATTTCTACCTTAGCTTTTGAGATTAAATTAATTTTGAACAAGCAGTTTTCTATATATCCATACTGAACATAATATATCTGTGTGTCTTTGATTCATCTGGTAGATTGTGCAAAGTGCAGCCTACCCAGGTTAGCCCTGCATTCCAAGATTCCGATGCTATCTGAGAGAAATATTTTTGTGTTTTAACCACTCAGTGCCAGTTTGATGCTTTTTTTAAAAAAGTCAAGACAGTATTCTTGTAGATGTACCTGCTGAAAAATGTGTGCCTCTCATACTGCTAGTCACCATTTGGATTGGGGGGGGGGAAAGCACCATGGGAACTCAACCAGGAAATGTGACAGTAGGGTCCATGTGCCTCTCCTCTTGCACAACTGGGCGGTTCTCATACAAAACGAGCTATTGGCCTGGTCTCTTTGCTGTGCTGCAGTGCCACCAGATAACAGTCAGGGAGGGTACAGTACAGTAGTTCAGTCACACCCAGTGGTCTGGGGAGCCAATAGGGACCTGGCTGGCCTTATAGAAATTTTTTCTTCAGGCTTGGTTCCTCAGTAGAGCAACTTGTCTGACTAGCCACACAGATTTTTTCCCTCGCGCTGCCTCTTACTGGACAGCTGCTATTTAGAACCTGACTTATATGACTGACTGAGTATCTGCCTCTGGCCTCTCTGATTGCTGTTCTGGACTTTGGCCTGATCTGGATGACATTCTCACCTTTAGCCCTCCATCTGAATACTTTCAGGCCTGGCCCCACAGGGAACTTAACAAACAGACAATACACTAGAAGACTGCATCAGTTCCCACCTTCCAAGAATGAATGGCAGAGATAAAACTACAGGATCCATAAATGGCTCTGGGTCTCTACATGCACAGTCCCAGAGCTGGGTACATCATGGTTAGGGATGCCACATGTCCAGGACTGGCCTGGACAGTCCAGAAATCAGACATCCTGTCCAGGATGTAGGAAAAGTCTCATCCAGGAGTCGAAATGTCCAAGAATTCAGCAGGATGGTTGCTTTAATGAATGTTACCCATTTTTTTTCTGGTACTTCTCTCCAGGCATTGTAGCTACATGGTGTCAGTGTTTAAAAGCTCCATATTTCTACTCTTTCTCTGGCACCACTGCAGTCAAATGGATAGGTTAGCTCTCTGTATGGCTCAGTAACCACAAGGGCATAACCTCAACCACGGACTGTGAGCTCATGAGTTGAGCCAGTCCACCCACCAACACCCCCTTGTGTTTGGGGTATTCAACTCAATGGTAAAAAGTAGAAAATATTCTTTGCAGCCTCCCCCTGAGATCCTCTGAAGCCTTGCCTGCACCCAGAGGAAATTTAGATGCTCTATGTGCCATGGCCTGGCACATAGAGGGGAGGGGGAGACACGGGGACGGATATTAACACCCATTCAGAATCCAAGGTCCCAGCCTTGGATTCACACTGTATGCACCTGGCGCAAGGAATTGTGGGAGAGGGGAGCCCCCATTCTTCGGCTACCCTAGGACAACCAGGTGGCCATTCTGGGGCACTGGGGCACTGGCAAGGGCACACATGTCAACATGGGCTGATGGGCTGACAGGGGGCATGCTCTAAGAGGTACTTGGTGGCAGTCCCCAAGATGAGGAAAGCAGTCTCCAGGACACCCCTCCCCATGGCTTCCCTCCATACAGCAACCTGGCTCAATATAGAGCCCCCTTGGCCTGATACTCTTGTGAGGGAGGTGTCTGTGGTAGAAGGGGATGTTTTGCCATCTGGCATCATGTCTGAATTTACTTGGCAAGTCTCTCCCCTCTCCTTTGATGGTCCTCCTCGTGAGTTGTGTGTGTGTGTGTGGTGTGTGTGTGTGTGGGGGGGGTTCCCATGGCCTGGCACTCTCATGCCTGAGCATGCATCCTGGATTGGGTGACCATATTTTTGAAGAAGGATTTCAGTTTACCCAATACCAACCCTTGTGACCAGTGTTGACCATGAGTAAGCCTAGGGAGTGTACACACACACAAACACAAACACACCAGAGAAGCTGTTAAGCTCTAGAGCTGCCAAGTTGTTGTTTTTTCACTGAGAGGTTGGGAAGGGGGCCCCAGACATCCCCCAGGGAAGGATCTGGGCCCCACTCCCAACCTTTCTGTGAAAAAAATTTGAACTTGGCAGCTGCAGAATCCCTGCTGGTGGCAGCCTCTAAAACCAGAACAGGAGTGCCCCCCCCCTATTTTCTCCCCACCCAGAGAGGGGATGCCCTGCTCATGCTTGCTATCCCTGCCATGAAGGGGCCATTTGTCTCCCTGGTATGCAAGGCATGCCCACGTGTGAATGGTGTAGACACATGGATCGAGCATGGACCTTTAAATCTATTCAACATTCCTGGGCTCAGTCCGGTGTTACACTATATCCAGATCTGTAGGTGCAAGGATTTCCAGGAGAGAAGAGCCCCAGTTTCCTGTGGCCCTGGGACAGTGGGCTCTTCCTTCAGGACCACTGACAAGGGTGCACATCTCCACATGGGTGGGAGAGCTGGCAGGGTGCAGGGTTTGACAGCAGCTTGGTGGCAGTCATCAAGATCAGGACAACACTCGCCCAAGTACCTGTACCCACAGCTGTGCTGTATGGAGCATCCTGGCACACATGGGGGCCTACCCACCACCCAAACTTGGTGCCCCTAGGACCTTGTTAAGTGGTCTGAATAGGTCCGAATCCAAATCAAATCAAAGCAAATACAAATTGAATCTGGGGTGATTTAGAGGGGGTAGATTTGGATACAAAACAAATCAGGGATAAATAAAAAAATATTGATTTGTGCACATCCCTAGTGTCTTTCATTATATTATAGTTCCAAACATACTTTTAGAGATGACCTATGCCATATAACTGCATTGTATTTCCATTACTGCATTTGCATTACATTCATCTTTTTCATAGTTAATTCCCACAAATTATGTCTTTATTCAGGTTTTGTCCCTGTAAATTCAGATGGCTAAGAGAACACTGTGGTCTTTTGGGGTTGTTTTTTTTTTTTAATGAAAGCAAAATTAAATACTGTAAATATAAACTTTGTCCTTATTGATGGCTTTCTAGATTTGAGTAGAAAGACTTTAGCATGTTTATTTCAGATGTATTATTACTGAAACAGATGTATGCCAATTAAATGTTTGATAGAAAGTGATTTATTATTTGATAGTGTTTCTCTTTTAATACAGCTATCCATGGGTTTGCATGTCTATTAGTCTGACCTTGAGGTTTGTAGTGGAGTACCAGGACTGAGTTCAGGGTTCCTTGCACTGGAACAAGAAGACAACTCAACTCTTTCCTTTAGCACAAGGAAGAGTCTCTGACCCCTGCACTAGGGAAACAATGGCCATAAGCTACAGAAGCCTTACATAACCTGTATGGTCAATTCACAGTTAATTCTCATTGCATCAATGCAGCACATAAGGAGACCCTACTGTTGGGTTAAATGAGGTTAATTGTAGATCATGCTTGATGACGCTGATGTAGACTTATTTCCCTGTTTGCTTGTGAACATCCAGCTCTTGTAAGATCCTGTTGAGTTGAGTAGTGTTACAACAGAATAATCAACGTGCTGAACAATGAGTTGCTAGGCTTGCCCTTCCTGTTAAATATACACAGAAGAGAGGGAATCAGGCTTGTACTGGCAGTTTAGGACTTGAGAAACAGAGAGAAGTATGTGCCACTATTGAAATTTTGCCTTAAGAACTGTTTACTTCCAGCTGAAATTTCCTATGCTCAGGCAATAAAAGCCAACAGATTCAACTGGCAGCAAGCACTATGATAATCAAAGATACAGAAATCCCAGGGATAGCAGAAGCCAGTGTTGTGGGTAGGATTTAAAGGCCCCAGAACATATGTGAATATATGATTTAGGCCTCTGCTCTCCAGAGTAAACAGAAGAACTGGAGTAGATCCCGGGAACAGCAAGTAGTGTCTAAAGGGCAGCTGTTGCCCCTGTATAATTAACATACATATATGTCATTCAACCATGTCTTTTTGGCTATAAATGCAAATCAGGCCACCAGAAATGAAAGAGGCATGAACAAAGGGACCTGCGGAAGATAAAGGACAACAATCAACCCTCCATATTTGCAAAACAGATGAAGCCTTTCATATTGAAAGGAGGAAATGGATCTGTGATATAAGAGCATACCAGGCCCAGAAACATGATGCTTGGGCACTCTTTGAAGGTATGAGAAAAGGATGGAGAAGAAGCCTGGTCAACCAGAGTGCCTACATTTAGTATATTACTATTGTTGTTTTAAGGCCAGCTCAAGGGCTAGTAGCAAAATAAACTTAAGACCCATGTCTACAAACCAGGGAAATGTTTTATAGCTGCTTCCCTCACAAACACAAAGTAATCTTATATAGATTTAAGTAAGAGTTTATTCAGAAAAAACACCATTTTCTCCTTTTTCCTCACCCTTTCCCTTTCTGACACCGCCCCCCGCCCCCACAAACATACATAATCTACATGATCCCCACTGGGACAAACTTCAAAACAACAAAACATACAAGATATGCCCCTGCTAACTTGGCAAAGAGGTACCTTTTAACGTGGTGATTCTCTTTATTTAGTAGGGAGAGAGTAACTGGCCCTATCCACCCGCAGCACAGTGACTGTTGCTGGTACCATGTTTCTTTTAGAGTGTGAGCCCTTTGGGGACAGGGATCCATCTTATTTATTTATTATTTCCCTGTGTAAACCGCCCTGAGCCATTTTTGGAAGGGCGATATAGAAATTGTGAACCACAAAGGCCACATCCTAGCAAACTCCATAGTGCTTACGTTGCCAGACTGTGGGCAAGGCGTCAGTACATCACAAGAGTGGCAGCAATTTGTCATGATCTCCAAGGGGGTGTGCCTAGCATGATCCTTTTTGGAATGGATCACTCACCATGAAAGTCCTTCTTCAGACAGTGATTGCACCACTACCATTGTAAGAGCCCTGAAACAAAACTGTCTCACAAGCATAATTTTGGGGGTGGGTGGGTGGTGGAGCTTGTGAGGCACTAATCTCCTGTTACACTGGAAAGGGAAGGGAATATGGTGACTTCCTATGAGGGGATATTATATGAGAGAGGTTAAAGGATCCTGGGGGTCTGGCCCACTGTGATCAAGGATACTCTTGCAAGGGCTCACCCCAGCAAAGCAGTCCATAGAGACCAAACCATACTCCTGCCACCATGGTGGCTTGCGGCCAGGGGACTAGCACTCATGAGAGGGTCCGCCTACTGGTGAGGACATTGATTGATTGATTGATTGATTGACTGACTGACTGATTAAGTGCCATCAAGTCGGTGTCAACTCTTAGCAACAGCATAGATAGATTCTTTCCAGGATGATCTGTCTTCAACTTGGCCTTTAAGGTCTCTCAGTGGTGCATTCATTGCTGTCGTAATCGAGTCCATCCACCTTGCTGCTGGTCATCCTCTTCTTCTCTTTCCTTCAACTTTTCACAGCATTATGGACTTCTCAAGAGAGCTGGGTTTTCACATAATGTGTCCAAAGTATGAGAGTTTGAGCCTGGTCATCTGTGCTTCAAATGAAAATTCTGGATTGATTTGTTCTGTGATCCATTTCTTTATTTTCTTGGCTGTCCATGGCATCCTCAAAAGTCTTCTCCAGCACCAAAGTTCAAAACATTAATGCTTTTTCTATATTGCTTCTTCAAATTCCAGCTTTCGCATCCATTGAGTATCACGGGAAAAACCATTGTCCAATCGATTCTAATCATTGTAGGTGTAGGCACATCACAGCAGATACTGTAAATACCCTTCCCAAGGCCTTCATTGTGACCCTACCAAGTGCTAGTCTGCAGCTTATTTCTTGACTGCTGAATCCTTTACTGTTGAAAGTCAATAGGCAGAAGCTATCCACTACATCAATGGCTTCATTGTCAATTCTGAGGCTGGTTGTTGTACCCGTTGTCATTTGTTTAATCTCCTCAGTCCCATTTTTTCACTGTGCTCCTTGACTTTCATTACTAGAGCTTGCAGATCATCCACATTCTCAGCTATCAGAGTGGTGTCATCAGGGTAGTGCAGGTTATTGATGTTTCTTCCTCCAACTTTAAAACCATGCTCATCTTCTTCCAATCCAGCTTCTCTCAGTATATGTTCAGCATGTAAATTGAATAATGAAGGAGAAGGTATACAGCTTGTCTTACTCCTTTGCCGATCTGGAACCAGTCTGTTTCACCATGTCCCAAATGGACTGTGGCTTCCTTTCCTGTGTATAGGTTTCTCATGAGAACAATGAGGTGTTCTGGGATGCCCATTTTCCTAAGGATATTCCACAACTTGGCATGGTTGATGCCATCAAAGGCTTTTCTGTAGTCAATAAAGCACATATTGACTTCTTTCTGGTATTCTTTGGCTTTCTTAATTATCCAGCATGCATCAGCAATGATGTCTCTTGTTCCTCGGCCTTTTCTGAAACCAGCTTAAACATCCGGCATTTCCCTTTCCACGTTGGACTCTAATCTGCATTGGATGATCCTGAGCATTATTTTGCTACCATGGGAAATTAAGGATAATGTGCAATGGTTTGCGCAATCTGTTAAGTCTCCTTTCTTTGGTATGGGTATGTAGACTGACCTCTTCCAATCCGTAGGCCACTGTGTTGTTCTCCAGATTTGCTGGCATAGTTTGGTAAGGGCCTTGATGGATTCTTCTTCTGTTGCCTGCCATATTTCTGTAGCTATTCCATCAATTCCTGTAGCCTTCCTACTTGGTAATGACCGGAGTGCTTATCTAAGTTTATCTTTCTGTACTAGAGGTTCTTGCAAGTAGGACCTTAGGCTCTTCCAAACCTTCAGTCTTCTGTTGGACTGAGCTCTCATGGGTTGCGTTGAGCCAACAAAGGGGTCCCCACTTGGGTGGGCCCCCCATTATCTCTGGTTAATAATAGAACTGGAGACCCAGGCAGCCAACCGCACTACAAACTGAAGGTACAAATCGCTGTCTGGGGAGGGAAACCATGGGCCCATTTTCTGCCATGACTGCAGTCACCCGCATTTGAACATTCAGAAATTGAAACCAGAAGCTCCTTCACCTTGGGTTTCATGTTACGTGCGAATGCAGCCAGTATTTTCATGCTGTTGGAGTTTTCTTAACAGTTCTGTCAGTTTAGTATCATGCTCCTCAATGGTTTTGCCATACACTGAAATGTCATCCGGAATGTAAGTGATGCCATCTGTAGGTATTGTGTTTGCCTTCATCTGAGTGTTATGTTTGAAATGTATGGCATTGTTGGGAGTATCAGCAAAAACATCTGAGAAATCAGCAATCATATCAGCATATGAATGCTCTATCATCTGTAATACAGGTTCTATGCTATTTGGGTTGAACACAATCTGTAGATCTTTCTGATGTTTCCAACCCAAAACTGAGACTCCTTCTTGGGACACATACACTTTCCCTTCTGCAGTATTCCCTTTGTATTCCAGGACAGCAGTGACGTATCCATTTATGGTGATAGGGAAACTACCATATCCCCATGGGAGGATGCCTGAAGGCTGCAGTTGCAGATCTGATGTAGTAATGAGTTTCTTGTAAAGTAGAAGGGAAATGATAGTGTACGGAGAACCAGAATCAGCCAACATCCTTACTTCATGGTCATTAATTTTAACTTGAAAATGTGGAGAAGCACGCTTCTAAAACACTGTCAATAAGTGGTTTATCTGCCTCCTCTTTATCACACATCATCAGTAATGGAGTAGGGAGCAGACTTACAAACTTTAGCAAAGTGTCCCCTTCTCTTGCACCTGTTGCAAGTGACCTTCCATGCAGGATAGTGAGTCATTGTGGGCA
Organism: Hemicordylus capensis; assembly: GCF_027244095.1. Lineage (NCBI taxonomy): Eukaryota > Metazoa > Chordata > Lepidosauria > Squamata > Cordylidae > Hemicordylus > Hemicordylus capensis. The sequence continues at coordinate 116,022,267 of NC_069658.1, read as the reverse complement.
GAGTCTCCACATCAGTAGCATTGGTAGTTCCTCCTTTCTTCTGCTACCACATTCTAGGGCAGTGCCGTATGAGAAGATTGGGTTTGGAAGGATTTAGACTGAACAGCATGGATTTCAGAAGGTCGATTTTGGGGTACTAAAGAGAGTGATTTGGCACAGTGAAGAACACTTTCCACCCTCCTGGCCATCTCTGTAATTTTATCCAAGGTGAGTTTCCATTCCTATAAAGTTTTTCATACAGTTTGGAGCAGTTTGTTAACAACCTGATCCAGGATAATTTTATCAGTAAAGCTGGCAAACTCACAGGTTACACTTAAGGCATGCAATGCTGTGACAGACTGATCAATAGATTCACCAGGTAGTTGTAATCTAGAATAGAACTTGTAATGTTCAGCAATTACATTCAAAGTAGGGTTGAAATTATAATCTAAGGATTGAAGAGCAGCTTCATAAGAATTGGCATCCCCTTCCAAGTTGGTAGGAAATGGCAAATGAGTATATATTCTTTGGCTTTCTGGGCAAAGAGGCACCTTTTACTGTGGTGATTCTCTTTATTTAGCAGGGGGAGAGTAACTGGCCCTATCCACCCCCAGCACAGTACTTCCAGTGACTGTTGCTGGTGTGTGTCTTATGTTTCTTTTTAGAATGTGAGTCCTTTGGGGACAGGGAGCCATCTTATTTGTTATTTCTCTTTGTAAACCGCCCTGAGCCATTTTTGGAAGGGCGGTATAGAAATCTATGATGATGGTGATGATGATGATGATTTCAGTTGCCCAGGCAGTGAAGTAATAAAGCCTTCTGCTTTGCTGGAGTAAAATCAGGAAAATAATTGCAGAAATAGGACCTCCATTGTTTCCAGGAAGAGCAGGTTCTCCTGGGGTGGACAAGAAAAAAGGTGGTGGGAGGATCTGAGCCATGCTGCAGTGGGCATCCAGTGAACAACAGAGTCCAGGACTGATAAGGAAAAAGTACCTTCAGGGGTTGTTCAGGTCAGGAAGCTGGAGAAATAATCAGCAGCAGCGATAGTAGTAGGTACGTAGGCCCAGTAATGCAATGAAATGAAGTTGTAGGAACATTCACAGGCTTTGCAGGCTCACATGCTTCTTAGCTGGTTCAAAATCTGGTCACCAAATGTTTTATTGCTGCTTCCCTCACAAACACAAAGTAATCTTATATGGATTGAACTAAGAGTTTGTTCAGAAACTACACAGTTTTCTTCTTCTCCTTTCCCTCCCTTTTCGTTTCTGACTCTCTACAGGATCCCTACTGGGACTAACTTCTAAACAACAAAACATAAAAGATACGGATAGAATGCAACAGAAAGGAGCTCAGTACAGCTTGAAGCCTGTTGTTAGTTGTTATACTCCACATACATTACATAGTTGTTTTACTATGTACAATTTTCACTCCTAGCTCTTGATCCAAAAGAAAACATGTCTCTAATCTCCAATTCTAAGAGCGACAACAGCAGGCCATATAAACAGCTGGCTCAGTTGTTGTTATCAGAAGCCCTGGTAAAGACATTTATAACTATATTTAGAAGTGAGCACTTACTTTGCCAAGATTAGCTAAAGTGAAAAACCCAAATTGCATGAATCTCACACCTAAAGCTTCAAGAGAATGTGCATTGCGCAAGTCTAGAAAGCCAATGTAAAATCTAGGCATCATAGTGGTGTATTATTTCGTCTTTCTCCCTCAGCAAACCTGCAAAAATTTATCTGTCCAGAAACTGCATGAATATATTAATATCATCCATTAGTGCACCTTGTAATAACATAGCCACCTTGTTTCAGGGAATGCAGCACAGTTGCCAAATTGGGTAAGTACATTTCTTTAACTATTGACCTTTTACTTTAAGCATACTCAACTTTAAGGAGATGGAAAGCTGCTTATTATAATAGTTCTTTGTTTTTCGATGCTTGAAAAGGAATAGTGATTTGCAGGGTGGGATGCTAAATTAATCCTACACATAATCAATCTCAACCAAGTTAAGCACCCCAAAAGACAGGAGATGTAATAAATTGCATCCAGCACAATTTTCTATCTTCTCTAGCTACAATAATTTAGAAGCATTTGCAGTTCATGCTCTGCTTATGATGAAACTAGAGCAATTATCATGACAAGAAGATAGATTTCATAAAAACAACAATAGCAGACAAATGGGTTGATTTTTCCTGTAACCCATTAGGACTAACTGCTGAATAAACTATAGATTTAGCATACAACCAACTTTAGGAGGCAATTTAGCCCTTATCCTCGCAGGTTTTTTTAAACCACGAATAACTGTGCTATTACGTCAAGACAAACCCTTTAAGAACTGTACACATTCACTTTCTTTGCCTTTAAGTGTCACTGCACAAAATAGTTTCCCCACACCATGTGTATACAGTGAGGGAAATAAGTATTTGATCCCCTGCTGATTTTGTCCGTTTGCCCTCTGACACAGAAATGACCGTGCTATAATTGGAATGGTAGGTTTACTGTAGCTGTGAGAGACAGAATAACAACAAACAAACCCTCAAAAGCCCAGTGCCCAAAAGTCAGCGATGGATTTGCATTGTAGTGAGGGAAATAAGTATTCGATCCCCTATCAACCAGCAAGATTTCAGGCTCCCAGGTGTCTTTTCACTATATGCAGGTAACGAGCTGAGATGAGGAACACCCTCTGTAAGGGAGTGCTCCTAATCCCAGCTTGTTACAGTACCTGTATAAAAGACACCTGTCCATAGAAGCAAGCAATCACTCAGCTTCCAAACTCACCACCATGCCCAAGACCAAAGAGCTGTCAAAGGATGTCAGGGACAAGGTTGTAGACCTGCACAAGGCTGGACTGGGCTACAAGACTATCGCCAAGCAGCTTGGTGAGAAGGTGACTACAGTTGGCATGATAACTCGCAAATGGAAGAAACACAAAATAACTGTCAATCTCCCTCGGTCTGGGGCTCCATGCAAGATCTCACCTCGTGGAGTTGCAATGATCATGAGAACGGTGACAAAGCAGCCCAGAACTACACGGGGGGAACTTGTCAATGATCTCAGTGCAGCTGGAACCATAGTCACCAAGAAAACAATTGGTAACACACTATGCCATGAAGGACTGAAATCTTGCAGTGCCCGCAAGGTCCCCCTGCTCAAGGCAGCACATGTACAGGCCCATCTGCAGTTTGCCAATGCACATCTGAATGATCCAGAGGAGAACTGGGTGAAAGTGTTGTGGTCAGATGAGACCAAAATCGAGCTCTTTGGCATCAACTCAACTCGCCGTGTGTGGAGGAGGAGGAATGCTGCCTATGAGCCCAAGAACACCATCCCCACCGTCAACATGGAGGTGGACACATTATGCTTTGGGGGTGTTTTTCTGCTAAGGGGACAGGACACCTTCACCGCATCGAAGGGACGATGGACGGGACCATGTACCGTCAGATCTTGGGTGAGCACCTCCTTCCCTCAGCCAGGGCATTGAGAATGGGTCGTGGATGGGTATTCCAGCATGACAAAGACCCAAAACACACAGCCAAGGCAACAAAGGAGTGGCTCAAGAAGAAGCACATGAAAGTCCTGGAGTGGCCCAGCCAGTCTCCAGACCTTAATCCCATAGAAAATCTGTGGAGGGAGCTGAAGGTTCGGGTTGCCAAACATTAGCCTCGAAACCTTTCTGACTTGGAGAGGATCTGCAAAGAGGAGTGGGACAACATCCCTCCTGGGTTGTGTGCAAACCTGGTGGCCAACTACAAGAAACGTCTGACCTCTGTGATTGCCAACAAGGGTTTTGCCACCAAGTACTAAGACATCTTTTGTGAAGGGATCGAATACTTATTTCCCTCACTACAATGCAAATCCATCGCTGACTTTTAGGCACTGGGCTTTAGAGGGTTTGTTTGTTGTTATTCTGTCTCTCACAGCTACAATAAACCTACCATTCCAATTATAGCCTGGTCATTTCTGTGTCAGAGGGCAAACGGACAAAATCAGCAGGGGATCAAATACTTATTTCCCTCACTGTACATACCTACCATTTTTCTAGATGGCTTCATGCATCAGATTAAATAGGTCCTCGCCTATAATAGATCATGCTAGAATTTGTATTAGAGTTGCATTAGAGTTGCCAGTTTACCAAAATAACTATAGCTATAGCTATAGAGAGAGGAGAGCTAGTCTGGTGCTAGCAAGCATGACTTGTCCCCTTAGCTAAGCAGGGTCTGCCCTGGTTGCATATGAAAGGGAGACTAGAAGTGTGAGCACTGTAAGATATTCCCCTCAGGGGATGGAGCTGCTCTGGGAAGAGCAGAAGGTTCCAAGTTCCCTCCCTGGCATCTCCAAGATAGGGCTGAGAGAGATTCCTGCCTGCAACCTTGGAGAAGCCGCTGCCAGTCTGTGAAGACAATACTGAGCTAGATAGACCAATGGTCTGACTCAGTATATGTCAGCTTCCTATGTTCCTATGTAACACCACTATAGCTATCACCACTGCAGCCACACTAGATTCTGTGTACATCTGTCATGTCACCACCACCAGGGGCATAGCTAGGGGAGAGGAGGCCTCTGTTTGGCCTTCTCCTTGGTGGCCCCTCCAAGTGAGGGAGGTGATAAAGAAAAAAGGGAAGAGAAGGGTGAACCTGGGGGGCCCAGGTTCTTTGAACCCATCTGCTTAATGATAGCTACACCCCTGGTCACCAGTCTTAATCTGTACTTTAAGATGCCATAGTGTCTTTATATTTTTCTGGGTTTTTTAATATATGCTTTATGTGTCAAAAATATTTATAGACCACTGTTCAACAAAAAAGTTGTCAAAGTGGTTTATATAGCAAAAGACAATGCACACTTCTATGCTGAAATGGCACACATTTTGTTGATGATGCCCTTCATTGTACTAATGTTGTTTTCTAAGAGTGGGTTCTTAAAAAACAGGAAGCACACCCATGCCTCAAAATTCATGAGAATGTAATGCTGAATTTTACATACATGTTCTCACATAGTACAATATTCTTGACTTTAAATAAAAACAAATATAGAAATGAGATATAATCATTTTAATTAAACAGGAATAAATTTTGCCATTCCAGTTAGTTCTCCTACTTTTAAGTTTCCGGTTCAGCCTCCTTCTGCAAATCGTATCACCCTAAGCAAAGATATTGAACCACTCTGCGTGGAAGTCTCTCTAAATGCCCTAATTACAACACATTGGATGGCACACCCTGGAACTGCTTATTAATTCCTGCCTTGAATGTATCCTTCCAACTCCACCCCACCTTCCTTTCTTTTCATTGGCAATCTTTCTATTAAGTGGAGGAAGCTTTTTGAAATCTGCTTATCTCTATTATCAGGAAAAACATCACCTGCCTTTTTCTGCATATCTGACTTCTATTAAAACTGCATGTGTTTTGATCTGTTGCTCTTTATTGGGGATACAGGGCCCAATCCAGCAAGAGTTAGATATCATTTTATGTCCCATTGAAAGAAGAAAATAGGACTGAAGCCCTTCATTAATCTATTTAAAAATTTTATGTTCCCCCCTCCAATAGGGGTGATCAAAGTGACTTAAAAATAATATTAAGCCTGTCCAGGCATTCAATGATGCACATAGATTGGGGTCAGAACCTGCCTCTCCATGCACAGCACTTAAACGCACAGAGAAGTAGCAGTGTAACATCTGAAAAGGGCTTTTATATTAGTCATGACTAAATATACATGGATTTCAAAGGCACTTGGTCCTACTCGTCCAAATAGCTGATGAGGGCTATACCACTTCATACTGCAGGTTGGGGACACACATGATACTTTCATACAACAAAAAAGCACCAGTACATAAAGAAATGTACAGTATACAGAATTTAGGAGAATGCCCCTCCCAAGGCCTTGTGCTGTAGGGAGGGAGGTTTGTCCCAGCCCCATCCCTAGCACAGGCCCTAGAAGATGCCATATTGGCCAGGGGCCTTGATGGGGGTGGGGCTAGCATGGCTGCTCCAGCAGCTCCCCGCCCCAAACATTCAGTCCAGCATTTGCTTTCATCCAGAGAGGAGCTTGTTCATGCGGCCCCTCCAGTTACTGGGCGGCCTTTGGTGTGATAGCGTGCCTGCCTGCGGGCTTGGCAATGGCATGGAGGAGGAGGCAGCTCAGCAGTGGCACCGGCGGAGCTCCAAGGAAGCTCCTTTGATTGGTGTGGCGGTGCCCTGGTTTGGGGCTTCAGCCCAGTTGCTTGCAGGCCATGGGGGCCCAATAAAGGGGAGAGTCTCCAGTGGGGAGGTCTGATGGCACGGGGGCCGGGGAGGCTCATGGGTGCAGCAGCTCACTGTGCTGGACTGGAAAGTCTTCTGCTTTGGTGCGGGCGGGCGGAGGCCCAGAGGGGGTGATAGCCTCCTGGGGCATGTGCCTGGCCTAGCCTGCTTAGGGCGTTTGGGGGCTCCTTGAGATTGCAGAGGGTGCCCACCACCATGCTTTTCCTCCAGTGATAAGCTGCCTGACTGGGGGCTTTGACCTTAAGACGCTATGACTGAGCCTTAGGGGCTTCTGGGCTCATTTTCCACATGGTATTAGGTTTCCTAAGGGAAGACCTTTACCAAAGTCTCTTTTGGCCTAATTTTGCAGCAGAGGGCACTTGCTGACTCTTACGAGTCAAGTGGAAGAATTTGGGTGGGGTTATTGTTAGTGGTGTGCAATGTAAAATGCTAGTGTGTTGAGTAAGCGTTGTATCAGAGTTTGCAGTTGCTGTTCCCAATACTAGATAAGTGGCCTGCCTTGCAAGGTGGTTGTGCAGTAATACATAATCCCACACACCATCCGGGGGTGCCCTGGATCAGAATAAAGATAAGTGCAGAAAGATAGCTGGCCCTGAGGTAGCTGGCATGCATTGCAGCCTTTTGCTAAGCAGGGTGTACCCCAGTTTGCATTTACATGTGAGGCTGCAGGTCGGGCAGTTATGGAATGATTTTACAATCTCTGCCTCACAGTTTTGTGCCTCTGGCTTTAGCTAATTAAGTGGGGCCTGTCCTGGTTGCATATGGGTGAGACACTAGAAGGGTGGGCACTGTGGGATGTTCCCCCTCTGGGAGATGGAGCCACTCTGGAGGGAGCATGCAGGTTCCAAGTTCCCACCCTGGCAGCATCTCCAAGATAGGGGTGAGAGGATTTTCACCTGCAACCCAGGGGAAGCTGCTGCCAGTCTGTGTAGGCAATACTGAACTTGATAGATCAATGGTCTGACTCAGTATGTGGCAGCTTTCTATGTTTCTATGAGGAAGTTAGCTTAAGGAGGGGACAAATTTTTTTTAAAAAATTGCGAGCTGGAAACCAAAGTACAATGTTTTCAACAAACGAAAGGTATTCTTTTTCCTGTAAAGAAGGGGCGAGTTCCAAAGAGATAGGCCTGACTATCATGTCTACGAGGATAACTCAGAGGCTTCAGAATGCAAGGGGAAGGTTAATGAGTGATCAGGACAAGTCGCTTGGCCACTCTAAAGGCATAGCAAGGGCAGTCTGTACAGACAACAGTGGGCTGGTGGGCCTAACTCCACAGGGGGCAGTTTCCATGCTTGGAACTACAACTGTGGTTGGTGTCAAATGGAAAGAGGTCTTGGCTGGCATCTGGCTGACTGAGGTTGTGATTTTACCCTCAGTAGTAACCAGCAGAGCAAAGGCAGAGCACTCGCTCCAGTTACAGGGCAGTTGGTGGAGTTTAGTCATTGCATATATTTGGAGAAAACACATGGGGAGCATTGTAGAACTAAATTCCAAGCATTTGGGGGTGAAGTACATTTGGGATGGAAAAGGCTAGTCCTAATCTAAAGAACTACATAGGGAAGAGGTAGGGAGAGAGAGAGAGATGTTTCCATGGGCTCTCCAGGAGGAAAGGAGGGGGTGTGACACACCAGGAAATACCTGGAGACATATCAGAGGTCATAGAGTAGAGTCAGGTAAAACAACAGGGAGCCCCTTACTCACTATCTCTGCTCTCAATGCCCCTGCAGTATGCTCTGAATCATGTAGCAGAAACCTGGCCCAGGTAATTGGATCGGAGGTGGGGGCAGCCTTTTGAGACAGACGAGCCTGGACCCACAACAATAACGATGGACCCACTGGTGGTGCACAGGGGCCTACGCCTTAACATAGGCAACTAAGGGGATGGCCTCATCTCTGGTGCATCTGGTTGGACAAGTATCCCCTGGGTTTTCTGATGCCATGGGCCCCTGCCCCCAGGGGTTTCCCCCAGCTCCCTGAGTATGGGATCCAGTTATGCTGGGGCAGCTTACACCATACAGCTCAGATGACCTGGTACATGAATGCTATTTTCCACCATGTGAGGGGACTCCCCAGACAGTTAGCTTAGAAATTGGGATGGACATAGAGGGTTGCCTTTTACACCAAGGTTGATCCAGTTGATATATTGCATCCTTTCTTTAAACTGCCTGTCGCGTAGCACGAGGGGAGGCTCACATCCCTACGTTAATGCATTGCCATAAATCAAAGCTTAGTTTGGTATTAGCCCAGCAATTAACTGGATAGAACACTTAGGATAAGGAGCCAAAAAGGGTTGTTATATATTGGAAACATGCAACCTCGGCTTGGTGTCCTATGGAGTGATAAGTAATAAAAGGACCACATCCATTTTGTAATGGGCCTTCTTGCCTTTGTGATGGAGTTCTTGCTTTTAAGCTAAGCATCACTGAGAGTTTCTTCCCTTTTAATACATTTTGCTTTATAGGAGCGCAGTATGCCAACACGGGGGAACATTACATTCACTGTCGCTGTAATTCCGTCTGGACCCAACATAAACTGCATGGTTGGACGGAAGGCATTGATGAGGGGTGGGAAGCAGGTCAGCAACCTACAGAGGTCAGTTACTTTAAGATTAGCTCATCTATGCCTCACATTACCTGAATGGGGGTAGGGGAGGCGAGGAGGTGGATATCAAGCTGCATCCATTCTCAGCGCAGCCAGTGCTTAGCACCATTCTTGATTATGCAGGTAACATCTGCCTGCCACGTATCATTTCGGCACTGGGAGGGATACCATGTCTGTCTCACATTGGGAGGCTGCTAGACCGATGTCCTATATACACCCTGCCCGAGGCATGGCATGGAGTGCTGACACTCTTTTGGATGGGCTGCCTTCACCAGCTTCTGCTGTTGCGGATAGAAACATTTCTTGTATAGCAGGGTGTTTTTCAGGGTCAACCTACTCCCATTGCTGTGGCAGTTAGCGAGCTCTCGGGAGCAACAGCTTTTAAAGGTTTGGCATAGAGATTCAGGTAAGGTGAGCTACACTATGGTATTCAGAGGTGCACAATGATAGGAAAGGGGCTGTACCTAAAGTTTTGGCTGCATGCGGGGACAGAGTGTGACGCATAAAGGCATGGTGCTCAGAGAGAGGGATGGAGGCATTTGGGGGTAGAAGCAGAGTGCAAGCAATTCCAAGGCGTGCTTGAGTACTTTCTTTTGTGGAGGGGTCGCAGAGGCATGAATAGGCATGGAAGAGAAGAAGCCTCTAAACTAGCCAACTCCATTCCCCATGCCCCTCTTGGTCGTTAGGGCTACAGGGTGGCATGGTGGGAGCAGGAATTCAGCACTTGTAATCCCTGCTTAGCCTGTCGCTGAGGCAGGACTGCTTCATGCAGTGTTAGCTAGTTTTATTTTGGGTGCACTTGCATCTCGGATATCCGCCTCAGGGTGAGGTTCTTGCTTGTGCAGACCTGCCTGGCCTTTCCTGCTAGTGGGAGGATTGTGGTTGCTTCTGCGCTGGTCAACAGCTGATCAGAGATGTTAGGGTCAGGAGAACGCGCTTGCTTAGGCTGGAGGTGATGCCTTACACCCAGTTTGGGCCGTGGTGGTAAGCTGTGCTACCACCACCCTCTTTGGGGGCTTCTTTAGGCTGGCAGCCTCGGATGCATATCAGCTAATGGCAGCATTGTGCAAGGCGCTTATTAACAGGGTGAACCTGCACTCTTCCTTAGCTTGCCCTTGGCCCTTCAAGGGGCTCTGATGTTGCTGCTATTCAAAGTGGATGGGGCAGCTGGGTCCGGGCATTTTCTGTGATATGTACGACGAGCTGGGTGGTGCAATCCCAGGCTTGATGCTGGGCGTAAGAATCCTTCTGTTCCTTTGGCAGGTGCTGGCGGAGCAGCGGCTCCTGCGTGTGTTCTGTTATGCTGCCATTCCATGGCCTCTGGGCTTGCAATCGAGCCAGCACCTCACTGACTCTGTACCCAACTCGGTTTGGGGAAATGTGCCAGCATTTCTGGTTGGGTAGCCAGAGTATGGCATGGAGTACGTTGATTCCAGCGTTGGTGGTATAGTGAGCAGCTAGTGTCCCTCCCAAGAATGTGGTGGTGCACCTGGGGGGTGTTGGCTGGGTAAGTGGACTGGGCTATCCTTGGTTTGACAAGCCACAGCCAATCTGGCTTCACTTCATTGTTCCTGAGGGGTGTGAGTTGTAGGGAATTGCCAGGCAGCCTTGGTTTGTCAATCTCTTGGAGGGGGTGGGAGAGGAAGGCCAAGCTAGGCTGACCTCCCTCTGTGGCAGGGACAGTGTGGGCAGAGTGGTAAGGGAAAAGGGATGTGACATTGGTGAGTACCCTTGGATAGTTAAATGGGTAAATTGGGCAATCAATCCCTTGTGGTTTGTGTGCGGCCCAGGGATGATGATTTGCCATGAAACCTTCTTCAGGACTCCACAAATCCTAGGGCTGAGCAGTCCAGGGTGTGTGAAGGCCTAGACGTGTCCAGACCCCTGCTGGGGTTGACTATGAAGAGAAAGGAGTGGGTGTTTACCTGCTTACTTCCGGAGTCAGGCTGTGTCGCCCATGCAAGGCACTGGGAAGAACTGTGAAGTCTGAACCCGGTCTTTTCAGGCCCGCACTGTCTGGGGGATGGAGTGCTTACCCTCCTACAGTCCGCTAACTCAAATTAATTTGATTAATAAAGTTGTGGCCCTTTATACCCATTGTTTGGTTGTCAGTGTCTTCTTGAGGCTGGGGGCTGGGGGGAAAGGATTGTAGTCTAGTATTAACCCTGACTTGCTAGTTTTCTTTGTGTAGGCACTTTTCAAATGAGAACATTATAGTATATGAACTCCTCTTGCCATCTGAAATAGTACAGTCCAGATATAAGTATGCCATTATTTCTTCTTTGGAAAAACTAGATCTCTTTTGAGATTCACTTTTTATGGATTCCAACCACAATGGAAAAGGGCAATATATGCATATCAAAGTAAATCTCAGTAGAACATGTACGATTGCTGGAAAGTGGCTCCCTGCAGCTTTTTTCTTTGGTGAAGCTTCTTAGTGCTATTAGCACTTTAAAAAAAAGAAAATGTATGCATCTGGTTGTTTAATGGCATGAAGGCATAGTGCCGCAAACGTGCACACCACTGCTAGGGGGAAATGGTCTGTGCATGGTGGAGGAAGCACACATGCTAGGCAGATGATTTGTCAATAGTGTCCTTGAGTTTTGACCTTTTGGAAATGGGTGGATAGTTTTACCCTGATCTCATCACCTCACTGTACTTCTCAGTCTGGATTCTAGAAGTCTTATAGGTAGGCAATTAGTCAGAGTTGAAGAAGTCAGAAAGAAGGATAAAAGCTGTACGGCAGCTGAAAAATTCAAAGAAGAATCTCCTCTCCCTGCATTCCCCACAACATATTGCAAATCTTAGACTTTGGTTTGCTGGATCTGAGCAATGATCTCTGATGGTTGCTCACAAGCAGAACATGATATGGATAACTATTCCCCAGCAGCTGGTGAAGGGAGATCATCTTCTTCTTCTTCTTCTTCTTCTACTACTACTACTACTATGGATATTTATATACTGCTCTTCAACCAAAGTTCTCAAAAAGGTTTACACAGAAAAACAAATAACACATTAGGCATGTGCCCGAAACGTTTTGGAGGCCATTATGAAGGCCTCCGAAACGTTTCGGCACTGGGGGCAGTTTTGGTGTTTCTGCACCGGCGAGGGTAGTGCTTTAAGGGCGGGGGAGGGTGTACTCCCCCCTCCCGCCGCATTTCCCCCGCCGGCGCATTGTTTTTTTAAAGCCCCTCAGGGCGGCAGTGTTCCTCCCTGCCGCCCCGTTTTTCCCGTCGGCCAGAAGTGGCCAGAAGTCGTGAGTGTGCGTGCGCCTGTTGCATGCATGTGCGTGCCCTTCGGCCGTGTGCGCACGCGCGCACGATGGGCGCACGCGCACTCGTGACTTCCGGCCACTTCCAGCCAACGGGGAAAATAAATAAATAAATAAATAACTATTTGTCTTACTTACATCCTTCGGGGGAGTTGTTGGAGGTGGCGGGGAGTCCATGGAAGTTGCCCCTCCCCCCGCCGTCCTCCCTTGCAGCCCAAATCCTGTCTGTTCAGTCCACTCTTTGGCCCATTCGGGCCTTCCCCCTCCAGCACAGCGGCAATTTTGGAGGCCGCCGTGCCTGTGCAATTGGCCTCTGCATGGCCTGGGTCATGCAGAAGCCAATTGCTGGCATGGCAGCCTCCAAAGTGGCCACCCCACTGGAGGGTGAAAGGCCTGAACGGGCCAAAGAGCTGGCCGAACAGGAAGGTTTGGGCTGCAAGGGAGGCCACCCGGGGAGGGGGAACCTCCACGGACCCCCCCAACACCTCCAACAACTCCTCCGAAGTTGGGGCGTAACTGTAATAGGGCAAGGGGAGACAGTTGTCTGGGGGCCCACTGCCTTGGGGGGCCCCCAGAGGCAAGTCATGTGACTGACTCCCCCAGCTGTGCACCCACCTAAGCTTCCTTCAGTTTTATTCATCCTCCAAAATTGATGTGAGTGTTAAGACCTGGAGCTACCAGAACAGCATGTCTTTCTCTAGTACCATTAAATGACTTGCATCGTCCACAATTTACAAAATCTTTTAAAAAATAATTTAGGATGATGTTCTATTGTGGCACATAGGTTATATATATATATAACTATGCTTTTTGTTACCACTATTCAGCCTCATTTAAGATTTCTTTACTTCATGAGCTGAGCTTCAGTAAGGCGGGGGCGGGGGCATTTTAAAATCTTGTCTCTGAGTCCACTCTAACCTTGCTACGCACCTGGGCAGCAGCTCTCGGAAGTTCAGGCAGGACTCCTTCCCGGCCATACCTGGAGATACCAGGGACTGAACCTGGGACCTTCTGCATGCAAACCAGATGTTCTACCACTGTGCTAAGGCTCCATTTCCCTACAGCACACACCAATGGGATTTAATACAAATGATGAAAAACTGTACAGTCATTTCTGTACTTATAGGAATGACTTATAAAGAGCCTCCCCATCTCTGAAAGCATTTTTAAAAACCCATAAAAACTCATCTGTTCAACCAAGCTTTTAATTGGATTGTAAATTTAAAATTGTTTTAAATGGTCTTAAATTAATTTTTAAAGATCTTTTATTGTGTTAAATTTTATTATTGGTTTTAGCATTTTGTTGTTTTAGGATGTAAACCATCTAGAGATGTGAGTTGAGGCACTATATAAACCCATAAAATTAATAATAACAATAACATCAACTTATTCTTATATATCTTTTAAAATATTTGTAACCCACTCCTCGAATAAAATACTGCTTGGGGCAGCTCAGAAATAATAAAACAAATTATTTTATTTACCATGTAACCCCATACTCACAAATACTTCTCATACCTAATGGGATTTGAATCGCAAGGAAATGGAAACAAATATAAATATTGTATTCAGCAAAAAGAGAGGGATGTGGAGAAGCAACATTGCCTGTATTCCAGATTTTAGTCCTCATTTTCAAAACAGTTTCCAGGGCTAAGCCAGTTGGAACCCCTGCTTAAATTAAGCCCTGTCTATATCTTCAAATTCTAGTTTCTAGCAAGGGAGTTTTTAGGGAAAAAATATCTCTTTCAGGTTTGAAGAAAGCAAGGTGACTCAATTTGTAGCCAGGCCTAATTACCCTTATTGTGGAAATGATGCGGCTGATCTCCACCTGAATTTAATTATTATTCGCTCCAGGCCATTTTGCGAGATTAGAGAGAATCCTACAATAAGAATGAAGAACAAACCTGCCAGATAAATGGCAGCTTCTGATTCTGATCCTGCAAACCTTGAGGGAGTTCTTCACTTGGGCTCACTGTTTAGACAAGCAGAATGTTTCAGCTTTAATATTTTTCCCCTCATTTCGGAGACCTTTTGTACACAACACTACACTCCAACATAATGCATAAGAGTGGATACAATTGTTTCATCACATTTCAAGAGAAAAGAGAGAGGGCGGGTGGGGGACCTTCCTCTACATCTGTTTTCCAGGCTGTGTCCACAATTAATTCTACAACCAGCTCTTTCATTAAGTTAATTTTTTTTTGGTCATGTGTATGCACTTTGGCAAGTTATGTTGATAGTCCCCCCCACCTCACTTTCATTTGTATCGGATCTTTCCTCATTGGGAATGTAAATCATTGCAAGTTCAGAGTCTGAGTGGCTAGGTTTGGTTTCTGACAAAATCTTCTTGAAAACTAAGCTCATTAGTTACAAGAAAACTGAATCAGCTCTACCATGCTTTTGATGTTGCACCTGTTCATATTTAATTGAATTTAATTTAATAGAAATGATCCAATCATTTCCCCACCTCCTGTTCAGTATTTTTTGTTGCTGATTTCCATAAAGCCTACAACTCAGAGGAAATCTATGTTATTTACATGCTTTTCAATTAAAATAGCCATGGTTTTTTAGAAACGATTTCAGATTTGCCATTTGGAGAGCCAATGCCTCCTTTGAACCAAGAACGTTTGAACATGGTAGAGATTTCATGAACGTCTGGCTTGCAGGTTTGCCAGCTTTAATGAGATGCCTGTGTATATTCATATTTGCCAGCTTTCAGGGGCTTATCCAGGTTTTGTTTGTTTGTTTGTTTTGCAAAATAGTAATTTCCAACCATTTCCCACAAATATCTCAAAGGATTATACAATCTCGGAACAAAGTTGTGTCAACCCAAACAACAGAAAGCCTTTGATCAGTAAACAGGTACCCAGCATTCAGGCCTCTGTGCATCAAACGCCAGACCAGGCAGAGTAAAAGGAGTGTAGCCATGGCATTTTGAATTGATTGAAGGAATGACAGGAGAAAGACAAGACTATCAAGAAGGATCATAGACTATTTTAAATGAAGGAAATAAAGAGGTGGGCTCTCATAAGTGCAAGCTTTCCTCGTGCCTCTGCCAATGTGTTGAATCTGGCTCCTGGATGGGAAGCCAATTGCTGTTGTTTCTGCTATCTTTACTTAGTGTGTTTGTTCCTCGTTGAAAATGCTTTGTTTAGCACTCAGCTGGTATCTGTGCCTGCCTGGATTTATTCCTGTGTGAACATAACACAAGATCTTACTCTAATCTCAAATTTTAGCTCAGCCATATACTCATTGGATGGTCTTAGGTGCTTTGTTGGCCTCAGCGCCCCCGCCTTCTGTAATATAGGGATAATGATGTTGGTCTACCTTTGTTTGGTGGCTACACTAATATAAACTCCTGAAACCTTTTGACCGCCTGAGAGAAGTGCTGCATTAATCCCTCCATTACCATGATGCCAAGAAGATAAATCTTCTGTCAGACAGTTCTTAATATCTTCACCTTTGATTGTTGTATTTGCTTATTTAATATATCGACACCCCACTTTTAAGCCAAGTTTATATCCCAAGCGGCTTACAATTAATATGTACTACACAGATCTCATCAAATAGGTATATATGGCAGTCCTTTTGCTCCCAGTAGTAGATGACATATTACAGATTTCATGGTCTTCTTGAAATCCATAATAACTTATATTAGGGGTATATTCATGCCTAGGCGTGACCAGTCACATGGCTCCTTCCACTGAAAACTAGCATTTGCTGAGTTCCAGCCTCAACAGCATGCACAAGGGGACTGTGGAGCTGCCGCTGCCACATACTGATATCTGTGTGGATTAACTCCTCTGGTCCACCACTGCAAAGGCTTGATGATACCTGGCTACAGAGGCATTAGAAAAGCCCACCTGCATAGAGCTCAGCTATCATTGACAGCACACATTCTCGCTACACAGTCCCAGAATTGGAACTCTGGTGTTGACATTTATGGCAGCAGCTGTAGGCAGAGAGAGTGGTGTGGGCACTAGTAATGCACAAACAGCCGGCATAAACCTGATTTAACAATGTTGTGTTAAGCCTAGCTTCTTTACTGGTCGTCTACATACAGAACCTCTGAGCTTCTGTTATTCATTTTTGTTAATATTTGATGTACGAAATGGCTAGTGTTCTGAAACCTGCTGAGCTTGTTCCCTCAGTGGGTCACAAAGGTTAAGAAAGGTAAGATACCAATTGGATTTTCCTTTTTAGTAACTTTGAGTCTAATAAGTGTCCCATTTTGTGGTTTCTTACGTTTTGCCACTGTGGACTATTGTGCAGTGAGATTAATCCTCTCAGCAAGCGTGTCGAAAGCCCTAATGAGTTTAAACCTTGTGCCAGGCCATCTCTAATTGATCTCTCTCTTTAGGAGAAAGCCTTTTCTTAATGATCCCTTCAAGCAGCTTAATAGATTTGAGAAAATTCCGCTTCAACCGAGCTTTCAAGTATGAGTGCATGAGGCTGGTTTAATGAGCAGATTTCTACCACATTTCACTTCTGATTCTATCACAAGTTTAACACACCTCTAAAGTTAACAAGATGTCTGACAATGTACAACCTGCTGCTTTGTTTAGCATCATTTAATTGGTAGGTTTTCTGCATTATTGAACTTCAGGCTCACACATTCTTATTCAAAAAATATAGTATTGTGTTGTCAATGGCTGCCTGCAGTTTGTGTTACTCTCTCAGCAGTGGGAGGATGCATTTTTATATTAAATTCTATGACTAATAAAAACTTTCCTTCAGTTTAGGATTAGAAAGCTGTATTGGAAAGAATAAAATAATGGTTTTTTAAAGAAAGAAGCATGAGTTTAATAATATATGTTAAAAATAAGGAGATGGGGGAGCATCCCATCTTCCCTTAGGGTCCTAGGGCTGGTGTGAGGAGCCCAGCCGAATGCTGATTCCTGAGACCACCATTATTCCTATAGCCTTCGTTTGGTGGTGGTAAGGCAACTCTCTCAGGTCCCACACAGGTAGGTAAGGACCCTTGGAGAGTAGTTTTTTCAGCCTGAAACCTGGAGCCAGTCCTGTTGAAGTGGCATTCAGGTAACAAGGCATTTTGGTATGGTGGCTTCCATAAGGTGCACAGATCCCTTTTAAACACTTGAGGAATTTCCCCCCTGAACTGTCCCTGCCAAACCTAATAATCCATATCTTCATTTCCCCAAATATATTTTTCCACCAAAAGGTGTCTTTCCCCTTCCCTAAAAGATTTAAGTGAGGAGCTGCTCCTCAAGCTTTCCCTCTGCCAAGGTTTTGCTGCACATAGAGTGGGATGAAAGATGATTCAAGAACACATTCTTGAGTACCTACTATTTGCCATGTGAAGCAGCCATGCAGATGCAGTTTCAGTGGCCTTAACTTACTTCACTGTTAATGTAGTGTGGGCCTTATACAGGAGTACATTTCAAGTTTCACTGATGGAGGGGCAAAGAGATTTCTGTAGAGCAAGGAGATTGTTGTGGTTCCTTTTTAATACCTCATACTGAAATACTCCTGAGCAATAATCTCATGAGGTCTGAAGGCACTCCTTGCCCTGAGCAGAGGTAAAATATTTGTGTAGAGACACTTGGAATATTGAATATCCCTACCTAGATACTTGTGAGGAGGATTGGGTCCAAACAGCCCTTTGGGAGGGCTGTGTTCAGCCCATTTCTGAAAGCCATCCACTTCTGCCACCTTCCCTTCTCCCTGCCCAAGAAGTTTACATTTATTACCATGGTGCGGGGAGAGGCAAAGGAGGCACACAGTAGCAACAGAAGCAGCTCCTTAGGACCCATTAGAGGATATTTTCCCATTGGGGCTGGGGCTGGGATTGAGATTGGGACAGGGCCAGATCTACAGGGCCAGATCACATGAGCCACAACTAGGGGGAACTGAAACCAAATTCCTGAATTAAATTATAATTTCCCCATAGGAATGAGAGAGAAACAAAAAAAAATATTAATAACTCCTGAATGGCTGTGCAGAAAGCTTTGAATTTTCACATGGTGTTGCTTGATGATTGTAGGCTTAAATGTGTGGACTTTCAGGGAGATCAGCCAACCTGTTGGTTTTTAATGACTTTAAAAAAAATAAAAAAAAAACTTTAAAAATCTACAGCAGGATTGATCTCCTTGAACATCAAAACATTTAATGCTACCATCATATGCTACTTCCATATGAATTTTGAGAACTTTCTGCCTAGCCATTCAGGAGTTACAGTATATATGTGGTACAAAAAATGGGGGTAGTGCCCCTTTTATATAAAGGCAAGGAGCAGTTTCCTGCAGATGAGGCTTGAATGATGGACAGAGTGAGGGATTCAACTGCAGAGCCTTTTGTAAGTTTCTGCCATGAAACAAAGCAGTTGAGACACTTTTAAACAGTTTCAGAAACTTTTTTTAAAAAATCATTAAAAATTAACCAATATGCTTGAATGTCCACACACTACACACATAGGCTTCAGTGATTCGTCTGAAAAAGCCAGTGGGCTAAACATGGAATCAAGCAGCCACTTCCATTAGCAATAAAGCATTTGCTTCTTAAGGGTCTATGTCCACGTTGATAGTGATTCACTTGTCCTGAAGCAAAGCAACAATTCTGATGGTCCTTACCTCCCACCAGACTTTATGTTATGAGTTTGCTTTCTTAAGCTTGTGGAAAACCATGAATTGCTCTATGTTTTTCAAGCCAAAGCATCTCCTGCAAATAAAGATTGCCCCCCTCATCCAGTTCTCTGCACAAGTCTGTTCCCATGCAAGACAAAGGTCTTTTTTAAAAATAAAAAAAATAAAAACTTACCTTGGAGAAGTGTCTCTTTTTCTCTTCAGATAGATTGCAGTTCACTGTAAACTGGAAAATTACTGGATTCCTCTTTACCAGTAGAGCTTTGAGCCCACTTGAACCAGGCCAGAGTGTGCACAAAACCGTATCGGCCCAGTTCATCTCAAGTCCGGTTTGATTCAACTGAGTTTTCTGATTTTGTGAACACCCCTAATGTTAATAAAGTAGGTTGTGATTATGTTCCCTCTCATTCTCTTGGGAAGAAACCAAAAGGCTGCTTTCTTTAGCAATAAAGCACTTACCTCTGTATTAGTGCTTTTAATATCTGAAGTTTTTTGCTTCCCCCTTTCTGAAAGAATGAAACAAGTTATGTACTTTACCTTTCCTCATTTCTTAATGTATTTCATGATTTTCATTAAGAGTTTATTTTCTTAAACTTTGCAGAATCTATGTGCTTTTTTTTTTTTTTTTAGCTTTTCCAGATTCCCAAAATGAAGGTTGTCTTATTGATGTCAGTTTGTCTGTAGCTTCCTGTTCAAGTTGATCTATTTCCAGGGTGAAGATTATTTTCCAGCTAACATCGTATCTTTTTCCTACTCTCTTTAGATTTAAGCCTCAGTAAAGGTTATTGGCAGAGCCAAACAAAGAAAGGGAGGGAGTGAAATTGGCATTTAGAGATGTTGAAATACAATCCTCATCTGCTGGATGGCTTGGTTTCAAGCCGCCTCCAGCCCTTACAAATTCCTGTTCTAGCACAGACAGATACTTCTTACCTGGCAGACTTCCCACTCATTTGTATAATTAAAAGCAGTACAACTGCTTTTGCCATGATTATCCCATCTCTTCTTGGGATAGATCAAGTTGCCTTAGTGAGATGTGGCTTCTTCTCCTGCATTCTCCACAACTTGATGGTTAAAGCTTGGTGATGGAGCTTTAGAAATCACCAAGGAGACACTCAGTGCATCATAGAGAAACCATAGGTGATGTAATAATTGACATCTGCAAAGGTGGGGAGCAAAGTGTCATCCTTCAGTACTGGGGAGAGATGCAGCTGGAGGGCACCTAGCTGGAGGGCACTTAGCTATACTACAAACATATATATGTTTTATACTGGTCTTATCTTGGGGATTCTAGTTTGAAGAGAATGCTGATAATTTTGAGAGTGATTAATCTTTTGGGGCTATTCATTGATCCCCCTAGGGAAATGATCTGTGGGGCTCATGTTCACTTTGTGCACACAGGACCCTTAGATCTTGTTATGCCACTAGATTGGGGTTGAGTAAAGATATGATGCTCTATATGCTATTCCTCACAAGAAGAAGGACACCCAGGACATTGGCTGGGAAAGAGGCAGGGGAAAGATGCTCTGTTGGAGACTGGAGGGCTCACTGCTGCCATCTGCCTCCCTTGTCTTCCCTTCCCCCTGCACCAAGATAAGTTTGTAGGGACCTTGGGGCACAAGGAACAATGAGAAAAGGGGAAGGTGGCAGAGAGGAGAACACTTCACACATTATTGAATGATCATGCACAAATCCTTGAGCACTTTCAGGGTGGGCTGCTCATGCATTCCCTTCAGCGTTGAGCCCATTTTGCAAATAGGATTTGGAGCTTGTATACTGGTAAAGTGTGATTCTGTACTTAGCAGAAAGTCTGAATCTTCAGATTTGGGTTTCTGAAATGCTAATGAGCCTCCTTAAGTCTTCTTTCCTTTTGTTTGAGCCTGAGAGCCTTCCTTTAGTTTAAGTTTTAAAGAACCTTTCTTTTGTTTAAGCCTTTCAAGTGTTGCGAAAATGAAACCATTCAACTAGCCATTCCAATTCTTTCATATTGCTGTGTTTAACTTGGACTATAACTGGCCTGATCACTGAGGGGAAAAAATCAGTCTTATTTTGTCCATTAGTTATACCTTGAATAACTACTTCTTGCTATGTGAGGTGGCCATGCAGATACAGATTCAAGTGACCTGAATTGAGCTCATTGTTGATGTGATATGGGTTGATGTGATATGGTTCTTAGAGTTGATATAAGCTCCCCTTGAAAGGAACACACAGATATCAGTGGAAGTTTGAGCTACTCTCTGCCTTTTCTGTTGTGTTTCTTAAGTAAACAAAGGTTCTCTCCAAAGGATCTTCAATCATTCTATGAACCCATAAGAACATATTCCTTCATTCTAATCTGTCTGGGTTAGAGGATATGCCCTAACTCTACAGCCTTCAACCACAAGTCCTACACCCACCTGAAGTTAAGTAGATAGTACGGGTGTGCACAAAACCAGCTGGCCTGGTTCAGTTCAGGTCTGAGCACTGTAAGATATTCTCCTTAAGAGATGGAGCTGCTCTGGGAAGAGCATCTAGGTTCCAAGTTCCCTCCCTGGTGTCTTCAAAATAGGCCTGAGAGAGATTCCTGCCTGCAACCTTGGAGAAGCCGCTTCCAGACAGTGTACACAATACTGAACTAGATGGACCAATGGTCTGACTCAGTATATGGCAGTTTCCTATGTTACACACACACACACACACACACACACACACACACACACACACACTTTAGTCTGGTCCAGCGGGGGCGGTTCATGACCATTTTCCAGAGACTTCCAGAGACCGCCCCCTCCACATCCTTGGAGAAGCCCCCCAGAGGGGGTAAGTACAAAAATTAAAATTAAAAATATTTTTTGAAAAAGATTGTGACCCCCCCCACACACACACACTGCAAATGGCTGGTGCAGGGGCTTCCAGTCCAGTGCTGAACTGAATGGGGGGGTTTGGTTCAATACCGGACCATCAAACCAAACAGGTTCGATGTTGAACCTGTTCAACATCAAACCTGTTCACACATCCCTCGTAGGAGCATAGGAAACTGCCATATACTCTCTCAGCCCTATTTTGGAGATGCCTGGGAGGGACCTGGAACCTAGATGTGCTTCCCAGAGAGGCTCCATCCCCTAAGGAGAATATCTTACCGTGCTCACATGTAGTCTCCTATTCATATGCAACCAGGGTGGACCCTGCTTATCTAAGGGACATCTCGTAACCTGTTCCATGGTGAGGTTGGCTAAGTGTCAGGACCTGGATCCAGAATCCTCTAATTAATGGATAAGGTGGACAGTTCAGGGAATAAGACTTAGGACCTGAGCAACCCCATACTGTTGGGACTCAACATGCCAGTGGAACTAGGGAGATCAGAGCCAGCACTCCAAACCATGACCTGCCTCCATCCTTTGGCTTGGAAGAGTCCTTCGGTGACCTGTCAGTCCAATCAGAACCCCCGCAAAGCACCTATAGATCTAGCACTTACAAAATTGGGCAAGACATCTTCACACTGAAGTACCTTAACTAAGCTTTGCAACCTCAAATGTCCAATCAACACTGCTGACAATAGTGCAGTAGAAATCATATACAGTAATCCATGGATCTGTGATATTGTATATAACAGATGAAAGCTCCATTAAATGAAAGCATTGATGACTCTGGCAATGTGAGTGTATCTGGGAGCTAGAGGTCGATATATATTGTTTATTCAGATGATTTATCTGCATTGAGGAATGCGACCAAAACTGTATGTGATCCCCTTATGGAATAAATTTGAGTAGAGATTATCGGTATCATTCTACAAAATGAAGATTCTGTTTTAAAATTCCACAATGAGGGAGGATTAGTGTGTTTGTTGCCTTATGTCCCTGGAAGTTGAGCTCTGTTCGTGGCAGAACAGAAGCAACGTGAGTATCCACCCACAGACTGTCTATGGCACGAACTACAAACTGAATAATATCTCATCAGAAGCATGTTAAATTTCTAAGCATCAAGAACAAGATGATTAAAGCCGTGCATATATGTCTTTCCTAATGAGATACTATTTAATGAGCTTTTCTTGTTTTTCCAAGACATCAGAGTCACACTGGAACCATTTCCCACCACACTGTTCGGCTGAGCTGAGCCAAGTGGACTTTCCAAGAGTTCTAAGGACTAAAGCATGCAACAAAGAGCAACCTTTTAAAAAAAAAAGCTGGCTGCACACTTTCCCAATCTGTGCACGTCTAGGCATAGAGCAGAGAATAATCAGTTTGTCCACAGATTTATCAGGAGGTCAGTAATACCACACATGAATTCTTTGGTCTTCAGTGCTATCTTAATCTAAAGGAAAATGGGAAGACAAAAAATAGGCACAGGTAGAAAGATTTCGGCTCTTAAATAAATAAATCTTTCCCTCCTGTATTTGTTTTTAATTTTAACTCAAGCTTATTCAAAATAAAACAATTTCTTCATTTTCCACCTCTCCACCCCCTCCATTACATGTCAGTTCAACCTGATGAGAGTGGACAGTCTGCTGCCTGCACCCAGATAAACCTATTCCCCAAGGAAAGTTTAGTTTTAAAACAAAATTCTGAGGGATTTCAGGGACTAATCAGCCTTTCTCTTGGATGAATGGCAGCCTGGCTGTTTTCACATTTAGCTTTTATCAACATTCTCAAGGGTGCTCCTTTCCCTCATTAGGGATGTCTCCTAAAAATATGTATTGCTCAGTTCTCACCAAAAATGGTTACAAATCACCTGGTAATTTTTGTTCTGCTAAAATCTGCTCATATACCCCCCAAAACAGGCAGCAGCCATGTTGGCTCTTTAGTGACATCACATGAGCCCTTTTTCTCTGAGGCCTGGTCATTCTGAGTAAAGAGAGTGAAGTTTCCTGCAGTAACTTGACCCCAAACAATCATGATTTTGAAAAATCTACAAAGTGCAAGTGGTATAGTGCCACTCCGCAAGAGTGTGTGTGTGTGTGTATATATATATATATATATATATATATATATATATATATATGCGCTAACCCCTGCTAACTTGGCAAAGAGGCACCTTTTAATGTGATGATTCTCTTTTATTTAGCAGGGGGAGAGTAACTGGCCCTATTCACCCCCAGCACAGGACCTCCAGTGACAGTTGCTGGGGTCTAGCTTGTGTTTCTTTTTAGATTGTGAGCCCTTTGGGGACAGGGATCCATCATATTTATTTATTATTTCTCTGTGTAAACAGCCCTGAGCCATTTTTGAAAGGGTGGTATAGAAATTAAATAAATAAATAAATAAATAAATAAATAAATAAATTAAATAAAGGGGGGTGTGTGTGTCCCTAAAGAGAAGAAATGACAGACAGCTTGGATGCATTGAAAAGAGAAAAGGTGTTTAATGAGAAATCTGTTGTTGGTGTGTCAGGACCATTTCAATGTTAGTGTAAATAAATTATACAATGTGCATTATCCTCCAATATTGTATTTATATTCATATTTTTATTTTTATTTGGTTTCCCCCCAGCCTTTCTTTTTTTAAGGGAGCAACTGTGTGGAGAAGGGGGGTGGTGGTGAAC
Source organism: Hemicordylus capensis (assembly GCF_027244095.1). Classification (NCBI taxonomy): domain Eukaryota; kingdom Metazoa; phylum Chordata; class Lepidosauria; order Squamata; family Cordylidae; genus Hemicordylus; species Hemicordylus capensis. The sequence goes on along the minus strand of NC_069658.1, from coordinate 115,998,042 downwards.
TGTGTAACAGGAGTGGAGGGGAGTGAAAACCACAAGGTTAGTATTAGAGCCAGTTGTTAACTAAATAAAAACAAAAGCGCCCTCTTATATGTCATGCCAGTATAAAGGGAAATATCAACAGGTGATGCTTCCATCCTCATATGGTAAAATTGCATCTGTTGGATATCTGCCTGTCATGCCTAAATGTCCTTGGCCCTCTGGCCCCAACAAGGCAACCAGCAGCCCCTTCTCCTTTTGGAATACAAGGTTGGGAGATTAGGACAGCCAGATAGGATCTCTGAGGCCGAGTAGTTATAGGAACATAGGAAGCTCCCATATACTGACTCAGACCAAGGAAGCTGCCATTGGTCTATCTAGCTCAGCAATGTCTTCACAGACTGGCAGCGGCTTCTCCAAGGTTGCAGGCAGGAATCTCAGCTCTATCTTGGATATGCCAGGGAGGGAACTTGGAACCTTCTACTCTTCCCAGAGTGGCTCCATTCCCTGAGGGGAATATCTGACAGTGCTCACACTTCTAGTCTCCCATTCGAATGCAACCAGGGAAGACTCTGCTTAGCTAACGGGACAAGTCATGCTTGCTACCACAAAACCAGCTCTCCTCCCTGAGTGAAGGGCCACTGTCAAATAGAGCTACACTACCACTGTAAAAGTAAAGGCCAACATGATATCGGGAGAACAGGCCCAGTCTTCCTCAAAAGAAGCCTGAGTTAAATCATTCATGTAATAACAGTTGATCATTATTTTCAAGAGATTTCTCATTCCCTGGGAGGAGGGCATATATCACTTACCCTGACAGAAATTATTCTCAGCTATTCCAAAAAAAGAGCAGGAGACCTGCATTGTTCATCCCATCTTTCTTTGCACAGTCACCCACCTTTTTTTTTTTTTTAGGGGGAGAAAAATAAAAAATATGTCCCCCTATACTGGCACACCATGTAAGAGGGCAATATTGTGGGAGAGGGAAGGTTTTTGTTTTTTAAAAGTTATAGAATCAGCTCTAATAGTAACCTTGTGGTCTCCCCTCATCTCCATTCCAATGTAATCTTGATTGCCAGAGAAGAAGCTTGTGATCATGCAGGAATCTATAAGAGGCAGATTTACAGGATTTCCTTTTACAAATCCATTCTCAGTTATTTTCAGGAATCAGCACAAAATAAATCCACATAACCCAGTCAGTTCACCCAGAAGGCTGTGGGGACGCTGAGTTCCACTAATGTCATAATCCCCGCAGCCCATGAGAGAGTGTTTTTACTCTGCCAGGGAAGTGTGAATCTTTATACATGGTTTTTAAACAAACTAGTTCACATAGGATGTTAAAAATCACAGCACTACTGAATGGTGAGCTGCTTAATGGAGTAATACTACTAAAAATGCTCTCTGAGATTTAGGTGACATCACCATTGGCCCAGGACTGGTAATGGCCTTATTCTTCATTACTGGACTAGCAGATCATTCTGGAATTTGTAATAGCTGATCCACATACAATGCACATGCAAGATTGCAATTGGCACATACAGCCTGATTTTCCTGGGATACACACTGACAGAGCCAGCCAATCTTTTTCTATTTTCATTGCTATTTCCAGGGAAACCTGATAGTTTAAATGTGTGTAGCCATTCAGGGGACCTGAATAGGAACTGTTCCTGGTAAATAGGAGCAGTTGGTGTGTATGCATCCTACCTTTGGTATTTGAATGTAAAGGTCAGTAGTATTGAGCACTGACAGGAGCATTCCCAATTATACACCTCGGAGTATGGCGTCCTGGTGGAGTTAGTGAACGAGGATGCTACATTCACAGAGCTAGACATCGGACTGGTACTGTACTTCCGTTGCTGCTCACTACCAGTGCATTAAATTGATTTGTTGCCTACACAAGACTCATGTCTGTGGCATCCTGTGCATGGAATACGCCTTCTGAAAGCCCTCAGCTTATGAATTGTGGCATGGCACTTTGAATGGGAGTAGCTCAAAATCCAAATGCTCAGAAAACCTTGACCCATTTGGGTATATGTTCCCATTGACCCATTTTGAGCAGGTCTAGCAACTATTTAGCACACCCTGCAAATGCTCCCCTACCATTTTTGCAAGGGGAAAAAAAAAAAACAAGCAGGGGGAGGGGGAGAACTTACTTTGGAGAAGGTGAAAGTAAGAGGCATCAGGGAGACTTTACTACTACACAGAGGCCCCACAAGGCTTTTCTTTAGCTTCATTTAGACAAGCTGAATGGCATGCCTCCTATCCTGGGTTTCCTACATTTTCTACCTCCTTGTAGTTTCTCATGATAGGAATGTTCAGAAAACCCAAATGGTTTTGTGGGTGAGCCAGGTGCAGGAGGTGGCTTGCAGCCTATAGCAAAGTCATCCTTGTCCTGCATAATCAATAGTAGGTGGGTTGCTTTTACTGGAAGCTATAGGCATTCCATCCAGTCACAGAGGTTCGGACACACTTCTTTTTCCAAATACGAAAATAAATTTTTTAAAATAGCTGTCAATTAAAATACTGCTCAGGAGAATATTGTGCCACCATTTCAGTTTTGCCTGTTGCTACATGGTAATTCACTGACAATTTACGCTGGAGTAGTCTAATGCACAATAATGAGGTGACAGCAGTGTAAATTCTCAGTGAACAATCATTTCAGTCTGCAGTGTTGCCTTTTCCAGCCCAGCCGCTTCTGCCCTGTCACTTCATAAACCTTTGCACAGCTCAGTATGTCAGATTCCATTTGACTCAGCTAACGTACTGCTAAGGTTGTCATCGGAAAGGTAACCTAGCATATGCAGCTGACAGAAGCTGTGTGACCCACAAACCAGTTAAGTCAGAGTACATGGACTTAACTTCTACTTAAATAAAAATCAATGGGACTAAATCGGCTTAAATCCCCGTTTTCTGACTTGACTGGTCTGGAACCAGGCTGATCATTACCCTGCCGAGCATCATCTGTGAACATCATATGGTTTAAGAAGCTCAGTTACGATGTAATGCAGGCTGGATATTAATAAATGCACATCTCAGTGTGGCAGGGTTTAATATGGGACACCAAACTGCTTTAGCCTCTATTTTTCTGTAATGCTTCTCATTATGATAATGCCCAATGGAGAACTGCAGCTCCCCATAGCTATTTTTAAATTTCCCTGCAAGATAGTGAAGTGTGGTTATTTAGGGAAGACTTCAGATTTTATAGACTTCAGAAAATGATTTTGATGTGGAAGTGACTTGCTTGTTTCATTGAAATCCAGCGGTCTGGTGATTCCATATTAAGAATGCTGTTAGGCACTCCCTACTTCCCTGAGCTGTGGGATATTCCAGGTGGCATGCTATTGAGTTTAGCTTCCTTTGCATTTAACCTAAGAGCACTGGAGACCTATAATGCCTCCGTAGTATTAGTGTCATTTAACAATATACAAAGCCATCACAGCATGCATTCGTTTTCCGGACACCAAGTGGTACTGTGTGAGCGGGAAGTCATCCCAAAGTCAAAACAAAGTATCGGGGGTCTTTGCTGTGACTGACCATAGAATATGTACATGCCTAAACAGGACACAAAATCCTCCTTTCCTCCTGGTGCTGTTGAATCAGCTATCATTTCCTTCTGCTTAGTTTTTATCTTTTTACTTTGAAAAGCACTCCACTAGCTGCAAATTGAATGACCTCCCCTTCCCCTGATTTGGTCTCAAGTGCTGTAGAAAGCAGGGAAAAACAAGAGGAAAAACTCACTGCTTTAGCAAATATGCAATCAACCTTGAAGCCACGCCTACCAGCTGTCCCAGCAACCTCCAATAAGCCCACACATGCCACACCCACTCACCACACACAATTCTCTAAAGCAAATAATAGGGCATAACTAAAATGGAATAAAGTGGTACAAATGTCCCTGGGCCCAGGAAGGGGAGGAGGCTCTGCTTGGGGAGTGTGCATTATTTGCATAGGAGCATCCGCATGTGGGGAGGCCAGACCTGAGCTGCCACCAAGTGGGCGGCTTGGTCAAGGAGGGAGAAGTGCGTGTGCTTTTGCTAGGGACTGCACTGGGGTGGGGCGGGCAGTGGCATGGGCAGCACACTTGGTGGGTAAGCAGACCCCTTCACAGCCTCTCTCACTCCCCTGCCACCCCTTCAGGAGCCAGGATCCCCCACCACATCCACCTTTACAAGTATTTGCCGCTGAACTGCCAAACCGGTTCAGTCAAATGGACCAGACCAGCCAGTCAACTCAACTGAACTGGTTTGGCAGCACATGGTTCGGCTCGAATTCGATTCAAATTTGAGCCGATCCACAATTTTTGGTTCATGCACACCCCTAGTACCACAACTTTTAATTTTTAAAGAAAATGCATCCCATTTTTACCAAATGCCTCTGGCAGAAGAATTGTTCCACTTTTTGTGGAAGAGAAAGATCTACCATATCAAAACTATTGGTTGCCTATTATCAAAGGTGAAATGGTGGGATCTTCAAGGAGTTATGACATCCAAGAACAGAGAGTGGCCAGGGTAAAGTTGATCCTTTTTTCTTTCAACATTTCTGACATTAGAGTCCCTTTGAGCTTGTAAAATATACTGTTTTTCTGAGGAGAACTTACTTTTGTTCTAATTGTATTGGACAGTGTGTTTTTGAAAATATGTGGCATCATTCCTTCTTTAATCTGTTCATTTTTGTAATATACTTTAATACATATTAAAAACAGTAAAGGTTAATGAATAGAACAGACACAGAAAGATATAAAATCCATTTGGTAATTCCCACATTGATGTTCCTGTTTAGAAAAGCAACTCTAATTCTTTTATTAGATTATGAAGGAACACATCCTTTTTAGAACTCACGCACAATGTTCAAGGACAGAAATTTCATTTACAATGAAATATATGTCAGTTCCTCTGTTCAATACCAAAAGTGACACATTTTTAAAATTATTGATGAAATAAAACTGTAATGTATGCATGCCTGGCAATGTTGTTTGAAAGTAAATTGGGCCTAGCTTGGAGGTTCATCTAGGCTCCGGCAGTTGTTGGATGACATATCATTGGGTATGTTTTGAGCTCTTTTGTACAGTTTTAGACTCAGTTGAGATATCCATTGATTTCTGCTGCATACCCAGAATATGAAACCTCCAGGTCTGGCTGAGTCACAATTCATTAGCAACTCCACTTAGGACTGAGACAGATGCACATATTGTATGACATTATAATATATTCATACATGGCTATACCCCCATAGAAAGTATCTCAGGCTTCAAAATGTAAGAGGAACAGTTCCTAGTTTCATGTGTCTTTGAAAAGTGAGCTCTGCTCAGTATGAATATATTTTGTTCTTGTTTTATCTAGTTTAAATCTTACTTGGTGAGCAAAAGGATGGAACAGATAGACTTAATTACCTTGTAGATGATAAAGCCAATTATGCAAGGATCCTGGTCCCAAATTATCAGCACCAGCTACTACTGTTAATAGATTGGTTTAAAACTAACAAGGCAAATTAATCAGTTTATTAATCATGCCCTCTCATATTTAAAAGCAGGAAGGAGTCACCCCTTGTTTAAAATTATTATACTGACAGACCTTTCTCTTCCTATATTTAGCTATTACACAGATCCACTGCATTTGCATAAATGCTGTGCCTGAATATTTTACATATAAAATTTTAATGATGTATGACTTAAAGATACAAACACTATGTAATGAAGATAATATTTCAAATCCCTTTAACTTCAAGACATGTGTGTGCATACATTAGTATGAGTTACCGGTAATTAGAAATCATTTGTTTAGGGAAGGCATACTATATATGATGGAGAAAATTCACCTAGTAAAGTTCAAATACGGATGTACTGAAATTCAGCAAAGATGAGATATATGCATATAGCTTCTAACTTGGCAAAGAGGCACCTTTTAACATGGTGATTCTCTTTATTTAGCAGGGGGAGAGTAACTGGCCCTATCCACCTCCAGCACAGTACCTCCAGTGACTGTTGCTGGTATCTATCTTATGTTTCTTTTTTGATTGTGAGCCCTTTGGGGACAGAGATACATCTTATTTATTTATTATTTCTCTGTGTAAATCGCCCTGAACCATTTTTGGAAGGGCAGTATAGAAATCGAATGAATGAATGAATGAATGAAGAAAATATAGCTACTTTTTCATTTGCAAACTGATTTAGACTCCGTGCCAAAACAACCTTTTTGTACAACAGTTGATGGATACTAGCTTATGTTCATAATATATATATTTAAAAAATCTATTTACCCGTCACCTGTTAAATACTTAACCATTGATTGTGCTGCTATAATGTCATAGACTGTTCACAAACATTCTCTGAGATGGGCAAGCATGAAACATTGACAATCACTGACTGAACTACAGGATTAGAAAAAGATTCATTTAACTGGTGATCAGTCATGAAATTTAAAAAGGTTTGTGCAACATTAACTTGTAGAAATGATAGAGTTACTGAGGGTCAAGGACCCATGTGGAAATTCAGAAAAGCAGACAGTCCTAAGTGTCACATATCAACCAGAAATAGGTAGCTAAATATTTGGCTGTAGGTGTATAATATTGGCATAATTTTTGTCAATATCAGCCATTGGAAATGTATTGTCAATGTGATCCACAATCCACCTTAACTAGTGCTCTTGCACATAAACAAAGCTTTAACTGACTTTATCAATTTCAGTGAGCCAACAGCACCCATTGGGGGCATATTTCATATTTGTAAACCATCACTATGGATCTTTGTCTGAGGTCTGGTAACAGTTGTACAGACATTACCCGTGTATAATTAATAATAAAGAATGATCATCTCAATAATTATGGGCATCTGGCTATCACTTTCTGCATGTCTTTCCCTTGTGAACAGAAGCTTACTCTTTTGGAAAGTAGGCAAGGATAGCAAGATCTTCTTCTTCACTACAGTTTAATACAGCTATACCTCATTATCTGAGTGGGTTCCCTTCCCACATATTACCACAGGCAATTAAACCATGGATAATGAGGCATCGAGTCTATGGGATCGCAGGGGTTAGGTTCCCAGGCTAAGAAAAACACCCCCCCAAAGTGCCCCAAAATATATAAACTGGCCAAATAAAGTGCCCTACTATAGTCTGTGGGCCTTCAGGAGTCCAAAGATCCCCCATTCAAGTCCCAAAGTCCCAGTAATTCTGTGAAAAATCACAGTTTTAAAAAACAAAAACAAACCCACAAATAGACCAAAAAATGGCTCTCCTCTCCTTCACAAAATGGTGGCCAGAAATGACCTCTGAGGTCATTTCCAGCCACCCCCAACCCACAGATATGCAGAATCCCACTTTCTGTCATTTTTTCCATGTACTGTATGACATAGTCAGGTATTAATTACCCGACCACAGATACACAAAACTGTGGATGCTTGATCCACATATAGATAGGAGGTCCATGTATACCAGAAAGGTCAGCATGCTGCAAGGGAGATCCCTCTTGGGACCCTCAAGGCATGGTTATATAGCAGGCACTTTCCCAAGAAAATCACAACTGCAGGTTTAAAATTCAAATGAATATTTTTTTTAAATACAGAGTTAGGCTTGGATAAAATAGAATATTCATATGACACAGAACAGAAAAGATGCACATGTGTTTTGGCATTGGTACTTTACACATTCATATGCACGCACACACACACAAGCTGGATGGGAAACAAGGATTAAGGGATGAAAGAATGAAACAGGGATGAAGAATGAAATATAGAAAACACACAGGAGTGGGGGAAGGGAAGTGTGTATGTGTGTCCCCATATATTTACCTGTCTGATGTGAAGAGATGGAAACCGGGGTCTCAGCGTAGAAAAAATGGAGTGGGATGAAGGCAAAGCAGATGGACTCACAGTCTTTAGAATGGGTCTTGAAGACTGTATGCCTTGGAGGTTTCCGACCAGGAATTTTTTAGGGTAAAAGACACTAAAACAGTGCCTCTTCAGGTTAATAATTAATGGGGATGGTTTAGCTGGCACTCATATTTGTGGTATGATAAAGTTAAAGTACATTAAGATTTTCTTAACCATTATCCAAGAAGGACTCTGATGGGAGTATGGGTAAAATATAAAGAAGGTTTGGAGTGCAAAACTCCATTATAGATATCTCCGATGGAAGCTCTGGCACATAAAGAGATAAACATGCAAGTTAAATGGGGTACTTATAGGGATTTGTTATGTTTTCGAGAGAAGGGCTGTAAATTAAAAAATTTGAGTGAAGTACAAAGTATGGTTAGTAATTGGTTTCGATATAATCAGCTAAATGAAATTTACAAACAGGAACTTAAGGTTGGGTTTGTAGATCAAACGTCAAGATTTGAGAAGGAGCTGTGTGAAAATTATGAAAGATTAGTCTCTAAGATGTATAAGTTGTCGCTTTTGGAGGAGACAAGAGATGAAGTGGTCAAAATGACAATGCTAAAATGGGCTAAAGACATAGGTCAAAATATAGATATGGCTGCTTGGGAAAAATTATGGAAAATGAATTTAAAATTTACTGCATGTTATACCTTAAAATAAAATTATTATAAGATGATGTATAGGTGGTATTTGACACTGAAAAAAACTAGTGTTGATGTATAAAAATGTTTCAAATAAATGTTGGAAAAGTGGAGAATGTGAAGGAACTTTCCTTCATATGTGGTGGTCGTGCAGGAGGGCAAAGGCCTTTTGGGATACGATATATAATGAACTGAAGAAAATTTTCAAAATGACATTTTTCAAAAGGCCAGAGTCCTTCTTGCTGGGAATAATAGGAGAGTTTCCTAGAAGAAATTTAATACTTTTTATGTATGCAACCACAGCGCCCATGATAGTTTATGCACAAAAGTGGAAAGCAGAGGCGTATCTATGGAAAATAGCGCCCGGGGCAAGCACTGAAATTGCACCCCTGTCCAAACATCTGATGCAAACTTAGAATAAAAAACTGCTTTCCTCCAATAGGACAGGGGAAAGTAACTTAGAAGGGAAATACAAAAACAAGCCAACCTCCCACACAAAATCAGCACAAGGTTCTTGTAAGAATTTAGCAGTAAACTGGGTTTTTCAACAGTCTTCAAAATTGTTGCCTCCCTATTGACTAAGCCATCCATTATTGATCCCTACAGGGAGCACAATTCATTAAAGTAGAGATTTGCAAATGTGTGCCCTCTGATGTTGCTGGACTACAGCTCCTAACATCCACAGCCAAAAACCCACTGTGGATGTTGTAGTCCAACACCTGGCAACCCATGTCTGAGAACCCCCTGCACTCAACAACCAAGAAACAAAGAAATAATTACTTTGACATTTATTTTTTACATTTGTATTCCACTCTTCTTCTAAGGAACTCTGGGTGGCTATATGGTCTCCCACATTTTAGTCTCAAACTTGAAAGGGGGATGCTCAAAAACATTCAAAAACCTGATTCCCACACACACCCTGAAGTAAAAGATAAAGGTAAAGTATGCAGTTAAGTCAATTTCTACCCCTGCTGCCCACAGAGCCCTGTTGTTTTCTTTTGGTAGAATACAGGAGGGGTTTACTAGCCCTGAAGTGGTACAGTCCAGTCTTTCACCACATCATTTTAATGAATATGTAGGCTAGAGCTGCAGTGGATCCGCCTATCTCAAGCTATTCAGACTTTGAGTAAAGATACTTGTAAGGTTTTTATTCTTACTGTAGCAAAAACTACCTTTATTTGTTCTTACAATAAATTCCTTTTGTTAATTAAAACCTCTCTCCCAAGCCAGTTTTCTTGAGTCCACACACTTGCACAAATTAAAACTGCTTGGAACTCTCTCCGTTTTTAAGCTAAATTCCCCACATTTGCCCAAACTGGGGGTGTTGACCAATCATCCCCAAGGCAGTTCCATCAACAGTACAGGCTGACAAAGGATGGAGAACTACATTGTGTGGCACAGACATGTACCCAATAAACACAGTATCACAGTTCCAGACAAAACAACAAGTCTGGAAGTGCCCTTTTATTCCTTTTGGCCAGAGAGATATTTGAAAAATATTTTTAAAAAAACAACAAAAAAAAACTCAGAAGCCATAAAGTGCTGAATAAAACTTCTGATAATCATACACTGGAATTTTGATGCTTGTTGGCTTTCCTGAAGATTTACAGAAGCAACTTAGATACATGGGAAGCTGCTTTATACTGAGTCAGACACTCCATCTAGCTTGGCATTGTCTACTCAGATGGGCAGCAGCTCTCACTGACTTATATTATATTAAACTTTTTCAAAAAAAATTTTACCTGTAGCCCCTTCAGGGGGCTTCCTAAAGGCCGCAGAGGGGGGCGGTCTGCAAAGGTTTCCCCTCCTCCTGCTGGCCTCTTAATTTACTGCTGCAGCCCGCCCTGGGCTGATTTTCAGGCCCATTTGGGCCTGCAAAGATCAGTGTGGTGGCCATTTTGGAGGCAGCCATGCATGGTCAAATGGCCTCTGCAAGGCCTGGCAAGGCCTAGGGCCTCACAGGGACCATTTGAGTATGTGCAGCAGCCATTTTTCTATATAATTTTTTTAAGTGACCGCCAAAAACATAATGGCCACTGCACATGCTCAAATCATCCATGCGAGGCCCTAGGCCTTGCCAGGCCTCACAGAGGCCATTTGAGCATGCATTGCAGCCTCCAAAATGGCCAACCACACCGATGTTTGCAGACCTGAATGGACCCGAAAGTCAGCCCAGGACAGGCTATGGAAGTAAATTAAGAGCCCGGCGGGGGAGGGGAAACCTTTGCAGACCCCCTCCCGTGGCCTTTAGGAAGCCCCCCGAAAGGGCTACAGGTTACAAAAAAAAATTGCAGCATGGCACTGGCACCCCCCTTCAAGTGGTGCCCAGGGCATGTGCCCTGGCTGCCCCACCAGAGATACACCTCTTGTGGAAAGACACTAAAATGCCCTCGAAAGAAGACTGGCTGATAAAAATTTTGGAATATGCAGAGATGACAAAGCTTACAACAGTTATAAGAGATGATAATTCTGAATGCTTTAAACAAGATTGGGAACCTTTTTTTGCTTTATTTAAAGAATTATTTCCCCAATATGGACTTTTCAGCAGGGTTTGAAATATAGTAATAGCAGCAGGTTGGGTTGGGTAAAACCAAGCAGTATCGAATGCAGTTTGTATATTTTGAACTATTATAGCAATGGCTTACTGTATATGTATAGTTATTGTGAACCGTGCGGATAGGTGAGCTGAAAGTCAATATTTATCTATGTGTAGAGTTAGGAAATGAATGTAATTGAATGTTAAAGTTATTGTAAAATCTAATAAAAATTTAAGAAGCAAAAAAAGAGAATTAATGGGGATGGTCTTGAATGTAAAACAAAAGGACAATGGATTCAAAGGGGCTAGGCTATTCAGTCAAATGTTGAATTTACAGATCTTAGAGGTTTGTTGACACTAAGGCTTGGGGAGGTCTGGAAAGAACAGGGTGACTTTAACATCTTGGTGCAAAAAATATGGATGTGTTGACAAACAACTGAAATAATGGGTGCTTGGTTTGGGGTCTTGGGAAGAGTGCTCTGGGGCCATACAGAGAGTCTATTTTGAGATGTCAGGGAACCCAGTGTGTACTCACATAGAGGTAGGATGCAGCAACTTTCCTTCCTTCCTTGACTTCCTAAGCTGCCCTTAGCTTCAGTGTTAAACACTGTTCCTTTCCTGGACTCTCTCTCAAACCAGACTAGGCACATCTGTATGAGTGTCACAGGTGAATGCATGAACAGACTTTCTAGACTCCATAACAAGAATGATGCACTTGTGATTCCCACACAAGTCCTCTTCAGACATTATCTCTGGCAGCAGCTCTCACACTTATAGCACTGAAATGGGGAGGAAGGAATGCCCCAGCACTGTCACTCATCCTCTCCAGCTGACCACTCACAGTTACAACTCTATTTGTGAGATGGAAGAAGTGGTGTAGCCATGATGTCTGGTGCTTCCATGAGTAGCAACCTGGATCTCCCAAGGTTTGCGGGGGTTTGCATTTGAAAACAGCAGTACCAGGAGAAGCTATTGCTTCAGCATGTGGATCATGATAACACTACTCCAACTTGGTGGTACAGAATTGGTATGGATGACATCATCACAAACTATGCCATTGAGGTGTCCCTGTGTGTCACTCACTGCAACTGTACCTACTTTGGTTTGAATTGGTTAGGAACTCCACAAATTAACCTGCTTGCACCTCAGATGTTCACGTGGCCACCATTTTGAACTGTAGTGGATGGCATCATCACACATCACACCATTTGGGCATCCCTATGTGTCCCTACAGCTATAGCAAATTTGGTTCAACTCAATTAAGCGGTTCACAAGTTAGCCCACCTGCGGCTCAAAAGTTTGTGTGTCTGCCATCTTGAATTGGTGTGGATGACATCATCACAAACTATGCTATTTTGGTGTCCCTGTGTGTCACTCACTGCAACTGTACCTAGTTTGGTTTAAATTGATTAGACAATCCACAAATTAGCCCGTTTGCACCTCAGATGTTCAGGCAGTCACCATTTTGAATTGGAATGGATTACATTAGGGACGTGCAAAACGTTTCAGATACAAAATGTTTTGTACCCAAAACAGCCCATTTCAAGTGTTTCGTAGACAAAACAAAACACCCATTTTCCAGATCCAAAAGTTTTATATACAAAACAAAACGTTCCTGTTTCGGCTACAAAACATTTTGTTGTTTCGGACCTCCATTTTGTGGTGATCTCTGAGTCAGTCTCCATTTTGTGTTTGACATCTCTTTGAATTTCCCACCCTTTCAGCCTTCCGATTGGTGACCTAAAGCATGGGCTGACCTGCTGACAATTCCCTCCTTGTTCCCCATTGACTCTTTTGCTTCTTGCCACTCTTTACTGACCCCACATTGGCCAGGAGAAGGGTCGAAGAAGGGCCAAGGGTGGGGGGAGTTCAAGGAGGGGTTTTCAATTCATTCAGCAAATTAGTAGTCACCATTCTGCCTTTCTGCCTAGAGAGAGAGAGAGCGAGAACGCTAGTTTGCAGCATTGCATTCCTCAAGTTGCCATGATGCCATGCCATTGCCTATGCCTGCCTTGTTGACAGCCTGAGCCCAGTCTGCTATGGCTACTGCATGTCAGCCTGGGAATGGATTCAGGGGCAGAAGAGTGGGTTGGTTGGTAGTGCCCCAATGGGTGCCTGCCAGTCTGCCACCACCCAGATTCCAAAGGAATTGGGCAAAGGGTTGATTATTTGTGATTTGTTAAAATTTATGCGTCTTTAAGATTTTTCCTCATAGGGAATAATGGAGGTTTCAGCAGCTCCATAACTACACTTGGGGAGCACCAGGGTGGCCCAGAGTGAGTGGTGGCGTAGTGCACATAGGGTGCCAACCACCCCATGGGTTGCTAACCCATGGGGTGCTGAGTTCTGTTGTTGCTGTGGTGTTCTGAGTGTAGATTCACTGGTAGCATATGAGAGTGGATTCTTGTTTTTCACTGAAAATCTCATATGCTACCAGAGAATCTACACTGAACACCTCAGAAACAACAAAACCCAGTACCCCATGGGCTTGTGGGTATGGGGGAGGTTGGCACCCTATGTGCACTACACAACCACTTTCTCTGGGCCACCCCAGTGCCCCCCCAAGTGGAATTATGGGGCTGCTGAAACTTCCATTATTCCCTATGGGAGAAATCTTAAAGACACGTAAACTTCAACAAATCACAAAAAAATCAGCCCTTTGCCCAATTCCTTTGAAATAATTCTGGTAGCTTCCTTGCCCCCATTGGGCACTACCACTCACCACACTCCACTCTAGGCCACCCCTTTCCCCTCACTGTGAAGCGATACATTTGCTGGAATCCCCATTATTCCCTATGGGGAAATTCTTAAAGACGCGTAAACTTAAAAAATTCACAAAAATATCAGCCCTTTGCCCAATTCCTTTGAAATTTGGGTGGTAGCTTTCACCTATTGGACACTACCACCACCACCCACTCTTTTTGCCCTGGGAGCCTTTTATAAAATTCAAATTGGATTGGATTCAGATTCTGAAAATTCAGCTACAAAACGAAATGGGTGATTGGATCCAGAAAATGCAGGTACAAAACAAAATTGGGGTGTTTCGATCAAGAAAAAAATCAAAATGAGAAAATTCCAAAATGCACACCCCTAGATTACATTATCACACACCACTCCATTAGGCATGTCCCTAATGTGTCCTTACAGCTTTAGCAAATTTGGTTCAAATCAGTTAAGTGTCTCACAAGTTAGCCCACTTGCACCTCACAAGTTTATACATCTGTCATCTTAAATCAGTGTGGATGACATCATAATAAACTATGCCATTGAGGTGTCCCTGTGTGTCACTCACTGCAAATGTACCCAATTTGGTTCATATGGGTGAGGTAACCCACAAATTAGCCCACATGGGCCTCAGATGTTCACACAGCTGCCATTTTGAATTGGAGTGGATGATATCACCGCACACCACACCATTAGGGCATCCCTATGTGTCCCTACAGCTGTAGCAAATTTGGTTCAAATTGGTTAAGTGGTTCACAAGTTAGCCCATTTGAGCCTCAAAAGTTTACACATCCACCATCTTGAATCGCTGTGGATGACATCACAAACAATGCCATTGAGGTGTCCCTCACTGCAACTGTACCTAATCTGGTTTGAATTGGTTAAGTTCACATATTAGCCTGCTTGCACCTCAGATGTTCACATGGCCAACATCTTGATTTGGAGTGAATGACATCATCACACACCATGCCATTTGGGCATCCCTATGTGTCTCTACAGCTGTAGCAAATTTGGTTCAAATCGGTTAAGTAGTTCTCAAGTGAGCCCACTTGCGCCTACACACCCACCATCTTGAATTGGTGTGGGTGACATCATCACAAACTATGCCGCTGAGGTGTCTCTGTGTGTCACTCATTGCCACTCATTGCAACTGTACCTAATTTGGTTTGAATTGGTTAGAAAGTCCACAAAGATGTTCACACGGCCACCATTTTGAACTGGAGTGGATGACATTATCACACACCATGTCTTTGACCTTGGGGAGTAGTGCCAACAACCCGCAGAACCTTGCCTTGCTCCTTTGTAATGCCAGGTCAGTCCAAAACAAATCTGAAGTAATCCATGACTTGATCAGGGATGAAGGGGCTGACCTGGTGTGTATCACAGAGACTTGGTTAGGGGAGGCTGGGGGCCCAGTTTGGGCCCAGCTTCTCCCTCCAGGGTACTCTGTAGAGGAGCAGGTAAGGGAGTGTGGGCAGGGAGGTGGAGTAGCTGTGGTCTTCAAGGATAATATCTCCCTTACCAGGATCCCTATCAGAGTGTCTGATCATATTGAATGTGTGTACGTACGTTTGGGGACCAGGGATAGATTGGGACTTCTGTTGGTGTACCGATCACCCCGCTGCCCAACAGAGTCCCTAACTGAGCTCGCGGACTTGGTCTCGGGTTTGGTGTTGGAGTCCCCCAGGCTTATGGTGCTGGGGGACTTCAATATCCACTTTGGGACTGGGTTGTCTGGTGCAGCTCAGGAGTTCATAGCGGCCATGACAACTATGGGCCTATCCCAAGTGGTCCCTGGACAAACACATGTTGCTGGTCATACTCTTGATTTGATCTTTCATTCTGATCAGGGTGGTGTTCCATGGGTGGGGACTCCTGTGATCTCCCCATTGTCATGGACGGACCATCATCTGGTTAAGGTCAGACTCACAGTTGCGTCCCACCTCTGCAGGGGTGAGGGACCTATTAGAATGGCCCGTCCAAAAAGGTTATTGGATACAATAGGATTCCAAGAAGCCTTGGAAGGATTTAATGTTGGCCCTGCCAGTGATCCAGTTGATGCCCTGGTGGAGAATTGGAATAATCAGCTCACCAGGGCAGTAGACATGATCGCTCATAAGCGTCCTCTCCGACCCGCTTTAAAAATGGCTCCTTGGTATACGGAAGATCTATGGGAGCTGAAGCGGCAAGGTAGACGACTGGAGCGCAAGTGGAGGAAGACTTGACTCGAATCCGACAGATTACGACATAGAGCACATTTAAAGATCTATGCTCTGGCTATACGTTCAGCAAAGAAGTGTTTCTTTTCTGCCCGTATTGCTTCTGCAGGCTCTCGTCCAACGGAGCTATTCAGGATTGTGAGGGGGCTAGTAGGGCCCCCTACTCCCCTGAATCCGAATTTGGAACCATCAGTTGCCCGCTGTGATGCTTTTAATGAGTTTTTTGTGGGCAAAGTCTCTCGTATTCAGGTCGATCTAGATCTAGATTTAGACTCCACAGTTATCACGGTATCAGATGCAGCGGTATCCAGCAACTCCTCTTGTGTGGTTAGACTGGATCAATTTCAGTTTGTGACTCCTGAGGATGTGGACAAGCTGCTCGGAATGGTGCGTCCTACCACCTGTCTGCTTGATCCTTGCCCAACGTGGCTTATACTATCTGGCAAGGGGGTGGTTGTGGAGAGCCTGGTGGCAATTATAAATACCTCTCTGAGGGAGGGCAGGATGCCTCCTTGTTTAAAGGAGGCAATTATTAGACCTATTCTTAAGAAGCCTGCCTTGGACTCCTCAGAGTTTAATAGCTACAGGCCTATCTCCAACCTCCCATGGTTGGGCAAGGTGATTGAGAGGGTGGTGGCCTCCCAGCTCCAGGCGGTCTTGGAGGAAACTGACTATCTAGACCCATTTCAAACTGGTTTTCGGGTGGGCTATGGGGTGGAGACTGCCTTGGTCGGCCTGATGGATGATCTCCAATTGGCAATGGACAGAGGAAGTGTGACTCTGTTGGTCCTTTTGGATCTCTCGGCGGCTTTCGATACTATCAACCATAGTATCCTTCTGGAACGTCTGAGAGTGTTGGGGGTGGGAGGCACTGCTTTGCAGCGGTTCCGCTCCTACCTTTCTGGCAGATTCCAGATGGTGTCGCTTGGAGACTGCTGCTCTTCAAAATCTGAGCTTTTATATGGGGTCCCACAGGGCTCCATACTGTCTCCAATGCTTTTTAATATCTACATGAAACCATTGGGAGAGATCATCCGGAGATTTGGTGCTGGGTGTTATCAGTATGCTGATGACACCCAAATCCATTTCTCCATGTCAACATCATCAGGAGAAGGCATATCCTCCCTGAACGCCTGCTTGGAAGCAGTAATGGGATGGATGAGGGAATACAAACTGAGATTGAATCCAGACAAGACAGAGGTACTCATTGTGCGCGGTCGTCACTTGGGAAGCGATATTGATCTACCTGTTCTAGATGGGGTCACACTTCCTCCAAAGGAACAGGTACACAGTCTGGGAGTGCTTCTGGATCCACACCTCTCCCTGGTTTCCCAGGTTGAGGCAATGGCCAGAAGCGCTTTCTATCAGCTTCGGTTGATACGCCAGCTGCGTCCGTTTCTTGAAGTTCATGATCTCAAAACAGTAGTACACTTGCTGGTAACCTCCAGACTTGATTACTGCAATGTGCTCTATGTGGGGCTGCCTTTGTACATAGTCTGGAAACTACAATTAGTACAAAATGCAGCAGCCAGTTTGGTCTCCGGGTCATCTCGAAGAGACCATATTACTCCTATATTACAGGACTTGCACTGGCTGCCGACAGGTTTCCGGGCAAAATATAAAGTGCTGGTTATAACCTATAAAGCCCTAAACAGCTTAGGCCCATGCTATTTAAGAGAGCGTCTTCTTCTGCATGATCCCCATCGTCCACTACGTTCATCAGGGGAGGCTCGTCTGTGGCTACCTTCATGTCATTTGGTGGCCACCCAGGAACGGGCCTTCTCTGTTATCGCCCTGAGACTTTGGAACGCACTTCCCGTGGGAATAAGAGTCTCCCCATCTCTAGTGGCTTTTAAGAGGGGTCTAAAGACTTATCTTTTTACCCAAGCGTTTTAGCTTTTTAACTTTTAACTTTTTAGCTTTTTAACTTTTAATTTTTTAAACCTTTGCTTGTTTATTATTTGTTTTAAATTGTTTTTAGCATTTGTTTGTTGTGAACCGCCCTGAGACCCTGGGTTAGGGCGGTATAAAAATGTGCTAAATAAATAATAATAATAATAATAATTAGGGCATCCCTATGTGTTCCAGGGGCGTAGCAAGTGTGGGCCCAGAGACAAATTTTTAAAATGCCCCCCTTGCTTATATACACACAGAAACACACTTCACAATATATAGTGCACTCACACTCACATCCCATTATGAATACGGTGAATATCTACATCACATAGAATCTAGTTTTTTTACTCTCTGCTACTGCTGATTTCCAAGATACTCAACATAATTCATAGGGGGTGCAACATGGGTGGGTGGGGAATCCACTCTCATATGTGCCTCTGGGGGGCCCCTCGAGGCAGTGGGGCCTCGAGACGACTGCCTCCCTTTGCCTAATGGTAGTTACGCCCCTGATGTGTTCATATGTGTCCCTACAGCTGTAGCAAATTTGGTTCAAATCGGTTAAGTTAGCCCACCTGCGCCTCAAAGGTTAACGTGGCCGCCATCTTGGGTTGGGCTGGGTGACATCATCACAAACTATGCCATTGTGGTGTCCCCATGTGTCCCTGCAAGCGTACCTGATTTGGTTCATATTGGTCCAGGCGTTGTGAAGTTGAGGGGTGGGGGGGACACGGACACACACAGAATGCTGGGTGATCTTATAAGCCTACTGGGAAGTAAGCTAAAAACACAGATCTTCATCATTTCTGTAAAGTAAGGTTAGGTGCTTTACCTTTCACTTTTCTGATTATAATATGAGATCTTGTAATGGGTAACATCTGGCCACTAATTAAGTTTGTTCAAATGTGCCAGTTTACTCCACCTGTAAGGTTGCAATCCACAAATGGCTGTGATGATACTTTCCTACTCCAACACCAGCAAAAGCAAATCCACTGTGCATTGGAACCAACCTTACAAATGGGGAAAATCGCCAAATCACCACTGCTTTGCAACAGAATATAAGGTTTCACAGCAAAGATTTTGTAAGAGTCTTCTACATTTATTGCAACTTAAATCTTCCAAGTAATCTTTCAAAGTTCCCAAGCAGCCATTGGAAGTTATCTTCTAAACAGACTATAAAATAGGAAAATCTGGTACAACCTTAATTATAGCCATTATATCAGATAATTGTGTAGATGGATAGCTTCTTTTCAGTCTATTGAGTGTTGCTTCAACCATTTTCAGCTCTTGCCTTCTTCATACAATATCGTGGCATGCACATACCTATGAATCTATCAAAGCAGTTTAAAGTAGAAAATATTCTTCTTTTAATCCTTATTATTTTAACATTTGTTTAATATTGTGTGATAATGTAACTTTAGACAAAAAAAGATCTTCTATAGCTGTGATTTTATTGTGTAGCTGCAGACTCTTGACTCAAGTTTCTTCTCTACTTTAAAAAGTAAGCAGTTGGGAATGCTACATATAGATCTGGAGTAGAGCACCTACTTTAAATGATTAAGGTCCCGGGTTTATTTCAGAGTTAAGTGGGAAAGCTGTCTGCCTGAAACCCCCCTATGCTGGACTAGATGAATCCATGGTCTGATTCAGTACATGACAATAGAAATAGTTCATCTTTTTTTAAAAAAGTTATAAATTATGTCAAGTTTTGCACCATCATGGGTCTCCTCCTCCTGTGTACACACACCACACACACTTTAATATATATTGGCTTCCAAGAGCTAATATTCTCCACCTAGGCAAAGTAAACAGATATTAAGATTTTGTTTTTGAACTGCTTGCCTACTATCATACAGCTTTGTCAAGACTGGGTGCAAACTGCCAAATGGCCTTTGAAATGCTTAGTCATTTGTCAGCACAAAGATATGGTAGAGTTCTGCTCCCACCAGAATTCAGGCCAGAATCATGGATTCTGGTGGGAGAAGAAGCATTCCCAGAACAGGCCCAATATCTATTTATTTCATGCAAATACTGGATCCATTCTGGAAACACAGAGAAGGGGAGATGTTTTTACCTGCCTTTCCTAAGGCCTTAGCACATGAGAAATTGGTGTCAAGGTCAGATTTTTCTCAAATAGCCATGGAAAATCATGAGCTTTGTATGTTATTGCAAAAGTCTGCTATTTTTCCCCATCCCTCTCTTCCCATAAAGTATCCCATATATGTTTTCTATGTCTCTCTTACAAAAAATCTCTAATCCTACCTCTCACTGGATCAGACAACTAATAAGAATAAGAAGGGCACTGGTGCAGTTTCCTGGGCTGAAACAGAGGCCACATTCACACATAATGTGAAACTGGAGGTTGCTGAACCTGTGGTTAATTTTTCTAACCACGAATCACATTCACAGACATTCATGCAACCGTGGTCTGACAACCTCTGTTTTCAGGGCAAGGAAACCCCTCTTTCTTCTTGGTCCACCGAGGCCACATCCAGTAACCACCATAGCGCTCGCATTGCCAGACTGTGGGCAAAGCATCAGCACTTCTCCAGGGCAGCAGCCATTGACCATGATCTTCAAGGGAGCATGCCAAGCACAATCATGCCTTTTTGGAATGGTCCTCTCTTGGTAGGGAAAGGGCATTTAAATCCCTGTAAATGCCATGCAATGCACACCCTTCTTCTGACAGCTATTGCACCACCACCCTCCTAAGAGACCCAAAACAAAACTGTCTTGCACAAACACAATTTCTGATGGGGGTGGGATATTAGGGGGCACTATTTCCCTTTTACTCAGTAAATGGAAAGGAACATGATGACTTCCTGTCATCACACATATGTATATGTGGGAGAGCAAAGGATCCTGCAGTCTGGCCCATTGTAACCAAGGATACACTTGCGATTGCTCACCTCAGCAAAGCAGTCCATGGAGACCAAACCACACTCCTGCCCCCATGGCAGCTTGCCACCAGGGGACTAGCACTCTCATGAGAGAGCCAATCCACCAGGGAGGGCCTTAGGCTCAAAGGTCTTCTGACGGACTGTGCACTCATGAGTTCAGCTACCCCAAAAAAGAGAGCCTGCTTATGTGGGGGCCTTCCATTCTCTCCAGTAAATGATATAACTAGTGCACAGTAACCTTCCCCACTCCAGGGGAGCCTTTCATGCACCCAAAGGAGATCTTTATGTTCCATTTGTCTGGGCATAGTTGGATGGGCAGACTGGAGAAACACCAAGACTGAGGATGGATCTTCAAAACCATTCAAATTTCCTGGGTTCACACTATATGCAGATGGTAGGGAATCACAGGCAAGGGGGGCCCTGATTTCCAGGTATCCCAGAAGACTTAGGTAGCCATTTCAGGCGAAAACAAAGATGGACATGTTCAAATGAGTTGCCTGGGTACCCATCTTCTCAGCTTGCTTGTACAGCTTGCTTGTACATGGCATCTGCCATCCAGCTCCCATGGACTGATGCTCTCGTGAAAGAGCGGTCCATGAGAGAAGGGATGTCGTTACACATTGTTAGTGGCCAACACCTTTGTCCTTACAGATAGTTCTTCTCATGAGTTGTGAAGGGGTTTCTCCATGGCCTTACATTCTCATGAGTGAGTGTCTGCTCAGGAACAGCACCTGTCATCATCACATATGTTGAATTGCTCCTTTCACTGGGGATATGCTGATCTGCTGCCTGGCTCTTCTCATGAGTAAGCCTAGGGACTGCACATATTCTCCCAAAGGGAAGGGGCTGAGGCCCCCCTTCCCCAATATCATTGTACAAAAGTTAGACCTGAGTTATTCAAGGGTATTACTGCCCTGCCTTATGTTGCCATCCCAGCAATCTAATGGGGACCTTCTTATGGGGATGCTCTGCCACCTGAAGTGCATGTGACTGAGAGCATACATCTTTTTTGCTTCATTTTCAGAGAGCAAAGCACTTGGTGCCTGTCTTGCCATCCCATCCCCTTTCTCTCCTGATTGCCAGGAGTGGGGAACAAGGGACAGAGTGGGAAGAGGGCATGACCCTATGAGACTTTGCCATTTGAGAGGCTGCCAAGCTTGGAATGGGATGTGGCAATGTCTCTGCTGCTGGGCAACTGCATTGTTGGATCAGAGATGGG
This sequence comes from Hemicordylus capensis, assembly GCF_027244095.1. Classification (NCBI taxonomy): domain Eukaryota; kingdom Metazoa; phylum Chordata; class Lepidosauria; order Squamata; family Cordylidae; genus Hemicordylus; species Hemicordylus capensis. Next base: position 115,976,064 of record NC_069658.1, on the reverse strand, counting down.
GGCGGGATGAGTGCTTGGAGAGGCAGCCAGTCAGAAGCTTTGCCAGCATGGAGCAGGCATGATCCTGGGAAGGTCTGCACCACTGTGTCTATGATTACAGTCCCAGAAAGTGAATGAAATTGCGGTTATGGCACGATCCGTGTTTGGACACAACACTGCCACCAAAAACCCTCAGGTTATGGTGGTGAAACTCAGTACAAACCAAAGGTTCAAACTGGAGTTTGGCGAGGCAGACCTCAGGTTGCTTTTGCTGTGAAACCATGGTTGCATGCATTCGGTCATAACTGAGTTCCAACCTCCACCCTGTTTAACTGCAGTTTTGCATTACATGAGAATGTGGCCAGAATCCTCACACCCTGATGGTATTTCTCCATGTATTCCAAAGTTCTCATATGCAGAAAGAGGAAGACTTTTTCAACCTACCCCTTGGTTTCTCAGAAACTCTCCCTTATGGGATGCATGTGAACATATCTTTCTTTGTGGGGTGAATTGTAGACACCAGAGTGGCTTCTGTAATCCACTACAAAGAAGTGTTGAAGTGGAATGATTTTTTCTACCCTGTAGCCAAAATGCCTGTTATGCCTCATACAGCAACAGTGCTTGGCTGACTGTAAACTATCTCCTAATGACAGTGTCCGTGTTTAGAGAGGAGGAATTCTCTAATTAACCTTCCCACCCTCTCACACTAAATTATAGGCACAAGCATTGCCTCAGAGTTGGGGGAGGAAGGAAGCATAGTCACTCAACTCCTTTGCCTATCGGTGGGAGCAAATGTCTGAGCTCCTCTCTGGGAGTCCACCAGACTAGCAAACCCCATCCCTGCTGCTCATCTCATCTTCGGCAGCCCCTGCCTTAAATAAAGCCCTACATTTAGAACACTCCTCCCCACTTCCAGCTTGCGCCTTCTTCTCTGGCCAGGCAAGTGGATTGGCCACCCAATCCCTGGCCTCCAAAGGGGACTTGTTCTTCAACTCCACCCCCTTCACTAGCATTTCTACACACATCTGCCGCTGTGGAGCTGATAGCAGCTGCTGCCCACCTCTCTGAGCCTGTCCTGACTTCTGAAAGGACAACTGGGGTTGTCCTGGCATCTGGAGCCCCCTGCTTTTCTTTGAACCCTGACTGGGTAAACAAACCTGTCTCACGGAGGAGGGTAGGAAATCCTGACAGACAGTACAAATTCCAGTTTCATTCTTGGGGGGAAAAACATTATTTTTCTGTCCTTTCTCCAAGAAACTGTACAAGACCCTCTATCCAACAAATTATCCTCACAACTACTCTACAGGATGGATTGGGTTGAGAGATGTAAGTCCATTCACACGATACCAGGGTTGGGGAGGTCTGGGGGGAAGGCCTACCTTCCTTCCCCGCACACGACTGCCAGTTGCCTGCAAGCACTGCCGCTTTCATGCCCACACGATCTGCACTGTAGCAAGTGGCACACCAATTCTTAGGCTGGTGGAAGGATGCCTGGCCTTCAGATATCCCATAATGAACTATGCAAGCAGTGCATTAAGGATACACGAGAGGCTGGGATGCTCCTTTCCCCGGCCTCTATGGTAGGATGGGTTGGCGGTAGCCTAAACAGGGCTGCAGGCAATCCGTACTGCGACACGACTGGGAACTGGGGTAACACACTGCCCAACACTGTCTTGATACCTACATTTCCCCAGTAAACTGTAACACTGATGGAAAATTCCATGGACAGTAAGGGAGACTAATTTAGAACTGCACAATTCAAGACAGAGTTATCTCACTGATATTCTTTAAGGGTGGGTTTGTTTGTTTTTTTGTTTGCTTGTTTTTTGCCAAAAGAGTTATTCATTTAGAACTAGGTGTCTTTTTTGCTCCTTTCATCATCCCAAGGCAAGATAGTGAACATCCTAAAAGATATACATATACAAAGACGGCTGGAATGTATAAATCATGAAGAGTAATAATCTTCACATTATCCACACCTGCTGCAAGGATATCATACTTCATATTCTATACTCAGAACATCATGCATCCTTTAATGAAATGTTTCAGCGTGTAACATGATGTTGAATTTAATGCATAAAATATACTCTCTTAAACTGCAAAATCTGTCAATTAGGATCTTCAGAAATGAAGTTCCCTTAAGGCTACCAATAGCTTCACTTTAAATAGAGTGTGACAAACATCCTCTAATGTGTGCAGCATCAAAATCCCTTAACAATAATGGATCATTTAGTGATTAATAGATTGATAAAGGAAACACTGATTTAAACGGAGACCTCATCTCAAGCCAGGAGCTTAGCTGGTAAGGGAAAAGATTAAGCCGATGAGTTGGGCGCTTGGATCACCCAGTTATCTGTTCAATTATTTGTCTCCATTGTTGTAACTCCTATTAATCAGCAGAATTTTTACCAGACTGCCACTCTGAAGGGCATAAATTTTCCAAGGATTTGTGTACCCAATGCATGAGGATTCTTTTGATTTGGGAAAACTACAAGCAGATCTATAAATGGCATCAAAACTTGTTGCTATCATGAAATTGGTTAATGGAATACAGGAATATAAATCTCTAGAGTCAGTGCAGGTCAGATAATATTCCAATTGACACAATTCACAAAAAGATCACTATTCTTAGCTTACTCGATCTAGACCTCAGGCACCAATCCTTTTTTAATAATGGACATGGTGTATATTAGGGCTGTGAGGAGCTTCAACAACATATTTGGATTTGGCCTGATTTGGTCCAAACTGAATAGCCACCTAGTTAGGGCTATTCAGATGCTGTAGCCTTCCATATGAGGCAAGGCTACAAGATGGGGCTTTTTTTTTTCCTTTGCTTTTTTTTTTTTTTTGAAAAGAGGTGACTACAGGGACACAGCCATGCCCCCACTTGAGGACAATGGAGAGGAGTGGGGGGCAGGCAATTTACTAGAAGGTGGGGAGGCACCTGAGATAACTGAGAAAGGCCATGGCAAGTGTTTTGTTCAGGAGAGGCCAGCAGGGCCAGGTGACCTTTGGAGAGAAGGGTCAGGATCTGAGCCAGAGTTTGAATGGCCACTATCTCCTCAAGGACACAGATGGTCCATGGACTTGGACCAAGGAGACCCGAGTTCAAATCCCCATTCAGCCATGATACTTGCAGGGTGACTCTGGGCCAGTCACTTCTCTCTCAGCCTAACCTACTTCACAGGGTTGTTGTGACGAGAAACCTAAATATGTAGTACACCGCTCTGGGCTCCTTGGAGGAGGAGTGAGATATCAAATGTAAAATAATAATAATAATAATAATAATAATAACAGAAAGGAATAATAACAGAAAGGAAATTGCCCAAACACCAGAGGCACAAAAGACCAGCTGCTGATTGACAACATGATTTTAGAAAATTGCAAGAGAAGAAAAACCAATCTAAGTGTTGCATGGATTGACTACAAGAAGCCTTCGATTCATTGCCTCACACATGGATACTAAAATGTTTAGAAACAACTGGTGACAGCAAAAACATTCAGATATTTATAAAAAAAGGAATGAGCATGTGGAGTACACAGTTAACAATCAATGGTGAGACACTTGGACAGGTTAGCATTAGAAGAGGTATTTTCCAAGGGGACTTACTATCCCCTCTGTTGTTTGTAATCGCCATGACTCCACTTTCACAAATACTAAATAAAATAGGCCTCGGATACCAGACATCTAAAACATCAAGTCAAATCAACCATCTGCTGTACATGGATGATCTGAAGTTGTATACAAAGTCCCAGTCAGAAATCGAATCACTGCTAAACACTGTCCATATATTCAGTAGCGATATAGCAATGGAGTTTGGACTAGACAACTGTGCTGCATTAATAATGAACGGAGGGAAAATAAGAAAAACAGAAGGAATAGAACTGCCCAATGGAAGCAACATCAAGAACCTGGAAGAGAAAGAACATTACAAATACTTGGGCATTCTCCAGGCTGATAACATCACACACACTGAAGTTAAAAGAAAAATGGGAAGTGAATACATCAGGAGAGTTAGAAAAATCCTCAAGTCCAAACTCAATGGTGGGAACACCATACAAGCCATAAACACCTGGGCTATACCTGTTATCAGATACACTGCAGGAATAATAGACTGGACCCAGGCAGAGCCAGAGATGCTAGATTGTAAGACCAGGAAAATCATGACCATCAATCGTGCTCTGCACCCCCGCAATGATGTAAATAGGCTATACCTCCCTCACAGCTCAGGTGGAAGAGGAATACTGCAAGTCCATCTAACAGTAGAGAGGGAGAAAAGAGGCCTTGAAGAATATATCAAGGACAGTGAAGAAGATGCACTTCAAATGGTCAATAATGAGAAACTATTCAACACCAATGAAATAAAGCAGGCCTACAAGAAAGAACAAGTCAAGAACTGAGCAGAAAAATGGAAAAATAAGCCCCTGCATGTTCAATATTTGCACAATATAAGTGGAAAATCAGACATCACCAAGACCTGGCAATGGCTTAAGAATGGCAACTTGAAGAAAGAAACAGAGGGTTTAATACTGGCTGTGCAAGAACAGGCACTAAGAACAAATGCAATAAGAGCCAAAGTCGAAAAATGCACCACAAACAGCAAGTGCCGCCTTTGTAAAGAAGCAGATGAAACAGTGGACCACCTAATCAGCTGTTGTAAAAAGATCGCACAGACTTACTAAAAAAAAAAAGGCATGACAAGGTAGCAGGGATGATACACTGGAACATCTGCAAAAAATCCAAGCTACCTGTAGCCAAAAATGGGTGGGACCATAAAACTGAAAAAGTAGAAGAATATGAAGATGTAAAAATATTATGGGACTTCCGACTACAAACAGACAAACATCTGCCACACAATACACCAGATATAACTGTAGTCGAGAAGAAAGAAAAACATGTAAAATAACTGACATAGCAATACCAGGGGATAGCAGAATAGAAGACAAAGAAATAGAAAAAATCACCAAATACAAAGATCTACCAATTGAAATTGAAAGGCTGTGGCAGAAAAAGACCAAAATAATCCCAGTGGTAATTGGCACCCTAGGTGCAATTCCAAAAGACCTTGAAGAGCACCTCTGTACCATAGGCGCCACAGAAATCACCATCAGCCAATTACAAAAAGCAACTTTACTGGGAACAGCCTATATTCTGTGACGATATCTATAATAATAACAGCAACAACATTGATAATAAAATTCAGCCATCCCAAGTCCTAGGGGAGGGACTCGATGTCTGGATAAAACAAACCAGTCAATAACACCTGTCTGACTGTGTAAACAAGAAATAATAATAATCTGCCTCCAGCCTCACCCAATCATCTTCTTACCTCTCTCCCTGCCACCCCTCTGGCCTGTTGTACAGTAGGGATGTGCGAACAGGTTCGAGGTCTAACATGTTCAATCTCGAATCAGTTTGGTTCAACTCTTTGGGGTAACACCAAACCACCCCTTGTTTGGTCCAAAAGGGGTTCACCATTTATTTATTTATTTAAACAATATTACACTTGCCCCCTCTGGGGGTATTGTTCAAGGAGGCGGGGGGTGATCCCTGGAGGTTCGCAGAGGTTCCCCCTTCCCCTGCTGGCCCCCACTAGCCTCCCTTATGCCAGTTCAGCCACTTTTTGGCCACTCATCAGCCTTTTCCCCTCAGTGCGGCAGCCATTTTAGAGGCTGCCACACCTGTGCAATGGGCCTCTGCATGGGCTTAGTTGCGAATTATTATTATTATTGGCATAAGGGAGGCCGGCATGGGGAGCGGGAACCTCTGCCAACCCCCCCGCCACCTCAAATATCTCCACTGGAGAACCTAAGTGCAATTAATAAAATTAATTTTTTTAAAAAAATTGTGAACTCCCCAGGACCGAATCGAACTGGGGCGGTTTAAGGGGGTGCCGGACCAAACTGGCCCAGTCTGGTTCGGGTCCAGTTCAGAATCGAACTGAATTGGACCAGCCGGTTCCTACTACTCGGAAGCACTACTGAGCACCCCTACTGCTCAATTGTGGTACTCGTCCTCCAATCCACAAAGTCCTGCTCTTGCTCTTCTAGCCAGTGCTGGCATTGCTGACCTGTCGGAGGGACACCACATTGGGAAGCAGGCACTGGGTAAGCTTGGCAATGTGGGATCCCAACACTCTTTTTATGCTTCACCCTCCTGGGCAAATAGTTGTTTTATGAACAATTTAATTGGGAAAATAAGGCGGGGGGGAGGGTTACATTCCCTCCCTCACCCCTCAGCCCTTCACCCTGATCTTATTTTGGGGTGTGGTATATACAGAAATATTCAGGGCACTATTCTGACCTTTGGATGATGTATCCTGGCAGTTCTACACCACAGCAAGCAACTGTTGTGGCTTCACTTTACACTCATCGAGCGGATATGTATGTCTTCATTGGGTAGCCACCCAGAGAAGCAGATACAGGTAGGTTTACAAAGGAAAGCAACATGAGATATTAATCCTCTTGCTCTTCTCAGTGTGACACCCTTTCACTTTGCAAGTTTTACTGTGAGTAATTCCTTGAGACTGCTGGCTGCATAACATCAAGATAATTATGCCACTAGCTGCGACTTCAGATCACACTGGCAGCTTTACATTTTAAATCACTGTCACTGTCTCATGTTTTCAACCTGGAGCCCCTGTGGTTTTATAGCTGCTACCAATAGAAACATACTTTAGAAGCAGCCATTCTCTAAAACCTGGTAAAGATCCATTGGCTGCCTAATTTCTTAAAAGCCTTGGAATACCCTTTCTTCTTCTGAGCTTCTTCTGCCCACAGCAGCCCCCAACTTAAATACCTTCACTGACTTCCTGTCTGGTCCTAGATCCAGCCCTTCCCTTAGATCTCATATCCTGTTACATCCCTGCCTGTGACCTTCACTCCTCCAGCTCTACCGCCCTAAGCTGTCCAGAAGTCCCCTGCTCCCTCAGTCACCTTTATCTTTATCTTTTGCTTCACTTTATGCTTGGAACTGCCTCCTGCATGATATGCCATATCTTCCTTCAAATCCTTTCTTATAACCCATTGTTTCTGTGAAGCCTTTGGTACCACACCATATTCCCCATTCCCTACTGTAACTACACTCACTGAAAGTAAGTGAATTGAAGCATTCATTTAGTGCAAATATTATGAGATCAACATATGATCTCATGTTATATTTGCACAAAATGTTAAATTAAGCATTCTGTACTATGTTTGAAGCCACCTAATTGTGCAGCGGGGAAGTAACTTGTCTTGAGATCAAGAGGTTGCTGGTTCAAATCCCCGCTGGTATGTTGCCCAGACTATGGGAAACATCTATATCGGGCAGCAGCAATATAGGAAGGTGCTGAAAGGCATGATCTCATACTGTGTGGGAGATGGCAATGGCAAACCCCTCCTGTATTCTACCAAAGAAAACCAAATGGCTTTGTAGTTGTCAGGAAACACCGATTCAATGGCACAACAACTGCTTATCCTTACCTCCATTTTCCTTTCCTTACCCTGTTGTTTTTCCTGTATCAACATCTAGATTTTAAGCCCCTCACGGCAGAGATCTGACTTTTCAACAATGCCATGAGTACCCAGAATGTTGGGGGGCAATATGCTAAATCATTGTAAACCGCTTAGAGAGCTTCCAGCTATAAAGCGGTATATAAATGTAAGTGCTATTGCTATTGCTATGTACATGTATGGTTTGTTTACCTTGATGCTCAGTGCTTTATTCATTTTTCCCATCTGTTCATCATACTTCCTTGAATGACCCACAATGATGCCCAGATCATTTTTTGATTCAGGTTTTGAACTTTAACTGGAGTTATTTACTCTTCATAATTAGTGGCCAGTTAACAGTAAGTGTGCCAACAGTCAAGTCCAAATTAAGAAATCATGCCTTTCGAAAGCATACTCTACTATAAAACCAATCTTTCATTTTTTGTATGTATGGGAAGTTTTCCCTCTAATCTACTGAGTTTGGAAGCAGACAGAAAAATAATACTGGAGAGCCAAACAGAATTATTGGCCTGAATTGATGTCATAGCCAGACCTGTCAGACCTTCTGTTTCTACCTGTGAGCCCCTTTTCATGATCAAGTGAGAGGGCTTGAAGGTGTGTGGTGGGGAAGGCAACAGAAGGTCCCAGCACAAGGTAACCTTTCCTGCTGACAATCCCTGGAGACTTTCTGGGGGTGTGAATAGCATGCCCAGAAGGTCTGCAGTAGGGATGTGCACAAAACCGGTTTGCCCGGTTCAGTTCGAATTCGAACCAGGTTCGAACCAGGAGGGGGTGGTTTGATTTTGGTTTTGCTCGAACCTCCCCCTGGTTCAGTTCAAATTTGAACCGTTTCAAACCAATTCAAACCAGTTTGGACCTCCAGAAATTGGTAGGATGGTAGCTGGCACCCAGGAGTACCTGCCTCCCAAACCCCAGAGCAATCAGACACTCATACGATTTTTTAAATGAATTTTTGAAATTTATTTTTATTTTTTTCTCATAGGGTTAAATGGAACTCGAACCAGCCCATTATTCCCTATTGTGGAGCACCCATGGGTGCCTACAAAACCCAGTACCCCATGGGTTAGCAACCCATGGGGGTGGTTGGCACCCTCACTCTGGGCCACCCCAGCACCCCCCAAGTGCAGTTATGGGGTTGCTGAAACCTCCATTCTTCCCTATGGAGAAAAACCTTAAACCCACTTGTGGGGTGCTGGGGTGGCCCAGAGTGAGTGGTGGTGAAGTGAACAGAGGGTGCTAACCACCCCCATAGGTTGCTAACCCATGCGGTACTGGGTTTTGTAATTTCTGAAGTGTTCTGAGTGTAGATTCTTTGGTAGCATATAAGATTTTCAATGACAAACCATGAATCCACTCTCATTGCTAACCTTAAAAACACATAAACTTCAAAAATCACTTAAAAATCAGCCCTTTGCCCAATTCCTTTCAAATAATTCTGATAGCTTCCTTGCCCCACTTGGGCACTATCACCCACCACACTCTGCTCTAGGCCACCCCTTTGCCCCCGACATGAAGCTATACATTTGCTGACACCTCCATGCTTCTTTATGGAGAAAAACCTTAAAAACGCGTAAACTTCAAAAATCACTTAAAAACCAGTCTTTTGCCCAATTCCTTTCAAATAATTCTGATAGCTTCCTGGTCCCCCTTGGGCACTACCACCCACCACACTCTGCTCTAAAGCACCCCTTTCCCCCTGACATGAAGCTATACATTTGCTGCAATCCTCATCATTATTATGAGGAATTCCAAAATAATTTTAAAATTCACCAATAATCAGAGGAGTGTCTGATTGCCTTGAGGATTTGTGGGTGGTAGCACCCCTGAGTGTCTACCACCCATCCCACTTTTGTGCCCCTAGGTGCTCCACAATAGGGGATTATGGGCTGGTTTGGTCCCATTATACCCTATGAGAAAAATAATTAAAAATATTTTAAATATTCATAAAAAATCGTAGGAGTGTCTGATTTGCATGGTTGTTGGCATTCATGGGTGTTCCACAATAAAGAATAATGGGCTGGTTTGGTCCCATTATACCCTATGAGAGAAAAATAAAAATACATTTCAAAAATTCATAAAAAATCGTACGAGTGTCCAATTGCTTTGGGGTTTGGAAGGTAGGTACCCATAGGCGCCAGCTACCACACCACCCATTTTTGGAGGTCCAAACTGGTTCAAACCAGTTCTTACTGGTTCAAATCGAGCCATCCTGAGTTTGGTTCGAATTTGAACCTGAAGCTCGAACCTGATGGCTGGTTGGTTTGAATTCAAACAATGGAACCACCCTGGTTCAAATTCGAACTGGTTTGAGTTCTAACCGGTTTGCACATCCCTAGTCTGCAGCTGCCACGGGCAGTGCAGACGTGTGGGGGTCAGGATGTGTTATCCCAGACCCCAGGAATCCCACATGCACAAGTGTGTAGTGAAAATAACCTACATTTTTCTAATGAAAGCTGGGAATCTGGGGGAATTAATGGGAGGGATCCAAATCCAGAATTGATTCTAATCAAATCAGGCACAATTCGATTTGGACCTGAATCTAGCCAATGGACCACGGGGGTTAGTCTTCAAATCACCCCAATCAGCTAGATTCGGGTACAAATCAATTTGTACCCAAATTGATTCACAGATCCCTAGTAAGTCTGCCAGAATACAATAAGTATTCTTATTAAACTTATGTCTGATTATGACAAAGGGTTAAAATTGCTTACAACAACAACCAATATCCATATACCACTTTTCAACAAGAGTTTCCAAAGTGGTTTACATAGAAAATAATAAATAATAAGACATTTCTTATGATTTTCCAATTCTGTTGGAACCACAATGAATTGGAATTTTGCAGGTTCTTCTGCTTTACTTGGTTTTTTTAAAACTACTGATTTCTGTTACTTAAGCACGAGGTGGTCAACCTGAGTCTGTTGCTGGACTACAACTCCCATCATCCCAAACACCATAAACTGCCATTGGGGACAATGGGAGTTGTAGTCTAACTGGTGGAGAGCATTAGGTTGGCCGCCCCTGCTTTAGCACATTATCTTCTGGTACTGCTAATTAGTTTAAATGATGAGAGTAATCTTGTTTCCCATTCCCTAGAGAAGAGAATCAATGTCATTGATCTTTCATAGAATCTTGTCTATTAACATATCAGAATGAGTAAACTATGTTTCAAATTCTTTCTATTTTTAACTCACAGAGTGATATCTCACATTAGTAATTCATTTTTTTAATGAATGTTGAACAAGAAGGGGAAAGCATTAAAGTAACAGTCTACTGCGGCTGTGTAATAATGGATTCCAATCACTGCATGGTTACTTCCCCCAGTGTACCCCCTGGGGATACACTGATAAGATTGCATCATGTAATAATGTATCCACTTGCTGACCCCGCACAGAGCATCTGTGCGCTCTTTGGAGCCGGCAGTTACCTCTTCCCCCCGACCTTCTGCCCCAGTCTCCACTTCCAGGCCCAGCCACCTCTCCTCCCCACCGCCACTTCTGCCCCCGCTTTCTCCCCCCCCCCCCCGCCCTCCTGGGCCTTGTCTCCACGGCTGGGCTGGGCCTGCTGCTCCCTCTGGCCTCTGCGGCCAGGCCTGCTGCTGCCATGGCAACCAATCCTCCTGGGTGCGCTTCAGCCAATCAGGCCTGTCCGCCACCCAGCCAATCAGCTGGGTGGTGGGATGCACATTCCAAGGCATCTCCAGGAGAATTAATATAATAGATTCCTGGAGTAAAATTATTAAGTTAAGGTCAGACTGATCCTGCCACAGAGGAGGTGAAAACTGCCTGGAGTACCAAAACTATAGGGATACTGTAACTTGGAGAATGTAGAGCTGATTGGCTGGGAGAGATCTCCTGCATTCCAGGAGCACATGAATGTCTCCTGATCTTCATTGGCTGCTGAGGGCATGGACACAGTTGGAAAGGGGAGGGGGTCAGAAAGTGACTGTCAGGCCAGGTCAGAACTGGAAACTAATCTCTTTGTACAGCTTCCCCTTGTGCTGAGCCATCATGACTCACTGGTTGAAACATTTTCCTGGGCAGTTAAAAGTATTCTAAGGCTCTAGACTGGTTCCTTCCTCTCAAGCTGGTGTTACGGACCAGGCCTGATTTATATACTAAATATGCTCATTAGCTAGTATACAAAATAGGTCTGGACCAAGTTCTTTTATATTAGTGACCATGTGTGATCTGGACACATGGAAGAAAGGAGATCAAACCAATCCTCAAAGATTCAATGGGCTTTATTGAGTATAAAAGACTAACAACATAATCTAGCAAAGCAGAAAGCAGAACACTCTATCAATATCAGCAACAGTATCTCCTAGCCAGCACCAATATTCAACCCGTGTGCCTAACTAACATATGTGTGTGCAATTAAATCTTCCTAGAGCCTAATACAATTCAAATACAGGCAGAAAAGAATGGGGGGAAGGAAGGCTGAGGGCTAGCATGGTTTGGGGAGATTAGTAGAGGAAAAAGTGGGGGAGGAGAAGGCAGCAGGAAAAGGGGAAGGGATGAGGGGATTCCAGGCTTGTAGGAGCAGCATATTTACCCAGGACCAGAGACTTCTCGTCAGCTGAAGGAGTGAGGTGCTTGGCTGGAGACAGGAGTTGTTGCAGTTGCTTCAGATCATGGCTGAGAGCCGGAGCACCATGGCTGGGGAGTCTTGACTTCTCACTGCGCAGTAGAAGTCACAGACAGCCTCTGTGCATGGGCAGAGTTCCTGCTTGTTGCCTCGCGGTTTAGCAGCAAACTCTGGGATCTTTGTGTGAGCAAGATTGCCTGAAGGCATAAGTCTGCTTGTAGGAGACAGTTCCTGTCCATGGGCAGAGTTCCTGCTTAGCCCCGTGGCTTGGCAGCAAACTCTGGCATTGCTGTGAGCAAGATTGCCCATAGGCATAAATCTGCTAACTCTCTGTCTAGTGGCCCCCACTCTTTATAGTGTATTTTTCCTTTGATCTTACAATAGAATCTATTCAAATCTCATCTTTTCCCAGGTCCTCAAAAAGGTGACAGCTTGCTGTTACCTTCTGGACAATGTCAGGATATTGGCCAGTCCAGCGAGAGATCTGAATCTCATCTTCTGTAAACTGTGTGCTCAGAAGGGAGGGGGGGACATTGCCCACAGCAAATCTGCATTCTCAGAGCTGCAAATTACATCTTGCCAGTCTGACCCCAAAAAGGTGTTAAAAGTCAAGAGTTAGTGAGAAAATTAGTTGTGAGACAGCAATTACATTATTTCTTGTGTACCTCTATCTAGTGTGTAATTATAACAAGAGGATATTTAAAGTAACATGAAAAGGCGTGTGAGACGTTCAATACATTTGTAGCATCAGTGAGGTAAGATTTAAGGTCTACAGGCGGATCTCTGTTGAACCTCTATAGAGAGCGATTGAGATATCCCCCTTGGGCACAGCAGAGCCATCATTGACAACGATTCACATAGGTTTCTTGCAACAGAAGAGCAGCCTGGGTCACATTTTTAGCATATTGATTAGCATTCAGCATTCAGGCCTGGCTTTTGTGTTTTCTTGAGCACCTATTTTTACAATACAATGCTGGATTGCCTCCTGCTCCACAGAGCAGTTTGAGATCTAGTATGCCAGTTCACCTTGAGTTCAGGAGTTAATTCATTTCTTAATATAAAATGAAATCAGACACAGGCCTATATTTCACATACTTCTGAGTTGGTACCTCTGGTTCTGATATGTTATAGACTGTTCATAACACTGGCCTCCTGTCCCTCCCAGGCAGGAAGAGCTATAAAAGACTCCTTGTTTGGGCCAGGACTTTGCTCAGGCAGCCACAGTCTCCCAGCTCTAGTGTGCTTTAGGGTTAGACTCTGGGCTCATTCTCCATCCGACTCCTGGCTCCATCTTGCCTGCAACCCATGGCTCAGCTCCAACAATAGAGACATTAAGAATGAAAATGAAAACATAGTTTGCCAGTCATCTCTTGATCATTTAATGAGTCATTGCTGTGCTGCTCAGCATGTATACAAATACAAGGGGAGAAGACTGAAAACATTTTAATTTGCCCAGAGCAGGAAAGCATCTCAGGACAGGACTGATTCAGCTTTTAAACAAACAAACAAACAAACAACCACTCCAACATTTGAAGTTAACTCATTTATATCTAAAGATGGATGCTGCTTGAAACTTCCATTCTTCCATGGCAAGTCAATGAGACACTTAACCCAACTGCAAGGTTTGAAACTAGCAGCAGTAACTCAGCTTTTCTTTGCAGAACAATTAAAATATACCTGATTTTTTTTCTTCAGCATTTCTGATGGGAATGACTGCTATCTTGTGGTGGTAGTGTGTGTGTGTGTGTGTGTGTGTGTGTGTGTGTGTGATTCTTAGTCTCATATCACAACCCTTTAACTCACTAATGCTCTGACTGCTTTATCTTATAAGTTATGCAGCCTTTCTTCGCTTCAGTTTGATTGAAAATCTATATTTATAGCTTATCTAACCTTAGTAAGCACCAGATAATTACAAAGAGCTCCGAAACAAGCAGCAAGCCCTAAGTGCAGCAAATTGCTTGCATTCAGACTTCAGGAGGCTGTATCATGCCGAATGCTGTCGACAATCAAGCAGAATGCTGTCGACAATCAAAGGTTAAGGGAACACAAACACAGAGAAAAAAGATTAGGGAAGCATTATTGATAGCTGCTAATTTTTCCTTAACTTCCATTTGTGTGTCCGCTCATCGTTTTCTTGGCAAGCCTCGAGAGATTTTATCAAATAGCCCGCCTGGCTTCTTGAACTAATTACAAAGCTTATCTGAAGATGTGAATAAATGCGAGATGAGCTAGCTTTTCTACAATCTGCCTCATGTTCCATATCCTGATCAGAATGCCCAGATTACGGGGCTCGGGGAGGGGGGGGACGGGACAGGTTGTAATTCTTTCTGTACTCTCTATGCTTTCACTTTGCAAGAAAAATCTGTGTTCATTAATTGAATGACTTTTTATATGTAACCTGAAGATGTTTATGGGTTTCCCAATAGACTATATGCAGGGGTTCCCAACCTGTGGTACTCCAGATGTTGTTGAACTACAACTCTCGCAGCTACAATACATGGTAGCTGGGAATGATGGGAGTTGTAGTTCAGCAACATCTGGAACACCACAGGTTGGGAACCCCTGGACTATAGTGATGTCCAACGGAGTCATGCAAGCCCTCTAAGCAAACTGCATGCACAACCAGCTATTCCACCATCTGAACCCATTTAATGCCATTTAAATATAAGAGCATATGGGCGAGCAGGAGGTATTGGCTGAAATATGGTGGGCACTAGGTGTTTGCTTCTCTTGCACAATCATGTAGTTCACAGAAAAAGGATAGTGCAGCATGGATAAATTGCTGAGAAATAGTTTTAGGAAGTTTATCAGTCGGTTCTAGCACTTTGTAACACTGCAAATAATGGATCATAGGAGTGACCTGCTCATGTGAGCCATGTATTGTGGAAGCAAGTATCTCATTTGAGATTACCCCTCCCCTTCTGTGAACTGGAAAATCACCAGTTGGATTTTTTAGTTCACAGATGGAGAGAGATAAATTTGCATGAGCTGGTGCTGCCCTTTTACCGTGCTCATATAAGTAGATGGTATGTGTGAGCATTTATTTGTGGAAGTTTTGGCTGGATGACCATGGAATCCAAGAGTGTGTCAATAAAAAGGCATCCCTTACATGTAATAGATGGAGTTTTACTTTACACGCATTAACCACCAGGTTACCTTAAGGACTACCTTCACCCATATGAACCTGTCTGAGATCAGCAACAGAGACCCTGCTAGCTATCTGATTGGCGATTATTAGCGAAAGGGCCTTCTCATTGGTGGTAATGCAGTTGTAGAATCCTTTGCCTGGGAAGATCCTATGGTTTCCCTCTCTTCCCAGTCAAGTCAAATTTGATTTATGGTCTTAGACCAAAACAGAAAACATATACCATTTGCGGATACAATTACAGCTATACAATAATAAATTGACATCCTAAAAACAATTCCCCTACATACATATTGGAAGAAATATAACAAAACCTAACTACAGAGATAGAAACTGAGGCATCCTCATCTGAAAGTAAAAATTTAACAAGATATTCATCAGACTGGTTTGGCAATCTACATATCAAAGGAAAAATAAAGCATGTCCTTGGGTTTAAGTGTAGTTTACACTTAAACCCACTCTCTTCCCATTTTTAACATGACATTTTGGGAAGACATTAGTCCAGAATGCATTTGTCATTTACTGCAGATGTTATGATAGATAATTTGCTTTATGTTTTATGCTGCTGGCTGACATCCAGACTAACAAATGTGAGAAAGTTACATAGTTGTGCCAAGTCATGGGGTTGTTCAAAGTTAAAAACATAGGAACAGCCTTGTTAGATCAGCCTCAAGGCCTTTTTTGTCAAGCATCCTGTTTCCACAGTAGCTCATCAGGTGACCCTGGAAGCCCACAAGGAGGAACTGAAGGCACACACACACCCCCGCTCTCCTGCTGGTGCTGCCCTGCAGCTGGTATTCAGAAGCATCTTGGCTGTTAACCTGGAGGTAGCCTGTTCTTGCTCTCTTGCACACAAGTTCCCTAAGAAAGAGGTTTCACAGCAAGAGGCATGCCACTTTGTTTCTGCTAGCACAATACAGTCAGAATGCAAGCTCTTGACTTATAGAATCTGCTTACTGCAGCATCCTTACACTAGCTGCAAGCACAGAATTAATTTAGATGTTGGACACTGTGTTTTTGTTATGGCTTCATGTATCTTGCCCGACACCCAAGAAGACACGAGACACAAGGTATTGGTGAAACTTGGGCCACAATTTATTTAAAATTGAAACATAACTTAAAGAGCAGGGATGGCCTCTCAAAGCAGTGCGGTACTATAGGCATGCGCCTCCTGGGCATGCCTGACCTATAGTATAGGGCGAAAACACCTTGGCTCCAGGCAACCCCAAATGCTCTCAATCCGGGGCTGCCTTTCCTAGCGACCTAATGCCGGGCCCCTTGCTAGCCTTACCCCAAGGTAGCCGTTCAGCAATTCCTTGGAGTTTAGCCTGCCAGAGTAAGTCGACCAGGGGCAGACATCTCTGAGCCGTGCAGTCTCTAGGGAGTTCCCCTTCTCGACCCATAGCCAAACGCTTACCCGAAGGTGTTCACCAACCTGAAAGTATTTTCCAACCGCACTGCACCTGCCACTGCGCGGGTTAGCCTAGCTTAACCCTCGCCACCCCACCAAGAGCAAAGATAAATGGCCAATCCCTGCTCTAAATCCCTCAGAAACAAGCTGGTCCCACTGGGCGACAAGTGAACCCCATCCCCTCTGAACAAACTGGGAACCGAAAAGATAATGTCAGGATGGTCAATGGTTCCCCCCCCATGGCAGCCACGAAACGCGCCATCTGGGCGTTAACCTTCCTACGGGCCCTCTCCACCCCGTAAGGGTTTCCAGCTCCTCGCCATACCCTACGCTGCAGCATAGCAGACCAAAAGATAACAATTCCCGGGCACCAATCAATGGCTTGCAAAACGTCCATTTGCAAATCATGAAGAACCGCTAACCCCGACTGCGACGTCAGGTCATTTTCCCCTAGATGGAGGACCAAGATGTCAGGATGCCAATTTGCCCCTAAATATTCCTGCAGCATGGGTAGAAACTGGGCAATGACCATCCCCCGATGACCGATCCATGAGATCGACGCCCACCGCCCAAGACCTAGCTGCGTCCCCGGCTGCGCCTTGCGTGCTGCCTGATGAGCCCAGCAAACTATGGAGTGGCCCATAACGAGTACCCAAGCCCTCGCCGCTCGTCGCGCAGGGCCTGTAAAGAGAAAAAACAGTCAGCGGCCGTCACCAGGGCACTAGCGCACATATCTCTTGTAAGTGGCAGACCGCCAACGCCCAATGCGTTGAATGGCCTCGCCCGAAAGACTGAGTTGAGAGGCTGCCGAGGCCGCACCAATGCGGAATGAGTGTAGAGAAAGCTGCGTAGTGTCGACCCCAGCTGCTCGAAATGCCCGGCAGGCCATGGTCCAGAACTGGTACTGAGAGAGGGGGCGCCCGTCTCGGTGAATAAACAGGCACCCGGGTGCGGATCCCCAAAGGGTGGAATATTGACTTAAGGCCCGCACAGGGCAGAGGAGCGCATCGTCAGCTCTGCGCAGGGAGACCAAATGCCCCCTGCCTCTCTGGTCGGTCTTGGAAAAGCGAAGGCGTAATTGCACCAAGTCCTGGCCCAGGACCAGGTCACCGAATTGCACAACCCTGTCGGCCGGGCCGTTCCGTCCTCTAGGGAGCAACTCACCAGCTCGGAAGGACCCAAAAAACAAAACTAGTGTGGCCGCGTGAAATAATGCGGCCTCGTAAGGGGAGCGGAATACCACTGCAAATTGCTCCACCCCCTTCTGTACTGCAGAGGGTAAAATGGGTCTACGGCTGTCAGCCACACCGGGACATTCCCGGGACCAGCCCTCAAGCATACTCCGCACCCTGAAGTCCCCCGTGGTGTCAGCCAAACCTTGGGATTTCGAATAAAAGGCCAAGGCCGCCAGATAACCTGCCATAGCACTTGGAGACAACCCCTTACCCTTGAGATGGACTAAGAATTGCATCAGCCCTTCCGCGGTGGGGGGCCAGACCTGGCCCAATCCTACCTGGGTCCTAAACTCCTGGAAGACCCTGCACTGCCTAGTGTAAGCAGCCCTCGAGCTGTGGGCTAAAGAGGCCCAAACGGCCCTCTGCGCTTCTACGCGCCAAGGCTCCACAGCCACGACGGCATCTGTTCAGGCAGAAGCTCCGCCTCCGGCGCCAGCTGGCGAAAGCGCAGCACCTGGAAACGAGACAGCGCGTCTGCCAGGCTATTCTGAACGCCAGGCACGTGGCATGCAATAAACTGAATATTATTGTACAGGCAGGCTAAGACAAAGGCCCGTACCAGCACCAGCACCCTAGGCGACCGAGAGGTCTGCCTATTGATAACCTGGATGGTGGCCTGGTTATCGCACCAGAAGCGAACCGATTTGTCCCTAAAATCGTCTGCCCAGAGATGTATGGCTACCACTATAGGAAAGAATTCCAGAAAGGTAAGGTCTTTAGTGACCCCACTAGCCACCCAAGCCTCAGGCCCTCGTTCAGTGCACCAGCGGCCACGAAAGTAAATGCCGAAGCCTAGGCCGCCCGTGGCGTCTGACTGGACTTGGAGCTCCGCCTCTAAAAGGAGGGTATCCCGCCAAAAGGACGCCCCGTTATAAGATTCCAAAAAAGAGGCCCACAGCTGCATGTCAGCCCGCATGGGTGCCGTGACCCTAACCCTATGGTGGCTGCACCTAACCCCCTTAATGGCATCGCAAAGCCGCCGCAAAAAGGGGCGGCTGGGTACCACCACCCTGCAAGCGAAATTCAAGTGCCCAATGAGCTGCTGGAGCTGTTTGAGGGTGACCTTCCGTGCCTGAATGCAGGCGGCCAACAAAGCCCTCAAAGCCTCAATTTTTGACTGTGGGAGCCTGGAACAACCGGTAACAGTGTCTACTTCAATCCCCAAAAAAGTAAGGATGGTAGATGGACCCTCTGTCTTGTCTTGAGCAAGTGGTACGCCCAGGTTAGCACACAGCTTCTGAAAAGCCGTTAAAAGATGGCTACACTGATCGGTTCCTGATCGGCCAACCAGGAGAAAATCGTCTAGAAAATGGGCCGTGGTCTCCAGGCCAGACCCCCACCGAAGGGCCCATTCAAGCATTGAGCTGAACTCCTCAAAGGCAGCACAAGATATTGAGCAGCCCATGGGCAGAGCTCAATCGATGTAAAAATAGCCCTGGAACGCAAACCCTAGGAGGTTAAAGTCCGATGGATGCACCGGAAGGAGTCGAAATGCAGACTCAATGTCGCATTTCGCTAGGAGGGCACCCCGCCCACAAGATCGTACAAACCAGACTGCCTGGTCAAAAGAAGTATACATCACTGAGCAAAGCCCGTCCGCGATTCCGTCATTGACAGATGCACCATGGGGGAAGGAAAGGTGGTGAATGAGACGATATTCGCCTGGCGCCTTCTTGGGCACCACCCCCAAGGGGGAAATGCGCAAGTCCGGCAAGGGCAGCTCCCAGAACGGGCCGAGAACACGTCCCAAAGCTATTTCCTTGTTAATCTTACGAAGGATCACCTCTTCCATCCCATCCACGGACCTAAGATTAGAGGCCATGCTGTGAACTCTCGGGCCTACATAAGGAATGTGGAAACCATGTCTAAAACCTTCCATCAGATAAATTGCCCGCGCCTTCAACGGGTATTCCCGGAGCAGACGCTCTAGGACCACTAGCTTAATTGGACTGGGGCCCTTTTCCAGGAGTGGGGCTCGGCGTGGGGCCGCCGACCCTCCTGCCTCCTGCAGGCGGCTCTCGCTTACCCCCCCCCCGGGAGCCCTTAACCCGTTGGCAATGAATGCTGGCGTGCTTACCGCCACAGAATCCGCACTCATGCCGAAATCTACAAGGAGACCTGTTGCAGCTTCTGCTGGTATTGAAGGCCCAGCATGGCAGGGTACCTTGAACCCCCTGCGCAGCGACAGCCCCAGAAGACCGTGCTGCAGGAGTCCTAGAGATTAGATGGCCGCTATCCGCGCGTTCGCCCTGAATGGGCCTGGAAGGAGTCATAATGAGAAGCCATAGCTCCTGGTGCTGTCTATCCCAAGGAATAGCCGGGTTCAGGGATGCCCGAAGTCTAAAAGAGCTGTCAAAGCGCTCCCACGCATTGCCCATAAAATCCATGTAGCCCCTGTGTATTATATCCAGGTACTTCACCAAGGCTAGGCCCTTTGAGGTGTGTACCTGGAGCACTACACCCATATAGACCGTGTAGCCAGACAGCCAGTTAGCCCAGTTACGTTCAACTGGCTTTCTTTTTGACTTCACCTCGTCCCTCTTTTGTTCCCCATCCTTCAGGACCGGTTCAGGTTCCCGGAACAGCAGTTGGAATATACCGACAAATTCACCCCGCCAAATGCGTTCCTTAACCGCGGGCAACAAGTGGTCACCCAGTGGCAGGGAAGTGTCACAGGGCGAGTAGAGGACTTGTGACCCTGCAGCATCTGCCATAGCACTCGGGACTGCAGGCAATGTGGTGGGCGCAAAGGGGGCCACGCCCTGCCAAACCTGGGAACAGGCCCCATATGGAGGGACGGAGCCCAGGGAGGCCGGGTGCCAACCATAGGTGTTGAAAGGCTGGGCCCATGGGGAGATACCCCAAGGCCAGGTGTGTTGCAGAAACTCACCAGACCCGTGCTTGTCCAATGGGCGTGTGTCCCCTCCTCCAGATTCCTGAACGGTCTGAGAGCCCGCCGCATCCGAGGTCAGGTCCACAGTCGGAGAAACAGAGGGAGGATCACGCACTTCCAAAGCATCAATTCTGGATGAGAGAGATTGAATTAGTTTTGCCCTTTTTGCCCCCCTGGTCACCCTCTTGGGGGCAGAAGGAACACCAGATGGACCACCCCTGACCCCAGCAGGCTCTCCTCCCTGCTTTTCTTTCTCAAGTGCCTCGAGGCGAGCAATGAGAGCCCTCACTGTGCCTAAGTCACCGTCATCATCCGAGGAGGAATCAGAGACAGGTGCTGGGCGTGGGGGGGGGGGCGCACCTTCTTCCCACCAGACTTAGCCTTAGCTTTTTTAGGTCCCATGTCCACCCTGGCTGAAGAGCAACCAAGTATGGCCTAAACTCCCTGGATCGCACAAGGCCTCTAGGCCCCCAGAAATATCGAGCAAGCACCCCGAAGTGACTCCCAGGGCGCTTGGCCAAGCAGTCAATAGCCCGGGAAAGGGATAAGTGCCCCTTGAAAACGCCCAGGAGTCCCAATGCACACACCCCTAAGCACCCCAAAGGCAGAAAAGGAGAGGGGGAGGCCTCACATGCCCGGGCCTGCAAGGAAGAAGTAAAGGGGTGCCAGTGTCGAGGCCCAAAAGCCAACCCCCGTGCCAATAAACAGCCCGTTAAAACGGGCCAGGAGTATGCGGGTGAGAGGGAGAGAAGGCTGAAACACACCCAACGGGTGCCCGGGAGAAAGCCGCCCCCTCTGCCGAACCACCGCAGAGGCCTAAAGGCCACGCGGAACTGCCGCCCACGATGGGCTAAGAAGCCCTCCAAACCTCAGGGGGGGCCTTAAAAAGCCACCCCCTGACCGCTGCTCAAGTCCGCGTCCGCCCCAAACTCACGCCGGGCCGACGACAAGGCCAAAACACAGGAGCCTGAAAAGGCGTCCTGCTCTGGTGCTTGCTGAGAGCGAACTGAGCTCTCGGGGCCCAGAGCAGGACGCCGAGATGAAGCTCCACCCCCTGCACGGGCCCTCCGGCCAATCAGAAGCTGGGAAGCCTCGTGCCTCTTCAAAGGGGGCCAGGCAAAAGCGCTGCACCTCTATTCAAGCGGCTGGCAGCGTGATTGTTACTGCTTCTTTGTATTTTGTACAGTTCTTATGCTTGTATTTTAAATTTTTTCATTAGATTTGTTTTAGTTTTTAGTTTAATATTTTAATTGTGTCATATTTATAGTCTTGTTTTTCATTTTTGTGTGAACCACCTTGGGATTGTTTTAATGAAAGGTAGTATACAAATTTAACAATAAATAAAAATAAAATATATAATTTTTTTCTATTTCTATACTTTGATAACACTTTGTATTCAAAGCAGGATATAAGCAAGCTTAAATAAATAGCTGGGCAGGCAGGAAGCCACATTTGCAATATTTCAAAATTCAGCATGGATGGGGAAGATCTAAAGACATTTTTAGTGCAATTTATCTTATGGACAGTTCCAAGACGTAATTAATCCCATTTGTAGTACTACCAACACTACTAATATGTATCTAACACCAATAGTTTTCAGAGAGCCCTTTCTCGTGATCCCATGAGAGGGCTTGAGCACAGGCAGTGGGGAAGGATGCAACCTCACTGTTTAACAGAGCAGAGCAATTATATGGGCTTCATCTATAAACACCTTACAACTGAAGAGAGGCTTCATATATATCAGTGCTGAGAGAGGAACAGGAAACAAAAGCATGGTTTGCTTCCTGTTCCTGAGCATCACTCAGAGTTGAAGTGCTAGCCTTAAATATTTTGCACCTAAAGTAAAGAGAATAATAGTACCCTTTCTTTCTCATTATAAAAAAATGAGACACAAATATAGTGTTTGGGGAAAAGAAAATTAAATTGCATTGCTTCTTGAATGTCTCCCATGTGCCTGTTCTATTTGCTTCGTGGTAAAGGTCGGCTGTATGGAAATAGAAAATTTAATAGGAAACTGGAAAAATATATATCATTTGCATGATTTTTCAGAATTGGCAATTTCTTGGATTACTTCTAAAAACTCATGGGCATTATTTCCTGTCTTCCTTCACCATCACCATGAGATGAAGATCTGTCAGCTTCCATGCAAAGAGCTAATAAAAACAAACAGTGAAATATTAAGCACTTGGAGCAAAGTTCCTAAGATAAAACAACTCCTCCATTCATATGCATTATTGTTATTTTCATTTATCATTTATAGACCTGTCTATTTGATACACCCTTCTGGATGGGCTGTCAGTGTCTGAGAGTAGGCATGAAAAATGTTTCTCTGTTTTCCTCAGATCATGACTCTTTTTAGAGCCCCTCGTGAAGATACTACAACGGTCTCAGACATAAGTCTTCAGGGATTACATAGTTAGAATGTGTTGCTTTTTTCCTTACAGTAGCTCCACAACTGCCCACCCATTTTCTTAACTTTGTAAGTAGCTTGTCACATGCTTCTTCTTTCCCTCTGCTTCAAGCTTTTGAACTCCCCTGCTTTATCTCTGATAGCTCCACCTCACCTGAAATCATTAACCCTGCAGAGTTGACAGAATGGCATTTGCACTGTTTCTTTACAATAATACAGCTGCTCTGTCCCTATGCTTTCTTAAAGCACAGCTAAACACCTCTGTTCTAGTTTTTTGAACAGATGTTTGTTAGGGCAGAAATGGAACAGCTTTTTGAAATAACAAGAATCTAAGCTTTAGTCTCTTTGAGTAAACAATCATCAGGAAAAGGCTGTTACTGGCTAGCAGAATAGGCTAGAATTGGTCCTGTTGTAACAACAGAAATGTTTCTTTAATATTATCTGGAAAATTCATAGAATAAGGATATTATCCAAAAAGCAACTTTGGTGATTTCAAATGTTTAAATTATGCATTGATTTAATTCAAATGTTTAACTTAAATAAATATAAATTGCTCCTATAAGTCGAGGTATTGGACTACAAAGCTCAGCCCTGCACATCTTCACTCAGAAGCAAATCCCTATGAACTGATCCTCCATGGAACTGCAGTGGTCATTGTCCCATGAACACTGTCTCTAGCCACAGAATTGAAATGGTGGTTATGAGGACATATCAGACCACATTATTAATACTTTTGAAAAGCTTTCTGCCACATGGTAACTAAAGCACCTCCAAGGTAAATCCCTTGACCTCCCATGAGGTCAGATGAGATGATGTCCTCAGGTAGTGAGTGTGGGCATGGGGTGGCGAGTGTGGGCATTAGGGATGCGCACAAATTGATTTTTGTGATTTGATTTGAGTTTGAATCAAATCAGCCTGATTTGATCCAAGCTCAAATCTGCTGTCCTCAAATCTGGGTTGATTCTAATTTGATTTTATTTGAATTCAAATAAATTCATCCAAATTTTTAAGGGCTCCTGCACACAAAAACAGGTTGTTTGGCAGGTCCCCTTTGGTGACAACTGCCACCCAGCCATCAAAGGAATTGGGCAAAGGGGTGAATTTTTAGGAATATTTTATGTGTTGTGGATTCTCAGTTGTGAAATAACGTCTTCATAGGGATTCCCTATGAAGAGGTCATTTCACAACCGAGAATCCACACCTTAAAATTCACCCCTGGCAATGATGGCAGAAACTCGGAAGGGACAAAATGGAGATTGCTGGAGACAAAATGGTGGCTCGTTATTTGATTAGACCTCAAATCTGGTCAACATCCTCAAGGGTGATTCGATTTGAGGTCGAATCACTTGAATCACCTAGATTTGAGTTGAATCTATTCAGCCACAAATCGATTTGCACATCCCTCATGGGCATCCTGTGCTGCCTCTCAAAGTGGGCATTGCCCCACCTGCCTACTGCCCCTGACTAAGTAATTTCTGCAGCAACTGTCTTTGGGCATTTCCCCACTTGCTGGCCCTGCCTCCTGAGCCAGAGCCAATACTGATGCCACCTTGCTCCCCTTCCTGGCCCCAACACCATTGCTTTTGCCCCTCACTGACCTCATGCTCCAGGCACTCTCTATACTGAAGAGACAGCAGGGGAGAGAGAGAAAAACTGGTGCTGGCACAGCAGTGAGAAACAGGCAACGCTGGATTGTTGCTGTCTTGTCTGGCTAGCCTGCACCTACCAGCAGCAGATTGAGCTGGAGAGCAGACCACATCTGAAATGTGAGGCTGATGAAGGGAAAGACAGACTGGCGAGGGAAGACGAGGCTGTGTAAGCACTGACGGCAGTCCATGTGGCAGCATCTTTGCTAGGCTACGGACAAGGGGGTGGACCAGCGAAGGCATCAGGACAACATTTGCCTCAAGTGGTGAAAGACCAGAAGCCAGCCCTGACATCCTCCTGTGATTAGGTAGAAGGAAAACAATGACTACGACCTAGAGAAATGAGCATTATGCTATATTAGTTTAATTTTTCTGTTTCCTAAGAATGATGGCTTCAGCCTTTCATAATCAACATAAATCCCCCATCTGTTTGTTTTTAAACGACCTTTGAAAACACACCTGTTTTATCACTCTTTTAGTTTATAATGTTTTAAAGTTTTAAATATGGTCATTTTAATCTGTTTTATATGATTTTTATCATATTAAAATCATTGCTTTTTGTTTAAATTGTAAATCACCCTGAAATTTTATATACGGCGGTATATAAATGTGACAAATCAATACATAAATAAAACATTCCTTTGTTTTTGTGTATTTTGAATGGCATTGTAGCTGGTGAGGCAGTCTGCTAGATGAAACCACTAGCAGGCCCTGTGTAGAAACCAAGAGGAGCAGAAGTCCCACCTTTCACTTTAGGTTCCAGCAGGCAGAGGCAGGTGGTGACACAGCCAGAAGCATGCAAATCTAACATCAGAAGCCAGCACCCACACTAGAGCACCTTTCCAGTACAGATGTGCACAAATCAATTTTTGCAATTAGATTTGAGCTTGACTCAAATCAGCCTGATTTGATTGGAGCTCAAATCTGCTGCCTTGAATCTGTGGTTGATTCAATTGAAATTCAAATCAGTTCCGCCTAATTTTTAAGGGCTAGGGTGCAACAAAGTGGGTTGGTTGGTAGGGCACCATGGGTGCCATCCATCTGTGATAGCTACACATCTCTGAACTGCTTCACCAGCTGTCACTGTTTCACTGAGATTCTTCTGGATAAGATATCCCTATGCCAAATAGTGATGTAGGAGTCTACTATGCAGCTGCACTGAAAACCAAATATTCCTGGAGAATATTAAAGGGGAAAAATATTTGAAGGGTTTTCAGCAGGAACACTTTAAAAAAATCCAGTTAGTTTTCTCAAGCACCTTCCCTCTCTGACCAGTTCCCTCTCCCATAAGCAAAAGCCCCTTACCTTTGCAAGGGTGGAGGTTAATGGTAGGGCAAAGGGATCACACATAGGCAAAGAAAGAGAGATTGGCAGAGGGCTAATCTGACTTACAGTTGATCTGCACAACAGGGGAAGAAACCAAAGGAAAACCAGTGCTCTTAGCTTTAGATTCTCTGTATCCAAAGTTTCATAATGAATGCATTGTAGTCATGAATATTAGCTGATTCCCCTGAGGGCTAGTTGTGAAGAGGGATTCAGCAGAGGGTTATCAGCAGGGCTGGAGTGAAAAACCCATTTCAAGTTACATCTAGACTTTAGGGGTGTGCACGGAATCGGCTGGCCCGATTCAGTTCAGGTCTAGACGGGACTCAAATCCAGACTGGCCAAGTCCGGTCCAGCCCCCATGACCGCCCCCCACCCCGGGCTGGTCAAGGTCTGGACATGTTCTCAATTAAAAAAAAAAACATTTTTAAATGAATTCAAAGTACCTTTAGCCCATTCTAGGAGCTTCCTGTATGCCGCGTTGGGGGGAGGGTATCCATGAAGGTTCCCCTTTCCCCCCGCCAGCCTCTAAAGTCACTGCCGCGGCCTGGGAAATTGGTCACCACCGCGCATGCATAAATGACCTGAAATGTCTACCCTTATTCAAGATGGTGGATATGTGCACATTTGAGGTGCAAGTGGGCTAACTTGAGAACTGCCTAACTGATGTGTACCAAATTTGATACAGTTGCAATGAGTGACACACAGGGACACCTGAATGGTGTGGTTCAATTAAATATGGTGGAGAAATGAACATTTGGGCTAACACGTGAACTGCCTAATTGATTTGAGCCAAATTGGGTACAGTTGTAGGGACACATAGGGATGACTCAAGGGCATAGTCTGTAAAGATGCCATCCACCCTGATTCAACCTAGTGGACGCATGAACATTTGAGGCACCAGTGGGCTAGCTTGTGAACTGCCTAGTTGATTTTGACCAAATTTAGCCCGTTGGGATAGTGAAAGGAAAGTAGGCAGATTAGTTTTTACTAGAAAAACTTGTTAAGGATCTAGGGCTTCCATGCGTATTAGCTTTGAAGGAAATCACAAGAAGATAATGTACTCCTGAACTTACAGATCACAGAAAATAAAATTTATTAAAATGGTAAAGAAATGTGATAAAAGTATGACAGATCAGCAGTTCATTTTATTCACATCTGGTGGACACCCCAAAATATATTGGGTTGGGGAAATGTGTGTATGTAGTTAATTGAAATCCATTAAATATTTTGCTAGGATATATGGAATACATATTAAGAAATGAGCAGAAACAAAAAATCTTGACAACTCAAAAAATAAATAAATCGATATCTTCCAAATGGCCCCTACTCAAGTAATTCATTTCTGTAAGCAATTATATGACCTCAATATAAACAAACACAAATGTTTTGTCATATACAAAATCTAAGTGTTTTTTCTTTAATTATTATGCATTCTTTAGCCTTATTTTTGATCTTTTATTTCACACACACACACACATGTGAAATAAAATGTTTGCTTAAATATTTGTGTGACAACTTACTGTCTAATAACAGACTTCCAAACCAGTTGATAATAAGAGATAATAAATCACAATAATCATATTTTAAAGGGATTCTCCCCACTCCATAAATTTTGAACTGCTGCTGCTGTTTAATGGTACTGCAGTAACACTGAATGAAAACAGGAACAATTTTTATGGATGATCAATTTTTATAACAATGCTGGTATACATATGTTATGGAATGCCTGTGGCACTCCATTGTTAAAAGCGTGTAATACCAATTGCATTTCACAAGAGTAAGTCTATTGGACATAAATGGATTACTCTCATACAATTTCATTGCTGCAATTTTTGCATATGCACAACTTGCATGTATGCACTGTTACTAGGCTGACATACCATTGGACTGTATGTCAACCACTGGCTACAGGGGAGAGAAAGAATGAGTCACATGAGACATTCTCATAACAACCTCCCCCAGTAGGCAGAAGTGAGTCAGTGTGATCCTACAAGACTCTTGATGGCTTCCCCTGTTAGGGTACTTCAGAGCCAGTAACATTCCAGTCTGAAGCATTATCTGGCTTTCTGGACCAGTGATTTTCCTAAGAAAATAATAGGCCAGTTAATATTCATGACTACAAATGCATTTATTATGAAACTTTGGATACAGAGAATCTAAAGCACTGGTTTCCCTTTGGTTTCTTCCCCTGTTGTGCAGATAAACTGCAAGTCAAATCTTTAACTTTTCTCCTTTTGCTCAAAACAACAACCCACCAACATTTGGCAGGCTTGAGGCCAAGTGTTCTTTGCTTGTTGCATTAGTTTGCATAACCATGGGCTATTTCTTTGATTGGTCTTTTCTTTCTTTCTCAACATTGATAAAAGATGGATAAAAACTTGCTGAGTTTCCCACTAGCATGATGCTGGCAGTCAGACACTTTGGAGGCAGAAGGGCAATTATTTCGTTCTCATTGTGCTGTTGCTACTGGCAAAAGGAAAGGGCAGGCGGCAGAGAGAACCACTACTGCTCAGCCAAGCAAGCCATAGGTAAAAGGCTTCTGTGAATGCTGCTTTCACTTGCTTCACATTGACATTCCCAGTAGGGGGCTTTCTTGCAGAGAGGGAAAGATTGCTTCAAGGGCTTGGTACAGGAAGGAAAGGAGATACAAAGTAACAAAGGAGGGAAAAGTGTTGGGCAAGTAAAGGTTAGCTCTGAAAGGTGTAAGACTGACAGCTTGGAGTGCTTTCTTTTCTGACTGCTATTCCAAGATGCCCTGAAAGAGGGAAAGTTCAGGTTTTAAGTCTAAAGCCTTATGGTAAGATTTTCATCTGCCTACACCACTGTTTTACAAGGCTTAAGTGAGGTGTAAAGGAGGAGACAAAATACCAAGTAAATATTGCTGAACAAGGTTCTTGCCTTACATTTTTTACTCCTCTGCGTGGTCCCTAGCAAATCCTTTTGCTCCCTTCTTTTCATCGGTAATGCAATTCATTATCTTGTCTGCTCTGGCTCTTTGTAACCCTAGTGGGCTGCTTTCCAATACCCTCTGACACATTTTCACTTTCATTTATTGGGGGATAAATGCTCCAGCATGCACACCAGTGGAAATTAATTTCATCTAAATGCTCTTAGGCTTAAAATCTGGAAATGTAAATACTCCTATTGCAATTTTTTGTTTCCAACTGCCTTTTCTTATTAGCCAAAGCTCAGTTTGGATTTTGAGAGAGCAATAATACTCTAATGAAAAACCTGCTTCCCCACCCCCCGATCTGCTTTTCTATCAAATTATCCTTGACTATCAACCACATCAGTGCATTAGCTGGTAAAACTATCTGCTTTTCATAGAGGCCCCCTCTAAAGCTCTAAAGCTAATGGTAAGAAATTGAAAGATGATCGCCTTTGATGAGAAAGATAAAGCCCCAGAATGTAGTCTATGAATGATGATGAGCACTGTATGACTCCAAGGAGACCAGCTCCCAACTGCAGATGGAACATAAGGCTGTCAGATCTGGACTCAATGGTTGCATTCACATCTAACACAGAACTATTCTCCCCACCCCACCCCCGCTTTCCTGTCCACATTCGGACGTAACAGAGAGCTCCCACTCTGCAGTCAGGGAGACTGCCGAGAGGAGAGGCAACTGGCATTGTGGGCTTCCTTCTTGCCTGAAGGACAGCCTGCACAGCCAATCACTCATGGAGAGATGGAGGAGCTTCCTCCCTCAATGCCAGTCTGATCAAATGCAGCCTCCAGATGTTGCATTCAGTCATAATGGCAGCATAATGGAATTCCAGGTTTGAGCAGTGAAACTCACTTCAAACTGAGGGTTCAAATTAGAGTCTGCTGAATGAAACCTTGGATCACTGAACAAGCGTAACTGGAGTTGCATGCATTCAGACATAATCATAGGGAAACCTCTGCCCCGTGAAACTCCAGTCCTGCATTTTGTGAGAATGTGGCCAATTCATGAAATTCTATGATTATTAATCAACAGCTGGGGCAAAAGTCAGGCAGTGCAAGAACTTGTGTGGCTATTGTTGCCTGCTGTGTGGAGTGAAAGAGGCGCCTCAAACATACCCTGCCCACCCTTCCTAAAAGTTGTGTTAGTCCTCTTCCTGTCCCCTGGGCTTAGCTGGTTCCTCCATATTAGGGCCATGAGGGGATTTTAACCTTCACTCTGATTAGTTTTGAATGGGTTTCTATTCACTTAAGGGTTTGAAGATTAATTTGATTGACTTATTATTTGCATTAGCTTGGTGGATTTAGCTTTGTGCTGTTAGGCAGGGGATTGGGCCTGGGAGCTTTGGTGGAAGTAGCAGCTTAGTGGATTGTTGTCTAGGTTGTCTAGGTCTCTAGTTGGATTTTTGTCTTGGTGTTTGGGCTGGTCTAAAGCAGCACACTCATCCTGAAAGGGAAATGGGGCTCGACTCCAGTTGATACATCTGATATTTGCCTTACTTGTTATCACCTAAGTGTTTCATGAAGGAACTCTTGGGCTGAATACAAGAAGCCTAGACCTATTCAGGGAATTGTGAACATTTGTGGGGAACTAGTCGGGGAATGGAGGACAAACACAGACTAAGGCTCCTGACTAAGCCATTGTTTGATTACATTATTTGCTGTTGATTTAATACGTGAATATGCATTACGTGAATGTGCATTTCACATATACCCCCAAGGTTTTGTGTGTGTGCATGACTTTGTTGCTTCCCATTATAAATGAACATTATTTCTGCTTCTGCTTTGCATTATTCTCATTATTTTGATTTTCAACAGAATAATTTTCCAAGTGGTTTACAAAGGGCGGGGGGGGGGATAGCACACATGATGCACAGAATTATGTTGCTATAACGCTCCACCTGGGGCTGAGAATTTGTAGGCAGCCCTGATACTGTTCGGAATCAGCAGTTGCTCAAGCAGCACTACTGCAGTTTTTCCATTTGGCAAAGAGTGGATACTGGTTCTGAACAGCATAGGGGCTGTCTTACAGGTCCACAGCAGCCCCAGGGTGGGGGGAGCATTATGGTGCAAGAACACGGCACACAATGTAGGCCAAGATTAGGAAGAGGATCATTCCCTGTCCCCAAAGGGCTCACATTCGAAGATAGACACCAGCAACAGCCCCTGAAGCCCTCTTCATACATTATGTTCAACACCCATACGAGTCCACAGTGTGCATAGGTACAGATCTGTACATAGGTACAGTTATTCACACATTATATTGAACATAGGCACAGCAGTACACTTCCTATCTGTACCATGAATTTGAGGGCCCTGTACCCAGGTTCACATGTTAAATGAACAGTCATTCAAACAGAAACATGTACATGTGTACAGACATCTGTACATTCATACAACATAATGTCTGAATAGGGCTTAGCTTGCTAATCCTCTCTGTTCAATGAACAGCATGAGAAGCAAGCTTTTCTCAAGTGAGGGAAAGCCTGAGGATGGTCTAATCAGGGGTTCTGGCTTTCCTAGTAATTGAAAATCTGGAAACTCCAAGGCATTGTCTAAGCCAGTGGCTCCCAAACTGGGAGCCTCCAGATGTTGCTGAACTACTACTCCCATCAGCCCCAGCTATAATTTATTGTGGCTGGGGATGATGGGAGCTGTAGTTCAGCAACATCTGGAGGCTCCCAGTTTGGGAACCACTGGTCTAGGCCAAATGCCAAAGCTGTTACTTCTATTTTTCCTCTGAACACTTTTCGGTTTATCACATCTTCCTTTCTTATTCCCTTGGTTGATGAGAAGAGTCCTCTCATCCTCAGACTCTTTTCTTTCTATACATGAGCTTGTTAATAGGCTGATAAAAGTACAAGTAGAAGCTGACCCATAAACCTAGAATAAACATTAGAATTCCACAATATGTGATGCATATGCTTAGTTCCCAAACCCCCTTTTCCTAGTTAAGAAAGAGGTTCTTGTAATAAACAAAAGTAATCATGGGTTCCTTTTAAGGATGGTCACAGAATTCTCCTTTGTTGAATTTTTATCTACATTTTTGATATCTGGTGCAACTGGAGTGAAATTAAATCATTTGAAATCCTGGTACTTCTGCAGCATTGCCAAATATCTGCTTAATAAACAAAACAAAGGGCTACTTCTGAGAAATTCGCTCCCTCTCTTTTATGCCACATTACAATTTGGAAATTTCAAATAGAGAATAAGTACAGTGGATACAATGGGGTTATACTTGAGTAGGCATGAGCAGGATCCAGCTGTTAGGGAATCCCTTCTTACTTAAAGAAGAAGCTCCTTAAAATTGCTTTCTCTGTGTATCTACTTGTAAGTAAGGACCCATGTTTTCAGTGGCACTTACTCCCAGGCAAAACCAATTGTGTTCAATGACACTTACAAATTAGATGGGCAGATTTGGCTTTAAAAAAGCCAAATTCTGGCTTACGGCCCATTTGACCCACAAGTATACCCCTTAGGTTCTGGCAACTCTGCTTACAAATTCCATGGAGTGACTGAGGAAAAGAGAAGGTAGGGACATCTCAGAAACAGCTGGAATCCTTTGCTTTGTAATTTAAGCAGAACAGCAGAGGTTAGTTAACACAACAAAGGCAAAGAATAACAGAGTGAAAACCAGTGTGAATGTACTTAACCTGGGCTTCTTCTCATTATTTTCCCCAAACCACTTAATTTTACCAAAGACTGATTGATTGATTGATTGATTGATTTTATCATATTTATATACTGCCTGATATATGTATGGTGACATAACATTGTGCTGACTTACTCTGAGTTTTCTAAGTTAAGGCGGACGTCCCAGTCATGTCTTGCCATCACCCCCAAAGTATATCCATATAGATCCTGACTGGATCACATGTTGAGACATTAAAAAGACCCCCAAAAAGTCCACGTGGCCATGATTTCACGGTGTTACAAAAAAAACCAAACAAACTACACTGTCATTGTGCCAGTCCTTTTATCGATTGCATAAAGGCAAAGATGACTGGGAAGGGATGGAACTCTCCTCCGTATAGTCAAAAAGGAGCACTCTGCCTACATTTTTCCTGGCCAATGTGCTTAAAAGTGACAGAATTTGCAACCCCAAGTAAAATGATGATCCTATACCTTCTCAGTTTACAGGCTTCCTTAAGCTGGAATCCATTTACAGTTGATAAATTTATAACATATACAGGAAGACCTCGATATTTGTGGGGGTTCCATTTCCAGCTGCAACCACAGATACAGAAACCACAAATATCAAGGCAATGGGTGCTATGGGATTGTGAGGGTTAGGTTCCTGGTCATCGGGGAAATTGTCAAAAATTGCCAAAAATCCACCAAAGTTTGGGGGGAAACGTGGTGGGGGAAGCTCCTTACCATGCTTTGCTGCTCCCCACAAGTCATGCTGTGCCCCAGAATGGCCCCAAATAATTCATTCATTCATTCATTCATGGTCATTTCTGGCCACCCTGACCCGCAGATACATTAGGTCACTGTGTTGTGCCCCCACCCCCCACCCCCACACACATATGCCAAGGATGGGTGTACTCAACTGTGAATATGCAAATTGGCAGATAATGAATCTGTGGATATCAAGGCCCAACTGTACTTGAATATTTAAATGCCTTGTTGTTTAGCTTTCAACACCTAAAATATTGCAACTTTTTTTTGCTTAAAAACCCCTTCCTTGAACAAAATTGAAAATAAAGATAGTTTAGAGTAAGAAATCTGCACTTTAAACCAATTCACATTAGAGAATACTCCTTTGAATTTTATTCAGGTACTAAGGGCCATTAGTCTCTCTCAGGCAAAGCAAAACCTAATTTTATGATACTAATAACATCAGCATCATTTATATCACATTAAATAATGATGGTACATGCCTGAGATGGTACAGAATGAGAAAGTGCCTGTCTATGCTATGCGATGCAATTCCAAAACTAGACATTTAAATAGTATATGCCTCTTTGAGTATTAAGCATGTGGTGTGTGTGTGTGTTTTTTTTTTTTAAATCAAGACACATTTAGGTAAAAGTGCAGTATTTTGTTCTTGAACAGCAGCATGGAGGTGCAGTTGCAAGACTTTTCTTGTGGCGAGAGGGGAGGAGTATAGTCTTCTTCTGTGATGCTACAGTAAACCTGAAACATTACTAGGTTCAATCCTTTCACAAGTAAGCAGTCTTTAAAATATTATTATTCACAGCTATGGGGTGATTTTTTTTTTAATCTAGAAAACAGGAAGATCAACATTACTGTTCCTGCTGAAGTTCTGCCTGTCCCTCAACAGTTACAGGAACAAAACTAAAAGGAATGGATGAGAAATCATGCTATACACACACACAAATGGAGCAAATATCACTTATGGGAAATTTTTTTTTAAAGTATTCTGTATATTCCTTACAAAAATCTTGACCCTACCATTATCAGTGTCAGCAGAAAACAAAAGCAGAGAAGCACAGCACTGTTCAAATGACTATTGCCAACATCCTTAGAAGAACTTGATGGTAGATAGCTGTGGAATAACCTGTCCTGAGGCAAATTTTCTTCCAAACTCCCACTTGTAAGAGCTTGGCTTGTGCCCCAAAGCCCATTCTGCCTCTGGCATTTGGACTGCTTTTCTTAAAGTTGTTTATCAGGCTGAGTTTCCAGCCACATTGAGAACTTACAAAATACAAACACACCTTTAACTTATTCCTACAGTTTACAGAAACAGAATAAATGTAGCTGGGAAAGAGGATAGTGGACTACTCACTATTTGTTACATGCTTCAAACAAATGTATGTATGTATGTATGTATGTATGTATGTATGTATGTATAGCACACACCAACAGCAGGTGAGGGCGTAAAGCTGTCTATATACCAATGCCAGAAGCCTCTGAGCAAAGATGGTTGAAATGGAGTGCTTGGTTACTAATGAAAACATAGATATAGTTGGTGTAATGGAAACCTTTGGAATGGTGAGAACCAGTGGGACACGGTTATTCCTGGATATAAACTCTTTAGAAGGGACAGAGAGGGGAGGATGGGGGAGGAGTAGCACTGTATATCGAAGAAGGAATAGATTCCAACAAACTAGAAACCTAGGTGGACCGGAGTACTCTACAGAATCATTATGGGTGACATTAAGAGGACTGAAATGAAACGTGTTACTAGGGACATGCTATCACCCTCCGATTCACAATGCATTGCTGAGAATGACCTGGACTTGAAGAAGCAAAAATGAGAGATGTCAAAGAGAGACAGGGCAATAATAATGGGTGACTTCAACTACCCACACATAGACTGGGTAAATTCACATTCAGCTAATGAAAGAGAGGCCAAATTTCTAGACATGCTAAATGACTGTGCCTTAGAACAGTTAGTTGTAGAACCAACCAGAGGGATGGCGACCTTCGACTTAATCCTGAATATTGCCCAAGACCTGGTACAATATTTCAGAATTGCAGAACCATTGGGAAGCAGTGAC
Organism: Hemicordylus capensis; assembly: GCF_027244095.1. NCBI lineage: Eukaryota > Metazoa > Chordata > Lepidosauria > Squamata > Cordylidae > Hemicordylus > Hemicordylus capensis. The sequence goes on along the minus strand of NC_069658.1, from coordinate 115,940,530 downwards.
CATAGTTGATCAATTCAGCATATATGCAAGTGGAGAATTGTCAAGGAAGTCCAACACAGATGCATTGGACTTCAGAAGAGGAAACTTCTCAAAAATGGTAAAAAAAGAAGTTGAAAGAGGAATTCAGGAGGGTCAAATCACTCCAGAAATCATGGAAGTTGTTTAAAACCACAATACTAGAAGCTCAGTTGGAATGTATAGCAAACAGGAGGAAAGGTACCACCAAGTTCAGGAGGACACCGGCATGGCTAACAAGTATTGGGGAAGCTTAGCTATAAAAAGAAAGAAGACTTCCTTCTGAAAATGGAAGACCATGAAGAGAACAGAAAGGAGCATAAACTCTGGCAAAGGAAATGCAAGGAGATAATAAGGGATGCAAAAAGAGACTTTGAGAAGCATATAACTAGAAGTGTCAAGGGGAATAACAAAAACTTTAAATATATCAGAAGTAGAAAACCTTCCAGGGAGGTGATTGGCCCCTTAGATAATGAAGGCATGAAAGGGATTACTGAGGATAAGGAGATTGCAGAGAAGCTGAATGAGTTCTTTTCACCTGTCTTCATGGAGGAGGATACTGACCATATACCCTCTCTGGAATTGAGCTTTTCAAATTTAGCAGCTGAAGAAATGGGCCAGTTTGAGGTGACGAGGGAAGATGTGCTAAACTGTCTTGAAAAACTAAAAATTAACAAATCACCAGGGCCAGATGGCATCCACCCAAGAATTCTGAAAGAACTAAAACATGAAGTTGCTGATCTCCTAGCAAAATATTTAACTTGCCCCTACAATCAGGCTCTGTACCAGAGGACTGGAAAGTAGTCAATGTAACTCCAGTTTTCAAGAAGGGATCCAGGGGGAATCCGGGAAATTACAGGCCAGTCCGCTTAATTTTCTCTCTCTTTCACACACAATACTAGAACCAGGGGTCATCCCATGAAACTGAAGGTTGAGAAATTTAGGACAGACAAAAGGAGGTACTTTTTCACTCGCACATAAGTAATCTACGGAATTCCTTGCCATGGGATGTGGTGATGGCCACCTGTTTGGATGGCTTTAAAAGGGGCTTAGAAAAATTAATGGAGGACAGCTCTATCAATGGCTACTAGTCTGGTGGCTGTGGGCCACCTCCAGCCTCAGAGTCATAATACCTCTCAATACCAGTTGCAGGGGAGCAACAACAGGAGAGAGGGCATGCCCTCAGCTCTTGCCTGGAGACTCCCCAGAGGCATCTGGTGGACCACTGTGTGAAACAAGATGCTGGACTAGATAGGCCTTGGGCCTGATCCAGTAAGGCTGTTCTTATATTCTTATGTACATACATAGCCATAATATCCCTTTAAAGTCAGTGGCCAATCTCGAATGTAATAGGAAACTGGAGGTCCCTTCACCCAAATTGAGGAAACTAGAGTTAAGGGTGAAAAGGGACACACTGTTTCCCTTGCCAAACTCCACTTCTGAACCTTCAGTCAGGGTGGGCCCCCTTCACTCTGGTTCTGCAGCACCAGCATTACATCTGAATGCTGGCACCGCAGTTTCAGCCCCACAAAACTGGAGTTGAGGGAGGAAGCTCATCCCTCACTCTGGCCCAATTGGCTGTGCAGTCTGTCCTTCTGTCAAGAAGGAAGCTCACACAGGCAGCTTCCCCGCCTCTCTGCAGTCTTGCTGACTGTAGAGAGCCAGCTCTCCTGAATGTATGAATGCTGATAGGAGTGGAGCGGGTGCATGGAACTGCCAGTCCATTGGACCCGCAGTTCTGCTTTATATTTGAAGGTGGCCAGACTCTTGTTTCTTTATGCTGGCTTATCATAATGACTGTCAAGGCAAGACTGTTCTTTCAGTGGGAAGGAGACCATGTCTAGTGATGTCATCTTACTCTTCTATGAGATTTCCCTTTGAAAAAAGGAACCTCAGGCAAGATTCTTGTAGCTGCGGTTTTACACTGTAGCTAGTTTGCATACTATGCTGACTGCTTCTAAAATAGTCGTCTTTCCCCCCACATACTTTCCCTTCACTATTCTGACATCAGCACAGCTGGAAGTCTAGAAGGCAGAATAATATTTTTTTACAAGAATTAAGTCTGCTCTGTGTTTGATTGACAGCACATGCTGGATAGGAAGTATGTGCAGTAAAAGACAATGTGCTTGACTGGTTTTTGATTGTGGGCGTATGCCATTCAGCATGCATGGAGAAACATCAAGAATTTTAACAGAACTAAGAGCATGTCTGCACAATCTATGTTAGAGTGTTGTATGCACTGATTTAGTGGCCCACACTTCACATAGAATCCAAGCCTGTAGCCAAAGTGAAATACTTTGAAATGCAAAGTGAAATACAAAGTGAAAGAGAGCCAGTGTAGTGTAAGAGAGCAAGTGTGGTAAAGTGGTTAAAGTGCTAGACTAGGACCGGGGAGACCAGAGTTCAAATCCCCATTCAGCCATGAGACTTGCTGGGTGACTCTGGGCCAATCACTTCTCTCTCAGCCTAACCTACTTCACAGGGTTGTTGTGAATGAGAAACTTAAGTATGTAGTACACTGCTCTGGGCTCCTTGGAGGAAGAGCAGGATATAAATGTATAATAATAATAATAATAATAATAATAATAATAATAATAATAGACCGTAAAGAGCACCTCAACACCATAGGGGCCACAGAAATCACCATCAGCCAATTACAAAAAGCAGCTTTACTGGGAACAGCCTATATTCTGCGACGATATCTGTAACAACTGACAATAAAATTCTGGCATCCCAGGTCCTTGGGAAGGACTCGATGTCTGGATAAAACAAACCAGTCAATAACACCTGTCTGACTGTGTAAACAAGAAATAATAATAATAATGGCTTGTGTGCTCTGAGGAAGTTGAGAGCTATGCCAGAGGTCCAACCATACTGGACAGGTCTCACCAGAGGAGCCAGACAAAGAGTGCCTCTCCCATCAACAATATGGTGAGACGTAACTTTAATAAATCTATACCGGATCGGTCGTCGCCTGGGTCAACAAGGACCATGCCAGGTGCTATAGTACCTGGACATCTGGTGGCAAGTGGGCTACAGGACTCAGGATCTTCAGTTGAGCAACCAGGGCTGGAGACAGCAAAGCTACTGGAAGAAACGTCGCTTAACCGAAAAAAATATACAAAAAATGCCAACAAGGAAATAATGATCTGCTATTACAAGTCTAGTCCAACTAGAAGAGGTTATTTATAAAGAATGTACCAAATTTGGAAAGAGAAGCATCCAGATACAGAAATAACAGAACAAAGGCTAGCAGACCAGAGAAGATATTATGGGACGTCCAACTACAAACAGACAAACATCTTCCACACAATACACCAGATATAACTGTAGTCGAGAAGAAAGAAAAACAAGTCAAAATAATCGACATAGCAATAGCAGGGGATAGCAGAATAGAAGAAAATGAAATAGAAAAAAATCACCAAATACAAAGATCTACCAATTGAAATTGAAAGGCTGTGGCAGAAAATGGCCAAAATAATCCCAGTGGTAATTGGCACCCTGGGTGCAGTTCCAAAAGACCTTGAAGAGCACCTCAACACCATAGGGGCCACAGAAATCACCATCAGCCAATTACAAAAAGCAGCTTTACTGGGAACAGCCTATATTCTGCAACGATATCTATAACAATTAACAATAAAATTCTGGCATCCCAGGTCCTTGGGAAGGACTCGATGTCTGGATAAAACAAACCAGTCAATAACACCTGTCTGACTGTGTAAACAAGAAATAATAATAATGGGAAAATAAGCCCCTGCATGGTCAATATTTGCACAATATAAGTGGAAAATCAGAAATCACCAAGACCGGGCAATGGCTTAAGAATGGCAACTTGAAGAAAGAAACAGAGGGTTTAATACTGGCTGCAATATGCAATAAGAGCAAAAGTAGAAAAATCCACAACAAACAGCAAGTGCCGCCTTTGTAAAGAAGCAGATGAAACCGTGGACCACCTAATCAGCTGTTGTAAAAAGATCGCACAGACTGACTACAAACAAAGGCATGACAAGGTAGCAGGGATCATACACTGGAACATCTGCAAAAAATACAAGCTACCTGTAGCCAAAAATGGGTGGGAACATACAATTGAAAAAGTTGTCGAAAATGAAGATGTAAAAATATTATGGGACTACCGACTACAAACAGAAGAAATCTGCCACACAATACACCAGATATAACTGTAGTCGAGAAGAAAGAAAAACAAGTTAATATAATCAACATAGCAATACTAGGGGATAGCAGAACAGAAGACAAAGAAATAGAAAAAAATCACCAAATACAAAGATCTACAAATTGAAATTGAAAGGCTGTGCCAGAAGTAGACCAAAATAAGTCCAGTGGTAACTGGCGTCCTAGGTGCAATCCCAAAACAACTTGAAGAGCATCTCAACACCATAGGGGACACAGAAATCACCCTCAGGCAATTACAAAAAGCAACTTTACTGGGAACAGCCTATATTCTGTGACGATATCTATAACAACAGCAACAACATTGACAATAAAAATCTTGCATCCCAGGTCCTTGGGAAGGACTCGATGTCTGGATAAAACAAACCAGTCCATAACACCTGTCTGACTGTGTAAATAAATAAATAAATAATAATACAGTTTAAGGCTGCAATACTATGCAGACTCACTGTGTCCAAGTGAGCTTAGAGGGACTTTCTTCTGGGGTACCATAAGACTGCATGTCTCACTAATTTCAGTCGAGCGTTAAGCACATTATTTTGCTTATTGAAGGCAGTGGAAATTAATGGTGCATGACACGAGTCTCATTCAGACATTACTGAGTGCAGTGGCACTCACAGTTACATCTGTGAAAGTGGGGCGGAAGTCCTGCCCTACTGCTGTCACTCACCCCCTCTCTGCTGGGCACTCATGGTTATGATTTCGTTTATGTGAAGAGGGAAGCACCATAATTGTGATGGCTAGTGCTCCCATGAGTGGCAGCTTCGGGTGATCCAGGTTGCCACTCACGGACATGCCAGCCATCATGGTTATGGTGCTTTCCCCGTACATGAATGGTGCCATAAACATGAGTGCCCAGGAGGCAGGGGTAAATGACAGCAGCAGGGTGGGACGTCCTCCCTGCTTTCACAGCTACAACTGTGAGTGCTGATGCATTCAGTAATGTCTGAACAAGCCTTATCATACCCATGATAGTGAATCTTTGTTTTAACAAGTATGCTACAAGTCATGGCCACTATATGAGATAGCACCTATCTAAGATGTAGGATGTACTACAGTGCACATGCACTCTATTGCTTGGGCAGTGCTGCTGTTGATGCTGCTGCTATTACTACTAGTAGTATGTTATGATTATTTCTTGTTTACACAGTCAGGCAGGTGTTATTGACTGGTTTGTTTTATCCAGACATCGAGTCCTTCCCAAGGACCTGGGATGGATGAATTTTATTGTCAATATTGCTGTTATTATAGATATCGTCGTAAAACATAGGCTGTTCCCAGTAACATTGTTTTTTGTAGTTGGCGGATGGTGATTTTCATGGCCCCTATGGTGCTGAGGTGCGATGATGATGATGATGATGATGATGATGATGATGTCGATTTCTAGATCACCTTTCCAAAACTGGCTGAAGGCAATTTACACAGAGAAATAGTAAGTAAGATGGATTCCTGTCCCCTAAGGGCTCACAATCTAAAAAGAAACATAAGAAAGACACCCCCAACGGTCACTGGAGGTATTGTGCTGGGACCAGTTACTCTTCCCCTGCTCAATAAAGAGAATCACCACGTTAAAAGGTACCTCTTTGCCAAGTTATCAGGGCAAAGTTAGCAACAAAAATGTTCTCAAGGCAGTTTGCATAGAAAAAACAGTAATATAAGATCCCCTAAAGGCTTACAGTCTAAAATACAGCATGTCAGAAGTTGAGTGGAAGGTACGAGTGTAACTTCCCCTTGCATGCTTTAATCAAGCTTTTCTGACTCATTCCAGGTGTGTCACAAACTTCCCAGACTACCCATCTCTAGACTGAACTCCCATGTCATAGCAATTTACCTATATGAGAGCTTGTGTAGTATATTGGGTGGAGCCAACAATTCACGAACTGGCCCTAGGTATGCTGCAGCACTGCAGTCTCCAATCCATCAGCAACTTGAGGATCATTCTAATGGCCTACTTTACAGTGCTGGATTACTGAGATAATACATGCAGAAGTACTTTGAACATTTGAAAGTCATTCTATGAATGCTAAATGTTATCACTGTAGTCTGGGATTCAAAATTAGTTCTCTGGAGTCCAGATGTGGGATCACACTGCTAAAGGGGCCTAATTCTTTTGTTCTGAACTTAAAATTCCATAGTGTTTGGGTTTTTTAAAGAGCAGTTAAAATAATAATATGTCTTTTTAAAAAGAAATCATCTGTTTCCAAAACAGGAATAAAGTGTTGTTATGTGTGCAATGGAAGTGTGTGACGAATATCTGTTGTTTTAAGAAAAGTACACCATATGAGCATTTTTCAGTTTATTTAAATGTTAGTGTAATATAAATCTGTTCCTGTAGCTGATAGTTCCGGGGGAAGAATTGTTCACTGTCTTGTGTATGTTGTGTATTAATTGTGTATGTTGCATCATATCTTCTTCCCGTTACTGTCAAAATAGTAGTTGTGTTTTTGAACAAGACTTGGATGTTGCTCTTTTCTTGCAGAGAAAGGACGGAGTCATTTAATTATTTTTCTACAGTAAAATTTGTAATATTCTACTTGTAGAATGTGGGAGAAAATAGAAAATAATGGCAGAAAATGCAGCCATACTATTCCCCATAATTCCTAAGCTTTTCTTGTTTCCTTTGCAAGTAGCATACATCCCCACCACGATTCAAACTACAGGTGAAACTCGGAAAATTAGAATATCGTGCAAAAGTCCATTAATTTCAGTAATGCAAATTAAAAGGTGAAACTGATATATGAGACAGACGCATTACATGCAAAGCGAGATAAGTCAAGCCTTAATTTGTTATAATTGTGATGATCATGGCGCACAGCTCATGAGAACCCCAAATCCACAATCTCAGAAAATTAGAATATTACATGGAACCAAGAAGACAAGGATTGAAGAATAGAACAATATCGGACCTCTGAAAAGTATAAGCATGCATATGTATTCAGTACTTGGTTTGGGCCCCTTTTGCAGCAATTACTGCCTCAATGCGGCGTGGCATGGATGCTATCAGCCTGTGGCACTGATGAGGTATTATGGAAGACCAGGATGCTTCATTAGCGGCCTTCAGCAATTCTGCATTGTTTGGTCTCATGTCTCTCATCCTTCTCTTGGCAATGCCCCATAGATTCTCTATGGGGTCAGGTCAGGCGAGTTTGCTGGCCAATCAAGCACAGTACACTGTATACTTTTCAGAGGTCCGATATTGTTCTATTCTTCAATCCTTGTCTTCTTGGTTCCACGTAATATTCTAATTTTCTGAGATTGTGGATTTGGGGTTTTCATGAGCTGTATGCCATGATCATCACAATTATAACAAATTAAGGCTTGACTTATCTCGCTTTGCATGTAATGTGTCTGTCTCATATATCAGTTTCACCTTTTAATTTGCATTACTGAAATTAATGGACTTTTGCACAATATTCTAATTTTCCGAGTTTCACCTGTATGTCACACCATAGTTGTTTCACACCAGCATTCTTGTTTTCCTAAATGCCTTGACAGCCTAGAGCAGGGTTGCACAACTCAAATGCCCTGGTGGGCCAGAACCATCCACAACTTGGTGTGCAGGGTCCAAGGTCATTTTTTAGCGCATTATTACATTAAAATTAAAAATATTATTAGTTACTTGTGGATCTATTCCCCCTGTCAATGGACTCATAGTTTCAACCAAGGTTAGTGGCCAGAGAATAGGTCCTGCCCCTGTTCAATGAGTGGGGCCCCTAGAGTGCGTGCCAGCCCCAAACAAATGACAAGTCCCCTCCTCTCCCTAAACTGTTGTTGCTTTCAGGCTGCAATGCTAGGTTACATGGGAGTAAGCCTCACTAGGCATACCAGTGGAGCATATTTCTGAGAAAGCATGCACAGAATGGCACTAGAAGGCAGTTTCCAGCTCCTGCATTGCTGCACGATATCTGGGGGCCAGTAAAATAGTCACTGCAGGCCGAATCTGACCCCCGGGCCTTATCTTGTGCGGGCCTGGCCTAAAGCCTCTGAACTGCCTACATATCAGGCGGTATAAAAACATGATGAATAAATAAAACCCCACCTTTCAATTTCTATGTCATACTAGAAATCTCTCACTCCATGAACATTCATTTGGGCTGTAAATTCTACCATCTTAGTATTTCCAAGCTCTCTAATGGTAGGCCATGGGGTATCATGTGACTGACAGTTAACAATAGGAGGTGCTCCTTGTGAGCACCTCTTGTGGGCAGAAACTGCATTCCCTTAGGGGCACAATTTCCATAAAATGGTTAGTGTCATGGGACCTCACTAAAACTATGCCTCACCATCCTTGATTAGTAGTGCTGTGGACAACTAAGGCAGCTCTGATTCTGCTCATGGGGGTTGCACAGCATTCACACCACTGGGCTACCACTGCAGAGGCTTAATGAGGGTGAGGCCGGCAGGGCACATGCCCTAGGTGCCATTGCAGGGGGGGGCGCAAGCTGCCTGCATGCCCCGCCTCCACCCCCGGTCCAGAGAGGCACCCCCCCCAGCAAGCACTTGCCGCTTATTTCAGGCTGATGCAAAGGAGGCATAGCCTCATGCTCCAAAGAGCCTGAGCAAGCTCTTCAGCTCATTTCAGGCAGGGCTTCCTCCCTGAGCGCATCTATTCTTCCTTTCCCTCTCTGGGAGAGGGAGACAGAACCATTTCTAAGGAGACAGAACACAATTTATTCACCTTCAATTTGCTGAGAGGAAAACCTCAGTTCTTCTATAGTAATTCTTGAAGCAAGGTCCAAAAACAATTTTCTTAATTTCCCAAGTTTGGGTGGCTGGTGAGATATTTATTTAGACTGGCTTTGAAATGTTAGAACTTTTATTCTGTACCGCAACACTTGAGGTTTTTTTTTAAAAAACTATTTTCTTAAGAATTTCAATGTGATTTACATCACTGGTTCCTATCATCATCATCATGTAATTGCTATTGCTATTGCTATCATCATCATCATCATCATCATCATCATCATCATCATCATCATCAACATTTATATTCCACCTTCCCTCCAAGGAGCCCATAGCAGAAGACCAGTTCTCGTCTCTAGAATGACCTCTTCCCATATGAACGTGAGAACACCGGCGTGTTTTTCACACAGAGCTTTTAGCTTGCATCTCCTCCAGAATGGAGGGGGTGTGTTCACATCCATAGGTGGAACGGGGGGGGGGGGAGGCAGGGCATGTGCCCTAGACACCACTGAGTTGGGGGCGCCATGCCAGTTCCTGCCACCCCCACCCCATTTCCCACCTGCCCAGCCCCAGGGCCCCTCAGCCACTTGCCTCCAGCTCCGGCCTAGGATCGGTGAGGCCTAGGATTAGAGCAGCCTGCAAACTGCAGAGCTCTTCTCTCCCCACCTCTCAGCTGATCGGCGGGTGGGTGGGGCTTACAGAGAGGCCTCTGAGTAGGCCTCCCAGAAGCCTGAACTTGGCAGGCCCCAAGGGAGGCAGGAAGCCAGGAAGGAGGCTGGCAGAGTTCCCTGCAACAGACCCTCTGCCCAGACCATCCAGTACAGCCTTTGCCAGGTAGGCTGTGAATTCCCTTTTGTGGTTACCCCCATATATAGGGATCTGCTTGCCATAGGGCTTTGATATGGGTGGTGGGGAGAGACTGAGAAGACTCTGAATATTTAATTTAAAACAGACTGAAAAATGTGCTGGCTTAAAAACAAAAACTATCTAAGGCCTATAAGTGGCTTGTTTCATGTCAGAAAATTACAAAAACTTCTGGAACAAATATTTATTTATTCATTCTTTCTTTCATTCATTTATAAATGCACTTATGTTCAAGTTGTTTTGCAACCCAGAAGGTCTGAGTGAGAACTGTGAAGCATGTGTGGTGCTTTTATTTTATTTTATTTTTCTTGTGTGTGAACTGCTCTCCAATAACTTGCAGGGACTTTAGGGTAAATCTGGCCAACATGTGAATGCAGCACTTCCATTCCAGAGGAGATGTGTGTTAAAGCACTTTAAAAGCCTCGTGTGAAAAACCTCCTCCTGGAATAAAACTTTACTGAATTTGTTGAGAATTCTGAGAAAACAAACATAGGCACACCCTGCATGGTTGAAAGTCTCCTTTGCTAATCTGCAGCAACGGGGCCATTTTAATAATTAGCATTGCTAGTGTGTTCTAGGCATTAAAAGTAGCACAAATATATAGTACTCAATGTATATCACTATATACTGTGAAGTGTGCATGTGTGTATTCAGTGAAATGTATTTCCAGGCAGCATACTTATTTTGAAATATCAGACTTAAATCCTTGCGGGACTGGGGTGTGTGGAGGCCCTGGACCTTGAGGGCCGGGGGCCCCTCATTTTAAAATCTGGGGGGCCTTCATTTTAAAGGGGGGCTGGGGGCCCAGGGCGCCCTCATTTTAAAATCTCATCTTGGCCCATTCCAACCTTGCTATGCCCCTGGTGGTCACTACACATGGGTTTCTGCACAACACCTGCACAGAAGAAACTCCCATGTAGAAAATGTGTCTCTTGTAAATTGACCCTGAATTTTCCATTCATGACTGGGATATTTGAAAGTTAGAGTCAATAATAAAAGAACACCACACTGCTTGTGACAGGAAGGGGCAAATTACAATGATTTCTTAGTCTGGCAGGGGCTGGTTTTGGCCCTGGCAGAACTTGGCTGTCTGCTCCTGTTGCAAATGCCTCTATCTAGTGTGGCAAACTAATGTATCCTCCTCCCCTTTGGTGTCAAAGTAAGCACTGGTGTGGTGAATGCACATATACCCCATCATGAGCCAACAGTCATCATAAGACAAAGGCTGGCAGGAATCATTCACTGGTTTATAGACCCCCACCACCACTACCACCTTCTTCTTCCCCTATTTTGCTAGAGGCTATTTGGGCAGGTGATCCTCCAGGACAAAGTCATGTTTTTTTAAAAAGAATGAGATGAGACAGAGAAAATGACACTTGGAATCCTTGCATAACTCCTGACTGTTGCTCTAAGTCTTTTACAGAGATGGCTCATGTTTTCAGGTTTTGATCAACAACCATGTCTAGATGGTACAGTGTTCCTTTTAACAGGGATTTCCAGATATTGTTGACTACAAGTCCCATCATTCCTGTCTGGACAGGGGCGCAATTTCAGTGCTTGCCCTAGGCGCTATTTTCCCTAGTTACGCCTCTGTTAACATCTTAGCTAGATTTACCTCAAAGTCCCTGCAAGCTCTCGAGGAGCATTCAACAAAAGATTCAGGATTTTCATTGTGTGTTAGAGTGTAGCCCAATATATATCCAGGGTAACAAAAATCCACTTTTTGTGTTGGGGATTTTTGGGCAACTTCAAACTTGTAGTAAAGTCTGCTGTGTGAAAACCCCCCTGGCACCATTACAGCTCTCCTTTCATGGACAGTGAAAACTGTTTTGTTCCAGCAAGTGCTTATTTAAATAACTGCTTTTTAAATAGGGTGCTTAAGCTACTGATATTTTTTACTTTATTGTTTTTCAGTCTACTTTCCAGTAGGCTTATGAGATCACCACACAGGGATAACTCAATGATTTAGTTATGATGACATCCACCCCAATTCAAGATGGCAGACACATGAACATCTGAGGTGCAAGAGATCTAACTTGTGGACCTTGATTTGCACCAAATTTAGTCCAGATGTAGAGACAGTGAAAGGAAAGCGAAATACAAGCTTGACTTGTATTTTTGAGCTGATATTATGGTAAAGTTATCTGAAAGATGGGTGTCAGATGTTTGGACAGGGGCGCAATTTTAGTGCTTGCCCTAGGCGCTATTTTCCCTAGATATGCCTCTGTACCACTGTCTTTCTTATTCCGGCAAATGAGGGAAACTTCAGTAGCTCTGCTTGTGCCTCTGCTCATTCAGAGCAGCATCAAGGCTCCTTAGGAGTCTGCAACAGCCCTAGGGTGCAGTATTATGTGTCCATAACACTGATCATCATGTAAGCCCTTTGTAGCCTACTTTCCTAAAGGAAAGTAACACTTGGGGGGTGCTGGGGTGGCCCAGAGAGAGTGGTGGTGTAGTGCACATAGGGTGCCAACCACCCCCATGGGTTTCTAACCCATGGGGTACAGGGTTCTGTTGTTTCTGAGGTTTTCTGAGCTTGGATTCTATGATAGCAAATGAGATTTTCAATGAGACACCATGAATCCACTCTAATTTGCTATCATAGAATCCACACTCAGAAAACCTCTGAAACAACAGAACCCTGTACCCCATGGGTTAGAAACCCATGGGGGTGGTTGGCACCCTATGTGCACTACACCACCACTCTCTCTGGGCCACCCCAGCACCCCCCAAGTGCACTTATGGGGCTGCTGAAAGCTCCATTATAACTTATGAGGAAAAACCTTAAAGACGCGTGAACTTCAACAATTCCCCAAAAATCAGCCCTCTGCCCAAATCCTTTGAAAAAATTCAGGTAGCTTCCTTGCCCCTACCCAGTACTACCACCAATCCCACCCAGCACTAGGACACCCCTTTCCCCCAACATGAAGCAATACACCCTTCATGGGGGAAAACCTTAAAGATGCGTAAACTTCAAAAATTCACCCAAAATCAGCCCTTTGCCCAATCCCTCTGCAATTGGGGTGGTAACCTCCACCCATTAGGCAATACCACCCCACTCCACTCTTTTGACCCAGATCCCACATTATGCCCCCTATCTTCCCCAAAGACACTAAAACTTCAAAAATTCACCAAAAATCAACCCTTTGACCAATCCCCCTGAAATTTGGGTGGTAGCCTCCACCCATTGGGCAATACCACCCCACCCCACTATTTTGCCCCTGGGGCCCACTTTTTTGCCCCAAATCAATTCAGATTCGGACCCAAATAAATTCGGGTCCGAACCGAATCGGGGGTGTGTGTGATTCGGGAGGGCCATATTCGGCCACAGAACAGAACGGGGGTATTTCGGCTCGGGTCTGAGCCAAAACACCGAAAATCCGAATTGCACACCCCTAATCTGGGGATCCCTGTTAGAGGGAACACTGTTGGCGTGGAGGGGAGCAGAAGCTTCACAAAAGATAAAGTAGTTTCTGGCCAGAGTTGTCTCTGGCTTTTGGTGACCATTTAAGGAACAAAAGGCACAGTTGCTGGCGCCGGGTGTGATTTACTTCTTCATCGCAGACGTTGAGAAGAGAAGACTGGTAATCACAAAATTCATATAACATACAGCACAGGTTGCTAGTCATTAATTTACAAGGCATTGTTTCCATGCTTTGCCCTGTAAATGGCCTTCCATCCATCCAGAACCTGATTCTTAATTGGGAAGCTCAGCCTATCAAGCAGGCTTCACCTCTGATATATCACAAGTGTTTTCCAGAACCTATTCTTAAAATTAAAAGCAACACACTGTAAAGATAATGCCAGGTTGCTTTGTAGGTGGCCAACTCCTCCCCCACCCTTGTCTTTTGATCAAAGATGCTCTAAATCTGTTTTTAAATGGCTTTTTAAATATTGATGGATGGTTAGAGATACATACATTATGTGCTGTCTTCCTATGATTGGAGAACAAAGCCTCTGCTGCATTTTACATTAAGATGAACTTATTAAAGAGAACATTACAGTTAAAAGTTATGATTTCTCCTCCACTGTTAGAAAATAATGTCTAAATAACAACGGCTCAGGTTATGTCTCCTATTTAATATTCCACAAGATTGTACTGAAACAAGAGCTGACGGTTCTCTGACTATAACTCATTTTGCTTTAATACTGAAAGTGTCAGAATCTATTGTTTTGTTTTTCTACAAAATGGGCTTTGATTTTCCAATGCCTATGTAGCTGGAAGGTTTATTTTCTGGACCTCAGCAGTAATTTGTTTCAACCACCTCAAATGACAGTGGCTAAGTACCTCATCATACAAAATGTCTGTATAACTCCACCAAGTTAGTGGGTAAATCTTGTCTGAAGTGCTACATCGGTTATGATTATCTCATAGATTAAAAATAAATTTTTCAAGTCAGTGACCCATTATTCTGCTCTCTTTGGTTGCAAATACTGCACACAGTTAGGTTGTTCAAATCCCATTGAAAGGAATTTAAGCAACCCATTACTGTGTTCAAGATTGCTTTGTCTGGAATTTTTACTTGCAATGATAAGCAAAGGATCTTAATCAAAGGATTGGGATGAAGGATGAGAATAGGAATTCCCTCCTGCTGATCAGAGGGTAGGGTTTGTAATAAAGCAACTGGAATCCCATCACCAGCCCGATGATTCCAGTTCCAATGATGGGGAGAGATCCCAATCATTAGGGGGTGTATGTGTGTGACTGGGATCTCCCCCACCAATATAAAGTTTATCAAACTGTCAATATATGCTTCCCTTTCTATTAGCCTACTACCTGCCATTCTGTGTGTTTGTGTCCGTGTCTGTTTGTATGTCAATGTGCCCCCCCCCCCACACCAACTGCACAACGTCTGGACCAATATAAACCAAATTGGGTACAGTTGTAGGGGCACATAGGGACACCTCAACAGTATAGATTGTGATGATGTCATCCGGCCTGATCCAAGATGGCGTCTGCATAAACATTTGAGGCGCAAGTGGGCTAACTTGTGAACTGCCTAACTGATTTGAACCAAATTTGCTACAGCTGTAGGGACACAAAGGGATGCCCCAATGGTGTAGTTGGTGATGATGTCACCCACTGCAATCCAAGATGGTGTACGTGTGAACATTTGAGGCACAAGTGCACTAACTTGAGGACTGTCTAACCTATTTGAACGAAATTTGGTACAATTGTAGTGAGTGACACACAGGGACACCTCAATGGTGTGGTTTGTAATGATGTCATCCACCCTGATCCAAGATGGCAGACACATAAACATTTGAGGTGCAAGAGATCTAACTTGTGGACCTCGATTTGAAACAAATTTAGTCTAGTTGTGGAGACAGTGAAAAGAAAATAGGTTGATTAGTTCTTACTAGAAGAACTTGTTGTAATTTATAATCCACTCTATGCCAATACCTCAGGGAGAGTTGCAGCATGAAATAGGTTAGCTCATGCTCCGTTAAAGTGCTCACACAACCAATGAACTCACAACACTCAAATAAGAACAATGAAGACTGGACATATCAGACACAACATGCAGCAAATGTCATCTATGAGCTGCCATCAGCTTGTACAGGTCATGCACTGAAACAAAGCTACTTTCATCTGAACAATCCAAAACTTTTCAACCAATCTGTAGCAAGAAGTTGTCATTTAAATGTCCCATGACATGGAAAAAGGTTTAATGTAATGAACATTTCTCAGGGATTTTGGAATTTGACTGTTACCTAGCATTCTTCTGTTTATTCCACTGGTAACCTACCCCGCCACCTGAATAACTGATATCTTATAAACTAATAATCCCAACATCTAACTGAGCAAAGAGGCACCTTTTATTCTTTATTTAGCAGGGGGAGAGCAAATGGCCCTATCCATCCCCTGCACAGCATCTTTCTCATGGCTGTTGCTGGTGTCTATCGGGGATGTGCAAACAGGTTCGACGTTGAACGTGTTCAACATCAAACCTGTTCGGTTAAACCGTTGGGGGTAGGGATGTGCGGTTCGGTTCGGATCCGGACCGGTTCGTCCGAACCGGTCCGGATCCGGCGGCTCGATCCCGGACCGAATCGGGCCCTTCCGGGACCGAGCCGGACCGAATTCGAGCCGGTTCGGTACCGAACCGGCTCGGGTTTCCCGAACCGGTTCGGGAATGAAATTGAGTCTCTGGAGTGTCTCTTTAAAGTTCCAAGTCTGTCCTCCATTTTGTGTCTCCTTCCCGAAACTTTTGCTCCTCCTTGCATCCATTTTGTGATGCTATTTCCAGGCATTGTATTGGCTGCGCTATTGATCCTTGATTGGCCAGAATGAGTCCTTTGGTCTGGTAGGCTGCTTGGCTGTTGCACTGTTGAGAGCTGGCACCCTGTTGGCCGTGGGGGGAGTGCAAAGGTGGGGGCTCCCAAAGGAGGGAATTTCAAACCTATATAAACCCAAGCCTCTTCTCTGGAAACTTCTCTTGGCTGCAGTTGTGGGATCATCTCTGAGACCTGCTTGCCCTTTGCTGGCTGCTCTGGTGTCTCTGTGAGTCCTGACTGTGTCCTGTGTCTCTCTGTGTGTGCTCTGTCTAATCCTTTGTCCACCTGCCCTTTGTGACTCTCTGTGTGTCTCCTCTCTCTGTCTGTCTCTTGTCTGTATACTGTGTGTTACTTCACTTTACTTTCTTCTTAATTTCCCCCAATTTTCCCTGTTCCTTGTCTGTCTGCTTTTCTCCCCCCCCTCCCCCCCTTTCCCTTCTCATCCTTTGGGCCTACCCTCCCCCTCCCCCACTCCCACCCACTGCATCCTCATTGCTTTAAATCTTCTTCCATTAATTATTGCTCTTTGTCCTGCCTTGTTGTTGTCCAACTTTTTGATTTTCACATTGCATTCCATTGGTTTCAGTTATATATTGCTTGCTGGTTTTGCTTAAATTGTACCATTTTGTTTGTTTCTGCTGACTGCTGCCGCCCTGCGAGTTGGTTCCCTGAATCCCTCCCCCCCACCCCCAGAGGATTCTGTTGTTGTTTCTTGTTGTCCCATATAATCAGTTTTGGTTCCCTGCTCCAAACTTGCCCCTCCAAGTCCAACCACACCCCACCCCAACCCCACCCCATCCAGCCTTCTCCCAAGTTTGCTGCTGCCAAACCGAGTCCAGTTTTCTTTGCTTGGTTCCACTTATTCATTTGCTATTATTAATTTGCAGCAATTGTGGTTTCATTGTCTCTGTTCACTTAGTGGCCCCCCTCAGAGTCTGTGTTTGGTTCCCCCTCCCCACACCCCCACCCCCAAGTTTTTTCTGCTGGTTATAGTCTTTCTTTAAATTTTTTTTTAAACTTCTGGCTTGTGTTCTCTTGATATATATTGCTTTATATATTTTGCTACCCTCCTCCTCCTCCTCCCCCCCCTGCCTGCCCCCCCACCCTCCCTCCTCCCAGACCCTACCCTAGCCCAGGCCCAGCTCCTCCCCCAACCACCCCATCCAGCCTAATCGCTGCTGCTGCCCGAGTTGTTCCAGTTTCTCCTTTGCTGTTTGTTGTTGCCCCCTCCCCTTCCCCCCAACACCCCTCTGCCACACACTAGCCCCCAACCACACACACCCTCTCTGCTCCCCCCACCCCACCTCTTTTTCTCCTTGCCCCTGACTCTCTCCACTCACCCCAGGCCCCCTGCCACACACTAGCCCCCAACCACACACACCCTCTCTGCTCCCCCCACCCCACCTCTTTTCCTCCTTGCCCCTGACTCTCTCCACTTACCCCAGGCCCCCTGCCACACACTAGCCCCCAACCACACACACCCTCTCTGCTCCCCCCACCCCACCTCTTTTCCTCCTTGCCCCCGACTCTCTCCACTTACCCCAGGCCCCCTGCCACACACTAGCCCCCAACCACACACACCCTCTCTGCTCCCCCCACCCCACCTCTTTTCCTCCTTGCCCCCGACTCTCTCCACTTACCCCAGGCCCCCTGCCACACACTAGCCCCCAACCAAACACACCCTCTCTGCTCCCCCCACCCCACCTCTTTTCCTCCTTGCCCCCGACTCTCTCCACTTACCCCAGGCCCCCTGCCACACACTAGCCCCCAACCAAACACACCCTCTCTGCTCCCCCCACCCCACCTCTTTTCCTCCTTGCCCCCGACTCTCTCCACTTACCCCAGGCCCCCTGCCACACACTAGCCCCCAACCACACACACCCTCTCTGCTCCCCCCACCCCACCTCTTTTCCTCCTTGCCCCTGACTCTCTCCACTTAACCCAGGCCCCCTGCCACACACTAGCCCCAACCACACACACCCTCTCTGCTCCCCCCACCCCACCTCTTTTACTCCTTGCCCCCGACTCTCTCCACTTACCCCAGGCCCCCTGCCACACACTAGCCCCCAACCAAACACACCCTCTCTGCTCCCCCCACCCCACCTCTTTTCCTCCTTGCCCCCGACTCTCTCCACTTACCCCAGGCCCCCTGCCACACACTAGCCCCCAACCACACACACCCTCTCTGCTCCCCCCACCCCACCTCTTTTCCTCCTTGCCCCCGACTCTCTCCACTTACCCCAGGCCCCCTGCCACACACTAGCCCCCAACCACACACACCCTCTCTGCTCCCCCCACCTCTTTGGACCGCTGCTACTGCTGTGTCCTCCCCCCACACCTGAAACCCCCCTCCCTGCTGCGCTGCGCTTCTCCTCTCTCCTCTTTCTCTCTATCATCTCTCTTTCTCCTCTCTCTCTCTTTCTTTTCTCTCTCTCTCCTCTCTTTCTCTTTGTCCCTGCCCCCCCTCTCTTTTCTCTCTCTCTTAGTCTTTTCTCTCTCTGCTCCCCTTCACTTTCCACCTCCTCTCCCACAGCTGCAGCCACACACAGTAGCCTACCCACCTGGCGGCTGCCATCGGTTTTTTTTTTCTTTTTATAGTTTTTGGTTGATTTTGTCTCTGCTTGGGGGTGAGTTGAGCGACACAAATAGTGTTGTCTCCTCACTTCTGCCCCTCCATCGTTGTTGAACTACCCCGGTTGCCTGTGTGCCTCGTGCGGCCGCCCTGCTGTGTCTCAGCCCAGGGTGGCTGGCTGGCGGCGGCGAATCCGTGACCAGCAGTGAGCGGCAGGAGAAGGACCGGAAGAAGAGGGGTTAGTGCGTGTGCGATTGTGCACCTTTTGTTGCCCCTTTCTCTCCCTAGCTGGCGGTTTTAAATAGGGACACCCCTATTCTGAAATGCATTTGGGTGTGGGGAGGAGGGAGGGAACCTTGGAGAGGAGATGTACTGTTGTAAAACTTGTGTCTTCATGCCCATGCCCAGTAAAGAAATTGCTGCTGTGTGTTGCGTTGCATTGCATGCGTCTTGCAGGTGGTTTTTGAACAGGTGCCTTCCAGAGTGCTTCCTTGCCTCTGGGGCAGTCTGAGTGGGGTCCAGGGTTCTGATGCGATGCTGCCACTACATGCTGGGCCCATGCCATGCCAGAGTGCTTCCTTGCCTCTGGGGCAGTCTGAGTGGGGTCCTGGCTGGGCTCTGATGCTGCCACTACATGCTGGGCCAATACACACGTATGATGATGATCATGATGTTCAATCCATGAGGCTGCCATCAAGTGTTTGCTGCTGCTTGCTTGCCATGGCATTGGGCAGGCAGAGTCACAGAGTGGGTGGGTTCAACCTCTGTGTTGGTGTGACTGGGTTCTGGTTTTGGTTGTGTGCAATTTAGAGTCACTAAATAGGCTGCATTGAGTTTGATGCTCCCCCCACAGGAGCATTACTTGAGAACCACCCCCCAGAACCCACACTTTGTGTTCCAGTTCACTAAATAAGGGTTTCCTCCTTTGATCTGCAGGTTCCCAAGCGTTGACTGCATCCCTCCCCCACCCCCGGTAGGTGCTGTGCCCTCCCCCCATCCACTCCCCCCCCAAAAAAAGCTAAAAACTTGCCACCCACACCACAACTACTCCACCCAACTGCCCGTGCCACCCTCCCACACCGGGGTTCCACCCTTTAACCCCCTATTTTTCTAAAAAAAAACCCTCCCAGACCCATCTCCCCAATTGGCTTGGTGGTTGACTCCCAAATTCAAAAAGGACACCCTCCCCCTCACTTCGATTGGCTTCCCCCCCCCATATCAAAAAGTCTTCCTTTCCCCCCAATTGGCTTCCTTTTTTGAAAACAAACTTCTCCCCCGCCGCCTCCAAATCAGCTGCCTTTTTTTTGGCCCCTAAGCCCCTCCAAATTATTTTTTTGACCCTGTCTGGCCTTCCTCCTAAAGTCTCCCTCCTTCTGACCTAGCAGCATGTCTGAGCGCCGTGTGGCGGGCAGGGCTCGCTCAAGGCTGGCAGGCAGAGGTGGGAGAGGCCAGGTGCGGGGTGCGCCTGCGGCACGGGGAGGGAGAGGACGCGGGGAGCCTGAGGACACCCCAGTTCTCCCCATTGGAGAATTCTTTGCTCCGGCCCCATCTTTGGTGCGCAGGATTCAGTTCCCCACGCCTGCTGCCGCCAATCGCGGCAGAGGCAGAGGCACTGTTAGGGCTGTGGCGGGTCCCTCCTCGCCGGCGGCACCAGGTGCTGCTGAGCTACCGCCAGTTGTTGAGGTGGAGGAGACTGTGGAGTTGGAAGAGCAGGTAGAGGGCGGTGAGGACCGTGCGGCTGGCAGCGATGCAGCCAGGTTCTCCCTCCCTCTGGGGCCCCTTCCCCCTATCCTTTCGCCGCTCAGTGGGGCCCCCCCTCGTGAAGCCCAACACTCTGGTGGGGAGTGGTCTGGCGAGGTGGTGGAGGAGAGGCCTGCCTCTCCGATGCCAGTTGAGCCGGGCCCTTCCTCCGCTGTGGAGGGCGGAAGGGGCGGGTTGGGTGGCAGCAGTGGGCAGGCAGCGGCGGCCGCCCCCCCCCAGGACTGCAGCCACCCTGCGAGAAACGGCCTAGGACGGCGCCCAGGGCGCAGGAGGCCAAGGGCAGTGGTGCATGGGTGCATTTTGAGGTCCCTCAAGATGCCCCATTCCACGCCCGCTGTGTCCACTGCAGGATGCTTGTCAGCCGTGGAAGGGACCCTGCGCACCTGGGTACGACGCCTATGTGGAGACACCTAGAGCGTCACCACCCAGGTCTCAGGGGACAGGCTGGCAGCGCTAGTGCGCCTTGTGCATCTGCCACTAGGGCGGGCAGCGGCAGTGTGCCAGCCAGCAGGCAGGCTACACTGCCCGTCCAGCGGTGGACGCAGTCCTCGGGCAGCCAGCGTATTGTTCGCGTGGACCATCATCACCTCACCCGCCTCATAGGGGAGATGATTTCCACCGATGACCAGCCGTTTCAGGTGGTCGAGAACAACGGCTTCCGCCGTATTCTCCAATACCTGGCTCCCGAATACGTCATCC
Organism: Hemicordylus capensis; assembly: GCF_027244095.1. Lineage (NCBI taxonomy): Eukaryota > Metazoa > Chordata > Lepidosauria > Squamata > Cordylidae > Hemicordylus > Hemicordylus capensis. The sequence continues at coordinate 115,919,469 of NC_069658.1, read as the reverse complement.
CCTCAAGGACGACGTTCAGCCGGAACGTGGTCCCCTCCCTGTACCGCCGGTGCAGGGAGCTCGTGTCGGCCGAGCTGCGTGCAGCTCCGGCCGGGACAAGCATGCATTTCACGACTGACCTCTGGACCAGTGTCAGTGGGATGCACGCTTCTTTCCTGGCCCTCACTGCCCACTGGTGGGGACCGGAGAGTGAGGGGACCTCCGCGGGCGATGCTTCCGGGTCCGGCGCGGCTCCCGATGCACTACGGCACAGGTGGGCCGTCCTGCACGTGGAGACGATGGACACGAGGCACACCGCGGAGGAGGTGGCGGCCGTACTCGACCGCCAGATAGAGGAGTGGATTGGCGGGTGTCCACACCTCTCCCGCGGCTTCATTGTCACCGACAATGGAGCCAACGTTACCGCCGCTGTCGAGACAGTCATGGACTGTGTGAACATACGGTGTATGGCACACACGCTCCATCTGACCGTCAGGGACGCCCTTGGCCTTAAGGAGCTGAGGGCGTCCCAGGAGAAGGGGGCCCGCCCCATCGCAGGTGCTGTTGCTGCCACGGCCACGCTTGTGGATAAGTCCCGCAAGCTGGCCGCCCACTTCCACCGCAGCGAGAAGTCCAGGAGACTGCTTCGCCAGAAGCAGGATGACCTTGGCCTTCCTCGCCATCTCATCCCTACGGATGTGGAGACGCGGTGGAACTCCACCTTCCTCCTGTTCCAGCGCCTGTTGGAGCAGGAGAGAGCCCTTGTCGCCCTGGCGAGGGACGAGTCCTTGGATGTCTGCGACTTCTCGAACGCAGAGTGGAAGCAGATGTCCGAGGCGGTGTCGGCACTCGAGCCCTTCCAGCTTGCCACGAAGGGCTTGTGTGGCGACACCACTCCCTTGAGCCAGGCGCTGCCCACAGCTGTTGGTCTCGAGAAGCTGATGGGTGGACTCCATATCTCTCTGACCACGCCAGAGGGTCGTGCTCTGGCTGGGAGGCTGAGGTCTGGGGTTGACAAGCGGCTCGTTGATGTGCTGGGAGACAGGGAGGAGTATGTCCTCGCTTGTCTCTGTCACCCAGCCCTCAAGGGCAATGCCGTGAGTGCCGACGACTTGCCCAGGTGGAAGGGCATCCTGGTCGAGAAGGTTAGGGAGGAGGAGGCCGCTAGGGCCCGCAGAGACCAGGGTGTTGGTAGTGGTGCGGGGGCAGCCCTCGCGGCCCAACCCGCACCCAGCAGCAGCATGGGCGGCCAGCCGGCGTCAGCTTCCCCTTCCCGCACCCAGCTTCCCTAACCCTGTGCGCCTCCTCTCCTGCCCCCCAACCAGTGTCCAGAGCGAGCGGGTGTTTTCACGTGCCGGGGACGTGGTGACACCCTCTCGCTCCCGCTTGGACCCTGGTCTGGTGGAGCAGCTGGTCTTCCTTAAGGTGAACCTCCCCCTGTTGGGCTACCCCAAGCTGGAGTTTGAGACGGGCGAGTGATTACCGTGGGTTGCCCCATGGTTGGTCACCTGCCTGGCTCGACCTCTGCTTATCCCTACCCTCCCCCCTTCCACCTCTAGCTGAGCTGACGTGACAGATGCTGAGCCGTGCCAGCCAGTCGCAGCGTGTAGTGTGCCCACACAGAGATGCAGTTGTAGTAGTAGTTGTAGTGCTGCGACTGGCCAGATGTTTACAATGCCCACGCCCACCTAAAAAGAAACCCAATGCTGACCAGCACAGGCCCTTTATCTATCCACCTGTCAGCATTTGGGGACCTGGCGTGGGCACGGCACACCCCCCCAAAGTAGCACAGCCCACGGAGTACTAGACTTAGCGGCAGCGGCGGGTATACGTTCAAAAATGCAGTGTAGATATGTAAATACTGTATGTAAATAAACATGTAAATAATTTTTTCTTTAAAAACCCCATGTCAAAATCAAGCCTCAAAATTATGCAAAAGAAAGAAAAAAAGGTGACAAAGGGAGAACAAAATGATGAATGCCAAATGAATTGATTTTATTGAAAATGTCACCAGAAATCATGTGTGGGGGGCTTGGTTTACATGGAGAAAATGATTGGGTGATTTTTTGAAATGAAACGAATGAATTATTATCATCTTATGTTCATCTTGATTGTGGTCACTGTTGATGTTGGCTGATGGCAAAAAACCCAAAACCATCAGAATAGCAATGAACTGGCTGCCAACACAACATATTGATTGATAACTGTGCAGGGGGGGAATTGGGTCTGTGTGTGTGTGTGTGGTGCAGGCTCAGTCTGTCTCTTCCTGTTGTGTGTCTGACTGTCTGTCTGTCTGTCTGTGTGAATGGATGCCTAGCACTGTCTCTGTGTGTGGATGCTTTCTGTGTGTAGTGTGGTGTGTGTCTGTCTACATGTTTTTTTTCCTCCCCCCCATGCCTCCCTCCATCCTTCCCCTCTCATCCTCTCCCCTTCCTCTTCACCACCTTCCATCCTCCCTCCCTTCCAGCCCACCACCGCCTCACCTGCCCCCAACCCCGGTCTGGCAGATGATGAGAGTCTGGTCTCTCCCACCGAAGCACACACGTGAGCACGTGTGTGCACAAATATGTGGCTGACCAACTCTGAGCCGGACCCTCCCCCCTTCAATCCCCTCTACATCCCTCTCCCCCTCCCCTTTCCTCCCCCCTGCCTCCCTGCCTCCCTCCCTCCCCCCTCCTAGCTAGCAGCGCACACATACACACACAAAACACCTGTGGTGGCAAACACCACCAGCACACATGCACTCACACTGGTGCCACCACCTCTGCCTTGGGCCTCTGTGTCCTTGAGCAGATATGTGGTGGTGGACCAGAGAAGCATTTCTTTCCAGCAAGGCAAAAGGCATGCACTCACTGCACACACACACACACACACACGAAGAGGTGAAGACGAGAAGAGGCAACTTCTAGAACCAGCAGCAGCAGGTGAGTGTCGTGTAATTGTGTTGCTTCCCAAGGCCACTGCCCATGCTCAATGCTCAGTCTGCTGAAACTAAAGAACTAGCTACAATCACCCTTCCTCACATGCAGCTCAGCTCAGCTCAGCTCAGCTGCACAGCACACTGACTAACTAGACACTACAGCTGGTGGTAGAAAAAACAGAAGTCTAGATTCTAGAAGATGTCCTGGTGGATTTTAAACTTTCAAATCTGTGCTAGGATTGCCTTGCCTCCTCCTCCTCCTCCTGCCTGTAATTGTGCCCTCTCCCCTTGCAGTTGCGCCGTCGTGATGGGTTGGTGATGTGCGTGCGCCGTCTACTTAGCTCTCTCCTCCTCATGTTGGCTGGGCTTGCCAGGCACTGGCTGGCAGCAGCTGTTGGCTGTGTGCTAGGCTCAGGCTGTGGCGCGCGTGACTGGACTGGGAATGTTATTGTAGCGGCAACACTGGTTGTGGTGGTAGCAGTAGTAGCTGTTGTTGTTGCTGGGCTGGTGGCTGCTGGCCTGTGCTGACTCTGCGCACTTGGTCTGGTCTGGTCTGGTCATTGGGATGCAGATGTAGGGTGTGTGTGCATCATCCATGGGGAGCATCAGAGCAGAGCAGAGCAGGTTGGCTGGCTTCTGTCTGTCGGGCCTAGTCAGTGGCAGGCACTGAGTGAGGCGGTGGTTTCTTTGGGCATCACGTCACCCATCATGCAGAGCGGCAGGTCTGCTGCTCCGCCTCCTGCTTCTTCTCTGTGTGTGCTGCTCTTGTGCTTAGTGTGCTGCTCCGCTGCTGCTGCTGTGCTGGCAGGCAGCACAGCAGTGGCCTTTTTGTTAGATCAGAGAGTGGGTGTTGTCTCTCTGAGTGTCCTCCTCTTACTTGCTTGGATAGGAGTGGTGGTAGTAGGTAGGCATTAAGATGGACTGACTAGGTGTTACGTGTTAGGGCGCCCAGAGAGAGGCGCCAAAAAGATGGGGTGGCAATTGTTGGGTTGCTCCTAGTATTATTGGTGAATTTCTGAAGAAAATTTTTTTTCCATTGGCTAGAATGGGGGTTCGGGGCTGCCCCAGACCCGCCTCTGTGGGGTGGCAGCACCGCCAAAGTGGGTCCGGGGCCATGGCAAAAATGCCTTCAGTCCCTCCCAGCAATCCCCGTAGAGATAGGAGTGATGGTTCTGTTGTTTTTCTGAGGTGTTCTGAGTGAGTGTGGATTCTGTGATAGCAAATGAGAGTGGATTCATGGTGTCTCATTGGAAATCTCATAAGCTATCATAGAATCAACACTCAGAATACCTCAGAAAAACAACAGAACCATCACTCCTATCTCTACGGGGATTGCTGGGAGGGACTGAGGGCATTTTTGCCATGGCCCCGGACCCACTTTGGGGGTGCTGCCACCCCACAGAGGTGGGTCTGGGGCAGCCCCGAACCCCCATTCTAGCCAATGGAAAAAAAATTTTCTTCAGAAATTCACCAATAATACTAGGAGCCACCAATTGCCTTGGGATTTTTGGGGTGGAGGACACCCATGGGTGGCTACCACCCACCCCAGCTTTTTTGCCCCTAAGGGCTCCACATTGTGAGTTATGGGCAAAAATTTATTTTTTGAAAAAAATTTGTAAAAAATCAGAGGAAGGTCCAATCGACTTGAAATTTGGGTGGCAGGTAGAACACAATGTCCCCTTCAAAACCAGCCACTTTTTGTGATCCGAACCGGTTCGGTTCGGATCCGAACCGGTTCGAAACCGAACCGGACCGGGGGGGTGGTCTGGCAAAACCAAAACCGAACCACCCCGGTCCGGTCCGGACCCGGTTCGGACCCGAACCGAACCGGGAGAACCGGTTTTATGCACATCCCTAGTTGGGGGTTGAAATGAACCATCCCCTGTTGTGGGAGGTGGTGGTGGGTCTGTGGAGGTCCCCCCCGCCGGCCTCACTTTATGCTGCCCCTGGCCATTTTTCCAGCTCTTTGGCCCATCCAGCCTTCCCCCTCCACCGCAGGGGCCATTTTGGAGGCTGCCGCACCTGTACAATTGGCCTCTGCATGGCCTGGGTCAGTTGGATGTTTTAGCACAAATTGTTGCATGGGTATTATGGTGGGGGAAGAGAGATCTAGCATTTTTGGAGAGGTTTATGTCCTTATTTGCACTTTGCATAGGGCAGTTCATGGTGAATACTATTGAAGAGATGTGGACTTCAGGAAGCAAATTCTGTGTTTTATAGAGCAAAGTCTGTTGCATTCGTTAGTGAGCTGGTATTTTCTTGTTAGGTGTGTCAAATTCATGTCTGGGCTAAAAAAAAGCTCATGGTGATGGTGATTATTATTTATATACTACATTTCCACAAAAGAAATTTCACAATGCAGTTTATAAAGTAAAAGGAATGAGGGAAAAATGAAAAGGTGGTTGTCTGACACGTGGAGCTCATAATTTTAAAACAAAAAAGAGAAACAACAGCCACTGGAAGGATGCTTTACTGGGTTGAACAGAGACAGTTTTCCTCCCCATGCTAAATATGACAGCCATTGCTTTACAAAGTGCCTCTTTGCACAGGGACAGACAGATGAACCTAAATCTACAAAGGGTAGGAAAAAGCAGCAGGGGGGGACATTCAGTGTTGCTTTGATGCATCAACATTCCAACATGTAATCAGCTTTGTACCCATTGGATGACCTCTTCCAAAGTCATCACCACACCAGCCTTAGTAGATTATCCAGCAAGAGACATTGCATGCCATTTTACCAGTGCTATCTTGATGTCACTAATAAGCGAAGCCACCTTGACCTATGCCATCCATGTTGATTAAAAAGGATGTGGAGCTTGCAGTGTTGCCCATCTGGCTCAGTCATTCCAGTCACCAATGAAACACAGAGAAATGTGTATGTAATGATAAAAGAATGGGAGAAATTCACTGTTAGCTGTCAAAGAGGATTTTCCACCATCAGCATTAGCCATATAATATAGTGGCGGTGGAAGGCAATGAATGTGGAGAGAAGTGTGGGCAATCAGCAAGCTTTCATTCAGGGAGATGGAGGAGCCTGTCAAAGACACAAACAACTAATCAGTTGCTGACGCTGATTGATGGCCCTACGCACATTCAAATCTATCAAAGTGACCAAGTAACGTCTACCATTTACCCAGTGGATGTATAAACTGGAGGTAATATATGGCATCTAAGCAAATAGATCATTAATTCTGCTTAATATGTGGGGGCTTACATTTAAATCTTTTTCTAAAACAGCAATCTCTCCCTTCAGGTGAAAGGGCAGTGTGGGGAAAGTTCTACTGCGGTTGAGTAGGCAATAATGATTTTTTTAAACAAGTTACAAATTTGCTGTCTTTGATTTTATTTCAGCCTCCACCTCGCAGTTGTCACTTGCCATTAAATCTATCGGGGAATTTATTAACATGTTAATTAAAATGGCTGAAGAAGATCAGAAGTGATGGACTAGCTGAGGCAGAGGATTGCTTTTTAGCCTTGCCTGATGCTTCTAAACTATAGTCAAGGAGCCACCATCTCCTCCTCACTGCCTCACCTTCCAACCCTACCACACCCCTCAGCTTTGCTCTTCTTGTTTCATGCTGTCAGGATGGGGGTATTAAATGGAGACACAGAGTTAATTGCATTTCATTACTCCTTGGCTTTTCATTAATTGTACGTGCCCAAAGCATGGCTTTAAGGTCCACTTTTTCCTTGCATCAAATGCATTTGTCAAGTGATAATTTGGATTATAATTAAACGAAAAATTGAGGTCCCCACTGAAACAAATTAGAATTGACACAGGATTGGACAAGAGGAAGTGAGCAGTTGACTAGCCTTCTGTACCAGCACAAGCGTTCATTTCCTTTCAGTGTCAGTTTATGAGACAGAGGGACAGGAGGGTTATAGTCACTGAATCCCCTGTATTTTCCAGAATGAATGCAACCTCCCCATCAAAAAACCCCCCAAAGAACATCCAACTACTAATACTAGGGTCAGAAGAGCAAGTGCCAAATGTGCAAAACTGGTCGACCAGTTCGTCTGGCAGCTACTCGGGGACAGGCCTTCTCTGTTGCTGCCCCTGGGCTTTGGAATGCGCTTCCTGTTGAAATAAGAGCCTCCCCATCTCTGGCAACTTTTAAAAAGCCTTTAAAAACACATCTCTTCACCCAGGCTTTTAATTAGATGTATAGTTTTAATACTTTTATGTTGGGTTTTAAATGATTTTATTTCTTGTTTACACAGTCAGACAGGTGTTATTGACTGGTTTGTTCTATCCAGACATTGAGTCCTTCCCAAGTAGGGATGTGCAAAACATTTCGGATACAAAACGTTTTGTACCCAAAACAGCCTGTTTGGGGTGTTTTGTAGACAAAACAAAACACCCATTTTCCAGATCCAAAAGTTTTGTATACAAAACAAAACGTCCCTCTTTCGGCTACAAAACGTTTTGTTGTTTCGGACCTCCATTTTGTGGTGATCTCTGAGTCAGTCTCCATTTTGTGTTTGACATCTCTTTGAATTTCCCACCCTTCCAGCCTTCTGATTAGTGACCTAAATCATGGGCTGACCTGCTGACAATTCCCTCCTAGTTCCCCATTGGCTCTTTTGCTTCTTCCTACTCTTTACTGACCCCACATTGGCCAGGGGGAGAGTTGCTAACCCATGGGGTGCTGGGTTCTGCTGTTTCTGTGGTGTTCTGAGTGTAGATTCTCTGGTAGCATATGAGAGTGGATTCTTGTTTTTCACTGAAAATCTCATATGCTACCAGAGAATCTACAATGAACACCTCAGAAACAACAAAACCCAGTACCCCACAGGCTTGTGGGTATGGGGGTGGTTGGCACCCTATGTGCACTACACAACCCCTTGGGGCCCCCAAGTGGAATTATGGGGCTGCTGAAACCTCCATTATTCCCTAAGGGAGAGATCTTAAAGACACGTAAACTTCAACAAACCACAAAAGATCAGCCCTTTGCCCAATTCCTTTGAAATAATTCTGGAAGTTTCCTTACCCCCATTGGGCATTACCACCCACCACACTCTGCTCTGGGTCATCCCTTTCCCCTTGATTTGAAGCGATACATTTGCTGGAATCCCCATTATTCCCTATGGGAAAATTCTTAAAGATGTGTAAACTTAAAAAAAAAATCACCAAAAAAAAACCAGCCCTTTGCCTAATTCCTTTGAAATTTGCATGGTAGCTTCCACCCATTGGACACTACCACCAACACCCACTCTTTTTGCCCAGGGACCCTTTTTAAAAATCCAAATCAATTCAGATTCGGATTTGGAAAATTTGGCTACAAAACAAAACAGGGCTGATTCGGACTCAGAAAATTTGGGTACAAAACAAAACAGGGATGTTTCAATTCGGATACAAATCGAAACAAGAAAATTCCAAAATGCACACCCCTATTCCCAAGGACCTGGGATGGCTGAATTTTATCATCAATACTGTTGGTTATTATTGATATCATCACAAAATATAGGCTGTTCCCAATAAAGTTGCTTTTTGTAACTGGCTGATGGTGATTTCTGTGGCCTCTATGGTGTTGAGGTGCTCTTCAAGTTGTTTTGGAATTGCACCTAGGGTGCCAATTACCACTGGGATTATTTGGGTCTTTTTCTGCCACAACCTTTCAATTTCAATTTGTAGATCTTTGTATTTTGTGATTTTTTCTATTTCTTTTTCTTCTATTCTGCTATCCCCTGGTATTGCTATGCCGATTATTTCAACTTGTTTTTCTTTCTTCTCGACTACTTTTCTATCTGGTGTATCGTGTGGCAGATGTTTGTCTGTTTGTAGTCGGTAGTCCCATAATATTTTTGCATCTTCATTTTCGACAACTTTTTCAATTGTATGGTCCCACCAATTTTTGGCTACAGGTAGCTTGTATTTTTTGCAGATGTTCCAGTGTATCATCCCTGCTACTTTGTCATGCCTTTGTTTGTAGTCAGTCTGTGCGATCTTTTTACAACAGCTGATTAGGTGGTCCACTGTTTCATCTGCTTCTTTACAAAGGCGGCACTTGCTGTTTGTGGTGGATTTTTTGACTTTTGCTCTTATTGCATTTGTTCTTAGTGCCTGTCCTTGTGCAGCCAGTATTAAACCCGCTGTTTCTTTCTTCAAGTTGCCATTCTTAAGCCATTGCCAGGTCTTGGTGATGTCTGATTGTCCACTTATATTGTGCAAATATATTAAAATAAATTATTATTATTATTATTATTATTATTATTATTATTATTATTATTAATTACACTTCTATACTGCCCCACACTCATGTCTCTGGGTGGTTCACAATGATAAACAGTTAAAAACACATATTAAAAACACATAAAACAATTAAAAATGAACAATTTAAAAACCAGTCATAACATTAAAAACCTATACCTTATTAAGAAGCTGAAAAAGCCTGAGTAAAAAGATGGGTTTTAAAATCTTTTTTAAAAATTGTCAGAGATGGAGAGGATCGTATCTCAATAGGGAGTGCATCCCATAGTCCCGGATCAGCAACCGAGAAGGCCTGTCCCTGTGTGGCCACCGGACGAACTGGCGGCAACTGGAGATGGACCTCCAGAGACGACCGCAATGGCCGGTGGGGATCATAATGAAGAAGACGTTCTCTCAAATACTCAGGGCCTAAGCCATTTAGGGCTTTATAAGTTATAACCAGTACTTTGTATTTTGCCCGAAAACCTATAGGCAGCCAGTGTAACTCCATCAGCAGAGGTGTAATGTGGTCTCTCCGAGATGACCCAGTGACCAACCTGGCTGCTGCATTCTGAACCAACTGACGTTTCCGGACTACGTACAAAGGTAGCCCCACGTAGAGCTCATTACAGAAGTCAATTCTGGAGGTTGCCAACAAATGTACCACTCTTTTGAGGTCATTGATTTCAAGAAACGGACACAGCTGGCGTATCAGCCGGAGCTGATAGAAAGCACCCTTGGCCACCGCCTCAACCTGAGAAACCAGGGAGAGGTGTGAATCCAGAAGTACTTCCAGACTGTGAACCTGTTCCTTTTGGGGAAGTGTGACCCCATCTAGAACAGGTAGATCAAAATCATCTCTAGAGTTTTAGTGTTAATGATTTTAATGTTTAAATTATTTTAATTGTAAACTGTCCAGTTATGCACATTTTGGGTGGTATAGAAATATGTTAAATAACATAATAAAGAAATTAAAATGCACAGCATCAATAATCAGATTTCTTCAGGCTTCATCCCAGCATATTTTTACATACAGTATAATTTACTCCTGATTTTTTAAAATCTCTCATCAGTTTTATACAATTAATGCAAATGTAATGGTGCAATTCATAATTTGAAGCATGTAGTCTCTTAAATTATTTGAGTGACAACAACACATATGAATATTTATACAAAATAGTGATTCATAGATTCTATCCTTCAGAATATTTAAGAGATTGAATAGAATTGAAATATGATGCTGAAGAACAGCCATCAAAGGGCCAGCACATCCAATTAATATATTTTCAGAGTCTATAAGCAAAACAAAGTGTAATCATTGTTGATGTTTTATTTAGCTTGCATTCAAATTACATTTTTGTGGATTCAATGAAAGACCTGAAAAATAATCTAAAGGAAAAACTCATTATTTGTGAGTGTTCACCTTATCTACAGCCAGTCCAAGATGTTTTGATGCCTGAGGCAGAAAATTGAAATCCACTCCCCCACCACAAAAATGTTAAAGAAAATAACTAACAATTTGTTGCCCTTTAATGGTGCCTGAAAAATGAAGTATGAAACAGTTCACTATTATTTGGTCCAGTACTGCCATAGAAAGAAATGAAGAAGGCCATTTATGTAGGCATATGAACATCTTGTCCAACAGAGGTATGCAAGACCTTTTTTGTTTTGCTATTCTATTTGTTTGTTTCATTATAAAAGCTTCATTTAGTTCATTATTCATTAGTTAAAAATAAGTTTTTCCTGGTATTTTTTGTTACTCCCATTCATTTTCATTTCTTGTTGCTTTCACAGAGTGAGCTAGCTGCTTTTCTGCTGCATGTAACTTCTGTGTTTCCCATCCAATTATCATGAAATTATCATGAATTCCATTACCCCTCCTAGGTATCCTCCTAGGGATCATACCTGCCAAATCTCACACAGAAAAGATCCCTGTTTTATAGTCTGTTTCAAAAGTGATGCAGTCATGAAGTCTACCTACTATACGAACTAGTATTAAATAGAAATGCAAACAGTAGAAGAAGACTTTTGGCTGACATTTTATTGATTGATTGATTTGATTTGATTTGATTTGATTTGCATACCACCCTTCCAGACTGGCTCAGGGCAGTTTACAATTAAAACAAACCACTAAAACAGTGAAGAGCTAAAACAAATTAAAAAACAATATAACAATTAACAATTTTAAAACATTTTAAAACAACAATTAAACAATTACAGTGATTAAAAACCCCAAAATCGGGTTTTTAATTTTAAGATAAACCAGATATTAAAACCCCCAAAATTTGGGAAGCTGAGAAAGCTTGAGTGAAAAGATGGGTTTTCAGGTGTTTTTTGAAAATTGCAAATGGCAAAAAAAGCGGGATGCACGCCAAATGGAAGAAAAGAGACTGTGTGATAGCTTTAAGTGCTTACTACTGTCTTGGGAGACCAATTTGTAGGTGTTTCACCTGACTAAAATTCTCTTAATTGGTATCGGATTATATATTCTCAAGCCTTTCGGCTTGTTAATCAGTAAGTGTCTTTCGTCTCAGTAAGATGTAAGAGGAAAGGTCGCCTCTATAGAGATTGTAAGCCTAAACAGGAGGAAAGTTGGTATGTATTGCTTTGTGTATAAGGGGGAGGACATTGTTAACATTATCACGATTATTTATGAAAACTCTTGGCTGTGAGACTTGTTAGATTTTGTCTTATTGTTACAGAATAATTATGCTCTCTGATGAAGGATCAACCGAAATAGGCTTAAGAATCCCGGGTTAGCCTATAGGACTTTGGACTTCCTCATAGGATTTCTCCAGTTTGGCAAGAACTTTTAGTCCTCTTTGTGAAGCTACATTTCTCTACATGCACGCTCAGACATCATCAATCATATCAATGTTTCGTCAATCATTTGGTATTTTCATCTATGTTGGAGTACTACTTCTCATATGGACTAATATACTTCTATTTGCAGCATATTTATGTGCTTGTTCATATATATATTCAATGCTTGTTATGATCATTTATTCATTATTAGAGGTAAAAATATTTGGGTATATGCATGTGTAGAATTATTTGTTAGATTACTGGTACTTGTTCTAATTTTCCAGATTATGGATTGGCATGGTTTCATTATAATATAGCATCCTGTATCTGTTTTACGGACATATGTGTCTTGCCTTCTTTCCTCTACACAGATTTTTGGCCAATCTAGCAGTGGTTCCGCTACCAATATATTTTCATGGTCCCTGAGCATTTGCCTTTGCACGGTGTTTTTTGAAAATTGCCAGAGATGGGGAGGATCGTATCTCAGCAGGGAGCACATTCAAGTCTTGGGGCACTGACCGAGAAGGCCCGTCTCCACGTAACCACCAAACGAGTTGGTGGAAACTGGAGATGGACCTCTTCAGATGACCTCAATGGGCGGTGGGGCTCATAATGAAGAAGACGCTCCCTTAGATACCCAGGGCCTAAGCCATTTAGCGCTTTGTAAGTTATAACTAGCACTCTGTATTTTGTCTGGGAACCTATTGGCAGCCAGTGTAACTCCATCAGTAAAGGAGTAACATGGTCTCTCCAAGATGACCCAGAGACTAACCTGGCTGCCGCATTCTGAACCAACTGAAGTTTCCGGACTACGTACAAAGGTAGCCCCACGTAAAGCACATTACAAAAGTCAAGTCTGGAGGTTACCAAAAGATGTACCACAGTTTTGAGGTCATTGATCTCGAGAAACGGGTGCAGCTGGCATATCAGCCAAAACTGATAGAAAGCACCTCTGGCCACCGCCTTAACCTGAGAAACCAGGGAGAGGTGTGAATCGGAGAAGTACTCCAAGACTGTGAACCTGTTCCTTTTGGGGAAGTGTGACCCCATCTAGAACAGGCAGATCAAAATCGTCTCTGGAGTTCTGACCCCGCACAAGAAGTACCTCCGTCTTATCTGGATTCAGCTTCAGTTTATTCTCCCTCATCCAGCCCATTACTGCTTCCAGGCCGGCATTTAGGAAGGATATGCCAGCTCCTGGAGAAGTTGACATGGAGAAGTAGATCTGGGTGTCATCAGCGTACTGGTAACACCCAGCTCCAAATCCCCTGATGATCTCTCCCAGCGGTTTCATGTAGATGTTAAAAAGCACTGGAGAAAGTACGGAGCCTTGCGGGACACCATACTTAAGCTCAGATTTTAAAGAGCAACAGTTTCCAATTGACACCATCTGGAATCTATCTGAGAGGTAGGAGCAGAACTACTGTAAAACAGTGCCTCCCACCCGCAACCCCCTCAGACTTTCCAGAAGGATACTATGGTTGATAGTATTGAAAGCCAATGAGAGATCCAAAAGGACCAACAGAGTCACTCTTCCTCTGTCAATTCCCAATTGGAGATCATCCATCAGGCCATTGTATTCATTTTCCCTTTGTGTGGTGTCCATGGGTCAGAGATGAAGCTGCTGAAGCTGGCTTTGTCTGCTTGCCCCTTGGAGTGAAGGAGCAAGGGAAGTCAAGGCAGTCTTCAAGAGAAGAAGGAAAGTTTTGGTGGGTGTTAACATGAGCAGTGCATGGCTCTGCTGCCATCTCAAAAGGCATGGGAGGTTGGACTTCCCGTCAATGACATGGGTAGGCTTCTATATTATATAAAGGAAGGAACTGCTCTCTTGATTGACAGCTCTTGGAGTCACTCTTCTAGATCTATTAAATCTCTTTTGTTACCCTTCCTCTGTCCACTGTGTGATGCAGATCATTCACTAGAGCAACCAAGGTGGTTTTAGTTGCAGAGCTAGGTTGCAAGCCAGATTGAAATGGGTCACAATAAACTGCATCATCTAAGAGACCCTCTGTAGATTGACATTACCAAATTATCTATCACCTTGCCCCCATAAAGGAGATTCCTGCCCTGTAGTTGTCTGATTTGGAGGAATCAAAGGCTGGCTTCTTCAAGAGAAGTTTCACAACACCTCCTTGAACTCTGATAGCATTCTCCCCTCTCTCAGTGAAGCACTGATAATTGTTTCCATTCAGGAGGCTGCAGGAGGCAGCTTTTATTAGCCAAGAAGGGCAAGGATCCAGGGCGCATGAAGTTTTCCTCATGCTGCCAAAGATCTTGTCCACATCTTCAGGCAACACCAACTGAAGTGTATTCAATACAACATGACCAGACAATGTCTGAGGCAAGTCATTTGGTACTGCTGTCAACCTGGAATCCGAGTCAAGTATGACACACAAACTAGTCACAGCAGCTATCAAGGGCTCCTCCACAACCTCCAGAGTTCATGATGTAGCCATGATCTTGCCATCCAAAGCAGCTCTGCTGGTCCGCTCTGTGCAGATGCAATGAGGATGGAGGAGACAGGCTTTTTTTTCTTCCCTGGAGAAGTCTCTAAAATGGACTCCAGCCCATACTCTGTCAGATTCCTCACCAGTCTTTCCCTAATATTGCTCCAGCCTCAGTGTGAGTTGCTTATGACCCTTAGTTCCAAGATAAACTAAAGAGTTGACCAAACTTCACCAAGACAAGAGTGGGCATTCAAGAGCTATTGTGTTAAATTGTCAACCACCTGAGCAGTCTGTTCATACCAGAGACCCACAAGGTAATCAATAGAATTGCCAGTTCTAACACTAGAAAAGCCCTAAGGCCTGTCTGGAAACCATAAGATTCCTGTGTCAGGCCATTTCAATGGGTCCCCCAGTTGTGCAGATGGCTGAAGCTGCAGAAAACGCAAGTGGCTTAAGAGATGCCCATGTAGACCATCATGCAGACGTTCTCCACTAGCTCATCCTCCAATGGATAAGGGATTTGGATTTAATTGTCACAGTTCCCCTGCTCACACCAGGTGGCCAGAATGCACTCTGCTTCTGTTAAAAATGAAGCTGCACCTCTGATGCATCATCCTCTTGAAGAGAGTCACTAATTCTGGTAGAAGCCAGAGTAGTATCCTGTATGTCTAATGCAAATTTTCTATTTAAGGTAGGGTTCAGTGTAAAATGAGGCTAGTTGAGTGTAGACCTGATCAGCACTTATTTGAATGTAATGTCAAATAAATAAATAAATAAAATAAAATATAAATAAAGATTCCCCTCCTGTTGTCTACCTAAACAGACAAAGTAGCATTTGCATGCTGCAGACTTACATTAAAATTGTTTTATATCACTTCTCTGCCATGGTTTCTTGGGAATCCTGGGAATTATAGTTTGAAGATGTGCTGGTAGTTTTCTGTTAGAGATGCCTAGTTATCTTCACCCCCACCTCATCACAAAGTGACAATTCCCAGAGTTTTCTGGGAAGAGGGAATGACTATTAAATCAGTTTAAGTCTACAACATTGATGTGTCCCAATACAATCCATTATAAGAGCTCTGAATAATATTTTCTGCTCCTAGCTTCTTTCTCAACAATACTTACATTAGATAAACTTGATAAATTTCAAGCACTTGAGCTTAGATCAAGGTCTGATGAGAAAATCTGAATACATTTGCATGCTATTCATCCCATATTTCCACTCTATGGTCACTTTTAATATATGGATATTGCAGCCTTAGGATGCTTCTGGTTTACCAAATGCTATCTTTTTCATAATGAATGCAGCAGAGAATTACTTAGAGAGCTCACCTTCAAGTCCATTTGGCTTATTTCTTTTCAAGTCTGAAAAGGTTGACAGCAGGCAGAGAAGTTTCCTTAAACGTAAGAGATTGATAAGACGCTGTATCAAAGTATCAGTAGCAGAAGAAGTTAAAATGAAGAACCCAATGAGACTGGATTAGAATGAGGCTGCTTCATACATTACAGTTTTAGCATGTACATGTTATGTGCCCACCTTGTGTACTGGTACTGTAACACTTGAAGCAGTCACATGGATTTTTGAAATATGAGGCTAACACATTTTAGGTCGCCTTTGGACATAATGGGGAATCTGAGGCAAACTCACCTCAGGCTCACTTGCTGTGTTGTCCAAACGATTGGAACCATGGTTCCTGGATCCAACCACAGTTCTGAATTCACTGCCAAAACTCAGAATGAACCCTCAGTCTGTAGTGAGTTTCATTCACCCAGCCAAGGGTCCATTCCTTCCTCTGTGTCATCTGGATTGAGATTTTACCCCAAACCTCCTCTCACAGGCTTCCCTCACACTGGCTGGTACGGGCTGTCTTTGCAGGGTTAGAGGAAGCCTGCGCAGCCAGTCCCTGCCTCCTGGGATTGTGATTGACTGGGAGCATGCGGTGTGTGTGTGTGTGGAGGGAAACTGTGTGTCTTTGGGACCCTTGTTTGCCATTATGTGCAAAGTGGCCCATAGTTTCACAGTAATTCAGAGATGCAATTTGTTCTAAGAGATAATGAAGCTATTCTCACGACCAGCAAAAACAGGGCTTGAGGTCTGAAGGCGGGGTTAGCACTACCGTGTGGAACCTCGCCAAACTCCCAAACAGGGGTCTGTCAAAAGAGGGTCACCCAGTTCCCAGCCCCTCCTCTAAAACCAGGTTCAGCAAGCAGGGGAGGTTGCCTACCCCCTCCCAGTGCCCGTGTGGAGCCACGGAACGCTGTGGAACACTGCTTGAGGCTCCCTCCCCGGGGATACCATAGAGCCTGGATAACAGAGTGGGCTGCAAAGCACAGCAGAAGTTTGCTTGGGGAAAGCCTGTCCAGCAAACAGCACTGAGCTTCCTTAAAGTGGCAGGCACCTTGCAAATGAGCCCAAGGGAAAATATGAACATAGGAAGCTGCCTTCCACTGAGTCAGACCATTAATCCATCCAGTTTAGTACTGTCTTAGTCCTGTCGACACAGACTGGCAGTGGCTTCCTGAGGCTCTCAGGCGGGATTCCCGCTCAGCCTGACCTGGAGATGCCAGGCAGGGAGCTCAAATCCTTCTTCCTATAGCAGCCCTATCCCCTAAGGGGAATAGTTGCACAGACACATGTCATACTATTCATTCATTTTACATTTTACTAGCTGACCCTGCACAGAGCATCTGTGTGGTCTTGCACTGAGCATGTGGCATTGCACCCCCACAACGCTCTCGCTCGCTCTTGCCACCCCTGCTCTCCCCTCACAAGTCTCTCGCCACTCCCACAATGCTCTTGTTCGCTCTCGCCACCCCTGCTCGCCCCCCCACAAGTCTCTCGCCCCCCCACAAGTCTCTTGCCTCTCCCGCAACGCTCTCGCTTGCTCTTGCTAGTCCCACAATGCTCTCGCTCGCTCTCGCCACCCCCGCTCGCCTCCCCTGCAAGTCTCTCCCCCCCACAAGTTTCGTGCTCATGCTCGCTGTCCACCGTCTTTCTATCTCTGTCTCGCAGTCCTTGCTTCCCCCTGCCACTGCTAGGGACTGTCGCCTGCTCGCCTGACAGCCTCTGTTCCCTGCCACTTCACAGCGCCCCCGATCCAACTGTCAAACTGCTTTCCAGCCGCCCCGCAGGGCGCATGGCCCGTCTAGAAGAATTAATAATATAGAATATCCCGCTCTTCCTCCATGGAGCCCAGAGCAGGGTACTACATACTCAAGTTCCCCCTCACAACAACCCTGTGGAGTAGGTCAGGCTGAGAGTGAAGTGCCGGGCCCAGAGTCACCCAGCAAGTATCATGGCTGAATGGGGATTTTTGTGCTCCTTCCTGTCCCCTGCAAGTCACTGGACAAGAGCAGGAGTGTCCCTGCCCTTGCCTGCAGCTGCCCTTGCCTGTAGCATGGTGTAGTGGTTAAAGTGCTGGACTAGGACCAGGGAGACCCGAGTTCAAATCCCCATTCAGCCATGAGATTTGCTGGGTGACTCTGGGCCAGTCACTTCTCTCTCAGCCTAGCCTACTTCACAGGGTTGCTGTGAGGAGGAACTTGAGTATGTAATACACCGCTCTGGGCTTCACCGGTTCCTCCTTCCATCTGCTGGTGGAGTGGGAGCGACCGCTGGAATGACTGTCCATTCAAGGGTCACTGGTTTGGCCTCATGGAGGCAATGACAGTGGGGGGAGGCTCGCGGTGGCAGCAGGGGGCTCACAGCAGTGGCGGAGGGCCTCACGGCGGGGGCAGTCCAGGTGCCCAATTTGCCTCGGTGTGACATTGCACCCACCCGCCCACCCTTGCACCATCATCAAGATGGCAAATGAGGGTGTGCAGTTGTGGGCGACACCTTGCCACTCACTCTCTCACCCTGATGGCACTGCAAGAGTGGCAAGTGGCAGCATCAGGGCAGGTGAGTGATGGGGACACCCTCCCCTATATGCCCACCCTCCTACGCCCAGAGAGGCTAGCAAGGGGTGGCAGTGGCGGATTGATGGGGAGGCAGAGTCGCCACTTGGCTATGGCGGCAGTAGGGGGTGGGGTTCTCCTTTTTACCTTCTACACACACTATACAGTGGGGTGGGGGGGTGTGCCACGGAGGCCACAGCCACAGCTGTGGAGAGGGTGAGTGGGCGAGGGGAAGGTTCCCCCTTCTGCCTTCCCAAACCATGCTGCAGTGTACAGAGTGTGCCTTGTGCCTGGGCTACTTATGGGGGGCATCTTGCAATTGCTCTCATCGGCATCTGGCAATTGCTCCAGGGGGCATCTGCTGTGTTCCTCCTGGATCTGAGGAGTGCGTTGGGGGGGGGGTGATTCTTCCTTTGGGGCTGGTTGGCAGCTGCAGCTACTCTAGTCTTCTCTCTCCTTTGGGGCATCAGGACAGAGTTCAGTTCCTTTGACAGTGCTGCAATTGCCAGGAAAGGGTTAACTGAGGCTACCCATCAGGGAGCAGCAAAGAAGGACTGCAGCTTGGAGCCCTCTGAGTGGTCTCCTTGGGTCACGTGCTTTCTCTGTCCATTCACAACTGCTGTTGCCATGGGCGGGGCTGGAGGACCAACAATGCTAGCAATGGCTGGAGAGAACCTGGAAAAGTTAATCATCTGTAACTCACATTCCCTGCTGGGTTTGCAGCATCTGCCCGTCTGTTTGCTATGAGGTAAAAATAGAGTTCTATCTGCTTTCAGGAGGTAACCCTGTTTTCTGCTCGTCTGAATAGCTTCAATGATTTCCCAAAGCTCCCTAATGAACTTCATGGATGAGCTGGGATTTGAATTCTGGTATCTTGGGTCCAAGCCCAACACTTGCTGACATAATGCACAGGTAGGCAGTAGCGCATTACCCAAGCCAGTGCATGGATCAGAAACACAACACTTGTGAAGTTGAGCAAAAACACTCTTCAGAAAGATTATGTGAACACAATGACCAAACAGTCATGCAACTGCATTCATGAAATTTTCAGTAGTTGTGTAATAGCACTCTTATAAAACTGCAGTAGTGTTGTGCTTCAGACCCATGCCAGGTTCTTTATCTGCTATCCTGGTTAATTTCCTACTGGCATATTGGAATGCTGTCCAAGATTCAACAAACCAAACACCTGCCAGTTTGTTTCTCAGACACAGTCTCCAATCCAATTTGAAGCCAGACCTGAGTAGATAAGTTCTTAAACAAACTGATCAGGTAAGGCAGTGAGAACATTACAATCTACAGGAACTGTGTATAGGCCAACCTGTTCTTGTCTGGACCTACCAGGTACTCTCAAAATGGTGAGAGGACAGAATTCTTAGGATGACTCAGTTACACCCAATGTCTCCTGGCACCATCATGTTGAAAAAATCAAAGGCACATGGTGCTTGAGTAGAAACTGCCACTGCCAGGAAGCTCTGTGCTGTCAACCTCCTGGAAACAATTAGACCCAACTTTTTTGAACGCATATATGAAAACAAGTTGTTCTAGTAAGTAGTCTGCCTACTTTCCTTTCATTTTACCTACAACTGGACTAAATTTGGTTCAAATTGAGGTCCACAAGTTAGATCTCTTGTGCTTCAAATGTTCACACATTCGCCATTTTGAATTGGGGTGAATGACATCATCACAAGGTATGCCATTCTGGCATCCCTATGTGTCCCTACAGCTGAAGCAAATTTGGTTCAAATCAGTTAGGTGGTTCACAAGTTAGCCCACTTGCACCTCAAAGGTTTATCAGTCCACCATCTTGAATCAAGGTGAATGACATCATCACAAACTACACAGTTGAGATGTCTCTATGTGTCACTACAGCTGTAGCAAATTTGGTTAAAATCGGTTTGGCAGTTCACAAGTTAGCCCACTTGCACCTCAAAAGTTTATGCATCTGCCATCTTGAATCAGGGTGGATGACATCGTCACAAACTATGCCATTGAGGTTTCCCTCTATGCCCCTACAGCTGTAGCATATCATTTAAATCGGTTAGGCAACTCACAAGTTAGCCAATTTGCACCTCAAAATTTAATGTGTCCGCCATCTTGAATTGGGATGGAGGACATCATCACAAACAGCATCCTTGAGGTATCCATATGTGTCCCTACAACTGTACCCGATTTGCTTCATATTGGTCCAGGCATTGCAAAGGACCCAAACATGGACACACAGACACACAGAGACACAGAATGCTGAGTGATCTCATAAGCCTACTGGAAAGTAAGCTAACAAATCACAATGAACGTGAGGTCTGGAAATTCATTCCATAGCCATTTGTTTCAGAATGAATGGAACCCAGTCTGAATAGGCCTCATTTTTATCTGCCCCCATTCATTCTGAAAATGACTGCACACAACTTGAGTCTTCAGTTCAGGTGCTGCCACATAGTCCAATTTCAAGCACATGATTTCCATATAGGAGGCCCTCGTTATCCTCGGTTTCAGTAACAGTGGTTTTGGATATCTGTGATCAGGCAATATATACCCAACCTCATTATTGACAGTTCACAGTTTCACATATCTGCAGTTTTGCAGGGTGCAGTCTTGTCCTTTTATGGGTGTGCTCTTGCTTTATGTGCCTGAGAGTTGAGAGAGTAGTTTGGAAGAGGACGGTGGAATGTAGAGATGTGTGAATGAGTTTGAATTCAAACCTGTCCAACATCAAACATGGCCGATTCAATGGTTCTATTTAGAACCACCCCCGAACCAAACTGGCCCCTGTCCAGCCACACAGACGCCCATTGGGCATTTGCAGCAGCCTCCAAAATGGCCACCGACATGGAGGACTGGCCTGGACTAGGCCATAGACTGCTCAAACTGGGCTATTTGGAATTAAATGGAGGCCGGCAGGGGGGGAGAGAACCTCTGGAGACCCCCCTATGGTGAGTTTAATTCCGTTTAAAAAGATTGTGTACAGAACTGAATACGTCCAGACTCAAACCAAACCAGGCAACCTGGTTTTGTGCAGACCCCTGGTGGAATGTTTCTGTAAGGGTTTGTTGTTGTTGTTTTTGCATCCTTAGAGCCATTTTTGAGATCCTTTAGTAGCCTTTGAGAAGCATTTGGGAGCCTTGGGGAGCTATTGATCTGGAGCTTTTCAAAGCTTTTTTTTTTTTTTTTTTGCACTTTTTGGAGCCATTCCTGTGGGGCATTTTTAAGCCTTTGGGGGCAATTCTTGTGGAGCTCCTTGGGGCCATTTTCTACTTCTTTGGCTAACCTACCAATCAGCCAGGCCAGGGATCTGCACTGTTAACTGCTGGACTGCAACAGTGGAATGAGGAAACTTCACAATTACCTATAGATACAGTTCCAACACTGTACGCAGGAACACTTCTGAAATACTTATGCACAAACACTCCTGACTTTATAGACCAGGGGGAGCATTACTGGAGGGGCTGGGGGCTGTTACTTGTGGCTAGAACAGTCTGTTTGGGGCTACAAACAGTACCCCACTATGTGATTTGGAACTGCAGGCTTGCAGTCTCCATCATGGCTATGAGATCACAGGACCATGAACTCTGCACATGCTCATATTTGACAAAGCTCTCTGGTTGGTTGCTTAGCATGAGCAAACATGGGGTAACTGTTACCATGGTCAGGATAACAAGTGACTGCAAGGTATGACCCTATGGCCCCTCTCTGTTGAGAGAAGGAAGCTGGCTGAGTTACTGACTGAGTTAAGACGCAAGTTAAGGAAAGAGACTATTTATCAAGGGAATAGTAAAACTCCCTTTTCTTGGCATAAAGGAATAGTTTCACTAATAGTCTCCACAGGAATTCAGATAAGGCTGAGCACTCCCACCCCACTCTCATTGCACTAATGGTCTGGCATGAACCAGAGGGAACAGTCATTACTTTCAAAAGGATCACTATCTCCCCACCTGGAAGGTCTTCCTGGTGTGCCAGATGAGCCTTGAGCTTACCTATTCACTCCAGCCCATACAGGTTGTATAAACCATTTTACTTTGTTGTTCATTGAGATTGCACCTATGGGTGATCAAATCAAGGAATATGAATTCCTTTGTCAATCACAGATGTCAGCCCCAACAGCAAGGAGGTGTGACCTGTGGATGGCCTGAAGGCATGATTTTGTCTATTTCTAGCCCAAATGCCAGCAAATTGTGTGTGTGTGTGTGTGTGTGTGTGTGTGTGTGTTAGCCATAGCCATATCATCAGCTACAGCTTTTGCTCCAGCCTTGATTCCAGCTCAGATCCCAGGCCCAAACCACTCACTATGCTTGGCTGCCCTAGAGAATTGGACCCTAGAGACCTGGCCACCTCTGGACTTTTCTTGGAACAAGACACTATCCTGGTTTCCCAGCTTGCAAGTGGCATGCTTGCCTCTGCTCTTGTCTACCTGCCTTGTCCCTGTGAGTAGACCCACCAACGCACACTACCCTGCAAATGTGACCGACACACCACCGGATATTGGATTACGTATTACTAATTGACTATCTTCCTAACTCTCCTCGCTCCCTTCTCTTCTCTCTTTAGGTCTAAAGCTGCTCTTCAGACCCTAAAAGTTGCTCTTCACTGAGCTGATTTTGTAATAAATTAAACCTTAAGCTAGAACACTCTTTGTGAGATTCCAAATTAGCACTATTAGTTAATATTTTATTGCCTCTTTGCCTGTTTAATCAATTTTTCTCTTCCTACTCCTAAATAAATCTGATTGTACCATATCTCTCTCTCATCATTTCTAGACCAAAATGTTGCACAGATTGACACTGTATCAGACTGTTCACTATAGTCTTGCTTCCATAAGGCCAAAAGTAGCCTTAGGGTGGTCCACCACCGCTCCAGAACAGTTCTGTTAACATGCTGTAGATGCTGGAGAGCAGGACAGCTGAAGTGGCCAAGGTGCAGTGCTGTGTTCCTTATTTCTGCTTTAACCCTGGGTTTTTTCGGATGATTTTTCAGTCATTTCCCTGGGCTCAGGAACCTAACCCCCCAATTTCCATAGACCTAAAGTTTCATTATCCATGGTTTTGTTTTCCACAGTTGTAGGCCAGAATGGAACCCTCGCAAATAACAAGGGACTTTTATAGCTCTTCCTTACATCAAGTATCACAGCTGATTCAGGTTTG
This sequence comes from Hemicordylus capensis, assembly GCF_027244095.1. Taxonomy (NCBI): domain Eukaryota; kingdom Metazoa; phylum Chordata; class Lepidosauria; order Squamata; family Cordylidae; genus Hemicordylus; species Hemicordylus capensis. Next base: position 115,896,096 of record NC_069658.1, on the reverse strand, counting down.
GAAGGAAGGAAGGCTACCCATTTGCAACAGAACAGTTGTAAGAGCTTGAGTGTCAGCATTGCAAGGATTGTGCAGATAGCCAAATTAGGGCAACTGGCCAGTAAATGGTCTGACCTGCTTTGAGCCTTCAAGACTGCTTGATCTGCAGCATCGAGCAGGTGAATCTTCTCGTGGCATAAAGAGAAACTTGCTAATGTCTGTAGATAAGCTGTCCCTGGCAGCACAGGAGCAGGGACAAGAAGAAAAGCCTGCAACCTAACAAGGTATCAAGACTTTAAGCATGTCTGTTTAAGATCCAGCTGAGCCAGGGGGAGGGAGATGAGAAGAGGGCTCTGCTGAGCATGGCCCTGCGTGCTTGCCTGTGTTCCAATCCTTGCAGGTAACAACCAACTAACTGCCATTTAAGATCCAGCTGAGCCAGGGGCGCAAGCCTCTTGGCGCGAGCTGAAGGGCGAGAGCACAAGGGCTCTCAGCCGAGTGGCTCTCAGCCGAGTGGAGAATAGCTGGTGGATTACAGTAGCCAGAGGGTTGAAGAGTCCCAGTAAGTTTGGTGGACCTCTGAACAGGAGCACCAATGACAACAGTCCCCCCATACCTCCCTGGAGTGTTTTTCCTTTCTTCTTCTTCTTCTTCCTCTTCCTCTTCCTCTTTCTTTCCCCACAGCAGCATCAGCTATGGGGCTCCTTTAAAGCCCACGCTGGGCCACGGGCGCAATCCTCTTGGCACTCTCTCCTTGTGGCTCTCAGCCTTGGAGCAAGCTGCCTGGGGTCAAAATTCAGCATAAGTCTGTTTGACACCTGGTTTTGTTAAGTAGTGTAGCTGTGGTTGTTTTGGACTGAGGGATGTGTCTGGGAGAGCAAGAAAGTGGGGTTGGTGTGTGGGCAGCAATACCACTGGTAGCGGGCAGAGGAAGATATGGCGGTGGGAGTTGGGCTGGCTGTTACAGGGGAAAACGGCTCCCTCCCTGAGCTGGCGGGGGTGATCTCAGAGGTGGTCTTGGGTTCCCCCAAGCTTATTGTCTTGGGGGATTTCAATGTCCACGCAGAGGCCCCCCTAGTGGGTGCGGCTCAGGATTTCATGGCCTCCATGGCAACCATGGGCCTGTCTCAATTGGTATCGGGCCCTACCCACATGGCAGGACATACTCTGGATCTAGGTGGCCAGATTTGGCTTTTTAAAAGCCAAATTCTGGCTTACGGCCCATTTGACCCACAAGTATACCCCTTAGGTTCTGGCCACCCTGTTCTGAATCTGTTTTTTTCTTCGACCGGGGAATAAATTATCTGGAGGTGGGGGAGTTTGAGATAACTCCCTTGTCATGGACAGATCATCATCTGGTGGGGTTTAGTTTGACTGTTCCATCTGCCCTCTGAAGGGGTGGTGAACCAATTAGAATGGTCCGCCCCTGGAGGCTTATGGATCCGCCTGGATTCCAGAAGGCCCTTGGGGAGTTTCCAGTGTCCAGAGCTGGTGACCCTGTCGAGGCCCTGGTTGATCTCTGGAATGGAGAGATGGCCTGGGCTGTTGACACAGTTGCTCCTAAATGCCCTCTATGGCTTGGTGGAGCCCGTTGGGCTCCTTGGTTTTCCTCGGAGCTTAGGGCAATGAAACAACTCGGGCGACGGCTGGAACAACGCTGGAGTCGTGACGAATCCGACCAAACATGGGCTAGAGCCCATTTTAGGGATTACTTCGTGGGGGCGGCGGCGGCGAAGAAAGGCTTTTTCTCTGCCTCCATTGCATCTGCTCAGTGCAGACTGGCGTATCTGTTTTGTGTAGCTAAGACATTGCTCCAAACATCCCCGCAGGTGATGGGGGAGGAACCATCCACAGCCCGCTGTGATCAGTTTGCATGTCACTTTGTGGATAAAGTCACTCGCATCCGTGCTGATTTGGAGTCCAGAGTTTTGGCAGTTCCAGCAGATGTGCATCTGGTACCATCTGGTCCTATTGCATTGGATTCTTTTCAGTTGGTGCAGCCTGAGGATGTGGACAAGATCCTGGGCAGTGTGCGGGCGACATCGTGTGATCTTGACCCTTGTCCTTCATGGCTAATAAAAGCTGCCAGGGAGGGGGCAAGTAGATGGTTGGAGCTGATTATCAATGCTTCATTAAGGGAGGGCAAGATGCCATCGTGCCTCAAGGAGGCGATGGTAAGACCATTATTAAAAAAGCCCTCCCTTGATTCCTCCAACCTGGTCAACTATAGACCGGTCTCTAACCTGCCCTTTTTGGGCAAGGTGATAGAGCGTGTGGTGGCATCCCAGCTGCAGAGGGTCTTGGAGGATATGGGTTATCTAGACCCTTTTCAATCTGGCTTCCATCCTGGATATGGGACTGAGATTGCCTTGGTCACTCTAGTGGATGACCTATGCCGGGAACTAGACAGGGGGAGTGTGTCCCTGTTGGTTCTGTTGGACCTCTCGGCGGCGTTCGATACCATTGACCATGGTATCCTTCTGGGCCACCTCTCAAATATGGGAACTGGAGGTACTGCATTGCAGTGGTTCCGGTCCTTTCTTGGAGGGAGGGTCCAGAAGCTGGTGCTGGGCGACTACTGCTCGGCTCCATGGCCATTGGCCTGTGGGGTCCCTCAGGGATCGGTCTTGTCCCCCATGCTGTTTAACATCTACATGAAACCACTGGGAGAGGTCATCCGGGGACTGAGTTGTCAGCAATATATGGATGACACTCAGCTCTATCTCTCCTTGTCATCTGATCCTAGGGAGGCGGTGGATGTCCTGAATCAGGGGCTGGAGGCCTTGATGGGTTGGATGTGGGCTAATAAACTGAAATTGAATCTGGACAAGACGGAGGTAATGTTGGTCAGTAGGAGAGCCAATCGGGATGAGGAGATTTTACAGGTTCTGGATGGGGTTGCACTCCCCTTGAAGGAGCAAGTACGCAGCTTGGGGGTATTACTGGACCTGGCTCTGCATTTGGAAGCTCAGGTGGAAGGGGCCAGGGGCCAGGGGTACCTTTGCATGGCTTCGGCTAGTGTGCCAGCTGTGTCCCTTTCTTGAGAAGGCAGATCTGGCCACGGTTACCCATGCCTTAGTCACGTCAAGGCTGGATTACTGTAACACGCTCTATGTGGGGCTGCCCTTGAAGAATATCCGGAACATGCAGCTAGAGCAAAATGCAGCAGCTAGCATTTTATCTGGAGCTGCCCAGTGGGAGCACATCACATCCATTCTGAAAGAGCTGCACTGGCTACCAGTTTGTTTCCAGGTCCAATTCAAGGTGCTGGTTTTGACCTTTAAAGCCCTTAATGGTTTGGGCCCGGGATACCTGAGGCAGGGTTGCTGCCTGTTTGACGAGGTCATCTGAAGGGGCTCTGCTCTGGGTGCTGACAATGTGCTCGGTTGTCATGCTTGTGGGACAAGGCCTTCTCTGTTGCTGCCCCCAGACTCTGGAATGCTCTCCTGGTGGCTATTCGCTCCTCAGTCTCCAACACAGTTTTTAGAAAAAGTGTAAAATCTTGGCTTTTTGCCCAGGAATTTATTTGATTTTCTGCTGCTGCTCTTTATAGTCTGTATTGCTTTTATGTTTTTGTTTTAAATTTTTAATCATATTTGTTTAATATTTTTTTCACTTAATATTTTAATTGTGTCTTTTTTACCATCTTGTGTTTAAATTTTTGCTGTAAACCACTTTGGGATTGCTTTAATGAAAGGCGGTATATAAATTTAACAATAAATATAAATAAATAAATAAATAAATAAATAAATGTCTAGAGATTAAAGAAGCACAATAATCAAAGACTTCACGGTGACACCTCATTTAAGTGAACTACTTGAGAATATTACCTTACCTGAGTGAGTGGAGGCATAGCTCCACAGACATGAATTCCCATTATAGGTACTGTTGCAAAGGGATGCCATATGGAAAGGTAGGGGACTAGCAGGTGGTGTGGCCACCACTGGGGGAGCAGCTAGAGGCACCTTTAAGCATAAGAAGATGCTCCACTCTGCAGAGTACCTCCACTCTGGCAGCACCTGATTCCACTCCACCCACCTATCACTTCCTGCAGCAGGGGATCTGCTCTGCCATTCACCTGGCTTCTGCAGAGCCTAGTCCCTGCTGGTGGCCAGGTGAGTGGCAGTGCTAATCCCCTGCCGCAGAGACTGCTGGGCAGTGCGCTGTTGCTCAGAGCAGTTTGCAGGTGCTGCCAGAGCGGAGGTAAGCACTTTCTAATTTATGCCTAAGGTAATGCTTTTGCTGTCCCCCACCCCCATGGCACCCGTACCAGCCACTACTGGGGGCAGAGGGAAGAGTATGAAGAAAAGTATGAAAGAGTAAGAAATATGTAAAGATTAAGAGTAGGAGTTTGGAAGAGAGTAGTAGTTAGGGATGTGCAAATCGGCTCGATGTCAAACAGGTTCAATGGTTTGGTTCAATGGTCCGGAGTAGAACCGAACCACCCCCTGTTTGGTCCGACCCTGGGCCAAACACCCCCTGACCGTTCGGGGGGTTTGTGATTTTTTAAAATTATTATTTTTAACTGTATCCCCTTCGGGGGAGTTCCTTGGGGCAGTGGGGGGGGGTCCATGGAGGTTCTCCCTCCCCCCGCCAGCTTCTGTTATCACTACCAGCAGCCTGTCCGGCCAGTTTTTCGGCCCATACGGGCCTTCGGATGTCAGCGTGGCAGCCATTTTGGATACCGCCACACCTGCGCAATTGGCCTCTGAAAGGCCTGGGTCATGCCAGGCTTCTCAGAAGCCAATTAAGCAGGCGTGGCAGCATCCAAAGTGGCCACCCACACCGAAGTTAGAAAGCCCGAACGGGCCGAAAACTGGCCGAATGGGCTGCTGGCGGTGATAACGGAGGCTGGCGGGGGGAGGAGGAACCTCCGTGGATCCCCTCCCACCACCCTAAGGAACTCCCCTGAAGGGGATATAGTAAATAATAATATTTTTTTTAAAAAACAAACAAACTGTGACCCCCGGACTGGACCAAACTGAGCGGGGGGGAGGGGTGTCAAGGGGTTGCCAGATTGAACTGGCACAGTCAGGTTTGAGTCCCGTCCAGAACTGAACCAAACTGGGCCATCCGGTTCCGTGCACATCCCTAGTAGGAGTATGAAAGGCTGCCATATGGAAAAGAGGACAAGTCTCCTGTATCTTTAAGAGGTATACAGAAGAGGGAATTTCAGTAGGCATAGTGCTTCTTGTCTCCTGCATAACAAGCTGACCCTACTGTGCATCTCTTAAAGGTACAGGAGACCTGTCCCAGGGATGCAGCTATAATTGAGTGGATGGGTTCAAAAAACCCGGGACCCCCAGCTCCTGAGGGCTCCCCAGTTCCACCCCTCCCTGTTTTCTTCATTATTTCCCGCTCTCCCAGGGGCTGCTGAGGAGAGGGGTGAACATGGGCCTCTTTTCCATATTACAGTAGTTTAGAGTATGTAATACAGAGTACTGTACTATTCAGAAAACAAGGTCAGAACTTACCTCTAACTATAATTGTTCATTTTCTATATTAACAAACGCCTCTCATTTTCATTAACTGAACAGCTCTGATCTGAATTGCCTCTTGGATTCCACCCATTCCACCCCCCTTGATTTTCAATTGTTAAATATTTTGGCATCTGCTAAAAGAGAAAAGGAAACCACTTTCTGGTGCATGTATCATCCTCCAGTTCAAATTCTTTCGTTGTCTGTTTTGTTGTGTAAATCTTCCTTTTAAAGATGAGCAGTTATGCTACTATAAAGAAATGTGAGCCTTAGAAAGTGTCATCAGCTTGCAAAAATATAGCATTCATAGAACAATTGCTATAATTAAGGATATTTAGATTTCAAAATGGTTCATGCGATTAACCTAAGACAATTTTGCACTACGATATAACCGCCTCTATTAAGGGCTTTTAAGTTAATTACTTGCCACTTGACAGGGTTTCTAACATCACCATCCTGAGCTATTATTTTGTAGTTCCACATTGTTATTTAAATTTTTTGAAACCTGATTGAGCAATCCTGAGTTATTATAATGAAGGTATTGGAAGCCAGGGCCCTTGGCCTGGACTCTGACTATTGGATCTCAACAGCCAAGAGCTTGGACAGTAACAATAATGATAGCTATAAGCAATAGCAGCAGCAGCAGTATGATTCTTTCTAAAAAAATCTTGAGCAGCTAATTTTTTCAGTGGTCACTGGTCACCAAGCAGAGTTTCATCATACCTGGACTAGTCTCAACAAGGTTAGAACAGGAGAATAATTAGTGAAGACCCACTCTATTTTTGCAATTTTTTAAAAAAATGCAACCCACAGCCCTACAAAACACTTAAGAATCATGCCTTCCCTGCCTCAGCTGTGCCGCTTCAGTTATGCAGCAAATACCAGAAGTGTATTAGTCCCTTACTGGGTCATTATACATGTCTGGTGGCAGCTGTATGTTAGTAGGACCCAAGGTAGGATTAATACATTTGAGCTTAGGAAATCAGGCACAAAGGACTGTGTCTTGATGAGAGAGGGAATTGGAAGCTGATTTTTAAAATAGCCCTTGTTAAGTCATGTGTGAACTTCGCTCAGTTAAATCTGGAACTGAGCTTTGTAAACCATCCTCCTCTGTTGTTGGTTTTTTTTTGGGTTTTTTTTTAAGGAGAATGACTGTTTTTCCAAGCCCAATTCCTAATTCTAACCTCATTGCTCTCTCAGTTGTCATCAGGAGTGTAATGGGGACTATTCCCCACAATCCCCTGCTTCCTTCAACCCACTGTGAGCCCTACTGCATGGTATCTATTGGTATGTGTATGTGTGGGGGTGGGTGGGGTGGGGGGGCTGATGGACTCCTCTGCAAGGTAATTGCAACCTTTTTGTCACCTTTTGGTACAATGTGTCATAACCCTGGATTTGAGACATTCCAAATTGAAGGTCAAATCAAATCAATCTTTATTATGGTCATGGACCAGTATAACCAATTGAAGGTCAAGGTAGACATTTCAAGGCATGAGACAGGGTGAGAAGACCCTACAACCTGAAGCTTGGGCAACCGCTAGCCACCAGGAGCCACCACACAAGCAGGAAATGGGGGACCCAAGTCAGCACTTCCACCATGACCTGAAGACACAGTCCTACTTTCATTCTCTGACTGGGGTCCCCTGATGACCTTCCAGTTCCCTGATGTACTGCCAGTCCTAGACGAGGCCTTCTGGTGCTGCCAGAGCCTCTTAGAAAGGAAGGTAACCCCCTTTAAGAAACAGAGCCTTTCTGTTTTGTATGGCAGCTCCAACTGAACTGCAAAAAGTAAACACATTTGATGACCCATGATGTTACCGCCATGGGGGTAAGAGACCTGATGTCCAGTATGAGATATTCCTTTGGCAGCAACTCCTCCCCCCACACCTTCCCCCAGTCTTGCTGGAATTTTTGGAAGAAAGTCAATTGTCTGGTTGAGAGATTGGGAACATAGGAACATAGGAAGCTGCCAGATACTGAGTCAGACCATTGGTCTATCTAGCTCAGTATTGTCTACACAGACTGGCAGTGGCTTATCCATATTGCAGGCAGGAATCAATCTCAGCCTTATCTTGGAGATGCCAGGGAAGGAACTTGAAACTTTCTGCTCTTCCCAGAGCAGTTCCATCCCCTAAGGGGAATATCTTACCGTGCTCACACATCAAGTCTCCCATTCATATGCAACCAGGGTGGACCTTGCTTAGCTAAGGGGACAAATCATGCTTGCTACCACAAGACCAGCTCCCCTTTCCAAGAGAAGCTGCCATGCAAGTCTCTTGGAGATTCACCACAGTTTCTCCTCCCAACCTCCCCAATAGCCAATGAGAGCACCCAGTGGTGAAGTACAAATCTGTCAGCCAACTCACACCCCACCATAAAGGTAGTAAGACCCTCAGGTCCCAGCTGGCCCACCCTTGCTGCCAGGGCTGTCCTTAGGGCAGGGCGACTGGGGCAATTGCCCCAAGTCCTGCGCTGGCACAGGCCCTGCTCTGAGCACACAGCAGTGCAGACTGCCCTCCTCTCTCCCCCAGTCCCAGCCACTTATCTTTCCCCAGAGCCCTGCCGGAGCCAATCCTTTGTGTCTGTGTGCAGCTTGAAAGGCTCGCAGGCAAGCTGCTAGAGCTCCATCTCTCCCCGCCTCTCAGGTGTTCGGTGGGAGGGCTGGGCTTCCAGAAAGACCTCCATGCAGGCCTCCCTGAAGCTCAGGAAGCAAGCAAGCAGGCAGGCAGGCAGAGAGTGTCCAGCACCAGAGCTCTCTGCAGACCCTCTGCCCAGCCCAGCCCAGCTCAACCCAGCCTTAGTAATGGTGGTATAATGTGATTTTCTTTTTGTGGTCATCTCCCCCACTTGAATATTTAGGGATTGGCTTGCCATAGGGCTTTGGAATTGAGCAGAGATGTATGGAAGGGTGGGAGTGATATGTATCTTTAAATCGATGTGGATTGGACAAATTATTGGGGTTGTTTTATTTAAACCCACCCAAAATGTCCCATAAGTGACTTGTTTCATGGCAGAAAATTGCAAAAACTTCTGGAAAAACAATATATAATTTGTTTGTTTGTTTGCTTGCTTGCTTGCTTGCTTATGAATGCACTATGCTCACATTGATTTGCAACCCAGAAGGTCTGAGAACTGTGAAGCATGTGTTGTGCTTTTTATTTCTATTTCTGCAGAAATGCATTATATGTCCAAGCTGGTTAGACATGTCCAAAAACCTCACTCACACTATCTACACTGTATGTCATCAATCAGTATGATTCTGTAATGATATGAAATGTGAAGTAGGCCCTGCACATGCTGATTCGCACCCAGCCCCTCACCACTACCCCCAGGGACAGCCCTGCTTGATGCTTTTTTTCAGGCTTTGGCCTGCATGCACCAGATAAACATGTTGCATCCATGTGGCTTTCCTAAAACGAAAACCATTTGTCAAATTCTCTTCAAGAAATCTGGCCAAATGTAATCCCCATAAAAATAAAATACTTAGCAGTATTGCAAATAAAATACTTTGCAGTGATCCCACCAAAGAAAGACTTCAGAGCACTCTGGCACTATTTAGGCAATCTAATAGTTTATAATACATGTCTGGTGGCTTGCTAAACCTTTCTCTTTTATCACCTAGAAGTCATTTAATACACTGCCATTGAAAGACAGCAAGAAGCAGACAAAGGAAAGCAGATAGAAAACACAAGCCAGGCCTGTGATCCCTCAAAGGCATTTTTAATTATTCTGTAAACCCTTCTGGTGTAGTAAGCATCTCCTTCTTGAAGGATTTGACAAAGATGGTTAACCTTTTCTTCCTGCCCATTAAACTCTTCCGCAGCTGACCAGTTAAAGTCCCTGCTGGCACAATACATTTGTAAGTAAGCAAGAGATTTTGCTTCCTCTCTGGCCCACTGATCCAGTTGTGGAAATGGCTATAGCAAAGTGGCTTTGTTAGTTCTACTGGGGCTCAGATTAAATTGCTTCAGGGAAAGTGAAACCAATTGCTGTTTTTAACCTAAACCTCAGACACAGGCACATGTGTGCCCACACACATCACCTGGTCTACAATCTCATCAGAATCTACAAGCTTCTCACAGATTTGTTTTATTTGCTGGCTTTATGTTGGAGAGGGGATGACATCGTGTCAAGGAATATTCATTTCTCTTAAACCTGATGCACTGATTTTGCTGCTGCCATGTTGCTAGAAGCATCTGAAGAGCTATTAGTCTGCACAAAATGCTGCACTACTTTCGTCTAGAGGTCCCCAACAATAATTTGCTTGAAGAAATATTTATCTCCTTGATTTTCATTTTGATCACGATTTAGCTCTTCCAGTGGGTGGAAAACCCAATTTGCCACTGACTGAATGGTTAAGGCTAATTTAGCACAACTTCATTATGCATGTGGGGTCTGATGCATTTAAAATGGCTTTAGGTAGCAAAATGCCATTCATAAAATAGTATCTCCTTTAATTAAACTGATGTGCATAAATCATAGCCAGACTGACAAAAGGGGGAGTGAAAGCAAGGGAGCTCCTGATCCCCATATCTTAAAGGCAAATCTCAGTGCTCCGTGATAGAAACAGCTTCAAAGCCTGGCCAGGATCATGGTGCCAATTATGTCTGAATCAAGATCTCCACATGAAGTGTACCCACCAGAGGCCACAATTTGAGGAGGCAGTTGTTCACAGAAGTTGAACATGAGCCAGCCATGTGATGCATCTGCAAAAACAGCTAATGAAATCTTAGGCTGCATCAATAGAGTCATAGTCTCCAGATCACGAGAAGGAACCATTCCACTCTAATTTTTGCTGGTCAGACTCCACTTGGAATGCTGTGTTCAGTTCTGGGCACTGAATTTTAAGAAGAATGTCAATAAACTGGAACAGTTTAGAGGAGGACAACAAAGATGGTGAGGGGGCTGGCAATCAAGAGATTTGAGGAAAGAGTTGGGTATGTTTAGCCTGGAGAAGAGAGAGCTAAGAGTGAGTTGGGATGTGAGAGCTCTTAATCAGTCTGAAGGGCTGTCACATAGAAGAAGGTTCTTGTTACGGTTATAAGGAAGCAGATTTAGGTAAGACATTAGGAGGAATTTCCTAACTGTAAGAGCCATGAATCACTGGAAGAGGCTGCCACATTCAGTGGTGGGATCTCCTTCTCTAGAGGTCTTCAACAGCCATCTGCCATGAATGCTGTAGCAATTTCTTGCACTGAGCAAGGTGCTGAATTAGAAACCTCTGAAGTCTGTTCCAACTCTAACGTTCTATAATTCTATTATTCTGCCTCTATGCAATCTCCAGTGGTTGCCAGCCCTCTAGAATTGGCCTGGAGGAGTCTTCAGGAATTGACAGCAATTCATGTAACTGTTAAGAGCAATCCTGGAGATTTTAATGTCTTGATATTGTGTAAAAATATTCAGAAATCACTTCATTCAGAAGCCTCATTTGAAAGTTATCACTGGAAGCTGTACTTGCATTTAGGTACATGCATAAACCCAAGTTTCAGTGCCAAACTGGTTCGGCACCATGGGGATGGGAGTGGGGAGTGGGATCTTTTTAAAAATGGAAAGAAGCTCCTTACCTGCACTCTGCTGCCACATGCAGCTTCCTGTTGTGGCAGCACTCTTCCTAATAACCTGTTTGTGGCACCAGGATGCCACATGGAAACACCATGCTGAACAGGCAAATTGTGCCCCGCACATGCGCAGATGCCATGTGTACTGGCATCGTGCACGAGTTCTTGGGAAGAGTGCCACCACAGCAGGAAGCTGCATGCAATGGTGGAGAGTTCTCCTGCCCTTTAAAGATCCAACTCCCTGCTCCCCACTACCCTCTCCATGGCACTGGACCAGCCGAACCAATGCATGAACCTCAGTTTGTGCACATCCTTATCTCGCATCAATCACCCTCCCAGCTGTGCAGATCAGTCATGCTTACAGCCATCATCTGAAGAGACTAAGGCTGTAAGTATGATTGTGCACCTTCCTGTGATCAGGAAAACTGGGCACCCAAGTCTCACAATCACGGGAAGGCATGTAATCCTGCTTACAAACTTTGCCTCTTCAGATAAAGACTGTAAGCATGACTGACCTGCCTGGCGGACGAGAGTGATTGATGTGTCAGGCAAGATTTCTGCCCCATTTTTGAATGGAGTATTTTGTGACTACAATCTCCATTAATAACATCTGAATAAAGTTAGACTTGCAACTTTATCTTCATCTCCAGTGGATTGTAAGGCCACTGGTGGCCATGTAGACCTTTGTGGGTAACTTCATAGGAGTTACTCAGTCTGAACTAGGTCTGAAGTTGTGAATAAGAAAAGTGCCAGCAAAAATAGTTTTGTGAGCAACCAGATGATTAGTCTACAGAACACCCTGTTTGACTTTTAGAACTTTTATTAATAACTTATCAGGAAACTGAAGAAACAGCAATTTGCAAATTATCATATACCCACTTTTCAAACATTATTCAGTTCAAATACCAAGACTAATGAAATGTTTACAAACTACAAAATCAGAGAGTCTACCGAAGTGTATCAAGAGTCTCAAGTAAGGAAGCAGATATAGATGAGGTAGATGTAAGGAAGTAGATGTCTACTTACAGATCTGCCTCTCCCTTCCAGTTACATCCCGTCTGGTCAGATCATCTCTGATCAGTCCCTGATTTCCAAGAGGTTTAGGGTGCTAGGACCGTGAAAGGGCCTTTTTGGTTGCTGACCCACTTCTTTGGAACTCTCTTCCCCTCCAGATTCATTTAGCCCCTTCCTTACTGATCTTCAAATCTCTATTGAAGACTTTTCTTTTTTGCCAGGCTTTTGCCCTGTAGTTTACCTATTTGTTTTTTGTTAGTTACTTTAGTTTTTAATTTAGAATGTAATTTTTAATGTCTTGTTTGCATGTTTTTGTATACCGCCGGGAGTCTTTGGAGTGGGCGGTATATTAAATGTATATAATAAATAAATATACTTGGGTCGAAGTAAGGAATCACTGGAAGTAAGCAGGGCCGGACTGGGGGCACTGAGAGGGCGCTGGAATTTATGTGGGGAGGGCGCCAGGTTTTGAGCAGAATAGGTAATGAAGGGTGAGAGTTGGGGTGCAGGGGCACCGCATGGGTAGGGCGCACCGGGAATATGCCCTGTTGACCTATGGGCCAGTCCGAGCCTGGAAGTAAGGGACATTTAAAGCTTCTACAGTTACAGGTACTTAGGTATTCATACCACCTATTTTGTGGATTCTGGCAGCTTACATAAACCATCGGGGGCAGGGGGAATCTCAAAAATTTATCTTTGGGAGGAACCTTGAAAACCATGAAATTTGTAGAGGATTTCCACATTGGCAAATTTTGTCAAGATTCCTAGATATAGTGAGTTTGTCACTATCTATCTCTGTCCCCAAAAGACTCAAAATGTAAGTGTATATCCCTTAGTTACTGCAACTTCAAAAACTAATTCAGATACCCTTAGGTTTTTATATCACCATTTCTTGAATATTATACAAAGAATTTGTTGAATCTTTTTAGCAGTTCAAAATATTAGTTTAGGCAGGGGGAAAAACAGGAAAGGAATAACTTTATGCTTTAGGGAAAATAATTTCAAAACAAGGCAAAGTAATCCAGCTAATAAACCAAGAATTAAATTAAAAGGAATGGGGAATATTAACCACAGAGAATTCTTTATGACTTCAGTAATGCCAAGGGAAAGAATTTAGACTTTTTATCAGAAAAAAATAGAATCTGTAGTTTTATTCAGTTATAATTCTAGACTATAGAGTAAGCAAATGAGAAACTAATGACTACATATAATAAATCATATGATGTATTTTATATACATTGTTTTGCAGTGTGGGGAGGGTTCCCTTTTATGAATGGCAAGGGTATCCATGATTAGGTAGGAGGCTGAAAATAAAAATACATATACTATACAAATATATGGTGCAGCCACATTTGGAGTACTGCATACAGTTCTTGTCATGGTACCTTAAGAAGGACATTGTAGAACTGAAAAAGCTGCAGAAGCGGGCAACCAAGATGATCAAGGGCCTGATTTGGAAAAGGGGAGACTACAGGGACACATGATAGAGGTGTATAAAATTATGCATGGAGCAGAGAGAGAGGATAGAGAGAAATTTTTATCTCTCTCTCCCTGGTTCCCATGTGGTTCCAAATGGGAACCAGGAGTCATCCCATGAAACTGAAGGCCAGGGAAATTTAGGACCAACAAAAGGAAGTATATTTTCCCGCAGCACATAATTAATCTATGGAATTCTCTGCCATGGGATGTGGTGATGGCCATTAACTGGGGTGGCTTTAAAGGGGGCTTGGACAAATTCAGGGAGGACAGTGCTATCAATGGCTATTAGTCTGGTGACTATAGGCCACCTCTTACCTCAGAGGCAAGATGCCTCTAAATACCAGTTTCAGGGGAGCGACAGCAAGAGAGCGGGCATGCCCTCAACTCTTACCTGTGGTCTTCTCAGAGGCATCTGGTGGGCCACTGAGTGAAGCAGGATACTGGACTAGATAGTAGGGGTGTGCATGAATAAATTCTTGTGATTTGATTCGAGTTGAATTGAATTGCAGAAACACAAACTGATTTGTCAAAAACAGCTGGCTTGTTCATCTGCCCCAATGAATCAAGCTTGAATCCCTCAAAATGATTTAAGGAATTCAAGCACAATTTTGAGGCCTGTTTTTCTGGGGAGAGCTGGAAAAATGGGCCTCAAAATGGCATTGTTTTTGAAGGGAGAGCTGGTCTACCAATTGGGATTGGCAGGTAGACCAGCTCTCCACTCTGGACTTGGCGCATCAGCCCACTTCGGAGGACTAGTCTACCAGTCTAGAACAGATGGCTGGTCTACCTGCTAATCTCAATTGGTAGACCAGCTCTCCCTAAGATATGGTGCTTGAATCACCTGAAGAGATTGGATCAAATTGGGGGTGATTCTCCTCGACCCCAAATTTTGAGGGTCATTCAGTTTGATGTCGAACCCCTGAATGACCCCAAATTTGACCCAAATCAATTTGAGGTTGAATTGAATTGGAGATCCCTACTAGATAGGCCTTGAGCTTGCTCCAGCAGGGCTGTTCTTATGAGACATATTTTAATATTTGTTTGTGTGTGCCTTTGCATTTAATGTAATATTTTATCCATGTTGGTATTTTGTATTTACCAGCTTTGAATCTTTGTGGCAGGACAGCTTATTTATCTAAAATCTAATGTATTCTGTCCTCCTAGAAAACTTCTCACACCTTAGGATGTTGTGTTGTGCTGTTTTAGGAAACATTACCATGGTTGACTGACATACTGCACAATGCTCCATTTGTGTTTTAATGAAATGTGTGATGTTTGTGCAGTTACACAGAGCACTTGTGAAAAACACAAAAATTGCTCAAACACAGCGGAGCAATGGATGGCCATGATTTCCCATGGCTCTCCATTGTGCAGCTATTACCAATATGTATATATATTTATACTTTTCAAGAGGAGATCTCAAAGTGGTTTACATAGACACATAATTAACTGCATTTGCACAATTGTTCTGTTTTGTGCAAGAGCACAAAAACTTTTGTTGAAAGTTTATTTATTTATTTATTTATGATATATTTTTCTATGTAAATTGCTTTGCAAACTTTTTTTGAAAAGCAGTATTTACTATTATTACTATTGTTGTTGTTATTATTATTGTTGGTGTTATAAGAGCCCTATCAATATTCATAGTAGCAGAGAGGTCTTGTGCAACGCCACACATGTTTTGTTAAAATGCAAACTGAACGTTGCACAGTGTGTCAATTGTTTTTTTTATCTCCCCCATTATTTAGGATGTGACACTTGGGAAGGGCAGAGCTGTGAATTGGATTCTAGATATTTTAAAACATAGTCATTGTTTTACCACCCAGAGATGCAAGTTTGGGGCGGTATAGAAATGTAATAAAATAAAATAAATAAAAATTGTGCATATATAGCTTGCACAGTGTAGTACTACAGAGGCAAGACCTGGAGGCTTTAGAAGGATACAGTAGCCTTTCCTCTTCTCACAAACACTTTGTGTATTGAGTGTTTTGGAGAGAACCGGAATAAACCCACTGGCCATGCCCGTTGAAATGTTCACTGTTAGTGAGAAAGAGAAAGTGATGGGGGATGTCAAGAAACCATCTGAGAAAATGCTCTGAATTTGTCCTTGGAAGGAATCCTGAAATTCTGAAAGACTTTCATTTTCTCCTTGAGGGACAGCCCTAACAACCTTGAAAAAGACTTCCCACATTGAAGAAACTTCTCCCTATCCCAACCTATACTTGTATTATCCTTGCTGTTCCTGGTCCTGTATGCATGTAGAGTAGCTTTTTCACTAACTCTGAAGCACATCTGCTGGAGGGCATGGCTAGTGGTCACATTGCTACTGGGAGGCCCAGCTAGCAGGTACAATCCTGCTCCCCCTTGTGTGTTCACAGAATCTGTGCTAGAATTCTGAGGAGTCTTATGTAACTCATTTAGTAATTATGCAATCAATCCTCTTATCCTTTTTGGATTTAGCACTGTTGGGAAGTGGCTCGCTTGCTTTTAATTGGAAACCATTGGAAAGTCACCCTTCATCCTACAGTTCTCCTTGTACTGGGGTTCTTATACTGCATTTCTCCCTCTTCTGAACACCCACATGAGTACTGTGTGGAAAAGGATTACATCAACACTTGGCGGTGTTCAGGAAATGTTTCCTTAAGTTGCCTCATTAAAGCTTTTGTACTTTGTGCTTTGCTAGTCGAATGACCGTAACAATAAAGATTTGATTTGAAGTTGCCTCATTGGCAACTCTTTTCTTTTGGTAAAGTTGCAGCTACCGTTCAAATCAATGTTGGTGTATGTTCCAGCTATACCTATCTGCCCGGGATTGTAACTATTTCTAGAACTTGTGCTGTTAAAACAATGTCCATGTTTTGCCTTTGGACAGTGGTTGGATTTGCCTTTCTTCTTAATTTTTTTTGGGTGCACCTATGCACTAAAGTTCTTCAGGTTTCAGCACCTCCTCCCCTGTGTCAAACTAGACAATACATTGAACAGACTATTGCCTTTCCCATGCTTATTGTTTCTTTAAAAATAGTCACCATGGCAGGTGGATGATGGGGAGGGTGCGGAATCTGAATCTGGCCTCTTCAGGTGCCATTGCATCACATGGCAGCTTTGTGGGCAACTAGCACCTTTGTGGGGTGCATTTTTGGTGGGAATGTAGCACAAGGAGGAAATGGTCAGACCTCACCCTTCCCATATGCTGTGATCTCAATCTGTACTGTAGGCTGAAGAGTGGCTATGTATAAAGGTGGGGTGGAGGGAGCATGAGAACGATTATTATGTGTTTAATATGTCATCTGGTTTGAGCATGTGCCTTTACAAGTTACATCTCTGGTGGAGGGAGGAGGCGAGAGGCAAATTCATTTTTATTTTATTTCTTGCATGCAAATGAAAGTACAGAGAAACATTCCTGACTAATGGGTGTGGGTGTGGGTGGGGAAGGTCAGTCTGGATTAAGCGAATGTCCAGAAAATCGAGGCAAAAAGCACATGGTCACAAAAGTTGCTAAAATAACTTTTCACAACACAAAACACACAGCTTTGTGGACATGGGAAGTGATGGACAAGTTGATGGACAAAAAGTGTTTGTACACTCTCACACAAAACATTCAGGAAGTGATATTTCCGCATGCAGTCACACTGCACATGCTTGGGAGAATGGTTGAGAGCAGAATGATGAAGCCAAATGTCCTAACTTCTGGTTCTGCAAACACTGTCTGGAAAATCTGGAATATTGGGGTCCAGAAAATCAAGGTATCCCTGTATACAAGAACACTTCCCTTTCATTCTCCCACAACAACCTGCTGAGGCAGTAAATGTTCCTCAATTCAGTTTTGTCACTATTGTGTTATCATTAGGCCCATCATGAGATTAAACATTATATTACACATTCTGAACTATTACAAGGTGTTTGTTTACTAGTACACTAAGCTTCAGAAAAGCCATTGCAAATGGAGGAGACTGCTAAGGCAATGATCCTGATGTGAAACAGAGGTGTGTGATCTATCTATGTCCCTATTTTTGTCTGTCAAATGGTGAAATATGTGCCTCTGTCTCCTGTCTTCATTCCAGGGAAGGGCCCTAGGCAAATAACCTGGACATCCACTTACAAGGTTCCTAAAGTCGTCAGTCCTTGCAGCTTACAATTTAAAAATCAGTAGAAAGTTTCTACCATAGAAACATAATGTGTCTACTAGCCCACGGTTTGTAGAACTTGTCTACTTTTGAAGATTAAAGCTGCCCATTTTCATAAATAAATGGATCTCTGAAGAAGAAAAAGAAGAATGGCCTTCTTGTTCTAACTGGTAATAGAATCACAGAAGACCCCGACATCACATGCAATTGTCTATTTTTTAAAAAGGTGTTCTGAAAATACATGACTAGAGTCAAACCAGAATGTTCAGCCAATCATTTATAAATAGCTCTGTTCATGTTTTGTTTAGTGCTGCATTATGCTCTAATTGTTGCCTAATGGTATAAATGTCACTGTTTGATGCTAGACCTAGTTATTATGAATGATGCTGCTAATTAGACTAATATTATAAACAATACAAACAGGAATATTGATGCCTTCAGCTGTCACTGTTGATAGTTGACTGCATAAATGATATCACTGGGTGGGGGGAATAAAGAAGCGGGAGGGGAGTGCTTCACCGAGTCAGGAGGTAAGGCAGCCGATTCAGAATCATTACAATAGCTAATTAGTATCCCCACCCCCACCCCCCGCTGTCCCACCTCATCTTCTGGTTAAAAACCAGAAATAATCCCTTAACAGTTAGTTCTAATCCAAGAGAGGGTTTCCCTTCCATACGGTTTCATTGCACTGGATTCCAGCATGGTGAGAGGGAATGTGGCTCCCTATCTTATGCTGACATATCACTGTGTAAGAGAGTGAAAGTGTCATAACCCACGCATTACCATTTGATCCGCCACCCATGAAATGGAATGCTTCTAAAAAGCAACATGTCAGCTACAGAATAAGCTTTGGACTTTTTTATTGCTGCTAAATCCAATGGACTGTGTAAACTGCCTCAGACTTACCAAGAGTTTGGTTCACATTGCCCAGTAATATCAAAGTCCTAGGCTGTAGCTCATGTTAGACAGTCACTAGCTAACCTTGCAATCCTAAAGTGAAATATATCTATTTAGAATTACATTCTTGTTTATTTATTAATTTTTCTTTTTGACCACCCCCTGCCCCGATTTGACTTCACCCAGTTTTTTTGTAGGGAAGAGAGAGAACACCACAATACATCATCACCAGTAAAGTCACTATTTTTTTAAAAAAACCACACACACACCTAGCGAAGCACAGTGTTTGAAAGGCCATAATGTGATGTGACATTGCAGCTCTCCTGAGATTTTTCACTTCATATTTGGGGGGCTGGGGTGGGTGCAAATGGGGGAAACCAAAACTGGCCCTTCCAGCTTACCTTATTCCATCACTGACACTTGTTTCATGGTGACAGTATTGACACTCCTTCCAATGGCCTCTAATTGACAACCACCACTTTTCCCCCAAAAGCTCCCTAGAATCATATTGTGGCCACATCCGCATGTAACACCAAACTGGAGTTGAATGGGATAGAGGTTGGAATTTGTGTATGTCCAAATGCGTGAAACCACAGTTTCACAGTGAAAACAACTGTGGTATCCTTTGCCAAACTCTAATTTGAACCTTTGGTTTGTAGTGAGTTTTGCTGCTCCAACCTGAGGTTTGAAGGTGGCAGCGTTACATCCAAATGCAGACACCATCATAATCAGGGATTTTGGAACCAAAACCATAGAGAGGGCAGCCAGACCCACCCAGGAACGTGCCTACTCCATGCCTCCCATGGTTCTCGCTGGTCACCAATCTGAGCACTTGCCCTGCCCCCTGTCTCCACGCTCCTCAAGCTGTTGCCCGACAACATGTTGTCCCATCCCAAGCCTCTAATCCTGTTAAAGGGAAAAGTCATACTGGGGGATGCCCATTTCCCACCGTGTCCCTTGTTCCCCCCTCTGACAATCAGTAGAAAAAAGGGTCAGAATGGCAAGATTGGCACCATGTGTTTTGGTCTCCAAAAATGAATCAATAAAGTATGTTCACAAACACATGCAGTGGTGGCACCATAAACCAGGCAGCCTGATTAGATTGCTGCAAATATAACATATGGCAGGGCAGCCATGCCCAGGGTCAGGTTTAAAAGGCAGCCCCACCCAGGAATTCTTGAATGGCTCTGCTCTATTTTTGCACAATAAAGTGGAGGAAAGGGCACCCAGACCCTTCCCCTTGGATGAAGTATCCAGTCTCTGGTGTTACTCATGAAAAGAAACATCCAGAGGAGGAGTATTACCTCCATTGATTATGATGGATGCTGCTCCAGAGCAGACTGCTCTCTCAGGAGAGTGAAATGCCATGGAGAGACCAATGAACTACTCATAAAAAGAACTATCCCCAGGTACACATGGATGGGACAGAATAGTTAATAACTAGCTGGCCCAGGCACAGAGCATCTGTGCCTCTTGTTCTATCCCATCCTTCACCTCATTCTCGGCCCTCCCTCATCCCTCTTGGCTCCCCCTTTCTCAACCCCCCTCCCTTGTTCTCAGCCCTCCCCCTCCTTTCCTCCCTCTCAGCTCCCTCCCCGTTCTCAGCCCATTTCGGCTGCTGCTTCCCCACCCCACTGCCGCTTCCCCACTTCTGACCCCACTGCTTCCCCCACCTCACCACCACCACTGCTTTCCCGCATCCCCCTGCCACTTTCCCACCTCCCTAGCCACTGCTTTCCCCAGCACCACTTTCTCTCGGCCGACCAGCCATTAGCCTGCCCATTCACCTTTTGCCCAGCAGCTCACTTGCAAACTCTCATGAGAGCTGCCACGAATGGGATTAGCAACAGGTACATTTAAGCTAAGTAGATAGATAGATAGATAGATGTGTGACAATGCCCTTTCCCACAAGCAACGCTCTCTCATGAGAGTGAAAGGCTATGGAGACAGGCATGTCAGCTGGATGGCAGCTGCTGCCCAGCCTGGTTGCTCAACACAAGCAAGCCCAGCAGTAGCTTTTTCTGTACTGGCAACTACCATGAAGAAGCAGTCCAAGCAGTCCCACTGCCAATCCAGTTGTCCATTGGGAATCCATGTTTGTTTTTGCCTGGTATGGCCACCCTACTTTCCTGGGCTCACTGATAATTGGGGCTTTTCTCACCCGTGATTCTCCATGACAGCTGATCTGCATATGCTGCAATGCCAGTCCAAACCTGGAAAATGTGAATGAGAGTAAAGATCCCAGTGTTTCCTTAGTTGCCCACCAGGTACCACGCAGACACATGGAGCGGCCACTACTCCTTGGGAGTATGAAAGGGTTATCTAAAGAGGAGGGGGTCACAGTGTACAAGTTCAATTGTTGACCAGGGATAATGGGGGCCCCACACAAGTGGGGGCCCCTTGATTTGGATGGCCTACCTCATGAGAGCACAGTCCAAAGGCAACCCGAAGCTCACTGAGCCTCTGGTCCTCCCCAGTCGACTGGCCATCTCATGAAAGGATTAATCCTGGGATTGCAAGCTGACATGGTGGCAGAAGAGTTCTTGGCTGTTCCTGGACAGCTTTGCCCAGGTCTGCCATAGCAAGAGCACCCTTTGTCACAGTGGACCAGACTCCAGATCCATTTTCCCTCCTAGGAAGTCATCATGATCCTTTTCTGAAGTAACAGAAAAGTAATGCCCCTCTTCATCTCCCCATTGCCAGTAATTCTGCTGGTATGAGATTGTTGCCAATGGCTGCCGCCCTACAGAAATGCTGATCCCTTGCCTATAGTCTGGTGATGTGAGCACTACAGAGCTTGCTGGGATGCAGCCGCTGCAGACCAGGAAGAGGGAATGGCTCCCCTGCCCTGAAACCAGAGTTGGACCAACAGTTGGACCAACGTCTGTGATGTGATTCACAGTTACAAAAATTAACCTCAGGATCATCTACCTGCAGTTGGCCATTACGTACGAATGAGGCCTATGTCATCTAGTCTTGTTTAGCCTGACTGCCAGCAGCTTTCTGATGGAGTGTTTTGTAGGTTTTGTAGCCATTCAACCCAAGTTCCTTTTTTCTCAAGATGATACAGGCATAGAGACAAAGTACACTTGCTGCATGTAACCTCCGACAACAGGTTGTGTTTTTTTTTAAGGAAAAGCATCCCTAGGGGCCTGCAATACTGAGAGGGGCATTGGGGAGGGAAGAAGACTGCTTAACTCTTTTCTCCTCTCCTGTTTTTCTGTTCAAACAGGCAAGCTGCTTTTTCTCCCAGTGAAAGTAAAGAGAGAGTGAACTGGAATAGAAAAATAGCTGAATTGGGCAGGGGGCGGGGGGAGCTATGCAGTCCTATTCCAACCCCAATGACTACTTTTCCTTTTAACAACACTGAGGAAAAGTTATGTCTGACTCCTATAACTCATAATTTTGCCTTGCATTTGTCAAATATTGGATATCCACTGAGTTTATCTCTATGGTAAGATACAGAGCTGGAAATCCTACAAAGGATAGGAGTTCCAGAAATGGGGAAGAAATACTGATGACATCCTTGATTTCAAACACAGTATTTATGCTATTGTTGACATGGCATACTCAGTCAAGCTTAGAAAGATTATTTTTCAATGGCAGGCATACTGATCTGAGGAGACGGCACAGCTCAGTGGCAGAGCATTTGCTTGGCATCCAGGAAGTTCAGTTCCTGGCAGGGCTTTGAAATATCTATGACAGCCACCACCAGTTAGGAGAAACAATAGATGGACAGATAATTTGACAGTATACGGCAGCACTGTATGTGTGTAGCAGCAGCATCAACAACACAGGCAGCACAATTCAAAATAAGAGCTGCCAACATTTCAACCAGCCGTGTGCCTGAAATTGCAGCTTGAAATACAGACCTTAGCAGGGGGTAATGTTTATTTTTATAATGTTAAGTCTTCACCTGTAGGGTGGTTGTTGTTGCCACTGCTGCTGCTGCAGCAAAGCAGCCTGTGCCAGATGTTTTTTGGTCAGTTGGCAACCTTGTCAAAATCTGCAGTTGCTGTGAAAAGCCCCATGCTAGCTTGAACCTCTTCTAGTTCAACTGCTCAGTCAACTGCATGGAGAGCTGATATTAGGCCCCAGAGACAGAGAAACTGGCAGTGTGTAAGGAATGAGGGCATGAGGGCATGTGGCCAATACAGGCCAAACTAGTTGTCACCTGCTATAAGATGTACTTCGGGGCTTGTGGCAAAATCATTAGCAGCATTTAGGAAGTGCTGTCATACATCAGTCCATTAAGGATATTTATGTTTTTAATCTGCTTGCAAACATGATATATGGAACAGATGCGTTCCCCCCCTCTCAGAGCTTGCCTGCAGCCTGCAGCTGGACTTGCACTGCTGGTGGTTTAATGGGTCTTTTTCATCAGTATTTACAATCTAGGGAGCACAAGACTTGGAAGAATTGGGTTTAAACTCTAGAGTTATTCCAGGCAGAGTCACAGAGGGTGTGATGCTGAGCTCCAAAGCAATTAAGGCTGCAACTCATACTTATATGGGAGTAAGCCTCATTGAACATAGTAAGACACTTCCAGATAAATATGTATAGAATCAGGCTACACAACACACACACCATTTTAATACTAGTCCAAGCTAATCCCATTTTATATCAATACTATTGTATATTAAAAATCACAATTAAATCTTTACACTCCATATAATTCATCTTTAAAATGAATGTTATAGAGTGTGCAAACTAAAAATGCATTTGCTGAACCAAGTACATAGGTAATGAGAGATGTTGTTAAGCTTGGGCACAATAAATTGTTGATTCTATGGTTCTTTTATCTCAGATCTGTCATTTCTTTTTAATAAGGCCCATAGTAAAATAGACTATTACACAGAATACTGTATAGAGTTCTGGCCTAGCCTTCTTTAACCCAGGTCATTGTAGAGATGGGAAAGGTACTGGAAGGGATCCTGTTCTACAGGGAAAGGCATAAGTGTGTGGGGCTTTTTAGTCTAGAAAATGACAAGTAAAAAACAGGAATGAAATAAACTTGTAAAGCGGACTGAGAATGTTTTTCTTTTCTCTCATAATAGCAGAATATGGCTGATGCTGTTGTATTCACTGCATGAAGCTGGTCATTGACTGTAATAAAGATTTGCTTTGATAATAGCAGAACTTGGGTCACCTGATACAGTTGATTGTTATTAGGCTCAGGACGGACTTTTTAACACAATGCATAATTAACTTATGAAATTCACTACCAAAGTGTGGTGATGCTGAGTAGCATAGATGACTTTAAAAAGAAGGTTTAACCAACACATTAGTGGAGAATAGGTCTATGCATTGAAAGATGGAACCATGGAAAGATGGCAGTATACCTCTGAATACCTGGAGGCTGAAGAAAAATGATAGAAACCAACATTTTCTTGTCCCATTTGTGATCTCCCAGGCCACAGGTAGCGGCTTCTATTGTCAGATCATTGGTCATCTAGTTCAGTATTGTGTACACAGCCAGTCAGTGGCTCTCCAGAGTTTCAGATGGATCTTTCTCAGTCCTACCTGGAGATGTTAGGGTTGGAATCTTGGACCTTCTGCATGCAGAGCAGATGCTCTTCCACTGAGCTATGACCCTTTCCATTGGAAACAGAATGATGGGACAATATGGTCTATTCCAGCAAGGCCATTCTTACATTTTTTATGCATTCATGGGAATCCCAGTTTACTTTTTTATTCTTCATTCATTCATTCATGTTATTCATCAAATTTGTACCCCACCCCAAACTTTCGTCTCTGGGCGGTAAACAATAGCACAAAACAAGTTAAGAAACATACACAAAAACTTAAAACAATTTAAAAATAAATCAGAGATTAAAACCTAAAAATTTGAAAAGCTGAGAAAGCTTGGGTGAAAAGATGGGTTTTCAGGTGTTTTTTAAAAACTGCGGTGGGAGGATCGTAACTCAACAGGGATATGATTCCACAATCTCAGGGCAGTGACCGACAATAAGTCTTGGCCAAGAATAAGTCTTGGCCTTCATGATTCTGCAGCAGTATTACAATACTCCTCTGTGCAGTTCTGCTGCTTGACTGCCTCATAGCCTCTCAACCTGTTTCCATATAACAGAGTTTTCTTGCCTTCTAGAGGCTTTATACTGAGAATTTTTGTGCAAAACAAGCACTGTGGTAGATAATGCCTTGATTTATTCTTAGTACAGAATTATCTTTTTGTGTAACAGAATCTACTATGCTAACAACTGCATTTTTCAGGAGAAGGATGAAGTGCTTTGTCACTGGCATACTTGGCAGTGGTAGCAGCAGGAATCCCTAGATCAGCACAAATGGCACGGTGAGATGCTCAGATGTTGAAGAACCCAGCAACTGACTGAAGGATCCACAGGGGTCCCCTGCTAATCATGAGTTGTGATTAGATCCACCATCACTGTAGGCCAATGTTAATGGTAACAGACTGTCACAAAGTCTGCTGTAGGGTGGAGGAAATAAGGGCCATCATATGAATGGCTGCTGAACAACTCCATTCAAAACATGGCACATTATGTTCTTGTAATACACAACATGGGTACAGAGAAGGGGGTGCATGCCATAATAGGGGACATTAGGGGACTAGAGTGGTTGGCCTTTGGCATGTCATTCCCTGCTGACAGCAGGAAGAGAAGAAATGGATATCAATTTGGGCCCAGTTCAGGATAAGAAAAATAAAGGGAAATGACACTGAAATATTACAAGCTTCCGGAACCTTTGGGGCCTCCCTTTCTAAGAACTTTTCAAGATCAAAGTCATTGCTGGAGAGGCTGGCACCTGACACAATAAGGTCTTAAAGGCTAGACTTGAGAAGAACTGAGAGGTACAAAGAAGGCATTGTGTGGCTGAGTGCTGCACCAGAGCTTCAAAATATAATAGGCAATTGTGTACGTTTCATGTATTTTCACTTCACATTCGGTATGGAAACCTCAGGGTCAAGGGGAGGTAGGCAAACGTGCTAGCAAAGGGAAAGAGGGGTGAATTACAGAGAGTAGGCCAAAAATAGAATCCCAGTTACACGTTGTATGTAGAAGCAGCAGCAGCAGCAGCAGCAGTGAAAGGCTTTTCGAAGAACAGTGAGATAATGTTTCATAGAAAGCAGGAGAATAAAGATTAGTGGTGAGGGGCAGGACTGGATTTAATTTGTTGTCATATATACTCCCCTCAGGAGTTACTGTATAATTCAAGCACTAAAGCTTTTGGAAGAACACTGAGATGTTTAGTAGAAAGCAGAGGGATAAAGACTAGTTTTGAGGGCTGGCTCACATTTTTTTTTACTTTCTTTCTTTTTTGGTCATGCACACTCCCCTCAGGAGTTAGTGTATAATTTCAAGCACTAAAGCCTTCCTGAAAAAAATGACTTCTTATAAGATAAAAGAATTGCAATATGGAGCTTCTGCACATATACCTGGGCTAGAATAAAATCCTTTGAGAAATCCTCTATTGCAGACAGGCTGTCAGCACATCTGTTACGAACTCTTGGAACCATGAACAAGATACAATCAAAACCAACATCCTCATGTTCAGGTTCTCCCCTTCACTGGGCCTTCATGATGTTTAGGACAGCGTATCCATGTCAGGACATGATCATTTTATGTATTTCCCTGGAAGTGGGGTCAGGGAAATACACAAGGCCAATATGGGATAAGGCATCATATTCATTACAGGGAAGATAGAAGAAACTGACATAGAGCAACTGGTTTGGTGTTATTGCAGGTAAAAAAAACCTCCCTAAGATGACAGCATTTACATGAGGCCAGCTCATAACTCAGCAAATTCCACATCCACCTCCTCTCTACTCATGGTAAGAGCTACCTGATGGTAAGAGTGTTACCTGATACATTCATCACAAACAGTCAGTTTACATACATAGCAAACTGTATAGCTGTGGAATCTATAAATACTTGAGCTTTTGGTTATATTGTAATTTTTGGCAGTTGAGAGAAGATTTTTCTAGGAATTGAGGCAAATGTTTTGTGGGCCTAGATGGTTGGCACTTGTAGGGCATTCTGGAAATGATGTACTGCGTGCTGACTCTACACTGTGGGTTTTACTCATTACATTCTTAAGTTTTTTGCATTTGTCATTTTGTTCTTTTCTGAGGTCTAAGTCTGCATTAGCCAGTTCGTCCTGACTCAGGGGACAGTAGAATAGATATACTGATCTATTTAATGTAATGACTTTTTAAAAAATGACTCTAGATGAAAATGCTAAATTCATTAAATGGTCAATGATTAAATTCATATGTTGTGTCCTGAATATTCTTGCATAAAGCTTCCATTTATCTAATTAGCATCCTACAGTTCCCTTCAAGGCTCTGTTATTCCCAAACAATGGGATTTCAAATATTTTTTTTCCATAATTTGATGTTCTGTTTAAAAAACACTATCAATTTCCTTCAGTGAGTTGGGTGGTGACACCCATGTTCTCAGATGTCTAAACACTAATGCACAGAGTATGGGGAAAAAACAGGAGGAACTTGAAATCCTAACATGAGAAGGCCACATTTGCATGTAACAAAAAACCGCAGTTAAATGGGCCGGAGGGTTGAATTTGTGAATGTACAAATGCATGCAACCATGGTTTCATGGCAAAAGTGACCTGAGGTTTGCCTTTCCAAACTCCAATTTGAACCTTCCTTTCCAAACTTCAATTTGAACCTTAATTTTGCCCTCCCTCATATACAGAGGGAAGAGGGAACATCTTGGCAGGGCAGTGACTGTGTTTGGGCTTCTGCCCCACCTCTTTCTCCAGGTGTGTGCCATCTACCCTCAGCCTCTGTGGCTTTAGAGCTGGGGCTGGGCCAGGGACTGAGGAAGGGAAGAGGGAACATCTTGGCAGGGCAGTGACTGTGTTTGGGCTTCTGCCCCACCTCTTTCTCCAGGTGTGTGCCATCTACCCTCAGCCTCTGTGGCTTTAAAGCTGGGGCTGGGCCAGGGGCGTGAGCCTCTTGGCGTGAGCCGAAGGGCGAGAGCATAAGGGCTCTCGTCCTTGTGGCTCTCAGCCGTGGGGCGAGCTGCCTGGAGCCCTGAAGATCTTCTCCTCCTGCCTTGACGATCCATCTTCCACCAAGCAAGAAGTCAGCAGGGACTGAGTCTGGTCTTGGTTTTAAATTAAGCCAAGTAGCCGTGGTGGAATAGTCTGGGGGGATGTGTCTGGGAGAGCAAAAAAGTGGGTCTGGAGTGGGGGCGGCAATATCACGGGTAGCGGGCAGAGGGAGGTATGGCGGTGGGAGTTGGGCAGGCCGTTACAGGGGAAAACGGTCCAGGCAATTGAGGCCTGTTCCTTTTTCCGGCCCTTCCCCCAACCCTCTGACCCTAGGGAGCTCTGTGAACACTCCTTCGAGGATTAGGGTGCTGCTGCTAAATGCCAGGTCAGTTAACGCAAAAACATCTCTCATCCACGATTTGATTGTGGATGAGCGTGCTGACCTGGTATGCGTGACGGAGACCTGGTTGGATGCGCTGGGCGGGGTTGGTCTCTCTCAGCTTTGTCCTCCAGGTTTCCAGATCGTGCAGCAGCCCCGCCTCGAGGGTCGGGGAGGAGGTGTTGCAGTCATCTTTCGAGAGACCCTCCCCGTTTCCAGGTGCCCGGTCAGGCAATCTCAGAATTTTGAGTGTTTGTCCTTGAGGGTGGGCCTCCGAGATAGGCTGGGGATTCTGCTGGTGTACCGACGACCCCGCTGCACTTCAGTCTCCCTACCTGAGCTGGCGGGGGTGGTCTCGGAGGTGGCCTTGGGTTCCCCCAGGCTTATTGTCTTGGGGGACTTCAATGTCCACGCTGAGGTCCCCTTAGTGGGTGCGGCTCAGGATTTCATGGCCTCCATGGCAACCATGGGCCTGTCTCAGTTGGTATCGGGCCCTACCCACGTGGCGGGACACACTCTGGATCTGGTTTTTGCCGATCGGGAAATAAATGATCTGGAGGTGGGGGAATTTGAGATCACTCCCTTGTCATGGACAGATCATCACCTGGTCGGGTTTAGTTTGACTGCTCCGTCTGCCCTCTGCAGGGGTGGTGAGCCGATTAAGATGGTCCGCCCCCGGAGGCTTATGGATCCGCTTGGATTTCAGACGGCCCTCGGGGAGTTTCCAGTGTCCAGAGCTGGTGACCCTGTCGAGGCCTTGGTTGATCTCTGGAATGGAGAGATGGCCAGGGCTGTTGACACGGTTGCCCCCAAGCGCCCTCTCCGGCTTGGTGGAGCCCGTTCTGCTCCTTGGTTTTCCTCGGAGCTTAGGGCGATGAAGCAACTCGGACGACGGCTGGAGCGACGGTGGAGGAAGAGTCGTCACGAATCCGATCGAACACGGGCTAGAGCCCATTTTAGGGACTATGCCGTGGCGGTGGGGGCGGCGAAGAAATGTTTTTTCTCCGCCTCCATTGCGTCTGCTCAGTGCAGGCAAACAGAGCTGTTTCGTGTGGTGAAATCCTTGCTCCACACATCCCCCCGGACAATGGGGGAGGAGTCATCTACGGCTCTTTGTGATCGGTTTGCCTGTCGCTTTGCAGATAAAGTCGCTTGCATCCGTGCTGACCTGGACTCCAGAGTTTTGGCAGTTCCGGCAGACGTGCCTCTGGTACCATCTGGTCCCGTTGTGTTGGATTCTTTTCAGTTGGTGCGGCCTGAGGATGTGGACAAGATCCTGGGCAGTGTGCGGGCGACTTCGTGCGCTCTTGACCCTTGCCCCTCATGGCTAATAAAAGCTGCCAGGGAGGGGACAGGTAGATGGCTGGAGGTGATCGTTAATGCTTCGTTAAGGGAGGGCAGGATGCCATCGTGCCTCAAGGAGGCGGTGGTAAGACCTCTATTAAAAAAGCCCTCCCTTGATCCCTCCAACCTGGACAACTATAGACCTGTGTCTAACCTCCCCTTTTTGGGCAAGGTGATGGAGCGTGTGGTGGCGTCCCAGCTGCAGAGGGTCTTGGATGATACGGATTATCTGGACCCTTTTCAATCTGGCTTCCGCCCCGGGTATGGGACTGAGACTGCCTTGGTCGCTCTAGTGGATGACCTACGCCGGGAACTAGACAGGGGGAGTGCGTCCCTGTTGGTTCTGCTGGACCTCTCGGCGGCGTTCGATACCATCGACCATGGTATCCTTCTGGGCCGCCTCTCGAGTATGGGAATCGGAGGCACTGCGTTGCAGTGGTTCCGGTCCTTTCTTGAGGGGAGGGTTCAGAAGGTGGTGCTGGGGGACTACTGCTCGCCCCCCTGGCCGTTGGCCTGTGGGGTCCCGCAGGGATCGGTCTTGTCCCCCATGCTGTTTAACATCTACATGAAGCCGCTGGGAGAGGTCATCCGGAGATTTGGACTGAGTTGTCAGCAATATGCGGATGACACTCAGCTCTATCTCTCCTTGTCATCTGATCCTAGGGAGGCGGTGGATGTCCTGAATCGGGGGTTGGAGGCCGTGATGGGTTGGATGTGGGCTAACAAACTGAAATTGAATCCGGATAAGACGGAGGTACTGTTGGTCAGTAGGAGAGCCAATCGGGATGAGGAGATTTTACCGGTTCTGGATGGGGTTGCACTCCCCTTGAAGGAGCAAGTACGCAGCTTGGGGGTACTACTGGACCCGGCTCTGCTTTTGGAGGCTCAGGTGGAGGCGGTGGCCAGGGGTGCCTTTGCACGGCTTCGGCTGGTGCGCCAGCTGCGTCCCTTTCTCGAGAAGGCAGATCTGGCCACGGTTACCCACGCCTTAGTCACGTCGCGGCTGGATTACTGTAACGCGCTCTACGTGGGGCTGCCCTTGAAGAATATCCGGAAACTGCAGCTAGTGCAAAACGCGGCAGCGAGGGTTTTATCCGGAGCTGCCCGTTGGGAACATGTCACTCCCATTTTGAAAGAGCTGCACTGGCTGCCGGTTCGTTTCCGGGTCCAATTCAAGGTGCTGGTTTTGACCTTTAAAGCCCTAAACGGTTTGGGCCCAGGGTATTTGAGGGACCGCCTGCTCCCAAGGGTTGCTGCCCGCTGGACGAGGACATCTGAGGGGGCCCTGCTCCGGGTGCCGACAATGAGGGAGGCCCGGTTGTCGTGCACTCGGGACAGGGCCTTCTCTGTTGCTGCCCCCAGACTCTGGAATGCTCTCCCAGCGGCCATTCGTTCCTCGGACTCCATCACGGCTTTTAGAAAGCTTTTAAAGACTTGGCTTTTTACCCAGGCTTTTACATGATTGTTTTCTACTGCGGCTTCTCTGTGTTTCTATTTGTTGTATTTGTTGTGTTGTTTTTATGCCTGTTTTTATATGTTTTTGTACTTTTAATATGATGTTTTTATTGTGTTTTTATTGTATGTTTTTAACTTTTGTAAACCGCCTTGGGGTTATCTTTTTAATGAAAGGCGGTATATAAATGCAAAAATAAATAAAATAAATAATAAAAATACATGTCTCCTCCTAGGAAGTCATCATGATCCCTTCTCTTCCCAGAGTAACAGAAAAATAGTGCTCTCCAGTATCCCCTCCACCATAAATTGTTCTTGTGTGAGACTATTTTATTTCTGGGCTCTTCTGAGGGTGGTGGTGCAATCACTGTCAGAAGAAGGGCTTGAATGGCATGGCATTTAGAAGGAGTTAAATGCCCTTTCCCTGCTAAGGGTGGGTGGACCATTCTGAAAAGGCATGATTATGTTCATCATGTCCCCTTGAAGATCATGGCCAATAGCAGCTGTCCTGGAGACATGCTGACAGCTTGCCCACTGTTTGGCAATGTAAGTACTACAGAGCTTTCTGGGATGCAGCCTCAGCAGATTAGGAAGAGGGAGGGACTCCCCTGCCCTGAAAGCGGAGGTTTCTGGACTGTGGTTGGGCAAATGTCTGTGATGCGATTTATGGTTTGAAAAAATTAACCTTGGGTTTGGCAATCTCCGGTTTCACATTACATGCGAATGCAGCCATAGACTGATTATGATTACTGAAACTTCGTGGGATGAGACTTCTGAATGACTAAGACTCATGAAGAAATGAGGAATTCTGGACGTAGTCCTTATCAACAGGAAATTATTGGTTGATGAAGTGGAAGCCGCTTGGGGGATGATTCTGGGCTGGGGCTGGACAGGGCCAGTTGCTCTCCTCCATTCAACAGGAGAGAGTTGTCACCTTAAAAGGTGCCTCGCTGCTCAGTTAGCAGAATTCTCCCTGTAGCCAGAGAAGGGACAGAGAGCTCTCAGAGGCAACCAGAGGAGAGCTGACCTTGTGGTAGCAAGCATGACTTGTCCCCTTAGCTAAGCAGGGTCCACCCTGGTTGCATATGAAAGGGAGACTAGAAATGTGAGCACTAAGAGCTTCCCCTCGGGATGGAGCCGCTCTGGGAAGAGCAGGTTTAAGTTCCCTCCCTGGCAGCATCTCCAAGATAGGGTGGAGAGAGATTCCTGCCTGCAACCTTGGAGAAGCTGCTGCCAGTCTGTGAAGACAGTACTGAGCTAGATGGGCCAATGGTCTGACTCGGTATATGGCAGCTTCTTATGTTCCTTCCTATGGAAGTGGCGGGGGGGGGACCCTGGGGGAAGTGCCTATGACATCTTGGAATTGATATCAATGGGTAGAAAAATTGCAGGAAGTCGGACTTGTACCCTGAACTTCAGGAAAGCTAACTTTAATGAGTTCAGAGAAAAACTAGGAAGGATCCTTTCTAGAAATTCAAAAGGGAAAAAACAAGTCAAAGAAGGATACAAGAGTCTGAAAAGCAAGATACTGGAGAAACAATCACAAACAATTCTCATAAGAAAGAAAAAATGGGAGACATCTCAAGAAACCAGTATGATGGACACAGAGAAATCTTTTTACAGCAGAGAAGGAAAAAGGGGAAATAGAGATGCTAACAACAACTAAAAGAGATTTAAATTTATGGATATGTCTGGAAAAAGAGGAAGGTCAAGAAAGTGGTAAGCCTATTGCCTGGAAAGGTTGGTGAAATGGTAAAAGATAATAGGGGTGTGCACAAAACCAGCTCTAGTTGTTCAGTTTCAATTCGAAACAAACTCAAACCAGGGCAGACAGGTTTGGTTTTGGCCTTGCTAAAATCCCCCCTTGGTTCAGTTTGAATTCGAACCCCACCCAAACCGGTTCTAAAAGGTTCTACATGGGGTATAATGCGGACTCAAACTGACTCATTATTCCCTATGCAGAGCACCTAGGGACACACAACCAGGTTGTGTGGTATACATCCATGGGTGCCAACTACCACCCAAATCCCACAGCAATTGGACACTCCTGTGATATTTAATGCTTTTTAAAAGATTTTTTAAATCTTTCATCATTTCTCCCATAGGGAATAAAGGGGATTTGAGGTGGCCCCATTTCCCCCCTTGGGGGGAAATCCCTGGTACTCCAAAGTGGGTTTGGGCACAAGGCACATTGGGCAACCCCCCCAACCCCCCTCCAAAAAAAACCCAACCCAACAACAACAACCCAGCAACAACACCCAAGCCAGTGGGTTGTTTTTGTTTGTTTGTTTTTTAAGGAGTTCATTAGTTTTTAGTTTTTGGCTTCTTTGGCAGTTCTCTCAATGCATCCCTATGAAGAACCTATATAGCATCCAAGAATCCCAACACAAAGTGGATCACCAGTTCTTCTCTTACAAGGCAAATGTAGCCCATTCAGGCAACGAATGCACAAAGGAAGAAAGGAGGGAACTGAGCCTTAAGATTGGTAGATGGTATGAGAATATTTTGTTACTTTAAATTAGTTTAAGTCTCCAATGAATTATTCCTGGATGAATTTCATTCAGATGAATTACATCTCCAGGAACTGAAGGAATTTGCGGATGTTATCTCAGAACCACCACTGTCTAATCTTTGAGACTTACTGGAGAATGGCTGAATGCCAGAAGAATGGAGACAAGTAAATATTGTCCCTATGCTCAAAAAAAGGCGAAGGGAGGAAATCTATCAGCTTGACATCAATCCCTGACAAGATCCTAGAACAGATTATTAAGCAGTCTGACTGTTAGCACCTAGAAAAGAATGTGGTGATTAGTAGGGTTTATCAAGAACAAGTTATGCTAGACAATTCTCATCTTCTAGTTTAGCAGATCATTGGGAATGCTGTAGACAGGCATAGGGCTGGTTCTCACAATCAAATGTAAGGTAGAGGAGCTGCTAGTTCGGGTTCCAGAGCTGCACTTGATAAAATTGGCAGTGTGGGTGGCAAAAATGTTGGGGGGAGAACTAGGAGTGATCATATATGAGGGGTCAAATTCAGCTGGTTGACACAGGCAGCTGACACTGGTGTCTTCAAGTTGATCTAAGATAGAGGAGGACAACTGCCCATGCCAAACAACTAAGATAATTAGTTTTTCCAAAAGACGTAGGCAGCAGATAGCCCTCATAGCTATCAGCTTAATGGTAGGTACCTCTACTAGTGAGGTAGTTGTTTTAAGGATAAGTGTTTTTGCTCATTGTCGATTATGCCACAGATCCATTATTTATGGACCTTTTTTCAGTCCATTTCTAGATTCTTGTGTCTTCATTTTGGTCGTGTAAACAATGTACAAACACCCCCTTTCCTCACTCTTGCAGTATGTTCTGAATATGACAATTTCCACTTGTGTGCATTGCCTTAATGTTACAATAATTTGTTTCTGTCCCTTCTTTCCCTGAAATGGAGATCATTAAAAATATTGAGACTATAAACACAACACCCTCCACTCATCATGGGCAGGTTAAGTCAAGGAATATGGTTCATGATTTTAGACGTGTATATACATACTTGCCACTCAGATTTCCTGATTAAATTTAGCTTGACTGACACAGGCAAAACTGAACCTTCTGTTTTACATGTTTAGCTCTTCCAGCAGAGTATCTATCACCTTGACAAAGCACACAGAGATCTTTTCCTTCAACCTATATTCAAATAAGTCTCTGATGGATTACCTGTTTTCCAGCAATGAAAAGACTACTAAACTTCACTTTATTTTTAGTGGTAGTTTATTGATTAAATCTCCTTAAAATCCCATGACTCCGGGGGAAAAATAAAACCTGTTCTATTCACCAGTTGGGGTACTGTTTTGTGCCCTGTGGTTATTAATCATGGATCTCCAGTGCTCTGGGTATGTCTCTTTGAGAAGAGTTTTAAGAGTTGCTTCACTTGGGGTTTACAATGGAAATGTGGCTCTTGAAGCTCAGGGCCATTTCAGTATATAGGAGTTCCCCAGAGAGGTAATGCAGCACAACAGAAAACAAAAATGCCTATACATATAAGGTGCATCAAGTAAAACCATTATTGTTGATTTTATCTTGCTGCTTTAAGCACAGAGTGCAATCTTGTCTCCAGATAATGTTGATTCCAAATAAAATGTGGACTTCAGATCTAACCTTTTCACTGCTCGTTTACTATGTAACAACAAAAAAACACCACCCATCTGTGGCACTATGCTCCTGTTACAGCTGTTGAGTGGGGCTATGTTCAATCCTCTGCATCAGAAGAGTTGTAAATGTAGTGTAGTGAATTTATGCTGCCGTGGAGATGCCCCCATGCTGACAAGAGGTTACTGCCACTGGAACTCCCACACCAATGAAACAGCTTGAGGTTGTTCTCATGACACAAGCTATCTGTGTTACCCCAGGCTGGTCATGTCATCTGGAGGACTGGGAGTCCTCTGCTCCTGGCTGCTGTAGGCCTGGTAGACTGCCTTTTCTACCTGGCTTTTTACAAAGGTAGGATGAACCAACAGTTGTTCTACCTTGGCAGGTGGTCATGTGGGAAATTGCTGCCAGGAAGCTGGGCTTCCTGCTGGCCTGCTGCTCTTTTGGGCAGTGAACTGCGGGGGGAGGCATGCCTGCACCAAGTGGAGCAGCTGCTCTACTGAAAGCAGCCATTCTGCTGCTCGTGTGAGGTACACTGGGATGCGGGAGGACTTCCTCCTCCCTATCCCAGCTTGAGGGTCCACCGTGACACCACTTGTGTGGGCATGTAGGATTCCGAGATAACTGCTGCTTAACTGGGGGGGAAGACAGGAGATTCCTTGCATTCACCGCAGCCCTCCCTAGCCCCGCTTCATTGCACCTCCTTGAGTGCAATGAGCAAAGCAAAGCTTAGGAGGAATTGTATGCTCCCCTACGACTTGCTTACTTGAATTAAGAAGCTCAAAACATCCCTCCTCCCATTTTTCTGAACTTTACAAAGGATCACCTACAGAGCTGTCTGGTAGAACCCTGAGCCAACATGTCCAACATCCTGTTTAAGGTTGCATCAACATGATGAATCTACCTCCATAAAAGATATTTCAAGTGCTGGCATGCACTCGGCTGTTGGTACTGAGGGTATCACAAGCTCATAGTGTCAAATTACTAGGTGATAAGCAGTGGGGAAGTACCTTGCCTAGGAAGCAAGAGGCTGTTATTTCGAATCCCCGTCAGTGTGCTTCCCAGACTGTGCCTAAGCTACTTAGGTTATAACCAAGACCTTGTATTTTCCCCAGAAACTTATTGGCAGCATGTGTAGAACTTTTGAGATAGGAGTGATATGGTCTCTCCAAGATGACCCAGAGACCAACCTGGCTGCCATACTCTGGATCAACTGCAGTTTCTGGACTACATACAAAGGCAGCTCCACATAGAGCGCATTGCAGTAGTCAAGTCTGGAGGTGACAAGCAGATGTGTTACTGTTCTGAAGTCATTTATCTCAAGAAACGGATGCAGTTAGCATATCAACCACCCATGTGGGTCAACCTGATAAGGAGGACTGAACCATAGCAGGGTGAAGGGCTGGGTGCCAATTCAGCCAGGCAACATGTCCTGACATCGTCCCACCACAGGGTTTATTCCTGCTGAGGGGAGGGCAGCCTGATCCACCCCAACCCAGGCCACAAAACTCTGAATGGTGAAACCAAGCCACCCTCCAAGTATGGGCAGATCCCAGCCAAAGGGCCGCAAAAGCCTGAGAGGCTGTTCCTTGGCTCCTTTCTGCCTTAAATGGTCCTCCAGCCCAACACCATTACCAAAATAACCTACCCCAAACCCACACTCTGCTGCCACAGAAGCAAGGCAAACCTCTGTTTAGCCACACTTACCCCACCCAACTCACACTTTATGGATACCATGTTGCAGGTCCCAGAGGAACAGTTCATTTCCCCAGTCAGCCAAATGAATCCCAACTCCCCTGTACAATGAACTGTCTTGGACCACAATATCAGAATGAAGAATCACTTTTCTGCCCAAAGCCATAATGGTCCTTCCGATTTCCCAGTTCATTTTTTTTTCAGGCTCAATCAAAGCAAACGGTCCCCAGACCCTTCCAATGTAGTCCAGACCAAACCAAAATTAATCCATAACATCAGGCCACTACATTTCTTAGAACCTCAATTGCCTATAAAATCAAAGGCTTACCACACAAAAAGCCAATATTGTTCCCTCCTGAATGAATCACTAAAGTATGCAGGGCCCCCATTTAACTATACTCATCCAGCAATGTGGTAGGAGAAGACTCCACGTCATTCCCCAGCTTTGCAGCCAATCCACCTCTGCACCGCCAGCAAGGCCTAACTGGGTACCCATGCTGGTTTGACGAGCTCTCCGGCTGGCTCAAAACTCATAGCTATGGCCATAGATAAATATACAAAGTGGGGGGCTGTTGAAGAGGTGGCTCTAATCGCAAAGAGTGAGTGCCAAATCCAGCAGGATTAAGTCCTGGTCACCATGAGACCGACTTTACCACAACATGGTTAAAGTAGGGATGTGTTTTCATGACAAAAAAGAGGGGGGCCTTCCCTCTCATCCCAAGGTAGGCAGTCAAGACTGAGACTGGGCTCAAGTTTCTGGTTGTACCTGGTTGATTATGGTCCCCTTAAAATATGTTCAGATGAATTCTATGCCAAGCAGCAAGAAGGTACCGCCAAGCTCAGGAAGATAACAGGTACCAATAAGTTCAAGAAGATGCCAAAGTAGCCAATAAGCAGAATCAAGAAAGCTAGAAAAGGGGAGAAAGCTCCCTCAGAAAATTGAAGTCCCACCCAAGAAACAGAAAGAAACACAAACTCACGCCAAAGGAATGCAAAGAAACAACAAGGGATGCAAAGAGAGTTTGCGAGGATTATAGCTAGAAGTCTCAAGAAGAATCCCAAGCATTATCCAAATATCAGAAACCGAAAAAAACCTGCCAGAGAGTCCTTTGGACTCCCAGATGATGATAGTGTGAAGTAACCATCAAGAAGAATAGGAAACCGCAGGAGAGCGAAATGAGATCACTGCATTTATCTGAGGTCGATGGTATTGACCATATATACCACTCCAAAATTGAGCTTTTGGAGGCCAGACAACTGGGCCAATTTGAGGAGATGAGGATGGTCTAAACCAGGGATTCTCAACGCTGGGTCCTCAGATGTTATTGGACTTCAACTCCCATAATCCCTAGCCCCAGTGCCCTTTGGTTGAGGATTATGGGAGTTGAAGTCCAATAACATCTGGGGACCCAATGCTGAGAATCCATGGTCTAAACTATCTTGAACTAAAATTAGCAAATTGGATGGTCAGATGGCATCCACACAGGAGTTTGGAAGGAACACAAATGTGAAAGTTCTTGTTTCCCAACAAAATTATGTAACTTGTCCCTACAATCAGGTTTTCCCCATAAGACTGAAAAGTACTCACATAACTATGATTTTCAAAAGGGGGTGGGGGATCCAGGAAAATCTGGGAGACCACAAAGCAGTCAACTCAACTTCTACATGAGGCACATTTGATGGAAAGCATACTTAAAGACAAATATTAAAGACATAGAAGAAAGGGGTCTTGCTGAAGACCTATGCTGAACCACCATCCTGAAGTTCCTCAAGGGAGAAATAAATGAATTATTATTAAATGAATTATTATTAAATGAATTAAAATAAATAAATTCAGTTTTCACGATAAAAGGAAATAAGAAGTGGGGTCCCCCAGGGACCAAGACTTAACCAATGCCTGGCCAAATTTCAAATGACTCTAAAGTATTCAGGATATTAAAGTAATTATTATATAAGGTGGTGAAACTCAAAACAGATTGAGAGAAGCTCTGAAAGCATCTTTTCTGGATCCCTTTAATGATATACAACTTCCTAGCTTTATCAGTGTTTTATGGTTTAATCTACTCTTTATAATTCAATTTAATAATTGTATGTAGCATATAATTAATATGTCAGCAATATAAATTTATGGAAATATGAATGAGCGCCCCTAATAACATCTTGCACTGTTAGAGGCATCTCCTTTAGATATAAAAAAGGAACCAAGGTGTCCCAACAGTAAGGTTATAACATGGCCATAATCGTCTAGATATTTCATCTGTCACCACTTTCAAACCCACATTATGGGAATATTGAGCTGATTCATATATTTAATTGAACTATCTAATGACTTTGCAGGACATTAGATATTAATGGGTTTTAAAAATAGTTTTTTTATTTAGAGGCATAGATAGCACTATTAAAGACTTCAATACATCAAAGATAAAGTCACTACGACATCAGTAAACTTCTTAAAAGGAAGTATTTTTTTTCCAAAGTGAAGCTAAACTCTGATCAGCGCTTCATTTTCTTACACCATGAAGTTTTAGCAAAACAATTTGGTGCTGCTAAGACCGGGGAAATCCACCCAGGGGTATATCAAACGAAGCCAAGTGTAAAGTGGTTATGTAGTATCAATTGCCTGCTGCACTCTATAAGCCAAATAATGAGATAACAGTACACACAAGTAGTAACCTACCCACATCTGAGTTACTACAAGTAAAGGCTTCTAGCACAACTAATACAAATATACCAGCACGGACAAGATCAAACAACCAATTAGTACTCATGTTTTACAGGGAGGAAACCCTAAAGGCTAAGAGTTAAGTAATTAGTTGTACTCGCACAAAATATTTTGGGTGGAGCACCCCACATTTAGACATAAACATTTGAAACAGCAATCAGATTTATTTATTTGATTATTTATTTAACATATTTTTATACCGCCCAAAACTTGTGTCTCTGGGCAATTTACAACAAAGCTAACAAACAACAGAATAAGTTAAAACATTAGTTAAAATATATGACAACAGAAAAATTTAAATGTTAGTTAAAACAAAAGTTAAAACATAACAATTTAAAATTTTAAAACAATGTTAAAGCTATTAAAACAATATTTAATTTAAAGCCTGTGTGAATAGATGCATCTTTAAAGATTTTTTTAAAGTTATCAGAGATGGGGAGGCTCTTATTTCAGCAGGGAGCGCATTCCAAAGCTTTCGGGGCAGCAACTAAGGCCCATCCCTGAATAGCCACCAGACGAGCCGGTGGCAACTGCAGACAGATCCCTCTTGATAATCCCAATGGGCGCTGGCGTTCATGACGAAGAAGATATTCTCTTAAATACCCAGGGCACAAGCCATTCTGGGCTTTGTAGGTTATAACCAGCACCTTGTATTTTGCCTGGAAACCTATCGGCAGCCAGTGTCGCTCTCTCAATACGGGCATAACATGGTCTCTCCGAAATGACCTAGGGATGCTGAGGAAGGTGCTTCTGAGCAAGGGAAGAGAACAAAAAATAAAGACAGCAGAATAGCTTGATGTCAGGGGAAAGGTACTGAGAATTTCCCCTATGCCTCTGAGTACCAAAATGAGATAAAGCCAGCGGAAAGATATGTGGAGAAAGATGTGGTGATGAATGGCTGTCTCTCATGCGGCTGTTAAAGGTACACAGAATAGAAGAACAAACAAGCAACTACTATATCCTGAAGGTGGGCTGCCGTAAAACAAACAAACAAAATAACAAACAAAAAACAGTACTGTTCAGTCAGAGCAGGATGATGAGTCCCTACTCCCCCCAAAATGACTTTCCAAAGTGCCATTTTAAAGGAAAATATTAAAACAAAAACTTTTTCTTAGAAGAAAAGAAAAACAGCCTAGGAACAGTTACTCTGTATGGACAGGAAAGTATTCCTTACTAAACCAGATATTCAATGAGAATAAGAAGGGAGGAGGGGTGGTTAAACCAGTGATATATGTATGAGGAGGAGGAGGAGTGGAGGCTCTCCTAAGCACAACTGCCACCTTGGTGTAGCCAGTTCATCTGCAATGATCCTCCTGCTGCCTTGCCCAAGAGCAACTGACAGACCTTACCAAAGCCTGCTACTTAGATAGTCACTACCCATTCCTTATTGGCCAGCCTGCATCACATGTGGTAGGAGGCCAGATAACAGCTTAATTGGCTGGCCCAAATCACATGCCATGGGAGGCAAGATGGTGGCCCCCTGTGTCTGTCTATGGAGATGGGAGCACAACCCCGCCCCCCACCCACTGCAAGTACGGCAACAGGGAGCAGCATTCTAGTTTGTCTTTGCTGCTGGAAGCACATAGAATTGTGGTTGTGGCTACATCACAGGAGTGTGAGTCCTCCAATAATGGATGCTGGTGCATCATGACCATAGGATTGGCCTGCAACTTTAGCTGGTATATATAAAATGGATTATATTATTTTAAAACTGATCAATTCTCTAAATGAACATAACTCATTTAGCACTAAAACTGGGTTTCTCAAAATCTAAACTGTCAAGCTGGATCTATCCTGGACTGCTGAATGGGGGTACGTTGCAGCTCCTGGCCTAGTCTTAGAGGAAAGGGGAGGGGGTTAGTGGCACCATGTCCTCCTCCTTTGGCAAGTTCATGTGCTGGCTCCTCCCTGGGAGATTACAGCCTGTTCTCTCTTCTGGTCTGCCCCTCATCACAGGCTGGGCTAATTTACAGTGGCTTCACAAGCCGAACACACCAGCCCCTCCCTTCCTGTTTCCACCTCCCATTTCTTTAGCAAGCCCCTCAATTTGATCCCTTCCTTCCAATCCCTGCTCTAACTCTTGAGCAACCCCCACCTCTGTCAGCTGTATTGCCTCTCTGATGTCACCAGTGGGCACTGCCTGCCCCGTTGGGCTGTCCGCTGGTGTCCAGCTGCCTGTGCTGCTACTGACTGGCCCAGGGATGCTGCCAGCCCCATCCGGCCTCCCACCCGGCCGCCCCATGCTGTTTCCATCTCCTTCTCACTTAGGGTAAGCTGCAGTTGTGGGCAGGCTGGCTCAACACAAACATTTCCAATTTGAAGTTTGATGCCAAAGTATGATCCCACAGTTCAGGGCTGACATTGACTGTTTTTATTGGTGAAAGGAATGAATGAGTTAATAAGAAATTTACTACACAGTAAGCCAGTCAGATGATCATAGGGGTGTGCACATATCAAGATCTGCGATTCAATTTGAGGTTGAATTGAATTGCGGACCCCAATTGATTCATTGAAGACATCTGGCTTGGCCAGTTGCCTCAACAAATCACCCTCCACCTTTGATCCAAATCTATTCAGGTGCCATTTTGAGGCCCTCTTTGTAGGAAAACGGGCCTCAAAATGGTGCTTCTTTCTGGGGAGAGCTGGTCAACCAATTGGGATTTGTGGGTAGACCAGCTCTCTGAGGTGGGCTGATGCACTAATTCCAGAGTGGAATTAAATCCCACCAATCCCAATTGATAAACCAGCTCTCCTTGGACTAGCAATTGGGATTGGCGGGTAGATCTGCCACTCCTTGGGGTTGTGGTGGACAGCGTTGAAAGTGTCAACTCAATGTGAGGCAGCTGTTGACTCAATGTGCGGCACCTGTAAAAAAAGGCCAATTCCATGCTAGTGATCATTTGGAAGGGGATTGAAAATAAAACTGCTAATATAATGCCCTTATAGAAAACGATGGTGCAGCCACACCTGGAGTACTGCGTAG
The DNA here is from genome assembly GCF_027244095.1 of Hemicordylus capensis. Classification (NCBI taxonomy): domain Eukaryota; kingdom Metazoa; phylum Chordata; class Lepidosauria; order Squamata; family Cordylidae; genus Hemicordylus; species Hemicordylus capensis. The sequence goes on along the minus strand of NC_069658.1, from coordinate 115,853,862 downwards.
AATTCTGGTCACCACATCTAAAAAAGGACATTGTAGAACTGGAAAAGGTGCAGAAGAGGGCAACCAAGATGATCAGGGGCCTAGAGCACCTTTCTTATGAAGCTAGGCTACAACACCTGGGGCTATTTAGTTTAGAAAAAAGATGACTGCAGGGAGACATGATAGAGGGCTATAAAATCATGCATGGTGTGGAGAAAGTGGATAGAGAGAAATTCTTCTCCCTCTCATATAACACTAGAACCAGGGGTCATCCCATGAAATTGATTGCTGGGAAATCTAGGATCAGCAAATGGAAGTACTTTTTCACACAACACATAATTAACTTGTGGAATTCTCTGCCATGAGATGTGGTGACAGCCAGCAACCTGGATGGCTTTAAGAGGGGTTTGGATAACTTCATGGAGGAGAGGCCTATTAACGGCTACTAGTCAGAGGACTGTAGGCCACCTCCAGCCTTGGGGGTGGGGTGCCTCTGGGTACCAGTTGTGGGAGAGTAATAGCAGGAGAGAGGGCATGCCCTCAACTCCTGCCTGTGGCTTCCAGCGGCATCTGGTGGGCCACTGTGCGAAACAGGATGCTGGACTAGATGGGCCTTGGGCCTGATCCAGCAGGGCTTTTCTTATGTTCTTATGTTCTTAAACTTCTTATGACAGGTAGACCAGCTTTTGGAGGTGGGCTGATGCACTAATTCCAGAGTGGAGGGTTGGTCTTCCTGCCAATCACAATTGGTAGACCAGCCCTTCTCGTTTTCTGGGTAGAGCTGGTCTACCAATTTAGATAGGCGAGTAGACCAGCCCTCCACTCCAGAATTAGTGCATCAGCCTGCCTCAGAGAACTAGTCTACCCGCTGATCCCAATTGACAGACCAGCTCTCCCCGGAAAGAAGCACCATTTTTAGGCCCATTCCGCCCCCCCCCCCAGCAAAACAGGCCGCTAATTGCACCCAAATTACCTGAATTTATTTGGGTCAAATCAGGGTGATTTTATTCTACCCCAAATCTGGCCTTTTGTTTTCAGGGTGATTCCATTTGCAGTAGAATCATATATTGTAAGGTAAAGTGTGCCATTAAGTCAATTTCAACTCCTGGAGCCCACAGAGCCATGTGGTTTTTAAAAATAGAATACAGGAGTGGTTTACCATTGCCTCCTCCCACGCAGTATGAGATTATGCCTTTTAGCATCTTCCTATATCACTGCTGCCTGATATAGTACCAGCGGGGATTCGTGGAAAAGCTGTCCTACTTTGCTTCCATCTCACAAATGATCAGTGTCCCCCCCCCACCTAGGCTTTTGCTAGCACATGACTAAAAACTGGGAGTGCACACAGCTCCCAAAGCTTGTTAGGGCACTTGTCTTACCCCATTAAGAGTCATGTGAACTAGCTATAAGTTTGTGATATATCTACCAGACACTTTCACATACTATTGCATGTCAGCTGTTAGATATTGTCAAAAGTTGGCTGATATACTACAAAATCGTTGGAAGTAGAAAGCTGATGCTGAGTATGAAGTATTTACCAAATATTGTGAAGTAGCCACACTTCCAAAGTATATGTCGAGAATATTCACCATCAAAATTCCCAGAGGATGATTCTAAGAATTGGGAGTACATCATTTTGGATCTATTTGATTGCTTTTCACTGTTTCAGTATAACGAGACAGAGTGCACGCACACAAGAACACAGCAATAGCCACTGAATGCTGAAGTCTACTGGGGAAAAATGGCGACATCCAGATATCTTAACCTGAATCTTGTAAATGGATGCTAATGAAACTAGGACCTGTGTCTCTGTTTTGGATGGTCTATTGGCTCTTTTAAATTAAGCAGAAGCATCAAAAGTTGTGCGCTCTCGCATACATCACAGAGTTAGTCTCCTGTTTTTTAGTCTTGGCTTATGTTATTTGTTCCCTATGCATGACCTTGCATTTGGCTGCATTAAAATACTTAATGTTGGACTGGGCCCAGCATACCAAAGGGATCCAGATGGCTTGTGTAAATGCCCTGTCCTCATCATTATTTAAGAAGGTTCTTCTGTTTGTCTTAAGGGGTTACAATGTTTGTGAAACCAGGCGCCCTGACAGATTAATTAAAAAAGAAATCTGCTCAGTTATACCAACAGTTTCCTCTCCTTGATGTGCATTATTCATGTGCAATAAGGGAAAACAGACTACTTGATCTTGTTACACCAAACACGTTATGGTGCTTGGCTTTTTGGAAAAATGTAAATACAATACAGGTAACAGCCGCTTGCCAAGATGCTGTGAGAGAATGAATGCAGAAGAAGACAGTAGCCAAATAATCTAAAGAGATTTCTAAAATGGGGACACATGGAAGGTTATTACAGGCATGTAGAAACCAGAAGAGAACCTGGGCTCTACATTAATCTCCATTTATTCAAGAAAATATCGTTCAGCACTATAGAAAAGAACATAGGTATTTTAGGTATTTTATATTTTTATTGTTCCAACCATAGGTCATAAACAAAGCATCAAAACAACATCAACACACACACAAAACATACACAGAAATATTGTGAGTACATTAAAAAATAATTAAAAAATTGCTCCTGGCAAATAAAATCCAGATTTCAAGAGTGGACAAAGGGAAATATATACATATATAAAAAGGATGAATTGCTTATTTTAAAAGAAAAGACCTTACTCAGTAGTTTCAAGGAGGTATAAGATGTTTACTCAGCTCTGAGCAGTCACTCAAGCGAAGCTTGCTACCGTTAGTAGAGTAACCTTATTATGCAAGCCCATTAGAAACAAAGTCTATTTTCTGTATGGAAAAGAACATAGGAATCTGTCTTATGCTGAGTTAGACTATCGGCCCATCTAGCACAGTATTGTCCAGATCTACTATATTGGTTGATAGTACCTCTCCCAGATAAACAAGGGGTAGTTTAGTTTAGTTTAGTTTAGAATTCCTATATACCACATTTAAATAAGATGTTCACAAAGGTTTACATAGAGGAGAATTTTAAAAATGATGACTGATCCCAAAGAGGATGACAATCTTTTACCAGCAACAGCCACAGGAAAAGATGCTATGCTCAGATGAATAGCACTAGGAAGTTTTACACAGGGCTATTAAAGCTCTTTAACTCATTTCTCCTCCGGAATGGAGGGGGTGCATTCACATATCAGCCAGATTTACCCCAATGTCCCTGCGAGTTATCGGGGAACAGTTCACACACAATTTAGGTTTTTCACTGCACGTTAGATATAGCTTGATCTATATCCAGAGTGAAAAAAGCCACTATTTGCATTGGTGTTTTGGGACAACTTTGAGTTTGTAGTAAAGCCTCCCAGTAAACTGGCTGTAAAGCCTGCTGTGTGTAAAATTCCCAGGGGACTTTCCTCGTCCTCCTTTGAAATGTTAGGGATTGAATTTGGAGTTCATGCCCCAGGTAGATGATACCTGTTAAATATGGTCCCTCCCCTTGGGGATCAATATGTAGAAAGACACCATAACTACAAATTGAGATCATTAGCTAACCATCAATTGACTTGAATTCATTTTCATGGTAACATCAATTCATAATTGGTAAGTATCAGACTTTCCTGCCTTTCTGCCTCTGCTGTAGCCTATGAAACAGAAAGCAGCTATCTTGAGTAGTGATGAGTAGCTCTCACTCCTCTAGGCATTTAGGAAAAGGACTATCCAAATCCGTTTTTGTTTTTGTTTTTTTAAATGATGAATCCTCTACCAGTAGCTCCAATGTATGGCATGCAAATTTCAGCCTGGCAGAGGCTAGCTGTCTGTTCTTCTCAGCGAGGTGTCTACTGAGCTTCTTTGCTCACAGGGCTTACTGTTCTCTGTTCAAAGTACAGTAAATGTTGGCTGTAGGAAAGGAACAGCCCTAAGCCCGGATTGCTTCTGCCATTACCAGTCTTCTCAATATGAATTCCTAGAACTTCTCTCAGAACCAAGGATTGCACAGATTAGTCTCCATAACAGTTAACTAGTCCAATGTTCTTTTCTTAAGCAATCATTTGTATTTCCCCACCACCACCAGAGTTCAGCTATATAAACCAGAGTTCTGATGCAGTGTCAATAGGGAACCTTGTTGATAAAGCAATTCAAATCTCCAAATTATGGCTTCTTCTATTTCTCAGTACTTATCTAGTAGGGCTGCGCATCTGAAGCCGAATAATGCACACCACCCCTTTGGAATTGTGCAGAGGCAGCTGCTTGCAGCTTGCCCATTTCTGAGCAGTATGCATGCTTTTTTTTTAAATGAGGAAGGAACGCCTCATTAATGAGAAGCAGAGCCCCACACCCTGTGAAGTGAAGATCTTGCAGAGAGCACTGGGAAGTAGAGTCCTTTCAAGTGTTTTCTCCATAGAGGTCTATAAGGTCTATCTCCAGTTCCCTACACTCACTGTACCCCTTTCCATTGCTGGAGCAGTTTGGGGGTTTTCTTCCTGTAAAGGAGTCCCTCCACCACAACATAAGTGTGATATACTGCATGGAGATGGGTGCCCTGTGAAGAGTTCTGAAGTGGTGATGCACAGTATTCGGCTTTGGACAGTCCAGAGGACAGCAGCATTGTCCAGTCAAGATTTGAATTCTGATGTTCCACTGTTCAATGGAGCCCTTTAACATCACCCTGGCTATGTGGTAGTTGCTCTCCTGTGAATGGCTCCTGCATTGCTAGAACAATTTTTATACAAGACCGAGCTACCAGATAGGGGCTGTGTGAATCTTCTTCATAAAAGCTCCCAACAGGGTGCTAATTCTATGGCCATAGAATTCCCCTACTTATGCCCTACTTATGTTTGAGGCCTATTTAAATATTATGCTTACCAAACAGTGGCTCCCATGTATTAAGGAAACTTTGGGCCCATCTGTGGTAACAAGGAGAGAGAAGTAATCAGGGCTCAGAAATTCACTTTTCCAAATCAAATAGTAACGAGGTCTAGAAGCAATCTCACTACTTTGCTTCTAGAGAATTCTCCTCTAGCAATAGATTTGCCGGAGTTTATGACTGTCAAAGCTTTTACGCACAAAAATAAAGGTACCATGAGATGAAGGTGATTCAGAAGAAAAACTGCCACAGGCATAGGCAGGCAAAAGAATAATGGAAAAGATATTGTACAAAAAACTTTTGTACATGTAGTACGGCATGTGCTACATGTAGCAGTAGAGAAGCCAGGCAAAAAAGACAGTAAAATAAAAATTAGCACTATCCCTCTGGAAGCCAGTGAACTGTAAAACAAAACTAAGACACAGACCATGCCCAGAAGACAGCATGAAGCCCAAGAGATAGCATGATTTCTAGCTGGAGGTAGGAATTAATATCAAGTTCTAACAGCATGATCCAACAGACCAGTTTCAGCACAAACAGAATTATTCTGTCCAGTATTGCCCTCAGGGGTGTTGCTAATTACATAAAAGATCTGGGGCCCAGACCCCAGAACCAGGCTCAGGCTGAGAAGTGGGAAATTGATGTAGAAATTGGTGTAGAAAGAAACACTAACCAATCCCCACCAGAGACTCGCTGAACAGGTTTTGTTTTTGTTTTTTTAAAGAGAGATTTGCTGAAAAAATACATTTTATTAATTCTAATTACCTGATTTCCTCAGTGATAGCAATATGGTTTTATTAATGTTTTATCTTAATTAGCTGTCTAATTTAAGCTTTGTAGTCATCAGTTGAACAAATGCACAAGTTTTTTGAAGTAGAAAGAAGCTGGCATCAGTGTCATAGCATTTTGGATAGCAATACTAGGGCCTCATTCAGACAACATGCCAATCCTCAGTTACACTTACCTGAGGTTAGCATTTCTCATTGTCCAAATGCAGGAAAATCTCACAATTGCAGTTCCACTGTGGCCTCCAAACTGCAGATTGAACCCTTGGCTTGAAGTTGGGCAGGCTACGGGAACTGGAGCTCCGCTGACCCTTTGTGCCATCCAAATGCTACCTAGGGTTTGTGCTGAAGTTTCTCACATGAGCACACAGCCCCTCATTTCACAACCAGTGTTTGCTGGTTGAGTGACACATTTGGTGGAAGAGGAAGAAGAGGGAGAGTGCTGGTGGAGGCAATGATACCAGAGCTGCCAGATTATCAGCGGTATGATCCTTGGCTTCCAAGGTTAACTCCAGGTAAGCCTGCCTCAGTTTCGCTTGTTGCCCAAACTGGGCCTAGTAGAAAACTGTGAGTCGTTCCATAGAGCTCAAGAGGTAGTGTGGTGTCTAATACCAGAATGTTGGGCCAGGACTGAAGAGACCCAAGTTCAAATCCCTGTTCAGTCAGGAAACCTACTGGGTGTCTATGGACCAGTCACTTATCTTTCAGCCTAACTTACTTCACAAGTTTGTTGTGAAAACAACCATGTATTCCACTCTGACCTCCTTGAGGAAGAGCAAGATCTAAATGTAAACACAAATACGTTTCTGCTCACACAAGAAGCAGATGTATCAGATATCTGCCTATTTCTTTACCAGCCACAATCCCCTGTGCCCCATTGCAGAGCATTCAAGAGTTTTCCCAAACCCTCAGGAGCCCTGTTTTAGGGCCCAGTGCAAGGAACTATAGAATTATAAAGATGTTGGGAAAGTTCCACTCCATGAGTTTAACTCCATATAACTGATGGTCCTGTGGAGCTAAGCATTCAGTTCCTGTTTATTACTGCTATCTTCTCCCCCAGCCCCTTGCTATAGCTGAGTGGAAATGTCCACTTTCCTTTTCTAGCCTTTGAGATGAACAACATGAAATATTAACTTCCCAATTCCAAAATGTTTAGTAGATTTGGCCTGTTGTGATTTATGATATTTTTAATGTCCCCTTAAACAGAAATATTTCACATTTGCTATTTCAGAATTGGCTGCTATTTTGTAGCAATCTGATGGAACCAAACAAATAATTCAGGCTTTATTTTAGTGATTTCTCGGTGGTACTCTTTGTATATAAAGAGAGAGAGGTCAATACAGGAAAAACTAATTTCAGGTGGTGATATTAAGTTAGAGTACTTTGTTTTTCATTATATATATTTTTTCATACTTTGAAGTGTGGAGTTTCAAGAAACTCTCCATTTGTGAACTGGTGTTCTGAAAACCATTCTACTTTGCTAAGAAGCCCACATCTTTAATTCCTTTGGGTTGTAGGTGTTTCCAAAGAGCATAAAGGAAGTTTTGGTATGTTGTGCTGGTTGCCAAAACCCTGGAATCTGGCAGAGTAGTAACCTTCAGTACAGTGCCTGCACAGCTTTAAATTATAACTTCTAATAAATGAAGACAGTTACTATTCCTCTTAGCTGTTCTTGTAATCTTCCTTCATAAATTCAGACCTTTCCGTTCTACTTAATATTGGCCATAGTAACAAATGTGAACATAACTTTTTTTGTCACGCAGCATTTGCCATTTTAAGAATTATTAGTTGTATTGCAATAGTGCCTACAGGTCTTCACTGGGGTGAGCACTGCAGTATTTTAGGGTCTGCAGGAATATGGAGTTAGAGACTGATGTTGTCCTGAAGGATTTGTAATAAAAGTGAAGAAATTGTTAAAAACGAAATATGATCTCCCACGTGCAGGCTTCTGCAAGGTCATCAAGGAGGCAGGAACTGAACCCTGGTCCCTGACCTCATGACTGTCACTCAGATAGCCTTGCCTTATGGTGAAGGCTGGCCTCAGTTACCCTTTGGTCCTTTTAACTTTATAATTATACTAGTAAAATGGCTTGTAGTTTGCAAGCACATTATCATCTTATTTCCCTGTGACTTTTGCTTTTCCTAGCTCTATGAGGTATCATTCACCATGCTTTCTAATAAGATGATTTTTCCACATTTTCTGGGACAGCAATGAAGTTTCCCAGGGTTGTTTATTGTTGTTGTTGTTGTTGTTGTTGTTGTTTTGGCAGTTTCGGCAAGGTCTGGAATCTACCTTTGAAAACAGCATGTTTCCATCTTTCATGGTTTGGTCTGGGGTTTCATAGCAGTGTGTGAGTCAATGAAGGCTTGGAGTCTGCAAGCATATTCATGTGCCATCACTCTGTGACTCTAATCCTTTTCTAGCTCTATGAGGTATCATTTCCCATGCAATGGGATTGCTATTCCACATTTTCTGGGGCAGTAATGAAGTTTTCCAGGGGTTTTGGTGTTTTTGATAGTATGGGCAATGTTTGGAACCTACCTGCAAAAACGCCATGTTTGTCTTTCATGGTTTAGTTGGCAAGTTTCATGTCAGTGAGTGAGTGAGTGAGTGAGTCAGTGAGGCACAAGAAACTTTATATTTTAGATATACAAGACCATTATTTGTGGAACATATTTTGAATTTTTAAATTGATTTCAAAGGAGCGCCTGTAAGAAAACAACTGAAAATTACATTAGAATAGACATAATATAGGCACAAAGTTCACTCAGTTTTGCATTTTGCAGTTTTTCCAAAATTCAGTGCTTTTCCATATTTCAAGCTTTAGCAGTGAACTTCAGGAGCCAAAGAAAAAATGCTTTGCATTTTGTCACCCAGGAAGCAGCTTTAAAAACATAAGAACATAAGAATAGACAAGCTGGATCAGGTCCAAGGCCCATCTAGTCCGGCATCCTGTTTCTCACAGTTGCCCACCAGATGCCACTGGAAGCCTACAAGCAGGAGTTGAGGGCATGCCCCCTCTCCCACTGTTACTCCCCTGCAACTGGTGAGAGTCTGGAGGTGCCCTATAGCCCTCCAACTAGTAGCCGATGATAGACCTCTCCTCTATGAAGTTATCCAAACCCCTCTTAAAGCCATCCTGGTTGTCGGCTGTCACCACATCTCGTGGCGGAGAATCCCACAATTTGATTATGCATTGTGTGAAAAAGTAATTCCGTTTGTTGGTTCTAGTTTTCCTGGCAATCAATTTCATGTGATGACCCTGGTTCTAGTGTTATGTGAGAGGGAGAAGAATTTCTCTCTATCTACTTTCTCCATACCATGCATGATTTTATAGACCTCTTGTATGTCTCTGCACAGTCGTCTTTTTTCTAAACTAAATAGCCCCAGGTGTTGTAGCCTTGCCTCATAAGGAAGATGCTCTAGGCCCCTGATCATCTTGGTTGCCCTCTTCTGAACCTTTTCCAGTTCTACAATGTCCTTTTTTAGATGTGGTGACCAGAATTCTACGCAGTACTCCAGGTGTGGCTGCACCATCGTTTTCTATAAGGGCATTATAATATTAGCCATTTTATTTTCAACCCCCTTCCAAATGATCACTAGCATGGAATTGGCCTTTTTCACAGCTGCCACACACTGAGTTAACACTTCCAACGAGCTGTCCACCAGGACCCCTAGAACCCTCTCCTGCTCTATCACCAACAGCTCAGATCCCATCAATGTATACTTGAAGTTGGGGTTTTTCTATCCCAATGTGCATCACTTTACACTTGCCAACATTGAAGCGCATCTACCACTTTGTCGCCCATTCACCCAGTTTGGAAAGATTGTTTTGGAGCTCCTCACAATCCATTTTGGATTTCACTACCCAAAAGAGTTTGGTATCAACTGCAAATTTGGCCACCTCGCTGCTTACCCCTACTTCTAGATCATTTATGAATCAATTAAAAAGCACTGGTCCCAGTACAGATCCCTGGGGGACCACACTTCTTACTTCCCTCCATTGTGAAAACTCTCCATTTATACCTACCCTCGGTTTCCTGTCTTTCAACCAGTTAGCAGTCCACACATGTACTTGTCCCCTTATCCCATGACTGCTAAGTTTCCTCAGGAGTCTTTGATGAGGAACATTGTTGAAAGCTTTTTGGAAGTCCAGGTATACTATGTCAACTGCCTTCATAATAGTCTTGTATTACATTCAGGAGCATCTGAAAGTTTGGATTGAAAATTTGCTATGCAACTATTTTGTTTGACCAAGTTCATTTTTATGTAAAGTTTGCTTTTATGTAAAGCTTTTGTACTTTGTGTTTTTCTGGTCGAATGACCAAAACAAAAAAGATTTGATTTTGATTGAAAATTTGCTATGCAACTAGTGTAGGGCTTCGAACCTCTTAATCACTGAAAAATTAAAAGTATATGGACTGTCAATAGAATTTGTACTCCCCCTGGGCTATGATAATGCCAGAGTGATCCTTAAGCAGCATATTATTGATATGGGGCATCCAGGTATCAGAGCCGTCTCATGTTAGGTGCTGTTGCTGCCACAGCTGCACTTGTGGACAAGGCCCACAAGATTGCAGCTCACTTCCATCAGAGTGAGAAGTCCAGGTGCTTGCTCTGCAAGTGGCAGCATGAGCATGGCCTTCCTCACCATCTCATCCCCATAGATGTAGATACCCAGTGGAATTCCACCTTCTTCTTGCTCCAACGCCTGCCGTAGAAGGAGGTGGCCCTAGATGACAAGGAACAGGTCTTGGGTGTGTGCAACCTTTCCAACTCGGAGTGGAAGCTCATGTCCAAGATTGTGTCGGCACTCGAGCCTTTCTTGTTCACAATGAAGACTTGTGCCAATGCCACTCCTCAGAGTCAGGCCTTGCCCACAGCTATTTTCCTTGAAAAGCTGATGGGTGAACTCTGGACCTCACTGACCATGCCAGAGGGCCGTGCGCTGGCTGGATGGCTAAGGGCTGGGATTGTCGACAGGCTGGTTGTTATGTTGGGTGACAGAGAGGAGTATGCCCTGGCTTGTTGCTGTGATCCAACCACCAAGGGCAATGTTGTTTACGCAGATGACTTGCCCAGATGGAGGGACCTCCTGGTCCAGAGAGTTAGAGAGGAGGAGGATCATAAGACCAGAGACCAGGAGGATGGTGATGGTGCACTCCCAAGTCTGTGCTACCCACAGCCAGCAGCAGTGTGGGTGAACCTTCGTCTCCCACCCCTTCCTCTTCCCAGTCTCACAGTGTGGCATCCCAGGCAGTGGTGCCAACCAACACAGCAAGCAGTTCCTCCCGCTAAATCAGCCCAATGGTTAAGTGAGTGTGCCTTGGGGTCCTGCGGGAGGCTCAGTATACCAGACCCTTGGGTTCATACGGTAGTACCTGGAAGAGCCTGTGGAGGAAGACCCAGAGATGGATTGCAAGCAGTTCTGGGCAACCCACTGCCATGTCTGGCCAGACCTGGTGGTGCTTGCTGTGCACCTCCCCCAACCAGCATCCAGAGCGAGTGGGTGTTTTCATGTGCTGGTAACATAACATCCGCTTGGTCTCGGTTGGATCCTGGCTTGGTGGAGCAGTTGGATTTCCTCAAGTAAACCTTGCCCTACTTGACTGAGCTGGCAGTTGAGCTGTGCAAGTGATTGGCCCGTGGTTGACCCATGGTATATGACACCTGCCTGGCAACAACTTCTGCTCATCCCTCCCCTCCCCCTTCTTTATTCAGCCATGCCATGTCACAGCATGCCGGTAGTGCTGTGACAACTGGACACACCTAGCCACTGGCATAACCCATGATGCTGAACATACCTCTGGTTCCACCTGGCCATCAGCACTCAGGGGGCCACGGGCACACAGACAAACACTAGGTGCAGCACTGTGTATATTTGTAAATGTGTAGATTTGGAAATATGTAAATTTGTAAATATGTACATTTTTGAATGTGTACATAGGTGATTTTTCTGGTGGGTGGGGGAAGGTAGCAGCGGCCAGGGACTGTAAAAATGTAGATTTCTAAAAATGTAGATTTTAAAAAATGTCAATCTGCAAATGTGTAAAACTGTAAATACTTGAATATGTTGAACTATTTTTAGAAAATGTCAATTAGCTGCTGTAAATATGTAGAAGTATTATATAGATGTGTGTGTGTGCAGGTGTGTGCACGTATGTGTGGAGGTTTTTGGTGTGTGTGTGTGTGGTGGAGACTAGAAGTTTCTTTCTGGGTAGATAGTGTTTTGGAAGCTTTGGTTTGTGTAGATATTTAGTGTGTGTATAGTTATTCTGTAGATGGAAGTGTATATATACTTGTATATAATGTATTTGTGCAATGTGTATATAAAGATATTGTGTGCTGTCGAGTCGGTGTTGACTCCTGGCGAGCAGAGAGTCCTGTGGTTGTCTTTGGTAGAATACAGGAGGGGTTTACCATTGCCTCCTCCCATGCAGTATGAGATGATGTGTATATAGTCCCCCCTTTTTCTTTTCCCTCTTCAGTTTAGTTCTAGCACTCACACACGCACCACCAATGATGAGTCAGTGGTCTGGTGCCAACACTTGTCTGGGGACTGTGTGGCCTCCAGCAAAGATGTGTGGACCTGCCAGTCTGAGGCAGATTTTCCTTGTAGGCACACCTCATGCATGAAGAGAGGAGCAGAAAAAATATCAGGATCTGTCTTGCTGGCAGTAGCAGTAGTAGTAGTTGATGAATGGTTTGGTCTTCTTGGTTTTGCAGTTTTGCACTGTGCGGGCAGGTCTGTCTCTGTGGTCATTTTTTGGTTTTAAGCTTGATGTCTTTTTAGTTGTGTCACTGCCTGTTGGATTGTGGCCTACTAGAGGCACAAAATTGGGATGGGTGTTAGGTGTCCATGGGTGCCAACAACTACCCAAACAATCACCTAAAGGTCTGGCCACAACTCTCCCCGGGAGCCCCAAGCCGGTGGGGTTCATGATTTTTTTTTAATGATCCCCCCCTTTTCTCTCTCTCTTCAATGTATTCATTCATGGATTCCATTCAGAACAGCATCAACAAATTCACACACAGGTCACTAGGTCAGGTCACACAGGTTGAATTTCATAATGGAATCCAATACATGCATTGAAGAGATTGCAAAAATGGTTAAAAAAAAAAAAATCCCACCATCTTGGGGCTCCTGAGGGGAGTTGTAGCCAAACCTGCCTTGCCCCCAAACCCACTTTGGGGGCCCCCTGGCAGGGCATCTGCCCCACAAGAGGGCAGACTCAAATCCCCATTATTCCCTATGGGGAAAATGTAAAAAAAATGTAAAAGTCTTCCCTAAAAAATCATTTAAAATTGCAGGAGTGTCCGATTGCTTTGGAGTTTGGGTGGCTGTTGGCATCCATGGGTGCCTACCACAACCCTTGTTTTGTGCCCCAGGTGCTCTGCATTGGGAATAAAAGGGCAGTTCATGTTCCCATTATACCCTATGTAGAATCTTTTAGAACTAGTTCGAGTTGGGTTTGAATCTGAACCGAACCGAGGGTGTATGGGTTCGAGCAAAACCAAAACCAAAACCAAACCTACCCCCCAGTTCAAGGTTGGTTCAAATTCAAACCAAACCACCCAAACCAGTATTGTGCATACCCCTAGCTTCCCTAACCTGGGTAGGGCTGCTTGCACACATAGCCTTTAAAAAAAAATCTATATCTGAGAATATTTCTTTAAGAACAAAATAAAAAGGGAGAGGGTGCCTATTTACAAGGTAACAAATACATTTTCCTGCTGATTTCTATGGAGAAGACTAACTAGGTGGTATTGCTAGTTAGTTTGGGATGAATTCCTTGAAGAAAAATATAGGGAAATTGATTTTTTTAAAACCCTCACTTCTTTTAAAACAAGCATTATTCAAGGAATAATGCATACTTATGGCATCCAAGCGTCATCTGATCATATTTATGTACCTACTTTTCATGGAACCACTGCATTAGCATCCTCTAATGTGATGACTTTGATTCCTTGAATGAAGAGTACTCCTTCTTCTGCCTTCCACAAACTTTCCCTCCCCCTTTCCTCATATGATTTCCTTTGGTTACTAACACCATCTAAGTAGTTAATGTGGCATTATGATTTGTAGCAGAAAGGAAGTCTGAACAGTACTTGACCTCACATAGATTACAAATGATTTAAAGCGGCAGCCTAAATGGTACACATTAGCCTGGGCTACAATATTGAATATACCTATGAAACAGAGTTACTTCAAAGCAGAACCAATCTCAGAAGTAGCATTCGGAATGTAAATGTCCCTTTAAAAAACCAACATTATTGGCTGACAAACCTGTTGTAGCCCTAAACTATTGGGCTGACTGTTTTGATTCCAGGTTTCTTTTTCCATATGAAAATTTCACAGAGTATCACTGCACTTATATAAAGCAACATTATTTGTTAGTAATAAGGTAGTTCACACAATCATAAATCCTGGGGTTGAGGAGGGCAGGGGGGAACAGCAGAAGCTTTCTTATCTTCCCCCATGTGACTGGCCATTGGTTTTACTATTGCTGCACTGTGCGGCCACATGATTGCCACTACAGTGAGCAGTGTGGTGAGAGAGGAGCCAGGGGCAAGGATACCTGGCTTCCAGAAAGCCCACAATGCACCCTCTTCCTGCTCACAGGGTGCATTGAAAGCAGTCTAGAGGCCAGGGTGCTCCTTCTCCTATGCACCTGAATGGGGTTGCAGGCAGTCCATGCTGCCAGATAACCAGGCACGCACCCTCTTATCTCAATATAAGCCCAGGTTAAAAAAACCTGGGCTGCCCAGCAGGGCAGCAATGAAATCGGGATAGATTTCAGTGCTCCACACTATTTTTATTTATTTATTTTATTTATTTTTACATTTTATATCCCACTCTTCCTCCAAGGAGCCCAGAGCAGTGTACTACATACTTAGGTTTCTCCTCAAAACAACAACCCTGTGAAGTAGGTTAGGCTGAGAGAGAGTGATTGGCCCAGAGTCACTCAGCTAGTATCATGGCTGAACGGGGATTTGAACTCGGGTCTCCCCGGTCCTAGTCTGGCACTCTAGCCACTACGCCACGCTGGCTCCTTTTTGAGGTTTATTTTCTGCCTTTAATATTATTTATTATTATTTTAACTTGTTTTTCTTCCTTCTCGACTACAGTTATATCTGGTGTATTGTGTAGCAGATGTTTGTCTGTTTGTAGTCGGAAGTCCCATAATATTTTTACATCTTCATTTTCTTCAGTTTTTTCAGTTTTATGGTCCCACCAATCTTTGGCTACAGGTAGCTTGTATTTTTTGCAGATGTTCCAGTGTATCATCCCTGCTACCTTGTCATGCCTTTGTTTGTAGTCTGTCTGTGTGATCTTTTTACAACAGTTGATTAGGTGGTCCACTGTTTCATCTGCTTCTTTACAAAGGCGGCACTTGCTGTTTGTTGTTGACTTTTCTACTTTGGCTCTTATTGCATTTGTTCTTAGTGCCTGTTCTTGTGCAGCCAGTATTAAACCCTCTGTTTCTTTCTTCAAGTTGCCATTCTTAAGCCATTGCCAGGTCTTGGTGATGTCTGATTTTCCACTTATTGTGGCAAATATTGACCATGCAGTGGCTTATTTTTCCATTTTTCTGCTCGCTTCTTGACTAGTTCTTTCTTGTAGGCCTGCTTTGTTTCAATGGTGTGGAATAGTTTCTCGTTATTGACCATTTGAAGTGCATCTTCTTCACTGTCCCTTATATATTCTTCAAGGCCTCTTTTCTCCTCCTCTACTGTTTGATGGACTTGCAGCATTCTTCTTCCACCTGAACTGCGAGGGAGGTATAGCCTACCTACATCACTGCGGGGGTGCAGAGCAAGATTAATGGTCATGATTTTCCTGGTCTTACGATCTAGCGTCTCTAGCTCTGCCTGGGTCCAGTCTATTATTCCTGCAGTGTATCTGATAACAGGTATAGCCCAGATGTTTATGGCATGTATGGTGTTCCCGCCATTGAGTTTGGACTTGAGGATTTTTCTCACTCTCCTGATGTATTCACTTCCAATTTTTCTTTTAACTTCAGTGTGTGCGATGTTATCAGCTTGGAGAATGCCCAAGTATTTGTAAGGTTCTTTCTCTTCCAGGTTCTTGATGTTGCTTCCATTGGGCAGTTCTATTCCTTCTGTTTTTGTTGTTTTTCCTCTTTTCATTATTAATGCAGCACACTTGTCTAGTCCAAACTCCATTGCTATATCCCTACTGAATATACGGACAGTGTTTAGCAGTGATTCAATTTCTGACTGGGACTTTGTATACAACTTCAGATCCTCCATGTACAGCAGATGGTTGATTTGACTTGATGTTTTAGATGTTTGGTATCCGAGGCTTGTTCTATTTAGTATTTGTGAAAGAGGAGTCATGGCGATTACAAGTGAGTGAGTCCCCTTGGAAAATGCCTCTTCTAATGCCAGCCTGTCCAAGTGTCTCGCCATTGATTGTTAACTGTGTACTCCACATGCTCATTGCTTTTTAAATAAATGTCTGAATGTTTTTGCTGACACCAGTTGTTTCTAAACAATCAATTAATAAACAAAACAATCAATATTACAAACAATCAATATTATTATTGATATTATTATTGATATTATTATTATTATTTCTACATCAAATCTGGGATTCTATAGCAGATTCCTGCACTGAACAGGGGGTTGGGCTAGGAGATCTTTAAAGTCCCTTTCAAGTCAGAACTAGTGACTTACATGATGAGGGGAATTATTCAATTAGTCCCATTGAAATTAAAAGGACAAATTAGGTATTGCCTAATACATAAGCCTCTATGATTATGTGAAATTTTCATTATAAAAATAATGTTTCTTGAAGATGATTTAGTGGAAAGATCCTTGAACCTGGAAACCTACATCTTACATTGGTTTTAGACTGATTTGATGTCACAGGGCAGGTCACAGAGTGTTATGAAAATGAGAAGGAAATAAAGACTGGAAACCACTTTCTGTACTAGGATTGTGTAATTATAAATATAAATAATGATGTCACTATAATTAGCTAGTTTGGGTTAACATTCTGTAAAGCTTTACAGATTGAATGCCATCCAAAACAACTTCTTGGGCTGAGACTGCAAAAGGAGATTTTGCTGGATTCTGTGTATGCATCATGAACATACTGCAGATAAGTAGTAATGTGCAAACAGGTTTGATGTCGAACATATCTGATGTCGAACCAGTTCAGTTGGACTGTTTGGGGTTGAACCGAACCACCCCATTCAGTCCGACCACAGACCAAACCGCCGTGGGGGTTTGTGAGGTTTTTAAACTTATTATTATTTCGCTTACCCCCTCTGGGGGAGTTTGTTTGAGGTGGGGGGGATGGTCCATGGAGGTTCCCCCTCCATTCGGTCACTCTTCAGCCACTTGCTGGCCTTTCCCCATGGTGGCTATGTTGGAGGCTGCCGCGCCTGCACAATGGGCCTTTGCATAGCCTGGGAATGACAAGCAGCCAAAGAGCAACCAAATGGCCCAATTATGGCTTAAGGGAGGCCAGCGGGGGGAGGGGGAACCTCTGCAGACACCCACACACACTGCCTCGAACAACTCCCCTAGAGGGGGTAAGTGAAAAAAACAAAACAAAAAAAACCCTTGTGAACACCCCCGGACTGGGGTGGGGTTCGAGGGGGTGCCGGACCGAACTGGCCTGGTCCAGTTCAGGTTCAGTTTGGACTCAAAGCGATCCAGAACATCCAGTTCCATGCACACCCCTACAGATAAGGTGCCCAAATTTTTGCAAGTGCATTTGCAAATTTAAGTTTAATGTTAAATCCCTAAGATTGATATCTAACTATGTGAATTATAAAGCCAGCTCCTTTGTAGCACTACAATGTTCTTTAAGATAGACTCTTTTTTCTAAACGAAATCCTGTGTGATTGCTTTAAAGCACATGACCATACCACCCAAATCAACAGCCAGTTATTTGGTAAGTATCTTCTTTATTTGATGAATTATCTTTGTGTTTTCTTGTTTTATGTGGTTGCTGCCTCCATTAGCATCTAAAACCCTCTCTCGCTCTCATTTGTTGGGGTTGAGGTGGTTGCATTTCCAAACACATGTTTTCCACGTGTTTGCAGAGAAAGCTCATAAAGTATTGGGCTGATTCTTAATTGAGCTGAGTGGGGTTCACCCATCATTCATTGTAAATATATCAGATCCATAACAGCTGCCCTAACTACTGGAAGGTAGAAGGGAGGACACGCAAAACCCTGAATACACATTGCACATTTTTTATAACATGAGCTACATATGATATACATGTACAACTGTGCCTGTGTTGGTTCAACCCTCCACAAATGGGGAAGGTGGATTATGTGGAAGAAGGATTGCATAAATCATCAGTTTGCATGTATAGGTGCATATGCTTAAGTACCCATAACAAGTCTTTTGCTTGGTCAGCCAAATGTTGAAGTCCATCCATGTTTATAATATCCAAACTTGGCTTTAATCAGCTATTTTATGTCTTTTGGTGACTTATTGTGTGTTTGTTACTCTTGCAAGTGAGTCAACTACCCGTTTCATACACTCTAAGGTATGACAGCTGTGCAAAGCTGAGTAGGAATGGGAAACCCAGGGTAAAGAGCCTCAGTGTAGAGCCTCAGGACTCATGTAGAGCTTCACAACCTGCTCCTACCCAGCCACTCTGAAGTAGGGCTACCCCATCCTTTTACCTTGGTTTTAACCAAGGTAAAAGGTAAGCAGCCTCTTCTCACCTCTACAACCCTGATCGTGTGTGTGATTTGGGCTGTTTGTGGCAGCTCCCAGCAGCCCGGCTCCCTTTCAACAACCAAGTGCTGCCTATAGAGTGGACAGGAAGCTGGGAGCTGCTGCATTGATGTGGGCAGCCTTTCCACTGCCCACACAATGCATTGTGGGGTACTAGAGGACTTCCTTCTCCGGTTCCTTGTGCAGAGAGTTCCACTGCACTGATCATGTGGATGTGCAGCACAGCAGAGCACTGGACAGCCTGTACTCATGTGGGGAAAAGTAGGGAGCCTCAGTGTAGAACCTCAGTGGGAGCCTCAGTGTAGAACCTCAGGACTCGTGTAGAGCTTCACAACCTGCTCCTACCCAGCCACTCTGAAGTAGGGCTACCCCATCCTTCTACCTTGGTTTTAACCAAGGTAAAAGGTAAGCAGCCTCTTCTTACCTCTACAGCCCTGATCGTGTGTGTGATTTGGGCTGTTTGTGACAGCTCCCAGCAGCCCGGCTCCCTTTCAACAACCAAGTGCTGCCTATAGAGTGGACAGGAAGCTGGGAGCTGCTGCATTGATGCGGGCAGCCTTTCCACTGCCCACACAATGCATTGTGGGATACTAGAGGACTTCCTTCTCCAGTTCCTTGTGCAGAGATTTCCACTGCACTGATCATGTGGATGTGCAGCACAGCAGAGCACTGGACAGCCTGTACTCATGTGGGGAAAAGTAGGCATACTACTGCCTTCCTCCCAAAGCCCCCTAGCCCCAGGGATTTTGGTCATGTTAATTACCTTTCTGGCTACTTCTGGTTCTGCTGCTCATTGCAGCCACACCATAGACCACACAGTTAGGGAAATAGAGGAAACTTCCCATTCTGTATTTTGAGATCTATAGGCAACTTTTGCTAAATTAAACAGCAAAAGTTATGCATCTGTCAAAGACTTTCAAATGCCACCCTGTTGGCACTGATTGGTTGTGCAGTCTTGGAGCAGTTCACTGGTAAGGACATATTTCCTTTACTGATTATAAAGTAGGTAACTATGGCCATGTTTCAGATGTCAGGCAGAATGATGGGTTGTTTCTACAAGAAATTGGGATCACACTTTCAAAATAAGATGCTATTGTTCAAATTAATAGATCTCAACAAAAACATGTTAAGGGTGTTTTCTTCTTCTTCCAAACTAAAATTATCTCTCCCCCCCTTCAATTATAAAAGTAACAGTTTGCAGGGCTTTATTTCAAGTCACAAATATTTTAACCAGAGCTCCCTTGGAGAATGAAACAGCTTTTACAACCAGCTGGTGCTAGGTTATATTTGGCTTCCACAGCCTGGATTCCATTAGCAGCTTAGAAACTCATAAATACCCACAAAAACAATGCTGTGTATAGTATGCATGATAGGGGAACTCCTAAAACAGGCTCTGGGCAGCTTAGACCATTGACACTGCTATATACTACAAAGAGGGTAACTTGATTTTGGGAATTTCCTGCAATTTGAGCTCATGGAATCTTGTCTCTTTGAAAGGGCTGATTGGTCAACTAGTTCCAATAATGGATGTATTGGGAAGCAGAACTTATAATAGTTCCCTTTAGAAAGGGGACCTTTTGGCAGTGAATGGAAGACAATCTACTGAGGAAGAAGCATAATGGAATAATAGTTTTCCTGCTGAGCTAACATTTGGCTGCCTCTCTCATAAACTCAAAGCAATCTTGTGTTTGCTTAACTGAGATTTATTCAGAAACAACTCCATTTTCCTTCTTCTCCCTTTTCCTTCTTTTTTATTTCTACTCCTCTCCCATACTCTCTACAGGATCCCCAGTGGGTTAAATGTCCAAACAACAAAATAAAAAAGATTACTGGATAAAATACAACACCTATGTTTGTTTATGAATGTGTTAAGAAATATATATCCCATCATTCCACAGGTGCTGAAAACGGATAACATCATAACCAAATGTGTGTCTGTGTGTGTGTGTGTGTGTGAGAGAGAGAGAGAGAGAGAGAGAGAGAGCAATTTCCGTGTGCTTCTCTACTGAAGAATAATGTAATTGTTTCAATACTTTTATCAAATGTAAACAAAAGCAAAACATCATCCTGGAAGGCCCTGCTTTTAAATATGAGTTTTAAATATCTAGCTCTAAAATTGACAGAGGGACTGCACAGTGAAATCATGTAATATAGACTTTGATGTAAAATAGCTTTTGAAAATGTTCATAAATCTATGCTGGGCAAGTGTGTCTGAATTATCATATACAATGTTAAGAACTTCATTTATCTGCCAATGTGTGTAAAATTGGTTTCCAAGGAAGATGAAAGTGGTTACTTTAGAAACACAATGTTTGTAGGAGCACATAACACAGACTTTTAAAAGACTATACAGTGGTGGATTAACGGAGAGGCAGAGTAGGCATTTGCCTATGGCAGAAAAATTTGAGCAGCAAATTTTGCCCCTCCTCAAATTTTGCCGCCCCTCTCTGTGGGCAGTGCAGCAAGGGTGGGGTGGGTGAGGAGAAAGTATCCTCCTTTTACCTTATTACAAAAAAGGGCAAACCTTATTACAAAAAAGGGCAAACCTTTTTTGTTTAAGGTACAAGGGTGACAAAAGCTTTTTTGCCTATGGGCGGCAAAAAGCTTAATCTGCCCCTGCGACTATATGAGCCCAGTTTGGTCAGACAATTACAATGGAAAACAATGGCCCAATCCAGCCATGTATTTGTGCTGCTGCTGAAGGTGTGTGTTAAACCTGGTTGGAAGAGCAGCAATTGAGCCAACCAGCTGCTTGGCAGGAAGATGTGGAGGAAGGGACTAAATACAGGTCCCCGTTGTCCCTTCTAAACCGTTAGCAGCACCATGACCTCTTTGTAAAGAGGAGTATCCAACCTGGTGCACATGGTTCTTCTGGCAGCTAGTTCATGGGCAGGAACTGCACACGCAGCACCTCTTTTAATAGGCATTTCCTCATCCTGCCAATGCACATGTAGGGTTGCCAGCTCCTGGAATAACAAAAAGAGAAGTACCAAGTTTCACAATATCAGAATTGCTAATGAATTCTTATTCAGCACCTTTATCTTGGAGTCTTCCTTTGAAACTTTCTTTTCTTTTTTTCTTTTCTTTCTTTGCTGAAGTATGACAACTTTAAGGTCTGCAACAGAATATCCTGGGAGAGTGAAATGCTCCCCCACTGGTTTCTGAGCAGTACTAGAGCTGATCCAAAAATACTCATAGAAGCATTTTCAGCAAAATGCAAAGGCTGCTAAAGGGATTTGGGGTGCAACAGGCAATTTTGGAGGGTAGAAATTCTTGTACATTGTCTTCTAATGTTTTGAAAGGTGTGGCTGCGTATGCTGTAACTCTGTAGGAAGTTATTGCAGCAGCAGCTCTGGAAGTGCTGGGTCTCTTCCTGCAAGCCAGTTCTGTCCAGCCAGCATTTATTTCCCAGAATGCTCCAGCAATTCAACTGCTTAATAAAATTGCATTTTTTCTGTGTTATAGTAGAAAAAATGGAAACTGGATGGATTCATCTTCTAGGAAGAGCTCCAGAGCTTCCAGCACTGTGCTCCATCATACCACTCACAGAAGTGTAGCATGAAATGAGTTTTTTTTAAAAAGAAAAGAAAAGAAAAGAAAAGAAAGCCTGTGATATCCATGGGGTAAGCTGCCCCTCATGAAACATTTGTTGCTCAAGCCCCTGAAAATGCAGAACACTCCTACCTTCCATTTTTACTGCCTGTTCTGAGCAGCCTTAGTCAAGACACTGGCCACATTCACATGTAACATAAAACCAGAGTTTGCTGAACCCTGGGTTAATTTTTGTAACTGTGAACTGCATTACATCCGACTACAGCCTGGCAACCTTTGGTTCGACTACATTCCGGCAACCTTTGGTTTCAGAGAAGGAGAGCAAGTCCCTCTTCCTGATCCACCAAAGCCACATCCCAGCAAGCTCCATTGCTCTATCATCACCAGACTGTGAGCCATCACCGGGTGGCAGCCATTCACCATGATCTTCAAGGGGACATGTCCAGAGTGCTTGTGCCTTTTCAGAATGGACCATTCACCTTTGGCAGAGAAAGGGCATTTAAATCCCTTTAAATGGCATTTAAGCCCTTCTGCTGACAGCAATAGCACCGCCGCGCTCATAAGAGCCCTGTACCAAAACAGTCTTGCACAAGTACAATTGCTGGCAATGGAGGGGGGGATGAAGAGGGGCACTGTTTTCTGCTACTCCAGAAGGAATCGTGACCACTTCCCAGGAGGGAATAGGTATATGAGGGAGGGCAAAGGATCCTGAGGCCTGGTCCACTGTGACCACAGATGCTCTTGCAATGGCAGACCCCGGGAAATCAGTCAAGGGACACCAAGCCAAACTCCTGCAATCCTGTCGGCTTGGCACCCAGGGATTAGCCCTCTCATGTTAGAGCCAGTCCACTGGGGAGGTCTGGAGACTTGAAGACCTTTGGTCCTCCACTGGACTGTGCTCTTATGATGTAAGCCATCCAAATAAAGGGCCCCCACTTGTACGGGGCCCCCATTCTCTCTGGTTAATAAGAGAACTTTTACACAGTGATCCCCCTCCTCCACAGGCAACCATATGCAAGCCTTCCATGCACCCAAAGGAGAATTTGCTGCTTCATGTATCTGGGCAGTTCTGGGTGGGCAGACTAGGGAAACACTGGGACTGGGGATAGTGCTCATTTGCACCCAAGGGCAGGGGCTGCCCCCCTTCTCCAACTTTATTGTACAAAAAATAGAGCTGAGCCATTCAAGAATTCCTGGATGTGCCTTTTTCAACCAACCCTGGCTATCACTGCCCTGCCATATGATAGGCACATAGTGGGAAGTGGACCCCCCCCCATGTGAATGTTCAATTTGACAGGCTTAGATGCTTGGGATTGGAAATGGTGGTATCCCCATTGCTGGGCAACAGCTTCAGTAGCTCTGAGACAGGGGTGGGACAAGTACTTTGAGATGCAGGCATCAAGCAATATGGCATGCTTGGAGCAGGTGCATCCCTGGGTATGTCTGGGCCACCCTCTCTATGATTTTGGTTCCAGAAAGAGCATGAAACTGTGGTTATGGCAGAGTCTGCAATTGGATGTAGCACTGCCATCCCCAGACCTTAGGTTGGAGCAATGAAACTCACTACAAATCAAAGGTTCAAATTGAAGTTTGACAAGGGAAACTGAGATGCTTCTGAGACAAAACCACGGTTTCACATACAGGAATTCCATCCTCTGCCCTAATTAACTGTGGTTTGGTATTATGTGTGAATTCTGAGAGGAACTCTGGTTTAAAAGGGGAGTGAATGGCAATGGGTAGAGAAATGTTTCCAAGTTTCTCAGTCCTGCTCATAAGACTGTCTAAACTGGCCCTGTTTTCAATCCGTGACAAGATGGTAGCAATCATAGAGACATTCCCAATCAGCTCTATGCAGTACCATTTTAAATATGATTTCCCCTCATTTAATTAGGGACTTGTGAGCCAGCTGGAGGTCGAGCCAGCTTGTACTTGAACTGGCCTGGCTTGAGGGCTCTCCCTTGAGTCAGACCCACTGGACCAGTGTGGGGCTGGTTCGGTGTTTTTATATATAATACACACACACATACATGCATACAAAAAATGATGACCACCATTGTGGGGCTTTGGGGGTACTGCCGCAGCTGCATGGGGGGGGTTGCTGAGGTTCCCCCTCCCCCACCTGCCTCCCCCCTGGCCACACAAAAGGCAGTACACATGTATAGTGGCCTCCAAAATGACCACCGCCAGTGCACAGAGGGCTGGAAAGGGCAGTTGGAGACCACAGGGAGGTTGGCGGGGGGAGGGGGAACCTCAGCAGATCCCCCTCATCTGTGGCAGCACCCCCAAAGTCCTGCAATGATGGTAAATCCACCTTTTTCATATTTTGTTTAATTTCATTCCTCCCCTGCCCACCCACCCCCCGCCCTGAGCCAGGCCTGAATTGGTTTGGACTCAAGACAGACTAGGCCTAGTAGTAGTGTGCACAGAACTGGACTGGACCTGGTTCAATTTGAGTCTGGTTCTACTCAAACCAAACCAGGTTTCCAGTTTTGTGCACACTCCTACATTTAGTCTCTTCTGTGGAGACTGACTGGGTTGGCTTATGTAAATAGTAGAAGGGTGTTGTTGACAGATTATAGTTCATCTTCAGTACAGCTTAAAAAAAAACCCAAAAACAGACAGACTGTAGAAGATCCAGTCAGAAAGTACTGTCCAAATTGGCCTGTGGTTATGTATCAGTATGCACACATATGGTTGTCTACATGTATCAGTGTTTTGAAGTCGTTACTAATGAACACGCCGTGTGATTCTCCCAGTGTACTTGGGTACACTTCATGGCTTCATTTCTCATTAGCAAGCTGTCTAGATTAGAAAAGTGTTTTTCACTTGTTGTGCCATGTGCATAGGTTTGTGGTTGTACTGCAGGCAGAATAGATGTAGGTGGCTTTTTTTTAAAAAAAAGTCTCTAAATATTTAAAAGCGCAGCACTGTGATCATCTTTGGAAGACCTCCTCTAGGTGCCGCCACCATCTGGTAAGGCAGGGACAACTGAAAAGGCCGCCTTCTCAGCAGTGGAATCCTGTTTGTGGAATTTTGTCCTCAGGAAGGCTCACCTTGATGTTGTCTTTTCAGCTCCAGGTAAAGACCTATTTATTTTTCCAGGCCTTTACCATTGTTTTAACTGCTGCTTTTAATCTGCCTCTTTATTATTGTTCTTTGTATCTTATATTTTGATTTTATTGTTGGTCTATTTCTTTTGTTTTTATAAACTGCCCTGGAAACACTGCTGAAATTTAGGAAAGATTTTTTTTAAAAATACATAAACCAAACATGTAGGCCTACAAGTCTGTTCTGTATGTCACTGAGCACTAGATCTGGGCTGGGAGGGATGACATAGAAAGTCCATAAGATTTATCTTTGCTGCTACCTAAGAGATATTTTATATGGGGGCTGCAAGCTGAAGCCAGCCTCAGCCCCACTTCTAATCTAGAATATTAACAACAGACTGTCTTGCAGGGCTGGCACTGTCACACAACTTTGCCATTTTTGCGCTTGCACTATAGTGCACTTGAGAAACTGCACAAATGTTATGTTCCATCACATGCATAACATTGTGCAGTAGGTCAGCCATTAAATGTAAAATGTGAGTAGAGCTTAATGTGTGCGGCTTATTTCACCATTGTACCACACCAGCTGAAAGCGCTATCTTGGATTATGATTATGTACCTTGCTTATGAAATGTTTCATTTATTTGTCCCACATACCTGCTGGGGTGGTATACTTGTGGAACTGCACACATAGGTGAGCCCTTACTTTCATCTGAGTACAGTCAGCACGTTTTTTAAAAGGGTGAGCCCTTCATGTATTTACAAAACGGGCTCTTGACCATGAAACCTTATGCCACAATCAATTATGCTAGTTTTTAAGGTACCCCAACTTGTGTCATTTTTGTTACACTTAACTGTTATGCACATTTATATGCTTCCTTTCCTTCATAAGCTCAGGGCAGCCTATGTAAGATATTCTCACTTGCGCTCCACTGTGCCGTGAACCCACATGATCAGCACAGTGGAGATCTCTGCAGCCTGTATCTGGAGGAGGAAGTCCTCCAGCATTCCACAATCCATTGCATGGGCAGCAAAGAGGCTGCCTGCATCAATGCAGCAACTCCCGGCTTCCTGGCCACTCTATAGGCAGCACTCCGTGGTTAGAAGTGAGCGGGGCTGCCAGAAGCTTCTGCAAACAGCCCCAATTGCACACATGATTGGGACTGTGAAGTAAGATTTGTTTGTTTGTTTGTTTGTTTGTTTGTTTGTTTACAGATTTAATATACTGCCCAATCCACAGACTCAGAGCAGTGTACAAAGCAAGAACAGTATCCGAGATTTTAAAAACAAACAAACAAACAAACACATAAATAAAAGGGTAAATGCCTGGCGGAAAAGAAATGTAAGAAATAAGGTTTTAAAAGCTGAAAGGGAGGAGGCAGACCGAATCAGGAGGGGAGAGAATTCCAAAGTGAAGGGGCAGTAACAGAGAAAGCCCTTCCATGGGCCCTAGTACCATGAACCTCTCTGAGACCAGGGACTGGAAAAAGGGCAACCTGAGAAGATCTCACAGGACAGGACTAGCCGGAAGAGGCAGTCCTGAAGGTAAACAGGTGCTAAGCCCTGAAGGGTTTTAAAGGTAAGAACCAGCACTTTGAATTGGACCCAGAAACAAATAGGTAACCAGTGCAGTGACCGCAGACGACGTGTCACACTATCATATCTTCTAGCACCCATAAGCAGGTGGGCCCCCACACTCTTGACCAACTGAAGCTTCTGGGTCATCTGCAAAGGCAACCCCAGGTAGAGTGCATTATAGTAATCCGAGCGAGAGATGACAAGAGTATGAGTTACCATTGCCAGTGCCTTGATGGGACTTGCCCCCTTCTTAATTTGGTCAAAACCAAAGTTAAAATGTTGGGTAGCCCTGTTCTGGAGCAGTGGGTTTGGAGCATGTCCCATGGCTCCACACGAGTCTCTCTACTCTGGTTTCCCTGCTCCTACTCTGCTTTAGCTGATCATGGGAATGACCTTTCTCCCCTTTTACCCTCAAAACAATCAATTGAGGCTGATACTAGGCTATCCAGTGAGTGCCACAGCTCAGTGAGAATTTTGAATGTGGCTCTCCCGACTCCTAGTCCAGCACCCAAAACACTACACCACCTTGGCTCTCACTGGCAAGTGTTGCAAGTTATTTAGGAAGGAACATCTGTCCCTTCATGCTAGTGCATGGAATACACTTGTACCCAGGACAATGCCAGCAATTACTTTCCACACTCCTTGACCAGATCTAGCTAATTGCAATTCCATTCCTTCCCTGAGACCCTGCACTGCATTGGTCTCATGTGGGACTTTGTGAAATCACAGAAGACTTTATGAAGCTATATCCTTGGCAGAGGGTGATATGGCGGTGGGGGTAGGACAGGCCAGGTGAGAGAAAGGGATGTTGGCTATATTAAAGTCATTGTGTCCTCCGGTCCTTCTCCCACCCAAAGAGACCCCAGTAACTCTCACAGCGGCCCATTGTGCCTGAAGCTAGTATTATTAATTGCCAGGTCCATAAATACAAAGACCACAGCTATCCAGGAGGTAATCCTGGATGAGCATGTGGACCTGGCATGCATGGACCTGGAGCTCCTGGTGGCATAGTGGTAAAACTGCCGCCCTGTAACCAGAAGGTTACAAGTTCAATCTTGACCAGGGGCTCAAGGTTGACTCAGCCTTCCATCCTTCCAAGGTCGGTAAAATGAGTACCCAGAATGTTGGGGGGCAATATGCTAAATCATTGTAAACCGCTTAGAGAGCTTCCAGCTATAGAGCGGTATATAAATGTAAGTGCTATTACGGAGACCTGGTTGGATGAGGGGGGGAGATGTAAATCTCTCCCAGCTGTGTCCACCAGGTTTCCAGGAGCAGAATCAGCCAAGGCAGGGTGGGTGGGGAGGTGGGTTTGCCCTGGTTCATCGCGGGAGCATCCACCTCACCAGATGCACTGTCTGCCAATCTGACCAGTTCAAGTGCCAGCATGCAGTGATAGGATCATGAGACAAGGTTGGGATTGTGTTGGAATACAGCCCACCCCGCTGTCTAACAGTCTCCCTGCCTGAGCTGCTTGAGGTGGTCTCAGATGTGACATTGAAGACCCCACGGCTGTTAGTCCTGGGGGACTTTAATGTCCGTGCTGAGACTGCCTTGTCTGGTGCAGCTCAGAACTTCATGTCCTCCATGATGACCATGGGCCTGTCTCAACTAATTTCTGGTCCCACGCATGTGGCAGGCCATACACTTAGTCTTTGGGTCAATGAGGGACAGTGGTGCTTCATTGATAGTCCAGGAGGCTTCAATACTGTTATCATGGACGGATCACTATCTGGTGAAGATTGGACTGAGGGTGGACCCCAAAGATCTCTGAAGGGATGGGGGACCAGTTAGGATGGTCCGGCCTTGGAGGTTTATGTATACTAATGGATTCCTGATGGCTCTGGAGGAGTTTCTTGCTGAGAGAGTGGATGATCCTGTTGATGGCCTGGTCTCCTTCTGGTATGAGGAGTTAGGTCAGGCGATTGACACGGTTGCGCCTAGGCATCCCCTCCCAAACCACCGAGCCCAAGCGACTCCCTGGTATACAGGTGAGTTGTGGACAATGAAGCAGGCTGTTAGATGGCTTGAGCGTTGTTGGTGGAAAACTCAGAATGAATGTGACCGAACTCAGGCTAGAGCCCATATTAGGACCTGCTCTGTGGTGGTGATGGAGGGGAAGAAATCCTACTTTTCTGCCACCATCTCATAGGAACACAGGAACATAGGAAGCTGCCATATACTGAGTTGGTCTATCTAGCTCAGTATTGTCTTCACAGACTGGCAGCAGCTTCTCCAAAGTTGCAGGCAGGAATCTCTCTCAGCCCTATCTTGGAGAAGCCAGGGAGGGAACTTGAAACCTTCTGCTCTTCCCAGAGTGGCTTCATCCCCTGAGGGGAATATCTTGCAGTGCTCACACATCAAGTCTCCCATTCAGATGCAACCAGGGCAGACCCTGCTTAGCTATGGGGACAAGTCATGCTTGCTACCACAAGACCAGCTCTCATCTGCTCATTGTCGTCCAGCTGAGCTTTTTTGAGTGGTTCGGGGCCTCCTAGGTGAGGACCCCAAAGACCATCAAACAGAACCATCGGCAGCCCACTGTGACTAATTTGCATTACATTTTGTGGATAAAATTGCTCGCATCCTTTCTGACTTGGATGCTAAGATTTATGTGGTGCCAGAACTGGATGTTGCCAATGCATTGTCTGGTCCTGTTATATTGGATGTTTTTCAGACTGTGTTGCCTGAGGAAGTGGACAGGCTGCTTGGAAGGCTGAGGCCTACCATGTGCATGCTTGACCCTTGCCCTTCATGGTTGGTGAAGGCTTCTAGGAAGGGACTGGGCCATGGGTGGTGGGGGTGGTGAATGCCTCTCTAAGACAGGGGGTGGTGCCCCCTCAGCTGAAGGAGGCAGTAATCAGGGCCCTCCTAAAAAAGCCCTCATTGGACCCAGATGATCTGAATAACTTCTGACCAGTTTCAAAGCTCCCCTTCTTGGGCAAGGTGTTGGAGAGTGTGGTGGCATCTCAGCTTCAGGCTGCCCTGGATGAATCTGATTACATAGATCCTTTCTAGTCTGGCTTCCAACCTGGATATTGTACGGAAACTGCCTTGGTTGCCCTGGTGGATGACCTACACCAGGAGATAGACAGAGGGAGTGTGACTCTTGATTCTCCTGGACCTCTCAGCTGCTTTCGATACTATCAACCATGGTATCCTTCTGGGACATCTCTCTGGGTTGGGACTTGGAGGCATGATTATACAGTGGCTCCGCTTCTACCTTGGGAGTCGTACTCAGAAGGTGGTGCAGGAGGATGCTTGTTCCACCCCTTGGCCTATGGCCTATGGGGTGCCACAGGGACCTATTCTTTCCCCCATGCTGTTTAACATCTACATGAAACCTCTGAGAGAGGTCATCCGTGGGTGTTGGCTGCAGTGCCATCAGTATGCTGATGACACCCAGTTCTACCTATCTTTTAAGTCAGCAGATACCAGGGAGGCAGGATGCTCTGAACCATGGTTTAGAGGCTATTCTGGACTGGATGGGGGCAAACAAGCTGGAACTTAATCCAGATAAGACGGAAGTGCTCTGGGTTGGTAAAACTGATTATCCGAGTAGTGAGGTAAATCTGGTCTTGGATGGGGTCACATTCCCTCTGAAAGTCAAATTCTACAGCTTGGGGGTGCTTTTGGGCCCAATGCTGTCCTTGGAGGCACAGGTGGCAGCGGTGTGCAGAAGTGCCTTTTAGCAGCTATGGCTGGTGCACCAGCTGCGAACCTACTTGGAGAAGTCAGACCTGACCTCTAAGTCACTCATGCTTTGGTAACATCCAGATTGGACTACTGCAATGCACTCTACCTTGGGCTGCCCTTGAAGACAGTTTGGAAGCTTCAGCTGTTTCAGAATGCTGCCACAAGGATGCTCGTGGGTGCGCATCACTTCATGAGTATTACACCCATCCTGCATCAGCTTCATTGGCTACCAGTCCGCTTCTGGGCTAGATTGAAGGTGCTGGTATTGACCTTTAAAGCCCTACATGGCTTAGGGCAGGGGTAGCTGTCAAACTGCAATCACCCATATGGACCTGCCAGGGCCCTCCGCTCATTATCTCAGGCCCTGTTCATGGCCCCGCCACTAACAGAGATCTGACTGGGCGGGGGGGAGACTAGAGACAAGGCCTTTTCAGTTGTGGCCCCTCGGATTTGGAATGCTCTCCCTGAAGAGCTTCACCATGCTTCCTCTCTCAGTGTTTTTAAGAAACAACTAAAAACACATCATTTTAAAGAGGCTTTTTAATGTTTCACCTGTTGTGTATATCTGGTAGGTTATTTAGTCTTTAGTTTTTATAAGTCTTAGTTTTTAGCTTTAAGATTTTAATTTGGGATTTTAGAAGCTAATTTTGATTGTGGTTTTAGCTTGGATTTTTAACTTGTTTAATTTGGTTAATTTTAGTAGTCTGATTTTATCTTGTAACTGTTTTATAAATGTTGTGAGCCATCCCGAACAGTAATGTACTGGAGGGGCGGGATATAAATGTTTTAAATAAAATAAATAATAATAAATAAGCTAAATTAGTAAATAAGCTAAATTGTTTATAACCTGACAGAGAGGACAGGTAGATTTTTTGGAAAGTATGTCAAGAGAGTAAGAAGAAAACAAGTACTGGTATAATAATTAAGGGAAATATGTGCTAATAGCAAAAAATAGCATGCACTACAAGAGGCAGATTAATTAGAGGAGAATATGTGCAAGTAGCAAAAAAAAAAGTACAAGAGGCAACATAATGAGGAACAACATTGAAAAACGCACTAACACCAGTATCAATCACTCTCTTCTCACGTTTTGATCTGTTATCACTCCCTGCTTAACAGTGATGTTCTGCTCCTCTATTGAAGGTCACACAATCATTATTTAAGACATAATTTGTAAACCACAAGTATGCTCCCAGTTGTAGATTCTAACTCTTGTCATGTTATACGTGGTTTGATGTCTCTGGTCCACAGAACTTTTTAGTGGCTCGGGAGAACTTGCAAATCACCCTAAAGGGGGATTTGCAGGCAGGCATATTAGCTTTTCAAAGCCTCCCATAGGGAGATCAAAGCATTGTGAAAACATATTGACAGGTATCTTTCTCTTTCATCTAAGAAAGTGGCATTAAACTCAAGTTCCAGTGTCCTGTTTTCTCTGTACTATACAAGATAGAAGGATAATTAGAAAGAGGAGTGTGTGTGTGTGTGTGTGTGTGTGTGTATACACACACACACACACACTTGGTTGGCAAATGAAAGGCATGAAAGACAAACGAATGTATTGTCAACAAGTAAATTAGTACGATCAGTTTTCATAGTTCTAGCTTCTATTTTGAGAGTCTGTGCTCCATAATTATGATAAAATTGTGTCTTCTTTTATTTATTTATTTTTTTAAAAAATAGTTTCCTAAAATAATACATGTTCAGCCATAATACTTCAAAAACAACCATTTGTTGTTCATTCAGAAGAGAAAATGCAAAGTAGGATATATATATTTTTTATTATTTATCAAATTTCTATATTGCCTAACTTGTGCATCCCTAAACAGTGTAAATAAGTTAAAATGCAATAGGAAAATGGGATAATATGATTAAAACAATTATGATGTAAAACATATTAAAATTAATTAAAACCTGAGAAAACAGATGCATCTTAAGGGTTAAAAAAAGAAGAAGCCAGATATGGAAAAACTCTGATTTTAACAGGGAGTGCATTCGAGAGTCCTGGGGCTGCCAGAGAAGTCTGGTCCCAAGTAGCCATCAAATGAGCCAGTGGTAGCCATAACCGGACCTCCCCAGATGTTCTTAATAGGAAACTAGGTTCATGACAAAGACAGCGCTCTCTTAAATACCCTGGACCCAAGCCATTCAGGGCTTTATAAGTAACTAGTGTTTTCTAGCCCGTTGTAATAACGGGCGCTAGTAGGGGAGAGTTTTGCTGCCTTCCGCTGCCGTCTCTGCCTTCCCCGTAGCCCCTGCCCCCGCCCTCGCCCTCTCCCAGCCGACCCCGCCGCCTCGCTGGGCCCCCGCCGCCGTTTTCCCTGGCCTTCCACTGCTGGGCCCGCCGCCTTCTCCGGGTGAGTCCGCGGCTCTGGCTGGGCCCGCCGCCGCCTTCTCCGCTCGCCTGGCCTTCCCCCGCCGCCTCTTCCGCTCGCCGTCCACCGCCTCCTGCAGGCTTCGCTTCTTCGGGGCGGCCACTCGCCTCGCTGGGCCGCTGCCGCCGCCTTCCCTGGCCTTCCCCTGCCGGGCCCGCCGCCTTCTCCGGGTGAGTCGGCGGCTCCGGCCGGGCCCGCCGCCGCCGCCTCCTCCGCTTGCCTGGCTTTCCCCCGCCGCCTCCTCCACTCGCCGTCCACCGCCAGGCTTCGTTTTTTCAGGGCGGCCGCTTCTGGCCGCCCAAGATGGCCACCGGGTGCCGGTGGTCGTGTCTCCCTTGCCCTGTTCTGCGTCTGCGCTTTGCGCAGGCACAAAACAGGGCAGGGAGGCACGAACACACGCTTGGTGTCCGTCCACGGACGGACACCAAGCGTTTTATTAGAGAGGATAACCAGAAATTTGTACTTCACTTGGCATATTGGCAGCCAGTGAAGTTCTTTTAGGATCAGTGTTATATGGTCTCTTCAGATTATCCCAGAGACCAGTCTGGTTGCTGTATTTTACACCAACTGTAGTTTCTGGACCATGTACAAAGGCAGCACCACATAGTGCATTACAGTAGTCAAGCCTGTAGTTTACCAGCACATGCACCACTGTTTTAAGGTCATTTTTCTCCAGAGATGAGCATAGCTTAGGTATCAGTCGAAGCTGATATAATGTGCCCCTGTCCATTGCCTCAACCTGAGAGACCAGAGTCGGGTGACAGGGTTCAGAGAACCCAGGCCACTGACCCTCAGGTGCTGCACCTCATGGCCCCAACACGCCCCCACATCTGATGTCAAATGCGGGGGCATGGCTAAACACTCCCCATGTCTGACATCAGACACAGGGGGTGGGGCGAGGGGGCCACGGCAGTGGCCGAACACAGGCCGCTGCTGGCCTCCCTCCACCACTGGACCAGAGAGAGTTTTGGATCCAGGAACACTCCCAAGCTACATACTTGTTCTTTCTAGGGGAGCATAACTCAATACAAAACAGGCAGATCTAAACCATCTCTCAAGTTCTGATCCCTCAAAGTCAGTACCTCAATCTTATTTGGATTCAGTTTCAGTTTGTTATTCCTCATCCAGCCCATTATCACCTCCAGGCAGGCATTTAGGGAAGTTATGCCATTTTCTGATGAAGTTAATAGGGATAAATGAATTTGGGTGTCATCAGCATCTTAATAACACTGTGCTTCAAATTTCCTGATGATCTCTCCCAGCAGTTTTATGTGGATATTAAAGAGCATTGGAGACAGTATGGAGCCTTGTTGAACTCCATATTTTAGTTCTCGCTTTGCATATCAGCAGTGTCTAGGCGACAGCACCTGGAATCTAACAGATAGGTAGGAATGGAATCACTTTAAAACAGTGCCACTCAATCTCAACTCCCTCAGGTGACACAGATGGATATAATGGTCCAGTATTGAAAGCTGCTGAGAGATCCAAAAGTATCAACAGAGTCATACTCCTTCTGTAAGTAGCCAATTGGAGATCATCCATCAGACTGACCAAGGAAGTCTTAACTCCACAGCTCACCCTAAAGCCAGTTTGAAACAGGTCTAGATCAGGGCTGCTCAGCTTCAGACCTCCTGCGGATGTTGGCCTACAACTCCAATAATCCCTGGCTTTTGGCTACTGTGTCTGGGGATTATAGGAGTTGTAGTCCAAAAACAGCTGGGGGGGCCTAAGTTGAGCAGGCCTGGCCTAGATAATCTGTTTCCTCCAAGAGTTTCTGTAGCTGAGAGGCCTCCATCTTCTCAGTCACCTTGCCCAATCATGGAAGATTGGAGACTGGTCTATAATTGACTAATTCTAAGGGATCCAGTGAAGGTTTCTTCAAATAAGTCTAATAATAGCCTCCTTAAAGCAAGGAGGCATCCTGCCCTCCCTCAGAGAAGTTTTATAATATGTAACATCCTCTCTGATAGTACTTTTAGCAGATGAAATGAGCAAAGTTGGGCAAGGTTCAAGAGAACAGGTGGTTGGATGTACAATTAAAAGCAGCTTGTCCACATCCTCAGCTGTCACAAACTGAAAATGATCCAATCTGATCTCCTAAGAGGAATTGCTGGACATCTAGTAGACTCTGCAACAAATCTGGAATCCAATTCAGCCTGAATATGAGGGATTTTATCTGTTTAAAAGGTCATTAAAACATCACTGCGGGTGATCGAAGGTTCCAAATTTGAGCACATACTAGCTCTCTCATAACCCTAACTATATGTTATATGTGTGTAAGGACAATTATATGTTATATGTGTGTAAGGATAATAATAGGCGCTTAAGCTTTAGGGCAGGGATCCTCAACATTGCGCCCCCAGATGTTATTGGACTTCAACTCCCATAATCCCCAACCAAAGGCCACTGGGGCTTGGGATTATGGGAGTTGAAGTCCACTAACATCTGGGGGCCCAATGCTGAGGATCCCTGCTTTAGGGCATTTGGGATCATCTATAAAGTGCACCATATGTTGTGGGGAGAAGGAATAATCAGAGGGTTAAAAAATATCAAATCTTATTCCATTATAGAAGAGTGGAAAAGGTACGTGTAAGGCAAGAGAGGCATCATGATCACAGGATCCGCCTCCTCCTCTTCCTCCTTATATATTTCAACCCAAGTTCTCAGAGTGGTTTACAGAAACCATTATCTAAGAAATAAATAAATAAGTGAGCTCCCTGGCCCCAAAGGACACAGAATCTAAAAATCTCCTGAGTGACATGTTAATTAGAACACAGCTGCACTGGGTGTTCTACATCCATTCTAATGAATGTCCATAAGTTGCTGATGGAAGCCCTTCTACAACATCTGGAGAGGACTTAGATCTACAGGTGAACAATATGATAATTGTCCTGAAGAGGCAGTGGACTGAACCACTTCAGAATGCAGGTGGAGTATATCTTTTTAAAATCTCATTAAAACACATGCACGCACATACACTCACAACTCCGTGCAAATAGAAACCAATGCAGTTCAGAGGGATGTCCTAGCTTACCTGGTTTTCTGCTTGCAGGGAGTTTTTCTGGAGAAGGACATTAAAATGTGATTTATCTATTTTCATTCTGAAGTGATATGAGCTGATTTGGCGCTGCAAGATTCTACTGCTTCAGTCTGGTGAGTATGTGGTTCCAGTCTTAATACTGATTAAAGTATGGTGAAGTATAGCAAGGGAGAAAGGGGCATAAAAGGTCCTCCAAAGTTTGAATATCATTGTCGGCATTGTCGTCGTCATCATCATCATCAAGATCATCATATTTATGTGAACCACCTAGAGCCTTTGGAGTCAGGCGGTATATAAATCAAATGAATAAAATAATAAAATAAAATAATCATTACCACCAAATAAAAAAGAATGAATTGGCAGTTCCACTGAGCTTGTGTC
The DNA here is from genome assembly GCF_027244095.1 of Hemicordylus capensis. Taxonomy (NCBI): domain Eukaryota; kingdom Metazoa; phylum Chordata; class Lepidosauria; order Squamata; family Cordylidae; genus Hemicordylus; species Hemicordylus capensis. The sequence goes on along the minus strand of NC_069658.1, from coordinate 115,817,868 downwards.
ATTGCTAGAGATTACTTTACTAAGCAGAATTAAGAATTGATTAACAAACTTAATTGCAATGTAAGTGGCTATTGAGTTGAAACACAATTGCACTGAAACTATCCAGTCTCGAGGCAAAGGGTAGCATAAAACACACATTTAGGGATGTACAGTATTACCTTCTGCTATACTCCTAAGCAGGTTTTCTAAACGTCCTACTGCTTCGGGATTGTGCTCGTGAGGAGAGGGTAGCCTTGAAACTGTCACTCACATCTTGCTATATTGCCCCTTATATCGTGATTCTAGGAGAGAATTATTGGCTGCTATTCTACAGCAGTTCCCTGGTAGGCCTGATTCCTTTTATCTTAACTACTGCCTGGCTGACATTAATAATGAAGTCACCAGGATAGTGGCTGGGTTCATTTATGGGGCTATGAGACAGACATCCCGCCATGGTTCTCTGTAATGTGTTTCTAGTTATATCTGCATGTCTGTTTTTATATTTTTGATATTCTTATTGATATTTATTGTACTGCTGTATGTTTTTCCGATTGTTTTCCTTCTGATTTGCTTAAGGCTGTAATAAAATTGATTCTGATTCTGAAACTATCCATGGTACTGGATAGGCGTGTGTCCGAACCGGTCCGGCGGCCATTCTATAGAATGGCCGAACTGCCGGACCGGTTCTGCCCTGGTTGGTCCGGGTCCGGGTGGGGGGGTATTGCTTTAAGGGCGGGAGGGCTTGTTTACCCCTCCCGCGCCTCTTTGCCCCCGCCAGTGGCCGTAATCTACTGTAAAATTGGGGCGCTGGAAACCAGCCGCCCCAGCTGCCGCCGCCGCTTCCGCCGCGCCCCCCGCGAGCAAATTAGAGATAAAAAAGGCTACTGCCTACAAGGAAAGGCTACTGCCGCCCTGCCACCCCCCCACCCGCCACCCGCCACCCCCCCACGAGTGCTCACCAAGTTAGAAGAACTTAGAGAGGAGCTCGCGAACAGAGCTCCTCTCTTACAGAAGCCTCCGGCCCAACTGGGGCCTTGGGCGCGTGCGCACACGCACTAGAGCTCTTTATCCTATAGAGCTTTTGCCGGAGGCCCGGTCTACCGCGGAAGCGGCGGCGGCTGGGGCGGCTGGTTTCCAGCGCCCCAATTTTACAGTAGATTACGGCCACTGGCGGGGGCAAAGAGGCGCGGGAGGGGTAAACAAGCCCTCCCCGCCCTAAAAGATAGGCTCCCCTTTGGTGCTGGTCCGGACTGCTCCGGACCATGCACATCACTAGTACTGGAAACTACTGGTGTGAGCAGAACTGCATGTAATTCTGGTAACTGTTAACCACATCATCATCCCCCCCCCCTTTGTGCCTTGTGATCATGTGGTTGAGATCTCTAGGGCTTCTGGGCAGATGGTGCTGATACAAGTGGCTTTATCACATAGAAAGGCATCATACAGAGGCATCATCCCGATCAGGCACACCTGAGACCCCTTGCCTGTCAGAAGGCTCACTCAGCCATGCTGACTCATGAATCAGTGACAGTAGTGACAGAAGTTGCTGAGAGACTTGCACTGTCACCACATGTTACCCCCATCTACATATGGGAGCATCCCCCAAGACCCCTGCATCATCAGTGGGCCTCTAGAGAATTCACTTATTGGCCAGTGGGAGGGTGGAAGGAGGAGGAGTTGCCACCACTGGATTTGGCAGTTGCTGTTCTTCCCATCACACCTGCATGATGTTACATGCAGGGGGCGGGGAGAGAAAGAGCAATAAACACACCCAGGCAGCAAATGCTGGCTGGGAATGTGTTCTGAAGGGCTCGCGTGGACCCTCCAGCACTTGGACCACACCCACTTTGCACATGATGTCATGCACAAGGGACGTGGCTAGAGCCCCTGGAAGGGCAGCATGAGCCCTCTAAGGCTTATTCCCAGCCAACATTTGCTGGCTGTGTGGACATTTTGTTTGTTCTCTCCCTCATGGAGAAATCAAACAAAAAGTGCACCCAGCCAGCAAACACCAGCTGGGAATGAACTCCAGCGGGCTCACACAACCTTTCTGGGGCTCTAGCCACAGGGCAAGGGTGTCAATTAGGCAGCTCCCAGGAGCTGGGCAGCCAGTTTCTTTGAACCTGTCCATTCAATTATAGCTCCATTCCTGAATGTACTGTGTCAGACTGTAGATGGGGGATCAGGCATTTGAATATTCTCCAACAGAATCAAGTTCCCAGCACATAGAAACCAAGGATGTCAGGAAGAAATTTCTCCCTCACAGATACTGAGGTAGAACTCCTGGAATTACAAATTGGTGGGCTATCCAAATTGGTTGAAGCCACAAAGTCCAGATGAAATGGAGAAATTTGTTTGCTGTCACCTGTGCAGACTACATCCCTGGATTACCTGTGAGTAAGAGCAAAGAGTAAGAGCAAAGACTTGGCTTCTAGACTTTTGGAGGCATGGCAGTACTCTGTGGGATAATGAAGGTTACTTTCTACAAGGAAAGTAACCCCCAGACGCTTGAACCTAGCCTTTGGTTCTCACTCAAGGGTTACATATGGGTACTAGGGAGAAGCATGCATAGGCATGCGAAGTTGGCATTCTAGGTTAAAAGCCATCATGTCCTCTCACAGCTGAGTGCAATTCTCCTTGCAGCTGGCAACACATAGCATGTTGACAGAATTCAGCAGGATGAAATGAAATGAAAAACTCAGCATATATTTGAGAACTCTGCAATGTAACTACAAGCACTGAGGCAAGCTAAGGAACCTACATTTACAATAAGTTGGTGTGTGAAAGGCTGCCTTTGTAGTTGGAATCTCCCTCAGTTGGAAGATTGAGAATGTACTGCTTGCTGGATTGAGTGGGGGGGAACCCTTCAGCAGTTTGTCTGAAGATTCAAAGACTGACTAGGTAAAATCCAGTGGTGACATGAGTTTGTTTCCTATCTTGTCACAGTAAGTCTTCATTAAATAATGTTGTACCACCGGTTCCTGCTGTGAAAGCCCATTAGCAGAAGTGGCAGCAGTGTTAACATGGGATTGAAATTAACCCACCTCACCTCTGTGAGACTTCTGAAGCAGGTGACACACACGCACACACTAGGTTCCTGTGAACCCTCTGATTGTCTATGAAATAATGAAAGCACTCCAGTGCAGGGGAGGAACGGCTGGAAATGGGTCAGTGCTACACACAAAGCAGCAGCTCTTAAAAAAAATGCTTCTGGCAGCACAAAAGATCTACAAAGAGATCTTGCTCTTCCTTGAAGTACGACAAATCTTCAAGAGGAAATCTTGTATGCATCCTATATCCAGTGCACTGGAGAAAAATACACAAAAGGTTAAACAGCCAAAGAGGTACTTCCATGATGTACATATACAATTTAGTAATTGTCTAAGTTGTTGTGCTTGTTAACATGTAGTTTTGTTCCCCTTTTTTGTAACAGACCTGGATATAAGTGGAGGTGTGGCATTTAACTAACACACACACACACCACCACCACCACCATCACCACCACCACTACATAATTCCTTCTACTAATTGTTAATTGTTAATGTCCCTGTGTCTTGGGTAGATTTCAGATGGTGGCACTTGGTGACAGTTGCTTTTCAAAATGGGAGCTTCTATATGGAGTCCCTCAGGGCTCCATTCTGTCACCAATACTTTTTAACATCTACATGAAACTGCTGAGTGAGGTCATCAGTAGATTTGGTGCCGGGTGTTCTGAATATGCTTACGGCACCCAGATCTATCTCTCCTTGTCAGCAAAATCAGGAAATGGTATTAGCCCCTGAATGCCTGCATACCATCAGAAATGGGCTGGATGAGGGATAATAAACAAGCTGAATCCTAGCAAGATGGAAGTGCCTATTTGCAGCAGTGGGGCAGGGGTCGTAATCTGCAAGATGGGATAGAACATCCTGTTCTGGATGAAATTGCACTCCCCCAGAAAGAACAGGTTCATAGCTTGGGAACTGGGTCCCATCCTGTTACCTCAGGTTGAGGTTGTAGCCATGAGTACTTTTTACCAGCTGCGATTGATTTAAAAACTCCACCAGTTCCATGAGGAGAATGACCTGTAAACAGTAGTACATCAGCTGATAACCTCCAGGATGGATTACTGCAATGCGCTGTTCGTAGCTCTGCTTTTTTATGTAGTTCAGAAACTTCACTTATTCCAAAATGCAGCAGTCAGTAAGGGTGTGCACAAACCAAAAGTCATGCTTCAGCTCAAATTTGAATTGAATTTGAGCTGAGCCGCGTTATGCTCAACCAGTTTGGTCGAGCCAGTCCACCAGCCAGTCCAGTCCATTTGAATGAATTGGTTCGGCGGCTAATACTTGTAAAGGGGAAACTGGTAAGGAGTCAGGGGTGGGGGACCCTGGCTTCTGTGAAGGGGTGGTGGGTGGTGAGAGAGGTAGTGAAAGGGTCTGCTTACTTGCCATTCATCCCCCACCTCCAGTGCAGCCCATAACTAAAGTGTACACACTCCTCTCTCCTTTACCAAGCCACCCACTCTGCGGTGGCTCGGTTCTTGCCTCCATATATGTGCAGACACCAAACAAATGGTTTCTGTGCATGCATAGAGACCAGAACCAAGCTGCCGCTGAGCTAGTGGCTTGGTAAAGGAGAAAGGAGTGTGCACGCTTTCGCTATGGGCTGCACTTGGGGGGGGGAGTGAGTGGCGGCATGGGCAATGCGCTTGGTGAGTAAGCAGACCCTTTCAGTACCTCTCTCTCTGCCCACCCGCCCCCAGCCACATCTTTGGTGCCAAAACCATCTGCCCAAACTGGGCTTGGTTCAGCATGATTGTGGACTGAACTTCCCCTGGTTCAGTCCACAATCAAACCTCCAAACTGGCCTGATTCAAGGTGAACCAGTTTGGCACCGAACCGTTCATGCACATGCCTAGCAGCCAGATTGGTCTCTGGGGTATTGCAGAGAGACCACATTAAGCCTGTTCTTTAAAAGTTGCAGTGGCTGCCAATATGTTCCCAGGCAAAGTACAAAGTGCCGGTCGTTACCTTTAAAGCCCTGAGTGGCTTGGGTCCAGGTTTCCTGAGAGAGCGCCTTCTCTACAAGATCCCCACCACTCATTAAGATCATGAGGAGGGGTCCATCATCAGGTGTCATGGGTTCATCTGGTGGTGGCCTGGGATCCAGCCTTCTCAGTTGTCACCTCTAGGTTGTGGAACACTCTCTCTGTGGATGTAAGAGGATTATATCCCTTGGAGGCCTTCAGGAGAGTCTTAAAGACTCATCTTTTTAGCCTGTCATTTATTTATATTGATACCTAATGATATTTAATTTTAATGAGTTTTAATCTGGTTTATATGTTTTTATTTTATTTTAATTGTGTTATTCAGTTTTTTATTATTTTAATGTAAACCGCCCTGAGCCACTTTAGATATATAAACTGAATAAATAAATAAATTTTTAAAATGGCCCCAATGGCAGGGCTCAGTGGGGAGCATACGAAAATGATGTCATCATCAAGTGGCAGCGAGCTACAGATCACACTCAAAGTGGTGGCAATTCTCACACATATTTACTCTTATGGGCTTGAAGTGAAAGAGTTCTCAGTTATAGAAGTGAGCAGTGTGTGCTATAGTGTGTGAATTCAGAACCAGATATATCAGCTAACATTTCATATGTCCAAGCTCATATGGGGTTGTGTCCATATAAACCACTGAGTTGAATGACTAAGCCCTTTCTCACAACCATTGAGAAAAAGCTACCCATTTTGCAGTGAGGAAGCCTGAAAGCTCCCGGCAGACGATCTCTCTGACATCCCTGGGAGGGCGAATCACCCACCCACACAAGCACCAGCTGCTGCTGGCAGCTCTGAGGGTTTGGGTGCCAGGATGGGCCACCCTGTGTCGTCCTGCCCCACAGAGCAACAATAATGCACCTCATGAGTGTGTGGTGCATTATGGGGATCCCCCCTTCCCTCCCTGCCAGCCTCAGACTCACTCTCCTAACCCCATTTTTCAAGGGAGGCTTCATAGGCGGGTTTGCCACCATGGTGCCGCTGGGATTGGCCCAATTTCGGCAGTTCACATGCATGTGCAAAACCAGGCTGCATGCGTGTATGAATAGCCTCACTCTGTGCTATAAGCTCAAGGGAATATCTGGTATGTACGCAAGAGGAGGCCTATCAGCATGTATGACATGCAGACACTACTACAGAATTAACATAGCATTTAACTGAACCTTCGTGTTCAACCTAATGTTAATTCCCTTGCAGTTTCAAAGTATCAGCACTTTTCCAGAGAAAAGTGAAGCAGGGTTAGTGCTGGATTATCTAACCAGTTTTATGATCGCTAGTAAAGAGCAACTGCTCTCAAGATGTTAACTTCATCTCCATGGGCAGGCCCTGACATACCAACATCTTCACAACTTCTCCTGTTTTTATGCATTTATTTTTTAAAATTGTTATTCTGCTTGTATGTCCTAGCTGCAGGAAGCTCAGGTGGTCTACAAACCATAAAAAGAATTAAAAAAAAAAAAATGCAATAGAAAACAGTGGCTGACGTACAGCACAACACTCCAAGGTCACTCACTCAACCATTTTTGCTGGGGCTGGAGAGGGCTGGGGGGAAGGCAAGACACAAGCTACCTCCCCCCATATGATCCTCGCTGCTCTGGGATTGCTCATGCTGTGCACCTACATGACTGTTGCGTGAGCAATGCTGGAGCTGCAGGGAGGGGGGGAGCAGGTGGCATCCTACTGCATCCCACAATGCACCATGAGAGGAGCATGGCACTTTGGGGGAGTTCCCTGCTGCTGGGCACTCCAGACAGAAGGAGTGCCCAGCAGCAGGGAACCCTCCTACCTCACCACCTGGTAATTTGGAAGCTTGGGTTGCCAGCAGCCTGAGGTAGGAGGGCACATGTGGGCCCTTCAGAGGCGTAACTATAGGGGGGCGGGGGGGCACGTGCCCCGGGCGCCATCTTTTCTGGTCACGTGGGGGGCACCGCCATGACCAATTTTTTAAAAATTTCTTGTTAATACAAATGTTTCCTGTTCAGTGCAGCAGCGCTGCAGCAGTCAAGGGAGTGCGTCGGTGCCCCCTTCCCCACGAGCGGTCCCTTCCACGCCGCCTGCGCCCCCCCCCCATTGCTTTGCTGGTGCCTGGCGGCCAGTCAGTGGCCTGGCTTGGCGGCAGCGGGCGCTTGTGAGGAAAAACCTAAGTATAATGTAGTATGTTGGGGTGGGTGGGTGGGGGGGCGCGGTGGGGGGCGCCATTTCAGTGCTTGCCCCGGGCACCATTTTCCCTAGTTACGCCTCTGGGGCCCTTCCATCTCACATTTATCTGGGTAGAAAACCTGGGCTACCTGGCCGAGGAGCTCCAAGACTGAGCCTGATCCCAGCAGTTCTCACAACCAGCCCCACCCGGGCTAGCGCAGTGCATAGCATATCAGCCAATAAAAGCAAAGGCAATGTCTATGGCAGAATCAAATTCTGTATAGTTGGAGGGATACAGAAAGGGCTTAACTCCCAGGCAGATTGAAGTCCGGTCAAAAAAGAAGGAAAGAAAGAAAAAGAAAACAGGTGACAGATCACCAGAATGGATGGAGTTTGCCTGATATCATAGGAACATAGGAAAATAGGAAACTGCCATATACTGAGTCAGACCATTGGTCTATCTAGCTCCGTATTATCTTCACAGACTGGCAGCGGCTTCTCCAAGGTTGCAGGCAGGAATCTTTCTCAGCCTTACCTTGGAGAAGCCAGGGAGGGAACTTGGAACCTTCTGCTCTTTCCAGAGTGGCTCCATCTCCTAAGGGGGGGAATATCTTACAGTGCTCACACTTCTAGTCTCCCATTCATATGCAACCAGGGTCGGCCTTGCTTAGCTAAGGGGACAAGTCATGCTTGCTACCACAAGACCAGCTCTCCTCCATAAGGCAGGGAGTTCCACAGGCTATGTGTCACTGTGGAGAAGACCTGCTTGTGCCGGTCATACATCTGCTAGATGATCCTAGTATTTGCTGCTCGTCTGAATTTTCTGTTCTGAAGGCCAGCCCTATGTAGAGTACAATAATCCAGTCTGCATGTAGTAACGAAACCATGCCTGGCCTTACTATGCGTGATTTGTTTTATTAGGGTCACAGCTCAAGATTTGCAGTCCAGCACTCCTGGCATTTAGTAGAATTGATGGGAATGTTGATCCTTACGGAGGAACCATCATGTAGTCTCTTTATTTGCTAAGTGTTTGCTCCCACCTGGCCCTAAAAAACCTCAGTGAATGTGATGGGCTCTTCTTAATAGTGCGAACAGTGCTATCACGGACATTTTGAACCTCTGTTTTCACCTATTGTTACATTAAAGCTGTTTGGTGAAGTACATTGTTATTGTTGCCGTTACTCCATCAATGAACATGGAGCTTTATACAGAGAAGGCAGGTCCTGCTGCAAGGAATCTGCAATCAAAAATGTGCACAGATAATAAACAACAGGGAGGCAAAGCTAAAAAGGGATGCATAGGATCTTACACAGTTATATGTACCTAGGCTTCAATTCTGCTGGAAATGTGGCTAATAAATCAAGTCAGACTCCATGGGAAGATGGGTAATGAGGATGAAATTGAACAAGAAAATGAGAGAGGTGGCATCACATAGGTAATCTGGGAGGCAGGGCTGTCCCTAGAATAAATACTACCTGACAAGGGGTGCCTTTGATGCCCCCATGGTTAGTGTGTGATTGGGCACAGGCTCTGTTTGGTACCCTTTCAAGTAGGCACCCTGAGTGACCACCCGGCTCACCCACCACAAAGGCTGGCCCTGCTGGGATAGCATCCCAAACATGGCAACTGGATTGTTTAAGGGAGCAGGAAATTTGGGGGTCTCAGCCATGAAGATTTTATGGACTGCTTGGCATGCATTTTTGTGAGGCCTTGTTCTCTGTTCCACACTGCAAGAGTGTGAACCAGGTGAACCAATGACTAGTTCCCTTGTTTGTTTTGATCGGGGGGGGGTGTTCTATTGTTCTATTCTACAATCCTTGTCTTCTTGGTTCCATGTAATATTCTAATTTTCTGGGATTGTGGATTTGGGGTTTTCATGAGCTGTACGCCATGATCATCACAATTATAACAAATTAAGGCTTGACTTATCTCGCTTTGCATGTAATGCGTCTGTCTCATATATCAGTTTCACCTTTTAATTTGCATTACTGAAATTAATGGACTTTTGTACGATATTCTAATTTTCTGAGTTTCACCTGTATGTAAGCCCTTAAATCTAGTAATCTTGTTTGGAGGTTTGTCTCAGTGGGGTTCCTGTAGAGAGTGTGAGGGGTGGAGTCAGAAAGAAAAGGGAGGGAAAGGAGGAGAAAAATTTGTTTGTTTGTTTGTTTGTTTGTTTATTCAATTTCTATACTTCCAAAAATGGCTCAGGGCGGTTTACACAGAGAAATAATAAATAAATAAGTTGGATCCCTGTCCCCAAAGGGCTCACAATCTAAAAAGAAACACAAGATAGACCCCAGCAACAGTCACTGGAGGTACTGTGCTGGGGGTGGATAGGGCCAGTAACTCTCCCCCTGCTAAATAAAGAGAATCACCATGTTAAAAGATGCCTCTTTGCCAAGTTAGCAGGGAAGAAAAATGGATTTTCTTCTAAATAAATTCTTAGTTAAATCAGCATATGATTTCATCATGTTTACTACAAGGGGAGCAGTTATAAAACTCTTGTCTTGCAGAAACACATTTGGCTTCCCTTAAAAATTCTCAAACTTTTCTTCCTGGAGGAATTCTGAAATCAACTTTGAATTTCACTTTTTTAAAATGTTGATGCTCAGACAGTTCATATGTATCAGGAAACTTGAGGTCCCTTCACCTTTGGTTCTCAAACCTGAATGGAACCAGGGGAAATGGAGTTTAGGGGGAAGCGACCCACAGTTTCCCTCAGCAAACTCCACTCTGAACCTTCACTCAGAGTGGAATTACACTGTCGCAAAGTCAATTGCTGTGGCACCAGTGTTACATACAAGTGTTGGTAACACAGTTTGGGCCCCGATGAAGCCAGAGTTGAGGAAGGAAGCTCCTCCCTCCCTCTGGCCCGATTGGCTATGCGGACTGCCATTCTGAGAAGAAGGAAGCCTGTATAGCCAGCTCCCTCTCCTTTCTGTAGGCTCACTGACTTCAGAGAGACAGCATCTGAATGCGGACAGAAGAACAGGGGGAGGGAGGTCATGGAACTGCAGGGCCATTGGACCCGCAGTTACATGTTATGTATGACCCGGACCCAGGTTATAATAACTAAATGATTGAAAATGTACTGCCTTTAATGGTAAAGATTTACACTTGATGCTACCTTCTTCAGTTAGTCTAATTAAGCCAGCGTGGTGTAGTGGTTAGAGTGCTGGACTAGGACCGGGGAAACCTGAGTTCAGATCCCCATTCAGCCATGATACTTGCTGGGTGACTCTGGGCCAGTCACTTCTCTCTAGGACTAACCTACTTCACAGGATTGTTGTTAGGAGAAACCTAAGTATGTAGTAGAGCTCTCTGGGCTCCTTGAAGGAAGAGCGGGATATAAAATGTAATAATAATAATAATAATAATAATAATAATAATAATAATAATAAATAACAGGTCTCACCAGAGGAGCCAGACAAAGAGTGCCTCCCCCATCAACAATATGGTGAGATGTAACTTTAATAAATCTATACCGGATCGGTCGTCGCCCGGGTCAACAAGGACCGCGCCAGATGCTATAGTCCCTGGACATCTGGTGGCAAGTGGGCAACAGGACTCAGGATCTTCAGGTGAGCAACCAGAGCTGGAGACAGCAAAGCTACTGGAAGAAAAGTCGCTTAACCGAAAAAAAAATACGAAAAATGCCAACAAGGAAATAATGATCTGCTATTACAAGTCTAGTCCAACTAGAAGAGGTTATTTAAAAAGTATGTACCAAATTTGGAAAGAGAAGCATCCAGACACAGAAATAACAGAACAAAGGCTAGCAGACCAGAGAAGATTCATAATAAGAAATAAAGTATTCACAGGAGTAGAGCTGGAAGAACTGCAAAGAGCAACACAGGCTCAAGATATGGAAGAAGAATTATCACCAATTGAAGAAGTTGCTCAGGCGCAGGTGGAGGAGCTGTTGCTGAACTGTCTCAAAATCAAAACCAGGCAACCTCCCCTTTGCCTTCACCTCAAAAACCCGAATGCCATTTAACAGAAAAGCAACAAGAACTAAAGCAAAAAATAACAGAGCACATGAACCAAACAACCACCAGGGTTCGACTTCCAGCTCTAAAACAGTTGCCAAAAAACAACTTGCTCAGGCATTAAAAGATGTCAATGCTGCACTTGCAGAAATAACAACCAATAATTTGCAAGAAACAAACCAACTAATGTACAGTGCAGCAACAATAACAACACAAGAGCTCGGATATAAGATCAATGGACCTGTCAAAAAAGAAAGCAGTACATCACCTAAATGGAAGATTAGATTAGAAAATAAAATCTCCAGGCTTAGATCAGATGCTAGTAAATTGAAAGATATGAAAGACAAGAAGCTGAGGAATGAAAACACCAGACAGTACCTGATCCAAAAATACCACCTAGATTCAAGGAAAATTAGAGAAGTCCTGGAAATAATAAAGCAGCAAATAACAGCAGTGTAAAAGAAGATTAGCAGATATGAAGCCAGAATTACACAACACAGGCAGAATCTCCAATTTCCAGTCGAATCAGAGACATCTCTACCAAAGCATAGAAGAAACTGCAAGAAACCTAGAAACACCAAATAAAGAAGAAACAGTGCAATTCTGGCGGAAATTATGGGACAATCCAATAGATTATAATAAAAAAGGCTGGATGAAAGAGGTCAAAAAATGTAACCAACAAATGCAAGATCTAATAATAACACCAGAATTAATAAGTGAAAGAGCAAAGAAAATTAAAAATTGGACTGCGCCAGGTGACGATGAACTGCATGGCTTTTGGTTTAAACACCTAACAAGCCGTCATAAACAACTATCAAAACAGTTCAATCACATTATGAAAGGCGGTGATATTGAACAATGGCTAACAACTGGGAAAACTCATCTCATCATGAAAGACCCAGCAAAAGGTGCAGTTCCAAGTAATTATAGACTGATAACCTGCCTGCCAACCATGTTCAAATTAGTAACTGGAATAATAGCAGATGAAGTGATGCAACACTTATTAACTAACAAACAGCTTCCAGTTGAACAGAAAGGAAATTGCCCGAACACCAGAGGCACAAAAGACCAGCTGCTGATTGACAAAATGATTTTAGAAAACTGCAAGAGAAGAAAAACAAATCTAAGTGTTGCATGGATTGACTACAAGAAAGCCTTCGATTAATTACCTCACACATGGATACTAAAATGTTTAGAAACAACTGGTGTCAGCAAAAACATTCATATATTTATTTAAAAAAGCAATGAGCATGTGGTGTACACAGTTAACAATCAATGGCGAGGCATTTGGACAGGTTAGCATTAGAAGAGGCATTTTCCAAGGGGACTCACTATCCCCTCTGTTGTTTGTAATCGCCATGACCCCACTTTCACAAATACTAAACAAAACAGGCCTTGGATACCAAACATCTAAAACATCCAGTCAAATCAACCATCTGCTGTACATGGATGATCTGAAGTTGTATGGCAAGTCCCAGTCAGAAATCGAATCACTGCTAAACACTGTCCGTATATTCAGCAGCGATATAGCAATAGAGTTTGGACTAGACATGTGTGCTGCATTAATAATGAACAGAGGAAAAATAAGAAAAACAGAAGGAATAGAACTGCCCAATGGAAGCAATATCAAGAACCTGGAAGAGAAAGAACCTTAGAAATACTTGGGCATTCTCCAGGCTGATAACATCGCACACACTGAAGTTAAAAGAAAAAATGGGAAGTGAATACATCAGGAGTGTTAGAAAAATCCTCAAGTCCAAACTCAATGGTGGGAACACCATACAAGCCATAAACACCTGGGCTATACCTGTTATCAGATACACTGCAGGAATAATAGACTGCACCCAGGCAGAGCTAGAGACGCTAGATCGTAAGACCAGGAAAATCATGACCATCAATCATGCTCTGCACCCCCGCAGTGATGTAGGTAGGCTATACCTCCCTCGCAGCTCAGGTGGAAGAGGAATGCTGCAAGTCCATTAAACAGTAGAGGAGGAGAAAAGAGGCCTTGAAGAATATATCAAGGACAGTGAAGAAGATGCACTTCAAATGGTCAAGAACGAGAAACTATTCAACACCAATGAAACAAAGCAGGCCTACAAGAAAGAACAAGTCAAGAACCAAGCAGAAACATGGAGAAATAAGCCCCTGCATGGTCAATATTTGCACAATATAAGTGGAAAATCAGACATCACCAAGACCTGGCAATGGCTTAAGAATGGCAACTTGAAGAAAGAAACAGAGGGTTTAATACTGGCTGCACAAGAACAGGCACTAAGAACAAATGCAATAAGAGCAAAAGTTGAAAAATCCACAACAAACAGCAAGTGCCGCCTTTGTAAAGAAGCAGATGAAACAGTGGACCACCTGATCAGCTGTTGTAAGAAGATCGCACAGACTGACTACAAACAAAGGCATGACAAGGTAGTAGGAATGATACACTGGAACATCTGCAAAAAATACAAGCTACCTGTAGCCAAAAATGGGTGGGACCATAAAATTGAAAAAGTTGAAGAAAATGAAGATGTAAAAATATTATGGGACTTCCAACTACAAACAGACAAACATCTGCCACACAATACACCAGATATCACTGTAGTCGAGAAGAAAGAAAAACAAGTCAAAATAATCGACATAGCAATACCACGGAATAGCAGAATAAAAGAAAAAGAAATAGAAAAAATCACCAAATACAAAGATCTACAAATTGAAATTGAAAGGCTGTTGCAGAAAAAGACCAAAATAATACCAGTGGTAAATGGCGCCCTGTGTGCAGTCCCAAAAGACCTTGAAGAGCACCTCAACACCATAGGGGCCACAGAAATCACCATCAGCCAATTACAAAAAGCAGCTTTACTGGGAACAGCCTATATTTTGCGACAATATCTATAATAACCAACAGTATTGATGATAAAATTCAGCCGTCCCAGGTCCTTGGGAAGGACTCAATGTCTGGATAAAACAAACCAGTCAATAACACCTGTCTGACTGTGTAAACAAGAAAGAATAATAATAAGGCCCTGGTCTTAACCTTTCACGGTGCTCACATCATCATTTAGATTTGCATATCTGGATAAATATGATGATATAATAAAATATGATCACTGCCACCCGATTGCCATGCATCATCAGTCACTGCATATGTACACTTTAAAGGCAAGTTTTAAAATAGCTTATAATTGTGAAGAACAGACTGTTACACATATGCATAGTAGACAGTTGCAAATGTGTTCCAACCTTCTCTCTTTGCTTCCCTGATTTTTTAATACCTGCTGGGATGCATCCCTGGTGAATCATTGTCTTACTTTTGTGCCTCTCTTTTGCTTTTGGTTAACATCTTGTTTGTGCAAATTGCTAGATTCGGTGTTTAGCTTCCCTCCTCTAGATATTAACCTTCTGAGTGAGGAATACATTTGTTTAGGCTCTAGTGCAGGAGTTCCCAGCCTTGGGACCCTGGATGTTTATTCACTCATTCATTCAGCGGTGTATCTAGGGGTGGGGCAGGCAGGGCACGTGCCCCGGGCTCCATTCGAAGGGGGGCACCATTTTTAAAAATTTTAAAAAAATAACAAAAAATGGTCACCAGAACAAAATGGCCACCACACATGCTGAAATGGCCTCTGTGAGGCCTTAGGCCATGCCAGGCCTCACAGAGGCCATTTGAGCATGCACAGTGGCCATTTTGTTTTCAGCGGCCATTTAAGAAAATTATTTTTAAAAATGGCCACTGCACATGCTCAAATGGTCCCTGCGAGGCTCTAGAGGCCAGCGGGGGAGGGGGAACTTTTGCAGACACTCCCCCCAGCCTTTAGGAAGCCCCCTGAAGGGGCTACAGATTTTAAAAAAATTAAATTAATATAATATAAGTCACTGTACACATATCTAGTTTGGCACGATGTACAGAGAATCAGGGTTTATGAATACTGAGCTGAAGCGTATGAGCTAGGATCGTATTCATTTGCTCTACTTTGCTTCTTGTGATAAGTGAGTTAAATGTGATGTCTTAATAATATGACTATTAATGGTGAGTTTGTCTTTGAATCAGTGTGAAATCCTTAGTATTAAGACCCACTGGGAGTTTCTTGCTCTCTTTCTCTAATTTTAACTGTCTTTCTGAAATACTAGAATATATTCCAAGCAGTGACAGTTTACTCTGCATATCCTTTAATTATTTTCAGAGTATCTGGGAAATGTCAAATTCTCCATTTATTTTTAAAACTTATGTAATAGTGATGCTACAATGCATAGTAGAGAATTAGGCAGGAACTTCTGTTTAGTTTTCCAAGTACACCTTCACATAGTATTTGGGTATTTCATGATTTCCAGCATACTGAAATTGGTAGTTTTCCAGCATTTTTTGGTCTGGCTATGTCCACTGCTAAATAGTTTTTGAAATATTAAAAGATTAAGGAGCTTGACTTGTATTTTTGAGCTGATATTATGGTAAAGTTATCTTAAAGATGGGTGTCAGATGTTTGGATAGGGGGCGCCATTTCAGTGCTTGCCCTAGGCGCTATTTTCCCTAGATATGCCTCTGCATGCATGCATGCATTCATTCATTCGATTTCTATACCACCCTTCAAAAAATGGCTCAGGGTGGTTTACACAGAGAAATAATAAATAAATAAGATGGATCCCTGTCCCCAAAGGGCTCATAATCTAAAAAGAAACATAAGAGAGACACCAGCAACAGACACTGAAGGTACTGTCCTGGGTGTGGATTGGGCCAGTTACTCTCCCCCTGCTAAATAAAGAGAATCACCATGTTAAGAGGTGCCTCTTTGCCAAGTTAGCAGGGATGTTGTTGGACTAAAACTCCCATCATCCAAAGACCACTGTGGCTGTGGATGCTGGGAGTTGTAATCCAACAACATCTGGGGGGGAAACTGCTCTAGCGCATGATCAATTTAAATCGTTTATGTTTCAGAGATATACAATTAAAATAGCACACAGAAGATCCACTTATAAATAAGTTCAAAAATGATCAAATTTACACATGCTACAAAAATAAGAAGATAATTCTAGACTACACACACACACACACACACACACACACACACACACACACACAGCTTCATGTAATATTTATTTATCCCATTAGATCAAGAACCCATTGGATCCTTAAGACCCCATGCAATGTGCAACTAGCCATTTCACACTCTGCTGTGGTATAATTTGAACTGTTGATTATAAATGGCTATGCAGTGTTAAGGCACACCTTTACCCGAAAGGAAAACAATTTCTTAGCTTCTAAATCAGCAGAGTAGAGGCTACTGAATAGTAAACAAATACAGCATGCAGCAGGTAGCGCAGAGCCTTTAGCAATGGGGGTGAGGGCAGGCATCGATCCTTGGTATAAGAATTGAGATATTACAAGCATGTATTTTTCATCTGTGAAATGTTGGCGAGTATGGAAGCATTAGGTGGAAGATGCTTATGAAATGCCCAGAGGAGCAAAAAATAGGTCACAGAGAGGTAAGGGAAGCAATAGTCATTGGGTTTATGGGACAAGCAGCCTTATCATTTATTCAGCTTATAATAATTTATTTACAAGAGCATTCCTGCATCAAAGGCTGCACACAGACCAGCTGAAAAATAGATGGAGAGCTATATCTAACTGCAGTCAAGAAACAAGCCCATTCAGAAATCCTAATCATAGTACAGGTAGCCCAATTTCAAACTGTGAAGGAAGGTGAATCCTCTTCAGAGCAATGTGAGGGAAATTATATGTATATGTGCACTCACACAGTGGCAAAAGAAGTGGGAGTGATGATTGCTGTTACAGAGCTGACCTTCCCTGATAGATCAGTCAGTATACATCAGTAAGTGTTAATAGTGAGCCTTGGTTGGGAGCAGTTAGTTCAAAAGGATACCTGGGCAGAAAAATACAATGTTTTGGCATTCAGCCAAACTGTGTCAGCTCTTTCCTGACAGAACTTCTTTATGCCTTTGACAGCTGCAAGGTAGGCATAGATTCAATAGGTGTAGTCTTCTCTGACATGGAAATATTGTGATGAGCTGATGAGCATTGTTGCATTTCTGCCTGTCACAGGCTCTCCTGGGGCAGGGGGTGGCGGGTAGGGGGGAGGACTGTGGCAGCCCCAAAGGCAGAACATCTCAGCTGGAAATATGTGATTGGAGACAGCTCGGCTGCCAGGCCATGCTTCTTTTTGGCCACTTAGATTCTGAATAACAATAGTATCGGGTAAGACAGTGTGGCAGTTCTAAGCAACATTAGGACTGTCAGTCTATCAAATGCTAAGAAAACACTTCCAGTTAACATTTTCTACTAACATTCTACTTGTATAATGCTTTTACGCTTAGGGTAGATGTAGTTTATGCCCAACAGCTTCCAGAATTAGAAATGGCACAGCAGAGCTTGAGATCATGCAAAATGCTTAGTGTGAGAAAATAACAACAACAATTTTTAGGTTATTTTTAATGACTTACTGTTTTTAACTAGGCTAGAATGATTCTCTCTGACTTTTCATTTTCTGTATGCAGAGATTTTTGTATTCATATTTGTATGGAGGAGTATTTTACTACGTGGGCCTGCACCTTGCTCACAACAATAACAAAATATTGTCAGAATCACATTAATAACATTAATGTGATTCTGACAATATTCACATTAACATGTTAAACTTTTAAAGCCCTTAACACGTTGGGCCCTGAATACTTGAAGGACTGCCTGTTCCCAAGGCTTTCTGCCTGTGCAACAAGGCTGTCAGAGGGGCCTTTCTCCACATGCTGATGTTGAGAGAGGCTAAATTGTTGTGCACACAGGACAGGGCCTTCTCTGCTGCTCTCCCCAGGCTCTGGAATGCTCTCCCAGTGAATGTCCACTCTTTGACACCTGTGGCTGCTTTTTTAAAAACTAAATACTTTTTTTATTTGTTCAGGCTTTTACCCCTTAGGGGCTGCCAGGTCTCTTAGCTCTTCTGCTTCTGTTTGTCTTTTTAATGGTGGTTGCTTTTTGGTGTTCTATAGTTTTTACTGTTAAACAGATTTTAAGGTTTTCAATGCTATTTTTATGGATTTTTGTTGTATTTTAACTTTTGTAAACTGCCTTGGGATGCCTTATGAAAGGTGGTATAAAAATTGAACAAACAAACAAATAAATGTTATAATTAACATTTTGAATGATGAGGCTCCTTTAAGGAATCCTGCTACCAGCCCAAGCAGAACACACAACTGGGATCTGAGGCAGAAAGGTGCACTCACACTTTTCTACCTCAGTAAAAGCCTGGGACAAAAACCTGGGCCTATCCTGGCGCTCCACACAACCTCTTTGCGTGAATAGGCTCTATATGTAACATTTTGGACAAAATGAAATGAGAATAAAACAGTATGTATCTCTTCAATGAAAGATCTAAGCATGATCAATGTTTTCAATATAGCTCACCTTACTGTAATTTAACGAATATTGTTTCCATCTGGAGCTGGATTTGTTTGCATATATTTACTCTTTAATTTTTAGTGAAAAGCAATTTCCTTTTTTTTCTTTTTTTGCAAATGTTGTAAAAACAAGTTTGCAAATATGTGATTAATATATTTATTATTACAGTGATTTTTACACTGATTATTTTTACAGTGCTTATTTATGAATTTTATTATTGTTATGTATTATTTTCTGTGTCATATGGTTTGTGTATTTTTTTTTCTTAACAAGAAAACAGAAAACTCTCATTTTGTATCTTGTATTAACTAGCAGTGTTTTGGTCTCATCACATATGTCAGAATAGTCCTCTGAGAGCACTCTTTCTCAAAACTCCATTCCCACTTCTGTTCTGTTCTAACAGATCAACCCTTATGCTTATCTTCCGGTAAAGATGAAGGGGATAGATGTCCTTTGAATGAGAGAGAAAGAGAAAATGACTTTTCTCTGCCCTTCTGTGTCCACGTTTATTTTTGGTGCAGACTTAAAAAAAAATCTAGCTCCAGATATCTGATACTCGAATCTAGGGCTGCAATCTTATGCATATGCTGATACTATGCATATGCTGTCGCAAGGGCTGCAATCTTATACATGCATATTTGAGAGTGAGCCCCCTTGAAGTGCTTGGGACTTATTTCTGAGTAAACATGTGTGGGATCATGCATGATATTTAATGTCATCCCCAGAATTGTGCAAGTTTAGCCATTCATAATCTTTAATTCATGATGTTCATCACTACTAGTAAGGAAGACTTCGGGTTGGTTTGTTTTTAAAATCTTTTACAAATGGAGATGATAAGGCATGCATGAGTCACAGTCATGTATCTCCCAGCCTGGCTGACCTTACAAGGTTGTTGTGAGGATAAACATAACCATGTACACTGCTCTGGGCTGCTTAGAGGAAAAGCGAGATATAAATGTAATAACGAATGAAGATAGATAGATAGATAGATAGATAGATAGATATTGCTGCTAGAATGGAATTTGTGGTTAATGCACTGGTGACTGAGTGGCCAGGATTTGGTGGAGTGGCCAGGATTTAGGGGAAAGCAAAACATGGAACATGCAGTTGAACTGAAAGGGAACTTGCAGGGAGGGATTCACAGTAGGTCAGCTCCACTATCTTTGTTTTTACAAGGGTCGATCAATGACTTCATAGAAATAAATAGAAAGAAATGAGATTAAAGTTTGTTAGTGCATACTACTAGGGATGTGCGGACCGGTCCGGCAGTCTGGTCCGGGGGTTCGTGGTTGAACCGAACCGAACTACCCCCAGTTCCATCGGACCGGATCCAGACCGCCGGGTCCGGTCCAGCAGGTCCGCGATTTTTTAAAAAATTTAAAGTCAATGAGAAGTACCTGTAGCCCCTTCGAGGGGCTTGCTAAAGCCATGGGGGGGGGGTCCATGTGGGTTCTCTCTCCCCCTGCCAGCCTTCCTCATCATAGCTACTCACTCTTACGGAGGCCCAAAAGGGCCGAAAATGCTTTACATAACCGCCCGCGGCGGTGATGTGGAAGGCTGGTGCGGGGAGAGGGAACCTGCGCAAACCACCCCCATGGCTTCAGCAAGCCCCCCAAAGGGGCTTCAGGTACTTCTCATTGACTTTTTAAAAAATTTAAAAATTAACGGACCGGTCCGGGACCAGACCAGTGTGTGGGGGGGGTGGTCCATGGGAGACCGGACCGAACTGGCCCGGTTCTGTTCAAGGCCAGTTTGGCCTCGAACTGAACCGGGCCAGACGGTTCTGTGCACACCCCTACATACTACAACTCTTCAGAGGACTCTGTAGCAAATTTGGTATCCATATGTTTTGTTCCTTTCCACCCTACGGACATTTCTATGAAGCATGTAAGCTGAAAAACTGAAAAATGGAGAAAACAGAGGTGTGTACAGTCTTCTAGTATTTGTGCCTGAAGGGCATGTCCATGAAGGAAGTTCATGAGGATTTGCAGGAGAAATTGGGAGACTCTGCCCCCATATACTCAACAGTTGTCAACTTGCCATGTGGTGCTCTTACGTGCTTTACACACTTGCGTGTTGCAGTTTCTTTACAGCTAGGGCTAGCCTGAGCGTCCATGTGGAAATGATACAAAGGGGAGATCACAAGATTTTAATGCAAAAGAATAGATATTTATTAACTAGCAATCAAGATAAACATTGTTAATGTGGAGAAATTGGTAGAGCAGACTCGCTTGCGAGAAATGTTAGCTCAGAAAAACAGTACATCCCAACACTGCACTTGGAATGAATGGAACAACCATAAAAGTTGTGACTCCTAGCCAGCCTCCTTGCTGTTAAACTAGCTGTACCTTGGAGAAGCTGTTGCCAATCTGTGTAGACAATTCTTTTTTTGTCTTATTTATTCAATTTTCACAACACAAAAGGACAAACACAAATGATACAAACACTCACAAACACAAACAATAAAGACTTCCATCTCATCATTGGAACAAGTGTTGTTGACAATAACCGGATCTTGCCTATAGATTAAACATTCTCTCCCCAGTAATTCATATAAAAAACAACTTTAGGGTGTTTTTAAGACATTTGTTATTAGCCCTCAAAGGCCTGACAAAAATCCATTTTGTGATGTATTTTTAAATAGACAAGAAGAGGGTCCCATTCTTTTTTAAATTCTTCAAATTTATTTCTTAGTAGTGATGTTAATATCACCATTTCTGCCAATTCTAGTACTTTAAGAATCCAATCCTCTTTAGACGGGCATTGACTGTCTTTCCATTTGCGCGCAAATGTCAGTCTTGCTGCCGCAGTTAAGTACATGAAGAGGGTCCAATATTTCCTTGGTAGAGCATGGTTATCAATACCTAATAGTATTGATTCTTTTCCTAATAGTATTGACTCTTAGGAAAAGTCATTTTGAATACTTTTTAAAGTTTGTTATATATTAAGTCCCAATAACCTCTCAATTTATTGCATGTCCACCATAAATGTATATAAGAACCCTCTTCTTTCTTACATTTCCAACATTTATTTGACATAGATTACGGCCAACTTTTTGTGCATAAGATGCCATCTGTACATCATTTTCAAAATATTTTCCTTTAAATTAGAGCAAGCAGTGAATTTTATATTTTTTATCCAAAGTTTTTCCCATTTTTTCCAAATCAATGTTATAACCAAGGTCCTGGGCCCATTTAATCATTGAGGTTTTTACTACCTCCATTCTTGTATCTTCCAATAGTAATAGGCCATACATCCTGGATACAAGTTTTTCTTCCTTATCGCACAACTGTAGTTCGAATTCTGACTTTAGTTGGTTAAAACCCCTTTTACAGTCT
The DNA here is from genome assembly GCF_027244095.1 of Hemicordylus capensis. NCBI lineage: Eukaryota > Metazoa > Chordata > Lepidosauria > Squamata > Cordylidae > Hemicordylus > Hemicordylus capensis. The sequence goes on along the minus strand of NC_069658.1, from coordinate 115,795,983 downwards.
TGCTTAAATAAAGCATTGATTTGATGGTATTGGAACCAAGAAATATTCCAATCCTGCATATGTTCTAACTTTTTAAGTTCGTATTTTACACCTTGAAGGACGAGCAATTGTCGATACATGGGCCAAGATTGTTGCATATTTTTCTGTTTTCTAGATATAACTTCTAATGGGGATACCCAAAGTGGGATTTTTGCTTCTAACAAAAATTTATTTTTCATCCATACCATATATAGACTTTTTCTAACATAATGATTTAAAAATTCTTTATTTACTTTTACCTTGTCATAAAATAAATATGCATGCCACCCGAATCTTAAATCAAATCCTTCCAAATCCAGTAATCTTGGAGTTTTTAATGTAATCCATTCTTTTATCCAGGTTAGGCATATCGCTTCGAAATACAACTTAAAATTTGGTAGTGCAAATCCTCCTCTCTTCCTATCATCTGTTAAATTTTTAAAGTTTATCCTTGGTTTTTTGCCTTGCCAGACAAAATTCCTTACATCTTTGTGCCATTGGATGAAAATTGACATTGAATTTATTATTGGTACTGTCTGGAGGAGATATAACATTTTGGGAAGAACATTCATTTTAATAACAGAAATTCTTCCGCTTAATGATAAATTCAGTCTATTCCATCTGCTCAAATCCATCTTTATTTCTTTCCAAGTTTTAATATAATTATTTTGAAACAATAATGCATTGTTTGTGGTAAGTGTCACTCCTAGATATTTTAGCTTTTTTTCCACTTTAAAACTAAATCTCAGAGCAAATATTTCATTGTCTTCTTTGTTCATGTATTATGTTAATACCTTTGTCTTGTCTTTATTTATATAGAACCCTGCCAGGTTCCCATATGATTCTAATATCTCCAATAGTGTATCAATTGATTCTAAAGGATCTTGTAAAAATAACACTACGTCATCTGCAAAAGCTCTTAATTTATATCTTTGTGTCCCTATTGTCAATCCTTGTATTTTAGTTTCTTCCCTTATCATCCTACGCATGATTTCCAAAACCAATATAAACAATAAAGGAGATAGGGGACAACCTCGTCTAGTACCTTTTTGAATACTGAAATAATCTGTAAGTTCTCCATTAACCTTAATATTTGCTTTTTGTTCAGAATATATAGACCCAATCGCCCTTATGTAGTTAACTCCAAACCCTACAGTTTCCAAAGTTTTCAACATGAATTGCCAGGAGATATTATCAAATGCTTTCTCTGCATCCAAAAATAACATGGCCAATTGTTTGTCATTATATTTTTCATAATATTCTAGTACATTCAAGACAGTTCGTACATTATCCTTTATTTGCCTTTTAGGTAAAAATCCTGCCTGATCTTCATGAATTAACTCTGCTAAGACCCCCTCCATTCTTTTAGCAAGTATAGAAGCATATAGTTTGTAATCATTATTAAGCAGGGAAATTGGTCTATAATTTTTAACCAAAGATGTATCTTGACCAGGTTTTGGTATTAATGTAATAGTCGCCTGCCACCATGACTCAGGAAACCAACCCTTCATCATAATTTCATTCATTGTCCATTGTAGTGGTTGGGACAATACTTCACTAAAAGTTTTATAATATATAATTGGGAGCCCATCTGGCCCTGGCGATTTCCCCCCTTTTGCTCGCTTAATAGCATCCTTAACTTCTTCATTAGAAATGGGAAAGTTCAATTTTTCCCATTGTTCAGAATTTAATTTTGGTAAGTTTCTTAATTGTAAAAATTGTTCTACTTTATTTAACTCAACCTTTCTTTTTTTTATAAAAGTCCTTATAGTATTTGTAGAATTCTCTTTTAATCATTGACTGTTGGTTAATAATACCACTGGAGGTGCTCAAACTCGTTATATAGTTCTTTTGCCATTCAACTCTTAGTTTCCAGGCCAAATATTTTCCCGGTTTATTTGCCTGTTCAAAAGATTTCTGTTTTAAAATTTTTAGATTTCTTTCCATTTCCTCCACCGTCAACATGGAGTATTTCTGTTTTAATACCTTTAGGTGTTGAATCAAAGTTTGATCACCTTTTTTCCCAATCAGTTTCCCTTCCAAATCTTTAATTTGGATCTGGATTAAATCCTTATTCTCTTGTTTCTTTTTCCCCCAATATGCATTTTGTTGAATAAAAACACCCCTCATCACCGCCTTACTTGCATCCCATATTGTCTTCATTTGTAGATCGTCCTTTAAATTTATCTCAAAATATTCTCTAAGTTTTTGTAAACCTACTTTCACAACTTTAGATTGATTCAAAAGGGACTCATTTAATTTCCATTGATAATTTTTCTTTATTCCAATTTTCCACTTTAATTCTATAGGATTATGGTCAGAAAATATTCTTGGCAATATATCGATATCTTTAATTGTTATCAACACGTCTACATTGGCCCAAATCATGTCTATTCTCGTATGCATCTTGTGCCTATCCAAAAAGAAAGTATACTCCCTCGCATCTGAGTTTTTAATTCTCCATATGTCGTGTAAACCGAAATGCTCAACCATATTGAAAAAAGCTCTTGGTAATTTCCCATCATTTTTCCTCAAGTCTGTTGTATCTCTGTCAGCCTGCGTTGAGATAATTCCATTAAAGTCTCACATTAATATAATCCATTGCCTATCTATCACTGTTAGTTGTTTTTCCAATTGAATCCTGCTTTTGCCTCATTAGGGGCATATATGCCCACTACTATGTATTTTAAATCTCCAACCTTTATCTCTACCACCAATACTCTTCCATAATCATCTTTATATAACAATTTTGGCTCTAGGAAGTCTTTTATATAAAAAACTATGCCCCTTTTTTTCTTAATATCTAGGGTTTCAAATTGCTGACCTAGTGCTTTGTTTTGTAAATACTTTCTATCTCTCCTTCTTATATGCGCTTCCTGTAGGCAAATCAAATCCAATTTCCTTTTTCTCAAACCATGAAATATTTTTTGGTGTTTTGTTTTTATATTTAAGCCATTTACATTTAAAGAAAAGAATTTTATTTCCATAGTGACTATTTGTTTATATTGCTAATTCCTCCCTTATTTAGCGCCTTGTGTCTTTTGTACATCCTCTGAAATCTGAAGATCGTTCCTATACCTACGAAGAAATTGTTTTACTTTTAAGTCTTCGGTTAGTCTATATTTCTTATTTCTAAAGGTAAAGGCAACCCCTTGAGGGAACTCCCATCTAAAGGGGATTTTGTTTTGTTTTACAATATCAGTCAAATCTTTGTATTCTTTTCGTTTCATAAGAAATCTCTTTGGGATTTCTTTCATCACCATTCTAGTTTGACCGTTAATTTCCCATTTATCTTGAAAATGGGCTTGTATAATACGATCTCGGGTAGATTTGGAATTAAGTTGAATTAGACAATCTCTAGGGACTTTATGGGAGACTGCGAAAGTGTTGTTTACTCTGTAGGCATTTTCAACCAGTCCTTCTATATTAGGTATGTCCACCTGCAAGAGTTTAGCTAATTCATTTGTCAGAACATCTAGTAAATTTTGAGTTGTACTTTCTGGGATTCCCCTTATTCTGAGCATTCTTTCCCTCTGTGCCATTTGCAGCATTGCAAGCTGGTCAGCTAACTCTCCCTTTTCCTTTTCCAATTCTTTTATCTCCTGACTTACAGCTTCTACTTTTTTAGAAGTTAGCTTAGTATCCTCCACCGGTCTCTTACTTATTTCTTCCAAGTTGTTACATTTGTTTGAATTGTCTATGATCCCTTGTTTCATCACTTGTACCTCCTTATTCAACTGCAACATATCTTGCTTTAAGACCTGTGAATCTGGTTTTATCTGTTGTATATCCTCTTTAAGAGTTTGCATATCATTAACCATAGACTGTACTACTTTGTTATTTGTATCTAATTTACTATTAATGGCTTGAAGCAGCTCCCAAATTTCACCAGTGGACCTTTCCACTTGGGGAATCGTTCCCACTGATAGTCTTCTAGCCATATGGGTTTGGGTTCCAGTTGGAGTATTCTTATTCTTAGACATTCTGATATATAAGGCTACAGTAACAAATTGGATATTTACAACAAGATTAACTCTTTAGCCAGTATACCCCTCCTGTAACTTCAAAGGGGGAGGTATAGTTTCCACTTTGAATCCAGTTCACCCTTTAACTCTTTTGAGTTCTTTACTCAAAGTGTGTCCATTTGTTCACTCTGTTATATAGACACAGGTTTCCTCAAGTTCGTATTTGTAGACTCACACCCAGAATCAACTATACCAAAAAGAGGGTAGAAGCTATACTTCACACTCTTCAAAACATCACAAGACGCCCAGGAGTTCGCTGTAGTCACCTCCGTGTTGTCCAACCTCGAATCTTTACACTTAAAATGAGTTTGTAGACTGAAAATTTGGTATCTTAGACTACTTTGACTAGTTTGGGGAAGATTTAGTTCACTATAAGTTACTTCAGCAGAATTGGAAGCTGTTTGAAAACATAAAGGTTAGAGTGGGTGTGAAACCTCCCTCTCTTCAGAAAATACTGTAAAGATAGAACTCTTCTTCTCTGTAGATATACTTGTAAAGTCTTAATCACTCTCTATATAGAGCTATAGTATCCCAACTGTACCTTGGCATCCAAAGGCAGCTAGAAAACATTGTTGGGTAGAGCTCTCTCGCAAGTTATTATTTTCCTTGTTCTTTTAGATGAGATTCTTAATAAATCCCTTTGTTACCTCATTGGCATTTAGTAGAAATTGCAACGCTTCCGAGCTTGGTTTTCAGGCAGCCTGAACTCCACACTGCAGAACTCTCCTTGACTCTAGCCCTGTCGTTCGACTGGTGCGAAGAGTCTGCGGCTTCCCCGCGCACCTTCGCAACAGGAGCTGACTTCTCCGGGCTGGCGAGTCTTTTACACCTCCCACTTTAATCTAGTGGGGTGGGGGTAGTTATGGAGTCCCCCCCCCCAATTACTTTCTGCAGGTCTTCTCTCAGAGACTTGGAGACTCAAAGAGAAGCGTCTTGCTCGGTCAGCGTTGGAACCGGAAGTCGCCAATCTGTGTAGACAATTCTGAGCTAGATGGACCAATAGTCTGACTCAGCCTGTGGCAGCTTCCTATGTTCCTACCTTGGCAAAGTTATGTGGTTCTGAAACAGGCAGAGAGTTAACTGACATGGAGAAGAAGGGAATACGCAAAATACATTGAAGCAGCACAGCTGCATTTTAGGTGGGGTATGATTCATCAGGGAAGTAACCTGCCTAGGGAGCAAGAGGTTGCAGGTTCAAATCCCCACTGATATGTTCTCAAACTATGGGAAACACCTATATTGGGCAGCAGCGATATAGGATGACGCTGAAAGGCATAATCTCATACTGCGCAGGAGATGGCAAGGTACCCCACATGTATTCTACCAAAGAAAATCGCATGGTTCTGTGGTTGCCAGGAGTCGACACCAACTCGACAGCACAACTTTACTTTATGCTAGGCCTGGACAAAAGAGAAGTGCAATAGGGCTGAGCTCCCGGTTTCACTAAGGCTTGAGAGAAGGGGCTCCCAGGAGGTCCCACCTAATTGGTTACAAGATAGAAAAGAAAAAAGAAAGAAGTCTAGCCTAACACAAGTATCTATAGGGAGGGGTTTTATATTTACCTGTCTGACAACCTTCCCCCAAACCTCCACCCTTGAACAATTCCAGTATGAGAATCAAAGCTTTGCTCCCTGAAAACAGGGTATAAAAACCTCTCAAAAAGTGAATCCAGGGTTCAGCAATTCAACATCTAGAGGACTCGATGTTGCCCATCAAGATGATCCCAAGGACTGAGATTGCCCACCTCTGAGCTAAATCACTAACTCAGACCATCCAGCCCAGACAGAGATGACCTTCTGTGGATGTGTTCAAAAGATTCTCACACTGAGACACTGAGTGAAAATCACTTGCTGAAATCACTCTCCTTATCAAAATTAGAGCTTCTCCATCTCTGGCTATGTTCTTAAAAAGACCCTTAAGACACACCTATTTTCTCAGGCATTTAATTAATTAATTTTAAATGGTCTGTTTTATATCATAAAATTGTTTTTATCATTTTATCCTCTTCTATACTGGTTGCGTTTTAACTTATGTACACCATCTAGGGATGCATATGTCAGGCAATATATAAATATGATTGATTGAGAAACAAACAACCGAATGAATGAATGACTGTTTTACATGGGAACTGGTCGGTTTTTAGAGATTGTTCATGCTGATTCTAACCCAGTGATGCTTATATCCCAGAATCCTCTGTAGTAGTACACTGTCCTTCAAGTTGGCTGAGCCCATGTTAGGTAAGAGTGCCATTCTGACAGCTCTTGGGCTTTCTTCCCATCAATGTGCTCATGCCTTTTTCTTTCCACAAGATGTTTTAAGAGGTCTGCTTTGCCACAGTTCCTCATTTATGAGTTGCTGGAGCCAGCTTGGGGAGATGACTTAACCCCGGTCCTAGGAAAATGCTGCCTATACGCTATCCAATATTTATTGCCTCCTTCTCTGATTCAATGCTGATCATATCCTTAACAGTTCTTGGGACTGTTGAATGATGGTTACTGAAGATCACTCATCAAGACTGCACAAGCAGTGAAAATGTAGATGATTAGTGCAAGGTCTTTTACGGTGAATCTTATGGTGTTTTCACACAGAATTCATGATCCAGTTCTGGCCAATCTGTGTCAAAATCAACACTAGAGGTAACCATATTTTGTATTCTTGAGTGTTATTTTACACATACTGATTCAATAGCCTCTGTATAACAGGTATACAACTGGTGGATTATTTCTACATCAGAAGTTCCCAACCTGTGGTACTCGAGATGTTGCTGAACTACAACTCCCATCATCCCCAGCTACAATTTATTATGAACAGTTGGGGACCCCTGTTCTAGATTAAAGTTGGCACAACTTAGCAGCAATGATTCACAATTAAATTGTACATACACTCAAGAACAAATGAATTGTAACAAACCCAAAGTCTGGTTCATACACACTGTGGAACCTTTTTGCAAAGTCAGTAACTGACTTGTCCATGATCATCGGGATCCACACAAAGGCAGGAATGTAAGGTTCACACAGGATGTCAAACTTAGATGTGTAACCAAGGCTTGAAGCTGGCTTGCCAGATCAAGTGCTGCTTGTCGTGAGAGATGCATGCTATGTCTGAACCCATACTTTTCATGACTCTCTGGTTCATGCCAGGCAATCAACCCCCTTTGCAACTGGAATCAATGGTTGTGAGGCAGCTGACCTAGGGAAGTCTTGCCAGTTGAAGGGCACCACAAGGCAGGCTGGGATAGCATTCAGGGCCTCAGTGAGAGGCATGAGTGGAGGGGGCAAAGCTCTGGCTCAGCTCAGCTACTCCCATCAAACTGAGATATGTGGCCATCTGCAGTGCCAACTACATTTAGCCAGCATAGTGTAGTGGTTAGAGTGTTGGACTAGGACTAGGAAGACCCGAATTCCACTCCCCATTCAACCATGAAACTCACTGGGTGACTCTGGGCCAGTCATGTATCTCTCAGCCTAACATACCTCACAGGGTTATTGTAAGGATAAACATAACCATGTACATTGCTCTGAGCTCCTCGGAGGGAAAGCAAGATATAAATGTGAAAATAAATAAAAATTATTTTATTTTATATAATTAATTAATACAAAAAATAAATAAACTTCCCTTCATCTCTCAGGCTGCGGGAACTACAGGTGTGCTGCTATGTCTGAACCCGGCCATGGTGAGACATAATGTTGCAGTTTGGCCAGCATACTTCTATCTCTCGGCGGGGTGGGGGGAGGATCTCTTCTCCTATAAGTGAAATTAGGCAAAATTTTGATCCTATATCCATTAAAATTTGGATGACTGACCAGTTAAAATTGCTCTGCCAGTTGAATTTGGATGGCTTGACTACCAAGCCAGAGGTTGCTGGTTCAAATCCCCACTGATATGTTTCCCAGACTATTGGAAACACCTTTATCGGGCAGCAGTGATATAGGAAGATGCTGAAAGGCATCATCTCCTATTGTGTGGGAGAAAGCAGTGTTAAACCCATCCTGTATTCTACCAAATACAACCACAGGGCTTTGTGGTCACTTGGAGTCGCCACCAACTTGACGGCACACTTTACCTTACTTCGTTATCTCTCCCTTGTTTCAGGGAGAGCAGCAACCTTCTCCCTCAGTTCTGACATGAGCTGCTTATTGGATTAGTCAGTGGAAAAATAGTTACACTTTCACATTCTCTATCTCGCTATTAGTGCCAATAATTTGTCCTCCACGCCTATTTGTCTAAAATATGGACTTCAGTAAAGAATTTTCTGTGAAAAATAATTGCTGATCTGGTACAAAATGTCCAATTAATTCATGCTATAATCCTTTCCATTTAATTTCTTCTTTTAAAAAGATAGTAACAGGTTGATGATGACTAACTAGAGCTAATTATTTCTTAGAAGGAACTAAAGAGGGAAAATATTTTAAAATTACAGAGTTACTGAGTAGGCTTATTGTGGCCAAGCAGCTGTGTTGCTAAGTTGGCTGTATACTTGCTGTGAACATAAAATTATGAGCACTCCAAATGAAGATTCATACATTTGACATGGAATTCAGAGAGAATTCAAATCATCTTTATGATACATAGCTCTTCTTCTTTGTCCTTCACTAGCCCTCTTCAGACATGAAAGCATCTGCGGACACTGTAGTCATATACAGAATCTCCAAGAACATGCTCTGCATCCCCCCATGCTGATGTGCTCAGAATTCCACCCCTCCTGTGACCATGGTTACAGCATTTGTCTGCAGAGACAAACGCTGTACTTGTAGACAGATTCTTCCCATGATGCAGAACTCTGAGGCACCTCAGCATTCCAACATGGGAAGAATCTGGCCATGAATACAGCATTTGTTTCTGCAGATAAATGCTGTAACTATGGCCAGCAGTAGGCAGAGATTCAGAGCATGGGTTTGGGGTCCCCTATTTGTATGATGTCTGAAGATTTTTGTAATCTGAAGAGAGCTAGCGAAGGACAGAGAAAAAGTGAAGCACTTTTATAACATCCATATTGCCATACTTTCTTCCAACCGGACCAGCAGTAGAGGATGGTGAAACCCATGGTCAAGCCCATGTTTGGCATGCAGAGGAATCCTAGGTTCAGTCCCTCACACCTCCAGGCAATCCTGGGAAATGCCATATTCTGAAGCCCTGGAGAACTGCTGCTAGTCAGCTGACCTAGATGGACCAGTGGTCTGCTTTAGTACAGCACCTTATTATATAGGTAAACATGTCTTGATTGGAGGTGATTTCTTCCAGCATTACCCTAAGGATGTTCCCCAGAGGCCTGTAAAAGGGATGGAGATCCTAGACTCCAGGGAGGGGAATCAGGATGCTTCATCCCTAGTGATACCAATCTGCCAAGGATAAAAGCAAGTGTGAGAATGTCAGAATAAGGTAGACAATTTGTCTAAAGTGTGGAGGAGGACTGAAGCCACAGGTGGGAGGAGAGCTGGTCTTGTGGTAGCAAGCATGAATTCTCCCCTTTGCTAAGCAGGCTCTGCCCGGGTTGCATTTGAATGGGAGACTACATGTAAGCACTGCAATACATTCCTCTTAGGGGATGGAGCCATTCTGGGAAGAGCACTTGAATTCTTGTATGCAGAAAGTTCCAAGTTCTCTTCCTGGCACCTCCAAGATAGGGCTGAGAGAGACTCCAGCCTGCAACCCTAGAGAAGCCACTGCCAGTCTATGTAGACAATACTGAGCTATATGGGCCAATGGTCTGACTCAGTATAAGGCAGCTTCCTATGTTCCTAAAATCTGGTAAATGTGACCTGTGCTGACTTAAAACTTTGTTTTTCTAACAGTTGCTGAGCTGGGCAAATTAGGAAATTATTTTGCAATCCACACTGTGAGGGATGGCTTTTAGCAGGTGGTTTATACTGCCTGAATCTCCAGAGAAAAAAGACATCTATTCCAGATTTTCCCCAAAGTATATTGTCACCCCAAATTGACTTTTTCATCCAGTGGCTCAGTCCAGAATCTGGAGATGAGCTGACTGTTGTGTGGTGCTTCAGTGTTCCAGGGCTAAGGCCTGCCTCAAATGCAACCATGGATCAAGTCAGAAGACGAGCATAGAATGTGCATATCCAGCTTGAACTGACCAAAAAACCCAACTTGCTTGTAGGGAGGAAACCCCAGGAGGACAGGAAAAGTTATCTGAAGTAGTCTTCACTTTTTCAACATGAAGTTGATGATTAATATGTTGTGGCTCATGATCCATGTTATTGCTGATTAATTTATTTAGTGCTTTACACAAATGTTTATTGGAATGCCATTGTCTTTCCCCCCTTTGGGCTCAACACTAAAGAATGAAGCTACTAATGGATCTGTGAGATGTTTTGTGAAAGTTGCTCTGCAAGTGGTTTTGGCAGAGAAGGTGATTACACACTTCATAGATTCCCTATTAAAGCACCTTTAGCCTGTCTCGATATCAAATGAGTACCCCTTTGGGGCTCCTGGAGGTAGTTACAATTCTTCTCTTGACTAATTTCACCACTTCAGAATTAGTGTTAGGCTTAATTGGTTAAACTGAGATCAAGATTTCTTAACCTTTCATCTAACCCACAATTGGGATCCAGGGAATTATTCTTTGCATTTCCATGGTAGTGCTTAATAATAAATACATCATTTGAAACTTTATGTTCTGCCTTGGCGAATTAGTTTATCAAACTATTCAGGACAAATAGATCCAGATAACTATAGTTCCAAGTGGTCTTTAATTCCATTCAGACAGAGTAATGACTAGTAAACATTATTTACCAGATTATGGCAGAATTCAGACAGCACTCTAAATAATGACATTACGAAACCAAACATATGTAAGGCGGAAAGAAAGCATGCTAGTCCAAATAACCCCTATTGTTCTTGATAATTGTTTATCTTAATTGTTAAGTAGTTGCTATAACTATTATATATTTCTTTAGTGCAAATAGCCTGCTACATCAGTCTTGCAAATAAGTGCACATATTAATTACTAGCCCACAATTATTATTTGCTTGCCCACAAATATATGTTAGCTATTTAGTACATGGGTAACCTGGATTTTTTTTTAAAAGCAAACAGTGCTTTCCACTTTTATTTTTTTAAAAATCATTTTCTGTTAGTTGCTTACTTGCCATGAGATACTAGACAATAGGGCTCTTTTCATACGAATACGAATACAATGAATATTTATATACTGCTTTTCAACAAACATTCCCAAAGCAGTTTGCATAGTTATAAATAAAGTGGCTCCATGTCCCCAAAGGGCTTGCAATCTAAAAAAGATAGACACCAGCAACAGCCACTGGAGGGATGTTTTGCTGGGGCTGGATAGGGCCAGTTGCTCTCCCTCTGCTAAAAACAAGAGCACCACCACTTTTTAAAAGGTGCCTCTTTGCTCAGTTAGCAGGGGCCATAAAAGCTGGGTAGGAGAGAGCAAACCTGGCCTGCTTGCTTGCTTGCTTGCTTTCTTTCTTTCTTTCTTTCTTTCTTTCTTTCTTTCTTTCTTTCTTTCTTTCTTTCTTTCTTGTCATCTGGGCCCATGAAACTCCCTCACACCTGCCCTGTTTGGATCTGTGTAACCCGGCTTTGCTACCCAGGTCCAAACCAATGTAGGAGAAAAACAGCTAATCTTCTACCCTTGAGTTTGGTCGTCTGCACATGCAGTCAGCAATAACTGCAGCTCCAGCTGCCAGCAATAATCTTTATCAAAGACTCCTGTGACCTGCAGGGCCAGGAAGAGCAGAGCTGCTGCACTGTTAGGGCTGTCTCTCTGCTGCTCACATGTGCATTGTGGGATACTGGAGGACCCAGCCTAGGTTGGCTTACATTCTTGGAAAGTGTGGCAGGAGGCGACAGCCTGGTGGAAGTTGAGCAGGTAGCCCTCATCCAATGGTGATGGTGGTTGGGGGGTAATGTGGGAGGGATAGGATGGGATCATGCCTCATCTCCAGCCCACCCCCATTTGACCATCTACATGAGCCCATTCAGTTACTTGCAAGTGATGTAGTCTGTTTAGAGGCTTGAGGCTGTTCTCATGAGCAGCCACGCCCAAGCTTAGGCAGCCAAGCCTGGGCTTGGCTCCCCATGAGAACCGCCAGGTTCCACGTGGATGCCAGCACTGCCACAGGCACTGAACCTAGTTTTCAAGCCTGGCTTTTCACTTGAAAGCCAGGAATGAGCTAACCCAGGTTAAATGAGCTAACTCAGTTAAATGAGTTAACCCAGGCTCCAGGATCATGTGTCAGCATGGGTTGCTTGCAACCCATGCTGACACAGAGATGGGTGCCTAGAGTGTCCATCCCCTGGGGAAATCCCGCAATGCACCATGCTAATTGTTCAGTGCATTGTGAATTGCCCCCAGCCTCTGGAATGCCACAGTGGTTACCGTTTGTCAATCAAGTGCACAGTGGCAAGGTGCTGCTGGGGTTAGTCTGGGATCATGTGGGGGAAGGTAGGCTTAACCCCGCCTCCCCCCCCACACACCTGCCTGTGGATCCTGGTGCTGCTGTGGCACCAAATCTGGCTTTCAAGTATGTGCTGACTCTAGATATGGGCCTAGAGCACCCATCCCCTGGGGAAATCCCCCAATGCACCATGTGCATGGCTGCACGGCGCAGCTGGGGCCAGTCCAGGATCGTGTGAGGGAAGGTAGGTTTAACCCTGCCTTCCATCCAAATGATTGTGTGAAATGCCTCTTTATATTCTAGATGGGATGGACAAAGGAAAAAGGAGTGGCTAATTGTAGAAATTAGCCAGAACTGGGGTTAGAATTCCTAATGGACAAAATATCTGTAGGGGTCTGAAGTAAAGAAAAAATAGTATTGTTAAGACAAGAGAAATATCTTAATGGGACTTCATGGAAATCCTGATAAAGATGGGAATGGGGGCAAAGGGTTGGGGGAAGAACAAATTCTACTCCCTCTCACATAAAACTAGGACCAGGGGTCATCCCATGAAATTGTCTGCCAGGAAATTTAAGACCAGCAAACAGAGGTACTTTTCCCATACAACAGATAATCATCTTGTAGAATTCTCTGCCACAAGATATGGTGACAGCCAATAACCTGGTTGGCTTTAAGTCAGGTTTGGGTAACTTAATGGAGGAGAGGTCTATCAATGGCTACTAGTCGGAGGGCTATAGGCCACCTCCAGCCTCAAAGGCAGGATGCCTCTGAGTACCAGTTGCAGGGGAGTGACAGCGGGAGAGAGGGCATGCCCTCAACTCCTGCCTGTAGGCTTCCAGTGGCATCTGGTGGGCCACTGTGTGAAACAGGATGCTGGACTAGATGGGCCTTGGGCCTGATCCAGCAAGGCTGTTCTTATGTTCTTAGCTCCAAATTCTTGCTAGACAGGTTTTTTGAGTATGTCTCTGGTGTCTGTCTACCTTACTAAACAAAACAAAAAACAAAAGTAATAGAAATCTTCTCTAAACATTTTAAAAGGGTCACTCATATCTGAAATGAGATGGACTTTATTTATTTATTTATCTATTTTTACATTTCTATACCACCTTTCGTTAAAAGAAAACCCCAAGGCGGGTTTTTTTTGTTCTCTTTAAAATAAAGAGAACAATGGCAGTACCAGAAGGATGTAATTTTGAACAAGCTATGCTCGAGGGTTGAGTATGGATTTCTCAGCTATGTTTAAATCTCTGCTACCTACAAGTTCCACTTGGCTAAGTCACCATCTTTTGGCCTAATCAACTGTACAAGGATCTTGTCAGGATAAAATGCTGCTATGAACTCTTTGGAAGGAAGGTGAGGAAAAAATATAATAATCTTAATCATCTTAATCCTTGGAGTGCATTGTGGATATGGGGAAATTCCTTGTGAGAAAACATAAGGCTTGCTTAATTTACTCAAAGGCCATGATCCATCATTCCTTTTGTATATGCATATAAGATATGGCGACCTTCCTGGCCTTCTTTTTTTGAAATGGTTGCCTCTTTTCCCCTCCTTGCTGCTTCCATCCATGCTTCATATGAGCCACTTCTGAAAATCTCCTGAGTTTCTGGGCCATGTGCTTTGCTGAATTGCAGCCATAGTATTTTTACATTGACAGTTACCATATTTTGTGGATGTGCATAAAACCCCCCACACTAAACAAGTCTCTCTTATTACCTGCCTTAAAAGGATCAAGTGGGCCATAAAGGGTTGGAGGAGCCCTGTGCATTTACTTGAATTTTCTCTTTTAAACTTTTATAGGGCGGCCATTTCAGCATTATATATGCACTTAAATTGAATCTTTCTCTTCACTGTGAATTTGGGGGAAGTAATCATCTTTGAATTCAGAGCTCCATCATAACCCCTAGAAGATGGCTAAAGCTTACTTATATGTTACGGTTACCACAAAGTTGATATCTTCTCCCCTCTGGGCTCCTTATACTTATTACTTGCCCATAAATACAGTCAGTCTAATGACAAGGCAAGAAGGCAATTCTGCTGACAACCCCATGAACAGCAACTTTCCAGAATCAGATCTGTAATTCAGAAGAACATCAGAGAACAAATTGTGCATATGAGTCATTCATACACATTATTTCCATGCATATTCAATCATGGGAATAGTTCGCAGGGGAGTTCTTATGTCTGGCAATCACAATGTGTGAATCAGCCCTAAGTATGCCGGTGTGTCCTATAATTTGCTGTTTGCTGTCTTCCTTGCTAAATATGCACTTCCTTTTTATTTTTAATGCAGGATGCGGATGTGCTCACAACCATTTCCACTCAGCTTTAATGCATTCCCAAGCTAGGTTTTTGTTTACGGATCTTCCGAAATTAATCACTGTCATTGAATTGTTAGGAGAAAAATAATGAGACATTGATGAAGTGCCTATAATTTATGCACAGTGTATAAAAATCAGATTATGCAGAAGCAGATCAAGAACTTAAAAGATACCACTGCAGCAAAGTTTTCCCTTAACTAGCATTGCAAAGGGTGATCTTCAAGGGTGTCAGGAACAGCTCACCATAATAGAAATAGGGGGAAGTTGTCTAGTTTTTGCTAGTGTGAATGCTATGGATAGAATATTAATTACACCAGGTGGAGCAGCCTTACTATCCTTAGGGATGCAACCACATGGAAGAAGTAACTTCAGATTTGACACGTCCCCAGATACTGCTACCAATTCTGATAGGATTTCATGTGATAGTTGCAGATTTTTTCAATCAATGTGCTTATGTGAATCAACCAGAAGGCATCAGCTGTGATGTCTGATTAAACATTACATCTTTTTAATAGCTGCACATACAGGGATGGTTGAGTCCATATGGCTTATGAACTGCTAGGGTTGAGGCCCCAAACCTGAGACTCTGCACCCTACTGCCTCATGTGGCAGACTGCTGATTTGCAATGTCATTACCAGTATATAGAGCTCCAAGGCCCTAGAATGACCCGGCCCAGGCTGTGACCACTGGAACCTCCCAAGAAGAGTATCAATGCTTCTTGTTGGGTGTATGGCTTTTCCTTTGTATCAAGATCTTCCTGGTTCTCATGCTCAGTGCTCTGCAATGTGTTCTATTATCTGCTCAGCTTCAACCTCTGGATTTGGATTCAGCTCTTGCCTTGTTTCCTGATCATGGCTTCTGGTTCATCACCTTTGCCCTCCTGGTCCCAACTTCAGATTTTGCACGATCCAGCAGTGGCTGCCTATGGCCCAGTTCTGGCCATATGCAAATTTTCTTCAGCTCCTGTTCATTTCAACAGTATCTGTACAAGAACACTGCCTGATGAATTGAACGCATGAAGGAAGAGAATCTCATTCAAATCTATGACCTATATTAGAGTATCAGAGTTTGATATGGGAGAGGTAAAGGAAGAAGTAAAGGAAAATGCCCCCACCCTGCCAGGTAACTCTT
This sequence comes from Hemicordylus capensis, assembly GCF_027244095.1. Lineage (NCBI taxonomy): Eukaryota > Metazoa > Chordata > Lepidosauria > Squamata > Cordylidae > Hemicordylus > Hemicordylus capensis. The sequence continues at coordinate 115,780,112 of NC_069658.1, read as the reverse complement.
GTTTGGTTTGGGGGGAGGGAGTAGAGCATGTTGTCTTAGATTTTCAAATACTGTAATATATCCCTCAAAGTACTCCTTTTCTTTATTGTTACAACTCAAGATAAAATGACATCAGAAGCTGATAGGGTCACAGCTAGTCTAAGGTATTTTGAGAGAGATAATAGCCAACAGTTTGATCAATGTTAGGATACAGAGGGGAAAATATGTATCACAACAATAGCAGAATCTTTCTTCACTCAAATGGAATCCATTGTTGATCCATTGTTGATCCAGTGACCCACCTGACAAAATTAACTACTCAATCATTGATACAGCACATGAATCCATAGGAAAATGAGGCAGGGCTGAAATATTAAGGTCATCTATTTTAGTTTCATTCATTCATTCATTCATTCATGGATTTTTATCCTGTCTGATCAGTTACATGATTGCCTAAGGTGGCAAACATTCATAAAAAGAACCATAAAAACAAATAAATTAATCAGTGATAAAATAAGCAAGTCAAATGCAACCGGGAAAGCCTGTCACATAAAACTGTGACAAACCAAAAGCTTAGCTGAATATAAACACTTTTCAGGGAAAACACTTTTCAGGTACTGGTGAAAAACAGAAAGCAAAAGAGCCAGAAAGACCCACTGCAGCAGGGAATTCCACGTTTTATCTTACACACCAGAAAATACCTCTCATGCATTCCCACCAGCTGTACCTCAGAAAGTAGTGGGACATGGAGCAGAAACTCACTGGATGATCTCTGTGGCTCAGCAATTTCATGGAGGGGAAAGGGAGACAGTCCTTTAGTATGATGCTGTGAAGATTCCATGATATAAAGGGTTAATAATAGAGATGTGAACAGAACAATATTTGTGTTTCATTCCAAGCTTGGAATATAATGCAAATGCCCAGAATATGCTATTAGAACAACCGGTTGAGTCCGTTGTTCCTATGAAACGAGCTCAGAACACTCAAAATGCTTAATGTATCATTTGAATGGTGGTACTGACCACACAAATTGGTGCTCTGCCTGCAGAGAGGCTAGAAGAGCACCACCTTGGGTCCAAAATGGCACTCAGAACACTCAAAACATTCCAACCTGGAATGGGGTTGTCCCGTTCTGAGCTCAGAACAGGCCCTTCATTTGAAAGGTGTTCTGTTCCAAGCTCAGAATATTTGAAATGGCCCATTGTGAGTCAGAACGTTCTGCACATCCCTAATTAATAACTGGTTGATGGATAATTATATTTTGTCCTATGTCGGATGAATGGAAGCAGATAAATAGTGAAGGGATCTTTTTTGGGGGGCTGGCTTGTTCTAGATCTGTCTATATAAAGGCAGTAGTTTTGTTAAGAACTTGAGGCTTTTGGTGGCTTCCTGAAAGGAATAATAGAAAGAGTTCCATATGAGAAAACACTAGTCATTCAGTTTGAAAAGACACAACTGAACTGTGATTGGTTGGAGACTCCAAGCAGGGGTTAAAACTGTTCCAGAGAGAGTCCAAGAGAGGTTGTACGATAAAAGGGCTGAACAGAGTGAAAACTGAAAGTGCTGAGAAGGAAAGGGTGCCTCTGGAAGGGGATTGGAAATGCCGGAGATTTTTTTTTTTTTTTTTTTTTTTTTTAATGGAGGAAGGTGAAAAGGGAGAAGTACTGGTGGTTCCATTCAAAATGCCTTCCGGGAGTGTGTGTGAAGCCCAGATCCCCTGCCCCAAGCAGATTCTCTGCATCAGCTGTCCAGAGATGTACGTTCTGGGCGGTAGAGAAATATTTGAAATAAAATAAAATAAATGAATAAAATAAACTTGATTGGAATCTGTGATGCTCTTCAGTTAATCTCCTGCTGTAACCAACAGTTGTGGGAGGCAATGCTTTGCTGTGGTTCCTCTCCTATCTCTCAGGCAGGTTCCAGATGGTGTCCCTTGGAGACTGTTGTTCTTCAAAATCTGAACCTTTGTATGGTGCCCCTCAGGGCTTTGTGTTATCTCTGACGTTATTTAACATCTAAATGAAACCGCTGGGAGATTCATCAGGAGACTTGGTGCAGGGTGCTATCAGTATGCTGATGACACCCAAATCTATTTCTCCATGTCAACATCCTCAGGAGAGGGCATAGCCTCCCTAAATGCCTGCCTGGATTTGGTGATGGGCTGGATGAGGGATAACAAATGAGACTGGATCCAGATAAGATGTAGGTACTCATTGTGCGGGTCAAAACTCAGGAGATGAGTTTGATCTGCCTGTTCTGGATGGGATCACACTTCTACAGAAGGAACAAGTATGCAGTCTGGAGATGCTTCTGGATCCGAGCCTTTCCCTGGTGTCCAAGGTTGAGGCAGTGACCAGAAGGGCCTTCTATAAGCTTTGGCTGATACACCAGCTGTGTCTGTTTCTTGAGATAAATGACCTCAGAACAGTGGTACATCTGCTGGTAACCTCCAGACTGGATTACTGCAATGCGCTCTATGTGGGGCTGCCCTTGTGTGTAGTACAAAAACTACAATTGGTACAGAATGGGGCAGCCAGGTTGGTCTCTGGGTCATCTCAGAGAAACCATATTACGCCTGTGTTGAAAGATCTACACTGGCTGCCAATAAGTTTCTGGGCAAAATACAAGGTGCTGGTTATAACCTATAAAGTCCTAAACAGCTTGGGCCCTGGGTATTTAAAAGAACGCCTTTTTCCCATTGAGATCATCAGGAGAGGTTCATCTGCAGTTGCCACTGGCTCGTCTGGTGGCTATCCGGGGACAGACCTTCTCTGCTGCTGCCCCAAAGCTTTGGAACATGCTCCCTGCTGAAATAAGAGCCTCCCCATCTCAGACAACTTTTTAAAAGTATTTAAAGATGTATCTCTTCACGCAGGCTTGTAACTGAATATTGTTTTAATAGTTTTAACATTGTTTAAAATATTGTTCTAAAATTTAAATAGTTGGAATGTTTTAACATTTTCTATATCATTTAGTTTAACTAATGCTTTAATTTTTTTGTCATTTGTTTCAACTAATGATTAACTTTTTGTTTTTGTTTGTTTGTTATGTTGTAAACCACCTAGAGACATGAGTTTTGGGTAGTATAAAAATATGTTAAATGAATGAATGAATGATTTGGAGAGACGAAGTCATGGGATTTCAGTCAAGAGTGAGTTCCATAGTGTAGGGTTAATCACTAAGAAGGCCTTCTTCTAAATGCTCAACAAAACTAGTCTTAGCCAGTGTCGGCACATATAGCTAATCCCTCCCAGCCAATCTAGTCAGGTGGGTCGATCATTGGGGAGCAAAAAACCCAAAATATATGGAACATATACTCAACACATCAGTGGTGCTCTAGAGTGAGGATAATTTCAGCTGGGAGGAAAGTGCAATAACTAACCCCTCCAGGTACACCCTGAATTCTGCCCAGCTGAAAAGTGCAATAGACATGGAGACCCATGGTCAGGTTTCAAGCCCTTTTATTTTGCATACTGGTTCACTAAAGTACTTGTTCAGAAGAAGCCCACGTCATCTGGTGGAAAAAGATCTGAGCTTCCTTGTCCTCATTACTGTTCTTTGCTCAGACTGGTTGGCCCTCCCTGTGCTCCCTCACAGAAATAACTTATTACTCAAATTTTATGATCCAGGCGAGCCTTTTGATGGGGGCAGCAGCCTGTGCGAGATGTCTTAACATCCCCCCAGAACCAATGAGTTATCTCTACCCTTAGGGCCAGGACCTATCTTTCTCCTCTGATTCAGGATTGGCCTCTTGTCTGGACTGGGACACTTGTCTTTCTCTGTGAAGACTGCATCTGTCCACCAAGTTTTCTCTCTCCACTCCACTGTTCCCAGAGATCTGAAGCCAACCAGGGAGTTTTCCAGCCTTCACCTCCTCCTGCTTGCCTTCATAAACCGCTCTCATTTCTGGATGCTAGCAGTTGCAGACAGGCCATCCAACTGGATCTTTGGCAATGGAGCAGGCAGCAACAGCACTGGTGAGTCTGCAACCACACATCAACATCATCTATAGAATTCTTCTGTAGTGGTGGGGAATTCTGGAACAAGGAACACTTTTTCAAAATGAGAATATTCAGCAAGCCTAATTTCCAGGAAACCTGTGGCTGTTTTCAGGGTTGTTTAACAACAGTCCTTTAAACATTCATTTTTTTAAAGTACCAAAACTCTAGTTTTAGATAAGCAAGGATTTTTAGTGATTTTTACTTCAGTACCTTTCCATCTGATTATACTTTTCTAATGGTGATAGCAAGAGTTCTCTTTATTATGTTGTTTAACTCTTGCTATAGATTCAAATTATTCTCCATTCAATTTTAAATTACATGGCACTGCATACTACAAAATGAGGTGATGATTTTGTTTACCCTTCAGAGGAATGTTTCAAAAATGATTTGGACAGCACTCACAAATTTGCAATAAAATAGAAGCTTTCTAACATTTCACACTTGGCATTCATTTATTTCCATCATTTCCCCAGTCTCCTTTTAGAACAACTGATGATCCAGCCTGCAGTTAATAGAGCACTTGCCTCTGCTTGATCCCCAACGCAGAGGCTGAAATCATTGTGCCCACAGGTAATTTCCCTTTGCCTGCCTGCACTTACAAGATTCAATATTTCCTCTACAGTTCAGGCAAAGGGATCATTTTTCCACAAAGTTACTTCTGTGTTATTATATCCCTTCTGCCAGTGAAATAAGAAATCCTTGCATTTCCTCTAAATAACGTTTGATATATATTGTGAATCACCATTGCCCCCTTTTTTATTTATTGGTTCAATAAAAATGTGATGGAATATTTTGTTTGAAATCAGGATAAGCAAAATCCATCTGAAAAATATTGCTAGTCATATTGAAAATAGTGGTGGTGGGATTATAGAAATCTCCAGCACTAGAAATGATTTAGGAGAACTGGATTGTTTTACTGACTGCCCCACTGACATTTGACAGACCCTTTGCTTGATTGGGTACAGACTGGAAATATTGCAGAACTCAACAGAAATCCTTCTCATCTCCTCCTTCTTCCTTTACTTACCTGAGAGAGCTTACCTGGAGTGTTGCAATGGTCCTGGGAACCATGAGAAGGCGGTCCCATGGCCTCCAGCTTGTCTGCATGCTTCCACACATATATTCACACAGCATCCATAGATATGGGGAGTCATGATCGCTATATTCCATGGTTCCTGTTGCCACTGTGCGACTTGTTATGAACCATCCCTGCCATCTCATTAAGTTAGGGAAATGGAGAGGAGGTTTGTTGAGCACTGCAATGAGAGTGTCCAAAATACATCCATTTCTGACGGTAGGGTGTAGATTGTGTTCTGCTTTCATTGCTGCAAGTGGATGCTAGGGATCTGATGTCTGGATCCCTCACTTTAGACCAGGCCTGCTCAACTTAGGCCCCCCAGCTGTTTTTGGACTACAACTCCCACAATTCTCAGCCACAGCAGCCAATAGCCAGGGATTGTGGGAATTGTAGGCCAACATCTGCAGGAGGGCCAAAGCTGAGCAGGCCTGCTTTAGACTCTGTTCCAGGACTAAGTGAAACCCATTTAAATGAACAGTATTAAATAAGATTATACAGGGACATCTTTTAACAGGGTTTATCAGCATGCACGTGGGTGCCCATGGTCATGTGCATCTATCACACATACATACATTTCCAAAATGTCAATTTCTGGCAACAGGAACATTATAGTAAATGTATAGGTATTGGATCCTTTCATTAGGTAAGCTTTTTTTTTTTTTTACAGATCTGAAGCAAGAGTCATTTTCACTTTTGCATAACTGCTAAATAATATACAGTGTGAATTGTCAAGATCTATCTATCTATCTATCTATCTATCTATCTATCTATCTATCTATCACATTTATATCCCACTCTTCCTCCAAGGAGCCCAGAGCGGTGTACTACATACTTAGGTTTCTCCTCACAACAACCCTGTGAAGTAGGTTAGGCTGAGAGAGAAGTGACTAGCCCAGAGTCACCCAGCAAGTATCATGACTGAATGGGGATTTGAACTCGGGTCTCCCCGGCCCTAGTCCAGCACTCTAACCACCATGCTTAATAATTGTGCTTATTTAGACTATCATGGGTTAAAGAGCAAACAGATCTGACACCAGCAGAAGACTGTTCACAATTCCAACACTGTGGTCTTGGACATTTTCACACTTGACAAGAAAATGTGACAACACTTCTGGGGCTTTATTTTTGAAGAATGAGCTTAAAATGGCAGTAGCAGCTGTGCTTGTGCGTGCATTTGCATGTATGTTAAATATATTTGTATTGGGGACTATATGGCACAAGGGGAAAGGGTTAACACCGCTTCATCTGTGCTGAAGTCCTGATCTGTTTTGGGCTCCCTGAAGTTTCTATTTACAAAAGGGGAAAAAACCAAGGCAGATATCCTAACTAATGAAGCACTCGTGCTCTGTGAGACATGCTGGTGCTCAAGATGAATCCTGGAGTTATGCAGCATTGGCACTCAGGGCAAATTTCAGTGACCCTCCCTAACCTAGAAGACCCTCTGTTTTACCCATAAATCTGTCCTGAGAGCAGTACAACCCTCAAGGGCATATTTCCGGGTGACACAGAGGGCTTCTGGGAGAAGCAGCTGTCATTGAAATTTGCCCCCTCTTTGCATGAGCGCTGATGCTGAATTAGTCAATTCTGTCTGAAGTACTGGTGCATCTCATGGAGCACCAGTGTTTCATTAGCTAGGATGTTGGCCAAAGCCAACAACCATGAAGGCAAATGATGTCTAATACAGCATGTCGTTTGGTCCACAGACATGAAGGTCAGAGCCAGAGGCAGGAAATGGTAGACTGCAGTACAAGAATGTGGTTTCCCCAAATTACAGCTTCCCTTTAATTCATGCTTAGGCTAGACCTGTGATTTTGTAAACCAAGTATGACATCAAGTAACTTTAAGAATTCATACAAAAAACTAATATTTGTTAATTGTATAAACAAAGCTAATTGGATTCAGACCGAGGAGGCAAACAGCAATATATTTTGATTCCATTTTGAAAATGTTTTGCCTTTTTGGGGGGGCGGGGACTGATTTCTCACATAAACTACTTCTCTGTAGGGGGAAAAGATTAGCCTTGGCTGTGAACATTTCTCCTGCATTTTCTTGCCTGCAAATAAAAGATCATATTCTGCAATAAAAAAAATCAAAGGAAGTATTATTTAAAAAGTACAAGATAAGCGATTTTGATAACAAGCAGATGTGTAAATGTTTAATGCTTTGCACTGTTACAGGCTGCAGAAGAAACCCAGCCGGCACCGTCTTTTATGGCGGTGCCCTAGATTCCTTTCCCTTTGTTCTAGCCATGCATCTTTCAGAACTCTCATGGGTGACGCTTTAATTCTGAAGAGAAGGAGGTGTGTGTGTGTGTGTGTGTGTGTGTGTTGTGGGGGGTGGGATAGCTACAATGAATTCCCATAGAAGAGTGGTATAATAACTCTAAGCACCATGTGGCGTGCATCGCCTTTGTATGATAAACACACAGTGTGAAGCATGTGCAAAGCTATATATACAGTGTCTTAGCACACACACAAACATTCTTTTGATCAAAATTGTGGGCCATGTGCTACTTTAAAGAAAAATGGAAATCTCCTTTCTGGAAAACAGAAGCATCAACAATTTCACAAAGTTGCCACTTGTGTTTATTATTCAAGATGATTTTCTCGAAGGCTTTCCTTCCCCACCCCCATCTGACATGTGGCTTGGAGGCTCACTTTTCTTCAGGAAATAGGCTAGTGCTCATAATTTGTTTATCTCTTTGCTGTACATCTTGAACACTTATCTTGCATAACTGCTTTTCAGACAGGATGCCTAGGAGACTATAATTCCTTAGCATATATAATGCGATGTTAGTCTAGAAGAAAGGTAGTTTTCAACAAAACGGAGCAACTAAGCACCCTACGGACTTGCTGGCACAAGGTATTAATTATTAAGTGTTAATTAATGCAATAACACCTTTGAACATAGTAGTAGTTTACTGAGAATTAATTCTTTGGATATATTATTAAATCCCTATGTTAATTTTCATGGGAGGCATCCAAGGAATTCAGCTTCCAGTGCATGTAAATTAATTTTGTAGATGAGGTAGCCCAACTCGTCCAACTGAGCTTAAACAGGAAAGCATTACCTGTCTGTCTGAAGACACCAATCCTTGGCTGATATCAATTCTATAATAAATCACGCTGTGTACGTTTATAATGAGATAGCATTGGAAAGCAATCTGACTATAATTGCTAGCATATTGCTGTGGGAAACAGTCCAAACTAAAATCCAGATCTCTGCCTCTTCTATTGAAGAACAAGAAGGTATTATGTCTTGGGGGACTAATTAGGTGCACACTGCAACATTAAAAGACAGAGGGCACTCCAGTCGCATAAAACCATAAAGGAGGATGCTATAATAGCGTGCAAGATTATATGAAAACTGACAATATTCAAAGAGAAATGTCAAGCAAAGGGATGTTTCCTTGCTTCTCTTTTGTGATTCCCTTCCTCCCATTTGGTCATTTGTTAGCTTCTCCTTGGTCCTTTCATGTTAAGGGGAGGGAGGAGAATCAATACACTGATACGTCCAACTTCACAAATTATCATACTTTGCTTCGGAAGCATTTGTGCTCTAAAAAGCGTGCGGCCATCAGCTGAAGCGAGAGTGGCTGTTAGAGGCAGAGGGCAGCTGTTAATGCTCCTTTTTAAAAAAACAAAAGGATTAGAGAACAACTGAGACGCAACTAGCACAAATCAATTCCCTGTGTTGAATACATCATGACTCATCCATATTTAAAGGAAGAATAAGATGTGATTTTGAGGAGAGACATTTTTTCTTCTGGGCTCACTCCTTTGTGCCTGTGTATACAGCTAATCAGTGGTGGCTGGTGAGGGCGGCGCTGCGGGGCAGCCAAAGATAGCTTTAATAAGTCATTACCTGTGATGCTGCCAGCACCTGCAAGCTTCTGCGAGCAGCATTGCCCAGCCTGGCATCCCACGCACGGCTGCCACTGCTCCAGCACTCACCTGGCCTCTGCGTATGTACGGAGGCCATTTGTCTGGCCAGCAACACCATGCTGTGCATGCAAATGGCCTCTGTGCATGACACAGAGGCCAGGTGAGTGCTGCAGCCACAGCAGCTGCCGTGTGGATTGCTGGGTGGGGCACCACTCCTTGCGGCGGCCTGCAGCTGCGGCGGTATTGCAGGTAATGGTTTTTCAAAGGTACCGCTAGCCTCCCCCAGCCCCCCAGCGGAGCTCTCAATGGCCACCACTGCAGCTAATGTAGATCTTATAGTAAATGAGTGAAAATATCAGAGGAGTGGTTATAGTAACCAGTTGCAGAAGTAGGCTGTTGCCTGTGAATGCGGACAATCATGCTGTACATTGTGCAAAATAATATGCAGACTAGTACAGTAGAATTCTAGGTTTAGGCAATGCAGGGTCATATTTTTAAAATGCTTCCCATGTCTTTAAAAAATGCAATTTAAATAAAGCCATTGGTACGATCTGCTCAAACTTTCAGGACTGCTGTTAATTTCATCTGTAATATCTCATGCCAGATTTTTGTGCGTGGTTCTTCCTATATTAACTGCAATCTTATATTGATGGGCTCCCACCTATACCCACTATCAGCAAGATGAGCCACTAATTCCCTCTGCTGCTCCCAGCCAAGGCTTCATTAAAGCTCTGGCTGGGTGCTTCTTTGCCTCACTGAGCAGAGAAAAAAAATGAACCCCCAAAATGCTTGATTGAAGTGCTGACTGGAAGCTGCAGAAGGGCAGCACAGCCTGTCTTGATGATAGTGGCCACACCCCCTGCAAATGGTTTATGCATTCATTCAATTTCTAAATGATGTCATACGCAGCGGCATGGCTGACACACACTCACGCGCATGCACAAAACAATACAGGGGAGGGAGCCACCAGGTTGTCCTACAGGCACTGGTGAGCTCCCTTTACCCCTGTCCTTCCTCCTCATTCAGTGATCCCAATGAAAATGGCTTCCCTGAAGCTGCTAGCTGTATATGCCCAGGACTGAAACCTCAGGCTAATAGACCAGCCAGGCTAGTCTCTGGGTCATCTCGGAGAGACCACATTATTCCTTTGCTGATGGAGCTACACTGGCTGCCAATAGGTTTCCGGGCAAAATACAAAGTGCTAGTTGTAACTTATAAAGCCCTAAACGGCTTAGGCCCTGGGTATTTAAGAGAGCGTCTTCTTCACTATGTCCCATAGTGCCTATTGAGGTCATCTGAGGAGGTCTATCTCCAGTTACCACCAACCCGTCTGGTGACTACACAGAGACGGGCCTTCTCGGTCGCTGCCCCGAGATTGTGGAATGCGCTCCCTGCTGAGATAACAATCCTCCCCATCTCTGGCAATTTAAAAAAAAATACCGGAAAACCCATCTTTTTACCCAAGCTTTCCCAGCTTTTAAAAATTGTCTGTTTTTAATTTTATGGCTGTTTTTAAATCGTTGCATTGTTTTAACTTTTATGTGTGTTTTAATTGTTTTTATGTTAACCGCACAGAGACAAATATTTGGGCAGTATAGAAGTTTAATAAATGAATGAATGAATGAATGAAGTTTTGAGGACACAACTGTTGTGACTATGCTGTGAGGGGGAAACGTGAAATACCATGCACAGCAGTGGCTCCAATCATGACATAGAAACTAGTTAACTTTAAATAATTAATCAGGCCCAAACTCTATGCGTAACAACAGAGCATGTTGTTTGGCTCTTCTTAAGGGCCTGTACATGAATCTGCCTGGAAATGCTGATGCCCTCCATTTTATTCCATGTTTATCATCTCACTTTTTTTCTAGAGTCCAGTCCTGGATCTGTTAATGAGTCAATAAGTTTAGATTAAATACTATTTCCCTTAATCATGTCAGTACCTTACATAGGGACATAGGAAGCTGCCATATACTGAGTCAGACCACAGGTTCATCTAGCTCAGTATTGTCTACACAGACTGGCAGTGGCTTCTTCAAAGTTGCAAGCAGGAATCTCTCTCAGCCCCATCTTGGAGAAGCCAGGGATGGAACTTGAAACATTCTGTTCTTCCCAGAGTGGCTCCATCCCCTGAGGAGAATATCTTACGGTGCTTACATATGGTTTCCCATTCCCTGCTTATCTAAGGGGACAAGTCATTCCTGCTACCACAAGACCAGCTCCCCTCTTCATGGATCACAGTTTCACATATCTGCAGTTAAGTCTTAGAGATTCACTTTCTTTATCCATGGGTAGAACAATAGGTGAAATTTGCCTAAACAGATTTTTGTGTGGCTGGAAATGACCCAGAAATGACTTCTGATGTCATTTCCAGTCACCATTTTACAGTGAAGACTTATGTTGTGGCTCTTTTAAAAAATGGTGAATATTTTGACAGCTTTTGAGGGGAGCATTGCTGGAGAGCTGGAGACTTGAAGAATAAGCTACAATTATTTTCTCTTCTTATTTCTGCCTCCCTTGCTTTTTTATCCCCCCACCCCACCCCAACCTTTGTTTTTGTTAGGAACCTAACCCCTGGATTCTCATTTGGTTAAAGTTTTGTTAGTTGCTGTTTCTGTATTTGTGCCTATAGGCGAGAACAGAACCCTTGCAAATAATGAGGGCTACCTGTGTCCACAAAGGTATTCTTATGGCAGTGTTATCGACATGCAAAATACAAAAATGAATTTTAGAAAGCTTTAATGGAAAACAGTAACTTCCGGAGCTTTGATCTACCATTCAGGTATGCTGGTCTCTGAATAGGAGGGTAATGGCAAATAGAAAAAGGAACAGAAAACTAAAGTAAAAGAGTAAAAAAGTAGTCTAAACTCTTGAGATGTGGGAGTTGATATGAAAGGAAGGAGAAATGGACAAGCAAGACCAGTTCTGTTAGCTAGGGTGTGTTGGCCCACATCATGCAAGAGAGAACCACAAAAAGGCAGAACACTGTAATTATTTTGTTTATCATATTTTTTACTGCATGCATGGTGGAGATTGGGCATTTGGATTTCCTGCCTTAAGCTTTGGAGATGTTTTGGATTATCTCTGTGACAGAAGTTATTCTCTCATTTAACTAAGGGCCAAATCGATGTGCAGGGAATCCATTATTGGTTCTCTTAACATCTTTTCATTTACTCATCCCCAGTTGCTTACTTTTTTCTTTACTTTAAAGGAGGGAAAGGCTGTTAAATGGGGGAGGGGAATTTCCCCCTTCTTCTCCTGGCTTACACCCAAGCAAAAATGGCTAGGGATGTGCAAACTCACTCACATTAGAGCAAGTTTGCACTAGAGTCCGTTTGGTTTGAGTGGCTTGGTTCGAGTGGCTCAGCTTCAAATGATATTATAAGTTAATAATGTTCAGGCCCAGTTCAGGGCCCTACTGGCAAAGGGGAATCCGGCGAGGATTCCCCTTGGGCAGCAGGAGAAGAGGGCTTATTAAATGGTTAAAAAAAGAATTAAAATTACCTGAAAGTACTATTGCTGCTGCCGGTCACTGCAGCAGCTGCAGGAGGGTGGTGGAGAGTTCTGACCTGGGTCACGCAAATAGCCAGTGCACATGCACGGAGGTTAAAAAAAATGGACTCAAGGCTCATTTGGACCATGGGCCGAAGAAGACCCAAACTGGGCCCTAATCAGGCCGCAGCCAGCCTCCACCCTGGGGGGAGGCCAGTGGGGTTCAGGGGAGCTTCCCCCTGGCCATCACTGGTGGCAGTACTTTTGGCTGATTTTAATGCTTTTAAAATAACCATTTAAGAAGCACCCCACTCCCGCTGCCCCTTTAACAGTAAAGGGGAATCCTTCCAATATTCCCCTTTGCTGGTAAGGCTCCAAAAACCAGTTTGAATTTCAACCAAATTGGAAGCCAGTCCAGAGGGAGGCAAAACTGGTCCAGCCCAGTTTGAATCCAGTTTGGATTTGAATCAAGCCGGAAAAACCAGGCTTGTGCACATGCCTCTTCTAAAAATGCCTCTTTGACACTGCTCTTAACCCTGATGGATATAAAGACAGATGCAATATGGGTCTTCCACCCTACCACCAGGGCTGTTAGCTATTTGGTGGCGGGCAGGGGGGCAATGTAGATTGGAAAACAACATGTCGGAGAAAGAGTTAAAGCCAACTCCTCCCATGCCACTTCTCCAATCCAGCTGAGGTAAATAAAAAGAGATCTGATCATGGCTCTCCCACATCACATTTTGTTTGTCTGCATTCAGAATTTATCTTCAGAATTCATTGCTGCAATGTCTGGGGTAGTATACTCAAAAAGATGGATATAGAGTTCTCTTCTAAAATCTCATATCAGTGTGCATGTCTTCCAAAAGCCATATTGTGACACTTGACCCACTAAATCCAGTTTGTCATTTGATAGGAAATCACTAGAATCTAATGACTGAAGCAGTAATGGATGATTTCTCTCTCAACCTTATTTGCAAAGCTGCCTAAATGGTCTCAAACTGAAGGCCTGCATTTGGTGGCATGAGCAACCTTTTTTAGCTAGCCAACCTAATACTTACCATCATTACCACTACAGTCCAGCCTTTGTAGTCATAATCTTTTATTTACATTTACATGTATCTTTACATCACTAATTTGGAATTTTGACAGCAGGCAGTCAATGCATTGAACTGTTCTCAGCTGTATACTAACATGATTTATGTGATCTTATTTAATACTCTATGAGCCTGTAGGGATGTGCATGAGCTGGTTCGGTGCCTCCTCTGGGAATCGCCGAACTGGCTCGGGCACCGGCGTTCTAGCTGGCTCAACAGGGCAGGGAGCAGTTCCCTTAAGGAACTGGTAAGGATCTCCTTACCTGATTCTCTCTGCCCCACTGCTTTTAAAGGGGCAGGGCCTGGTCCCCAACTGGCCATGCGGGGCTGTGGCACTGTTCCCTGCAGCCTCTGCGTGGCATTGGCATGCCTATGGCCAGCGCACACACTTACCAGACATTTGTGTGGTCATTATGGTGTTGCTGGCCACAAATGGCTGGCGTGAATGTGTGCCGGCCATGTGCATGCCAACATCATGCGGAGGCTTTAGGGAATAGTGCTGCAGCCCTGTTTGGCCAGTTGGAGACCAGGTGCCGCACCTGGAAAAGCAGTGGGCCAGGGAGGAGCAGGTAAGGAGCTCCTTAAGGCAACCGCTCCCCGCTCCTCCAGCCCATGCACATCTCTATGAGGCTGTTAACACGAGCAGCCCTAACCAGGCTAGCACAGACCTCTCTAGGTAGCTCGAGGGTTTTCCCTGGGCTATTACTGAGGTAGAAGAGTGCAAACTAAGATAAAAACAAATTAAACAGTTTAAAATTAATTTCATTTAAAAGCCTGAGAAAACAGATTTGTCTTGAGGGTCTTCCTAAATGCCAACAGCAAAGGAAATGCTCTTATTTTAACAGGAAGCATATTTCAAAGCCCCAGAGCAGACACAGAGAAGGCCCAGTCCAGAGCCAACATGAAACAACCCAGCGGCAACCATAACTGGACCTCTCCATATGATCTTAATTGGTGATAGGGCTCATCATAGAGAAGGCACTCTCTTAAGTATCCTGGACCCAAGCTGTTGAGGGCTGTATTAGATATTAGTATGTTAATGCATCATATTGAACAAAGGGAAAAGATGGATGGAACACTACTTGATCAAAGCTAGCTTAGACTTCTTCTTCTTTTTTTTATAGTCCTGATGGCATACCATGTGACCCAAATGCAGCAGCAATGAACTGGACATACTGTTTTTTCTTGCCTGAGACCTTCATTGATAAGTGCTCTTTGCCTAAAGTGTACATTTGCTGGAAGAGTGGCTAAATATAACGATGGTGATGCTATTTTGGGCAACCCATTACTATTATTAACTAATAGCAATAAAATCAGAAAATTAAACAGTGACCTCTGATGCTGCCCTTTCCTTTCTTAAGTTCCTTGTGGTGCTCTCCTGGAATAATTCCAGTGTCTACTGGAATAACCTCTGTTTTAATAATACAATGAAGCTAAAGCAGAAATGTTCCAATATTGCCATGCTTTTCACAGGTTGGTAGTTGAGCTGGGATATCAGGTCAAATATTCTTTTTTCCCCTTTACAGTTTCAATCTAGTTTCACTTCCTATCGAACCCTGGGCCTAACAGAGCACTGACAGCTATTGGTTGGTTGTTTAATTAATATTATGGTTGCATTTTATGATGACCTTTTACCAGGTGTAAGGCAATACCTGTAGTATGTGATAATATGTAACTGTTATACTGTATGAATATACTCATCATATCATTTTGTAATGTTTACTAAATGTTGTTGTATATGGGGAGCCAGAATAGTTTCAATAAGTGGCAAGGATCAGAAGAAATGATTGATTACTAGCAATAAGGCCCGGGAAAAAGAAAGAAAGAAAACCTATACGCATAAAGGGACATGCAAGAACATTAATTGATGAAGCAAAACACGTAAAAGGCTTTCTAAAACTTTCTTATTGCATCTTGGTGAACTTGGGTACTTGGATGCCAGAATTTAAAGACTTACCATAAAGAGTATGATTGGTGATTAAGGGAAGTATTAAAATAAATTATGTCTCTGTGATATGCAGCTGAAGCCAAGATGAACAGCATTAATAACACAACTAAACATTTACAGTTTACTGTCAGCATTTTGCCCACTCCATCCATATCCAATGGACGTACAATTGTAGCTGAATCCTCAAAACCCTGTGGCAGGGCAAACTCTTTTAAAATCAATGTGATTGCACTTTGAGAACATTCTGAGGACTTCAGCCTAAGGGAATAAACTCACTTGGCAATTTGCATAATCATAAATATTTTCAGTGAGAGCATTAACTAAAGGTTTAAACAAATATAGGCTTGGCCTGTAGGCAAACGGGGAGAGGACAAATAAAAGACTCAATTTCTTCTGTACATCTAACATTCACTTTAGAATTTGGGCTACTTCTAACACTATGAGGAAGCAGCAAAAGAAGATGCACAAGTGACGCATACGTCCTCATTTCATCTTTCTGGGTACCATGCAAACAGGAAAATTGCTTCTCTCTCCAGTGAAGAAATATGTATATTTCCAATTTGGAAACAGTTCATGAATATCCTTTTTTTGTGCAGGGGACAGGGTTTTAATGTGCAACTTCCTCCTGTGTACAATAGTCAGAAATATGGAAACGGGGTGTGTGAGTGACTCATAGATACTCTGTCACCTCTTCCTGTTATGTGAAGTAGTCTTCGGATGATTGGTCTGATGGATGTTGTGTGCCAATCAGTATGAAGAGCACCTTGGCAGCAGAGTCAAAGCCCTCCTTTCCACCCTGAAACTGGGGTGAGGACTGAAGGACAAATGGCAAGAATGTGTCTCCCAGCTTTCTCCCCAGTTCTGGAGAAAGCTGGGGAAAGGAGGAAGGGCTTGTCCTTGACCTCACGTGGAGGCTCAGCATGAAATCATGGATCAAAACTTTGCCCCTCCTCCATCCCTGCTTACTCCTTCAAGTTAATTGGGAGGGGGGCACTTGTTGGTGAGAAGTGGTAGGTTCACAAGGGCTGCTTAAGCCCTTTCCTCAGTGCTGATTCTCCTCTATAAACACCTCCTGCTGATTTGCATTGATTTTCCTCCACCTGTGCGGAAACCAGAAATAATCCTGGCTGAGAAGAAGAAAAACAAACCATGCTGGAGGCATTTGAAGCAGGGATGAATTAGGGGAGCACTAGGAGTAGCTTAAACACTCCTTGCTTCCTCTGATCATCTCTTGTAAGTGTCCCCCGATCTCACATTCCCATTATGTTGGCAAATGTAGCCATTATCAATCCTCATCTGACCATATTATAGTTAGCTGACTATGTTATAACTGACTACAGTTATAGTTGCAGACGGGGATACAATACAATTAAATGAGTTGCATGGGTAGGGAGGATCACAACAGATATTTAGGATCCAGGGAGCCTTTGATATCAGCTGAACAGCACAGCCTTTGCCACCTATTGGGAGAAACAGAAGCACCTTGCTCCTTCCCCAAAGACCTTTTCTAAGTCAAAACAATTGTTCAGAGCAGCAGCTCCACTACTTTATTAATCTAATAAATCAAATGCATCACATGTGTGTTACACTATCATTGGGAAGCTGATGGAACAATGAATACCTGATGAATTTCTTACCTTTAAAAATCCACCAGTCACAGCAGAATGGCCAATTTTGCCTTCATAACTAATCCAAAACCAACATGAGTTTACAAAAAGATTGATTAAGCAAGTAGTTTCCTTAGCAATGATTATCATTGGTTCAGGCATCATGTGGAATCTCAGATTAGGTCGGGCTCTGTGTGACATCCCTGAGTCACAGGGATGTATACTCCCTATTCTAACCGATTTACTTCAAATAATTCAAGATCTGTATGCAAGTTAGAAGTAACTAACGGATCTTGGGTATTTGAAGCAAGTAGGTTAGAATAAGCTGAGATTGGTTGATCTGGACATCACAACCAATCTTGGTTTATTTTAACTTAGATAAGAAGCAAACACTTGCATGGGAATGGGAGGACAAGTGTGTGTTCCCGAGTTTCAGAGACTTTCAAACAATAGCCTGGCTTCAACCAAAGTTCTGTGTGATATGTGAAAAAGCCCACTGTATGTTTCCTTTCATACTTTTGATAACATAATACAATTGTAAGGCTAAGTTCCTCCCCTGAGATGGTATACCTGTTTCAGATCTGGCAATACACTTCAGTCTCCAGAGGGCCAGTTTGACAATACTTTGCCTGATGAACCAACCTCATGTGAGCATGCCATGATAAAGATGCCATGGTAAAGATGTGAGCATGCCATGAGCACATGTATCCCCTCTAACATACCATCCCTTGATCATTTGGGGCTGTGTTTCATCTGAACTGCCTCTCTTCATGCATTCCATATTTTGCAGTAGTATTTGGCCAAAGTGTAGAAGAGCAGTTTAGACACGCACAACTCTACACACACAATTAAAGAACAATGTGATGGTGAGGAGAGGCATGCACGGTCATGGTGCATGTGGGGTGGGCTGGTCAGGTAAAGTATCACCTGAACAGATTTGACCATAAATTTCATCCACACATAAAAATAAATATAAGGGAGAATTATTCTAGCCTAGCCTCTGCTTCATATGTTCAGTTTTGGGTTTTTGTTTTGTTTTTTTAAAAGGAATATAAGAGCTTAAGAACAGCCTTGCTTGATGAAGCCCAAGGCCTGTCTAGTCCAGTGTCCTGTTCCCAGCAGTGGATCACCAAATGTCTCTGGGAAGCCCACAGGCAAAAGATGAAGGCAACCATGGAGCCAGCTGAATGGCGGCCTGGGTCCGGCCCCGCTCGCCAGCCCCCTCCAGATACACACACACACATCACACGCACGGGGGCATGGCTCGGGCTCCAGAGGAGCCCAGAGTGAACTTGCCCCTCCCACACCCGGGTTGCCAAGAGCCCCAGCGAACTCTCCATCTGTTATTTCAGGCAGCACCAGATGCCATATGCAAAGGGGGTGTGGCCCGAGCTGCCGAGAGCCCGAGCAAACTCTCAGCTTGTCATTTCAGGCAGTGCCACTTTCCACTTTCTCTCCCTCTCTGGAGGAAGAGAAAGGGGGGAAACGTCCTATTTTAAATGTCTAGTGCTGCCTGAAATAACCAACGGAGAGTTCGCCCGGGCTCCCGGCAGCCCAGGTGTGGGAAGGGCGAGTTCACTCTGAACCACAGGGTTTTGGTGGCCCTTTTCATTGGCGACTCAGGTTCTTTGAACCCACTGGCACAACGGTGGCTATGCCCCTGGATGAAGGCATGCCCCTTCTACTACTGCTGCTACCATGCAGCTGGTATTCAGAGGCATACTGAATACCAGCTGCATTCAGTCATGTAAGTTTCTCCCTGCAGTCTGAAATGGGCAGCCCAAACTGAGGCATACCACCTTACTGAGGCCTAAGGATAGACAGTACGGTCAATGAAAATATGAGCATTTCCCCCCTTTGTCCTTGTTAAAACAAGTATTTCTTGCAGTGAATATCAAGTAAGGAAATTCTGATTCTCATTTCTACTAGTATGAGTGCTTATGACTCATAGCACCCTGATGGCTACTGACCTCATATGCACCTCAAAGCACTTCCTATTGTAATGACACTGACCAGACATTTCTTTTGTGAAGGAGATTCTATTTCTGATAATCAGTAGATACCGTATTTTACAGACTATAAGACGCTACGGACTATAAGACGCACCTTAATTTTAATCCAGTTTTTCAGAGTTTTAACATATTAAACTGTTAAAACGTATAAGACGTACCTGAATTTTGGCGGATATTTTTTGAGGAAAAAAGTGAGTCTTATAGTCCATAAAATACGGTATTTCTTAACGGGAGCTGGTTGAGAAAAACCTAGATCTCTCTCTGGAATGTCTACCAAAGCTTGGAAGAGGTTACTCCCTCCACCTCAAGCAGCAAAGAGAGGCAATTGCAAGAGATGTGTGTCAGCGAACAAAAGAAATGGCAGTTTTTAGACTGGGACACTATCTTCAGCACCTAAAGCACCTGGGGATCTGACAGGTGAGGCACCAGATGTGCTATCTTCTCATGGTTCCTGATGCTCTACTTGACTATTTATAAATAAACCAGGAATTACAAAAACACCTTAAGTCTTCAATGATCCCTCCTCCAAAGGAAGTCAAACCCCAGTAATTCTGCCCTGGAGCTTCTCACTGTATGGAGAAATGGAGAGTACATAACAATATTGTTCCTTTGCCTCCATTCCCTTGCTTTCCCAAGCTCTTTGCTTTATGCAGTAAATCTGCCACTGACTCTGGTTTATCTCAAGGTACCATTTGGATAGGAAGAGGCTTACTCGCTTAGCTGCTGATGCAGATTTCCCTCGATTTCTTCATTTTCTGAATGTTTTTTCTATCCTTTTCTATGGTTAGCTGTGTATGTGCTTATGCAAACCCAAGCTCTACATTTGAAATTTTCCCCTCTTCCCCATTCATGTCCTAGTGACTGAAGCATTATCAGCATCCCACAGACCTTTTGGGAGCGGACACAGTCCTCATTCATCATGGAGCTCAGATAATTGAAGCAGTCCACCTGCTTTGCATGCTTCCTTGTGATGCTTTCTGGGACGTGTTGTTTTGACTTTTCCCATGACCTCTGGCTTCCCAGATACTCAGATGCAAGCTGAAATGGATGCTGGGACTCATAAGCAATGTGCATATGATGCTGAAAAGTCTTTTCTTAAAAGCCAGGTGAGTTCTTCATTATGTGGAACAATCAGGAATAAACCTTCTGTCACTGTTGGACAGAATATAGCTCTTTGATCCCCATAAAAGGAGGATAGCACAGAGAAAATTCTTAACTTTGTCTCAGTCATTTGATTTTTGAACATTTTGGGGCTTCTGATGAGCACAGGGCAGCCGAATACTGAAATTTCTCTAACATGCAATTCAAAGGGAATGGCTGGTATACTCTGCACTGTAATATACTGTGTGCACAGTTGTACAAGTGCACTTCTGTGCAAATGCAAAAATTGTGCAAAGGAAGTTGCACAACAGTACAGCCATCATTTCCTAATTATAATTGTGCATTTTTTGCTTTTATGCAAGGATGCACTTGCGTAACTGTGTGCACTTTATGTTACAATGCACACACAATTTTGTGCAGTATGTCAGCCAGAATGAGAATTCCTGCAAGTAGGAATTTCAGGCTGTGGAACTGAAATTGGACGACATTTCAGCATTCCTCTAAAATAAAAACTCTGGAGAATTTTCTCAGATGGTTTCTCCATATCCTATCTGTATTATAGCTCTGCCTAGCTGGAATTCAGATTTAGTTCTATTTTAAAGCCCAAGGCATGGTCTGAAGATACATGATTTAGCAACTTACTGAAGGTAAGCATCTAGTCAGTCCATGGATAGGTCACTTGGAATCCTTGTATACCCTGATTTCCCTCAAGAAAAAGCAAGACGCAAATAAAATAATGAAACTTTTTGTTTCTAAATGTTTAAATTATTTTTTAAAATACATTAATTACAGTTCTTTACAATAATCTAAAGAAAGAGAATGCAACATAAGGGAGCATTTCACAAGTTATCAAGTATTAAATGTGAAACTAAAGGAGAGAGAAACATATGCCAAATACTTAAAATCCTTCTTTTTCAACAAGAGTAAATTATGGAGAACATGTTCTCTTTTGAGAGATATGTATTTAGTTCTTTTTGTTCTTCAGTTGTTTGATGAAATTGTTCAAAATTGATATTTGTAGCTACTCTGTATGCCTCAACATGTGTCAAAATTCATTGATTGATTGATTGATTGATTGATTCATTCATTCATTCAGTTTCTATACCGCCCTTCCAAAATGGCTCAGGGCAGTTTACAATTTAAAACAAAACAATTAAAAATCAATTAACAGTTAAAGCAAAAATTATAAAACACCATAAAAACAACAATTAAACAATCAGAACAACGTAAAAACCCTGAAAAACCAGTTACAACATTAAAACCATTTACAACAATTTAAAACCCCCGAAAAGCCAGGCCAAACAGATACATTTTGGGGGTTCTCCTGAAAGTCAATCAAGAATTCAAATTACAGATTTCTGCAGGGAGTGCATTCCCCAGTCCAGGAGCAGCTACAGAGAAGGCCCGTCTCTGAGTCACCATCAGACGTACCAGTGGTAACTGGAGATGGATCTCCTCAGATGACCTTAATGTGTGGTGGGGATCATGCAAAAGAAGATGCTCTCTAAGATAACCTGGACCTAAGCCATTCAGGGCTTTAAGGGTAATAACCAGCACTTTGTATTTTGCCCGGAAACATATCAGCAGCCAGTGCAACTGTTTCAAGACAGGCATAATATGGTCTCTCTGGGTTGCCCCAGAGACCAATCTGGCTGCCTCATTTTGAACTAACTGAAGTTTCCGAACTACATACAAAGGCAGCCCCACATAGAGCTTATTGCAGAAGTCAAGCCTGGAGATTACCAGCTGTTATGTACTCATTACCCATGGCTACCTTGGCAAAGAAGCTATTTCAAACTGATGGCTCTCATATTTAGCCGGGGGAGAGCAACTGTCCCTTTTGAGCTCTGCATAAGCTCTCTCTTCAGTGGCTTTTGCTGGCAGGTATGTAGTTAGGGGAGAGTGGTTTCATGTTTAATCCTCTTCCTGGCATCCCCAGCCATGTGTGCCAGCCATGCCCCCTGTGGGGTGTGGCCAGCACCTGGAAGGGACAGCATGGCACTGCAGAGCTCATTTCCCAGATGGCTTCATTGTCAGCTGGGAATTTTTGGTGTGGGCTGCCCGCTCGGCAGGGAAAGGGCATTTAAACCCTTTAAATGGCATTTAAACCCTTTTCCTCACAGCACTTGTGCTGCTGCCCTCGCAAGAGCCCCATGGCCAAAACAGTCTTACACAAAACTAACTGGTAAGGGTGGTGGTGGAGAGGGGCACTATTATCCTGTTACTTTTGGAAGGAACCATGATGATTTCTGAGGAGGGAATATGTATATAGGGACATAGGAAGCTGCCATATCCTGAGCCAGACCATAGGTCCATCTAGCTCAGTTTTGTCTTCACAGACTGGCAGCAGCTTCTCCAACGTTGCGGGCAGGAATCTCTCTCAACCCTATCTTGGAAATGCCAGGGAGGGAACTTGAAATGTTCTGCTCTTCCCAGAGTGGCTCTATCCCCTGAGGAGAATAACTTATGGTGCTTACATATGGTTTCCCATTCAAATGCAACCAGGGGCAGACCCTGCTTAGCTAAGGGGCGCCGTGCTGGCTACCACAAGACCAGCACTCTTTTCTATATTTACATGTATATGAGGGTGGGCAAAGTCTCCTGGGGTTTGTTCCACTGTGACAAAGGATGCTCTTGTGATGCCAGACCCAATCAATGCAGGACAGGAACATCCAACATACTCCTGCCCCTGTTTCGGCTTTCTACCTACGGATTAGCCCTCTCATCAGAGGACCAGTCCACTGAGAAGGTCCGGAGGCTTCGTAAGCTTCTGCAGGACTGCACCCTCATGAGCCAAAGCATCAAATTATTAGAAACATTTGATATACCACCCACTCCAAAGACTCTGGGCGGTGTACAAAAACATGCAAAGCAAGACAACATTAAAAATACATTCTAAATTAAAAACTAAAGTAACTAACAAAAAAAAACAACAAATAGGTAAACTACAGGGCAAAAGCCTGGCGAAAAATAAAAGTCTTCAATAGAGATATAAAAATCAGTAAGGAAGGGGCTAAATGAATCTGAAGGGGAAGGGAGTTCCAGAGAAGTGGGACAGCAACCGAAAAGGCCCTTTCATGGGTCCTAGCACCCCGAACCTCTCGGAAATCAGGGACCGACAAAAGGGCCATCTGAGATGATCTGACCACAGGGTGTAACTGGATGGGAGAGGCGGCTCTGTAGGTAGACAGGTGCCAAACCCCACAAGGCTCTTATGGTCAAAACCAGGACCTTAAATTGAACCCGGAAGCCAATAGGCAACCAGTGCAATGACTGCAGGAGAGGTGTTACCCTGTCATATTTTCTGGCACCCATGAGTAGGTGAGCTGCTGCATTCTGGACCCATTGTAGCTTCCTGAACATCCTCAAAGGTAGCCCTAGATAGAGAGCATTACAATAATCTAAGTGGGAGATAACAAAGGCATGGGTCACTGTCATTAATGCCTGCCGATCAAGGTAAGAGTGTAATTGGCGAATCAGATGAAGCTGGGCAAAAGCCCTTCTGGCTGCAGCCTCCACCTGCTGTTCAAGCAGGATGAGCGAGTCCAAAAGGACCCCCAAATCACGTACAAGCTTCTTTGGGGGCAGCACCACCCCATCTAAAGCAAAGTTCACATCCAGCTGTTGGCCGGTATGAGGGCTGAGTAAAAGTAGTTCAGTCTTAGTGTGATTCAGTCTGAGCTTATTTTGATTCATCCGACCTTAACAGCTTCCAGGCATCAAGTAAGCACAGAAACAGCATCCTCAGAATGGTCTGGGATGGCAATATACAGCTGAGTATCATCAGTGTATTGATGAAATCTCACCCCAAATTGGGAAATGACCTGACCCAGCAGCTTCATATAGATGTTAAAGAGGACAGGGGCAAGAACTGAACCCTGGGGAACTCCATAAAGGAGTGGCCATGGGTCAGAGCATCTGTCCTCAATGCAGACTGACTGGACACCATTGTAAGACAGTGCCCCTGATACCCAACCCACGCAGGTGGACAAGAAGGATAGCATGATCAATAGTGTGAAAAGCTGCTGAGAGATCTAAAAGGACCAAGAGAGAGACACTACCCTCGTCAAGGTCCTGAAGAAGGTCATCTACCAGAGTGACCAGTGCTGTCTCTGTGCTATGCCGAGGTCTAAAACCCGACTGATAAGCATTAAGATAACTAGTTTCTTCGAAGACCCTCTCAAGCTGGGCACATACAACCCTCTCTAACACTTTCGCTAAAAAGGGAGGTTGGAGATCAGTCTATAGTTGTCAAAGACCTCAGGGTCCAGGGAGGGTTTCTTTAAGTGAGGGTGAACTATCGCCCCTTTAAGGGCTGCTGGCACAAAACCCTCATGTAGTGAGGAGTTAACCAACTCCCGTAGCCAAGAATTAACATACCCACTGGCTGTTCTAACCAGCCAGGAGGGACAAGAGTCCAAGCAACATGTTGCCGCACCCATACCTGAGAGAATTGTGTCTGTATCCTCAACCAAGTCAAAGGTGTCCCATATAATGTCACAAGGTGGAATCTCCTCTATCTGATCAGATCCTATAGAAGTAGAGTCCAACTCTAGCCTAAGGTGGGTGACTTTATCAGCAAAGAATCAAGAAAATTGATCACACTTTGTGGAGACCATGAAGTGCCCATCTTGACATCCCATCCCTTTTCTCTGTAGCTTCCCAAAGTGGGGTGGTAGTGGATGGGACATAGTGGAAAGTAGGCATCCCCCAATGTGGCTTTTCCCTTTTGCATATTTTGAAACTTTGGGTGAGTGGCAACACATCTTCTCTGTTGCCGGGCAATGGCTGAGAAGTGTGGAGTAGTGGTGTGCCCGAACCGGTCCGGCGGCCATTCCAAAGAATGGCCGAACTGCCGGACCGGTCTGGCCCTGCCTGGTTCGGGTCCGGGTGGGGGGTATGCCTTTAAGGGCGGGAGGGCTTGCTTAGCCCTCCCGCCTCCTTGCCCCCGCCAGCGCCCGTATTTTCTAGTATAGGGGCGCTGGAAACCAGCCGCCCCCCCCCGCCGCCGCCGTGGCGAAAGAACTCCCAATGCCAGCCCTCCCTCCCTCCCAGCTAGCTGCCCGCCCGCCCTCCCGCCCGCTCACTGCTCACCCGCTCACCGGATAGGAAACGAGAGGAGCTCCGGCACAGAGCTCCTCTTGTTTGGAAGGCCTCCGGCAGAATGGTGTTTTGCGCGCGCGCACATGCGCGCGCCACAAAGCACGCCGTTCGCCAGAGGCCCGGTCTACCCGCCGGGAAAGGGCCGGGTAGACCGGGCCTCCGATCGCTGGGTAGACCGGGCCTCCAATCGCCGGAGGCCCGGTCTACCCAGCGATCGGAGGCCCGGTCTACCTGCCGGGAAAGGGCCGGGTAGACCGGGCCTCCGATCGCTGGGTAGACCGGGCCTCCGGCGATCGGAGGCCCAGTCTACCCAGCGATCGGAGGCCCGGTCTACCCGGCCCTTTCCCGGCGGGTAGACCGGGCCTCCGGCGAACGGCGTGCTTTGCGGCGTGCGCATGTGCGCGCGCGCAAAACACCATTCTGCTGGAGGCCTTCCAAACGAGAGGAGCTCTGTGCCGGAGCTCCTCTCGTTTCCTATCCGGTGAGCGGGTGAGCGGTGAGCGGGCGGGAGGGCAGCTAGCTGGGAGGGAGGGAGGGCTGGCATTGGGAGTTCTTTCGCCGTGGCGGCGGGGGGGGCGGCTGGTTTCCAGCGCCCCTATACTAGAAAATACGGGCACTGGCGGGGGCAAGGAGGCGGGAGGGCTAAGCAAGCCCTCCCCGCCCTAAAAACAAGGCCCCCCTTCGGTGCCGGTCCGGACTTCTCCGGACCATGCACATCACTAGTGTGGAGATAGCAGTGAAGGGGGTGGGGGGCGGGGCAAGTGCTCAGAGAGGCGGCCAGCAAGAAGTGCAGCAGGCATAGAGCTGCTGCATTTCTGGGCTGGTTTGAGCCGGCCTCTCTATGGTTTTTGCACCAGCTACAGCATGAAACCCAGGTTAAAGAGGTGGCAGGATTTGGATGACATGATTGTGTCTCCAAGTCTGAGGTACAACCCAGCGAAGCTCATTACTTACCAAAGGTTCAATTCACAATTTGGGGAGTGAAACCTATGGTCACTTTTGTGACGAAACCACAGTTTCACCCATTTGGACAACCATGAACGTGAGCCTTTGCCTTGCTTGCCTCCAATTTGGCATTTTGTCTGAAGGCGGCCATACACTCTGAAATCACAGGTGAGACAGGTCCAGCTCACACAACTAGTGACTCAGCTTAGCTGAGTACTACCCACCAGCCGTATTTTGTTGCCTAAAGTGTGCCTTACCAGTCCCCGTTCATTGCCTCCCTGGTTTTTCCAGTTCTAGGCAGGTACTAAAACCAGGTATATTTACTCCCTAATGGACCACCAAAAATAACTGGTGGGCTACACTTTTGGCTTGGCAGGTCTCAAGTTGTGCAGATCTGGAACTGGTCCATTTGTTCATTCATATTTTCTTTTCTTTGGGTCATGTTCTTTTGCTTAAAGAGTTGTTAGTTGCTATTTCTGTTATTCTAATAGTTGCTTCTAAATAACAGGAGTATTAACTATGTTTTTGGTATTAATTCTTACTATCAAGCAACAGCATACTAGCTCAATCATACACAATCAGTATCTGAATAAAGGAACTCCACTTACTTTATTTTAGCTCTCAATTGTTTCTGTGACCAGGATGGATGGAGCTGCTTACATTCATATACTAGGCTGGTGAAATGCTTGCATTTTCCCCTTGGAACAGCTGATTCTCCATGACATATCAGAAAGTGCTTTCAAGCTTTTCAGTTTCATAAGGAGTTTGCCATGTAGCAAACTCCTTAATTTTTTAAAATTGTTGTTGGTATTGCTGTTGTTCACTGCCTAGAGTCTTTGGAGGAGGCAGTATATAAGAAACGTTTAATAAGTAAGTAAGTAAGTAAGTGAATGAATGAATGAATGAATGAAGCAAGCATGGAGACAGTCCTAATGTTCAAGAAGGTATTTTAAAGCTCCCTTCAGCTCATAGAACTAGTTTCACAGTTGTTTGGATTATGGATTATTTGCTTAGATTTCTCAAGTGTCCATATTTTCTGCATCTGAGAATAAACAAATTCAAAATCATATACTGGGGTAGATGGGATGTGCTCACAATCCAGTTTGTAGTACTAATTGTGAGGTTCTTTTTTTTTTTTAAATATACTTTTTATTCAAGTTTCACAACACAAAAGGACTAACACAACTTATACAACATTCACGAAGACATACGATGAAGACTTCCATCTCAATCATTGGAACAAGTGTTATTGACAATAACCATTTCTTGCCTATAGATTAAACATTCTCTCCTAATTGTGAGGTTCTTAAGGAAATTATGGTTGGTTTGTGTTTTCCTTTTAAACAAAAAGACTAATTATATTCATCTTTTTGAGGGAGGGGGTCAATACAAAACTTTGGAGAGTTGTAGGGTTCAGCCCCTTTTTCTTTGCCTTGAACCCACTTTGGCCTTCGCAGATAGCACTTTGCTTGGGGCCAAAGGGGCAAGTGGGCTGAACCTGAAGAGGCCCCCAGAGCTTTGCACAGCTCAGCTCCACAGACTGGTATGCAGCTTTCCCCACCTCTTTACGAAAGGAATGGGGAGATACTGTAAACTGGGGCCAGTCACTTCTCTCTCAGCCTAACCTACTTCACAAGGTCGTTGTGAGGAGAAACCTAGGTATGTAGTACACCGCTCTGGGCTCCTTGGAGGAAGAGCGGGATATAAAATGTAAAAAAAATAAAAATAAATAAACTGCCAGCTTCACAACCCAGCTTGGGGAAAAAGAAAAGAATGAGGAATAAGTGGGAGCCATGAAGCCATCACAGAAACCGTATCCTTTAAGCCTGCTAGAATGGTGTATATTTGATTGATTGATCGATCCATTTTTATATCACCTTTCATAAAGCATCCCAAGGCAGTTTACAAAAGCTAAAATAAAATAAAATCCCATAAAAATCATTTAAAACCCTAAAATCAGTTAAAAAGTAAAAACCATAAAACACCCAACAAACAAACAAAAAAAGAACAACCCCCCCCCCACCCCACCCCCACACACTCTACAACCATAAAAAAGTCAACAGAAGCAGGAGAGATGAGACGCCTGGCAACCCATAAGGGGTAAATGCCCAGACAAATAAAAAGGTCTTTAGCTGTTTCGCCCAGTCTCTAGTTTCACCCAGAGACGAAAGTTTGGGTGGTATATAAATTTGATAGATAGATAGATAGACAGACAGAAGCAGCCACACAGATGTCAAACACCAGATAGTCATTGAGAGAGCATTCCAGATTCTGGGGGCAACAACAGAGAAGTCCCTGTCCAATGTGCACAACAATTTAGCTTCTCTCTACATCAAAACATGGAGCAAAGGACTCTCTGATGAATTTGCTGGGTGCGCAGAAGGCCTTGGGAACAAGCAGAAACTGTTGGGAGCAGGCGGTCCTTTAGGTACCCATGGCCAAAAACATTAAGGACTTTAAAGTTAATAACCAGCATTGAATTGACTTGGATCCAGAAACAAACTGGCAGCAAATGCAGCTCTTTCAAAATAAGTGTAATATGCTCTGAGGGAGCAGTTCCGGAGAGAACCCTGGCAGCTGCATTCTGCACCAACTGAAGTTTACAAATATTCTTTCAAGGGCAGCCCCACATAAAGCACATTGCAGTAATCCAGCTCCGAAATATCTAACGCATGGGCAAAATCTGCCTTCTCAAGAAAGGGCTGCAGCTGGCTCACTAGCTGAAGCTGTGCAAAGACACCCCTGGCCACCGCCTCCACCTGAACATCCAAAAGCAGAGCCAGGGCCAGCAACACCTCCTCTTTCAAGGGGAGTACAACCCCATCCAGAGCTAATTGAATCATGCTATCACTCTATTCAGCTGATCTCACATGTGGGCATAACTGGGCTAGGGAAGCCCAGCCCAGTTTTTCCTGCATATGAGAAATTGTGGAAGCAGCATGGCGGCAAGGGAGACCCAGTTGTTAGCCTGGGTCAAGGGCATAAACGCATCACTAGCCCAGACTAACTGATCGTGTGTCGGTGCCTCGTAGCTCCATGTGGCACCCACATACCCGCTAGGGATGTGCAGACAGGCTCAAATTCGAACCAGTTCGAATTCAAACTAGTTTGGTTTGAAGGTTCGAATTCGGACCAAACAGGACATTGCATTGGCAATGCCTGTCCAAACTTGAAGCAATTGAGCCAGGTTCATTTTGAACTGGTTCAAAGAGGTTCGAAGGTTCAAGCCTCCATTTTAGGTCCTAGACTCCATTTTGTGTCACTTGTCTTGCTTGATTTCATTTGCCAAGTTCCTGCTTCCCTGATTGGTCAGATGTCTCTGGCTCTCTGATAGGCTTTCCAGTGGTGTCAATCCTTGAAAAATTTCACCCTATTGGCCAGGGGAGAGGGCAAAGGTGGGGGCTCCAAAAGGAGGGAGTTTTGAGTTCTATTTAAAGGCAAGCCCTGGCCTTACAAAAATCACTCTTGCTGCTTGCTGCTGCTGGTGAGAGAGTTTGGCTGCAAACTTCTTCTGCATGCCTGCCTCTGTGCTGGTGGTGTTGAAGTCTCCCAAGTTCCCTCTGCCTTTTTTTTTTTTTTTTTTTTTGCCTCCCCCTCCACTCCCTTTTCTCCAAATGTTTCCTGGCTGAGTGTTTGTGTTTCTGTGCTGCTGCTGCTGGATTTTTTGTTTTCTGAGTAAGTGTCTGCCTCTCCTGCTCTGTGCTCACTGCCGGGTGTGTGTGTGTGTGTCACAGGTTCTTTGGCCTGACAAGCCTCTCTGTTCCATTTCCCTGTTTCATCTGCCTGCCCTCCTTTCCTTTTTGCTGTTTTTACTGACTGGCTGCTGCTTTTAATTCTGGGCTAGGTTCTGGGGTATGGTCACAACTCCCCCTGAAAGCCCAAAGCTGGTGGAGTTCATGGTTTTTTAAAATAATTGTTAAAATATTTTAGCCTTTTTCAATGCAATGAATAGGAATTGTTCCTCCATTCAGAAATAGAACAGTGTGTAACCTAACTGCTGTGAACTCTGAACCCCACCGCCCTGGGGCTTCAGGGCAAAGTTGTGGCACAATGTGCCTTGCCCTCAAACCCACTTTGGTGCCCTCCCAGGGGGCAGATGGGGCATCCTCAAATTCACATTGTACCATATGGGGGAAATGTAAAACATGTAAAAAATTTCAAAAAATCATTTAAAGTCACAGGAGTGTCTGATTGCTTTGGGGTTTGGTGAGTGGTAGGTGCCCATGGGTTCCTACCACTCACCCTGGTATTGTGTCCATAAGTGCTCTGCATAGGGAATAATGGGCCAGTTCAAGTCTCCATTATACCCTATATAGAACCTTTTAGAACCAATTCGAGTTGGGTTCAAATTTGAACCAAACCAAAGGGCGGGGGGTGGTTCAAGCAAAACCAAAACCAAACCTACCCACCCTGGTTCAAATCTGGTTCAATTCAAACCAAACTGTCCAAGACAGTTTTGTGCACACCCCTAATACCAGCAGCCTCCTGGCTGGCATCAAGGTACGTCCCATAATGCTCCACACACTCATGCAGTGTGTTATGGGAGTTCCGGGGGCCTCCTGGCCCCCAAACCTCTCTGCTGCCAGCAGAAACCAGCAATCGTCTGGGTGGGCAATCCGCCTGTCCAACAACAAGGAGAGGATTGTCTGCCGGGGAAGTAAGCTTTTCAAGCCTTTCCTCCCCATACCCCTTCAATCCATTCTCATAGATCGTGAGAAAGAGCTCATTATGTATGCTCCTGTTCAACAGAAATTCAGCGGCTTAATCTGATGGGCACCAAAACATTTTCACGAAGGAGAAAGCTTTCTGGGAAATGTTCTTTCTTTTTCCAGAGATGGAAGATGATGGGATTTATTTCCCTGCTGATTTTTCTCTAGGCCTTTCTCCCCCCCCCCACCTTTCTTTTTCGCTTCAGGCAGAAATACACACATTGTATCTAGGCTACCCAAGGGTAAGCAACTATAAACCCTGAAAAACACTAGTAGTCAAAAAACAGTGGGAGGTAACAATATTTTAGCTTTTCACAAGAATTTCTTTGAGTATCTCAAGGAAAATTTCTCCTTTTCTTACATTTGCACAGCAGCTGTTAATCCATTTTGGTCATGGTTCAGGCTACTGTTTAGTACTGTTTTAGAGGCCATTGTCCACAATCTAAAATAGGAGCATCAGCCTGTTAATTTTCTAAAGACTATTCAATGTACTTTGGTGCTTTCAATCAAGATTCTACTGGATAGGCTGGAATGGCAAAGCATTTCGGGTTCTACACTGCAGTGGTTCCTCTCATCCCTAACTTGGGTAGCAGAGGTACCCACCATAACACCTACTGCTTTCAGTACTTTTCTAGAGTCCTATTCACACATTATCCATCCATCCATCCATCCATCCATCCATCCATCCATTCATTATATTCAATGAACATACAATCTGTGTACACTGTACACACATATTCACCTGCTGCATTCAACACATGTACAGTAGTACATATGCAATCTGTACCCCACATTTGAGGAGGCCTGGACCAAATTCACTTTTAAAATGAATAGATATAGAGTCATTAGCACAAAAAATATGCATCAGTATACATGTACAATGTAATGTGGCAGTTCACACGGTGAGTGTGAAGCACCAGATGGGGTCTGTTTGGGGAGAGAGGACTTAGCCCACTCTCCCTGCACACAAGCAGTTGCTCATTGCTCCCACGCCTGGCTGCATGGAGGTTTGGAGCTCCGGGGGAAGGGGAGTGCCGCTGTGCGGTGCCCCAGCCCCCCGAGCCCAGGAAGGCACCACATGAGTGCACGGTGCCTTCCTGGGGTCCCCCTTCCCCTCTCCCCCCCAACCCCAAGAGTGTCAGCCATGGCTGACACACAAGCAAAAGAACGAGGTTAACTGAGCACTCGCTCCATTCACGTTGTTTAGGGGTAGGTGTTTTTAGCTGGGCTAGCTGCCAGAGAACCACCAGGTTCATCTGGTGGTTCTCACTCCCATAGCCTGGTTTTGAGCAATCGTATTAATAGTGTCAATGACTGAATAAAGCTTAGAATTTCAGGTTGTTTAACAAAATAGTGATGACTATACACTCTCAAATGAGGAAATGAAGTTTTAAATACTCTGAAGTTCTTTGGTTTGGAGATATTCTTCCTATAATCTTACCCATACACTGAACTGCCTTCCTCCTGGACCAAACAAAATATTGGTATTTCAACAGCTGAGCTGAGTTGGAATCATCTTGAGCTAGAGCGACAAAATCACTGTTGCATTTTTTTTTCTTAGATCATGTCACACAGGAAAAAGAAAGAAAGGAAAGATTGTGCCATTGAGTCAGCATCAACTTCTGGCGACCACAGAGCCCTGTGGTTGTCTTGGGTAGCATACAGGAGGGATTTACCATTGCCTTCTCCCAAGCAGTATGAGATGATGCCTCTCAGCACCTTCTTATATTGCTGCTGCCCGATATAGGAGCTTCCCATATTGTGGAAAACACACTAGCGGAGATTCAAATCAACAGCCTCCTGCTCTCTAGGCAGGTTGTGTCCCCGCAATTATTCTTCCCTGTGTGTCCTCTGTTTTTTAATGATATACCAAAAAACAACAAAAACAAATTGACAGACACACACACACCTTTTTTTTTTTTTTTGCATTTATTAAGCATTTGCTGGTATATTAGCAAAGGTAAGGAAATACATCTATGAGAAACCCTGGAGTCATGAAGGTTTAGAGCCAGGGCTGAGGCAAGAAAGGGAAAGGGGACAGCAGAGATCCCATCCCTTGTCGAGAGCTCTGTCCAGTTCCATACAACAAAAGATTATCATGGGATAGCTCTGAGGCGCATTATTTGAAGGTGGCACTCTTAAATGGAGAATATTTCAGAAATAATAATTTTTCTTGACCACAGGAAGAGCAGGGACAATTTGCCTGCTTATAAAACTCTCTCTGTGTGTGTGTGTGTGTGTGTGTGTGTGTGTGTGTGTGTGTGTAGGTAGAGAATGGGGAGTTGTGTTCAGGCTCCAGTTGTGTCCTTGCAGCCCTTCTTTATGCATGTGCTTCATTAGGTTGTCAACCAGGGAAACTAACAAGAATGGTCTCTGGTTCACATGTTTGGGTCTCTTTACTTCATAGTATCAAAAGCCATGATATGTTAAAGTAGGGGTTCCCAATAGGGGGTACTAGCACCCTAGGGGCTGCTTGATTGGCTCCCGGGGTACTGAGAGCCCTCCTTCTACCCCACACTGTAGTTGCATGATTTGTTCCCCATCTGAGAATTGTCAACTTAAAGCTGATGTGTTCTCAACTATGTGTCTGGTGCAGAAGGGGAAGAAGGAGGGTTCCTTCTCTGCTCCTGACTGACTGGCTACATGTTGAAGCTCAGCATTCCCCTCCCCTCAACCTGTCTGATAGGCTTCAGAATTAGCACTCAGTATTACTCCCATTGAATGGTCTTATTAATTTCAAAAAGGCTGCTTATGAGTAACTTAGTGGGGATGTGATCCAGGGACTGTAGTAGCATCCTGCCACTTAAATTATTGCAACAACAACAAAACCAGGAATGCATTTAGCAAAACAGTGGGAATTATTTTAATGTAAATTGCCAGAGGGTACTTTCAGACATAGCGTGAAACCTCAGGTAGATGGACCTGTGGTTAATATGTGAAGCTGGGAATCATCCCTCAGATGATCGTTAACCACGGTTTCACAATCTCTGGCTTCTGGGCAGAGGGACCCCCCCTCCCTTGGTCTGCCAAGGCTACATCCCAGAAAGCTCCATACTGCATGCATCGCCATGTCAGGACGTCAGTAAATTGGCAACCATTGGCCACGATCTTCAAGGAGTTGTGCCCAGTGCAATTGAGCCTTTTCAGCATTGATCACCTGTTCCCAGCAGGGAAAATACATTTAAACCTTTTCCTTACACCATTTGCATCACTGCCCTTGCAAGAACTCTGCAGCCATACAGTTTTGCACATGCACAATTACTGATACCAGTAGTAGGGATGTGAGAACCTGTTCAATGGTTCACCTTCAAGCCAAACTGGGCCCAGTTAAGTTAAGTTCGGCTTGATCTCGACCTGAATCCCCGGGTCAGGTTGGAGATTCTAAAACTAAAGAAAACTTACTGCCTAGTCCAGCAGCCTCCAGGGGGTGCTGCTGTGGCTGTGGGGAAGGAGTGATCTTCAACTGTTCCTGCTCCCCCCACCAGCCTCACCCTGGTCTTTTTATGCTGGTTCAGAAGCAAAATCCCTGCTTCTGTGAACCATTTTGGAGGCTGCCGTGCATGCACAGTGGCCATTTGCATGCCTGGGTTGTGAACTCCCCCTAAAAAGACCAGGGGGAAGCCGGCAGGTGGAGCGGGAACCATTGGAGACCCCCTGGAAGCCTTCAGACCAGGCGGTTTTATTTTATTGAGAGAGAGAGAGAGAGAGAGAGAGAGAGAGAGAGAGAGAGAGAGAGAGAGAGAGAGAGAGTTTTTGGATCCACCCCCCTTGAGCCATGCCTGAACCAGTTTGGCCTTGAACCAAATTGGGGGCCAGCTCGACATGCATGGAACTGAACTGGGCCAGGTTTGGCCCATGCACTACCCTAGATACCAGGGGATGGTAAGAGGCATTAGTTTTCTGTTACTCCAGGAAGGGATGTAGTAGTAGTATGTTTATTGCGGTCACGGACCAGATTAACAAACAATAACAATTAATAGCATTAATAAGAAAATTCAATAATTTCAAAAGTTTACAAAATCACAAACTGTTCAAATGACTAATTCAGTAAATTACTAATACAGGAAGGGATGATGATGACTTCCTAAGAGGGGATATGTATATGAGGGAAGGCAAGCATCCTGGGGGTTGATCCACTGTGACAAAGGATGCTGTTGGACTCATAGTGATGATGACTTCCTAAGAGGGGATATGTATATGAGGGAAGGCAAGCATCCTGGGGGTTGATCCACTGTGACAAAGGATGCTGTTGGACTCATAGACCAGGCCAAACAGTCCAGGAAGCCCCAACACACCCCTGCTCTCATGTCACTTGCCCTCATGAGAGAGCCAGTCCATTGGAGGAAACTATGAGAGCCACTATGTGCTTCGGGTCTCCATGAGACTTAATGTGCTTCCGGTCTATTATTAACCAGAGATACTGAGAGACCCACATCATTGGGGACCCCTATAGTTGAATATCCTACATCATGAGCATGTAAGCTATCCAGCTATAAGGGTCCCCACTGATGCAGGACTCCCAATATCTCTGGTTAATAATAGAACTCATACTTCATACCTTCCCTTCTCCACTCAACTCTTCCAGACTTCCAAGGATCCGGTCTGCTCCATGTGTCTGAGCAGTTTCGGGTGGGGAGAGTTGGGAATGACCGGGATTGGCATTGCAGTGTATGTAAATTGGCCACCGTGGGGCATCCCAGGGCAGGGCACCCTCAGATTTGAGCAATTCCTGGCAAGCCATGTGGCTGTGTGGGGCAAAGAAACCCCAAGGATATGTGTTGTGGGGAGATCAGACAGTCAGAGGGGGCACTTGGCTCATGGCAGTTGCCAGGACCGGGAAAGGGATTGCTGCCCAGGGCTTGCATGGATCTAGCAACTGGGCTGGGTGGCAACAGCCTTCCAGCCTGCATGCATATCTCTTGATATGCATGTAATGCGAGAGCAGTCTTTGGGAGAAGGGAATGTACATCTATTGCATGTTTTATCATCACACAGGACTTTCGAGGACGTCCCTTTTGTCTCATTGGATGGTTCCACTCATGAGGTATGGCTGACACTGCATGCTTGCACCACAGGGAAAGGGGCTGTGCCCCCCTTCCCCTACAAACTGGAACAAAAAAATAGAACAAAACCACTGAAAACAACTAGGAGCTTTATTTGAACCCAAACTTTGGGTTATCCTGGACATGGTAGATTTTCCTTTGCCAGTATGCATGATACCATACCAGTCTGGGGCACCTTCAGTCTGGGGAAGCCAAGAGTTGAAGGCACTCCACTGTAGAGTTAGAGGGAGCAATACCATCCACAGGAACCTTAAAAATACAGACACTGTCCTGGCATCCAGGGAAATCAATGCCTGCTGCCCATCCAGACATCACATACAACACCTTTGAAAGCATGCCTTGCTGAGCAGCCATGCTAGGTCAGGTGTGTAATTAATGAAAGGGTTCCTTGCGCGTGTGCCCCCTCCCCTTCCCTGGATGGAAGCTGTCAGCATATTTTGTATGGTAGTTCCAAGTAAAAGTCCTGCATGCCTGGCAATGCACCAAGTTGTGTGTTGCAGGTTGCTCAAGAAATCCAATCCAATGTACAGACACAGACACTAGATGTTGTCTCTTTCTTTATATGACTGGAGCACAGGAAGGTTGCCATGGCCAGGGTTTCTGAAGATTTATGTATGAGGTTGGAACATTGGTATTTCTGCTAAGTGCCATGGTATCACACACACACACACACCCTCAACAGTCTGGCACATGTACTAATTGTGCGAAAACAATCTAGTTCAATTTCTGGTTTTACTGGGGCTTCATGTGTTTGTACACATATCTCTGAAGTCCTGAATTGCTGTGCCCACCTTGTCATCCCATCCTTTTTGTGCAGATAGACAGAGGGGGGCATAAGACACAGGAGAACATGGCTGTCTCTAATGTGGTTATTTCCTATAATTGGATGGATGCTAGAGGTGTGGCATCTCTGTTGCCAAGCAATGGCAAGAGGAGTATGGAGACTGTGGAGGGTGGGGCAACAGCTCTTAGGCAGCCAGTGAGAAACACAGCTGGCATATAGCTGACCCATTTCTGGGCTGCTCTAAAAAAATCCAGATTACGGCTATGACAGAATTCAGACAAAATGGTCCTTTGGAACTTGAGGTTTCAGTAGTGAAACTCACTACAAACTGAAGGTTCAAATTCAGGTTTAGGGTCAAAAACCAAGCTGTGGTTGTGTGACAAAACTGCAATGTCATGCATTTGGATGGCCACAGACTCAAACCTCTGGCATGTTTACCTCTGGTTTGGTGTTATGTCTGAATGTGACCATTTAATTCAATCTATACTCTGTACATAGGATCCTTGCACAACAGGGACTGATAGTTGGTTTCCACTTTACCACTCCTGTTTTAGACTTTCCACCCTCTTTTCTAAATAAAGACTAAAAAGCAGGGCACTTTTAACTTTTTTTTAACTTTTCATCTGTATGTCCTATTTAGACCCTGGCAACCTGCCAGCAACATGAAATATGTGGGGGAAACAATGTTTTCAAAAACCTCCTCTTTCCCTTCTTTTCTTTTCTGTCTCGGTGCTTTGTCTTTTTAGTGTGTGCTCTTTTTTTATTTCAGTGTGCCCCTTTTAAATGCTAATGTCTGAAGATTGAAGAAGCGTCTGTTATACATATGATGTCACTTTTGTGTAAATACTATTATACTTTTCAGATTTTTAGAACCTTTGGAAGCAAAATGCACACTGAAACCCTCCCTTTGTGTCCATATCATAGTAAAAATATGGGGGACTGAAAAGAGCTCATTCTTTCTGTTGCAAGAAAATTGATTTAAAATTGGCTAAAAATTAACTCTCAGGCTCTGCTGTTAGGGGGTAGCTGGATGAGGCATGAAAGTGCCAAAGTTAAGAAGCTGTGCTCAGGGGTGCAGAGATAACCCTTGAGGAACAACTCCATGCAATTTTTTGTCCAGGAAGAGGAAAGGCACGTGGGGGGAGAAAAATATGTTTTGGAGACTGAAGATATGGGCAATTAGGTTTGGTGTGGGAAGTTCAATAAAATGAGGGTGAAACTCCTCAAGTTCTTAGGAGAGGTTCTGCATCACTGAAGAGGACATAAGTCCAGATATAAAGTCCCAAATTCTTGGCAGAACCATCCTGCTTGAACCAAGAAGGTAGGAGTAAATGCAATGTTATATCATGAAAGTGTAATCCATAACTACCTAGTCTCAGTCACCTAGCTATGAGCAAGTTTGGATGAGATGTCTGAGCCTGCCCCACCCTCCAACACAGAATCTAAATACCCTATTAAATTATATTTGGACCCTTCCTCCATGAGATTAGGAGAAGGAGAATGACACACTCTAGGTGGGTGGGGAGTGGGGCATGCTTGTGCACATCCCTAATTGCATGAGGCAGGGCTGGCTCAGATGTATCACTCGGATTGGCCCCATGTGTTTCAACAAGGCCCTAGTCTAGACATGAAGTAGACCGAGCAGCAGAATGCTGAAATGGTCAAGCAGACTACACTATATCAGACTGCATTTTTAACATGCCCCTAAAATAAAAAATTCCTGCAAATAGAAAACCAGCTCTGCAGGTAGAGGACTGGCCTAGAACCTTTGTCCCTTTGGTGCTAGTTATCTATTGGCAGGGACCTTCATTGTAAGTAGGGGACATTCAAAGTGGTAGCCCTCAACTGTAGTCTGATGTGCTCCAGTCCATTCTATTACCCAATCCCATCCTTCTTGAGCTTCATGTCTGGACCCAGTCATAGGCACTGCTGAGACTGGATTTATGTTTCTTGTTTCTGCCCTTCTCCACACAGCCCACTTGGTATCAACATGGCAGGGAAGTACGAAGCTTCAGAAGTATGAAGCTTCAATGTTGTTTATAAATGTCTAACCAGTAGCAGCCAGTGAGGGTGCCAGTGGAGGGGTGGCAAGAGGCACCTTTAAGAGTAAATGAACTGGTGCTTACCTCCACTCTCGCCTGCACCTGAAAGCTGCTCGGAGAAGCACCGTGCTGCCCATCACCACCTGCAGTGGGGGATCACCTCCATCACTCACCATCTAGGGTCCATCTAAGGCTGATCTAATATTGTCGACTGGCAGCAGTTCTAGACTGGGATCTTTTCCAATCTGGGGATCTTTCCCAACCCTTTCTGGAGATGCCAGCAGCAGACACTCTATCACTGAGCTATAGCCCAATTCTCAGTGACTGCCATTGATAACCTTTTGCTCTTGTCTGATCTTCTGAAAGGAATTTCCCTCAGAAGTTATTTTTTAAACTGGATCTGATGCATGCATATCTCACAGGTGATGCTATACCTCTGAGAGTGCTAGACAGAATAGTTTAGATTGTTTCAGATCAGGTGCTCTAACCTGAGACTGTTGCTAAGTAAATGATATACAGTAGATGTGATGTGGCACACAGATATTTTGCCAGGCAACTCATATCATTCTTAAAACAACTGCACCAGCACCAGAGTAGGAAATACTAATACCAAACATAAGAGCAAGTTTGAAACTGGAGCAGCTATTGTGACAGAATCCTGCATTAGGCTAGGATCTGAACTGAGAAGTATCTTAACCTTCATCAGATTTCATAAACATGCAAACATTATTGTTGTTATGGGGTAACTCTGTATACCACATTGGCCAGGCTTGGTAACCATGGCAGACAGGTACACAGAAGTATTTACTGTGGGAGGAGCATCCATTATGCTTTGCTCTCCTCCTCCTCCTCCTGTTCTCTTGTTTGATCTTCACACTTACTTGCTTTTTTGTCCTTGCTGGTAGGAAAGGGGCAATGGAGCCCGGTTTTATAGGCAATGATGACTGGCTGATATGGAACTTCTTATTTTGAAAGGTCAAAAGTGAAATGACTAGGAATGAGCGCCAAGGTCAAGAAGAGGTTCCTTCCTCTTGAGAACAGGTGATAGTGACTTTTTCCTGTGTCCAGTGGTGACACAAGGGTCAGATAACATTGTTATTGGTTAAGGGATAGTCATTGCTAGGTGAGATTGCTCCAAAGTTGCCATTATGGTGAACTTTGAATGCACCCTGACCAAATAGGTCACCTACGAAACATATTGAAGGGTTTCACAAGGGGCAGTCATTGCTAGGTGCCAAGAGGTAAAAATGCTGAACCTTTTTGCAAATTTGCCATTATGGTGAACTTTGAATGTATCCTGACTCACAAGTCAACCAAACAAAACTTGAAGATGCAAACCAAGTCCTAGAAGAATATATTTCACTCATATGGTGGGTGTTTTGCAAGTTAACTAACTTGGGGTATGACTGTACCCCTAATGGGGCATGCTTGTACCCCAGCAGTTCTTTGATCATGGAGGCTAAATCATTTATGGTAATAACCTGCTCTTGCATGTTTTGTTTACTTGGGTGTCACTGACAATGTCCTAAATGGATAGCATTTTAGAATTAAGAATCAACAATTAATTAATGTTTTGAGCCTCTAGGGGCACAGAAATACCCCATGACAGCCAGTGAGGGTTAAAAAAGAATGAACATGCAACAGGCAAAGTAAGGCAACACTAATTGTATTTAATAAGCAAACCAGTATAAACCTAACACAGCAGGATGACATTCTGGTGGTTCTTCTTGTGCAATATACTGATATTAAAAACAACAGTAGGAGTTTCACAACCATACTATGGCAAGCAATTAGACACTTTTTCAACAGTTTCCAGGTAGTTTTCCCATTGCATGCTTTCATGATTACTTCAGTTATTTTTATTGACATTGCTGTGCATTTAATTAATGCAATACTTATCTCCAACAAAATGTTCTCAGTAACATTTGAGCAAAATGCATATAGATGAAGCACCCCATGTAGGACGATGCAGAAGCCTGGGGATGGATTCTTATTTATTTTTATAGGTGATTTTGCTTGCTGTTTATCATGGTAGTGGTGGAGATATTGTGGATGGCTAAGAAGGCATTTTCAGGGATTGAATCTATTGTTCTCTGTGCAATCAACTAATTTCCAGAGCCACAGTGTTCGCTCATCCTAAATGTATTGTCAAATGGGATTACTGAATGCTGTGATATGTGGCTATTTATGGCCTTCTTTTCAATTACCCACTGAAGCTCATTTCATT
This sequence comes from Hemicordylus capensis, assembly GCF_027244095.1. Lineage (NCBI taxonomy): Eukaryota > Metazoa > Chordata > Lepidosauria > Squamata > Cordylidae > Hemicordylus > Hemicordylus capensis. Next base: position 115,739,043 of record NC_069658.1, on the reverse strand, counting down.
CTCTTTATAGCCGTATTCCCCTTTCCCTATACAAATGCATAGCTGGGAATAAATAGCTTGCACTGTGGCATTCATGGTTTTTGAAGAACTACCATCTGTTGCTTCATCCCTTGGGAATGGCAGCCCTGTAGAACACATGCAAGTCAGCTTGGCAGGATTCCTTGCATGGGTTACAGATCCAGTTGTAACACACAGGAGAGGCTGAATGCAGCAAGATCACTGCTATAAAGTGACCATTCGTTCATAGAAGGAAGTAAACATAGGCAGACTGAAGAAGGACCACTGAGTTTAGTAGCATACAATAGGGGATCGCAGAAAATTAACCATCATCATCATCAGTAGCAGCAGTATCATCATCATCATCGTACTTACTATTAACATTTGAATATTTATTGTATATTAAATACAGTTATTATTATACTATTTCTAATTCATATTTAGTGCATGATCCAGTTGCTCTTTGCATCCTACTTCTGCAACCCTCCCAAACTGCACTCATGTGTCCACCTAATGTAAGGAACTGCATTGAGTCTTTAAATACATATCATTATTGTATTATATAACAAGAAAAATAATAAGAATAAGAACATAACCTAGTCAAAGTGAAGCACTTTTAAGGCCACTGATTTCCATGACAGAAGATGAAGCCTATTTTAAAGTTCAAAGGAGCCCAGAGCAGTGTATTACATACGTAGGTTTCTCCTCACAACAACCCCTGTGACATAGGTTAGGCTGAGAGATAAGTGGCTAGCCCAGAGTCACTCAGCAAGTATCGTGGCTGAATGGGGATTTGAACTCGGGTCTCCCCTGTCCTAGTCCAGCACTCTAACCACTACATCATGCTGGCTCTCTACAAAAATATAAAAAGTAATACTTTTAAACCCTGCATGAATCTGCCCTTGGGTAAGACTATATATATAAAATAAGACTTCATAATAAATTTTAAAAAGGAAAATAGAGACAACTTTGCAACATGACAAGAGGCACACGTGAAATGCTAATGTAGAGGAGCCCTACAATTTAATGGTTATCTATTCTTCAATTAAGCATATAAATGTCTGCCACACCCTGTGTTAGATCAAGGATATATTTAGCTCAGTGCTATGTACTATGATTTCTGATAGCTCCCTAGAATCTCTATTAGAGGCCTTTTTCTGACCCTGCTACCTGATATCTTCATTGGAGAAACCAGTTGACATCCAGACCAATGAAGTACATGTGCAGAGCATGCTACATCCCAGAGTATAGCAGTGTGGTTTTTGCATTTGTGGTGATGGGAAGGTGATTTTTGTTGACCTTCCCTTCCTTGAAGTACTCTGTGCTACCTGAAAATATATCCCCATGGGTCATGTGTCTCATGGAGACATATTTTTGGGTGGCACAGATTGCCTTTTCTGGCAGAAGGGGACATCAGTGAAAATCTCACCCCCAGGCGAGAGCCTATGCTGCTTTAGTTTTGAATGGAGCATGCAGCACACATATTTCCTCTGCTGCCTGGTGCTTTGTTAATCTTGACATCAGTCACAAGATTTCAAAATTTCACAATCCTATATATACAAAATATGTCCTCTCCACTAGGGATGTGCGGTTCGGTTCGGATCCGGACCGGTTCGTCCGAACCGGTCCGGATCCGGCGGCTCGATCCCGGACCGAATCGGGCCCTCCCGGGGACCGAGCCGGACCGAATTCGAGCCGGTTCGGTACCGAACCGGCTCGGGTTTCCCGAACCGGTTCGGGAATGAAATTGAGTCTCACTCAGTGTCTCTTTAAAGTGTGTCCTCCATTTTGTGTCTCCTTCCCGAAACTTTTGCTCCTCCTTGCATCCATTTTGTGATGCTATTTCCAGGCATTGTATTGGCTGCGCTATTGATCCTTGATTGGCCAGAATGAGTCCTTTGGTCTGGTAGGCTGCTTGGCTGTTGCACTGTTGAGAGCTGGCACCCTGTTGGCCGTGGGGGGAGTGCAAAGGTGGGGGCTCCCAAAGGAGGGAATTTCAAACCTATATAAACCCAAGCCTCTTCTCTGGAAACTTCTCTTGGCTGCAGTTGTGGGATCATCTCTGAGACCTGCTTGCCCTTTGCTGGCTGCTCTGGTGTCTCTGTGAGTCCTGACTGTGTCCTGTGTCTCTCTGTGTGTGCTCTGTCTAATCCTTTGTCCACCTGCCCTTTGTGACTCTCTGTGTGTCTCCTCTCTCTGTCTGTCTCTTGTCTGTATACTGTGTGTTACTTCACTTTACTTTCTTCTTAATTTCCCCCAATTTTCCCTGTTCCTTGTCTGTCTGCTTTTCTCCCCCCCCTCCCCCCCTTTCCCTTCTCATCCTTTGGGCCTACCCTCCCCCTCCCCCACTCCCACCCACTGCATCCTCATTGCTTTAAATCTTCTTCCATTAATTATTGCTCTTTGTCCTGCCTTGTTGTTGTCCAACTTTTTGATTTTCACATTGCATTCCATTGGTTTCAGTTATATATTGCTTGCTGGTTTTGCTTAAATTGTACCATTTTGTTTGTTTCTGCTGACTGCTGCTGCCCTGCGAGTTGGTTCCCTGAATCCCTCCCCCCCACCCCCAGAGGATTCTGTTGTTGTTTCTTGTTGTCCCATATAATCAGTTTTGGTTCCCTGCTCCAAACTTGCCCCTCCAAGTCCAACCACACCCCACCCCAACCCCACCCCATCCAGCCTTCTCCCAAGTTTGCTGCTGCCAAACCGAGTCCAGTTTTCTTTGCTTGGTTCCACTTATTCATTTGCTATTATTAATTTGCAGCAATTGTGGTTTCATTGTCTCTGTTCACTTAGTGGCCCCCCTCAGAGTCTGTGTTTGGTTCCCCCTCCCCACACCCCCACCCCCAAGTTTTTTCTGCTGGTTATAGTCTTTCTTTTAATTTTTTTTTAAACTTCTGGCTTGTGTTCTCTTGATATATATTGCTTTATATATTTTGCTACCCTCCTCCTCCTCCTCCCCCCCCTGCCTGCCCCCCCCACCCTCCCTCCTCCCAGACCCTACCCTAGCCCAGGCCCAGCTCCTCCCCCAACCACCCCATCCAGCCTAATCGCTGCTGCTGCCCGAGTTGTTCCAGTTTCTCCTTTGCTGTTTGTTGTTGCCCCCTCCCCTTCCCCCCAACACCCCTCTGCCACACACTAGCCCCCAACCACACACACCCTCTCTGCTCCCCCCACCCCACCTCTTTTCCTCCTTGCCCCTGACTCTCTCCACTTACCCCAGGCCCCCTGCCACACACTAGCCCCAACCACACACACCCTCTCTGCTCCCCCCACCCCACCTCTTTTTCTCCTTGCCCCCGACTCTCTCCACTTACCCCAGGCCCCCTGCCACACACTAGCCCCCAACCACACACAGCCTCTCTGCTCCCCCCACCCCACCTCTTTTCCTCCTTGCCCCCGACTCTCTCCACTTACCCCAGGCCCCCTGCCACACACTAGCCCCAACCACACACACCCTCTCTGCTCCCCCCACCCCACCTCTTTTTCTCCTTGCCCCCGACTCTCTCCACTTACCCCAGGCCCCCTGCCACACACTAGCCCCCAACCACACACACCCTCTCTGCTCCCCCCACCCCACCTCTTTTTCTCCTTGCCCCCGACTCTCTCCACTTACCCCAGGCCCCCTGCCACACACTAGCCCCCAACCACACACAGCCTCTCTGCTCCCCCCACCCCACCTCTTTTCCTCCTTGCCCCCGACTCTCTCCACTTACCCCAGGCCCCCTGCCACACACTAGCCCCAACCACACACACCCTCTCTGCTCCCCCCACCCCACCTCTTTTTCTCCTTGCCCCCGACTCTCTCCACTTACCCCAGGCCCCCTGCCACACACTAGCCCCCAACCACACACACCCTCTCTGCTCCCCCCACCCCACCTCTTTTTCTCCTTGCCCCCGACTCTCTCCACTTACCCCAGGCCCCCTGCCACACACTAGCCCCCAACCACACACACCCTCTCTGCTCCCCCCACCCCACCTCTTTTCCTCCTTGCCCCCGACTCTCTCCACTTACCCCAGGCCCCCTGCCACACACTAGCCCCCAACCACACACACCCTCTCTGCTCCCCCCACCTCTTTGGACCGCTGCTACTGCTGTGTCCTCCCCCCACACCTGAATCCCCCCTCCCTGCTGCGCTGCGCTTCTCCTCTCTCCTCTTTCTCTCTATCATCTCTCTTTCTCCTCTCTCTCTCTTTCTTTTCTCTCTCTCTCCTCTCTTTCTCTTTGTCCCTGCCCCCCCTCTCTTTTCTCTCTCTCTTAGTCTTTTCTCTCTCTGCTCCCCTTCACTTTCCACCTCCTCTCCCACAGCTGCAGCCGCACACAGTAGCCTACCCACCTGGCGGCTGCCATCGGTTTTTTTTTTCTTTTTATAGTTTTTGGTTGATTTTGTCTCTGCTTGGGGGTGAGTTGAGCGACACAAATAGTGTTGTCTCCTCACTTCTGCCCCTCCATCGTTGTTGAACTACCCCGGTTGCCTGTGTGCCTCGTGTGGCCGCCCTGCTGTGTCTCAGCCCAGGGTGGCTGGCTGGCGGCGGCGAATCCGTGACCAGCAGTGAGTGGCAGGAGAAGGACCGGAAGAAGAGGGGTTAGTGCGTGTGCGATTGTGCACCTTTTGTTGCCCCTTTCTCTCCCTAGCTGGCGGTTTTAAATAGGGACACCCCTATTCTGAAATGCATTTGGGTGTGGGGAGGAGGGAGGGAACCTTGGAGAGGAGATGTACTGTTGTAAAACTTGTGTCTTCATGCCCATGCCCAGTAAAGAAATTGCTGCTGTGTGTTGCGTTGCATTGCATGCGTCTTGCAGGTGGTTTTTGAACAGGTGCCTTCCAGAGTGCTTCCTTGCCTCTGGGGCAGTCTGAGTGGGGTCCAGGGTTCTGATGCGATGCTGCCACTACATGCTGGGCCCATGCCATGCCAGAGTGCTTCCTTGCCTCTGGGGCAGTCTGAGTGGGGTCCTGGCTGGGCTCTGATGCTGCCACTACATGCTGGGCCCATGCCATGCCAGAGTGCTTCCTTGCCTCTGGGGCAGTCTGAGTGGGGTCCTGGCTGGGCTCTGATGCTGCCACTACATGCTGGGCCAATACACACGTATGATGATGATCATGATGTTCAATCCATGAGGCTGCCATCAAGTGTTTGCTGCTGCTTGCTTGCCATGGCATTGGGCAGGCAGAGTCACAGAGTGGGTGGGTTCAACCTCTGTGTTGGTGTGACTGGGTTCTGGTTTTGGTTGTGTGCAATTTAGAGTCACTAAATAGGCTGCATTGAGTTTGATGCTCCCCCCACAGGAGCATTACTTGAGAACCACCCCCCAGAACCCACACTTTGTGTTCCAGTTCACTAAATAAGGGTTTCCTCCTTTGATCTGCAGGTTCCCAAGCGTTGACTGCATCCCTCCCCCACCCCCGGTAGGTGCTGTGCCCTCCCCCCATCCACTCTCCCCCCCCCAAAAAGCTAAAAACTTGCCACCCACACCACAACTACTCCACCCAACTGCCCGTGCCACCCTCCCACACCGGGGTTCCACCCTTTAACCCCCTATTTTTCTAAAAAAAAACCCTCCCAGACCCATCTCCCCAATTGGCTTGGTGGTTGACTCCCAAATTCAAAAAGGACACCCTCCCCCTCACTTCGATTGGCTTCCCCCCCCATATCAAAAAGTCTTCCTTTCCCCCCAATTGGCTTCCTTTTTTGAAAACAAACTTCCCCCCCGCCGCCTCCAAATCAGCTGCCTTTTTTTTGGCCCCTAAGCCCCTCCAAATTATTTTTTTGACCCTGTCTGGCCTTCCTCCTAAAGTCTCCCTCCTTCTGACCTAGCAGCATGTCTGAGCGCCGTGTGGCGGGCAGGGCTCGCTCAAGGCTGGCAGGCAGAGGTGGGAGAGGCCAGGTGCGGGGTGCGCCTGCGGCACGGGGAGGGAGAGGACGCGGGGAGCCTGAGGACACCCCAGTTCTCCCCATTGGAGAATTCTTTGCTCCGGCCCCATCTTTGGTGCGCAGGATTCAGTTCCCCACGCCTGCTGCCGCCAATCGCGGCAGAGGCAGAGGCACTGTTAGGGCTGTGGCGGGTCCCTCCTCGCCGGCGGCACCAGGTGCTGCTGAGCTACCGCCAGTTGTTGAGGTGGAGGAGACTGTGGAGTTGGAAGAGCAGGTAGAGGGCGGTGAGGACCGTGCGGCTGGCAGCGATGCAGCCAGGTTCTCCCTCCCTCTGGGGCCCCTTCCCCCTATCCTTTCGCCGCTCAGTGGGGCCCCCCCTCGTGAAGCCCGACACTCTGGTGGGGAGCGGTCTGGCGAGGTGGTGGAGGAGAGGCCTGCCTCTCCGATGCCAGTTGAGCCGGGCCCTTCCTCCGCTGTGGAGGGCGGAAGGGGCGGGTTGGGTGGCAGCAGTGGGCAGGCAGCGGCGGCCGCCCCCCCCCTAGGACTGCAGCCACCCTGCGAGAAACGGCCTAGGACGGCGCCCAGGGCGCAGGAGGCCAAGGGCAGTGGTGCATGGGTGCATTTTGAGGTCCCTCAAGATGCCCCATTCCACGCCCGCTGTGTCCACTGCAGGATGCTTGTCAGCCGTGGAAGGGACCCTGCGCACCTGGGTACGACGCCTATGTGGAGACACCTAGAGCGTCACCACCCAGGTCTCAGGGGACAGGCTGGCAGCGCTAGTGCGCCTTGTGCATCTGCCACTAGGGCGGGCAGCGGCAGTGTGCCAGCCAGCAGGCAGGCTACACTGCCCGTCCAGCGGTGGACGCAGTCCTCGGGCAGCCAGCGTATTGTTCGCGTGGACCATCATCACCTCACCCGCCTCATAGGGGAGATGATTTCCACCGATGACCAGCCGTTTCAGGTGGTCGAGAACAACGGCTTCCGCCGTATTCTCCAATACCTGGCTCCCGAATACGTCATCCCCTCAAGGACGACGTTCAGCCGGAACGTGGTCCCCTCCCTGTACCGCCGGTGCAGGGAGCTCGTGTCGGCCGAGCTGCGTGCAGCTCCGGCCGGGACAAGCGTGCATTTCACGACTGACCTCTGGACCAGTGTCAGTGGGATGCACGCTTCTTTCCTGGCCCTCACTGCCCACTGGTGGGGACCGGAGAGTGAGGGGACCTCCGCGGGCGATGCTTCCGGGTCCGGCGCGGCTCCCGATGCACTACGGCACAGGTGGGCCGTCCTGCACGTGGAGACGATGGACACGAGGCACACCGCGGAGGAGGTGGCGGCCGTACTCGACCGCCAGATAGAGGAGTGGATTGGCGGGTGTCCACACCTCTCCCGCGGCTTCATTGTCACCGACAATGGAGCCAACGTTACCGCCGCTGTCGAGACAGTCATGGACTGTGTGAACATACGGTGTATGGCACACACGCTCCATCTGACCGTCAGGGACGCCCTTGGCCTTAAGGAGCTGAGGGCGTCCCAGGAGAAGGGGGCCCGCCCCATCGCAGGTGCTGTTGCTGCCACGGCTACGCTTGTGGATAAGTCCCGCAAGCTGGCCGCCCACTTCCACCGCAGCGAGAAGTCCAGGAGACTGCTTCGCCAGAAGCAGGATGACCTTGGCCTTCCTCGCCATCTCATCCCTACGGATGTGGAGACGCGGTGGAACTCCACCTTCCTCCTGTTCCAGCGCCTGTTGGAGCAGGAGAGAGCCCTTGTCGCCCTGGCGAGGGACGAGTCCTTGGATGTCTGCGACTTCTCGAACGCAGAGTGGAAGCAGATGTCCGAGGCGGTGTCGGCACTCGAGCCCTTCCAGCTTGCCACGAAGGGCTTGTGTGGCGACACCACTCCCTTGAGCCAAGCGCTGCCCACAGCTGTTGGTCTCGAGAAGCTGATGGGTGGACTCCATATCTCTCTGACCACGCCAGAGGGTCGTGCTCTGGCTGGGAGGCTGAGGTCTGGGGTTGACAAGCGGCTCGTTGATGTGCTGGGAGACAGGGAGGAGTATGTCCTCGCTTGTCTCTGTCACCCAGCCCTCAAGGGCAATGCCGTGAGTGCCGACGACTTGCCCAGGTGGAAGGGCATCCTGGTCGAGAAGGTTAGGGAGGAGGAGGCCGCTAGGGCCCGCAGAGACCAGGGTGTTGGTAGTGGTGCGGGGGCAGCCCTCGCAGCCCAACCCGCACCCAGCAGCAGCATGGGCGGCCAGCCGGCGTCAGCTTCCCCTTCCCCTCCCTCTTCCCAGTCCAGCAGCGCGGCATCCCAGGCGGCGCCATCGCAGCAGCCATTTGCTACCGACTCGAGATCCGCCCAGTGGTTTCAGCGGTTCTGCTATGGCGCCATGCCTGGTATGCGGGAGGCTCGACCTGCCAGGCCCCCCTCCAGTGCTGAGCAATGCGTTGCGCAGTACTTGGAGGAGCCTGTGGAGGGAGACGGCGTGGACTGCGCACAGTTCTGGGCGAGCCGCCGCCAAGTCTGGCCGGACCTGGCGGTGGTGGCTGTGCGCCTCCTCTCCTGCCCCCCAACCAGTGTCCAGAGCGAGCGGGTGTTTTCACGTGCCGGGGACGTGGTGACACCCTCTCGCTCCCGCTTGGACCCTGGTCTGGTGGAGCAGCTGGTCTTCCTTAAGGTGAACCTCCCCCTGTTGGGCTACCCCAAGCTGCAGTTTGAGACGGGCGAGTGATTACCGTGGGTTGCCCCATGGTTGGTCACCTGCCTGGCTCGAACTCTGTGCTTATCCCTACCCTCCCCCCTTCCACCTCTAGCTGAGCTGACGTGACAGATGCTGAGCCGTGCCAGCCAGTCGCAGCGTGTAGTGTGCCCACACAGAGATGCAGTTGTAGTAGTAGTTGTAGTGCTGCGACTGGCCAGATGTTTACAATGCCCACGCCCACCTAAAAAGAAACCCAATGCTGACCAGCACAGGCCCTTTATCTATCCACCTGTCAGCATTTGGGGACCTGGCGTGGGCACGGCACACCCCCCCAAAGTAGCACAGCCCACGGAGTACTAGACTTAGCGGCAGCGGCGGGTATACGTTCAAAAATGCAGTGTAGATATGTAAATACTGTATGTAAATAAACATGTAAATAATTTTTTCTTTAAAAACCCCATGTCACAATCAAGCCTCAAAATTATGCAAAAGAAAGAAAAAAAGGTGACAAAGGGAGAACAAAATGATGAATGCCAAATGAATTGATTTTATTGAAAATGTCACCAGAAATCATGTGTGGGGGGCTTGGTTTACATGGAGAAGATGATTGGGTGATTTTTTGAAATGAAACGAATGAATTATTATCATCTTATGTTCATCTTGATTGTGGTCACTGTTGATGTTGGCTGATGGCAAAAAACCCAAAACCATCAGAATAGCAATGAACTGGCTGCCAACACAACATATTGATTGATAACTGTGCAGGGGGGGAATTGGGTCTGTGTGTGTGTGTGTGGTGCAGGCTCAGTCTGTCTCTTCCTGTTGTGTGTCTGTCTGTCTGTCTGTCTGTGTGAATGGATGCCTAGCACTGTCTCTGTGTGTGGATGCTTTCTGTGTGTAGTGTGGTGTGTGTCTGTCTACATGTTTTTTTTCCTCCCCCCCATGCCTCCCTCCATCCTTCCCCTCTCATCCTCTCCCCTTCCTCTTCACCACCTTCCATCCTCCCTCCCTTCCAGCCCACCACCGCCTCACCTGCCCCCAACCCCGGTCTGGCAGATGATGAGAGTCTGGTCTCTCCCACCGAAGCACACACGTGAGCACGTGTGTGCACAAATATGTGGCTGACCAACTCTGAGCCGGACCCTCCCCCCTTCAATCCCCTCTACATCCCTCTCCCCCTCCCCTTTCCTCCCCCCTGCCTCCCAGCCTCCCTCCCTGCCTCCCTCCCCCCTCCTAGCTAGCAGCGCACACATACACACACAAAACACCTGTGGTGGCAAACACCACCAGCACACATGCACTCACACTGGTGCCACCACCTCTGCCTTGGGCCTCTGTGTCCTTGAGCAGATATGTGGTGGTGGACCAGAGAAGCATTTCTTTCCAGCAAGGCAAAAGGCATGCACTCACTGCACACACACACACACACACACACACGAAGAGGTGAAGACGAGAAGAGGCAACTTCTAGAACCAGCAGCAGCAGGTGAGTGTCGTGTAATTGTGTTGCTTCCCAAGGCCACTGCCCATGCTCAATGCTCAGTCTGCTGAAACTAAAGAACTAGCTACAATCACCCTTCCTCACATGCAGCTCAGCTCAGCTCAGCTCAGCTGCACAGCACACTGACTAACTAGACACTACAGCTGGTGGTAGAAAAAACAGAAGTCTAGATTCTAGAAGATGTCCTGGTGGATTTTAAACTTTCAAATCTGTGCTAGGATTGCCTCGCCCGCCTCCTCCTCCTCCTCCTCCTCCTCCTCCTCCTCCTCCTCCTCCTCCTGCCTGTAATTGTGCCCTCTCCCCTTGCAGTTGCGCCGTCGTGATGGGTTGGTGATGTGCGTGCGTCGTCTACTTGTTAGCTCTCTCCTCCTCATGTTGGCTGGGCTTGCCAGGCACTGGCTGGCAGCAGCTGTTGGCTGTGTGCTAGGCTCAGGCTGTGGCGCGCGTGACTGGACTGGGAATGTTATTGTAGCGGCAACACTGGTTGTGGTGGTAGCAGTAGTAGCTGTTGTTGTTGCTGGGCTGGTGGCTGCTGGCCTGTGCTGACTCTGCGCACTTGGTCTGGTCTGGTCTGGTCATTGGGATGCAGATGTAGGGTGTGTGTGCATCATCCATGGGGAGCATCAGAGCAGAGCAGAGCAGGTTGGCTGGCTTCTGTCTGTCGGGCCTAGTCAGTGGCAGGCACTGAGTGAGGCGGTGGTTCCTTTGGGCATCACGTCACCCATCATGCAGAGCGGCAGGTCTGCTGCTCTGCTGCTCCGCCTCCTGCTTCTTCTCTGTGTGTGCTGCTCTTGTGCTTAGTGTGCTGCTCCGCTGCTGCTGCTGTGCTGGCAGGCAGCACAGCAGTGGCCTTTTTGTTAGATCAGAGAGTGGGTGTTGTCTCTCTGAGTGTCCTCCTCTTACTTGCTTGGATAGGAGTGGTGGTAGTAGGTAGGCATTAAGATGGACTGACTAGGTGTTACGTGTTAGGGCGCCCAGAGAGAGGGGCCAAAAAGATGGGGTGGCAATTGTTGGGTTGCTCCTAGTATTATTGGTGAATTTCTGAAGAAAATTTTTTTTCCATTGGCTAGAATGGGGGTTCGGGGCTGCCCCAGACCCGCCTCTGTGGGGTGGCAGCACCGCCAAAGTGGGTCCGGGGCCATGGCAAAAATGCCCTCAGTCCCTCCCAGCAATCCCCGTAGAGATAGGAGTGATGGTTCTGTTGTTTTTCTGAGGTGTTCTGAGTGAGTGTGGATTCTGTGATAGCAAATGAGAGTGGATTCATGGTGTCTCATTGGAAATCTCATAAGCTATCATAGAATCTACACTCAGAATACCTCAGAAAAACAACAGAACCATCACTCCTATCTCTACGGGGATTGCTGGGAGGGACTGAGGGCATTTTTGCCATGGCCCCGGACCCACTTTGGGGGTGCTGCCACCCCACAGAGGTGGGTCTGGGGCAGCCCCGAACCCCCATTCTAGCCAATGGGAAAAAAAAATTTCTTCAGAAATTCACCAATAATACTAGGAGCCACCAATTGCCTTGGGATTTTTGGGGTGGAGGACACCCATGGGTGGCTACCACCCACCCCAGCTTTTTTGCCCCTAAGGGCTCCACATTGTGAGTTATGGGCAAAAATTTATTTTTTGAAAAAAATTTGTAAAAAATCAGAGGAAGGTCCAATCGACTTGAAATTTGGGTGGCAGGTAGAACACAATGTCCCCTTCAAAACCAGCCACTTTTTGTGATCCGAACCGGTTCGGTTCGGATCCGAACCGGTTCGAAACCGAACCGGACCGGGGGGGTGGTCTGGCAAAACCAAAACCGAACCACCCCGGTCCGGTCCGGACCCGGTTCGGACCCGAACCGAACCGGGAGAACCGGTTTTATGCACATCCCTACTCTCCACCTCCATATTCTTTACCTAAGGAACCTTAATCCTGTTCTCAGCATCAGTTAGGCACATGTATGTATTCTTATTTGTACAAATCAGACTTTTCTGTGTTCTCAGTTGTTTTGGAAAAGCAAGATGGAGGTGTCATGGAGAAAAGTGACAGGATTGGTGACAATGAGCCATTTGGAGTGATGAGAGTCTTTACATAGTAGAGCGCCACTCACTGTTTTCTAACGCATGAGAGTTACTATGCCCATGCTTTCAAGTTTGCCTACAAGTAGATGGCCATTGAAATTCAGGAAAGACAGCTATGTAAGTGCTATAATCAAAGCAATTTTTCATGAAGCTGCTAAGGGTAGCACAGAAGAAGATAAACAGGAGGACAGATTGATGGTAATTATTTGACAGAATTGTCTAACTTAAAATAAGTCAGTTGAACTCATTGGTAAAGGGGCCTTTTTGTAATGTAATCATGGAATTCTTATCTGTAAAGATTTGGGCTAAATACAAATGTCAGGGAAAGCCTTTGATATCGTTGGTCCTGCTTGAGGGCAAAACGATGTAGAAGTGATCTTCTGGTGTTGGAAGGGATTTAAGAGATCATATAGCATGAATCACCTGTTGCTCAGACATAATACATCTTATGTTTGATGACCAGTGTGTGATAGCACTGGTTCATGAGACTATGTGGTGGGATACCTGTAATGCGTTTTGCTCTGCAATAGAAAATAATTGTTTCAACAAGACCACTCCTAGGGGCATAGTACTGACCATTTGTTGAAGCAACCAAGGAATCACATTCAGTCCATATAATCCTGTTCTCACTGACAGACCAAAGAATCTGGATTTAGAGAGAGATCAAGATCAAGATAGCCACCTAATGGTGTAGTGGGGAAATAACTTGCCTAGGGAGCAACAGGTTGCTGGTTCGAATCCCCGCTGGTATGTTTCTCAGACTATGGGAAACACCTATAATGGGCAGCAGAGATACAGGAAGTGTTGGAAATTCTCTGTGGTGAGAGAATCCCTTTCTCAATATAGCAGAGTGCACAGAGGCACAAACACAGCGGTAGATTAGTTAGGCATGCGTGTGTGCTGAGAGTAATGTAACTTGGAGCCAATTCCTAGTTTCAAATCAATATAAAAGGCATTTATTAAGGAACTCCATTCTAGATAGGAAAGTGAGGATTTAGGATCTCTAATCTATCTATCTAAGTGGATGCAGATGGATTCTCCATCTTCTCTGCACAAATGGTGCAGGGAAAGAACCTTGCCATGTTGCAAGGTAGGCAGCCAGGTAGCAAGAGAGAGAGGAAGGAGAAAGTCCCTGAGATTAGCAATCTACACATCAAAGGGATAGCATCAGAGCAGTGGAGAGGTGATGACCAATGTCTTGACCCTCTAGCCCTCTGACTTACTAGTCTGTCCTCCACTGTCTGAGGCAAGAGACAGTGCAAAGTCCTTTAACTTTCCAACAGGAAGAAGCTGAAAGGCATCATCTCACACTGTGTGGGAGGAGGCAATGGTAAACCCCTCCTGTATTATACCAAAGAAAACCATATGGCTCTGTGGTCACCAGGAGTCAACACCAACTCGATGGCACAGCTTTACCTTTATAGATACAGATATAGACACCGATCCCAGGCCCATCCCAAGCTTAATGCTAGGTGTGACCTTGAACCAAATGAGCCAAACCTAGTTTACAGTAATCCAGGGTTTTAACCCTACATAATTTATAAAAAACATTGTTTTAAATTATGTAAGGTATATAATGTCAGCATATGACACATAGTCCCTGACAAAATGAGAACATTATGTGCTATGGAACATAGGAAGCTGCCATATGTCCAGGAAGCTGCTAGGTCCATCTAGCTCAGTATTGTCTACACAGACTAGTAGCAGTTTCTACAGCGTTGCAGGCAGGATTCTCTCTCAGCCCTGTCTTGGGGATGCTAGGGTGGGAACTTGGAACCTTCTGCATGCAAGCATGCAGGTGCTCTTTCCAGAGTGGCTCCATCCCCTGAGGGGAATATCTTACGGTGCTCACACATCAAGTCTCCCATTCAAATGCAACCAGGGCAGACACTGCTTAGCAAAGGGGACAATTCTTGCTTGCTATCACAAGACCAGCTCTCCTCTGTGCATAACCAGGACAATGCACTATTACTACTTAGGGCTGCTCATCCAGTACAAGAAGAGGACATTCATTTTTATATGGGTTAGGAACATAGGAAACTGTCATATACTGAGTCAGACCATTGGTCTATCTAGCTCAGTATTGTCTTCACAGACTGGCAGCAGCTTCTCCAAGGTTGCAGGCAGGAATCTCTCTCAGCCCTATCCTGGAGAAGCCAGGGAAGGAACTTGAAACCTTCTGCTCTTCCCAGAGCGGCTTCATCCCCTGAGGGAAATATCTTGCAGTGCTCACACATCAAGTCTCCCATTCAGATGCAACCAGGGCAGACCCTGCTTAGCTATGGAGACAAGTCATGCTTGCTACCACAAGGCCAGCTCAGAAGACTCAGCAGTGGCAGCTACTACAACAACCAGGAAATCTCCAGTCTGAGCTGTGTTGCTGTGGCTTTAATGTGTGATTTTTCTAGGGCCAGCACTCCTGGGGATTGGGATTCCAAACTTGGAAAACAAGTCACTATAAGAGGGTAGAGAATGATGAGAAAAAAGGAACTGCCCTGTCTTTGCAGATAAGTAGAGGGGTGAGTTTATTTCGTGGTGTGTGTGTGTGGTGCTTGTTAAAGCTCCACCATTTAATCCAGGCTCCAATCCAGTATTGGTAATGTGAGTGATTTATTTACAAGATTATATAAAGTTTGCAAGTCCTAGACCAGTCCTGTACTTCTCATTGGCCAAAATATGAGGGGGAAGAAAAAGTCTGGACAATAGTTAAGGGGATCAGTGCACAATTAATTTCCTGCACCTGAATAAAACACACATTTCAAGATGAAATACATAGTATTTATAAATTTGATCAACTAATAGAGAGGATATGAATAGGAATGGTGTAGTTATCCTTGCTTCCACCCATCATAGGGCATTTAATTTTAATTTTTAATTTAAAAACATTTTATTTTTTCATTTTTAAAAATTTCTTTAATTTTTTAAAAATATATATTTTATTTTATTTTATTTTTTGTTGTAATTTTTTAAAACCAGATTTGTTTTTATACTTTTTAGCTCAATATTTTAATGTGTCTTTTTTATAATCATGTTTTTAAATTTTATTGTGAGCCGCCTTGGGATTTTCTTAATGAAAGTTGGGGTATAAATTTAACAATAAAAATAGATAGATAGATAGATAGATAGATAGATAGATAGATAGATAGATAGATAGACAGACAAATAAAATCATGGCATGGCAACTTCTTGTTAGGGTTTGAAAATAGTGATTGTATGAGCATTGTTTAATGGTTCATGGATACTATTTTTATTGTGACTTAGTGTTGTTGAAAGGATATACAAGAGTTGATTGTGGGATAAGGGGAGAACTCACAGGAAATGTAGAACTGACTTCAATGTATTGGTAGGGTAAAGACCAGTGTTCATGATCTGGAAATATCAAACTCTTTAAAAAATCATAGCAGATGTGCATGTAGTATCATAGAAAGGTATCAGTAACCCACTCAAAGTCTCCAGATGTGGATTTAGCTCAAAGAGCCGCCAATCTCATCAAAGAGAATCCATAGAAGAAAAGGGTGGAGCAGATGGCAGGTTTTCTTCTGCATAAAAATGGAATGCGTGTGCGCACACACACACACATTTTGCAGCTCATCTTGCAGGATAATAATAACAATGGTCTGCAAGAGTATTGGGGAAAATCTGTGTAATTGGGGTGCGGGCATTAAGAAAGGAACCTGAAATGGTGTTAAATGCGCAGATTTACATGTAAAGCTGGGTCCTCAATTATACAGTGAATGAACTGTTATTATATCTCTGATTTTGTCACTGGAATAAGATTTTGTGAAACAATTGCAAACCTTAGGTGCAGATGTCAGCAAACTGAATCAATAGCCTATTCCCAAATTATTTGTGAATTATTCTGGTGCTTTGAATCGAAATGCTCATTTGTATTTTTTAAAAACTGACGCATTTTGCTTACAGAGCCCAACATTTTGGGTTACTGACCTGGACATGGAACATTCAGGTTCCAGTCTAACTCTGGTTTTAGGAAACTAGACTCATGGGATTGAAACTGGGGTCAACATATGCAGATACAAATTTCTGTGTCAAAAGACATATCAAGACAGTTCAATGCAGTCTAGATGAGCAATGGAGCCCCATCACTTGGCCCATAACAATTACTCCTACAGTACTAACAAATCTCCTCTCCAGAGTGCAGCATTAGGACATTCCCCCTCTGATTGGACTGGTTGGATAACTAACAAGGGGGGAGGGGTACTTTGAATAAGTTCCCATTATGTGAACAACTGGCTATGGGATGAGGAACACAAACAAGCCCTGTAACTGCATGGGCTCCTGCTTTATATTTGAAGGAGATAATAAAAATGTTTTAATATTAATGTTCATGCAAAACAAATCAATGGGGTCATGGATGGTATCATGATGGATTTATATCTAAAGAAGGCATGTTCATGAATATTTTAACACCCTTTCCTAGATTACATGATTCACTGTTTGCCTTCCAAGGTCAAACCCATGGATCTGTAGACATTACATGACCCCTTTCTTTGACATATTAACTTAAGAGCCCTTCTGCAAAACATATGTAATAATTAAATATAAATGACTTTAAAATATCCTTGGGATCATTCTAATGAAGCAATCACACAGAGAGCAAAGATTAATCTGGTTCCCCTAACTGCTAACATGTTTCCAAGGGAATGTACATATTAGGAATTGCCATTTTGCTGTATTGATGGCCTTCTAATGACCCAAGATGATTATGATACTGTTGTTGTAGCAATATAAACTTTCAGCAGCTCTATGCTGTCTTTCAGACAGCTGAGCACTGACCCTGATCTGCTTCCTGCATGTTGGATTCAGAATGAAAAGACGAAAGAATTATATTTTAATCTATCGTGCAGCCATTTAAAAATTGAATAGATTTTTTTATTCTTGTAGGCAAGTATTTAAAGGTAGGAGGCATATCATTACCCTTGACTGTTCCTATTTATGTTGTTCATAACAAAGATGAATACAATCTTCCAGGAAGTGCAATTGGGTTCTCTTTGATTTCAGCCTGACCTGAAATGGCATTCTGTTTTTCTTCTGAAAATAAAAACATTACAAGAGCGGCGCAGGATGAAATCTTGCACAGCAACAGGGAGCTATGGCATTAGAGCATGTTATTAACGATTTGTCAAATGAAAAGCAGTCCCCATTCTGAGTGGCAGAAGAGTGGCTGCTAACTACTTGTAAACAAATAACTAATTTTCTAGCACAGCAGGCTTGTAGTGGCCGCACAATCCATGTACAATTTATCTAGTCTAGCAGCAACTGTATAAGCTATTCATTTTAATAGTGCCATTTTAAACAGCAGCCTCTCTGGCGAGCAGCTCTTTTGTGAGAAGCCTGGCTCCACCTCTGGATGAATAACTTACAAATGTGGCATCGCCTGCAGCTGTGAGCTACTGTCAGATAGATTTCATTGCATATATGAATGCAGCTGGAGGGATAGCATCCATGAATGGAAAATTTGCCCCAGCTTAATATGAGAACCAGCCCAGTTCAAAGAATCATAGTTCCAAAGGGGGAAAAATGTGGGTGTCATGCCACTATCTTATAAAGAAAATTATTATTATTATTATTATTATTATTATTATTATTAATAATTTGATTTCTATACCGCCCTTCCAAAAATTGCTCAGGGCGGTTTACACACAGAGAAATAATAAATAAATAAGATGGCTCCCTGTCCTCAAAGGGCTCACATTCTGAAAAGAAACACAAGATAGGCACCAGCAACCGACACTGGAGGTACTGTGCTGGGGTGCATAGGGCCAGTTACTCTCCCCCTGCTAAATAAAGAGAATCACCATGGTAAAAGGTGCCTCTTTGCCCAGTTAGTAGGGGATCTGCTTTTTAAGAACATATATTCTGTGGAATTGTTTTAATTAAATGAGCCGACATACTGCACAAAGTTCCAGCTGACACAGTGTGCAAATTCCATGAGCATTGTAATGCACTGTGCATGCAGTCACACAAATGTGCGCTTGAGAAAATGCAAACATTGTGCAACTGCAGTTGGGTGATAGTACGGCCATTATTTCCAATGTCTGTGCTATCGTGCAACTGTGTTGTGCACTATTTGTGTTTGCATAAGAGTGCACTTGAGCAACTCTGTACATGTTACATTACAATGTGTTCTGAACTTTGCACAGTATGCCTGTCACCGTTTTTAGTCACGGTGAGCTCTTACAATGATGCAGGTTTTAAACTTCCATAAATAAGTAATTACCTTGATTCAGTTATATGTTTGGGGTGTAGGAGTCCTTATGCACACACAGTGACAGCTCACCCATTCAGAATGAATGACTTCTGAAGGAGCCAATCTGCTTACGCATTTCTTTTCAGCCAATGGATCAACTTCCTTTATGAAATCAATCAGAACTGCTGAACATCAGAGGGCTATTGGGGCAAGTGTCAGCATATTCTTCCATATATTTGAAAATCTGTCCCTGAAAATCCTGTTCTATGCATCCAAGTCCCTATCATGCTTGACTAGATTAAATTTCCTAAGGAAAATAAGGAAGAATAAGGAAGATATCTTAGAGAGCGCCTTCTTTTACATGACCCCCACCGCACGTTAAGGTCATCTGGGGAGGTCCGTCTCCAGTTACCATCGGTTTGTTTGGTGGCGACTCAGAGGCGGGCCTTCTCTGTAGCTGCTCCTGGGCTGTGGAATGCACTCCCAGCAGAAACTCGTAATCTTAATTCCTGACTGACCTTCAAGAGAGCCCTTAAAACCCATCTATTTGGCCTGGCCTTTCAGGTTTTTAATTAGTTTTAATTGTTTTAATGTTAAACTGGTTTTCAGGGTTTTAATTGTTTTGATAGTTTAATTGTTTTTTAAGATGTTTTTAAATTGTTGTTTATATCTGTATTTCTGTTTTAATTGTTTTTAATGATTTCTGTTTTTAATTGTAAACCGCCCTGAGCCAGCTCGGAAGGGCGGTATAAAAATAGAATAAATAAATAAAATAAATCAATAAGAATAGATATTCAATGAGAGAAATATTTTCTGACCTGCCTGCAATCATCGCTTTCTCTATCATTTCCCATCTTCTCTATTCTGCTGTTGGTTCTGTGCTGTATGCTCTTGTCTGATACTGTAGAGTAATTTATCAATTGACCGAAGAACAGATGTTCCCATATGTACTCCCATTTCCCATTTTTTTCTGTGCAGGTATTTCTCATGGACAGAAAAGCTAAGATCCACAGCTTATCTCATAATAACCTTGAGAAATGCAATTATTTTAGGGGTGTGCACAAAACCTGTTTGCCCAGTCCAGTTTGAGTCTGAACCAGACTCGAACTGAACCGGGCATGTTTGGTTTTGTGTCCCCTGAACAGACCCCTGGCTCAGCTCAATTTCAAACTGGTTCAGGGGTTCTAGGGTTAATTTTTTTAAGGACTCACTGCCAGGTCTGAGGGTACTGCCATGGCTGCTGGGGTGGTGGTGTCTCTCCCATCTACCCTTCCCCAGCCATCTTCCCCTGCTCTTTAAAATGGTTTTGGACCATTTGGGGGTTATTCTGGCCTTTCCTCCTGTGGTGGTGGTCATTTTGGAGGCCACTGCATATGTGACCTGGCCCTCCAGGCCACACAGATGGCCAAGGCACATGTGCAGCGGCCTCCAAAATGGCCACCACCAGAGAAAGGGCTGGAACCACTCCAAAATGGGACAAAACAGCCCTCTAAAGAGTGGAGCCGGCCAGCAGCCAGCCAGCAGGGGTAGTCCCTCACAGCCGTGGCAGTACCCCAGACCCGGAAGTGAGTCCTTAAAACAATTTTATTTAAACTTTAGAACCCCTGAACCGGTTTGAACCAGGAGGAGAGGGAGATGGCAAAGACCCCCTCCCACGGCCACGACAGCACCCCCAGACTAGGCAGTCAGTCCTTAAAAAATTGTTTTTACCTTAGAATCCCCAAACCGGCTTCGAGCTGGCCTGGGGGCGGGGATTCAGCTCAAGAGTGAGCCAAACTGGGCCCAGTCCAGCTCGAAGGCGAGCCCTCAAGCTAGCCCAGCTCGAACCAGCTCGACCTTGAGCCGGTTGGCACATCCCTAAATTATTTTACATTCATTGGTTCATCAGTACTGGAAACTATTTGTACTGTGAACACCTTCAACACAGATATAGTAACATAGATGCAATACAAGACTACATCAGAGTGGCTACCGGGACAGTTCTCTCCACAATAGATATATCCTTAGTGGCTAGTTTATTTAAGACTCTTTTGTAATAGGAGATTGGCATACACAATTCAACTGTTCCTTCTCTGTTTTCACCATTAGTGCTACCTGCTGATGTTTCCTTAGGGCCTTTATTATTTTTCTTAACAGAATAGTCTATTAGACTGTGGAATTGTTTCCCAAGAGAGATGGTAGAAAGTTGAACCATTAAAACTAGGCTGGAGAAAACACTCAAAAGATATACTGTGGAGAACTATCAATCCTACCATGGGAGAGAAATGAACAACTCAGCCTAATATGTATCTCTCCTTTGGTCTGTTATATGTTAGGCCCTTAAGCTGAGGCATTGAATCCCTAATGACACCAGGATATATATATGATAGAGAGGATTTATTATGGTCTTCAACCAGCATAAAGTACAACAGATTTAGAGACAGTTTAAATGTAGTAACATTCAGCAGCAAATTAAAAGTTTTACTAATAACATTTCAGAGGTGTGGTTTGGAGTGGGTGGGACAAGAGGCTTAGCTCCTTTGCTGGAGAGAGAGAAAAGAAGAAACTGGCATCAATATCAGATAAAACAAGAGGTGAATCTCAAAAGGTACTGAAGGGAGTCATAATGTCTGACATGACAGGCAGCCCTCTGGTGGATGGAAGAGACTCACCTGGGCAGAACTTCAATGGCAGCCCCAACGGTGTAGTGATAGGGCTGCAGCAGATATCTTCAAACTGCTTCCAGACAGCAGCACTGCACCACTGCCCATAAGTAGCTGAAGGCATTCTGCAGCAGCCCCATCACTACACTGTCAGGGCTGCATTAGAAGTTCCACAGCAGCCCTAATGGAGCCCTACCGTTGATGGGGGAGTGCCCTTCATGTCAGCCACCATTAATTTGCAAATGTGCTTCAGTTTCTTCCCCCATTCGGATGGGCTGTGATCCTGAATATGCCTATATAAGACTTGTTTCCAGCTTGAGGATTGTATTGCTATTCCAAATGGCCATAGAAATGCATTTGGATGGATGAGGATTTTAGACTGCTATGCAGACCTTTGAATCAAAACATAATACAAATGCTTATACTTTCAAATGTCTGTTGAAGGATAGGTGGGAGCAATCATCTCTAAGAAATATCAGTGGCCTTATAACAGCTTATTGGGAAATAGAGCAACTCAAGATCCCGGAATCTCAGTGTTTACAGGTCCCAATCTTAACCTCAGTCCCTTTATAACTAAACTGTCCTTCAGAATAACCATTATGGTATATTGAAATGGGCAGATATCTTTCACATAGCCCTGTAGGCCTTGGTTGAAACCACTGTCATTTTTATTGGCTTTACATTGCCTGCTTTGTTTTGTTTTATACACTCACCTTGAGCTTATTTTTAATGAAAGGCAGTATATACACAGAAAGAAACATAATTGTATTATTATCTTTTATGGCCATAGAAATGCATGCGGGTGCATGGGAAGCCTTTACACCACTCTGCAGGCTTTAAAATAAAACCACGCAAATCCATGTTTTCTGAATGGCCATAGAAATACATTGGAATCTGTTGGGATGCTCAACAATTTCTGTAAGCAACACCAGGAACCCTACACTTAATACTTATACTTGAACTTTGGACTTCATGGCCAGAAGGCCATCAAAATAAATTTGCCTAGGTTCAGGGGGCTGAACGTTCATCTGTATGAATCATATATCCCCCATGTCCTCAGAAATGGTTTGCCCTTCCAAATGGCCATGGAGATGAGTGGAGATGGGTAGAGAGTCTGCAAAACTGCTCAAGATGCTCAAGTGTGGTCACAGGTTGTCTGAAAACAAACCTGGCTGTGTCTCAGTACTTAACAGCTTCTCCTCTACACACTGCACATCACCTTTTCCAAGCTCAGAAATATAAGTTGCAGAGATTCATCATGCACACCTTAACTATGATATGAGAATTACAATCTCCAAATTCCTCTCCAGCCCAAATTTTAATCCAAGCTGGAGAAAAAATCCCCCTCCTATTCCCTTCCACCCATTCAGCCCCTTTCTCCCCACCAGTTCTCCAAAGTGAAATGAAGCAGCACACCAAGTGTTAGAGGAGAAAGGGAAGAGAGAGCTCCTTTCCTTCCTGTCATTTGCTGCGGCTTGCTGTCAGAGCACCAACTCACAAAAGGTGAGGGAGAGGGCTTGGGGGCTCAGATGTAGGTGTTGGGGGAACTCTAGACACATGGGTATGAAGAAGCTGAAAGCGTGGGGAAGGTGGCCTCAGTTTGAAGCAGGGATGTGCAGGGAACTCCCTGAGAAATGTCCTTTGTGTTGTAGAAATTCCTTGGCTTTTCTTGAAAATTCTCAAGTTAGATTTGGGATGAATATGCCACAAAGTATTATCAAAATCCTCATGGAGAATATATGAGCTGGGAAATTCCAAGAATATCCTGCTGGACTTCCAAATATTCTCAGAATACTATGTGCATAATTCTCACACTGTGGCTTCATTTGCAAATGAAAAGTTAATCTGCACCTTTTTGCAAATCAATTACCAGTTTAGCAACAAGGATCAGCATCTCTGAAAAAGACACTTCTCTTCTTTGATATGCTCTCTCTGGAAAAGGCAGTTTGTTTTAAGGTATGGATGTAAGAATGTATATTTTTATTAATCAATTTGATTTTTGATTAATCTGAGCATGGAATTGGCACAATGTTGAAAAGGGACATTGGACATGGATTATTTTCCCACTACTCTGAAGACTGTGGCATGGCCATGCTCACATTTATGCAAAGAGAATGGTACCTTACAACACTAAAATACCATTGTTTCCCTGTGGGTCCCCAGCTGTGACTAGACTGTAATGCCCATCATGCTATCATCCATTGCAGCAGGGCATGATGGGATCTAGAATCCAACACTAAGGCAGGCCAAAATTTGGCAGCCATACTCCAGGTCAGGCATGGGGTGGCCATCTTGAGGCTCACCAGCTGTGGCTGGACTCCAGTGCCCATCACCCTATCTTCCATCACAGCAGGGCATGATGAGATTCAGAGTCCAACACCTGCAGGAGGGACAAAGTTGGGTAGCCATGCTCCAGGTCAGGGATGGGATGGCCATCCTGAGGCCCGTTGGCTATGGCTGGACTCCAATGCCCATCACTCTGTCATCCTTCACAGCAGGGCATGATGGGAGCTACAGCCCAACATGTGCAGGTGGGTCAGTTGGGCATCCTACCTCACAGGGTTGTTGTGTATGTAGTATGCTCCTTCTTCAGTGTGTCAGCCCCTCAGATGTCTGTGGACTGCTGTCTTCTTGTATGTAGCTCTGATATTCCTGCCCCTTTATATGGAAAGGGTCTGTTAGGTCTCCAGTTTTCTGTTGGTAATCTGCTGGAAGGGATCGGAGTAGTGAGAGAACTGAAAGGAATTGCAAAGGGAATTATATAACATTGTGATAAATAACATCTGAAATACCTGGGGGAGGTAAATGTAAGGTCATTACAAGAAAATTTTATCATTTAAAAACAGTGTATTAAATAAGATATAACAGTTTGTGTTTTTGTGCAGAAGCAGTCACAGAATTGATGCACTGCAGAGGAGAAAACCTTTGGTATGCAGAATTCACCTTAATCTCTCTTGGAAGATTGACCACATTGTAAATATCAGCAAGTCAATGGCAGAAAAAGGGTGATGTTTTCTTAGAGGTGGCCACCTAATGGTGCAGCGGGCAAATGACCTGACTAGCAAGCATGAGGTTGCCGGTTCAAATCCCTGCTGGTATGTTTCCCAGAGCAGCGATACAGGAACGATGCTGAAAGGCATAATCTCATGCTGCGCAGGAGATGGCAATGGTAAACCCCTTCCGTACTCTACCAAAGGAAACCACATGACGCTGTGGCCGCCAGGAGTCAACACCAACTTGATGGCACACTTTATGTATTTTAGAAGTGGGGGATAGAGAAGAAATAAGAATTCCACTAAGTCAATTCACACAACAGGTACAATGCACACCATGTTTTGTGACTTTCTTTTTTATTATAATTGTGGTGCAAGCCACCATGAATTCTCCCCACTGCACAAGTAAAAATGAAATAATCTTATTTTCTTAAAGCAAGTTACTTTCAGAAAAATGGAAATGTGTGGCAGCTTCCACAGGACAGTTGCAGGGCAGCAAAGGCAGAGCTCTTGAAATGAATTGTTCTCTCAATATGCAAGCAAATGGAGGGGCCTCATTTTCAATGGTGACATGTTCTTTCACCGAGCTGAGTCAGGTGGTACAAAGCAGGGGCGTAGCTATAATTGAACAAAAGAGTTCAAAGAACACGGGGCCCCAGCTCCTGAGGGCCCTCCAGCAACATCCCTCCCTATTTTCTTCATTGTCTTCCTCACTCTGGGGGGCCACCCAAGAGAGGGATGAACACGGGCCCCCTCTCCCCTAGCTACGCCCCTGGTACAAAGCAAAAGACACAAAAAACTGGAGGCTTTACCAACAGCCTCCTTCCATATCAAGAAGCAAGCATATCACAGCTACATAGGAACAGAAAACAGGCCACAGACATCTGAGTTGCTGTCACCTTGAAGACGGAGCATACTTCATATTCAACAAGCCTGTGAGGTAGGCTGCCCAACCTTGGCCTGCCTGCATGTGTTGGACTCCGAATCCCATCATACCTTCCTGCAATGGTGATAGGCTTCGATGATAGGGTGATAAACTTCGGAGTCCAGCCACAGCTGTTGAGCCTCAGGATGGACACCCCACCCCTGACCTGGAGCATGGCTGCCTAACTTTGGCCCGCCTGTAGGTGTTGTACTTTGTCACTTATCATGCCCTGTTGTGATGGACGATAGTGAAATTTAGTTGGAGTCCAGCCACAGCCCATGAGCCTCAGGATCTACACCTGACCTGGAGCATGGTTGCCTAACTTTGGCCCACATGCAGGAGTTGTACTCTCTCCCCCATCATGCTGTGCTGTGATGGACTATAGCACGATGCTTGTTGGAATCCAGCCACAGCTGGAGAGCCTTACCTAGGATGGCCATCCCACCCCTGACCTGGAGCATGGCTGCCCAATGTTGTCCTGCCTGCTAGTGTTGGACTCCAAATCCCATCATAACCTGCTGTGAGGGATCATAGGGCAATGGGCATCAGAGTACAGCCACAGCTGGTGAGCCTCAGGATGGCCACCCCACCCATGTCCTGGAGTATCACTGCCCATCTTTGGCCCAGCTGCAGGTGTTGTACTCTGCTTCCCATCATGCCCTGCTGCAATGAACTATAATGCCATGGTTGTTGGAATCCAGCCACAGCCTAAGGATGGATCGCTTCAGGTCTGTAGCAAATGAGAGTGGATTCATGGTTTGTCATGGTTTTTGTCATGGTTGGCACCCTCTATGCACTACACCACCACTCACTCTGGGCCACCCCAGCACCACCAAGTGCAGTTATGGGGCTGCTGAAACCTCCTTTATTCCATATGGAGATAAACCTTAAAGACACGTAAACTTCAACAAATCACAAAAAATCAGCCCTGTGCCCAATTCCTTTGAAATAATTCTGGTAGCTTCCTTGCCCCCATTGGGCACTACCACCCACCACACTCCACTCTGGGCCACTCCTTTCCCCCTGATGTGAAGCAATACATTTGCTAGAATCCCTATTATTCCCTATGGGAGGAATAAAAAAATGAAAAAGAACTTCAAAAATTCACAAATAACCTCAGGAGTCTCCGATTGCTTTGCCATTCTGTGGGTGGTAGGCACCCCTGGGTGCCTACTGCCCACCCCAGCTTTTTGCCCCTAGGTACTCCACATAGGGAATAATGGACAATAATAATAAAATTTCAAAAATTCATTTAAAAATCATAGGAGTGTCCCATGGGTGCCTACCACCCAACCCAGTTTTGGAGGCTCAAACTAGTTTGAACCAGTTCAAACCGGTTCAAAACTGTTTGAACCAGGTTAAAATTTGAACCGAACCAAAGTGAGGTTCAAGCAAAACCAAAACCAAATCTCCCCACCCCATTTTGAACCCGGTTCGAAATCAAACCAAACTGAGCAAAACAGTTTTGTGCACATCCCTAATGGCCACCCCCACCCCTGACCTGCAGCATGGTAAAATACAGGCGGGATTTACCATTGCCTCCTCCCACGCAGTATGAGATGATGACTTTCAGCATGTTCCTGTATTACTGCCTCCTGCTATGGTACCAGTGGGGATTCAAACTGGCAACCTTCTGCTTGTTAGTCAAGCATTGCGAAACAGCCTTTTAAAGAGAAGGCATGACTCTATCTTCCCTGCTAAGAGAAAATTCCTGGTGCTGAGCTGGTAATTGCTGGTATTAATCAGCATTTATTCATATGTAAAAGAAGACAGATTTAACCTTTCACAGAACCATCTTTGTACCCTGAAGCAATTGGATATTTAGAATTCGAATGATTGCTGTCTGAGAATATCCATGGTTGAGAATTTACTGATGCAGTTTTATTCTTTTAGCAGTTCCTTCCTGCTGCAGGTGCTGAATATTTTATTTTGGGAGGGATTGAATGGCAAAGTATGCTTTTCCAAGTCTATCTCAGATGTTTCACCTCAGAAGAAGCCCTGAAAGTCACTTCAAATTTCATTTTGTGTCAAATTTCAGTGCCAGTCATGAGTTACATAGCAGCACACCAGATGTTAGAGAAGAAAGTGGGGAGAGCCCTTAGAAGTAAGTCCTAGATAATGCATGTGAACCCACAGGAATAATACTGCTATATGAATGCTAAGCAGAGGTGCTCCTACCCCTGGACTTCGGGGCCAAAGCCCAGGGCCTCCATAGCCCCTGGGGGCCCGTCAAATCCTCTTTAGTCTTTGCCAGGTAGTGTGTTTGCCTGGCCGAGCATGATGATGCTTAATTTGCAGGGGAGGGGGGCCTCCAAAGGCTTTTAGGTCCAGGCTCCAAAATTACCTAGGTGTAACTCTGATGCTAAGTAGTGATGCTTGGGACCAGTGGTGGCCGGTGAGGATGACACGGGGGTGGGGGTGGCCGCAAGAGGCACCTTTAAAAATAAATTAGAAGGTGCTCACCAGTGGTGGTGCTGCTGCACTTGCAAGTTGTGCTCTGCCTGGCATCCCACATGGCCTTGGTGTTGGTCTGGCACTCCTCTGGCCTCTTTGCATATGCAGAATCCATTTGCATAGTCAGCATGGTGTTGCTGTCCACATACATGGCCTCCATGCAGGCCAGGGGAGTGCCAGAGCCACACCAACAACATGCGGGATGCCGGACAGAGAGTAGGCAAAAAATAAAATAAACAAAAACCTCCCCACCCCAGGCTAACTGGGTGAAAAGGAAAAATTACTACTCAGTCCCAGACAGGTGCCTGAGGATGAGACACCAGCAGGTGGGACTGTACTTTTAAAGCTGCCTCCAACCTGCCCTAATTGGCTACACAATATGCACAACCACAATGGATGGCCATGGCCCATGTCTTATTTCTTCCAGACCCCAGGCACATCACCACCAAATGCTTGGCATGTGGCAGGGGAAACAGACTTGGATTGAATTGGTTTGAATTGCGGCCAGTTCCATATCATTTTGACCATCAAGGCTCATCTCACCATTTCCCCAGTCATGGCCCATCTCACCACTCTCCCAACCCTAGTGTTGAACATACTGGGAAGTATCAGGTCAGGCTTTCCTTTATTTTTGTTCCCAGCAATAAGGCAGCAGTGTTTGCTGTGGTGGGTTTGACTTTTTTAAAGACTTGGTTATCCACAGGCATCTAGCCTCTGACTTCCACCTTAACAGACTTTTTTCCTTCTTCCCCTACAGTTCCTGTGTGGGAAAGGCAGAGTATATTTTGGGAACTATAGATTTTTCAGGGGCTGGTGGCGCTACAGATTTCATTACATTTGTGATGTCTGCACAGCTAGCAATTTCTTGCTCTCACTATGAATGGCAAAAGCGTGCTCTGTATTGCATTTAAAAAACAAAAAACAAACACCTAGAGAATAAGACGATACATGCAGTACAAGCATTGGAAGTTTTAAAAAGCAATGCTATGCATATTTCTTGAGCAGCCCAATTGAACTCAGCTGGGCTTAATTCTGACTAAATATGCCTGTGGTCACACTGTTAGAAACTCAGCCATCATATTTTGTTGCATCTGGACAAGTGAAGCAGAGAACAAAGATTTTGATATGGTAATGTTTGCCAGTATGTAAGAATGGTACAAGAGCACCCTACATTGTTTTGTTATCTGTGTGATGAAAAGCCAGATGATGCACTGGTAAGGAATACTGCTTTATAGACTTTTAAAAAGTGAATTTGTTGATTGTATTTTACTGTGATTGACAAAGGTGTTGATTTTCATCAAGATGTAAGATCTGGACACATATCAGTTCCTGGCTGTTCATAAGAGTGGCTAATGTACACTGGTTGTTTTGCTTCTGAAGTTGAGAATGCAAATGGCTCTGGAGGCTCTGGAACAAACTCCCTGCTTTTGTAAGTGCTTCTCCATCTCTAGGGGTTTTTAAAAGAGAGCACAAGATGCTTTTATTCCATCAATCCTTCCTTCCATCAGCTGTAAGTTGGGTTTTATGCTTGCTGTTATTTCTGTCTAATTGCTTGTTTCTAACTGTTGTGCACAATGTTGTGCACAATGAGATGTGCACACATTGATTTTTGCTATTTGATTTGTGGTCGAATCAAATCAGCCAGATTCTATTTGAACTCAAAACCAATCAGATTCTATTCAAGTTGGATTAGATTCAATTTGGATTTGAATGGATTCGGCTGACTTTTAAATGTCCAGAGAACACCAAAATGGGGTGGTGGGTAAGGCCCCATGGGTACCACCTACCGACCAAATTTCAAGGTGGTGGGGTACTTGGTTGATTTTTTAAATGGATTTTTTAGTTTTTAGTGATTTTTGTATCCTCTATAATAAGATGCCTGTGTCCGTCCGTGGACACCCAGGCGTGTGTCCATGCCTCCCTCGGCCGTTCTGGGCATGCGTGGAGTGCATGTCCAGAACGCGCCGAGGGAGACACGACCGCCAGCACCAGGCGGCCATGTTGGACGGCCAGAAGCGGCCGCCACGAAGAAGCCGGGAAAGCCCAGCAAAGCCAGGGAAGAGGCGGCGGGGGAAACTGGCCGAGGCACAGCCGAGGTGGCGGTGGAGCCATGGCCAAGGCCTGGCTGCGCTGCCGAAGCCGGGTGGGGGGAAGAGGCGGTGGGGGAAGCCGGCTGAGGTGGTGGCGGAACCGCCGCCGAGGCCTGGCAGTGCCGCCGAAGCCGGGCGGGGGGGAAACTTTGGGGCCCTTGCCCGGCTGGGGAGATCGTCCGTGGCATGGAGGCGGGCAACAGCGGCGGGAGGGGGAATGGTGGCGGGGGCCCGGAGCTCACAACTGCACTAGCGCCCGTTATTTAACGGGCCGAAAATCACTAGTATCACCATAAACCATTACACCGTAGGGAATAATGGGGATTTGAAGCAGCCCCATTACTGACCATGGGTTGTGCCAAGGTGGTAAAAAGTGGTTTGGGGGTTAGGGCACTATGGGTGCTAACTACCCACCAACCAGCAAGGGAGTGGGGTACTCAGTTTATTTTTATTTTTTAAAGGAATTTTTGAATAGTTTAGACTCTTTGGTGTGTTGAGACTTTTTATCATAATGAATCCTATGAAGATTCATTACACACCAAAGAGTCTAAACAATTCAAAAATTTCTAAACATAAACTGAGTACCCCACTGCCTTGTGGGTTGATGGGTCATTGGCACATGGGTTGCCACTAATTCTTCCTCATCTACAAGGCAGTGGGGTACTCAGTTCATCTTTTAGGAATTTTTGAATTGTTTACACTCTTTGTATATAATGAATCCTTATAGGGATTCATTATGAGGAAAAGTCATAACGCACCAAAGAGTCTAAACACTTCCCCCAAAAAATTCCAGCAGTTGAGCAGAATAGTTTTGCTCCATAATTCCACTTCTACAAGGGCTAAAGCTTACCTTAAAAAAGAAAGAAAAAAGAAAGCTGGGAATCTAGGGGAATGAATAAGCTGAATCTTGAATCAATTTGAATTGAATCTGGGGAGATTAGATTCAATCTTGAAGTTGGCCAGGGGTGACTGGGCAGATTTGTTTTGAGGTTGGATCACTCAGATCAACCAGATTCAAGTCATATTGATTCAACCTTGATTCACACATCCTTATTTTTATTTTTTTATTTTTAAAAAAATTAAATTGTTTTAATGTTTGGTTTTAATTCTGGTCTTGTTGTTTATTTATAAACTGCCATGAGACATTTGTATGAGATGGTATATAAATGTAATAAATGTAATAAAGGAAGGAAGGAAGGAAGTGAGAAGAACAGGTGGGCTTTGGGTTAGATGCTGCCACAGTTCATGTGCATAGCAGAGATTTCCTTCATATTATAGAACCATTTAGTGTTCAAATAATTATTTCTTAAGGTTCTGGTATACTTTCCAAAAAAAACTGCATATACATTTCTTTACAAGTGATCACTAAAATGTTCATTAATGGAAACTAGAATTTATTGATAAATAAATGTTAATTTAAAAATATTCTATAAAATGTTGTCTTGTTTATCTTCACAACTGTGCAGAAACAATTCTTTTATTATTTGCTTGCTATCAGTGGGAGATTAATGCCGAGCATGTTTGGCTTGTCCAGAGATCCCAGAGTTCTATATGTGATTCAAGGTTTGGACCTAGGTCCAACGTTCAGCCCCTCTGTGCCACCTTCACCCTCATGTTTCATCACAGTGACTCCTTTGAAATTAAAAGGATTTCTATTTGGGCCATTCTGAATATCAGCCACATAGTAAAACAGAGAGACAGAGATTCCATATAAGTGAAGTGAAGTTCACATGAGGGTTAGTGTCTCATTCCTTGAGTCATTGGTTCGTTACATTTAGTGCTATTTGACAAGGACACATCTTCAGCAGGAGGTCTTTGTGTAGGAAACCAAACATGGGGGGAGGCAGACTAGTGTTGCTTAGCAACAGCTTTGACTTTGGTCAGGTACTATGTGGAAGCAAGATCTCTAAATTCAGTAGATTTCAATCCTCCCTCCCCCCGAAGAATTTAATGTCATTTCTCTGAAGCTATCCTTTCCTTTGGTAAACTCTTTTATGCGCTTAGCTCTTGCAATATTCACAAGGTATTAAAATCATACTGCCCTGTAAACATCAGTGAGTCATTAAGTTAGGTGCACTTAATTTACTGAAAACATTTAGTCCTTTACAGTATGTGTCAGCTGGATCTAGCAGAGGAAAAAGTGCTAATCATTAGCTGTACAGATTCTCCCTTTTCTCATTCACAGCATGCCTCTATTCATGTCTACTCAGAAGTAAGGCCCAGTGGTTGATATGATACACAGGGCTACATCAATGGAAGTAGCCTTGTGGTGCTGCAAAAATGCTGGAGCTTTACAGCTCTCCAGCCTTTTCCCACATCCGAGATGCAGTGGAGAGGAGGCTCGGTGCATGTTTCACTTCTCTCCCCTCCCCATGAGGGCTGCACTGCCGCCTTCACAGACATGTTCCTGACAGCAACACTCTTTGGCAGCTAAACAGGTTGGAAGGCTATAGCCGCATGTATCATGTCAGCCACTAAGTTCACAGAATGTATTCTCCAGTATAGGGGCTCAGTTCCCAACCTTACATCCCCATATGTTGTTGGGCCATAACTCCATTATCCTCAGCCACAATGACCATAATTCATTACTTGATTCACCTGGTTATAACAGAGCAGAGGCTATTAGCTGAGGTGCTTTTAGTGTGTAAACACTAATCTATTTTCCCGATGTTACTGCACCAACAGAGGTGGCAGAATCAACCCTTGAGGAAGGTTAGGATACTAACTAACCTAACAACTACCACGCCATTCACCCATCACATCCTCTTCTTTCCTCGTTCCCCTTACCCTTTAAACTGATGTATTAATGGCATTGTATTTATTAAGGCTGTGCACGATTGCAAATTCTGGATCACATCAAAATCTGATCTAGAACTGTAAGTATTGGTTTCAAGCCCTTTGAAACCTTCAGAATTCTGGTATAGGCTTCTATATCAGATTTCCAGAAGGAAGTTGAATAAGAATATTGGTGAAAAACCGGATAGAGGTCCGCAGGAGGGGAAATCACCCCCCCCCCAAAAAAAACCACCCCTGGCTAGACAGGGAGATCTGAAAGTTGGGTGATAAGCATATAAGGATGGCAAGACTCTGTGTGTTTAATTACAAGTGAGTCTGGCCATCAGAAGTTTTTTAAAGCTTTTTAAATAAGTAATCCAGAAATTGTACTCGCATCTGAGGAGCGCAGAAGAAAAGTGATGTAACACCAGGGAATCTCAGGGGAAGTTATGAAACACCAGAGAATCAACTGCTTAATTATTTGATTTGTAAGTAAAATAATCATCTAAATAAAGAAATAAATGCATGGGCGGGCAGGCAGGTGGGCAGATGAATGGAGACATTGGCTTTATTCCCCCCTCAACTGCGATTGGGGAAAAAAAGTGGACTCCATGTTGTATTCCACTGTTTAGAGCTCCGGAGTTCCAATAATGGTTCTGTAATGCTCTGGAAATTCTCAAACTTTATAGGATAATTCTGAACCAGAATTATATCCAGAATTCTCCACAATGGCCCAAATCATGCCATTTCCAGAATTCCAGATCTGATATTGCACTGTCCTAGTATTTATGTATTAAATATATGCTAATCACGTTTCTTCCAAAGGGATAAGAGGAGGTACACATATTTAAAATTAAGCAATTAAATTAATGCTTTAAACTAGCAATAGAATAATAAAAGCATAAGACATTTACACATGTTAACTATTTTTAAAAGGTTCTGAAACACATTAACACATTTTTACTGTATAGCTGAAAATGACAGAGGGGGAGTTATCAGAGAAAGCAAGCAAATGAAATTTTGGTAGTTGATTGCACAGAAGTCTGATGTCCTAGTGATGTTAATGCAGAAAATGATTTCTTGAGAGTATTGTCTCAGGGTCAAGCTACACATTGTTAAGCACATGTTTAATACAGACAGATCTTTTTTTCCCCTTAACTGAATATAAACCAGTTTCAGCCCTGCCCATGCACCAGGACTGAATTATGGGCATTTATACATGTTGCCCACCACACCACAATCCTTATCAGGGTTGGAAGACCCTTTGGCTGTCTTGGAGGGATGCTCCCATTCATGCCGATGGGAACTTCCCTTCTATGGCCACTAGCCATTTGACTATGAGGGGCAAAAGGTTAGAGCCTTCATCCCTCCATGCCTTAGTCATGATCCACAGGGTACAATCCAGCTGCAATGTTGTTTAAAAGAAGCACATCAGCATTAAGAACACTTTTAATGTAACATATAGTTTGACTGTAACTATATGAACTACAGAACAACTCAAAATCTGCACACAGTTTTATCATGAGCACAATGCATACATATTTCTTATCTGTAGGTTATATTTAGGGGCGTTTCCAATAACCCAGGTGTTAAATATACATATCAGAATTTAGTAAGATGCATTCAGTGCATCATAAATCAGTCTGATGATGAGGAATATGAGGATCATTAACGGCTTTCCATTTCAGGCTCATGTAGTAACATAAACAGCCAGAGTGGTGTAGTGGTTAAAGTGCTGGACTAGGACCAGGTAGGCCTGAGTTCAAATCCCCATTCAGCCATGAAACTCACTGGGTGACTCTGGGCCAGGCACTTGTCTCTCAGTTTAACCTACCTCAGAGGGTTGTGAGGATAAATATAACATGTGCACTGCTCTGAGCTCCTTGAAGGGAGAAGGGGGTATAAATGCAATCAATCAATAAATAATAAAAATAAAATACACACATCTGCTCCACAGATTAAAAAAGAAGATATGTTAATTATATCAGTAGAAATTTGAAAGTTGCAGTAAATTTTTTGCAAAGATGATAGCTATTCTCTTGCTTTTTGTCAAATGGTGATTATATTATTATTTCTTGTTTGCACAGTCAGACAGGTGTTATTGACTGGTTTGTTTTATCCAGATATCAAGCCCTTCCCAAGGACCTGGGATGGCTGAATTTTGTTATCAATATTGTTGTTGTTATAGGTATCACTGCATAATGTAGGCTGTTCCCAGTAATGGTGTTTTTTGCAGTTGGCTGATGGTGATTTCTGTGGCCCCTATGGTGTTGAGGTGCTCTTCAAGATGTTTTGGAATTGCACCTAGGGTGCCAATTACTACTGGGATTATTTTGGTCTTCTTTTACCACAGTCTTTCAATTTCAATTTGTAGAACTTTGTATTTTGTAATTTTTTCTTTTTCTTTTTCTTCTATTCTGCTATCACCTGGTATTGCTATGTCGATTATTTTGACTTGTTTTTCTTTCTTCTCAGCTACAGTTATATCTGGTGTATTGTGTGGCAGATGTTTGTCTGTTTGTATTCGAAACAAAGTCCCATAATATTTTTACATCTTCATTTTCTACAACTTTTTCAATTTTGTGGTCCCACCAATTTTTGGCTGCAGGTAGCTTGTATTTTTTGCAGATGTTCCAGTGTATCATTGCTGCTATCTTGTCATGCTTTTGTCTGTAGTCAGTCTGTGCGATCTTTTTATAACAGCTGATTAGGTGAAGAGGCGGCACTTGCTATTTGTCGTTGATTTTTCTACTTTTGCTCTACTACTACTATTTTTTCTTGTTTACATAGTCAGACAGGTGTTATTGACTGGTTTGTTTTATCCAGACATCGAGTCCTTCCCAAGGACCTGGGATGGCTGAATTTTATTATCAGTGTTGTTGCTGTTATTATTATAGATATCGTCACAGAATATAGACTGTTCCCAGTAAAGCTGCTTTTTGTAGTTGGCTGATGGTGATTTCTGTGGCCCCTATGGTATTGAGGTGTTCTTCAAGTTGTTTTGGAATTGCACCTAGGGTGCCAATTACCACTGGGATTACTTTGGTCTTTTTCTGCCACAGCCTTTCAATTTCAGTTTGTAGATCTTTGTATTTTGTTATTTTTTTCTATTTCTTCTTCTTCTTCTTCTTCTTCTTCTTCTTCTTATTATTATTATTATTATTATTATTATTATTATTGAAAACTCCAGGCTAGAAACTAATTAGCGCACATCCCAGCAGACGTAACTTGAGACATCACAAGCTATTCATATGTGTTAAATGATTTTATATGGTAACTTTGGGGGATTGCTCTGAGAAGATGGAACATAAAGATTATATGTGAGCAGGTGCTGCCTAGGAAACAGTTTCAGCAAGGCTCTGAACAGATTGTGTGGGACCAAAAAATGCTCAAGGGGGTTACTAACATATCCATACTGTTTTGTTTTCTAGCTCCACATACCTTGGCTACACTAACTGTGCTGTTCAACAGCACTGTGACAGAGGCAGGCCGTATGAAATAGAGCTGCACCTTAAGGCTCAGTGAATGGTTCTAAGGAAATTACACACTTCATTACACTTAAGCACAGAAAGAGGAGCAATAATGACATTCTAATATGAGGCAGCCATAGGGTAAGGCTATTGACATAAATGGCTGTTCAGTAGAACATTTAGGTTTCTTTGTGGGGTGGGGGAGAAAGTGGCTGACTGCCAGTGACAAGTGTAGTCATCTGGCAATGAGAGAGAAAAACCTAGAAAACAAATTATTGCAATAGAATCCAACTGTAGTAAAATATATGATATGGGAAACGTAAAGCACATTACAGCCCCACAATAGAGCTAAGAATGGGCATTATTAGGCAGCGTATGATGGCTAACCCCAGCATTGCTGAACATTACAGAGAACATTCTCCTAACAACATGCTGGAAGCCTCATCACATCTCCATGACAGTATGCATCAGATTCTCAGATTGTATTCTGGTATATGGAGTGAATGTTCTAAAAGGTGAAAAAGCATTTTAATTTTCTTCCTGAACCACCTCAACCTTGGTGGATGAATCCCCCTCCCCTTGCCTCGTGCAAGTGGGAGGGTGTTTGTCCCAGCCCGGGACTCACAAGCCCAAGAAGAAGCCTGATTGGTTGGCTGGCTCGTGGTGGGCGGGGCTTGCTGAGAGGCCGAGCGTTTCCCCGCTCTGGCCTCTCAGTCGGCTGTTTGTTTCCGATTAGGAAGGAGCTCAGTCCGGGAGCTCCTTCCTCGAAGGCCTTAGTTGGGGGGGTGCGCCCGACAAGCGGGCGAGGCGGCATTCGGCGGCGTTCCGTCGAGGGGGCCATAGTGTCAGCGGTGGCCCCGCTGGTAGGGGGGTACTCCCGGGACTGCTCCCGGCTGGGTTGCAGCTGCAGCAGCAGCGTCTTTGGGCCTCTTCAGCGCGGCGTCGGCACTCGGCTTCCTGGGCGTGGTTCTCCTTCTGGGCGTTTGCCCTTTTGGTTTGTGGGGTATTTGGGGGGTTTCCATCAGCCTGGGTGGCTGGGCTGCGGCCCCTTTTCCGTTCCCTGGAACACTACTTTGATGCCAACCTTCTTTTATTTGTTTGGTGGGTAGCAGGTGGGTGTTTGTGCTCATCGGTGCCCTGGTGGGCCTGGCCTGGTTGAGAGTCAAAAGGCCTTTTCAAGCCTTCTCCTTGGGTGGGGGGCTCTGGTGCTTTCCTGGATAGGATTGAGTATTGTTTTTGATTCAGGACAAGGGCTTGGCTTTTGTTCTATATCCTTGCTACCTTCATTCTGTGTGTGGTTGGCGCTTTTTTTTTTTTTTTCTCCAACCCCTTTTGGAATCCCACTATTTGGAGGCAGTATGCCGGGGAAGGCCAAGGGCAAGAAAGGGGGGCGCCCTGTTAAGCAGCCCAAGAGGCCTGCTCCCCCGCAGTCCTCCTCGGAGGAGGAGGATGAGGAGATGACTCTGATACGGGGGTTAATTAATAGGATGGAAGCTTTAGAGAAAGCAAAAGCAGCCCCCTCCGACAAAGGTGCGGGTCCTTCAGGTGTGGGGGGGGTGCCTCCTCCTAAGGTCCCTCGGAGGACCAGGGGTTCTGTGAAAAGCCAGCTGCTAACTTCTCTCTCTAGTAGGCTGGCTGCGCTGGAAGAAGGGCTGAACCCTGCTGGACCGGGCCCTTCTGCTCCTGCGTTACCGCTTCCTGAACCTGAGTCTCCAGTTCCGGAGTCGCCTTCACCATTGCTACCTCCGCCTGCGGCACCAGTTGTTCAGCCTCCAGTGGATACGGCTACTCCTTTGGCCCAGGGTGAGCCTGCAGCACCTACACCGCCCGGCGTCACCGGCCAGTGGCTTTGTCCCTGGCCGATGCCTGCCATGGGTGGATGGGGCCCAGCTTCTTACTGGCCCCCATATACACAACCTTGGGTGGCGGGTTCCCCGCCGGTTTTTCCTGGAGTTATTGCAGGCTTACAAGGCGCTGCGGAGCAGGTCTGGTTGGGCAACCGGCCCTCCAGCGGGTCGCTCCCACTCCCGGGGGTGGCCTCCTCTTCTGGATCTGCCACGGGGGTGCAGGCGGGTTATTATCCGATGGGGATTCTGCCGTCACCTCAGCATGCGCCCTATGGTAGCATGGGCCTCCCGTTAGGGGATCACTTACTCCCTTCTACAAAAGAAAAAATCCTTAAGGGTGAATATGTGGACATTTTTAGCTTGTTGTTCAGGGAACCTGAGGTTAAGCATAAAGAGGGGGAATCTTGTTAGGAGCACGAAGCCACCAAGAGAAAGCCGGTCGAAAAGACTTGGAATAATTGGCTTTCTGGCTTCACGATTTATATGGGGGTTATTGTCCAAGCCCAGCCCGCAAGGGGCCCTGCCCTGTTAAAATACATGGATGTAATTCACAGGGCGGTCTCCGACTTTGCTGGATCTTCCTGGGTACGGTACGATGAGAGTTTTAGAATGAGGGCTGCCCTTGACCCCACATTGCCCTGGGATGCTCCGTTGCAGGAGTTGTGGCTGGTTACTATGTCTCCAGCCCGGCCCATAGAGGGAGATAGGTCTGACAGTGGGCATTTGCTTTCTAAACCATCGGGGGTTTTGCCCTCAGGGAGTCCTGGGCAACAGTGGGTTCAACCCCACCTTGTTTGCTGGGAGTTTAACTCCAATGGCAAGTGCTCCCGTTCCCCTTGTCGGTTTAAGCATGCCTGCGGGGTCTGTGGGGCGAGGCACCCCAGTTCCTCCTGCCCCAGGGCCAAGTTTGGGGGTTCCGGGGCTAAGTATAGGCAGGGGAGCAGTAAAAAGGGTGGCCCTCCTCCACCCGCTCCGAATAAAGGGTCCTAGCCCTATCAAGGTGAAGGTGCTTGAGCAGCTGTTGCTGGACTATCCTGACCAGTCAGCAGCTTCTTATTTGTTATGTGGCTTCCGGGATGGTTTCAGAATTCCCTCTTCGGCCCGGAGGGGATTAGGCAGTTCTCGCAATCTGAGATCAGTGGTTGGTAAGGAGGAAGTCGTTGTTAGGAAAATTGGTAAGGAGGTGGCTGCGGGCAGGGTGATGGGGCCTTTTGCCAGTCTCCCCTTCCCCAGCCTTAGGGTCTCCCCATTAGGGGTGGTCCCTAAAAAGGTTCCTGGTGAATTTAGGTTGATTCACCACCTTTCTCATCCCAGGGGGTCCTCAGTAAATGATGGCATCCCTGATAGCTTATGCTCTGTACGTTATACCTCATTTGATGAGGCCGTGGAAGTGGTCAGGGGTAGGGGCCCCGGGGCCCTTTTGGCGAAGTGTGATATTGAATCCGCCTTTCGCCTGTTGCCGGTACATCCAAATGACTTCGAGCTGCTGGGCTTTGCATTTGCTGGCCAATTTTATTTTGATAGGGCTTTGCCTATGGGCTGCTCGATTTCCTGCGCAGCATTCGAAACATTCAGCTCCTTTTTGGAGTGGGCAGTTAGGCGCCAGGCGGGTCTTCCCTACACGGCTCATTTTTTAGATGATTTTCTTTTTACAGGCAGGGGGAATTCGAGGGAGTGCCACCATTTACTTCGCTCCTTCATGGAGCTAACAGACCGGCTAGGTGTCCCTTTGGCACGGGATAAGACGGAGGGGCCGGTCACGTGCCTCGCCTTTTTGGGGATTGAGTTGGACACTGTTGCCGGTTGCTCCAGGCTGCCTCAGGCCAAGCTGCGGGTTTTATTGGACATGGTTAGGTCCCTTGGTCGCGCCCGTAAGGTCTCCCTTAGGGATCTCCAGGTTGTTTTGGGTCACCTCAATTTTGCCTGCAAAGTGGTGGCTCCGGGCCGGGCCTTTTTGCGCCGGTTATGTGACCTGACTGTGGGCGTTAGGGCTCCCCATCACAGAGTACGAATTACGGAGGGTGCCCGGGCCGACCTGGCTCTTTGGGAAGCATTTCTCACTGATTTTAATGGGGTGTCTTTCTAGCGGGATGTTAGACTTCTGGAAACCGACCTGCAGGTCCACTCTGACGCTGCAGGTGGAATAGGTTTCGGGGTTTATTTCAGGGGACGTTGGTGTTCCACCAGGTGGCCCGAGGACTGGTTCAGGCAGGGGGTTTCCCGGGACCTGACTTTCCTAGAGCTCTTTCCAATTGTGGTGGCCGTGCATATTTGGTCCGCTGAGTTTGCCAACTCCTCAGTTGTGTTTTGGTGTGACAATCTGGCAGTTGTTCAGATTGTCAATAGTCAGACTTCCCAGTCCCCGAGGGTCATGGTTTTGGTTAGGGCATTGGTATTGCAGTGTCTGCGGGCTAACATCCTTTTCCGGTCCCGCCATGTTCCGGGTATCCGGAATGACATAGCTGACGCTTTGTCTCGTTTTCAGTTAAACAGGTTCAGAGCGTTAGCGCCCGAGGCCGCCCTTCACCCGGAACCCATGCCAGCTTTTCTGTGGGAACTTGGCAGGCGGAGGCACAGCGGGCCATAGCGGCATCTCTGGCGCCTAGCACCAGAGTGAGCTACACAGCCAAGCTTGAGGCTTTCTCTCTTTTTCGAAAGACTGAAGGTTTGGCGGAGGTGTGGCCGGTCCCTGTAGAGCAACTTCAGCAGTTTTTGGTCTTCCTCCGCAGGGCGGGGCGTGCGGTATCCACTTTGGGGGGCTATCTTGCCGCGTTAGCTTTTGAAGCCCAGGTTCGTGGGGTTGGTGATTCCTCCTCCGACCCGCGGGTGC
This sequence comes from Hemicordylus capensis, assembly GCF_027244095.1. Classification (NCBI taxonomy): domain Eukaryota; kingdom Metazoa; phylum Chordata; class Lepidosauria; order Squamata; family Cordylidae; genus Hemicordylus; species Hemicordylus capensis. The sequence continues at coordinate 115,698,668 of NC_069658.1, read as the reverse complement.
GGCGCATGTTGGAGGGTTGGGCTAGGGGGGAGCCTAGGACTAGGGACCCCAGACGCCCTTTTACTCTGGAGTTGGTGGCTTCAACGCTGGGCCACCTAGTGGGGTGCTGCTCTGGCCCATGGGAGGTGTCGCTGTTTAGGGCTGCACTGTTGGTTGCCTTTTTTTGGGCCTTCCGTCCAGGGGGGTTGCTTCCCCGCAGCGGGTCTTCCCCCAGGGACCGCTGCTTGCAATATTCTGATTTATCGTTCGGTGACGGGGAGGTGCGTTTGCTCCTTCGTCGCTCCAAGACGGATCAGAGGGGCAGAGGCCAGACGGTTCGCCTCGCGGCGGCTGGGAATATCAATGTATGCCCCGTGGTGGCCCTGAGGCAGTACGCTGGGCTGGGCCCCTTTTCGGGGGGATGTCTTTTTACCCACAGCAATCAGACTCCTCTGACGCAGTATCAATTCTTGGCGGTGGTGAGGAAGGCTCTGTTGGCCGCGGGGGTTGCGCTCCAGGGGCTTACTCTACATTCATTTCGTATTGGTGCGGCCACCACCGCTACACGTATGGGGCTTCAGGAGGTCGAAGTTCAGAGGATTGGACGTTGGAGGTCCGTGGCGGTCAGGCGTTATGTGCGCTGACAGCGGACAGGTGTGGGCTCTACTGACCTGTTGCTTTCTTTTGGCAGGTGCTGGCGGGGCGGCGGTCCCGGTCCGAGTCCTGATGTGTGGCCATTCGTTGGTCTTCTGGGCTTTCAAGCGGGCCAGCACCACCCGCTGGGGATCCCAGTTGGGTTTAGGAAGCAAGGCTTCAGTTTATTGGTTGGGCATGAGGGGCATGCTCTGGAATCAGTTGCTTCCAGCATTGAGGGAGCATTTAGATAGGTTTCCCATTCCCGACATCCTGGTTCTTCATTTAGGGGAGAATGATTTGGGCCGGCGGCCTGGCCTCGCCATCCTTCAGCAAGCCTCCTCGGATTTGTCTATTTTGCGCAGCTGGATGCCTGGCGTGCGCATAATATGGGTTAATTGGCTCCAGCGCAGGGTGTGGCGGGGTGCTCATTCTTGCCTTAGCTTGGAAAAGGCACGCAGGAAGATTTCAGCCGCAATAGGTAAAGTGGTTTTGGCGGCCGGGGGGTCTGTGGTGCGGCAGCCAGATATAGCTGCTCGCTTTCCCGAGTTATTCCGCCCTGACGGGGTCCACCTGTCTGAGAAAGGTTGTGATTTGTATCTGCATAATATCCGGGAAGTGCTTGCTGAAGGTTTGGAGGTGGTGGGGCAGGAAGGTCAAGCGAGGGCTAACCTTCCTGGGTGGCGGTAACAGTGCGGGCTGTGGGTAAGGAGGTCTAGATTTCGGTGAGCACCCTTGGACATTTTAAGGTGGATTGGTCAATTGCTTCCTTGTGGCCTGTGCGGCACGGGAAGAATTACATTGCCAAGAAACCTGCTTCAGGACTTCACCTACCTTTGGGCTGTGCGGTCCGGGGAGGTAAAGATCTGAAGCTGTCCAGATCCCCTCTTCTAAAAGGGGTGGTTGGCTTTGAAGGAATTGGGCGGGAGCTACCTGCCTCTTTCCTGAGCCAGGGTGTGTCGCCCTTGCAGGCGATGGGTAGGACGTTTTGAATCCTAGCCCACGCCTAGGTGCCCGCACTGTTTTTATGTTGGTGATTAATCACCTTGTTTCCAGTCCGCCACAAATGTTGTTATATTAATAAAGCGTGGCCCGTTTCTCCCATTAAAAAATGTCTCTGTGTCTTCTTGGGCTGGGGTCTGGGTACAATCCCCCTCCCCTTGCCTCGTGCAAGTGTGAGGGTGTTTGTCCCAGCCCGGGACTCACAAGCCCAAGAAGAAGCCTGATTGGTTGGCTGGCTCGTGGTGGGCGGGGCTTGCTGAGAGGCCGAGCGTTTCCCCGCTCTGGCCTCTCAGTCGGCTGTTTGTTTCCCCCTCCCTCCCTCCCTGTTGCAGAGCGGGTCTAGTGACTGGTCGCCTATGGGCCGAGTAGGAATTTTTTGCTCTCAACTTATTGGCTGTTGTTGGGGTTTTTTTCGCCTACTCTGTTCTGCAGTCAGTTGGTAGTTAGGTTCTAGGTTGGCCACGTTGGCGGTAACAGTGCGGGCTGTGGGTAAGGAGGTCTAGATTTCGGTGAGCACCCTTGGACATTTTAAGGTGGATTGGTCAATTGCTTCCTTGTGGCCTGTGCGGCACGGGAAGAATTACATTGCCAAGAAACCTGCTTCAGGACTTCACCTACCTTTGGGCTGTGCGGTCCGGGGAGGTAAAGATCTGAAGCTGTCCAGATCCCCTCTTCTAAAAGGGGTGGTTGGCTTTGAAGGAATTGGGCGGGAGCTACCTGCCTCTTTCCTGAGCCAGGGTGTGTCGCCCTTGCAGGCGATGGGTAGGACGTTTTGAATCCTAGCCCACGCCTAGGTGCCCGCACTGTTTTTATGTTGGTGATTAATCACCTTGTTTCCAGTCCGCCACAAATGTTGTTATATTAATAAAGCGTGGCCCGTTTCTCCCATTAAAAAATGTCTCTGTGTCTTCTTGGGCTGGGGTCTGGGTACAAGTATAATGTAACTGTTCAAATAAACTAATTGTGGGTCCCATTTTGCTGTATCCCCAACAGATTTTATTTTCATTATGCGGAAAAGCCCTTAGTAGGGATGTGCAAAACAGCTCACCGCCCAAGCCGGTTCGCACTTGAGCCAGCTGGGCTCGAAGGCTCACACCTCAATCCAAACAGGGCGGGGGTGGGGGGACTTGGTTCGGCAGCAAGCTGAGCCAAGACCTCCGCTTGCCAAAAAAGCTCGAGGGCCATGTAAAGGGGAATCTGGCAAGGATTCCCCTTTGCAAGTAAAGGGCTGTAGTGGGGGGGGGGGGCAAGGGGAAAGTTCCCCCTTTATTGTTTAAAAAAATGTACCACTGTGTGGCAGGATGGTGGCGGCGGCCACTGAGGGGTGGGCAGTGAGGGCTGGCGTGCAGAGCGCGAGGGTAAAGCTCCCCTTTTACCTCTTACAGTCGCTTTGCAGGGGGATGGGGGTGCCGGTGGCCACAGTGGCTGCGGGATGGGGGTAGCAAGAGCTCCTTCCAGTCCCTCCTGAATGGAGTGTGGGCTGGTCTGCAGCCTGTTTGGGGCCTTTCTGAACGCTCCCATTCGGGAGGCAGGACAGGAATTGAAAGGGGCTCACGCTGCTTCCTCCGCCATCTCTGGGGTTGTGTAAGGGCTGCCAGAATTGCCAGTTGCAGAAACCAGTTTGCAATTCACTACAGATGTATGGACCCGCTGCAGTGGAGTACAGGCTGCTTTCCTGTTCCTCACTGCACACTGGTGGGGGTTGGAGAAAGAGGGGATGACATCTGCTGCTGCTGGCATGGCCAGCACACCTTCCCAGACAGCAAAGCCCAGGTGAGCTCTGCTGCATGTGGAGCCACTGGACACAGACCAGACAGCAGATGAGCTGTCGGCAGCTATAGGGTGACAGGCGGAAGACTGGCTGTCCAGGTGGCCAAACCTCTGCAGGGGCTTCATGTTCACTGACAATGGTGCCAACATGCTGAGGACTGCATGTCAGCTGCAGTTTGTAGCCATACGCTATATGGCACACACTCTGAACCTTTTTGTGATGGATGCACTTGGCATTAAAGAGGCGAGGGCGAGTGAGCACCAGGGACTCCCCCCATCAGGGGTGGATGCTGCTGCAGCTGCCCTTGTGGACAAGTGCCACAAGACTGCAGTCTATTTCCACTGCAGTGAGAAGTGCAGGCAGAGGCTCAGGAAGAGGCAGCATGAGCTCAGCCTACCTTCTCACCTCATCCCTGCGGGTGTTGAGACATGGTGGAACTTCTCTTGCTCCAGCGCCTGCAGGATCAAGAGGTAGCCATCCACACCCTGGTGAGGAGCTGTGGCTTTCAGGTGTGTGATCTGTTCACTGCAGACTGGAAGCTCATTTCCAAGCTGGTTTTGACCCTCAAGCCCTTCTTCCTTGCAACAAACAGCTGGTGTGCCAAGGCAGCAGCTCTGAGCCAGGCTTTGCCCACCCATCTTCTCCTGCAGAAGATGATGGGTGAGCTCCAGACCATGCTGACCACTGGGGAGGTACGTGCCCTGGCAGGTCGGCTGAGGGCTGGAGTTGTGGTTGGGTCAATCAGCAGAGCATGTTTTTGCAGGCCTGTGTGACCAAACCATGAAGGGCAATGCCATCACTCCCTGGTGAGCTGCCCAAGTGGAGGGCCCTCCTGGTTCAAGAGGTGAGGCAGACAGAAGAGAGAGAAGAGAGGAGGCTGAGTTAGAACCTGGAGGAGGGTGCTGGAGCACCTCCTTCTAGTGCTGAGCCCACGCCCAGCATTAGCATCAGCACCACTTCCCAGTTCAGCAGTGTGGTGTCCCTGGCAATGCCAATGCAGCCGGTGTTGCCACCTGTTTGTTCAACCCTGCAGTTCAAACAGGGATGCCTTGGGGTATGGGAGCAGTACCCCATTAACAGGAGTACAGGAGGTGCCGACCATTCCCTTCACTGGTGCACAATGGAGTGTTCTGCACAGTACCTGCAAGAACTAGTGAGGCTTGCCAACAGTCCCGGCTAATCTGGGATATCCCATTTCTGGGGGAAAGTGATCATTCTATCTGGGATGCCTTTCCCCCTGCATTTTGTATCCTCATCCTCCCTGCCTTCATTGGGTTGTAGTAATGACAAAAAGTGGATTGGGGGACTAGGTACACCACTTTGAACTTCTTGCAGGGAGGACAGGGTTAAAAAAAGTGGTGGGGATGCTGCTTGTCACTGGGGTGAGGTGTCTCTGAGGAGTGGATGTGTGGCGTGCCTGCACTGGTTGCCCTGGATAGGGTGCCCCCCCCGACTTTGCAGTTCCACTCCACTCTGGCAAGTTCTCGACGCTGGCAAGTGCCTGTGGAGTTGCCTCAGGTTTCCCATGATGTCTGAATGCAGCCTAGGGGTCATGATGCTAACTGGTTCTTTTTGTTAGAGTCTGTAGTCAGTCTCGGTGCACAGAGTGACTAGCACCACTTCCTGTAAGTATATGAAGTGTTATGGCACAAGGCAGAATATAGATACAATGATGCTGGGCTGCAGAGTGCTCAGTAGGCTAGTTTGGGGGTTTTGTTTTTAAAAGACAGAGTTACCACTGCAAAGGTCTTCCATGACCTCGGGGGTGCTGCTGCAGCCATGGGGGGAATCTCTGGAAGCTCTCCCTTCTCCTGTTGGCCTACTCCCATTCAGAGAGGGCCAAACAGCCCTGAAATGGGCCGACCCAATCTTTGGGAGACCAGGGAGAGGCTGTCGGGGGAGGAGGAACTGCCAGAGACCCCCTACTGGTGGATGCAGCAACAGCCCCCAAGGCCACAGAAGCCCTCAGCCATGGTAAGTCCACCTTTTGAGAAAAAATTGAATGTCCCTGGCACCTCCAAACTGGACCTGAACTGGTTCAGATTTGAACTAAGATGGGTCCTTCGTTCGGGGTGTCAAAACCAAACATGCCTGGTCCAGTCTGAATCCAATTTGGACTTGAACCAAACTGGGCAAACCAGTTTTATGCACACCCATAATGCTCAAATGTGCTGAAATTATCAGCAGAGCTTTGCAAAAGCAGCATTGTTGCAATCCCCTGGTAGTACAATACCAATTTCACCCACTGTATTCAAAAGTAATAGTCTGATACAAAAAGATCTATAAAAATATTGCTCTTTTGCCATGCTTTTTCAATGGCAAATGACCATCAGTAGGTAGATGGAGAAAAGGTGTGAATAAATGGAAGGAGCTGGATGTGAATGCTTTAATTCCTGAATTAATCCTAAAAGTTCTCCTAATTAAGCCGAAATTCAGGAGGAGCGGATTTTATGGTGGAGTGAGCATATGGGAATAGAAGCGGGGAGGGATTCTGCCCATTCCTCTTTTTCTGACATGCTCTACTATACACTTCTGGAAAACTCACTGGATTATTCAGTCCAATGATGCAGGAACTGTTAACATCATAGCTACCTAAAGGCATTGTCTGTCTGAGCTGGCCATCCTTACCTCTGAGGATGGTAGCGTTCCAAGGGGGCACAGAAGGACAAGCGGCAGCAAGAGGTAGAGGATGGAACACCAACAGGCAGGAGCGCAGCGGCAGGTTGAAGCTTCGGTATGGGAACTGGGACAGAGCGGGAGGAGGCCTGAGGAGGCCAGGGAGGAGGCACATGGGGATGACATCATCAATGCGCCTCCCAAGGAGAGGGGGCCTGGATGGGTGGAGGGGGGAGAGAGAGAGACAGGGATGTCAGCTGCAGGGGATGAAGGGGTAATCAAGAAGGGCATTGGCCCTGTAATTGGGGGTGGGCAGTATAAGGCCTGTGAGGAGGCATATAAGAGGCTGACCAGTGATGAGAGGCAGGTAGGTGGTGAGTGTCAGGAGATCTGGAGAGAGGACAACACAGAGAGCAAGCAGCCTGGGACGGAGGAGGAATTGGGTGATGCTCAACCCCCTCCACATTCCTGTTCTGAGGCTGGACCCGGTTAACCTCACCAGGTTGGGGGGTGGGGGGGGTGAAGGAGGCAGGAGGGCGTGTAGCCGGTCAGGCTCACTCTCTCTCTCTCTCTCTCTCTCTCTCTCTCTCTCTCTATATATATATATATATATATACACACACACACCAAAAAAAAAACCTGAATGCTTAGCTTTTCCTGAAAAGAAACAATTGACTCCCTTTCCTTAGAGGTGGAGGAATGAACATGCACTATGTATTACTAGTTCAGATAACCTTTTACACCTGCATTGACTAAAGCATACAATCAATACTAAATTAATCAGCAGTCACCAAATGGAAAAGAATTGCTGCATATTTCTATGCCTTTAAAGTGTGTGTGTGTGTGTGTGTGTGTGTGTGTGTGTGTGTGTGTGTGTGTGTCTAAGTGCATACACACACTTCTTATATTTGAGTGTCTCCTTGAGTCTTTTATATGGGCTTTGGTATCTCATTGCTGGAAAATCAATTTCTATTCAATTAGGAGATGAAGATTTCCCTGCTGGAAACCCAAACCAATCCGCTGCAGTTTGCAGGCTTTTAGATTACAAGTCCCTAGTGCATAGAACAGAATTATTGTATGATTGCTATGGATATCACATTGTGGTAGATAATGACCAAGGGTTATCTTTGTATATTCTGATGTATACTAAAATTTCAGTTACACCTTCTAATGTTCTTCAGGATTGGGTAGATTTATCACATTCTCTTCTATCACATTTATTTTTCACAACAGCAACATAGCAGTTCAGTGTAACATCATAAAGGGGAAAAAAGCTTGTAGAGGACTGAAATATGCCCATCTGCTCCATAGGATATGGTGACAAGCAGCTGTTTGACCATCAATGTCTTGTATCAAACAAAACAAATTTGCATCATTTGTTCACTGTAAGGAGAATACATAGATTAATTACATTTTCTGTGGTTATCATCTTTGGAAAGGAATGTCATTTTTGTAGTCATGCTTGAAGAGGTATATGTTATGCTTAATCAAAAAGCATTCTGAATCTTTAGAAATCTGGAAGAGTTGATTTTTCAGGGATACAAGCCAATAATTCTAATTTCAGGGATATCAGCCAATGGCATTACCTAAGGATTTAGAACTACTTTAATGCACATACAGCTCCAGTATAATGAAGAGAAGATTAGGTCATCTTGCGATTAAAACATCCTGTCCTTTCATGAGCCATAGAGTCTTAACAAAATAGAAGTATGCAAATAGGAGGCAGGATATTTATCTTGAGAAAGGTAAAGTTTTAAACTATAATCAAGCTGAAATACTGTAAAATGAGATCTACTGCAACAATAATTTAAAGTAATAGCCAGGATGTCATTTAAGCAATTTGCAAACCATATATTTCCCTGCTGTGTTTGCAAGATTACCTTGTGAATCATCAGGAGCCATAACTCAAAAAAGCTTCTTGATTTACATTTGCCTGAGACCTAAAGGCAAGAAAGGACACAACAGAAAAGATGAACAGCATGAAGATCTTGTATCTACAATAAAGTAAAGGGCACATTACCCCCCTTCCACTGGATAAAACTGCCTCCCAGTACATTGGGGGAACTTGTAGTATAGGTGTGCTATATGACTGTCTGCCACAGTTTATAAAAGATTTTATGGAGGTGTGTATATTTAATTTTATGGCCAGCATTATAAGACATTATAACACTATAAAAGTGCAATGCTCAGCACTTCTGAAATGTAGATCCTAATTTGCAAGAATTATTTTAAAGCTGCAGTGTTCTTACAGAGCTTTAATAAGGTCCCTACCAATCCAGTCAACTCTATGTCAACATTAGATTCATTCTATCTGAGCGCATGGGAGCCCTTTAACACGGCTGCTTCCAATGACACTCCAGCGTAGCCAGCACATTCACTGGAAGCACATCATGTGAAAGGGTTGGCCTAAGTAGTGACTTCCACATCAGCATTTCTGTCTCTCAAATTGGGAAGGCATTGATATAGATGTGGTAAGTTATCTTACAAGTCTACCCTCCTTTGTAATTGTCCTTTGCCCCCACATCTTCAGGGAAGCATGAACAGCAGCCAGGTTAAAGAGTCTCTTATGCCTCTCAGACAGAGGCTGGTTTAAAGGAAGAATTGGGCCTACCAGGAAATAAGACACAAGAGCCATTTGGGAGGGAATTAGAACATACAGAATAAGCCCCATAATATATGGTGAGGTCCATAGGTGTCATCTAGTTGAAAAGGGTGCATCCAAATGGGAGCCACTCAGGAATTTCCCCCAATCTCACTCTATACATACAATTAACACATATTCCTACACTGAGATTGCATTTCTTGCCACCACAAAAATCATTCTCTCATTCATTTTCCTACAGTTTCTGTAACATTCAGTTCCACACATTTCACATGATAGCTCCCACACATATACACCAGCCAACCATACACCTTTACCACCAAAACATGACTTCTTAACCCCATCCTTGTCATTCATGCCCTATGCTTTGGTCTCATCCTGATCAACAACCAGCCTCAGATGGTGAATTAATGGAGATGGCAGCTTAGCTGCCACTGCCAGGCCACCACCTGCCTTACTAGTGGCTGAATTTGTGAGAGGGTGAGTGGCCACCATTACCCACCATATTGTTCTCCCTCCTCCTGCAACTATTTAAATAGAGTAGAAGGAAGTGTGGGCTCTTTCACACATCTCCTTCCACTCTATGACCTCATTCGGACATGTCGTGAAACTGCGGGTTGACACACCCAAGGTTAATTCTCAAAGCCAGGAATGATCCCACAGATGATCCACCAACCATGGTCTGGCATCCTCCAGCTTCTGGGCAGAGGAGCCTCTCCCTATTCCTGGTCTTCCAAGGCCGAATCCCTCACCAAGCTTTTGGCCGTTTGTATCACCAGACTGTGGGGAGGGCATCAGGGCACCAGTAAAGTGGCTGCCCTTGGGCATGATCTTTGAGGGGTTGTGCCCAATGTGATTGTCTTTTTGGCCCTGATAGCCGCCTTCGGCAGAGCAAAAACATTTTAACCCCTTTCTCATACACTTCCACCACTGCCTTTGCAGGTATTTCCAAATAATGTGGTCATGCACAAGTACAATTATGTACTTGTTATACAAGTATACCCCCAGAATGGCAAGGGGCACTTCGAAATGGCAATGGGGTTGTGGGGGGTTGTACCCTGTTGCAGGGTAGGTGGTAGAAGGTATTGTGTACCAGAAAACTTTATTCCGTGACACAGCCATGCAGCTGCTCCTGGACCCCAGAGCACATCTCATGCAAATTACTTGCCAATGGTTTCTCTGCGAGATACCTGCCTGGAAAGGCGGCCCTCATGAAGCCATATGGCCCTCACCTTTGATAAGGGGTAGAGACTTCCATTCAATGCATCCAGACTTTAGAGCAGGGAGGCCCATCTCCATACCTTCTTTATGACTGCAGCATTGGAAAGGGCTATAGTGGGCACTCCCTGTGTGTTGAAGCATACCCTGCCATCTGATGGCAGCCTGAGAACAGCAAGGGGACTCTCCCTAGGGGTAATCTGCTTGCGGCCTATTGGCCATGGTTATCAATAGACAGCTAGGAAAATTGTTGTTTATTGAATAACATGAGAATCCCTGCATTCTCCTTGTGGGGATCCTTTTTTAATCTCCCTGGGGAAAGACAAACCATATTGCCCATTGGGGAGGAAGGGGCTTGGGGGCCCCTTTCCTTCCCACCCCCATGGGTTGGATTGGGCCTCTCTCCCCCACCTTTACTGTTCAAAGAAAGACTGAATGCACCTTGTGATTCCACCCATGCCTGCTGGTGTCTCCCCCCCCCCCCAAAAAAATTACCCATTCTGCTTAAGCTTGAAGGAAAGAGAATGAAGCGAAGACTGGGCCTCTTCTTCCCACTGCAACTGTGTAATGACAGACTGCAAGCTTTTGCCACACTTGCCACCATCTGTGTTGGTGAAATCCTGATGATTTCTGCTCCAGGCACAAGAACATTGGTTGCCCATAGTCCCCAGTAACAAGGAATTCCTCCTGTGGGTCCAAAACCGCCCCTTCCACATCCCCCTACCTTCTTTCAAGATATGTTCCACAAAGCAGCCAACCTCTTCCCCATACCTAGTTGGCATTTGGGACAACTCTGGAGTACAATGCCAGAAGAAGAGAAGCAAAAATATAAACCTGGTGTACAACCTCCTCTTCCTACCCCCATTTCATCTGCACATGACAGGTACTTAAAGGGCTGGTAGCTTTGGCATAGGTACACAACACACTCTTGGGATGAAATGTGATCTTCAGTCATTGAAGGGTTGCAATGTGCATGGCCACCCCAGGTGTATCATGGATTGATCTTTTACGGGACCACAGCTGCAGCCTTTGGCAGTGTCCAACCCTCTCCCAATTTAAGAGAGGTGTGCCCTTCCAAAACCACACACCTTCCTGCCTTCATGGTGGAAGACACTGCTCTTACTGCCCATGCCTCCTTACAGTTGCTCAGAATCTGCTCTGGTGGAGCAGGAGTGGGTGCCAGTGGAAGACGCTGCTATTACTGCCCATGCCTCCTTACTGTTGCTCGGAATCTGCTCTGGTGGAGCAGGGGTGGGTGCCACATCCCTCACTTGCCCACAGATCTGCTCACTCTTGTTTGCAGGAGGGGCTGGCAGATTGGGGTGGTCCAAAAGCAGGACACCTCTGTATTTTCAGCTGTGGGCTGTATCCTTCTCCACATCTTGCAAAGTGTACGGGGTGCACCATCAGGCCTTCAGCCTACCAAAAGCCTGCTCCACCACCATTCTCATGCTGCTGTGCTGAAAGTTGAGTTCCTCTAGAAAGTGCTCTGAGGTGCACAGTAGGAGGTTACTAGCCACTTCTGAAGGCTGTATCCTTGGTCCCCAAATATGACAGGCTTCAGAAGGTGACCACCGGCAGGCACGGGTAGTGCATTTATCCAAGTCTCAGCCAGAAGCTTTGATGCAGAGGAGAGGGAGAAAGTGGATGGATGGGGGTTTCTGTCATGTGCACATCTGGCCAACACTCCATGGGAGGGCTGTGGTCAGCAACCTCAAGCACACACAGCAGTTGTGGTGTGGGGACCACCCTTCAAGGCCTTTTGAGAAGTAACAACTATGCTCTGGCCATGAAAGCCTTAATACAGGCATTGTTCACATAAGCAGCTGCCGGGCAGGAGGTAGCACCAAGGACACTCAGTATAGAGAGTGCTGAAAGATGGGGGCTTGTGGAGGACGTCTGGCTATGCAAGCTGTCTAGGGAACTCAAGGAGGCATGTGGGCAACTCCTATCTGATCGCTGCTACTCTCTCATCCCGTACCATCCCCACTGTTAGGTGTTAATAAGTAGCCTAATGGTGATTGTATGGGTAATGTAAAGCAGTGGTCACTTGAAGGACACTGCTGAGCCAACAGAGCCCTCCACCCCACCACAGCTTGATGATGCTCTCCTCCCAACTCTGCTTTGGTAGATGGACTCCTCTCCTCACAGCATCTGAATCACTGCTGCTTGAATAGAATGAGCAGGCAGCCCTTTGCATCTCTTCACATCTGCCCACAAAATAAAACCTGCAGAATACATCCCCACTGTGCCCCCTTTCTATGCTCCCAGAAACATCCACCAGCCACCAAGGAGTAGTGTGTTACTGCAGGGTGCATGGGGACATCATGATGATCCCCTGCAGCATGGTGACATCACACATCAAGACCTTAGGTCAGTTGCACATTGGCCAGGTGGCACATTTGTTAAGTCTAGCAGGCCAGAGTCTCATAGCGCATTGCAGAAGTGCCGTGGAAGGCAGGGGAGATGTAGGTGTAAGAGAGGCAGCAGCCAACATTGAAAAACAACATTGCGGGTGCCTCCTTTCTAAGGACAGGAAGATGGGGGGAGATAGAAACATCAGTGCTGTGGGGTGCACTCCATGATCCATGCTACAAGAGCCACAGGTCTTTTTCCCACAAGGCACCATAGTGCTGGATCATAGGAGAACCTCTCCTGATGTCACTATCTCTGTCTAACATTCCTTCCATGGCAGGGAGCACCCCAGTCCAAAAACTTGCAGCAGAAAGTGGGCATTCACCAATGTGCTTCTTTCCCTTTAAATGCTGTGACCGGAGGGATGTGGTGTTCCTGTTGCTAAGCAGCAGTGGGAGGGGGAAGAGGATGGCAGGGTATGGTATGTTGGTTCTGAGAAGTGGACAGTGAGAGATGCGGATGCGGCTGCCCTAGAACTGACACCTTTTTTTTGGCTGCTCTGAGCTGGCTTCTCAACAGTAGCAGGAGGAGCTTTGGCATGGAACACAGGTTACAGTGGTAGCAGAATTTGGATGGCACAATGGGGCCTTCAACCCTGAAGTTTCAGCAGTGAAACTCACTACAAAATGAAGTTTTAAATTATGGCTTGTAACCCAAAACCTCAGGTTGCTTTTGTGACAAAGCTGTGGTTTCATTCATTTGGACAACCACAAAATCGAACCTCTGGCTCATTCACCTCCAGTAGGTGGCCTTTGTGTCTTTTCAAAAGGCAGGGAGAGCAGGGTGAGTGGCTGCATGGCCTCTTTAATCTTATGCTTTACTGTATTTCCTTCTATAGCCAAAAAAAAATCTTTGTTTGCACAACTCCTCCTTTAGGTTTTTCCTTCATATGCTTTGCCCAGGGTTTCAAACAGATTTTATTTTGTTGCATGTCTGCCAAATGCTCTTTATACTTTTTAACAGGGATCTCCCTGTCTCTCCAACGTAAAATTCTTCTCATTCCAGAAAAATCATCCTATATATTGTTCCTTTAATTTGGCAACTACCCTCTTCCTTCTCACAAATCAAACATTTGTGAGATTAAAACGGCTGTGTATATTGAACAACTGCAACCAACAATTAATGTTAGGGAAGAAATGAAAGAGGCAATGAAACTTATTGGTCTATAAAAGGGTTAAAATGTGTTCTGTTGAGTCATCTCCTTCTCCTTCCTCGGGGTTCTTGGATTGGTTATTTATTTTATTTATTTATTGTTAAATTTATATACCACCTTTCATTTAGTTTCAGTTGCTGTATTTAATCTCGAGACAAGAGTTTCCAGTTGTTTCAGATAGTGCATTGACAATGATGTTTTAACACTGAAACGTGCTTGCTCAAGTTTTTAAGATATTTGTTTTACCTATGCATTAAAAGAGGTCTTAAAATCTTGTCTGGGGGAAGAAAGAGGCTACATTTCTGTTGCGATTTTACATTTTTCTAAGCTTGTGAATCCATTCTTTTGAGTTTGCAGTGGAAGTTAACCAAATGTTATGTTCTACCACAAAAGTACAATCCAGCACTACTGTGTTTAAAGTAGTGCTACGTTAAAAAAAAGAGGGGCCTTACCATTTTGTGAGGCTTTTCACCATATGATTAGCTATCTTTCAGGGTGTGGATGCAAGCAGGATTAGCTTTTTTTTCTGCAGCATGATCCTGGAGCACTTTCCTTATGAGGCAAGGCTACAGTGTCTGGGGCTCTTTAGTTTGGAAAAGAGGTAACTATGGGGAGACATAATTGTGATATATAAAATTATGTATAGAGTAGAGAGAGTGGACCGAGAGAATTTTTCCTCCTCCTCTCACAACACTAGAACCAGAGGCCATCCCATGAAACTGAAGGTTGGGAAACTTAGGACCAACAAAAGGAAGTACTTTTTCACACAGTGCATAATTAATCTATGGAATTCTCTGCCATGGGACATGGTGGCCACTAGCCTTGGATGGCTTTAAAAGGGACTTAGACAAATTTCATGGAGGACAAGTCTATTAATGGCTTCTAGTCTGGTGACTCTGAGGTCACCTCCAGCAACAGAGGCACAGTGCCTCTAAATACCAGTTGCAAAAGAGCAACAGCTCTTGCTTGTGGGCTTTCCAGAGGCATCTGATGGGCCTCTGTGTGGAACAGGATGCTGGACCTGATAGGCCTTGGGCTTGATCCGGTAGGGTGGTTCTTATGTTCTCTACTCTGTCTGCAAGTGGTTTCCGCTGAATTCTTACCCTTGCCTCAGCAGCCTTTCCAAGAAAGGAGGATGCAAATTGTGCTGTGCTTTAACGATGCAATTGCTACTTTAGAAGAGGCAATCTGCAGTGCTTTAATAATCTGTTAATTTCTGAAGTGTTAATCTTCATTGCTTTAATTTATTTTGACCTTAAAGGCAATCTGTAAACCAAAGTGATTTTCCAATAAATTATTACAAAGGCCACCATAAAGTCTGCTGTGCTCTTCCTCTCCCTTTAAAAAGAAAATGGCCCTGTAAAATGCTGATGTGAACTTTTGAGTGCCTACAGAAGAGAAAAAGCAAAATGCTAGCCCAAAGGAAAGCATTTGGTTTTGAACCCTGTTGAGTTTTTTACTATTATTTTTACACAGCTGTTCCTAAAGTTCTGTTTGCTTTATTTTTCATCTCTGTGATGAGTTACACCCCTAGTGCTATTACTCACAACCCAGTCACCATTTTATAGGGGTGCCATCCATTAGATGAAACCCTACTTGATAAAAGAAATAAACCTGTTCAAGGAATAGATTTACTGCACGCCAGGGCTATGAATTAAGAGCCCTCCTAACTCTCCCGTGTGTTCTATATTTCCTTGCCATTTAGCACATCTCTTAAAAACAAACAAGAAATATCACCTCTCCTCTCCCCCGCTCCCTCCCTGTGAAGGCAAATTGAATCTAAAATAAAAATGGAATGCATAGATTAAAAAAGATGCTGAAGTAACTTTTTTCTGTGCTTTGCTTTTCCTTTGCAACTTTCACACTTCTCAATTGTATGTGACATGCAAGCTTGGTTTGTTCTTTTGCTGATTTCCGGCATATCTCACTGCACCAAAAAAGCATTTGAATATTAACTGTTCTTATGGATGTAAAGGATGTAGATAAACCATCAGAAAATATTCAGAAGTTTCTCCTTGGGAGAAACCTTGAAATTCTCTTCTGAAATTTATTTGGGAGAAATGTTGGCACCAACCATGGAAAACCAACACTGCCCCACAGTGATTAGTGCTTCTCCTCCAATGTATATCTCCTCCTCCCCAGTCTGTTTTCCAAAAG
Source organism: Hemicordylus capensis (assembly GCF_027244095.1). Taxonomy (NCBI): domain Eukaryota; kingdom Metazoa; phylum Chordata; class Lepidosauria; order Squamata; family Cordylidae; genus Hemicordylus; species Hemicordylus capensis. Next base: position 115,683,122 of record NC_069658.1, on the reverse strand, counting down.
TATTTAGGACTGCTCCCCCCCCCCGCTTGCCCACATCCTATATATTTCTTTCTTCCTGAGAAGAGATGAGCAACAAGGGATCAAATCAAACCAATGAAGAAAGGAAGCCTATAGAGCCTATTGAACATGCAGTGAAGGCATTTTGAAATCCAGCTTTCATTCTGTACTTCACCTGTTACAAATTCATTTTGAATTATTTGCACTTCTTATTCTGTTCACCTTTAACTGTTTTTAAGTTGCAACATCAAACTTGTACGATCTATCATTTTTCAGAGGATAAATTTGATGCAACGTAAGGCCCCAGTGACAATGTTCAATACGTAGTCTGGTGTAAGTATACTGTTTATTGTAATAGGAAAGAATGAGATCCCTATACACTTGCAAGTACCAGTAAGGGTGTGCACGGAACCGCACAGCTGCGGTTCGGCACTGTGGAGGGGGTTCCTTTAAGGGCGGGGAGGGTTTACTTACCCCTCCAACCGTTTTGCCCCCTCCAGCGCCCGTATTTTGTGTAGAAATTGGGGCGGCAGGATATCTCCCTGCCACCCCTTCTTCTTCCTAAATGAAAAAGGCTGAAACAAGTCTTCTGCGCATGCGCATGCGCCCTTCACGTCTCCCCAACGAGGCTGGGTAGACTGGGCCTCCGATCCCCGGAGGCCCGGTCTACCCAGCCTCGTTGGGGAGACGTGAAGGGCGCGTGCGCATGCGCAGAAGACTTGTTGCAGCCTTTTTCATTCAGGAAGAAGAAGGGGTGGCAGGGAGATATCCTGCCGCCCCAATTTCTACACAAAATACGGGCGCTGGAGGGGGCAAAACGGTTGGAGGGGTAAGTAAACCCTCCTTGCCCTTAAAGGAACCCCCTCCACCCGGACCAGCCAGGTCCGAACCGGTCTGGACAGTCCGGAGGCCTTTACAATGGCCTCCGGACCGGTCTGGACCCACCCCTAAGTACCAGTATAGAACTTTCAGATGAAGTTCTCAACTCAAGAAAGAAATACAAGAAAAAAATGTATTTGACAGATGTAGGGGGGCAGGGTTGTGATGGGAAGCAGTATGTCCACTACTATAATAAATTTGCTTTCTTTCCCATTGCCTTGGGATTGTTTTTAATGAAAAGCAGTATATAAATTTAAAAATAAATTTAACAATAAATTGCACAGGGCAAGAGCCACTGACTTCCACACCATGGGCACCCACAAGACATTTTCCAGAGGTGAGAAGCAAAGGCTGCAATCCTGTACCCAGATATCTGGGATTAAGTGCTATTGAATTCAATGGAAATGGCTCAGTCTGGGATGATGATAGGAAAGACCTATATCTTAGCTGCTAGCTAAATGGTGGTCAGAGGGGAGACTTATAGAACCATGGTGTTCAGAGAAAGAGCTATAAAAGCATGCTTGGAATAAGAAGGAAGTCACTCCCAGGAAGTTCCTGAGTACATTCTATCAATTGAGGGGTCATAGAGGCAGAAATAAACAGGAAGGAGAAGATCCTAGCTATCTCTACTCCCAATGCCCCTAGTTGTCTTAGGGTTATCAGTGCAACAGACTAGGGCTATTCTTACTATCACAAAAATCGGGCTAGGGAAATCCTAGCCCGATTTTTGTGATTGTTAGAACCACTGGGCTCGCAGCCGAGCCCGGTGGTTCCGGAGCGGCTAACCCGCTCCTGTAGCCCACCTCTTAGCCTGGGTTTGTGGAGCAACTGCTCCGCAAACCTGGACTAAATGCTCGTGAGTAGCCGCGGTGTGTCTCCGCGCCGTGGCTACTCGCGAGTAGACCTCCAGCCGGGAGGTTTAAAAGCAGCCTCCCGGCTTGGGGGTCTCCCCAGTATGCCCTGCGCGCTCGCACAGGGTATATTGGGGCTTCCGGGGGCTGCGTGGCCCCTGAGCTCCCCAGCCCCGCTGGCTCTGTCTTGGAGCCAGCCGTCGTGTGGGTGGCTGATCCGGCCGCCCAGGGCTCCCTGCATGCTCGTCTGCGGGGATAACGGATTGTGAGACCTGGCTCACTGATGCAATCAGGAGCTGGATTTCCAACACTGTTTGTTCTAGCACCCATTCTTACCAGATTCAGGGCTTCCTTAGGAGTCCACAGCAGCACCAGGGTGCAGTGTTACAGTTCCATAGCATTGTACGTCATGTTGGCAACTGGCTTTTGGGTGTAGCAATTTAGGCTAAGTTCACCTCACCAAAACAAGTGGCCCAAGAGAATTTTATAGGTGGTCGATTACACATTCTGGCTCTTTCCATGCTTTGAGTGTGATATGAAATAATTGCCATCACACTCTGGAACACAAGCAATAATCATGCAGACGAGTATTCTGAAACTGTGCTAAGGACCACAAGGCATGGAATTCCAGAAGCCGAATGAGAATATGATGACAGAGGTGCTTACCCATCATACTGTACATTATGGGGTGTGCTTAGTACAATTCTGGGACATCCAGCGATAAATTTATTGCAAATAGTTTAGCAGGAAAAATTAATATATTGCTGAAGTTCAGTCATACCTGGCTTGGAATAGCAGATTGTATTCCAAGTCTGACTATTTTCAAGCACCATGGCCTCAAGAGTACTTCTTTGGCTAAGATTGTAAGCCAGATTTCCAAGCCAGTGCACATCCTACTTTCCCTGGAGCTTTGAATACTACAGTAGCAGCATTTCAGGTGCTAGGAACCTGGGAAAATGTAGTTTTATTTGTATAGGTGTGAGGCACCCTGGAGACTATATATCCCAGAACCTCTTGCATCTGGGATGCTATCAGGAACCATCACCAAGAGGATGGATGTCAGCTCCAGGAGGAGCTGACATTTGGAAGTGGGGAAAACTGAGCTCTTTTCCAATTTGATGAGCCCAAATTCAAATCCTAGTTCCCCCATCACTAAGAAAAATACATGTCTGTGCAATGAAAATAACTCTCTCTTCATTCAATATTTAGTCTTTGCTTGCACCTGAGTGCCAAAACAATAAACACATGCTGTTAACTGTCTTAGACGATATTTTATGAATTGATTCCTCAAAGGAGGTATCTATCTCCCCCAGTTTTGGTTGCTTGATTCCTATCACTTGTCAACATTAAATTAAATCCTGAAAGATTCTAAGCTATGTAACCTTTCTTGACTTCAGCAGGAAACACAGGTCCCTGGCACATTTCAGGGTTTGTTTCATTATTCAGAGGAATTGCTAAGTGACTACGAGGTTCTAATGCAGTGAAGCATTTATGGATGTGTTCTGTGTCAAGGTCTTCCTTCTTTTCAGTTCTTTTTTTTTTTTTTTGCCAAATTTAATAGTTGACAAGTTCTCACTTTAAATTGTTGCTCCTGGAATTCCTTACATTGCACAAACCTCATTTAAGAGAGCTGACAAGACTCAGGCTCTATTACTTATTGTTGCTCTATTATCTCTTCTTGTTCTCTTATCTGCTGCAAAGAGACAGGGGTTCTCTCTGACTGCAGCTTGTTCATTCAAGTGCACTGCTACATGCCAACCTGATCCTACATTCCACCAGATGGCTGAGAAGTCCCTCTCAACATGAGCTTTTGACCTTGAAACTTGCTCAGTCTCATGAAAAGGAAATGCACAAGAAAAATTTCGTCTCTCCCAGAGTAGGTTGCCATAAATTATTATTTATTTATTAAAACACATGTTTTAATAAATGTTTTATTTAAAATATAAACACATAATTTATTAAATTATTTATTAAATTATGTGTACTCATAACTATACAGCAGTATGTTTTCTCAGGGGTGTGCACGGAACTAGGACCGGTTTGAACTAGTTCCGAATTCTAACCAACCTGGCCCAGTTCTGGGTCTGGTCCAGTTCAGCCACCAAACCAGGCAAAATTGGTTTCTGGGCAAGTCTGGAGGATATACTTGTAAAGGGGAATCCAGTGAGGATTCCCCTTCACAAGTAGAGGGGCATTAGCGAAGGTGAGGTGATGGTGATCAAAAGGGTACTTACTAACTTCTCTTTGCAGGCAGTGGGGATGGCAGAGGCAGTGGTGGTGGAGTATTGGTGGCAGCAGTAGGGGCTCCTCCAAACCCCCTGCCGGCCTCCTGGACAGCCCGGGCCCCAGTTCAGGCCTCCATGAAAGCCACAGCTTGCCTGGGCTGTTCTTCAGGAGGCTGGCAAGAGGTTTGGAGGAGCCACCACCGGCACCGATGTCTCTGACGCTGCCATCCCAGCCACCTGCAAAGAGAAGGTACTAAGTACCCTTTCCCACCCCTCACCGCAGCTTTAGTATAAGGAATGCCCCTTTACGTGTAAAGGGAAATCCTCACTGAATTCCCCTTTACAAGTATATCCCCTGAACCGGTTTGGACCGGTATAGAAATCAATATCTCCTTAGACAATATTTTCATTCACTTTAGTTGATCTTGCAATCAGGAAAACTGCCCAGTCTGCCCCCCCCCCTTCATTTTAAAATAGTAACATTGTACTTTTGTTGCTCTGTTTCACATTTTGGAGACTTCCTTTGTAATGGTGTGGGTAATTTTTGAACCTACTGAAGTCCTGTTCTTTCTCACATGATTGAGGTTGGATTACACATTAGAATATATATATATGCACCTTTGTTAAATTCTATGAAACTGTCAGAAAATGGAAGTGTGATGAGTTTAGGGAAAAGGGGAATCTAGGACAGATAACTTTTTAAAATAAAAATCATCTAACAAATCTGTGCCCAGAGTAATTTCATTCTATTTCATTTTGGCAAAAAGCAATACTGATCATCTAGAATCTTTAAACCGCTTCATTCTGGAGTGTAATTGTTGTGTTGTCATCCATAAGGTGAATCCAAACTCAGGATTGTAATTTAATCTCAGTCAGGATCACAGCTGAGAAGTCTGATTTAAAAATAAACTCTACAGGAGCATTTACAACTGGTTTCATTTAAATTAATTAGTGATGTGCAATTCAATTCATGTGTGAATAGATTTGCACTGAACTGGGGGCAATTCACTGATATGACAAATCCAAATTGAATCCAAATCCAAATCGAATACAAATCCAATCAGCCCTTAAATACAAATCCAATCAGTCAATTAAATGAAGGGGCTAATTCAAGGTTGAATGGAATCAGCCCCAATTTTGCACATATTGAATTGCAATATTAGAGTGGCCATTTTGGCAGGCTTTCCCCTTTACTGATTGATTTTATGGCACTGGCTTCTGATTGGCTTGAGATCTCCTTGATAACTTGGCAAAGAGGCACATGGTGATTCTCTTTATTGAGCAGGGGGAGAGTAACTGGCCCTATCCACCCCCAGCACAGTACCTCCAGTGACTGTTGCTGCTGTCTATCTTATGTTTCTTTTTAGACTGTGAGCCCTTTGGGGACAGGGTTCCATCTTCTTTGTTTGTTATTCTCTTTGTAAACCACCCTGAGCCATTTTTGGAAGGGAGGTATAGAAATCAAATAAATAAATAATAAATCTCCTTGCTTTGGCTTGTTATCATACAAATCCAGTGTTGGCATGAGCACCTGTGCTTCCATTGGCTCAGGGAGGATATCATACAAATCTAGTGTTGGCATGGGCATCTGTGCCTCCATTGGCTCAGGGGAGGGAACACTTTTGGAGGGAATTTCAAAATGTATATTCAAAGGGACTGGGAGGCAGAGAGAGAGAGAAAGACCTTATGAAGAAGATGATACATCAGGACAGGAGGGAGGGAGAGAGATTTGATTTGGCAGTTTTCTTTTCCCAGAACTGAGTATAATGTTGTGATATCTGTTGCTACTATAACTATCTGTTTTTGCTGGATCTCAGATTGAAAAAGGCAGAACTTGGGTGACTGCTAGGGATGTGCGAATCAGCTCACCCTTGAGCAAGTTTGACATTGAACTGGCCTGGTTCAAGGGCTTGCTCTCAAAATGAACAGGGCCTGGTTTAGTTCAGAACAAAGTTTAGCCAAACCTCCCAGACCTGTTCAGGCCCATTTCAGGGGTGCCAGGGACGTTAATAATTTTCTTGGGGAGGGGGGAAGGTAGATTTACCACCGCTGATGGCTTTATGGCATAGGGGGAGGTCTTTTGCAGCCACAGGGGGTTCTCTACTAGTTCCTCCTCCCCCACTGGCCTCCCCACAGTCTCAACCCATTTTGGCCCAATTTCGGGCCTCTCTGAGCGTGCAGCGGCCATTTTGGAGCCCATCACACATGTGCATGAGCCATTTTGTGTGCACAGGCAGACCATTTACTACTCTGGTCTACTCTGCAATCTGTATTTAGGATTGCAAAGTTTACTCAGTCAAAGTGTGGCTAAAGAAATTGCTCTGGTTGAGCATATGACTATGCTTGCTGGCTGCAAAAGGTGCTGCTCTTCTGTGGCAGCTGTCGCAAGTAAGGATAGAGTCATAACTGTGTGTGAGAGAACAACATGTGCCAATGATGTTACTGCAGTGGAAGCACTGTGGATGGCAGTGATTCTGGGTCAGTGATTCTTTTTTGGAACTCTCTGGAGTGTGTGTTTGGCAAAATGTGGTGTTCTGTCTTGGGAGGGACTGTGTGTGCTTCTGTTCTGCAGTGTTTTTCAAGGCAGGGTTGCAGAATTTGTACACGCTGCTTGTTTCATCCATAGGGAACAATGGGGAACTTGAATCACCCCATTGTCCCCCATGGATAGGTCCTAAGGATAGCAAAGTGGGTTGGTTGGTACATAGTGATGGGTGCTACCTACCACCCAACCCACAAAAGAAACAAGCAAGTGGATGATTTTTAAAATTGTTTTAACCTAAACCCCCATAGGTTCTGATAGGAATTTTTAAAAACCGTCCATCTGCCCTATTTTTTGTTGTTGAGATTTTGGTATGAGATTTTCTATGAGACACCATGAATCCACACTAATTTGCTATCATAGAATCCACACTCAGAATACCTCTGAAACAACAGAACCCTGTACCCCATGGGTTAGAAACCCACGGGGTGGTTGGCACCCTATGTGAACTACACCACCACTCACTCTGGGCCACCCCAGCACCCCACAAGTGCACTTATGGAGCTGCTGAAAGCTCCATTATACCACCATATGAGGAAAAACCTTAAAGACGCGTAAACTTCAACAATTCACCAAAAATCAGCCCTCTGCCCAAATCCTTTGAAAAAATTCAGGTAGCTTCCTTGCCCCTACCCGGCACTACCACCAACCCCACACTGCTCTAGGCCACCCCTTTCCCCCTGACGTGAAGCGATACACCCTTCTTTATACCTAATGGGGGAAAACCTTTAAAATGCGTAAACTTTAGAAATTCACCAAAAATCAGCCCTCTGCCCAATCACTCTGCAATTGGTGTGGTAGCCTCCACCCATTAGGCACTACCACTCCACCCCACTCTTTTGGCTCAGATCCCACGTTATGTCCCAAATCTGCCCCAAAGACACTAAAACTTCAAAAAATCACCAAAAATCAGCCCTTTGGCCAATTCCTCTGCAGTTTGGGTGGTAGCCTACACCCATTGGGCTCTACCACCCCACCCCACTATTTTGGCCCCAGGACCCATTTTTTAATCCGAATCAATTCGGATTCGGATTAATTCGGATCCGAATCGAATCAGGCGTGATTCGGATGGGCAATATTCGGATACAAAACAGAACAGGGGTGTTTCGGTTCGGATCTGAATCGAAACACCAAAAATCCGAATTGCACACCCCTACTCCTAATTAACTCATGTCTGCTTCAGCATCCTCACCTGGTCTAAACAGAGAGGAGAGCATGGGGGCTAGACCCCGCTTTCAGTTGCATATTAGGCTTGACCTGGGGTTACCTTCCTCATGCTACCTGCCAAGCAACTTATTCTCGGGACCCAGACTATGTAAACCAATGGTGAGCCCACAATCCCATGAATTTAGAGAGCCCAAAATGGAAACTACAAGCCTGTAACTCCAAATCATGTGAAGGGGTACTGCTGGGCGTCCCCAAACAGGCTAACACTTTATTTTCTAGATATTTTAGAACAAGAAAACCAGAGTTACGTTAACATAACATGTGACTATTGGAAAGGCTGAATAAGCGGTGCCAAACTGAAAGTACTACTACCATGGCAACAAAATGGCTTCTTTATTGGACTGGTTGAAGGACAAGGTTGACATTACATCTTTTCCCTCAGAACAAGTTATTACTATTTTTTTGTTGTTGCAATAATTTATATGGACAAATAAAGTGAAAATATATATTATACAAAATATAATTTCATAATTAATGCTTTGCTTGAACTACAAGCAAATCAAGAATAAGTAGACTCTAGCTATATCACCTATAGGTTTGTTAGTTAATTGTTTTTCTATCAAGGCCATCACTTGAGCAACTTTAGAATATAAAAACCAACCAGAATGTATTTTTCTTTGGATCTATGAAAGGAAGAGGAGTTCCTATATTTTTCTGAAATTGCTAACAGTACAGAAGTCAGACCTTTATTCTTCCAGTGAATAATCCTGACAAAATTACTCAGTGGAGGTCCAATGAAATTAAGTAGAGTTACCTTCAGAGTAACTTCTGAACAGTACTAATGAGTAACTTATTCAGGATGTCAGGTTGTCCAATTTCCAGATTAGATATTTCTTGTTACTGCAAAAAGAGTACTAGAAAAAACAACAGATTTTGAAGAATTAGTTCCTACAAAAAGAATTTTTGTAGCCATTTTGGAAGCGTGGTATACAAATCAATCAATCAATCAAACAAACAAATAAATTTTCTAAAATATACTGTGTCATCTTTGATTCAAATGGCATATATGGAACAAAAATATCCTAATGAAAATACCATGTCAGGTGTGGAAATTCCTTTCCTAGTATGTTTCTCAATACACAAAGACCAGGATATTAGCAAAAAGTGTTGGAAGACATGACATTTATTTGAAAGGAAGTTATATAAGATTTATAAAACAATAATGGGAAAGGTTCCCTAGCTCAGTGGGAAAGCACATGCTTTGCAAGATCAGTATAGGGCATCTCCAGTGAACAAGTTGTCAAGTAATAGGGCTGATGGAAGATCCTTTCATTGAAGCGACTCACTTGACCTTGCAGAGCTGCTGCCTGCCAGAGTAATACCGACCTTTGCTGGCATTGTGCAGATGATAAAGGCAAGTGGTTGTGGTGGTTGTGCATCAGAATGTAAGAGATTTGGGAAATGGTTACTGCTGCTAGACCTTTGGTATATAAATCCTCTGGTCTTCCACTTAATGGTGTCAAGGGGTAGTACCCATAAGAATGCATATACTATTGTTATACTGTACAAGTTAGCTGCTGCATTGGCTAAACAGTGGCCCACATATTTTGCACGTTGTGTGACACTCAGGGGCATATTTCTGCAAGAAAAAAAGGACTTTTGGAGGGAGGGGTGGAAGAGACAATCACTTCCCCATCCCCCCGCCTATTCTTGTCCGTAAGTTTGCTGCAACCGTTCTCCAAGAGTGCAACCCTCCTTCTGGTATCCCTATGTTTGTGCAACATTTGGGTAGTTGTAAACAAGAACAGAACAAGGCGGGGGGGAATGCATGGTGCATAAAGGTGTGGCAAATGCTTTTTCTGGTTAAATTAACTGCCTATGAAGACAACAGATTGTATAGTAAGTACATTATTTACAAACAAAAGACAGTCATAGCAAGCTGCTGTAAGGAGGAGGGTGTGGAGAAATTCCTCTGTGGGAACTTCTTTCTCTGCATGCTAGGGTCAGGATACAATCGTATAGCAATCTGTGATGAACTGATTGTGCATTTTGTATCAACAGAACTGTCTATTTCAAACACAAATTATCAATATTTGAATTTGTTATAATTTTCGTTTCTCTGAATAATCACAGTGTTATTTTTTCCCCCAATAAACAACTACAATAACAACAACAAAGTAAAAGGGAACATAGGGCAGAGGGTAGTCCCTAGGCATACTGAACCCACTACTTACATATTCTTGAACATTAATGTGTGTGCTTTCAAGCAACCCATTCTTCCCAAATAGATGTTTCAAGAAAGAGGAAGACATTCAGCGGCTGAATTCTTTGATTTACTATATTCTTTGCTTTGAGATCTATTCCATCCATGAAATATTTTTTAACAAGTCTGGCTCTCCACACATGCCAGGCACTGCACCATGTTCTTCATAAGGGTTTCTTCTTCTTTTCCCTATTATGTATTGCAAAATATAAATTTGTCAGTTTGGAATTAGAAAGAGAAGAAAGCATTATGATTGTTATCTGTCAAGAGGGTTTTGCTATATTCATTAAATATATATGCTTACTTGCATTTTATAATATCATAATAACCTTGTTATTAATAATGTTCTCTACCCCAGAAGTATATGTTTAAGAGGTCTTCATGGTATTGATGGGGTCTTGGACGTTTAATCCTCCTAATGAAAAGAACCATCTTTGAAAGGGTAGAAATTGATTTGGAGGTTGGAAAACTATAGTATGCTTAAATAATTTAAGGCAGAAATTATTTAAAGCAAAAATCATAGAAAAAGCAAAAAGGGCAGTTTTGAAAAGTGTCTGTTATCTCCAAGAATGCCTGTTGTACGCTAAAACTGCTTATTGTCTTAAGTAGTGATTAATAACTGCTTTAATCCTATGTCTGTTGCCTACAGAACTTTATCTGTAGAATATTACTGTCCCTCATCTAGTTAAGATTATTTCCACTTTCTCAAAAAGAATACATTAAAGCGAGATTTTATTTCACTTCATATAGATTTGCAAAGGAGAAATTACATAGGCATGGGAGTGCATTCTGTTAGGGATGTGCTCGGTTCAGTTACAAACTAGACTGGGCATGTTCAGTTTTGGCACTCCCGAATGAGGGGCCTGGTTTGGTTCAAATTCAAACTGGTTCGGGTGTGCCATCCATGTTAAAAGTTGTAAAAGGGGAAAAAAGGCAGACTTACTGCCACAGAGGCTTCTTCTGGCAGTTCCCCCTCTTCCCATTGGCCTTCCCCTGGCTTCCCATGGGCTGGTTCAGCCCATTTTGGACATCTCTGAGCACACAAGTGGCCATTTTTGAGGCTGCCGTGCATGCACATGGGCACAATCCAGCTACACAAATGACCTGCTTACTCGCAGAGGCCCTAAACGGCCCTGAAATGGGCCAAACTGTTTCGGCTCGATGCCTAGCCCTCAAACTGGGCTGGTTTGAGCTTGAGCCAGCTCGAGCTCAAGCCAGCTTACACATCCCTACATTCTGTATTTCACCCAACCCCAAAATAGTCAGTATTCTGCATTTAACTACAGTAGGCTTAGTTAATTGTAGCTATTGACTAACTACAATATACTTTGTAGTTAGTTGTGTGGTATAATAGCCTTGTATTTCTAAACAGTAGGACTGTGCATTGACAAAATCAGATTGGACTGGGTCCTATCACACTCCCCGCCCCACTCCACTCAATTCAAATAGGTGGGAAAGTGTACAAAATATTTGCTATGAATCAATTCTGATAATTGGACTGATTTGCCTCACAGTCCTAATAAATAATTCATGGGAGTGTAAATATATGTGTGTTAATGTAATGTCATGCATATATAAAAATATTCCTATGAATAGGCGGGAATAAATGAATGTAATATGATGAGTAAATAAATAAATATTTCTGTATATGGACAGCAGAAGCAGCAGGCCCTAACAGGAAAAATGTGAAAATTTAAGAAAACTACAAGAGATTGAAAACTTTTGGCAGGAAGACTAGTTAATGACCCAGTTGCTTGACATTGACTTGAGAATTGCTTAGACGCTGTTTTCATGATCAGGTCAGATGTTGAAGTTTCTTTTCTTCAGAAACACAACACAAGTGATGTGGCATTTTCCTTTCCATTGGGTGGTTTAGAAATTGCCAGATCCTGTCATTGGCTGACATCCAGATGAATTCTGTGCTGATACATTGGAGTTTTCCATTGCACAGGTGGTGGGGGGGGGGGGGGCAACAATTAGAGAATCATATCGTTCCCAGGTCTACACAGTACATGGCTTATTCCCAATCAAACTTTAACTATGTCCCAATAACATAGTTTTGACAGGCACAGGCAGCTGCAGAAAGAATGAGAAATCCGCGTACCTCACCCCCCTACTTGTGCAACAGGAAAACCTGGCACATCAGCTCAGGGTTAGTCTGAATGCTGATCTTTTCTTTCTTTTCTTTCTTTTTTTTAGGAAGCGTTACCATGTTATTTACTTATTTAAATTATTTATTTGTTTGTTTATATAAAAGATTTATATCCCACCATTCTTTGTATATGATTTCATGGCACATTATAGCTATGTTTTAAAAAAGAAATTACAGCCTCTAAAACCTAAAAGTGTTGTAAAAAAAAATCATTAAAACAATGCAATTAGGGGAAGGCCTTCTGAAACAAGAAACCTACTGTACTGTCTAGCTTGACTGTAATCTGCTGTAAAGCCAGAGGGGGCACTGTAACAAGGAGTTATAATGTAAGAGTTTCTTTCTTATATCCGTTCTGTTGTTGGTTGTTTCCCTCCTTCCTATTCTCGTCTCTGGATTATGAACTGCATCTTTTATATTGCCCTCCACCTTGCTAAATTGTAACCAGGGAAATTGCCTTAATGTTATGTGTTGAATGAAGATCTGTCAACTTCTGCTTGCATCTGTTCTATAATCTGTTAAGACAAAACATACTCTGCAACAGTGAGTTCCATACTGTGGGGCACCCACTGAGGATGCCTCACTATGTGTCCTTGTTGCAAAGCACATGTGTGGAACTGTTAAGAGGGCACCCTTAGTTGCTCTAAGAGGACATGATGATATCCCCTAAAGTCCCTAGGGGCATTTTAAACACACAAATGCACACGTATTTAACAGTGCCACATGCAAATCCATGCAGCAGCTTGTCACATATAAGCACTTATATTACATGAAACATCTTTTCCCATTCAATCACGCCACCCACCCACCCCTCAAACCAAGGAAAATAATAAAAAGTGGAAACGCTAGTTATAATTGTGCAACTCAAATGTGAAGTGGTTCATTTTGTGGACTGTGCACAAAAGAGCAACAATCTCTGCAACACAACAGAGCCCTTGAACAAGTCAAGTAATACAGTGTATATTTCATTTCACTTAAGGACAGATTGTATTTCCTTGAGAAGAAGCCCACTCAAACATATGCTTCACAAAACACATTGTACTGTAGTATGGTGAAATCAAGGAGCTGCTGCAGTTCAAGAGGAAACTTGTGGGCTATTAAAAAATCTCATTGTAATGCAAAAGCCTCTGCAGCAATTAGTCTTGCACGTTGGTCCCTTCCTTGTCTATTTGTGTCACCCCTTCCTTCAAGTGGGACAAACAAGGACAATGAGTTGACCACATGAGAGATACACATCTGGAGATATTTCATAGGAGAAATGCCTTCCGGAGGTGAACAATAATGCTCGCCACTGAGCTGTAACATCTAATTATAACAGGTGGCACAAAACGTATGGAATTGGTCAGCCTTAGTATAATGCTGCTTTATGCATCACTTCCGTTAAGGTGTCCACTTGTCATTCACTTAGAAACTGATGGATGCCTCCATTCAGCTGTCATCTGAAGGGAATATTCCTTTGGAAGAAAGGGATTAGTCTGGGTTTTTGAAAATGCAGCATTCAAAAAGGCAAGGGCACAATTGTGTCTTTATTACAGGATCGAGAACTCACATGGAATCTGGCCTTTGGTAAAGTGTCTGGCTGACACAGATAAAAGTTTCCAGATTTTGGTTTAAATACTTCTTACACTTCCTACTATAAAATTAAGTGTGGGTGGCTGGGGGGAAACCCTCACACCTGGAATTCTTTGTAGGTTGAGCCATTTAGAAGCTTTTCCTCCCTTTGCATTCACTTACTGCAGATTTACAATTTAATTTATAACATGTGAATAAAATCTTATCTGCCTGTTGCCCAGTTCTGAATCCATGCCCTCTAGCAATTGGCTGAGCTGCCATGATGTTATGAAATGTTCACAAACATCCTGACACCTGAGGGTGAAGAGCAAGTCACTTAATAGTGTCAAACTGGACAGCTGTGTAGCTATTATGAGAGAAATTAAATTCGTTGGTCTAAGGTAGTGGAGCACACATGGACACTCGAGATAGAAAGGACTGTGTGCCTGTTGGAGAAAGGGGATCATTGGTGAGGACCTGTAATAGCAGAGAGTCTGCAAATAAATAGGAAGAAAGGCCAAGAGGCAGGTAAGCTTTGAGACAGGACATCAGTCTCATGCAATCATGATGTGAACACCATGGGCCATCAAATCTCCTTGCTTTTTAGGGCTCAGTTGGAGCTGCAACATCCATAATTATCCTGTAAACCCAAGGTTTTTTGTTTTACTTGAACTTCCTTACTTTTTAAAATGGAGAGTGCCATAGTGGTATAAAAATGTAGGTGGGGGAGGCGGGGGCAGGAAGAAGCCCTGTTTAATATATGAACATTGTTCCTTCCCAATGTTTCTTCGTTCTAGCAAGGAAAGAGGCCATTCTCCTTTTTACTGGCATGCAAACTGGCTGGTGAATGTGGTAGCGGTAGCGGCAGTGGCTGGAGCAGGGCCTGGAGTAAGGTTGGCCACAGCAGTGGCAGCCAGAGCTGGGCTGGTGGAGTCTGCAGTTGGAATACGGCCAGAGCAGGGCCAGTGGCTGGAGGCACCGAGAATGGGCCTGGAGGAGTCAATGGTAGCCAGAGCTGGGCTGGCAGCAGCAATGGTGTCTGGAGCAGGGTTAGAGCAGAGCTGGTGGCTGGATTGGATACAGAGCAAGGCTGGGGCAGGGCTGGCACCAGTGACAGTCAGGGCCCAGAGCAGGGACAGCAGTGGTATCCAAAGCAGGGCTGGTGGCGGTGCCAGGAGTGGGGATGGTGGCAGCAATGGTGGCCAGAACAGGTCCAGGAGCAGGACTGGCAGCAGCAATGACAGCGAGAGCAGGACCTGTGGCAGCAATGGTAGCCCTGGCAGCAGCAATGGTAGCCAAAGCCGGACTAGCGACAACAGTGACAACTAGAGTAGGGGTGTGCACAAACTGTTTGATGTAGAACTAGTTCACGTCGAACTGCAGCGGTTTGGGGTTTTAATAGCAAACTAGAGCTGGCTCAGTTCGCAATTGAACTGAACCAAGCCTGGTTAGATGGGAACTGGTTCTGCATCAAGGGCAAGCAGGGGAGCAGTGAGAAAGGTTGCTTAAATCTCTTACTGGGCTCACTGCGACTCCTCACCACTCCCACCCTCCTCTGCAGCCGTATCGCCACCCAGATTGTTCTTAAAACACAGGCCACCCATGTGGCAGCAATGAAGTTCCATCTGCGTATCCATGGGGACTGGAACTGTGCTACCACCACATGGGCAGCCTATGTTTTAAGAGTGATCCAGCTGGCAATTCGGCTGGGGATGGGGGCGGAGAGCAGCGGTGAGCCTGGTAAGAAACCTAAGCAACCTTTCTCACTGCTCCCCCACCCCTTTACAAATATTGCCTGCTAAACTGGTTTGATTCAATGGACTGGACCAGCTGGTCAGTTCGACTGAACTGGTTCAGTGCAACACAGTTTGAGTCAAGTTGATTATTCAACTTTGAACCAAACTGTGTTTTTCAGTTCTTGCACACTCCTAAACCAGATCGGGGCTGGCAGGAGCAATGACGGCTAGAGCAGGGCCATTGCTCACTTCAGTTCTGGCAGTCAAGCAGCAGAAGTACACCAGAAAATTAACAGGTGCTGCTTGTACCTTCATATGTTAGTCAACGTTGCACATGTCAAGCTTCTGCCTGACACACAACTGTTAAATGTCCTAACCCCTCTGGCCTTACAAGGAATTCAGCATTCCTTCCCCCTTGTGAGAACAAGGCTTGAAATTATTAAAAGACATATAGGAGCACTGAGGCTACCGGTTCTGAAGTAAAATGAACAAAACGGAAGCAGCCAGAGGTAAGAAGCAAGGCCTGTTCTCCTATTTACCTCAAATACATGTTTTAAACCTGTAATGATTACCCTTTCAAGACATTTCGCCTTCTCTGAGAATGCAGAAACATTTCCTCAGCCAGACATGGCAAAGGCCCCTTTCAAAGCTGTTTCCAGATTGACAATGGAAGAGACTATTTACTCCCACCTCCCTTCTCTGATCGCTCACTCCCTTCCCCCTTCCCCTCACAAACATTCCAACTGATCTGAGCATGTCCAAACTTTATGTTATGTGGCCATATTTGTTCTTAATTTGTAGAAATACAAAACACATTTATTTCAACTAACCCATGAAAGCATGTCTAATAGAAGACAAACTATCTAAATAAATGCTTCCCAAAGTAATTGTGTCAGTCTGTGCTCCCCTATTTAGATTTTTTTTTAAAAATAATAATAATAAATTAAAGATGGGTGGTGGGGAAGAAAGACCTTACCTTGGTCTTGAGGTTTCATGCCTTTATTTCAACTTTTACTCTTAATAATTTATTCATTTTCCCACAGGTTTGATTTTTTAAAAAACTGACACAGTTGTTGAGCAGATAATTCTAACAACTGTAAAGAAAAAAGTGGAAAGCCTACCTCTCTGTCCCACAGTAATGTAAGCCCCAACCCTCTATACATCACAAAAATGGATGAAGACATGAAAATAAAGAATCCAAAAGCCATTTGGTTCATTTAGGCCCCATAGGCATTCATTTTCTTACTATGAAAAAAGGACCCACTGGGCCCAATTTGGTTCTGTTTTTTAATTCATAATTAAGTGAAAGCATATCCTTCCAAAGCAAGAAAATTCACAATATAAATCCAGTGATAACAAAATAATAAAGGCTCTGACCTTCCTGACCTTACTATCAAAAATTGTACAAGCAGAATTTTATATTTGGCTGTGCCCAGCAGAACAGACCGCATTGTCAATTTTTTAAAAAAATGATATTCGACCTTGACCAGCCAGTTCCTGAGTTGTAACTGAGATATATTCTCTGGTTTTTTTCAGGCAAATCAAAAGTTTCCTGAACTTCAGTAGGCTGGCCATGTAAGTTCCAGTCAACATTTTAGAAACTGGTTTTCCTGTAGGCCTGCTTTGGTAATTTTAAACTTCTTGAGAGTTTGCTGAGAAAACTTGGGAGTACTGAAGTAATTCTGAATCAAGTGGAGATAGATTCATCCATCAGTATTTCCACTTAAGCTCATTTGCTAGTTATGTGGATAGAGACTTTTGCTCAGAAATGTAAACCAGATGAAACTTTTGTGTCACAGGAAGCAGTAACGGGATGTAGCGTGCTTTAGTAGTGATAGGGGATTTGAGTGGTCTAGGCCAGGGTAAAAGATGGGCAGCACATCAACAATCTCTCTGGTAGACGTATGACTATGTAGAGAGCACAGCACAGACAAAAATGCAGCCATTGCTATTTTAGATCCCTGTCTTTCTCCTCAAGCTTTTTTATTTCATTTCTGTGCTTGTACTTGGCCATGTTGTTCTCTTTCTTCCTAAAATTTCCTAGTTCTTCTCATGGTGCAAAATTTACAGTAAGGTTCAAAGGCTTGGATTCAGGATCAAACTGCCAAAACACAATTTTTTGTAAGACCATTTGTTGTGCTTACCTTATAAAAACAAGATATATTGGTTTTAGCGAGTACCCCAGTGGGTGCCTGTTACCACCCAGATTTCAAATAAATTGATGAAAAGGGAGATTTTAAATTTTTTTTGAAGTTGGTGCATCTTTAAGTTTTTTCAGCAGCCCCATAACTCCACTTGTGGGGGCACCAGGGTGTCCCAGAGTGGCTGGTGGTGTAGTGCACATAGGGTGCCAACTACCCCCAAAACCACAAACCCATGGGGCCCTGGGTTTGTTTGTTTTTCAATGTCTGAAGTGTTCTGAGAGTAGATTCTCTGGTAGGAAATGAGAGTGGTTTATTTCTAAGTTCATTCATCATTTTGCACCAAAGAAGATTATGAGCCATTTTTGGAAGGGCTGTATAGAAATTGAATTTTAATAATAATAATAATAATAATAATAATAATAATAATAATAATGTCAGTATATTATTAATATATTAAGTATATTCAGTAGCGATATAGCAATGGAGTTTGGACTAGACAAGTGTGCTGCATTAATAATGAACAGAGGAAAAATAAGAAAAATAGAAGGAATAGAACTGCCCAATGGAAGTAACATCAAGAACCTGGAAGAGAAAGAACATTACAAATACTTGGGCATTCTCCAGGCTGATAACATCGCACACACTGAAGTTAAAAGAAAAATTGGAAGTGAATACATCAGGAGAGTTAGAAAAATCCTCAAGTCCAAACTAAATGGTGGGAACACCATACACGCCATAAACACCTGGGCTATACCTGTTATCAGATACACTGCAGGAATAATAGACTGGACCCAGGTAGAGCTAGAGACGCTAGATCGTAAGACCAGGAAAATCATGACCATCAATCATGCTCTGCACTCCCGCAGTGATGTTGATAGGCTTTACCTCCCTCGCAGCTCAGGTGGAAGAGGAATTCTGCAAGCCCATCAAACAGTAGAGGAGGAGAAAAGAGGCCTTGAAGAATATATCAAGGACAGTGAAGAAGATGCACTTCAAATGGTCAATAACGAGAAACTATTCAACCCCAATGAAACAAAGCAGGCCTACAAGAAAGAACAAGTCAAGAACCGAGCAGAAAAATGGAAAAATAAGCCCCTGCATGGTCAATATTTGCACAATATAAGTGGAAAATCAGACATCACCAAGACCTGGCAATGGCTTAAGAATGGCAACTTAAAGAAAGAAACAGAGGGTTTAATACTGGCTGCACAAGAACAGGCACTAAGAACAAATGCAATAAGAGCAAAAGTTGAAAAGTCAACCACAAACAGCAAGTGCCGCCTTTGTAAAGAAGCAGATTCAACAGTGGACCACCTAATCAGCTGTTGTAAAAAGATCGCACAGACTGACTACAAACAAAGGCATGACAAGGTAGCAGGGATGATACACTGGAATATCTGCAAAAAATACAAGCTACCTGTAGCCAAAAATGGGTGGGACCATAAAATTGAATAAGTTGTAGAAAATGAAGATGTAAAAATATTATGGGACTTCCGACTACAAACAGACAAACATCTTCCACACAATACACCAGATATAACTGTAGTCGAGAAGAAAGAAAAACAAGTTAAAATAATCGACATAGCAATACCAGGGGATAGCAGAATAGAAGAAAAAGAAATAGAAAAAAATCACCAAATACAAAGATCTACAAATTGAAATGGAAAGGCTGTGGCAGAAAAAGACCCAAATAATCCCAGTGGTAATTGGCACCCTAGGTGCAATTCCAAAACAACTTGAAGAGCACCTCAACACCATAGGGGCCACAGAAATCACCATCAGCCAATTACAAAAAGCAGCTTTACTGGGAACAGCCTATATTTTTCGACAATTTCTATTATAACCAACAGTATTGATGATAAAATTCAGCCATCCCAGGTCCTTGGGAAGGACTCGATTTCTGGATTGACAAACCAGTCAATAACACCTGTCTGACTGTGTAAACAAGATAATAATAATAATAATAATAATAATAATAATAATAATAATAATAATAATAATAATATTGAACTTAGAAAGAATCCACTCTCATTTCCTACCAGAGAATCTACTCTCAGAACATCTCAGACATTGAAAACAAAACCTGGGTGGTAGCAAGCACCCACTGGGGCACTACAACCCAACCTACTCTGAAGCATAATTATGTGTAGTCTAAAAACACCAGTTGGGTGGAAAGGAAAGTTGTCCCCCAGCTCATCCTAAATGGTGCCCTCTGTGGAATGGATTATTCTGACATATGGAATGGATTCTGACATTGGACTACTGTCTTCAGAGCATATCATATGGTTAATGTCATTACTAACCCGTTTTTCTCTGTTGTCAGCATATGTTGGGGCAGTGAAGCACAAAATGTGTAAATGTTCCTTTAATTTCAGTATACTTATGTAAACTGGTCTCTCTGTTTTTTAAATTTTGTTTTCATTTGGTTTCCCACAAGGACTGTTTGATTGAATTCTGAGCTGTAATTGAGAAGAGAAGAATGAAGAACATTTTATTGCGAATAATGATTTTCCATTATCAGAATTGCTATGAACAAGAAGAATAAGCTAATCAGCAATAACATTTGAGGTTGGAATTCTTTTAAGATTCCGTATGCATTCCTGCTTACTCATTTTGAATGCCTTGATACTTATGTCTGAATAAACATGCATAGAGTTAGGTTGTAAGTTTATTTAAGGTAAATAATAATATAAAGTGAGGGAGGGGGAAAACCCTCTGTTGACATTAGGAGAGGAGAGCTGTTCTTATGGTAGCAAGTGTGACTTGTCCCCTTAGCTAAGCAGGGTCTGCTGTTGGGGCACATGTACCCCAACCTTAGATCCAGAGGTACCGGCCCAGAAGTATGTGGAATTCAGGCCTGTATCTGGTTCCAATTTTATTAAGACATGAATTAATGCCTGGGCTCAGGGTGAATTGACACCCCAGATCTCAACTGGTATGTGAGGGAAGAGGCGATCCAGCATTGTATTGTGAAATGGGTACTCAAGGAAGCACAAAAGCCAGGCCAGAACAATCCAAATGCTAAAATGTGACTCACTATCAGATAATATCTGGGGGAAAGGCCAGAGGCTGATCTCCTCTTTACTGTTGCAAGAAGTCTATGTTAAACCTTGTCAATGATTGACTCAATTGCTCTCTATAGAAATTCAACATAGGTAAATGCACACAAAGAAAACACCTAAAGACTTTAATTCTTACTTTACTAACACTTTAACACCTTTTGGGATCAGGCTAGTAGCAAATCTGGGACAAGAGAAGATGCCCATTTGAAGCTCAGAGAGGCAGATTTGCCTTGGGCAATGTCCCCCCCTCAAGATAGCAGCTAACAGAAGATGAGATTCAGATCTCTCTGGACTGGCCAATATCCTGAATAATTATTGAGGATATTGGCCAGTCCAGAGAGATCTGAAGACATTATCCAGAAGGCATTATCCAGAAGGTAACAGCATTGTCACCCTTTTGGGGACCCAGGAAAAGATGAGGAGATTTGAATAGACTCTATGAGAGATCAAAGGAAAATACAACTATAAAGAATGAGGCTAATACTGGACAGAGAGCAAGCAGTCTTGTGCCTACACACAATCTTGTGCCTACAAGCAAGATCTGCTCATGAGCAATCCAAGGGTTTGCTGCCCAAGCCGCGGGGCTAGAGGCAGGAACTCTTTCCATGGGACAGGAACTGTCTGTGACTTTCACTGCGCAGTGAGAAGTCAAGACTTCCCCAGCCATGGTGCTCTGACTCTCAGCCATGCTCTGAGCAAACTGCATGCTTGATCTAAAAGCTCCTGTCTCCAGCCAAAAGCTTCTCTCCTTCAGCTGAAAGCTCCACCATTTTCAAGCCTCTGATCTGGGTAATATGCTGCTTCCACAAGCCTTGTATCCCTTCATTCTTTCCCTTCCTTCTCCTCCCCCCACCCCTTCTACTAATTTCTGATATCCCCAACCCATGCCAGACCTCAACCTTCCTTACCCCCCCCCTTTTTCCGTCTATATCTGAATTATATTAGGCTTTAGGAAGATTTAATACACACACATATGTTAGTTAGGAACACTGGGTGAATATTGGTGCTGGCTAGGGTTGAAATACTGTTAGTAATATTGATAGAATGTTCTGCTTTCTGCTCAGCTAGATTGATGTTGTTATTCTTTTATACTCAATAAAGCCCATTGAATCATTTAGGATTGGTTTGATCTCCTTTCTTCCTTGCGCCCAGAGCCTACATGGTCACTATATAAAAGAACTTGGTCACTTGGTGACACTATGAGACAGGCCTAATTTTGTATGCTAGCTAATGAGCATATTTAGTATATAAATCAGGCCTGGACCACAACATTGCCCTGGTTGCATATGAATGGGAGACTTGATGTGTGAGCATTGTAAGGGGTCGGGGATGGAGCTGCTCTGGGAAGAGCAGAAGGTTTCAAGTTCCCTCTCCAGCATCTCCAAGAAAGGACTGAGAGAGATTCCTGCCTGCAGCTTTGGAGAAGCCACTGCCAGACTGTGCAGACAATACTGAGCTAGGAGGACCTATGGTCTGACTCAGTATATGGCAGCTTCCTATGTTCCTAACCTGCCAGGGCTGCTGTGCAACTTAAAAGACAGCCCCGACAGTGCAGTGACAGGTCAACTGTGGAATAATGTAACTGCTTTCAGCTAGTCCCAGAGTGCCGCTTCAGTTCTTTCCGCTGGAAGGAGCACTGAGCAAAAGCAGTTGTAAACCAGTCTACAAAAGCCTGACATGCTACACTGGTTTCAAACTGTCAAATGAAAGGCCTTTCCACTTAAAGCTGACCATTCATTTTAATATTCCAAACATACATGTCAATAGGGGCATGCATGACTATAAAAACTGAATCAGGACAGACCTGGAACCCCCAGATATCAGTTCAGGTCCTTTTGGACCCTTCAGAAGGTTGGGGTCAGTAAAATGGGGGTTGGTAAAATTGGCGAAAATCCCCATAGAAGTATATGGAGAAAGAAAAAAATTGGCAGCAAAAGGGCTAGCCCTGGAGCCCTGAAAGCGGGCACACAACTAGCTAAAGATGGTCAGACTCTGTATATTTAATTAGAAGTGAATCCAACCACGCATTCTTTTTTGATTTTTTAAAAAAGTAATCAGTAATTTTACTCACGGAGAATACAGAAGAAAAGTGATGTGACATCCGAGAATCTCTGGAGAAGTGATGTAACCCAGAAGTTGGCAGCTTTATTTTTAAAATTATGAGTAAAAACCTGGCAGAAAGAAAGAAAATAAAATGCTTGGCCAGGTGCCTGCAGGTGGACAGGCAGATAAGTGGCAGAAGATGGCTTCCCCCTCCCCCAGCCATGATCAGCAAAAAAAGTAGACTCCCACTACCATTTGGAGCTCTGCTTTTGCCCAAACAGGGCCAGAGAACTCCAACCTGAACTAGGATTCCGTGGGCTGGGGTTGGAGTTTCCCTGACACTCTCTGACCCGGCCCAGGTCAGGCCTTGTCTGACCTCTCTGATCTGACCTTGCACATCCGTACATGTTCATAACTTGATATAGCAGTTTCCTGCTCTAAGCAGGGAGTTGGAGTAAAACACCTCCAAGGTCCCTTCCAACTCAAAAATTCTTTGTTTTTTCAATATATTAGGATGCATAAGACTAGTATGTCTCCACTAGAACCTAGAATCTCCTGCAGTCACCTTCTGGTTGCTTCCATCCTTTATGGCCTGGGCTCTTTATCTTCTCCAGGTAACCTTTTTGATCCTAGCTCTGATGATAGCACACTAGCAGCTGCTGCTATGCAAGAAGAAATCCTCTATCCCTGAGGTGACACTGTGGGTACTACAAGGAACCACTTTGCAGCAGTGGAGGGCAAACAGCTTGTAAAATCTCTAAAGCTTTTTCAGGTAGCTATGGCGACACAAATCACTATTTGTGCCATTGTGGGATGAAATCTAACTGCTTGTAATGTATGATAAAGATTACTGTATACCTTCTGTATTTTTTATTTTTTATTTGGTGCTGTATACAATAATGGGAAATCTTCAGAATCTTGTTTTACACACAATGGATGGTGCCATCCTAAAGCCATGGGTCCCATCTTTGTATTCATTTAGAAAGAAATGCTGAGTTGTCCCATGGTGGCAATGTTCCCACAATTCATAAGCCGCAACATTAAAGTGTGATTGCTCTTTATGATTCTAAGCCTAGTCTAACAAAGCTAGTGATCCATCAAAAAGGCTGTTCTGACCACAGACCTACAGGACACAGTTAGGGCCAATTAAAAAACAAGAGAGAGAAAATGTACGTGACTCAAGGACGTTGGGGGAAAGACAGTTAAAGCACTCTTTCAAGTTACAGAAGAAAAGCACATGGTATTGCTAGGTAACACCATATTCTTACAATGGATGCAGAGAGCTTCTAACATTTTTTTTAAAGACCTGAGATGTATCATTCATTTAAGGTTCAGGGTCTAGAGGATCCCAGCAGGGGTTTTAAATGTTTATTTTGAACTCAAAAGGAAGCAGCAAAATCACTGGAGGTCAGTAATAAGAGAAAAGGGGCCAGGCACAGGAGAGGTTACAGTAGAAGAATACAATTGAGGGTTGGTAGGGGACAGACACAGTGAGGAAGAAATAAAGGCTGCGTATGGGAAGGCTAAGTTTGAAATATGTTCAAAAAATATAATTTTTAAAAAGGACAATGGAGGAAAATAGAGAGGAACTGAGAGATTCAGCAGTTATAATAGATGTGGGAACCCACACAAAATAATAGAGGTAAAGAGATGCTTCCAACATGGAATCCCCCAAGTTGGAAAAACAAAAGCCATTTATTAATTCTCATCTACATATAAGCATGAAAATCTCTCTTGTTCCAAGTATGGCACATTCATGTCAGCCCTACTTTGGGAGACATTACCTGCATAAAGTGATGCCTCTCTAAAGTAATGTTTCAAAGTAGGGAAAGTAGCTCTATTATCCAGAGAGGTCTTCATGCTAATGTTCTGCAACCAGTAAAACTCAAGCTGTCCACAATATAGGTTGGTTCACATGTTAGTCCCTTAATAAGGCAGCATTTGGGCTTATTGAGTACTGCGTCATCAATCTGGAGAAAGTGATTTGCAGCACTGCAGTATAGTCACTTTAAAGAGGGCAATCCATAGTGCAAGGCCCAATATGATCATCCATCCTCTACCTGCTGTGCCAAATGCCAAAAGAGGGAAGGATCCTGATTTTGCAGTAAAACAGTAATTTCCTTTTGGGGAAGTGCTGCTCTTTTGCAGAAAACTTTACACCACCTGAAATGTTTATATTTTGCTGTAAAAAATGAACTTCAGCTCAACTCTAATAACTAGAATTCCCTTTCTTCCCCTATCAGCCTCTAGAGCTTTCCTGTCCAAGAGGCCAAAACAAATGGTGCTTGGAGGTCCTTCTGTCATTTATTTATACCACTGCCTTGTAGTAGCCTTTGGCTGATTTACTCTTTCCCCTCTCCCCCCTCCCTGCTTGCTTGATCTGGCACCATGGTGGCCACGCAAATGGTGCCCTTGCATGCATGGATGCTATGTGCATGCTGGCATTCCATGGGGGTATTTGGGCCAAGCACTGCCCCAGCAGGAAGCTGCATGGGGTGGCAGCAGGGCCAGATTGGGGGCAATGAGAGGGTAGTGGAATGTATGTGGGGAGGGTGCAGGGTTTTGATCAGAAGGGGTACTTAAGGGTGGGAGTATTCATTGCTGCTGAGTGTGGTGGGGCACACCGGGAATATGTCCTGTTGCCCTTTGGACCAGTCCGAGCCTGGGTGGCAGAGAGCAGGTCAAGACCTGCCCTCCTCTTTCTTTCACCCCCGTGCCACTTCCGAACTGTGCTCAAACCACACTTCAAACAAACCATGGTTCAGGCACATCCCTATTTTGCAGACCACCACAAGCAAGCTGTTTTAAACATTTTTAACGTAGACTATGGCTGACAGGAGTCAAATTTATATATCAAGGGATATGAAAAATGCAGCTATTTCTAATAATGTATTATGCTCACTTGCAAATATATTACACTCATCACAGTGTCATAGCTGGGCAACTCCGGCAGGAAACACACTATAGGAGCGGACTAAGCCAAAGCCACAACAAGCCAGAGGTAAGAAGCTGAGGATCAGTCTAGCAGAAATAGGAAAGTAGGGATGTGCATGGAACCAGTTCTGATGCCCTTTATGGGCCTCTGAACTAGTTAAAAGAACCGGCGATTCCGCCAGTTCAAAGGCGGCAGGAGTCTCCCTTTAAGAGTGGGGGGGAGGGTGCACTTACCCCTCCTGCTGCTTTTCCCCTGCTGGTGAGCGGCCCATAGGGGCAGCAGCTTACCTCCTTGCCACCCTGTTGCCCTCCTCTTCTGGATATGACTGGAAGTTGCTGACACACCTGCGCTGATGGTGGAGGTTTGAGGTAGCTGATGGTAGAGTTTCTAGTGCCTCTGCTTCCTCCTCTGAGTCTGAGAACAAGGGTAGGGGAGTGTTGAGAGGGTCAGCAAACATGAGGAACACTGGTGTTGGAGGCAGAGGTCCCTCAAACCCCTCCTCCTCCTCTCCCCCCACCCCCTGTGTTGAACCCTGGCAGGAGGGGCTCAGATTCAGGGCTAATCTTAAAATGTGTTACAATGTGTTAAGTAAACAAATGACTGCCTCCTTTGCTGAATCCTCAGAGTCTGACCCAGGTAGCCCGGCGTCAGGCTCAGGGTTTATGACATGAAATACATTTCCCTGCAGTAGGCCTACCAGTGGGAAAGTCTAGCCTATGAATGGGAAATCTGAAAATGGAGGTGATTTACTCCCAAGGGTTGGGGAAGACCCAGGGAGGATGGCATGTGGCACAGGGAGGCTGCTTAAGAGGCACGCAGGTCTCTTATTACATTGAACAGTGCTCCCTTGAAGACTGTTAGGAAGCTTCAGCAGGTTCAGAATGCTTCTGCAAGGATGCTCATGGATGCGTGTTCACGAGTATTACACCCATCATACGTCAGGTTCATTGGCTACTGGTCTGCTTCCAGGCTAGATTCAAGGTGCTGGTCTTGACCTTTAAAGCCCTACATGGCTTGGGGCTGGGGTACCTGTCAGACCACATTTGCCTATATGAATCTGCCAGGGCCCTCTGCTCATCATCTCAGACCACTAACAAAGATCTAGTTGGCGGGGACTAGAGACAGGGCCTTTTTGGTTGTGGCCCCTCAGCTTTGGACCGCCCTCCCCAAGGAGCTTTGCCATGCTCCCCCCCTCTGTGTTTTTTTAAAAAAATCTTAAAACACACCTTTTTAAGGAGGCTTTTTAATGCTCCATTTTTTGGTTGAATCTGGTAGGTTCTTTAGCTTTTTATAATTTTCAGTTTTTAGCTTTTAAAATAACCTTTGATTTGAACTTGATAATGATTGTAGTTTTTAATCTGACAACCTTTTTATTTAATTTAGTTGATTTTATTACTTTTATTGTATCTTGTATCTATCTTGTTGTTGTGAGCTGCCCCGAGCAGTAGTGTACTGGAGGGCTGGGGTATAAATATTTTAAATAAATAACAATAATACATTGAATGTTAATGTAAGATTATTACATTATCTTTATTATTTTTTTTCCCATGGGCCACCTGCAGTACTCCCGCCGTCCTGTGGACCAGAAGTGGTCCACTGATCTTCTCTAGATCTCTTTATTTTCCTTTAGTATAGCTATGTTTTGTTTTTTAAAAAGGCCAACAGTACTTTATAAAAATAATGCTGTTGCTAAGGGGTCTGATCCTGGCCTTTAAAATAAAGGTTAGATTTTCTCTAATATGAGGCTGACAGACTAGACTACATGCCTCACAAGGCATTATGTTAAACAATGTGCCTATGTTTCATTTTTAAGCTGAAACTGTAGTTGGGTATTTCATATACATGCCAGTAAAACAGAGTGGCTAAGCCTCAGATTCTGTCATTAATTAGGTAACAGCATGGCTTTGTTGTCCATTAAATGATTTCAGTTAACCAAGTTACACTTTGAGCTTTGTTTCATGTTCATTGTTTTTCTGTTTGGCAATGATTCATCCTGCAACTTGAACTTGCAACCTCTCAGTGACTTTATAGATTTGAGAAACTATTATTATTGACTTTTCTTCATCAAAGAGGTAAATAATTACTGTATTGAAGCCATTAGTGTCAGGTTAATAGGACTGAATTGTTGATATGGCTAGATTTGATGGCATACATGAATGAATTGGGGGAAAAACTAATACTGGAAGTGTCATGCACCTCATATTTTAAAACATAAACATTTGTTTATTCTAATGTACTCATGACAATTTGGGGGAAACCATGTAGGTATTTTAAGAAGTCAAAACATCTAGTTCTTATACTATCCTGCACTGGTAATAGTGAAGCCTTCCAGACCCACTGAAAAAGCTAGTATCCACAAAGAGGATCTCCACACGAGCAATGTGGAGAGCCTGCGGAGGTTTGTGGGGAGAGCTGAGCTTGACCCGCATTCCCCGCACATGAGCACGCAGCTCGCCCTGGGCAGCCAGATTGGCTGCCCACATGATTACCATCTCAGTCCCAGAGGACAGGAGGGGCGGTGGGGATTTGGGGCTTTCCAGCCCCCAGAAGTCCCAGAATGCCCCATGCAAGTGCCCCATGGGGCATTCTAGAGAGGCTCCCCGTTGGGGGTCTCTTCATGAGTCGCCACAGCTTGCTGCCACGCCGCGGTGGCACATGATCAAGACAACGGGGTTAGCGGAGCACTCGCTCCAATAATCTCATTTAAGCGTGGGGGGACTTCAGTAGGCTTGCTGGTGGGAACTGCATGGCTCCCACTGGTTCACACATGCAGTGGGAACCGGTCTGGGTTCCCTTAGCCTGGTTTCCACTGCACATATGAACAGATGCATTCTTACCCCTGGACATTGGGGCTGAAGTCCAGGGCCTCCACACACCCCTGGGGGCCTCCAAATCCTCTTTAGTCTGTCCTCAGTGGTGTGGTTTGTGCCCTCAAGAACCTATGTGTTAGAAAATGATGTTTAACTTGCAGAGGGGTGAGGGCCTCCAAATGTCTTTAGGTCCAGGCTCCAGAATTACCTAGGTTCACCTCTGCGTGTGAATAGAGAGAATGCTTTCCCAGCCAAAAGGCCGAGAAGCCAAGTTGGCTGACCCATCAGGCCAAGTTGGCTGACCCATCATTTATTGACTATGTTTCCAAAATAGACATCCTTATGTGCCAAGAGACATGAATGGTGGAAGATGTGTTCCTGGAGGGAGTTCATGTATATATGGTCCAGGCATCTTTGGGGCGGGGCGGGAGCAAGAGAAAGGGGAGACCAGCTGGGGGCCTTGCAGTGTTTGTGTCGATGTCACTTAGGGCGCAGGTTAGGGAAATTGCATCTCTGGATTCCATTGCTATGGCTGTTTATATTCAACTGGGTAATTTATCCCTTATAGTGGTCAATGTATATATACCCCCAAGATGCCAGAAAGCCTATGTCAACCAGACCTGGTTACGTCTTGAACCATATTTCACAGAATTCCAGATTAAATTTCCTGATGCCTCTCTTCTGATAGTGGGTGATTTCAATGCCTGAATGGGGCATGATGATAAAACACTTTTCAGCAGATTCCATCTTTATCCCCCTGATCAGTCAGTTCCTGATGGCCACCTAGTACGCCGATTTAAGGATAAGGGGGTCTCTTTTGCTGGTCTAAAGTTAGCCCAGACCATCTATGATCTCAATTAGTACATATTAAATGGCACCTGTCCCCATGACTACCCAGCAGAATTTACCTTTTGGTCAGGTTCTAGAACTTCGACAATTGATTATATGATATGCTCCCAAGATCTGCTAGATCTGGTTGTGGGATTTAGTGTTGTCCCTAGATTTGATAGTGACCACCTTCCACTGGAGTTATGCTTGTCATTCCCAGTTAAGATTCAGAGACATGAATACACAGCCTTTGATGCTGAGTCTCTAGAAGTTATGCCCACCAAATTAAGATGGCCTCTAATCCAACAAGAGAGATTGTCGCTCTTCTTAAATTCTGAGTCTGCTACTACCTTGAGGAACCTAATATTGACGGGCGAGGAACCGAGGGAATGTATAGATGCCTACCAAGGGCTAATCGAGTTACTCCGCCCTACTTTGTGTGTTCAGCGGGGAGCCCACAAGAGGAGGGGCCCTCCCTCTTCGAGAGCCTGGTTTGATGATGAGTGTAGGAAGCTGAAAAGGGTCTTGGTTAATGAATACAATAGATACCGTGAGTCATCTGATCCAACTCATGCTACCAATTTATTACTTCTGAAGAGGGCATATAAAAAAACTTATCAGAGCTAAAAAACTTGAGGCAGATAGAGTGGACTAGCAGCAGTTGATCTTTGCCGCCCAACAAAAAAACCACTCTTATTTTTGGTGTTTGATCTCCAAATTTTTGGGAAGGGGAATATCCAGAGTCGAACCTCAAATTCCAGCAGCTGTATGGGAAGACCATTTCACCAGACTGTATGGCTCAGATGAACGGCCTTCCCCCGTAATGCTGCTAAATCTGGAGGACTGTCCAGTCTGGCCGCTGGTCTCATGCTCTGATATAGTATTGCTGGTAAATCAGTTTAAAGTGGGTAAGGCCCCTGGGCCAGATTATATTTCGGTGGAGTGTATTAGGAACAACTTGGAGTGGTGGGCCCTGATATTGGCAGCCCTCTTTTCGCACATTGATCGGACAGCCCAGATCCCCAAAGATTGGGGGTTGGCGATTATTGTTCCAATATATAAGAAAGGTCAAAGGGACCAACCAAGGAACTTCCGCCCCATCAGCCTTTTATGTTTTATAGGCAAATTATATGCCAGGCATCTGCTTGTTCGCTTCATGGAGTGGCTTGACAACAACCAGATCCTTGCCGAGGAACAAAATGGCTTTAGGGCGGGAAGGTTGATTATGGACTCGATAGTTGTGTTACAACATCTGGCAGAAAAATATTTGGGGAAGGCCCCAGATGCATTATATACAGCATTTGTGGACTTAAAGTTCACATTTGATTCGGTCCCGAGAGGTAGGTTATGGGAGAAACTTGCTGCAACATCCATAGACAGGAGACTGCTTTACCTGATACTTAAACTCCATTATGATACCTCACTAAGGGTCCAGCTTAACAACAGAGGACAGGTGACTAGGCCGATCAGCACGAGACGGGGGGGTTCGGCAAGGGTGCATCTTGGCCCCTATGCTTTTTAATTTTTATATCAACTCCTTAGTCACTCACATGAAGAAACTAGAGTTCCATCCGCCTAAATTAGCTGGCAGACATGTCAATGTTTTACTTTATGCGGATGATGCCGCACTAGTTTCAAGAACTCAAATTGGTCTTAAAAGAGCGCTACGGGCATTGGCAGATTTTTACACAACCCAGGAGCTAGCCATAAATTATGACAAAACCAAAATTATGGTTTTCTCAAATAGACCTAGAAACTGTGCCTGGTCCTTAAATGGCCATAAATTGGAGCAAGTGAGGCAATTTAAATACTTAGGATGGGTTCTGCAGGCAAATAAGAGCTTTGCGGCACACAGGGATTATGTAAGTCTCAACGCCCAAAGAGTCGCCTCGGCAATTCAATCTTTACATATTAGAAAACGTGCCCAATCGGTACAGGTGGTCCTTGAGCTTTTCAAAGCCAAAGTTTTGGCTCTACTTATGGTGGGTGTGCAGATGGGTGCTTACACTAACTTCCAGAGGATAGAAATTGTTCAAACCAAATTTCTTAGGGGTATACTGAGGGTTGCTTGGTTGGTCCCCAACGCATGCCTTAGACTGGAAGTGGGTTGGCCTACTGTTGAGGCTAGAATCTGGAAGGCTATGTTCAGTTTTTGGCTCAAGTTGTTTTTCTGCCCTGATGGGCTTGCCCTGTTAGTCCTAGAAGATGCCTTTAAGACCCGATGGAAACGGGCCATTGACAACAGATTAAGTAGGTTGGGTTTTTCATCTTCGGTGATAAGACAGATGGGCCTCAAGAAGGCCTCAGATGCCATAAACCAACGTATAATGGACATTGCCAGGCAGGAGGATGTTAGTAAAATAAGACCTGGGGTTTTTATGGGGGCCCAAGCTGATAGTCGGCTCCCGGCTCGATACTTGATAAAGCTATCCTTTGTTGAACACCATAGAGCAATGACTGCGGCCAGGTTCAATGCCCTTCCTTCAGCAGTCCTGGAAGGGCGATTTCTGAAAATCCCTTATCCCCAGAGATTGTGCCTGTGCCATGCAGGAGAGGTTGAATCTACTGAACATGTGTTGTTGAATTGTTGTTTCTATAAGGAGCTAAGAACAGAATTAATTTTTCCCCTTTTAAGAGGTTGTAGATTGACCTCAGGTCAGGAGAAGGTGGAGTTTTTACTTGCAGACTTGGATGACTTCATCTCGAAAAAAGTAGCCAAGTTTCTTTGTATTGCAAGTAAACTCCGCAGAAGACATGTTGAGAGGCTAGATGCGGGCATAGTATAGTAGGAGGGTGATCTGATTTTATCTAGACAAAATTCTTCATATATGATACTTTTACTGTACTGTTTTTATTGCAGTTTCTCTTGATGTTTCTGATGTGTCATGTACTGTTGTGTGTGTTATTTTGTTGTATTGAGTGGCCGTTGGCTGTAATAAAGTACTACTACTACTGCTGCTGCGTGTGAATAGTCTCCAAGAATGTTCTTAAACATTCCAACTGTGCAGAGGAAAATAATCAGTCAAACAATTCCAGCCCAAATTCTATGAGGGAAGAAAAGTTGCCTGCTTGGATTAAGTTCACATATTGATTTCATCTAACTGGCCAAAATTCCTTGACTACATACTTCCAGTATATTTTAACACTAATAATATAATTTGGTAGGTATTATTGGTGGCTCACATACAGTTCAGAAAAATGCAGGCAGTTCAGCCCTCCACTGCTGCATCTATCCAAGCTACTGTCCGCACAATTTCAGAAAAGAGCTGTTCTGCTGCAGGTTGAAATGACAACATCTTAGGTGCAGCAGGGAAATGACTTGATTATCAAGCCAGAGCTTGCCGGTTCAAATCCTCGCTGGTATGTTTCCCAGACTATGGGAAACACCTATATCAAGCAGCAGTGATATAGGAAAGATGCTGAAAGGAGATGGCAATGGTAAACCCCTCCTGTATTCTACCAAGACAACCACAGGGCTCTGTGGTCACCAGGAGTCAATATTGACTCAACAGCACACTTTACTCGTTACAAAATGCTATGTCCACTGGAAATAATGGAGGTGCTGTCACACAACTCTGCTTGCAGAATATGAATTCAGTGTAAAACAACCTGTTTCTCAACAGCACAGGTGGTAGTCTATATTGTAGAGGGATTCCTTGATTTATAAGGTATTAAACAAGAGGTTTAACTTTAGGTGCAAAAACAACATATTAATTATTTATTGAAGGTATTCTCACGATCACTGGGAAATGGGCTAAGGGAGCTTAACCAGCTTTCCAGTCATCATGAGAACCAGCAGGCGAGCCCAGTGGTTTCCTGGCGGCTAGCCCGCCAATGTAGCCCTCCCGTTAGCCCAAGTTAGCGGAGCGATTGCTCCACTAACCCGGGCTTCCTGATCATGTAATGCTGCGGCATGGCTCCACACTGCGGCAACACATGAGGAGAACCCCAGCTGGGAGGCTGAAAGCGGCATCCTGGGCTCGGGGGTCTCTCCAGGATGCCTTGTGCACTCTCACAGGGCATCCTGGAACTTCCAGGGGCCACGCAGCCCCCGATCCCCACAGCCCCCACCAGCTCTGTGATGGAGCCGGCAGTCATGTGGGCAGCCGATTCAGCCGCCTGGGCTGCTGCCTTGATCGTCTGCAGGGAGAGCGGGCAAAGCCCGTTCTCCCCACAGAACCCCCTCCGGCGGGTCTCACTGATCATGAGACTCACCTCATTATTTCTTAACAGTAGCTAACAAGGTAACACTTCTGTAAGAGGGGGAGAGCAAAACCAACTGAACTGATAAAACAAGCAATCAACAGAACTGAAGAGTGACTCCACCCCAAGGACCCAACATAGACACATACATACAGAGAAAAGAACGGAGACAATGAGGCGCTTCACACGATTGCTGTGAAGTGCATCAATGAGGTCTGCAGGGAGAGCGGGCTTAGCCCACTCTCCCCTCAGACAATCAGTGGCAGAGCCCTGGGTGGTTGGATTGGCTGCCCACACAACTGTCAGCTCTGTCACAGAGCTGGCAGGGGCCGCAGGGATCGGGGGCTGCACGGTCTCTGGAAGTCCCAGCATGCCCTGCATGAGCACGTGGGGCATCCTGGAGAGACCCCTGAATCCAAGTGGCTGCTTGCAGCCTCCTGGCTGGGGGGTCTACCCATGTGTTGCCACATGCTGTGGTGACACACGAGCAATGAAATGAGGTTAACAGAGCGCTCTCTCTGTTAAGCTCATTTAAGGGGAGGGTGTTTTAGATGGCTAGGCGCCTTGGGAGCACCAGGCCCACCCACGAGCCCGGTGGTTTCCACGATCAACAGAAAGCGGGCTAAGCTCCCTTAGCCTGATTTTCATTGATCATGGGAATAGCCTCAATGCTTAGTTACATAGTAAAATTTCCATAGTTTAGACACTCATTGGTGCTGTGATGTGTTAACATCCAATGTGTTATAAGACCATGGTCACCTTCAGATTTCTGGAATTCTATCCACATGTTGTGAATGGAAAGGGTTATGAACCACAAATTTTAAATGTGTTAATAGAGTTCCAGAGGGTTTCCTTTTGGCTTCCTTCTTGAATCACTATGAAAGCTGTATCCCTCCAAAGACATTGTAGTTGCTAGTTGTTGGGATCCTTCATCACAAGCATTCTTGATCCAGAAACAAAATTAAATGAAATAAATATAACCTAGCACAAACAAGAGACGGCACAGCATCATTAGAATCCAGCCTTCAGCTTCGGGTGCCTTAGAAATCCTTGTCCATCAGAACTCTGCTGTGTTGCTTGTGTTTTAGTATTTATTAGAAACAAGAAGATCAATGCTTCAAATTCAACCTGACAAAAAACAAGACATTGCTTGGGGGTTTTTTGGTAAGCCACAGTGATATCAGCAAAGTGTATGTTCCTTCAGTGCACTGAGAATCCCATAATTAGTGATCATTCATCCCATGCCAAATAACCATATAGTGCACTTGCTGTCCCAAAGGATGGAATTGTGAACACTGGCTAAGGTTGTTTTATGGTTCCAATAACTAAAGTCTATTGACTGTGATTTTATTATAGTTCATAAGGAAAGAAATTGAGTGTCTTCCCATTTCCCCCCGTCTAGCCTCGAGCATTCGCTATCTTTCTTATTTGCTTGTTCCATTCAAATTGGGAAGCACAGAAGCATGAAGTTTACTCTAATGCTTATTTTTCGATCTGATAAAAATGTGCAGGCAAGCAATCAGTGGCTATAAATTAATCTACTTAATGTATCAAGCAGCAAGGTTCTTTTCACTAATATCTTTTTTAAACATATGGTTGCTTTTGTTTGAGATGCCAGTTTGGTTGGATGCACAACACTTAGGCACAACATAAGACGTTCGCATTGATTCTTAAAAGGTCCTTATTCACACTTGAGCCAGAGCAGCTGGTGGAGGGCTAGAGCGCACTCAAGTAACCCAGATCTCTGGATATTGCTTTCTGTTGCACCATCTGTGTCCTGTTAAATATTCCTGATTTTTGCCAAGTTTGGCCCAATTTATATGTTAAATCACTTACTAGAAACAGGTTCCAAGAAGCTTCAGGAGGGGGAAAATACCACCAAAGTGCAGAAATCTTATTCATTAATCATTCATTTTGGAACAAAAAATCCAGGTTCTGCCTTTCAGATAATCACACTGCTATGTCAGCTTACTGGATCTCAAAGAGACAACTAGGTGAGGCATATAATTTGCCCCTGGAGCACAGGTGATCTTCAAACTATCCAAATCATAGTTTGGATTTCACTTTCAAAAAATAAAAAACAACAACAACAGACTTGCTAAGTAGTTGCTGAATCTTGTGAATATGATTCTTAAAACATATATATTATGCACTATATGGCAAAATGAATTTTAATGTACAGGCTAATTAACTGGGAATGGTAACATTTTACTGCTTATACCTGATAGCCCAAGGTAACGTCTGAGTTACCTATCCAAAGTTTTCATATATCTAAGGGCTCTTTGGATAGTTCAGATTTGCTGCTGATCTGTGTCATTTAAATTCTGTCAACAAGTCATTGCTCTTTCAGAGAC
This sequence comes from Hemicordylus capensis, assembly GCF_027244095.1. Taxonomy (NCBI): domain Eukaryota; kingdom Metazoa; phylum Chordata; class Lepidosauria; order Squamata; family Cordylidae; genus Hemicordylus; species Hemicordylus capensis. Next base: position 115,647,383 of record NC_069658.1, on the reverse strand, counting down.
TACAGTTTCAGTGATTACATTAAATTGAACAAAGACAAAAATATGCTATGACAGAAACTGCACACTCATGCCCTGTTCTGGCATTATACAAAGCAGGGGCACTCTATGATTGGATCACGTTCCCAAGAGCCTGCTTTGAGCCTGCTGTGATGTGTTCTGAAATCCCTGCCCCACACCCCATGCTTGCAGCATTTGTGTGAAGCGACAACTATTGTACTTATGGGGAGCGCTTTTTCATGATTAGAAAGCTGAGAAGCCCCAGTGTTTCACCTCACTGGGAGAATCTTTTTTCACGTACAGTGTTTGTGTCTTCAGACAAATACTATTCGTGTGGAGAGTGCAGAGAGAGTTATGTATATATCATGGCGGAGATGTGGCTTCCAAGCAAGTTATTGGGGATGCTGTGTGTGACTGCAACGTTCCCACTTTGTATAACACTTGTCAGTCATTGTGGTATTGGCCTGGGTCCCTTCCTTTCAAAGCAGGTGTCTCAGATAGACTTTGTCATCACTGTTTAAAATATAATGAGTCTATTTAGGTTCCCTACACATAAATCAATGGTTATTTATTTCCTTAATTTGTCATGTATATACCTCCAGAGGTGTAGATCAGAAGACATGACTAGGTGGCATACTTCTTACCAAGTGAATATCCAAATTCAGTGTCACTCTTACCCCTGGACTTTGGGGCTGAAGTCCAGGGCCTCCACACTCCCTGGAGGCCCCCAAATCCTCTTTAGATTGTCCTGGGTGGTGTGGTTGCTGCTGGCCTGCACTGTGCTGCGTAGCTGTGTGTGATTATGACCTGTGCTGGGTGCTTTAGAGATAGAGCGGGGAGTGGGGAAAGAAATATGTGGGATAGGAATATGTTAAGTTGCATATTGAAATGTTTCTGCTACTACATATTTGCAGAAATATACCCAGAGGCGTAACTAGGGAAAACGGCGCCCGGGGCAAGCACTGAAATGGCGCCCCCCACCGCTCCCCCACCACCACCACCCCAACATACTACATTATACTTAGGTTTTTCCTCACAAGCGCCTGCCGCCGCTGCCAAGACAGGCCACTGACTGGCCGCCAGGCGCCAGCAAAGCAATGGGGGGGCGCAGGCAGCGTGGAAGGGACCGCTCGTGGGGGAGGGAGCACCGACGCGCTCCCTTGACTGCTGCAGCTCTGCTGCACTGAGCAGGAAACATTTGTATTAACAAAAAATTAAAAAAAAAATTAAAAAATTTGGTCATGGCGGCGCCCCCCACGTGACCAGAAAAGATGGCGCCCGGGGCACGTGCCCCCCTGCCCCCTATAGTTACGCCTCTGAATATACCCCACATGTTAAAATATTGTATTTGTCACTCTCTGTGTGAATTATGCTTAACTTGCAGTGGGGAGGGGGGCCTTTAGTGGTGGTGGGGACCCTCCAAAGGGCTTTAGGTCCAGGCTGCAAAATTACCTAAGTACACCTCTGCCCAAATTCATACTCTGCCTTTTATTTATTTTAAATAAAGATAGACATTAAATGTTTTTAAAATTGTATCTGAAGTGGATGACACGTCACTGCTGCTAGAGCTCGCTTCATACTAGAATCCAGAAAGCATGGCTGGCGGAGGGTGGGGGGGGAAATATATTTTAAACTCAATGTGTTGAAGTATTCACATTGCTTTCCAACAGGCAAAGCTTGTCACTGGCAATGCCAATGCTACATGTCAAGGGCTTTATAAGGATTCAGGAGGATGACACCGCTACTTCATCATTGGTACTCCAGTACCTACATTGAATTGAACCTGTCGACAGCTGTGATTGGGTGATGATGGCTAATCCCACCCCACCCCACCCCCAAAAAACTATTTTTAGCCCATTATATATTTGCAGAGGAATTAGGATGAAGTGTGAGTGCTATCCCTCTGAAATGATATCATGCCATGATCTTAAATCTCACTTACCTTTACAGCTTGGGTTTGCTCTGTTTTGTGCTTTCCTCTGTGATTCTTCTGTGATTAATGCTCATAATATTTCCTAACACCAGATAAATACAGAAACCATTTAAGTCTGGACCTAAGACAGTAGGGCTTAGTGTCAGGAAAACTATTAAAAGCTTTAAAAAAAACACACCATCTGATGGTTTTGTGGTTCTGGTGTGAACATCTCTATATTGCTTTCACTGTGTTGTCTTTTTAACAGCTATAGCAACATTGGAAGGCAAGTCTATTGATGGTGATTAACCATCATAGCCAGGTGGAACTTTGTACGTAGAGGCAATATATCTATGAATACCAGATACTGGAGGCAAACAACAGGAGAGGGCTGTTGCCTTCATAGTCAGCTTGTGAGTTTTCAGAAAGATCTGGCTGGTCACTAAGGATGCAGAGATGTGGGGTGGGAAACATTTTGGAAATTTCCCCTCAACTTTATTTTTCTGGTAGAAATTTTTCCATTTCTAAAATTTCATTGGCTAAAATCCAGACTAGCTTTGCACGCATGAAGCAGTCCGAGTTCCAGACTACCACTGCACTGTTGCTTGAGTGGGGAAAGGGACTATTTTTGCTAATCTTCTCTTCGCTCTCACATCATCACCAAGTTATGACTGCGAGTCACCAAAATATGTCCCTGAGGGTCGTGTCTGTGTGCACAACCCTCATATTTTTGTGAAGTGCGGTTCTCTCAAGGAGCAGGTAAACAAGTCATTACCATCTCCACTGCCGCCCCGCTGCTTTTCCAGGTGCGGCACTCATTTGAGCAAAGATTGGGCTGGGCGCAGCTGCAGCACTGTTCCCTGTAGACTGCACATGGTGTCGACATACACATGGCCAGCATGCATGCAGCTGTACACAGCCTTCGCTCGAGTGAGTGTCACACCCAGAAAACTGGAAGGGAGGCAGTGGAGCAAGTAAGCAGGTCCTTACCTGCTCTTTTAGAGAACCGCTCCCTGCCCCTCTGAACCAGTTTGGCCGTGGGTACCCGAACTGGTTTGGCGCTTCCCAAAGGAAATGCCAAACTGGCTTGTGCACTGCACATCCTTACTCAGCATTTGTTGAGCCTTCCCACTGGTCTGATTTGACAAAGAGAGAGAAGAAATGCAAAATAAACAAGTTGATGTAAGAAGATTCTAAACAAATGGAGGGAGGATGCAGAGAAACTAAAAAGCCCTTCACAATATCATTTAACCATTTCTCAAGGAGTCTGTGTTAAGAATATGGGGACGATTCTCCTATCTCCAGCACTTAAGGAAATAATGGACACTGAATTTTTAAAAACACTAGTCCAATGTGCTTTTGAAGTGGAAAGTGATGGCTTGTTTTTCAGTATTTTTTTCCCATGGAATAGATGGTTGAATTTTTACAAGCTCAAACTAGGTTATTTTTTACTCAGACTGCTAGCTCATGCTTTGTCTGAAAACCAGGTTCCATTCTTTCTGCCTTGTACCTTATCCTTAACATTAAAGAGTCTGGAATTTGCATTTGAGCTGGATGTTTTTCATAATGCATGAAAGAGAATAAAATACCAGCAAGCTATTTCACAGCTCTAGTTACTTTTCTCTGCTCATGGTAATAAAACCTGTTCTTTGTTAGTAGACTAAACTGGTATGACTCAGAATGCATTAGGGAAGTACTTAGAGAGAAGATATACAATCTGAAATATTTTATGCCCGACCCAAGACTTACTTTAAAGGTAGCACAACTTCTGTTTATGGAAAATATTGGACCCAGAATTGCGGGTTCTGCATTCTTCTTTAGCATATCTGATGACAGAGAAAGGCATAATAACCCTACAGTTCTGATCTAGCATAACTTTATATAGTTTGAGGTGCTAAGCACAACAGGTTCTATGATAGAAACTGAATATGTATTTAAAAGCATTATGTGGTTAATGTGCTGATTAGAGCTAAAAATGAATTATAGGGATCCGATCATATATACAATGAGTAAAACAATTATTTATCAGATTTGTATCACACTGTAGATGCTAGAACAGCATACTGGTAAGGTCCCATACTTCTCGCCTCATCCAGACATCCTACTTAGTTTCTGCATCTGAATTTGCTTTCAAGAAACTCTTTAGGACCAGATTGAGGAGGTGAAACAACCTGCAGCACGCATACTACAGTTCAGAGGCATAACTATAGGGGGGCGGGGGGGGCACGTTCCCCGGGTGCCATCTTTTCGGGTCACGTGGGGGGCGCCGCCATGACCAAAATTTTTTTTTTAAAAAATTTAATACAAATTTCTCCTGCTCAGTGCAGCAGTGCTGCAGCAGTCAAGGGAGCGCGTCGGCACCCCCTCCCCCACGAGTGGTCCCTTCCGTGCCACCCGCACCCCCCCCATTGCTTTGCTGGCGGCCAGTCAGTGGCCTGGCTTGGCGGTGGCAGGCGCCGCGGCGGGCGCCTTTCATGCTGCTCACTGCGCCTGCCCTTGGCTGAGGCTCGCTCACTCCGTCACTCTCTTAGTCTGGAACAGCCAGAAAGAGGCCCTCTAGTGGCTTGCCAGCCAGAGGGTCTCTAGTCAGTGACGCACGCACGTGCGACTCAGCTAGCGTGCCGAGTCGCGCTGCGCATGCGTGCTGTGCGTCCGTCCTCCTCTGTTCGCCTGCATGTGGTGGCGCGGTCGCCGTCGCGGAGGAAAGCGTCGTTGCTGGGGCTGGGGCTGCACTGCAGCAGGCGCAGGCAGGACGACGAGGACACACCCGGACACCCGGCATGGAAGAAAGGATTCGGCGGTGGGCGGGTGGAAGCAGCAGACCAAGTGTCAGGGTGAGAATGAGTTGCAAAAACTACAGAAGCCACATGTGAAAAAAAACCATATTAAAGAATCAGGCTTTTATTTAGCTGCCCAACTATGGTCTCAGGTGCCTAACAGGTGTTAATGTTTGCATTATACGCTCCTTTCTCCGCCCCAAAAGAAAGAAAAACAATCATAAAGATTCTTTGGCACTCAGTCTTAAATGCATGCATGTATATGGAACTGAGAGTCAATTCCCACAGCCTGGGTAGTACAGCAGTGCGAGTTGACTCAAGCAGTGTAACATAGCTGCCTGTGCATTGTTACAAGGTGTTTCAAGAGAGTTTTACCATGAGTTCTGCTTGCTGGCATGCTCGTTTTTGCACTGTGAAAGCTTGCCTTGTGATCTCAGTTTACGCTGAAGTGCTCCTATAACAGCTCCATCTCAGAAAAACCTGCAGTGTTAGCTTTAACAAGTGCCTGTGGTATCCTGCTAAAGACACAAAGTTTGGCAAGAAAAATGGGGGAGGGGTTATATGCCAGGACCTTTGGAGATTGTCTCTTGCTTGTGAGGAAAAACCTAAGTATAATGTGGTGTGTATCATCAATCATTGCATCATAATTCTGTTGTTTGAGATACAAGCCAACTCCACAGGGTTGTTGCTTGTGAGGAAAAACCTAAGTATAATGTGGTGTGTATCATCAATCATTGCATCATAATTCTGTTGTTTGAGATACAAGCCAACTCCACAGGGTTGTTGCTTGTGAGGAAAAACCTAAGTATAATGTGATGTGTATCATCATTGCATCATAATTCTGTTGTTTGAGATACAAGCCGACTCCACAGGGTTGTTGCTTGTGAGGAAAAACCTAAGTATGTAGTGCACCACTCTGGGCTACTTGGAGGGAGAGTTCGCATTTTTAGTTATTTGTCGCATTTTTGGTTATTTATCGCATTTTGAAATTTTTGGTAATTTTTGTAATTTTTGTAATTTTTAAAATAAAAGTTTTCTGAAACATGTGTGTCAGTCAGATGTATGCTGGGGGGCGGCGGGGGGGCAGCTGGGGGGGGCGCAATTTCAGTGCTTGCCCCGGGCGCCGTTTTCCCTAGTTACGCCTCTGCTACAGTTAGCATATGCAGTGGAGGCTGTGCATTCTGGTACAGGAATGAACCATGACATCACTGCCCTTCCTTTGGAGTTCCCCAGCCTCCCTATCATGGAAATGCCTGCCATTATGGTTACAGTTCACCTTTTCAGATGCACGCTCCTGGAAGCGTGAGTGGTACCTGCAAGGCGAATGACATTCCAGGAAGTTCCAATGTGCTTCTGGACAGCTGTACTTCTGTAAAGTCATTTTAAACTAATATCTAAATAGTGCTGTAATGGGGAAAATATGTGACTAGGATAGGTTATGTGCTTACATTGGGTTAATAACAGCATGAGTGGATCAGCACAATGGTGCTGGAGAAGGGGTTAACACTCATGCAGTTTTCCGATGAAAATCCACTCAAAGCTGTGTTACCAGTTGAGCTTATTCTGCCCACTCCCAGAAGCCTCCCTGATTGCAGCTGCATCTCCGGGCTTAGAGATTGCACTCATGGTATGCTCTGGAGCTGCACCACAATGTGAGCTCCATGTTTATGTTTTGCATGGGGACAAGTCCCTTAGTTGGCAGTGGACTGGCCGCCCCAAGCTTTGGGCTGCAAGTAACACAAATTGCAAAGGGGATTAGCTTCACACTATCTGGGGGCCCGGCTAAGCAGCCTCCAGAATTAAGTACTGCGCCTGGCTTTCAAGGTCCTTTCGGCCTTGGAATGAAATCTAAACTCCCCTCATCCTCTCGTAAGAGAGATAACACCAAATGCTAATGAAGCAATTTGGCCAGGAAGGGAAGCCAGATAAGACAAGTGCAACAGCAGACTCCATTGCAATAGGGATGAGTTAGTGACGTAACTTTGAAGAGGTGCTCACTGAAACTTTTGATAGAACTATTGGGAAGCCCTTCCCAGTAGAGGATACTGTTGGACGCACTTGCACACTCCATTTGTCCTCCCAATCAGCCTTGAATACAATAGGTGATTCACACACCTTTCTAATCAGGAAGGACAATCAGACACAAGGCATTCAGAAAAACCCTGTCTGGACTCTCCTATTCAGCAGAACATGACAACAGCAAAGTGCCCCCAAGGCACGTTTTGGGATATAAGTATCCCTAACTCCATGACTCAGTGTGCTTCCTTGTGTATTACACCTGGGACTCCCACTGAGAAACATCTGTGTTCCCTTGTGCCTCTCACTCTGGACCCAATCAGACTGCAACAAGGACTCCAGCAGACCACGTTGGTGTTCCCCTCTCCACTGGGGCCACCAGAGCTGAAATCACTACCTGGATCGGTCTGTGTGCCCTTCCAGCCAGTGTCCCTAGCAAGCGTAGGGAGCTGGGTCCACCGAGACACTTATCTCATGGGCATCCATCCTTTCACTAACTTCTGCAACCCCCCTGCTTTTCACCTTACTGTGCCTGAAGGACATGAGTCTCCAGCTGCCCAAAGCCCTATTGCCTAGAGACAGGTACAGTATAGCAGTTGTCTGGCTCTCAGGACCCCAGTCTATCACTTTGATTCAGAATTCCCCCTTCCCCCTCTCTTAGCTTCTCTCTCTCTTGGCCGCCTAGAAATTTACACACAATCTGGAACTTTAAGCTAAATGTGCCTTATAATAGACTGTTTTAAAACATATTTGTATTGCTTTTATGTTAGGACCACCTAGTAACTTAGTTTATTGCTCTTATTTTTATTTCAGTGAACTCCTTTTTGTTAATTAAAACCTTTCTCTCAAGCTGATTTTCTTGAGTTCGTATGCTTGCACAGATTAAGGCTGCTTGGAACTGTCTTACCCTTTTTGAGCTAAATTCCCCACATTTGCCCGAACTGGAGGTGTTGACCAATCATCCCCAAGACAGTCCCATCAACAGCTGCTATTAATCCCTGCATTTTTTGGTGGAGGGTGTTTTACTTTTGTAGAAACAAAAGCAGGGTGAGAGGAACTGGCCCTATCCCCCCTCCGGCACACTACCCCTCCAGTGACTGTTGCTGGTGTCTATCTTACATTTCTTTTTAGATGGTGAGCCCTTTGGGGACAGGGATCCATCCATCTTTCTTTCTTTCTTTCTTTCTTTCTTTCTTTCTTTCTTTCTTTCTTTCTTTCTTTCTTTCTTATTATTCTATATAAACTGCTTTGGACACTTTTTTAAAAAAGCAGTATATAAATATTTGTTGTGATTGTTGCTTGGTTTTTCTAATTAGAAAAGCTTCATTGTGAGAACCTGATGCTTTTGAAATCAGAAAACATTTCTAACATCTTCCATGTAAAATTCCTGAGTGTAGAACAGTCCATGCCTGACATCCAGACTAATGAAATGAATGCAAGAGGGTCAGTGATATGTTTCCACTCAGTGGCAGAGCTAGGGAATGGAGGCACAGGTTCTCCCCTGCCCCCAGCATGCTCTGTGTGCCAGTGACACCACTTTCATGTGACATCATGCACACATAGACATGGCCAAATCACTGGAGGGCCTGCACGAACCCTCCAGAACTCATTCCTAGCCAGCGTTCTCTGGCTGGGCACATTAATTTCCCTTCCTCTCCCTCCAGCAAGGGAGAGAAAAATAAATAAATGCAACCAGCCAGCCAATGTTGAACTCTGGGGTGTTTGTGCTTTGGGCGGTCCCTCTGTGGCTTGTGCCTGGGTTCTTTGAATCCACCTGCTCAGTGGTGGCTCTGCCCCTGTTTTTGAATACTTCCAGGATGACTGAGAGAGCTCTGTGTGGACTCTCTGCACATCCTCACAGACGTTTCTAATGCACATGCTTCATCATTCAGGACATCAGACACTATAAATATGCCTATGTGCGTGCCATCAGCCAGAAATGAGTACAGAAAGTCCCCAGGTGTGCATTATGACTCTTAACAACCCTATTATAAAAAAGAAAATGCAAACAGAAGTTTGTACTGATGAAATTTAATCCGGTATGGGAGTAACAGTTCATTTCCATCATAGGAAAGTTGTCAAAACCAGTGTGCTTAGTGTATGCTATTATAGTTGTGGTGACTGAAAAGTTCAATTTTGAGAGACATTTCAAGAGAACACATGGTGAGCTACATGAGAAATAGCCACTTGGTTTTGCTTTGTGAACTGATTTTATAATGAAACTGAAGAACAGTCAGGATTTTTCTATCAGAGGAAGGTGGAAACAATAGCTATGACATGGGCTTCATATGAAATGTCACTATCGCTACCAAGGGTGGGTGGCGGGGAACAATTATATGGGTATGGTGAAGAATACTGATTCAGGTTTGGGAAGAGGGTTGTATACCATGCTAGTGTCTAAAATATTAAGTCTGTAGGAAATGCCGTATCAAAACTCTTAAGAAAAGGATTGAAGAAATTGCCATCAATGTTTTGGAGCAAGTAACAGTTGAGACTTCTACTTTTGTTTATGCTTTGTTGGCCACTGATGAAAGTTATAACAAGGGGGGTGGGTGTCCGCCATGATAGCCACAGGGGAGATTGTCATAGAAGCTAGGGAAGATGAGCAGTGGGGCATGAGGCCTAGGAGCAGCAGTGGGGCAACTTCTTGAGACATTAGCATGAGCAAAGCTTGAGAAGTCATTGACGAAAAGCAAGAAGGAAGAGTACTTAAGGCAAGTTTCAGTTTATGCCAGCATGTTTGGCTAGGCAAATCAGAATAGCCAAGTTGATGATTGCTTGGGAAGGACTGCTCAATTGGTGTTGGCAGAGAAACTGAGGTGTTTGGTTGGCTTGTCCTTGAGTGCCCTTTGTTGTCCTTCTGGCATCGCATCCGTTGTGCCTTGTTGTGATTTGTTGCCAGTTTGGGTGCTTTCCTTTGGTTCTTCGTCCAGTGAATGGTGAGTGAGGTGAAGCATTCCAGGAAGACATCTTCTGCATATGCCTTTTGCCAGTCACCATGAAGTGGGCATGTTCAACTATATTCATGTAGAAGTGGAGTCTGTGGGAGTTGGGTCAACTCAATCTGGCTAGAAAAGGAAGTGCAAAGTGGCTGGCCATGATTCTGGGCAGGAGCCGGTAAGTGCCTGGTCTGCCAGGGATGACTTACTGATGACAACAACTGAGGCTTCCACACATAGTGACATAGGGTCACTGGGCTGGGACCCTGGCCAATGGGAAGTGGTCTTTTATCTATTACAGAACATTTCATAGCATACAAACCCGAATAGAGTGTCTGTCAATTCAAAAATGAGGTGGCCTTGTTACACCATCTTATTGAGTGTTTCTGTATTTACAATAAACACTTTGTTTAGAACTCCATACAAGTTGCACCCACTTACAAACGGGAACTATTGCAAGAGGGTGCAACTTGTACAGAGCTGAAAACAAAGAATAATCTAACTTTTTTTTAGCTGTAAGGGAATAAGCTGGTAATAATTTATGGTAACAAAAATACTCAGGGGTAAATTAAAGGACAGGTAAACATTTCCAGTACCCAGCATCGCCAGCCTATTATCAGTGCACAAAGAGGAAAGACTGTTGTAATCTTACAACTCCCAAACAATAAACTCTAATTAGATTTCTCTCCACATCAGATATTTTTTTTAATGTTTTTCTAGTTTTCATGAAAGGTTTATGAAAGAAATGATCAAGCAGATATGATAAGAGCGTGAAAATAAATTTAAAACCCTGAAGGGCAGGATAGAACAAAACAGAACACATCCCCTGCTCACCTATATGTTATGATGACCTTGTTTCAGAATTTTCTTACAAGAGGAAAAGAATGACTCACAAAGCAATGAAGTTGCAATTAGGCATGATGGTTGTAATCAAGTTAGCTATCAGTGGTAGCTTTCCTTGTTATGGATGGCTCCTGGTAACTGGTGATATTGTCCAACAGCCAAACCCATGTTTACTCAGAAGTAAGTCCCATTATGTTTACAACTGCAACCCTAATTCAATCTATCTGTCTATGGCAGGGGTTCTCAACCTTGGGTGCCCAGATGTGGGACTACAATTCCCATCATCCAAACAATATTGGGCTTTAATCATTGTGGCTGGGGATGATGCGGGTTGCCCAACAACATAATGGCACCCAGAGTTGAGCGCCCCTGGACTATGGCATAGTTTTCGTAAACAGTAAGGAGATGAGAAGAGACTGCTTTGTACACTAACATTTTGATACCCAGAGTCTAACTTTCTGTGTGCAGGGATCCCCCCATTATGGGGGAGTATTCAGTCATTTGAAATCCCACCTGCTACCAGAAGTGAGAAGCCCAGATACAGGTTTACCTTCTAACCTGTTTGCGAAAAATTTTAACTTACCAGGGAGGGATATAGGAAAGGAGGCCTCACAGGCTCTGCCTCTGCTGCTGTTGATTTCTCCATCCTTCCAGGTAAGGAAAATGGGAAGAAACAATGGTAGTTGGGGGTGGGGGGCTCATGAAGGTATTCAGAAACCCCATAGCATGCTTGATGATATCATCAGGAATGCAATAGGGTTTCTGAATTAGAAATTAGGCTCAGAAAAACTCAGTTCTGTTTCTGGGAGGAAGCATCCCCTCACTTCTATCACTTCTCAAGACCTGATTTTCCCCTTACCTTGCCACTTGCGCTTTGGTGGTTCTTACGCAAAAACTGAACCTGCTTCCATGTTTCAGTTTCTGTAGACAGTGCTAGGGAAAGCACACATCATATAAATAACAAATATGTGGAGATAAATTTTATTTATTGTTAAATTTTTATACCGCCTTTCATTAAAACAATCTCAAGACTTACTTTGGTACTTACTCTGAGTCAAGCCAGTGATCCAGTATAACTAGTGTCAACTCTGAAAGCTTTAAGATCTTTGTCAGCCCTGCTACTAAGAACATTTAACTGGAGATGTTGGTGACTAAAGCTGAGACATGGGACTTTATTATGCAAGCATGTACAGTACTCTACTGATGTCTGCCCTCCTCCCGCAGAAAACCGGCTCTGCACTCTTTTTATTGCCCTTTATTGTCCTTTTTATTATCTATCTGAAGCAGCTGCATATAAGCCAGACAAGAGAAAGTTCTGTTGCATGCATAAAACATATGTCCACCAGATGAGATACTAAGAAGCTGTTCTCACATGCAGCCTAACCCAGGCTAGGGAAGCTCAGCCTGGTTTAGGCTGCATGTGATGACAGCCAGGATCAGGCCCAGTCTCGACGGGACAGCGCCCCCCTAGCCTGGCTTTTTATCCCGGTTTTTAGCATGAGTGGTCCCTTAACCCAGGCTCCTAAGTCACAGAGATGGGCACCTAGAGCACCTGTCTCCTGGAGGAACACCCAATGCATTGTGGTGCACAGTGCATTGTGGGATACCTGTAGGCCAAGATGTGTCATCCCGGCCTCTGGAGCTCCACACTGCTTCACACAGCAGTGGATCATCTGGGAGCACGGTCCACACTGCCAGCAACATTTATTGGATTTATTTATTGGATTTATTGGCGGGGGGGAGGTTTTGCAGCCTCCTCCCCCGCTCGCCTGTGCTCCCTCCTGAACAGCCATGTGAATACCCATCATAGCTTTTTCATCAAGCATGGTATACTCAGCATGTAAATGTGTATACACACTTTATCCACAATATGTAAAATGACCAAATGTTTACTATAGTTCTATTAACACACAAACATGCATGCACACTCTGTGTACATTGTACATACATACAGATCTGTATGCATACTGTTTTTCACACATTATGTTCAGCAAACAGTGGCAAACTTCTGTACCCTGTATTTGAGAGGGGCCTGTACTTAGGTTCATTTCTAAAATGAATACATGTACAGTCATTTTCACAAAAATATGTACAAATGTATAGACGCCCATATGCACATAGAACTTAATGTGTGAGTAGAGCTTATATAAATGACTTTTCTGAAACAAAGACCCAAAGCTGAAGCAGCAAATCATTGTTGTTGACCATGTTCTTCTTTCATGTAGGATTGGGTGACAAGTTCCCCTCTAAAAATTGAGGTAGTGAACTATCTGAAAATTACCAGGCTTCAGGCACAACCCTGAAACCTGGTACCTTGCCACCTTCATCAATACAATAAGAAGCCACAAAGTGAGACTTTATAAGGCTGCGTGTAGAGCCCTGCAGCAAAAATACAAAGGACAGGGTTTTTTTTCCAAAGGTGAAAGCTCTAAAGGATGGAAATTATCTTGCTACTGCAAAAGGTGAGAGAGAGTGCCTGACAGCTGAAAGCCCTATGTGCAAAGGACAAGACGATCTTCTCCATTGGCAAGCACTTCATCTTCTTCAACTGTGCTCGTTGATCCCCTGCTTCCATTCCCACCCTCATCACTTTAACTTTCATGTCTTCTGCTTTGACATCGATCCCTTCCTTTCTTTTCCTTCATTATTTCAGCTGTTGACTTCCTCTGTTCTTTGTCTTTTCTTGTCTCCTTTAATTTTCTTTTCAGGGCTAAAGTCCTGTGCTCCATTTGTAAACTTCAGCTGCCAAAGTAAAATATTATGTTGCACATGTCCAAAGCTAAATACGCATTTTGAATAGGCTTGCCTATATTTATATTTTTCTTCCCAGAAAATATAGTCACAAGCTGACTACATGGAGTTTGATTAGACTCCACGTAATAAACTCTCTGCCTCTGAATTCCTTTCTTTTCTGTTATTCAACAGAAAAGCAAAGGTTATATCCCAGCTAATGTGAATGAGGTTCTTGGAAGAATCCATACATGCACCTTAGCATGTCTACAGTGCAGCTTGTTGCTCAAATGGAGCATGAGATTTCATGGACTCAGCTGTTGGTTGAAGGGCTTGAGTGGTGGGCAAAGGTGGCCCTCCCAGCTCCCATTTTCTCAACCCCTCAGTCTATTTGGCCGAAGTGACCCCTTCTCCCCTACCCTGGGGGGTAGTGCAGGCTTTGGCTGGTCATCCCTTTGAGGGGACTGGGTAGGGATTTTTGAGCTCTCATTAAATTGGCCATGGTCTTTTTCGTGTACCCTGCACTACTTTCCCTTAGTTACTTTTACAGGCTCCTGGTCACGATGTTAGGCACAATGTGGAATAAAGAGTAGTGCAGCGTTGGTGAGCACTTTCAAGCACATGCTGAGCATGAAGAGGAGACCCTGTTGGTCCCTAGATGCTTTATGGATCAGGGAGTCCTGGTTGGTCTTCCTCAGTTTTGCCAAGGCATCACCAGTTTTAAAGGCTTTGTGCCTGGGGACAGTGGGGTGGCGTGATGCCTTATGCAGATTCCTTGAGCTCAGTTCAGCTAAGAAGGGCAGCCTCAGCCACAGGGCCAATGCTGCCTGAAGCCAAGGTGCATAATCCTAGGAGCCTCTCCACACGAGCAGTGTGGAGAGCCTAATCGGGCTCTGCAAGGAGAGCGGGCTTAGCCCTCTCTTCCTGCAGATGAGCAGGGAGCTCGCCCTGGGCAGCTGGATCGACCACCTGCATGACTATGGGCTCCGTCATAGAGCCAGTAGGGGAGTGGTTATCAGGGGCCACCCAGCCCCCGGAAGACCCAGGATGCCCTTCGCAAGAGTGTGGGGCATCCCAGGGAGACTTCCGAGGCTGGCAGGCTTCCTGGTTAGGGGTCTACTCGTGTGTCACTGCAGTGCTGAACCACACTGGTGGCACACAATCAAATAAACTGGGTGTCCAGCAGGGGCCCCTGCTGGCTTTACCGGCTCCGGTGTTCATTCAGCAGCCAAAGCCAGAGAGGCCCCAGGCTGGGCAGGCAGCCAGGCAGGGCAGCCCGATGAGCGGCCAGCCAAGATGCTGCATGATCAGGGATCTGGGCTAGAAGGCTGGGGGAAGGGCAGGGGAAAGGGAGAGAGGAGGCAGCAGCTGACAGAGGCACAGCTGAGGGGGATACGGGTGAGAGCACCCTGATATGGCAGGATGGAGGTCCAATTAGCGGGGGCGGGGGATGCATCAGTTGTCAGGAGGGATTTAAGGCAGGCTCAGCCAGTGATGAAGGGCAGTTGGAGGGTGAGTGCTGGAGGCCTCCGGAGAGAGACTGCCACAGCGACCCCAAGAAGCCTGGAGGAGGAGGGCTCATGTGAACCAAACCCCCTCCCCTCAAAAACTCTGAGGCCCTGCTTTTGGGAGGCAAGAGGGAGGGGTAAAACAGCCGTGGAGAGACCAGTGGTGTGACACTGGGTTAGCAGAGCACATGATCCACTGACCTCATTTAAAGGGGGGGAACTTACGTGGGCTAACTGCTCCCTTAGCCCACTTTCCTGCAGTCATGAGAATGGCCTCTATATGTTTTAGGCAGGCGGTATCGAGTCTCTAGCTACCACACTGTAGGGAATAGAGAGCCAGATCCCTTTGCTTCATTTGATTGGCTAATAATTCAGAAAGTTGTGGCCCATTTAACTCCACATAATGCCTTGTGTCTTCACTGATCTGTGTGCAATAAGACAGACCTTATACACTCTTGATCCTTGAGTACCTGACTGATTAGAATAGTCAGGCAGGGGCTAGCTATTGAGTAATGGAGGTTGTGGTTGTTTTCTTGGGAGCTAGGTTAGTCCTTGAATGAGATGACAGTGAGTCAACTCCTAGGGGAAGGGGAACCCTCTGTAGATCCTATGGTTTGAATAATTATCACTGGTCTCAAATGTGCCATTCTTGGGCAAGTCATTCAGCTCACCTCCAGGCATTCTTAGATGAAAATTAATTATCAGTCTCATTTTAAACCTGAGACTAAAGCTGCTTTCATTGCTCCCAAAGGAGACGTATCTAGGAGATGAACAATGAGAATATGACATGGCATCTCAAACCATCAACTGTGGAATCCTTCTGGGCTCTCTTATTCATTCATTCATTCATTCATTCATTCATTCATTCAGTTTATATATTGCCCTTCCTAAAGTGGCTCAGGGTGGTTTACATTAAAATCAAACAAATAATAAAACAATCAAAATCATAAGATGTTTAAACCAGATAAAACTCATTCAAATTCATACTAGATATCCTTAAAAGCCAGGCTGTCAATATATTGGGCCATGATTTCCTCCTCCCAAATTAGCCTTAGATCATCCTCCTTAGATCATCTGAGCTCTACTTTTTATGCCCTCTGTCTGGCCTACAGTGCGTGTTTGTGCAAGACAAGGCTTTTTTAGTGGTAGCTCCTACTTGTAGAACTCCCCTCCAAGGGAGACCTGTCTGCCAACATCAACACAGGCGGTTTCCAATGGCATGATAAACCATACATATTTCAGAGGGCATTTGACCCTGCAGAGTTTTAGTTGCTCTGTAGCTTTGATGCATTTTCTCTTGTTGTGGTCTTCATGTTGCTGTTTTATTATATTTCTAAGTGCATTGTTTTTATTGCTGTAAGCCACTTAATGGAACATAACAATCGAAAGACAGGCTATAAATATTTAGAATTGACTTCTTGTGCTCAATTATGGATACCCAAATACAAAATATATTAACTATGAGAATGGTGTATGCCTGTTTTCATGGTTGCTTTGCTCTGAGACCCAAAGAAACTGCACAGCTAGTCACATGCCAGACCTCTTCTGAAACTGAGGCTATTTCCAAAGGCATTCTGCTGTATAGCATGAGGGTCTGCTGTTCAAAGGAAAGCAAACTGCATGAGCGTTGGTATCTGGGTGCAACAAAGTCATGTGTAAATCCGCCTGTATTACAAAACTAAAGAATGCACCATTCTGATCCATACCTTAGAAATGTAATAACAGAGCAGTATTTTCTATCTTCATTTGATACTGATGTGAAACTTGTGCAGTGGGGGTGGAGGGTGGAAATTGGAGCCATGTTTCTTCTCCTTTAATGTTCAGATCTGCCAGCTTCCTGTTCGTAAACATTTGGAACAAGTTAAAAAGTCATGAGATCAGTAAAATGAGTTATTAAAAAAATAAACTTCAAATTGTGTTCTTTTTAGAACTCACCTATTTGTTTCTGAGCACTGGTCAATATTTCACATATTTTCTAGAATGTCTTATCAACATTCTAACTAAATCTGCATATGTGCAGTCAAAAAAAAGGCCTATGCGCAGCAATACCATTCTTGCTTCTGAAGCACGGGGGTCCATGCATGGGGTGGTGGTGGATGTTCACCTGTCTCCCCTTCCCCCAGAAGCACTCTGTGCAGCATGAAAGTATATCCCTGAGAGTCATGCAGCATCACTTTTCCAATTCAAGCTCTGACAAGTTGAAAACTGCACACAGGCTTTATTTTAAAAATATTCATTCATTCATTTTATATACTACCTAGTATAAAAATCTTCTGGCAGTGTACAGAATTAAAACATAAAATATAACACATTTAAAATCCATAAGATAAAAATTAGATAAAAACATGTTAAAAACACATTAAAATTTAAAAATCGAATCTCAGTTGAAGGCCTGGGAAAACAAGTACGTCTTTAGGGTTCTCCTAAAAGCAAACAGAGAAGCTGATGCTCTTATTTCAGCAGGGAGCACGTTCCAAAGCCCTGGGGCAGCCACAGAAAAGGCCCAGTCCTGAGTTGCCATCAAACGAGTTTGCTGCCTTGGGGCAGCAACCAATTACAAACTAGAGAAGCTAACCCTCACCACTCTCACTGCAATACATTTGTATATAAGCTTAGCTTAGCTTTAGAGGCTGTTTGGGACTAGTAGAGTAGAAGGCTGAATGTGAGTTGGGGCCTTGACCACTTTAGTCCAGAAAGCTGTTGCTTACAGGATTAGGCACAGTGCTTTTGCTATGCTTACATGCATAGAGTTGTGGATTCAGCTATCATGTTGCATGGCAAGGTGAGCTGGACCTGGATCGTTCTAGCTTTGATTACTTTTATGCAACAGAGGGAAATTCTGCTTAGTCTGATGACAGTTTGCCATTTTAATTAAATTAACTCTCAGTGTTCATGTAGCAGTGTGAGGCACTGGGAATAAACAGGTGATGGATCTCATTGCCATGGCCTTCTTATGACCTTCAAGAGGCATCTTGCTGGCCAGTGCTGGAAACAGAATGTTGGTCTGTTCCAGCAAGTCAATTCTCCAGTTGCTTGAGCATTAGAAGGATGACCTCTGGTTCAAATGAAGCCCTGCTTATGCAAATATGTTTGTTTCCCAATTGGGCTACTGTCTACGACTTTATTTGGATTTTCAGATATAATAATTATCTATAGACTCATCCCACCACACACATAAGTGCAGAAGCAAAGTGTCTGTGACCTCTTTAAACATAAGAAGATGGATCAGGCCCAAGGCCTATCTAGTCCAGCATCATGTTTCCCATAGTGGCCCAAGTGATACTTCTGGGAAGCCCGCAAAAGAGAGATGAAGGGATGCCCCCTCTCCTGCCATTGCTCCACTGCAATTGGTATTAGGAGGTATCCTACTAAGGAGGGAGGGAGCCTATAGTCATCATAACTTGGAGGTAGCCTATGGTAATTAAGAATACAACCATAACTATTGATAGACCTGTTTTCCATGAATTTGTCTGCCCCACTTAAAGCCATTCAGGTGGGTGGCCATCACCACATTTTGTGGCAGAGAATTCCATAGATTAATTTTGTCGTGTGTGAAAAAGCACTTCCTTTTGTCGGCTCTAAATTTCCTTGCTATCAGTTCCATGGGTTTGGTCAATAATGTTATAACAGAACCCTTATACCTATGGCCCTGTGAGATGACCATGAGGCTAGGGGATGCATCCAAGTTATTCATATCTTTCTCAATGATTTGCCAACATAAGGCTGAGTGTTGGCCCCCATGTTGGTCACATCCTTATTAAAGTATTTCCAGTAGTCCATTTTAAAGCTAGAAATACTTCAGTAGCTATAACATTATATCTAAAAGTGATCCTTTGAACCCTATTCAGTGTGATTGCACAAGAAGGCACTATGTAG
The DNA here is from genome assembly GCF_027244095.1 of Hemicordylus capensis. Classification (NCBI taxonomy): domain Eukaryota; kingdom Metazoa; phylum Chordata; class Lepidosauria; order Squamata; family Cordylidae; genus Hemicordylus; species Hemicordylus capensis. Next base: position 115,628,785 of record NC_069658.1, on the reverse strand, counting down.
AAAATATAGTACCCAAATACAGTTAGAGTTGTATGTTCCTACCGTCCTCCATTTTATTTTTTCTTTTATTCTCTGTGTAGCTGTGTATTAATTGTACTGATCATTTTCCCCCATGCAGTGAAAACTGCATATTTATATTCAGGAAAATCATCTGGTGCCCACAAACAATGGCAACCTTTGTCTAAAAGAGGAAGTGAATTTTTGCCTGTTCAATTGCATATGAATAGAACAGATTGCCTGCTTTTCCAAAGATTGCACACAGGCTGACAGGCTTTTAAATCAAAATTGTTTACCTATTCTTTATCTTTAAAAAAAAAAGAAGAAGAAGAAAAAGAATCTTGCCAATATGTTGCAGATTGGTTCTTTTTAGGGGGCATGGGGGGTAGGAAGCAAGGAGTGGCACTGATGATTTTGTGCATACGTCAGTTTTATCCATGGAAAATTGTTAATTTTGTGTTGCTTTGATTGTCCTGATACTTCACAAACTGTATAAATTATGCATGTGGACATCACTTAGTATCTCCCCTACTGGGCAATGGGACACAGATATTAGCCATTTCAGCAGTAAACTTAAATGCTGATGATCCCTGACCATGTTGTGGAAGGTTTATTCAGTTTCTTTTCATATAACTGCTGATGTAGTTCTTCCAAAGTACGTGAAGCCTACATGGGCCACTCTCCTGACATATGGTCCACAGCAACCTTTGTGAGGCCATATGGCACAGGTGTCCAAGCCATTTCAGCTGGAGTTGTTCCAGAATGTACACAGCTATAAAGTCAAATGAGTGAAAGTCATCTTGCCCACAGGACTTTAACTACTGCAGATGTGGGCTGGAATCGAGAATCTCTCAGTGGATGGAGTCATGTCATTGCTAAACATGACAGAATCTACAGTTTTCATATGCTGTTTTCTTCCTTATCATGGGAGTGTGTTGTACATCAGAGAGGCAAAAAGGCTGGGATAGAAGTGGAATGAACAACAGTTTTAGTAGGCAAAATGTTAATCTGATTGATAAAACAGGCTTTTTCCAATCAAATTTAGAATAGGTATAGTTACTGTTATTTTGCATTTTTTTAAAAAAGAGAGAGAAGAAAGAATAAGGAAGATGGGGATACCAGCATAGTCACCAAAAAGCCCCAAAACAGTTCTCAGACATGTTTGTCTAAATTACTCTTCCACAACTAATATGGGATCAATTCCTGCACTGTTGAACACAGTCCACTAGCGTGTACTTCAGCTTGCCAGGAGTTTGGCCACTTCCAGTTCTTGCATTTTCTGTGAAACTGCAAAACCAGAAGCAAGGCCAGTGTCAGGTGCTGATAACCAAGCCCCGAGCAAGCCTTTCTTTGGACTGCAAAAACAGGGAGCTCTAAAAAACAACCAAAGGTCACAGTTCTGCAGGCTTGATGAGCCTTGATGGGGAAAAAAATTGTTCTAGTAAGAACTAATCAGCCTACTTTCTTTTCACTGTCTCTACAACTGGACTAAATTTGATTCAAATCGATGTCCACAAGTTAGATTTCTTGTACCTCAAATGTTCATGCATTTGCCATCTTGGATTGGGGTGGGTGACATCATTACAAACTACACCTTTGAGGTGTGCCTGTGCATCACTCACTACAACTGTACCAAATTTGGTTCAAATCAGTTAGGCAATCCTCAAGTTAGTGCACTTGCACCTCAAGAGTTCACACATGCACCATCTTGGATCGGGGTGGATGATATCATCACCAACTACACCATTGGAGCATTCCTATGTGTCCATACAGCTGTAGCAAATTTGGTTCAAATCGGTTAGACTGTCCCCAAGTTAGTGCACTTGCTACACTAACATGTCTTACATCTTACAGACTTACATGTCTGCCATCTTGAGCTGGGGTGGATGGCATTGTCACAATCTATGCTGCTGAGGTGTCCCTATGTGTCCCTACTGCTGTACGAAATTTTGTTCAGATCAGGTAAGCAGTTCACAAGTTAGCTCACTTGCACCTCAAATGCTTATGTTTCCACCATCTTGAATCAGAGTGGATGACATCATCACAAGCTATACCAGTGAGGTTTCTCTCTGTGTTACTCACTATAACTGTAGCTAATTTGGTTAAAATCAGTTAGACAGTCCATAAGTTAGCCCGCTTGTGCCTCAAATGTTCACATGTCTGCCATCTTGGATTGGAGTATATGACATTATCACAAACTATGTCATTGAGGTTTTCCCCGGTGCCCCTACAGCTGTAGCAAATTTGGTTCAAATCTGTTAGGCAGTTCATAAGTTAGCCCACTTGTGCCTCAAATGTTTATGCATCTGCCATCTTGAATTGGGGTGGATGACATCATCACAAACAACACCATTGAGGTGTCCCTGTGTGTCACTCACTACAACTGTACCAAATTTGGTATCAGTTAGACAGTCCTCAAGTTAGCACATTTGCACCTCAAATGTTCATGCATCTGCCATCTTAGATTGGGCTAGATGGCATCATCACAAACTATGTGATTGAGGTTTCACCATGTGCCCCTAAAACTGTAGTAAATTTAATTCAAATTGGTTAGACTGTCCAAAAGTTAGCCCACTTATGCCTCAAAAGTTTACATGTCCACCATCTTGAACTGGGGTGGGTGACATCGTCACAATCTACACCATTGAGTTGTCCTTAATTGTCCCTACCGCTCTAGCAAATTTGGTTCAAATTAGTTAAGGGGTCCACATGTTAGCTCACTTGCCCCTCAAAGGTTTATGCTTCTGCCATCTTGAATCAGGTTAGGTGACCTCGTCACAGACTACACCATTGAGGTGTCCCTGTGTGCCACTCACTACAACCATATCTAATTTCGTTCAAATCAGTTAGACAGACCACAAGTTAGCACACTTGTGTCTCAAATGTTAATGTTTCCATCATCTTGGATTGGGGTCGATGAATATCATCACAAGCTATAGCACTGAGGTTTCCCATTTGCCCCTACAGCTGTAGCACATTTGGTTCAAATCAGTTAGACAGTTCACAAGTTAGCCCACTTGCACCTCAAATTTTTATGTGTCTGCCATCTTGAATCAGGATGGATGACATCATCACAAACTATACCATTGAGGTGACCTAGTGTGTCACTCACTACAACTGTACCTAATTTGGTTCAAATCGGTTAGATAGTCCACAAGTTAGCCCACATGAGCCTCAAATGTTCACATGTCTGCCATCTTGGATTGGGCTAGATGACATCATCACAAACTATGCCATTGAGATTTCCACATTTGCCCTTACAGCTGAAGCAAATTTGGTTCAGATCAGTTAGGCGGTTTATAAGTTAGCCCACTTGCACCTCAAATGTTCACGTGTCCACCATGAATCGGGGTGGATGACATCATCACAGACTACGCCATTGAGGTGTCCCTATATGTTCCTGCAACTGTACCCGATTTGGTTCATATTGGTCCAGGCATTGTGAAGTTAATGGGGGGACAAACGGACACACACACAGAATGCCACATGATCTCATAAGCCTAATGGAAAGTAGGCTAAAAATATGGTGGTGAAGAAAGTGACCAGAACAGTGAAAGGAGAATTCCAAGAAGCACTCCAAGCCACTGATACCACCACTGCCAAGATAAGCCTTTCCCGAAGCCTTTGCCAGAGCTTACCTTAGTGCCAGAGGTGGCCTGTGTCTTCAAGTAGCCCCATTACTGGTGCCTGCCATCTTTGTTTACCTATAATGCAATGATCTTATTCCCACTATTGGATCACTAGACACTGTGATGGGGGGGGACCATTGCACTGCATTGTTGGTAAACGATGGTGGCAGGCACCAACAAGCCACAGGGTCCCAAATGGCACTTGGCCAAGGGCCCTGGTGCTAGTACTGACAGGAAGTTAATGGAGTTTCTGGAGATCTGGTACACATGACTGGTAGGGTGCAGAGGTGTATCTAGGGAAAATAGCGCCTAGGGCAAGCACTGAAATTGCGCCCCTTGCCCAAACATCTGACACCCATCTTTCAGATAACTTTACCATAATATCAGCTGAAAAATATAAGTCAAGCTCATTAATCTTTTAAAATTTCAAAAAGTATTTAGCAGTAGACGTAGCCAGACCAAAAAATGCTGAAAAACTACAAATTTCAGTATGCTGGGGCTCATGAAATACCCAAATACTATGTGGAGGTGTACTTGGAAAACTAAACAGAACTGCCTGTCTAATTCTCTACTATGCATTGTAGCATCACTATTACATAAGTTTTAAAAATAAATGGAGAATTTGACTTTTCCCAGATACTCTGAAAATAATTAAAGAATATGCAGAGTAAACTGTGTCACTGCTTGGAATATATTCTAGTATTTCAGAAAGACAGTTAAAATGAGAGAAAGAGAGCAAGAAACTCCCAGTGGGCCTTAATACTAAGGAGTTCACATTGATTCAAAGACAAACTCACCATTAATAACCATATTTTTAAGACACCACATTTAACTCACTTATCATAAGAAGCAAAGTAAGAGCAAATGAATACAATCCTAGCTCATAAGCTTCAGCTCAGTATTCACAAACCCTGATTCTCTGTACATAGTGCCAAACTGAATATGTGTACAGTGATTTATATTAAAAAAATTTTTTACCTGTAGCCCCTTTGAGGTGCTTCCTATAGGCTGTGGGGGGGTGTCTGCAAAGGTTACCCTTCCCACTGCTGGCCTCTAGGGCCTTGCAGAGACCATCTGAACATGTGCAGTGGCCATTTTTTAAAAATAATTGTGGTTTTTTTTAATGGCCGCTGAAAACAAAATGGCCACCACACATGCTCAAATGGCCTCTGCGAGGCCTAGCATAGCCTAGAGCCTCACAGAGGCCATTTGAGCATGTGCAGTGGCCATTTTGTTTTTGATGGCCATTAAAAATAATAATTTTAAGAATTTGTGCCCCCCTTCAAGTGGCGCCCAGGGCACGTGCCCTGCCTGCCCTACCCTAGATACGCTCCTGGTAGGGTGTGTGGGGTTTTGTGACACACATGCTGTGTTGGCCTGAATCACAGGCAAGTGGTAACCACTCTCCTTTCGTAAGGTATGAAATGGGGCAGAGACAGAAAATCAAATGTTTTGCAGTCATGCATGGTATCCTTTTCTGTTTCTTCCTCTAGTGATTTGTTTTGAAGGGAAACCTTCTATCCATTTGACCTTTAAACACATGAAGACACCTTGTATGGCATCAAACCATTGGTCCATCTAGATCAGTGTTATCTACATGGATTGGCAGCAGCTTTCAACTCACACATTTGGCAGGGAAAGGAAGCCACTTTTGTGGGGGAAGATATGTTGCGGGGGCTGCAGAGAAAGGTTATTAGGTTTGATGCAGGGAGTTTAGTAAAATGGGGGAGGGGGCTCCTCAAAAGCTTAGGGGGAAATCTGCAACCCTGGCAGGTTGAACCTGGAACATTCTGCATTAAAAGCATGTGCTTTATCAAGAAGTTATGTTGAACATATGTTCGATATTTCTTGGTTGCCAATATACTGTAGGATGTCTTTCAGTAATTTTTCCAACTGTTATTAACTGAGGTTTAACTTGTTAGCAATACTTAACAAATCTTAATTCTCGTATAACACACAAAGGAATGGAAACTTCAAGGACTTCTTCATTCTCACAGGCAGAAATTTTTATAAAAACTTGTCATGTAAACAAAAGAATCAACATAGCATCAGAGTATAAAAGAATCCAAATTGGTTTTGCATTTAAAAGAGGCTGAGGTGTTTATTGAGTTCTGAGGACAGTTTGTGGTTTTCAAGTTTACACAGACGTTTTAATTATCACCTGAGCTATATCCACATTTTGGTTTTTAATTGACAACACACAATTATCTATTTCCTCTAACATCTAACTTCAATGGTACTATAAAGCAATGAAAATGGAGAGAAACTGAGGGAGGTTGCTAAGGCGGAAAGGAATACAATGATAAAAATAAGATCATCATTCACATGTAGTTTTACTTCCAGTTCATTCATTTTAGAAATGTAATACAAGGTATCTTTTTGTTGGCTACTCTTGAACATATTCCCTGTTTTTAAAAGGTAAGCTAGAAAAGATGCTGATATAAAGGCATCTTTTGACCTTGTTTGTCACATTTTTCTATACATTGAATCAGTCACTTGTGGTATTCAGTAATGACTACAGGAGAATACTGAGCTAAGCAAACAACTGTGGACGAAAGGGACAGTATTGTTCAATAGTTCTGCAACACAAGATAAGCAAAGGCAAATGAGCTAATGTAATATAGGATTACAATTTGGAGAGAGAAATTTCGAGAGAGAAAATAAACTGACAATTAGCAGTGCAGATTGCATAGTATGGTTTTAAGTTAAACCAGCTTCGTATGCTGCTAATAAAAACAGAAGATCTTCCCATGAACAAATTATATCCCTTTGTATTTCTATATCTATATGAAAAGCAGCAGTTGTTTAAGCCAGCATATTAGAAAAATATCAACTCTAGCAAAATATAATAAGCTGGTCCTGGCATGTAGTACGTGGAGAAGGAATTGCTTCTCATTTACAGAAATGTCATATTTCACTGCTAAAAAAGGAGGCTATGAGATACTTTCACGATAATGCATATCCCTCGTTGCTGTGGGAGAAAATCAACAAAGGTCGCTTTCCTTTCACAAAGCACCAGATATGAGAGACGAGGAGGAGAATTGTTGCTGTCAGAACTCCACTTAATCCTGGACACTGATTTGACTGTCATGAGGCACTAAGATGAAAGGGGAAAAAAATCTCTTTCCACAAGATTGTCACACCCCAAATTTGAAGAAGCCAGAGCTGGTGATCATGAAAATTAAAGGCTGCTGCTTGCTTGTCTCCTGGGAAAATTGTAACTGAATTTTCAACATACAAGCAAAGGACAAATCTGCACATAAAGATTCCTTGAGGTTCTTAATAATTTCTCCATACTTCCTAAAATAAAATCCCATGGTACTTTAAGAGGATATCTTTTGGAATGCACGTGCTTTGGTATTAGAGGCACCTACTTTGCATGTAAAAGATGACAAGTTCTATCCCTGGTATTTCCTTACCTGATGCCCTGGACAGCCACGACCAATCATGGGACACAATACTGAGGTAGACAGATCAATAGCATGGATCTTCATATTCAAATAAAAGGAAATGGCAAGTTTCCCAATCCTTGCTGCACATCATTGCACAATAATTGTTCCAAAACATCATTGCACAACATCAGTGTGCAATGAATGTTCAACAATATAATTGCACAATAATCATTCCACAGCATTCATGCATGACTGTTCCACATCATTGCATAACTACTGTTGAACAACACTTACTGCATCGTCTTATAGCTAAACTTCTATGACCCAGATAAGGTCTTCTACTAGTGGCTGTGCAGCATCACAGAGCACCACAACTTAAGAACATAAGAACAGCCCTTCTGGATGAGGCCCAAGGCCTATCTAGTCCAGCATCCTGTTTCACACAGTGGCCCCCGAGACGCCTCTGAGAAGCCCACAGGCAAGAAGTGAGGACATACCCACTCTCCTGCTGTTGCTCCCCTGTTAATACTCAACTAGTATTTAGAGGCACCTTGCTCTGAGGTTGGAGGTGGCCTATAGCCATCAGGATTAGTAGCCATTGATAGACTTGTCCGGCATGAATTTGTCTAAGTTCCTTTTAAAGCCATCCAAGCTAATGGTCATCACTACATTCCATGGCAGATAATTCCATAGATTAATTATGCACTGTGTGAAAAAGTGCTTCCTTTTGTTGGTCCTAAATTTCTTGGCAATCAATTTCATGGAATGACCCCTGTTTCTAGTGTTGTGAGAGAGGGACAATTTTTTGTCTCTATCCACTCTCCCTACACACTGCATAATTTTAAAATTGTCTATCATGTCTATAAATGTCTTCACGGAATTCAAAAACCTTCTTGCACTAACATAACTTTGTTGCAGAAGCACACTGTTAGGATGCCAGCTGTTATGTGAAAGAGAAGTTCCACACATTGTGGTGTAGAAAAAGTTATGAAAGCAAGCAAGCCTTCCACTGAGTTGAGCATCCTTCCAAATGTCTGGGAAGCTTAGATGCTGTATATCTGTATATTTTTTTTTGTTTAGGGTCATCACTGAAATATCAAGGACATGGAATTTGAAGCAAATATCAGGGCTCCTCCCAAGGAGAAACATCTGAGCATTTTCAAGGGAAACTAAATCAGTTTTGGAAGAGAAATACAATTTCTCAGGGGGTTTCTGAACATCCCTCAAGCTGGCCCGGAGATTTCACACACAATGGCTAACATGGTGTGCATGATGTTATATCATTGCAATGCTCTGCCCTAGGGCTGCTGCAGACTCATAAACAGCCTCAAAACTGTTCGGTACATGATTGTACAAGCAATGATACCACAGTTTTTCCCATTCACCACAATGGTTTTGAACTATTCAATGTTTTTGAACTATTTTGAACTCAGTTCAATGGTTTTGAACTATTGAACTGTCAGGGCTGCTTATGAGTCTGCAGCACCCCCAGCGTGGAGCATTGCAATGAGGTATCACTGTGCATCATCTCAGCCAGTGAAATTAAATGCATGGTTTCTCCAAAGGCAAAATATGTGAGAATTTTCAAGGGAAGGCAAACAAGTTTCTCTAGTACAAGTGACATTTCTCAGGAGGTTTCTGCAACATATTTTCAAGTACATCATCTAGTTCCCAGTATATCATTTTCAGAATGCCAGATTTCAGTACATGCCACCAAAGATGTCACTGTATTGAAGCAACAAATTCTTGTGTTTTACCTGTCAAAACAAAAGCTGCATGTGGCAGATATACTCTAGGGTTCATTAGGGATATGGTTAATATTAATGACTTTCTAGTCCCAAAATCAAAATAACGTATTCACAGTTGTGGATACGTATCCCAAAAAAGAAACAGATTATCAGATGGGCAACACTAGTTGATGATCCATTGTCTGTTTAAGCCATTTGTGCAAGGATAATTCAGATTGGCTTTTGGCCAATCACTCACATACTGCACAATAGGAAGCGGGTAGTAGGAGTCCTACCTGCCTGCGGGTAAACACTGTTAATGGTGTTGGGCCCCATGGCAGCTCTGTTCTGGTGAGAAGTTGTGCAAATGTGTTTGCACAACTTTCCACTTGAGCGCAGAGATCCTGGTGCACAACACCATCAACACACACATGCAGCAGTGCGACCAGGGCTCCTACCACCAATGTTTCACTACAAAGTACATGAGTAAATGTTCTGTAGAAACTGGTGAGCAACAGACAGATCTCTTCTTTGGATGAAGAACACTGTACAATAAAGCCATCCCCTCCCAGTGCCTGAGTAGTTTTGCATCTTTCTTTCTCCCCCACACCTAAAATATGAAGCATTATATACATATAATATTAATGACTTTCCTGGTGGGAATGCTCTACTGGTGGGTATCCGCTCCTCAGTCTCCATCGCAGTTTTTAGAATGCATGTCAAATCGTGGCTTTTTATCCAGGCTTTTATATGATTGTCTCCACTGCTGCTCCTTGTATTTTTGTACTGTTTTAATGCTTGTTTTAATTTTTTTAAAAAATCAGATTTGTTTTTATATTTTTAGCTCAATATTTTAATGTGTCTTTTAAATAATCTTGTTTTTAAATTTTGTTGTGAGCCGCCTTGGGATTTTCTTAATGAAAGACGGGGTATAAATTTAACAATCAATCAATCAATCAGTATAGGAATCTTTTTTGGAAAAAATAGTGGAAGCTTCGCCCCATACCATAAATTTATCATTTGCAATCCACAAGTACCCATATCTGTTCCTTTGGATAGAGGAATATATCATTTTGGATATAAAGTGTTAGTAGTAGTAGTAGTAGTAGTAGTAGTAGTACTAGTAGTAGGCTAATTGTGCATGAAATTCACAAAATTGAGAGAAACCACTCAGGGATTACAACCCTGTCCCCAGCTTTGTGAAAAATGCTGGGGAATGAGGCAGCAGTGGGGTAGCAGCAGTCTGCTGAGGATGCCCCCCTGGACATTTGCAAATGCAGGTTTTATTTTCTTAAAAAAAATTAAGAGGGGACTTGCAGTGGGTGGGGGGGCTTGTGGCAGGGGGAGGCTTGTGGTGGTAGAAGCGTCTGTGTGTGTGTGTGGGGGGGGGTCCCTCTGAAGCCCTTCAGGTCCAGGCTCCAAAATTTCACCAAAATTACCTAGGTGCACCACTGAATGTGAGAAAAGCATCCCCAATTTTTTAAACTCTTGTACAGGGCTATAAACTGTGCCCATTTGAAACATGTGCATCAGGGGCATAGCAAGGTTGGTAGCAGCTCTGTGGCAATATTTAGTAATGGGTGCCCCCGTAGCCTCTGCCTGCCTACCTTTTTTGCTGCCACCCAGCTGACCAAACACCCAGTTGCTTTCACCACCACCTGCTTGACCACCGTTGCTGTGCCTAACTGTTTTGTACCAGTACAGCCTGATGATGTCATTGAACCAGTGAGGCTGTGCAGATGTCAAAGAGAACAGGCCTGCCTTACAGGGGCTGCCTGTTCTTGCAAGGATTGGGACTCAGCGTGAGGGGGTGGGGGGGAGGTGGCTGGCAACCCTGACCAGAAGCTGGGCAGCAGCAGCTCTGCTGTTTTCACACCCCCATCTCATTGTCCCTACATACCTGACGTGCATTTTACCAGACACGGTTTAATCAGTTGCTGTTAAAGGTTTGGGGCACCGAGTACTCTACTAGTACTGTGTGGTGCTTTTGTTTTAAATGATTTCCTTTTCCTATATGTTTGAAAAACCAAAACATCCTAATTTCTGCTGAGAAGTAACACTGAAGTATGAACTGAAAATCACTCTCAGTTAGCACCTGACTTTGTGGAGTCTATCAGAAGCACACTTTTGTCATTGCACATCAGAAGTAACTGGAAGTGGCAGCATAGTGATGGAGTAGGAAAGGTTTGTGATTTTGTTTACTTACACTAAACGTTGTGCTGACATGTCCCTTTAAGTTCTTCAAGTCACTTTGATAAGCATATCAATTTGCTGCATTATTTTCCACCTAAATATGCCCATCATTTATACCTGTACCAAAGTGAATGCCATAAATCTTGTTACTTCAGTGCAAAAATAAAAATGCTAAATCAATTTTGAAAATATATGCCAAGTCTTGATTTACACCAGCTGTCACCAGTCCAGTTGCTTTATTGAAAGCTGATCAACTTTACTCCCATCTCTGGTAGATGACTAATAAGAATGTGGCAGATTAATGAATACAGATAATGGAAACGTATAGAACGTTTGCTTCTGCAATCCACTTGTCGCAACATATGACCACAGTGATGTGGTTAACCAGCTCTGGGGACTAGAGGGCTAGGTGGCTCTGGAGGAACCTACCTATCCCTTGACTGAAATCAAGGTTGAGTATCCCTAATCTGGACATCCAAAATCTGGAATGCTCCAAAATCTGGAAACCTCCATGACATGCACCCGCAGCACCAACTCGACATTATTTTCACAAGAAATCTGAATTTCATCTCCACCTAAAATGCCATGTTTGAGTCTAACATGACCAGCAACATTACTGCGTTGAAAATTTTCTCGCAATTAGTTTTCATTACATTTACAGCTACCTGTAGTTATCATAAATCCAATGCTTATTTGTTTTTATACTTTAAATAAAACCTAAAATAATAAAATAACATGTACAGTAACCTTTCATGTTTAGACTTGGATCCCATGCCCAAGGTGTCTCATTACAGTATGCAAATATTCCAAAATCCGGTCCCAAGCAGTTTGGATAAGGGATACTCAACCTGTAGTGCAATACTATTCATGACTTATACCTGTTGGGCATGGATAGGAAAACACCCACGTTCTATGCGAACTGTAGGCAACCTTTGCACTCCAGCTGTTGTGGAGTGCCAAAGGTTGCCGGTTGTGGAGTATCCACAATCTATTGTGGCTGAGGATGATGGGAGTCATCTGGAGTGCCAAAGGTTGCCTGCCCTGCTCTATGCCATGTTTCATGACAGCATAGTACTAATAGACAAGTGGCAAATTCCTTAATCTTTTCATACAAGTGAGAGATATAGATGGGATTGGGTTGGGAAGTATGGTGAAAGAGAGCTGGAAATTAGAATCCTATATTTACTTAGGGGACAGCCCCACTTCTTATGACAGCATAACCACAAAAGAAGTGAAATAAGGTAAACAATCCAATAAAGTGTCCAGAGTAATTGTTACTATCTGTTCCCAAAAGCCACAGTGGGGGATAATGTTATGACTAGCATAGGATGTGATTGCTGAACAGTACTAGGATTGCCCCAGTCAGGAATATAGAGAACCATATTTTGGGATCTATATCCTGCTCAAATATATAACCACATCTGAGCATAACCCATGGGGGGGGCATTAAAAAAACACAACACCATAGACCATACCTGTGTATTCCCCACACTAGGGTTGCTTCTTGTGTTTTTGTTGTGATAACTGCAAGGACCTGCAGACAGCTCCCCTCCTGGCACTCATCTCATTCTTGGTACTAGGCAATCAGCAAATAGAGTATGGCATAAAGTGAAGTGATATTTTAAAACAAATGACAAAACCTATATAAGAGTAATTTTGTATAACCCACACTCTCTTAGATCTCCACACCAGAGTGTGTGTGTGTGTGTTGGTGCGTGCGTGCGTGAGTGTGCGTGTATACACACACTCTATCTATCTATCTATCTATCTATCTATCTATCTATCTATCTATCATGAGATTATATATATATATATAGAGAGAGAGAGAGAGAGAGAGAGAGAGAGAGAGAGATCTCCCAGTGGGGTATATACATGAAAATATGGTACAAATATTAAGATGCATGACATCAGATCACATCACTTTGATCTCTCCAGTCTAGAAAAATAGAAGCACACAAATGGAGATTTGGTGAATGAACACGTTGTACAAAAGGAACATTCTGAACAGACATACAACAGTCAGGGTGAACAAAAAGAAAGGATCGGCAAATAAATAAAACTCAGAACCTAACTGGTACCCTGACCTGAGATTCTGGACACTAGCACCTTCTAGGAACTTCCACAGTTGAACTCAAATGGAGCCATTAGCTAACTAACTAATTAATTATATATATTAACTGCCTGATATAGAACACTTGGAGCCAGTTTACATACAATTTCACATATAAGTTAAGTGTGATTGATTTCAATGGAAGAGTTAAGATTATAAGTGCAGCCCTACTGGATCAGGCCCAAGGCCTATCTAGTCCAGCATCCTGTTTCCCACAGTGGTCCACCAGTTGCTGTTGTGCCATGCATGGTTCATTTTTGGGGTCCAAGATGGAGAGATATGCACATGGTGGAAGGTGAATAAATGTCATTCTAATTAGAGAAAAATAAAGGGGCAAAAGGTTTACATCCCTCAAAACACACACTATTGGGGATTCCGTTGAAGTAGGGGATGTGGCTCTTCTTGGCGTTGGTCCAAGGCACTTGCATGCTAGTCCATTGGTGAGATCCAATTAACACACTCAAAGGGCTGTCCTTTTATAGTTGATCACAAATAAGCTTAACTTGCTGGCAAATAGACACACATGAGCAAAGCATGCCCAACACAGATGCACAGAGAGAAACAGTGTAATGAATAAGGTTCTCACACAGAACACTGATAAGGAGATGCAGCTAATTATCTCACTAACTAAAACAAGAGGCTCAAGCAGATATGAGAGAGAGAGAGAGAGAGAGATAGATGTTTTTTTACAAGCCACGAACTTCAAGCAAGATGGCTGTCCTGTGTCTTCTACACAGGGACAGGAACATGCCTTACACGAAATGTCATGGCTGAGATTCTGACACAGACACTAAACTTTCTCTCCTCATGATACAATGCTCTTGCACAAAGGGATATTTCCCTATCTTGTCACTACAGATGCCCTTGCTCCTGCTGTTGCTCCCCTGCAACTGGGATTTAGAGGCATATTGCCCCTGAAGCAGGTGGAGGCCTACAGGCTTCAGACTAGTAGCCACTGATAGTCCTGGCCTTGATAGACCTGTCAATGATAGACATCCTTCCCATTGGTATCAACGAGACATTGAAAAGTGCACCACTTTTTCTGGATTGTGCCCTAAGTGGTTTTTCTTTTTCTAAGAAAGAACTCTACCTCACTGAAGTTGCTAATTTCTTGCTGAAAACTGAAACTGGAGAATATTCATCACAGCTCAGATATTTTGTATACATTGCAATGGGCATGTCTCCTCTTTGTGATGCAAAATCATTTCTTTCCAAGGGGAGTTGTCAGCATCCTCAAATCACAAGAGGTTCAGTTCTTCCCTATCAAATAAGAACAATGCAATTTGAATCCTTTGAAGGAAGCTCTCAATGCAGCAAGGAAACACTGGGAAATGTTACTTAACTATTATGCAACCCCACTAGGGAAAACAGACTTCTGCTAAGAATAATTCTTTCTATAGATATCCTTTCTTTCATCCTAGAGACTGTTAAGCAGCAAGGCAAAAAAAAAAAAAAAAGCTTAACGACAAGGTGATTTAGGTCTAGTGCTTGACACTACACATTTTTCATTCACCCAAATAAGTAATGAAGTACCCTGCGGCAGCCTTTTTCCGTATTATATTTTGCTACACCAAGATGACTGTAATCCTGTTGTTGTCTTCCTTGTGTTAAGAGCGTGCCAAAAATGAGAAACCAGACAGACTACCCCGTCAGTCTTTAGAAGTAGGATGCGACACCTGACATGTGCTTCCCATACAGAAGAAAAAGTCTCCTCTTGAATATTAATATTGAATCCCCTTTCAGATTGAACCTTAACCATTAATTATAGTGACAGCAATTTGTTTCCCATTGGATTCCACACAATTAATAATAAAATATAGGAAGTGGAACAACGGAAAGTAAATAGAATCACTGGCAGTCAAAACATATCATGCAAGAGACACAAGAAAGACATCTTAGGCATTCCCCTCCTCTTCTCCATTTCTCTTCTTTCCTTTGTACTTCTGCTAGATTCCTTTGTCCTTTAAGGCTTCAGTTTGCTTCCAAATACTTGAGTTCATCCTTCTTTATGAAACATCACAAGTAATTTGGCATTTGGATTGATTAATGTCTGGCAGTATTTAGGGAGCATGTTCCAAAGGGAATACCCAGGGGTAATCACAGGCATGAAGAGCTATGTTGTCTTATTTTAGTACAGAAAATATAGTATAGTATATACTATAGAAAAGTATAGAAAGCCCTAGTTGATTACAACACTTAGGTGGTGATCCAGGAATATTACATGAGTAAAACAGAGGAGAAACCTTGGCAACCAGAGTTTTCTTTGGATTTTTCCACTGCAGCTGTTCACTGCTAAATATTCAAGCCATTTTCAAAACATAGGGCTGATTAACTTACCCTATAGTTTTGTTTTTTTAAACAAACAAACAAACAAACAAATAAACATTTATATCCCGCTTTTCCTCCAAGGAAAAATTATTTTTATCCTCACAGCAACCCTGTGAGGTAGGTTAGGCTGAGAGAGAAGTGACTGGCCCAGAGTCACCCAGTGAGTTTCATGGTTGAAGGGGGTTTGAACTCGGGTCTTCCCGGTCCTAGTCCAGCACTATAACCACTATGCTATGCTGGCTCCTACACCTCTCTGGAAATATATGTGTTAAGGCACAACTATGCCATTTAACAAGTGATTTGGTGTTGTAGCTTAACCAATTTAAAATTCCTTTTCTGAAAGATGGTACATGAGATGGCAAACTTACTCTAGAACATTACTGCTTTTTTACCCTTTTAAAATCACTACTAGCTGAGATTCAGACTTCAGACTTGCAGCCTCGCTGCCACATTAGTTCATGGTGTACTTGGCCCAATTCAGATTTGAATAAATATTTATGAACATTGTCAGCAAGAATTCAGAGGGCGGGGAAGTGCCTGCATGTTTGCTCCCACACCCTGAGAAGACATGAGACAAGTTTGTATGGTGAAATGGGCCACAATTGTATTAATACATGCAAATGTAACTTTAACATAAACTGGGATTGGCTCCCCTCCCCTACAGTGCGGAAGCTAAAGACATGCACACACAGGGCATGCCTTGCCTAAAACGGATGGGCGATGTACCTTGGCTCCAGACAGCCCCAATGCTCTAAAGCAGAAGCTGCCCATCTTAGGTGACCTAAGGTCAAGTCTCTGCCATAGTAGCACCCTCCTCCCCACACTGGCAGCAGCACAGCATATCAAGGGAGTTTAGCCTGACAGAGCAGATCGGACCAGGCCAGAGTTCCCTGAACTGCCCAGCCTCTAGGGAGTTGACCTGTCTGATCCATATCCCAATGCTTACCTGAAGGTGCTTACCAAATTCAGATGTTACTCCCCACCATGAGGGTTAGCCTAGCTTAACACCCCACCCCGCCCACTAACTATGCAAAACTTCTGTCTCCCATGCTGTTTAACATTTACATGAAACCCTGGGAGAGGTCATCCGTGGGTGTGGGATGCAGTGCCATCAATATGCTGAAGACACCCAGCTCTACCTATCTTTTAAGTCAGCAGACACCAGGGAGGCAGTGGATGCTCTGAACCAGGGCTTGGAGGCTGTTCTAGACAAACAAAGCTGAAACTTAATCCAGATAAGACAGAAGTGCTCTGGGTTGGTAGAGCTGATCATCTGAGTAATTAGGTAAACCTGGTCTTGGACGAGGTCACACTCCCTCTGAAAGACAAAATCCGCAGCTTGGGGGTGCTTCTGGACCCAATGTTATTCTTGGAGGCACAGGTGGCAGTGGTGTGCAAAAGCGTCTTTTATTAACTACAGCTGGTATGCCAGCTGCAACCCTACTTGGAGAAGTAGGACTTGACTTCAGTCACTCATGCGTTGGTAACATCCGGATTGGACAACGGCAATGCACTCTACACGGGGCTGCCCTTGAAGACTGTTCAGAAGCTTCAGCAGGTCCAGAATGCTGCTGCAAGGATTCTCATGGGCACAAGTTACTTCATGAGTATCACACCCACCCTGAAGCAGCTTCATTGCTTACTGGTCCACTTCTGGGCTAGAAGGGAGGAGAGCTGGTCTTGTGGTAGCAAGCATGACTTGCCCCAATAGCTAAGCAGGGTCTGCCCTGGTTGCATCTGAATGAGAGACTTGATGTGTGAGCACTGCAAGATATTCCCCTCAGGGGATGAAGCCACTCTGGGAAGAGCAGAAGGTTTCAAGTTCCCTCCCTGGCTTCTCCAAGATAGGGCTGAGAGAGATTCCTGCCTGCAACCTTGGAGAAGCCGCTGCCAGTCTGTGAAGACAATACTGTGCTAGATAGACCAATGGTCTGACTCAGTATATGGCAGTTTCCTATGTTCCTATGTTCCTATTCAAGGTGCTGGTCTTGACCTTTAAAGCTCTACACGGCCTGGGGTCAGGTTACCTGTCGGACCGCATTCACCCATATGAACCTGCCAGGGCCCTCCGCTCATCATCTCAGGTCCTGCTCATGGCCCGCCACTAACAGAGATCCAGTTGGTGGGGACTAGAGATAGGGCTTTTTTAGTTGTGGCCCCTCGGCTTTGGAACACCCTCGGCTTTGGAACTCATGAGAGCTTCACTATGCTCCCTCTCTCAGTGTTTTTTAAAAACAACTAAAAACACATCTTTTAAAAGAGGGTTTTTAATGCTCCATCTTTGGTTACCTGGGTGCCTAGCCCCCCTCCAAACCCTGCACTGCAACATGTCGGACTAGATCACGGTCAGTCCAGGAATCCACTCCTGCACAAACGCCAGGTCTGCCCGGACTCTGTGTATGATGGAAAGTCTTAAGTCATTATCTCCCATATGGACCTCCAAGATGTCTGGTGGAGGATTAACCTCCAAGAATTCCCTTAAAAGGGGCAAATACCACACCCCTCTGATCGATCCAGTAGATTGATGCCCACTTCCTAGTTGTATCCCAGGCTGTGTCCCACACAGTCTTGTGGACCCAGAACACATTAGAATGACCCAGGATGAGGACCTGGGCTCGATAAGCTGGCTGAACTGGTCCTGTAGAGAGAAGAATAACCGTTGACTGCCAGCAGTGATCCTAGCATACATAGGACTTGTACATGCTTGAGCGCTAATGGCCAAGCTGCTGAATGGCTGTGCCTGGAAATCCCAGCCAGGAAGCCACCGAGGCAGCCCCAATGGGAAAGGATTGAAGTGACAGTCACTTGGTGGAGATCCCTGCTGCTGCCAGGGATCTGCACACCACTGCCCAAAACTGATATTGGGAGAGCAGCTTTCCATCCTTGTGAATGAAAAGGCACCCAGCACCATCTCCTCACAGGGCAATGTAATGCTCCAGTGCCCAGAGCACAGGATTGTCAGTACGATGTACAGTGGCGTAGCTAGGGGAGAGGGGGCTCATGTTCACCCATCTCCCTGGAGACCCCTTGAAGTGAGGGAGATAATGAAGAAAATAGAGGGGTGGAACTAGGGGGCCCTCAGGAGCTGGAGGCCCCGGGTTCTTTGAACCCATCCACTCAATTATAGCCACACCCCAATGATGGAGCTCAACAGACTGCCCCTTGCCTTTCTGATCTGTCTTGGAGAACATAACCCGCAGCTTAACTGTACCCTGCAGGAAAACTGAATTCTTCAGCTGTACCAGCCTGGATGAAGGACCCCACTGTGCCCTGGTGAAAAGCTTGCTGGCTCTAAAAGTACCCCAAAATGCTACAACAGTGGCCACTCTGAAAATGCCACTTCATAGGAGACAGGCAGATGCTGTCAAACTGCCAAATAGCTCTCTGTACCAGCTCCAGATTAAATGGTCTGCACTCATCAGCTTTGGCAAGAGTTTCCCTAGAGCTAGAACTGCCAAATGACCCGCCATAGACCCAGTGGATAAGCCCTGAAGCCTCAGATTTACTAGGTGCAGAATAAGGTGGCCCATGGGCACAGGCCAGTCTCATTCAACTCCTACCTGTTCCCTAAAGTCCTGGAAAGTCCTGCACTTCCTACTGTAGGCAACCCATGTGCTTGAGTCCAAGGAGGCTAAAAAAGCTTTATGTGCTTCTACGCACAAAGACTCCACAGCCATTCGAGTATCGGGTCACATCATAGGGATCCCTCTGGTGCCAGCTGACAAAAAGGTGCACCTGTAAACAAGACAAAGCATCTGCCAAGCTGTTCTGAATTCCAGGGACGTGATGTGCTACAAACAGGATGCTATTCCGCAAACAGGCCAGTACAAATGCCCACACTAATCCCATGACTCTAGGGGACTTCAGTGTTTGATGGTTAATGACATGAACAATTGCTTGGTTGTCACATCAAAACTGCACTGTAGAGTCCATAAACAGGTGTGCCCAGATGAGAACAGCCACCGTGATGGGGAAAAATTCAAGCAAGTTGAGGTCCCTGGTGATGCCCAAATCTACCCAAGCATCAGGCCACTTTTCTGTGCACCATCAGCCCCTAAAGTAGACCCCCAAACCCAAGTCCCTGGCAGTGTTGGACTGGACCTGAAGCTCAGCCTCTAAAAGTTGTGTGTTCTGCCAAAAAGACACCCCATTGTAGGACTCCATGAAGGAGGACCAGAGTTTCATGTCAGCCTTCATTGGACCAGAGAGCCAGATGCGATGATGAGGCTCCTTCACTCCTATCGTGGCATTGCAGAGATGCCGCAGGAAGGCCCTGCCAGGGGTGACTACCCTACATGCAAAGTTAAGGTGGCCTAAGAGATTCTGCAGCTGATGGAGTGTGACTTTATGTGCCTGAACACACTCAGGTAACAGGGCTTTCATTACCACTAACTTCTCTGAGGGGAGACGCGAGCACCCAGCCTCCGTGTCAAGTTCATGTCAAGCCTCCACCCAAGAATGTCAGTTTGGAGACAGGACCCTCAGTCTTGCCCTGCACTAAGGGGACCCCCAATTCAGAACACAACCCCACAAAAGTTTCCAAGACGTGCATGCATTGGCCAGTACCAGCAACCCCTGCAAAAATGAAGTCATTAAAAGAGTGCACTGTTGTTTGGAGCCCCACCCTGTGTCAAATCACCCACTCCAACATGGAGCTGAATGCCTTGAAAGCAGCACAGGACACAGAGCAGCCCATAGGCACAGTGTGATCAATGTAGTATTGGCCTTGAAAGGCAAAGCAAAGGTGGTCAATATTGTCTGGATGTACAGGGAGTAAACGAAAAGCAGATCCTATATTACACTTGGCCAGTAAAGCCCCCCATCCCTTAGGATCAGACCATGTGCACAGCTTCATCAAACGAAGTGTACCAGACTGAGCAAAGCTCAGTCGGTATCCTGTCATTCACCCAGGTCCCGTGGGGAAAAGAGAAGTGGTGCATCAATCTAGATTCACCCAGAACTTTCTTAGGTGCCATCCCCAAAGGGGAGATCCGCAGGGTGGTCAGGGACAATACATCAGATGGGCCAAGCACCTTCCCGAGTGCAACCTCCTTCTGAATCTTTCTCAAGACTACATCCTCCATTCCCTGGACTGACTTCAAATTTGGTGCTGAGCAATGTGCCCTTGGAAGAGTACAAGGAATTTGGAATCCAAAACTAAAACCTGCTAACAAATATCCCACCTGCTCCCAAAAGGTGTAACTCTCTAAGTAACGGGACAGTGCAGGAATTTTAATTGGGCTGGGGCCCTTTTCCAGCACCACCACTCTGCTGTGAACCTCCACCCTTCCTGCTCCCTGCTGACTGGTCCCTGTTTACTGCCCCTGAACTCTTTGGCCCACTTGCAATAGGTCAAAAAATTCACCCCTCCAAATGCACTCCTTAACTGAAGGCAATAGATGACTCCCCTAAATAGAGGGATGTTCCCTTACCCGCCTACACCTGGTGGGTAGGGCTCCTGGAATGGCACCTGCCCCATCAAGGCCAAAGCAATAGGTGACTGCACCCAAGGCACTCACCCCTGCTGACTTGATTACAAGCTCTGTAAGGGGGAACGCAGCTCTGAATGCCTGGATGCGACCCATCGGGGCTAACCAGGACACTATAGGCAGGCATGCTGCATGGCTGAAAACCTTGAGGAGACTCAGCAGTCACAGCGTCACCAGAATCTTGTCCCTCTCCACTAGGCGTGGCTGGCTCAGGCATGGCTCCATCCTTGTCCCCTGTCAGGTCTAAAGGCGCCAGTCCAGCTCTTTACTGTTTTTAGTGGTTTGTTTTAACTGTAAACTTCCCTGAGCCATTTTGGAAGGGTGGTATATAAATCAAATCAGATCAATCAATCAATCAATCATTGTTGTAAAGGGTTTTAAATGTACCTGTTTTTCAGGGTTTTTGAACTGTTTTATTGTTTAATTGTTTTATAGTATTTTATATTTTTAATTGTTGGTTGATTCTGTCTTTGTTTTATTTGTAAACTGCCCTGAGCCAATTTTGGAAGGACAGTATAAAAATTGAATGAATGAATGAATAAATGAATGAATAAACAAACAAACAAACAAACAAACAAAGGGTTTAAAACAAATCAAAGAGTCAAAAGCATATTGTTTATTATAACATCTACTGTATAAATTTAAACACTTATCTCTCATTTCTAACCTTGGGTCCTGACAGGTCTTGGTCTGTCATGGAGGGATAAGACCCATTAATCTGAAATGACAGTCAACAGGAAAAAGATAACTCAGTTGAAAGATCTAAATTAGTACAATAAACTTCTGAGGTAAAAGTTGTTAAGAAAGGGATCCTAGAAAACTGATCAGTAACAGTTAATTAAAAGATATATAAAGGCAGGAAAGGGTGGGGGGAGATCGGAAAATGGCTTCTAATATTTTGATTGTGGTGTAGTGGTTAGAATGCTGGACTAGGACTGGAGAGACCCGAGTTCAAATCCCCATTCAGCCATCATACTTGCTGGGTGACTCTGGACCAGTCACTTCTCTCTTAGCCTAACCTACTTCACAGGGTTGTTGTGAGGAGAAACATAAGTATGTAGTAACTCTGGGCTCCTTGGAGGAAGAGCAGGATATAAAAAATGGTTTGTTTGTTTGTTTTAAAGGCTGGCTTGATTAAGGAGTGTGAGGAATGGGGCTTGGAATGTGAGGGAGATAGTGTAGAAGAGATGAGAGCACTACTCACAAAAACTATGCCTCCGGAAGAAGATTTGAGTAATCCTGAAATTGAAAAACAACCAAATGGAGAATACTTGGAGTTTTTGAAAACCAAACTTGATTTTGAAGAAGAAAAATTAAGGGCTGACCAAGAAAGACTAAAGGCTGAGTTAAGAGATAGGGAAGAACAATGAAGAGATCATGGAGATCAACAAAGACATCAGAGGGAAATGTTACAGTTTAAGTTAGCGCAAAAGGAGAAATCAGCTCCTAAAGATTTTTCTTAATATGCTCAGGGTGAAGATCCATATATATTCCTTAATACATTTAAGAGGGCTGCTAAAAGGTGGACGGTCCATGAGGAAATGTTTATGAGACACGTACCCAGCCTAGTAAAGGGAGTCTTGGCTGAAATATGTACTGAGATCCCTGAAGATCAAGTGGACTCATGCTTTTTTAAAACGGGCAGTTTATAAGAGATTTACATTGAGGCCTGATTATTTCAGGAAGCAATTTAAAACTTTACAGCTCAAAGTGGGAAAATCTTACATTGAGTTTGGTTCACAATTCTATCTGTTCCTAACAGGAGGCAGACCCAGCCCTGCCGAAGTGGCTCAAGCAACAGTATCATAGAGTGTGCTTTGCCAAGTAACACATGCATGGTCAGCAGCCCCTGTAGCCACAGCTCTCTATTTCTTCCAGGGTAGAAACAGTGTATTGGTCCTATCTACCCTGGTTAAGAGCAGGGTAGAGAATTTAGGTTACCCTGATCTGAGAAACCTGGGCTGGAGGGTTTTTGTGAGATCACACAAGCATTGTGAACTCACAAAATGTGGATAGTCCAGCTTTAAACCTGTTTCTGATGACTGTGTGAACCAGCCTGTTGGTTAGCTGCATCATGGCTTTAGAATGTAACCTGGGGTATAGGGGAATTTGACACCTCAAATTATCCCATTCCTCCCTCTCACTTTCCCAGAGGATAGGTTACACAAATTTTAAATGCACATTTTCAGATGTGAGAACATTCCCTTCACAATGCAAGGAAAAGCTCCCTCCACCCATCACCTATGCTGCTAAAGAGTTGTGTGTGACTCAAAAGCTTTCTTCCATCATTTTGAACAACTTTGGTCCAAGTAAAGTGTGCTGTCTAAGTTTTTCTGTGTTTTTATGGGCTCAGTGTGGTTGACTTTGATCATCATAGTATGGGAGTTTTCCATGCTGGGATTTTTGTTGTTGCTGTTATCATAAAAAATGCAGATGTTGCAATAATCCAAGACATCAAGCTGGGTTGATGATCACTTAAAAGAGAGCACCGACATCTAAGACAAAATGATGGACTCAAAGCTGCTGATTTTATTCGCGGGTGAACATTTGTATTTATTATGATCTCTGCTCTTGTCCACCTTAAGTTTTGAACAATGGATGCTGAAATATAAGGGCATGCTCTGTATTGCTCTCTCTCCTTCAACCATACATCAATAAGTGATCATTTGATTATAGAAGACAGGATTTGGACCCTGCAGCATTAAATATACAACATTAGCTGAACATAAATTGCAGATGTTATTTAACTTTACCATGCTCCACATTTTGTAACCACTGGGTGGTTCCATTTTTGGAAGGGCGGTATAGAAATTGAATTATTATTATTAATAATAATAATAACCACTGGAGGAGGGGAAGTTGAACATCTGAAATAAGAATTCAGTAGGCCAGGAGTTCTCAAGAGTGGGGCCCCAGATGTTGTTGGACTACAAATTCCATCACACCAGTCACAATGGCTTTCTGCAAGTTGTTAAGTTATAGCTTAGAGAAATCTAGGAATCCCACTTTGGGAACTCTGCAGTAGGTGAAATGAATGTATTTGTATATGTTACATATTTTCAAACTTGCTGAATAGTAGTAGTAGCTTGGAAAGCCAAACTATTGGAAATAGGAAATAGTAGCTTGGAAAGCCAAACCTACCCCTGTTTAGAATGAACAAATAATTTAAAATACATATGTTTAAGAAAAGAGTGGGAAGGACAGGCCAAGCAAGGAGGATGGGGCACACAGGTCTATCCTGACCAATTAAAACCAGTGTTGGTGTTGGTGGTGTTGCTGCTGCTGCCGCTGCTACAACTCAAATTAGCTTATCAAGTCCATAAAGATAGGAGCTGAGGTGATTGAGGGGAAACCTATATGACAAATTTAACTTGAAAATAATTGTTTTCTACATGGATGAAATTGCTTGATAATCTTTCACAAGTTTTGAAAGGACTGAAAAGCTAAATGTCACTAAGCTGACTCCAAACGGATGCCCCCAAATGCTCTTTTGTCACTGCTAGATCACAGCATTAAATCAATCTATGACTAAACCTCCTGTTCCTGAGAGATGTGAAAATAATTATACGTTCTGCCTGAGCTACTAAGCAGTGAAACATTCTGTCTTGGAGTTCTGCAAAGCATGTCAATTTCTAGTTTGCATCTTTTCTCTTTGCCATGTGCAGCCTGCTCACGAAAGCAATGATTGGAAAACAAAAGGCATTCTGACAACAGCGAAGATACTTGAACATTAGGCAGATGTTATACTTCCCAATGGACAGGCCAAAAGGAACGCAAACCAATGCTGATTCTCTAACATGCCCCCCTTGAAAAACTGATAAATGGATAAAAGGATATCATATCTTAATGGATATTGATTTCTAAGGAGTACAGTCCTTTGGGAAGTTCCCCTGAAGGAACTCTATTGACAGTGGTGGCTTTCTGTCGCCTGTCCATCTGTCCATTCGTTCTCCAAGGAAGCACTCAAGTAGTTTAGGGATGTGCAGATCTCCCTGATAAATATTGCTACATACTTAATGTTGTGTTTCAGTTGGCAACTCTACCTGTCCAGAGTTTCTTTAGCAGCTCAATTTCAAAGGTCTCTTGTTCATAGTTTTCCTGCTGCACATACACAGTTTGACACAGATACTTCAGTTCATTCAAGTCTTTTCCACACATACCACCACCTACATTATCAATACACATATTTTAATTGATAAAACACTTGTAGCGGGGGGAGCTGTCTTGATGTGAAACACAAGTACGATTGTATTAATATGTGTGTGGTGTTTTACTAGTGTATGCATGCATCAGTGAAACACTGCACAACAAAGGAATGTTTATGTAGTTATATTTGTCATCACACAAAAATTACTTCATGCATGTGTTGGAGATGAAGTTCCAGTGCATCGACCTTTTGCACCAACTGTCCTAATGACCACTAGGGGCATTGGGAGTAGAGACAGTGAGTCAGGGTCTCCCTATCT
The DNA here is from genome assembly GCF_027244095.1 of Hemicordylus capensis. Lineage (NCBI taxonomy): Eukaryota > Metazoa > Chordata > Lepidosauria > Squamata > Cordylidae > Hemicordylus > Hemicordylus capensis. Next base: position 115,603,454 of record NC_069658.1, on the reverse strand, counting down.
GTCCCTACTCTATGACCCCTGAACTGACTCTGCAGCACTTCCTGTGCTGAGTCACAATCCTTCCTTTCCTCCTAGAGAGCAGATGGAAACATCTCTCTCTCTCTCCTTACCTATCCACTATGTAGTCCTTTAGATTAGATATAGGTCTTTCCTATCCAAGTGTATTTAACCAATAAATGTTGAGTGTTTAGTCATACAAGGATCTCCATGTGTTTTCTCTAAATAGCTGCAAAATCCAAACCATCCTCTGCTACCTACTCTGTAACTGGAGTGTGTGCTCATTCCTTAGTGCTCTGCTGTTTTACCTATTGTGGGTAAAAATCAACAGCCTCTAACAGCATGCTTTACCAATGCTTGTGTTGCACCAGTAATGAAAGAGAAGAGGAACATATGTACAATACCTGAAGAAACTAGCTTATATACTGTGCAAAGAGAGGTGGGGAGCTTGAGCACTGCTCGCGCCCCTACGTGCATGTAAACAACTGCAAGGAGGCTGTGCCACAGGGCAATAATGCTCAGTTATAAGGGCTCCAGAAGCCCTCTTCAGATGTAATTAAGTATGGTTCCTCACACTGATAACTTGGAAAGTGGAGAGAAAGTCCCGCAGCAGAGCAGTCACTCACTCACTCCTGCCAGTTACTCCTGGTTAGGGTGCTGTTTTTCTGGAGGGGGAAGCACTGTAACTATGATGGCTGGCCAGGCGGGGCTCGTGAACGCGCCTCTGGTGGGGGGGGGCGGGGGGCGGCTTCTTTAAGGTAAACGGAGCCGGTGCTCCGTGCTGCCCAGCAGCCCCCGTGGCAGGGAATCGCCTCCTCCACTCACCTGGCCACTGGCAAGGGCTTGCCTCTGCGGGAGCCAGGTGAGCGGCGGAGGCAATTCTCCGCCACGGGGGCTGCTGGGAGGCACGGAGCACCGGCTCCGTTTACCTTAAAGAAGCTGCCTGCCGCCTCCCGCCCCGAGGCGCGTTCACGAGCCGCACCTGTGGCTGGTGCTTCCATGAACAGCACCTTGATTGCCTGAGTGCCGCTCACGGAAGTGCCGGCCATCACAATTATGGCTCTGTCCACTTTAGACTAACAGCTCCTAACCAAGAGCTCCGGGTGGAGAAGGGTGTTAATGACAGCTCCATGGCAGGAACTCCTCCCCACTTTTCAAGCTGTAACTGTGATCAGGGCTTTGTGAAATAATGTCTGAAGAGGGCTAGAGTTGAGCGCCACCATACAGATTGCAATAATGGGTGATGTGGTGTGCAGCTCTGTGCACAGAGCCCTTACCACCAAGCACTGCTGTCATGTGGTGCAGCCTGCTCACAGATGTTCATATGCATGCAGGGCTACAGGTGGTGCCCAATCTGCCTGTATCCACAGCATAGTATGAAAGCCATTGAAAGCTGTGGCAATCTGTGCATGTTCCAACTACTGAATTAATTTTATTATTCTAGTTAAACTAGAATTCAGGAATGTAGAAGAGCAAATCTGTAGGGAAATAGATGGGGGAAGTTCACTGATCCCTTCTTTAGGCAACCCTACTCCTAAATCTCATCAACTTTCCCAACCATGTGGAGATTTTCTGCACCAGTCCAAAGTTCTCAGTTGGGACTGTTTTGATGCAGATAGTACTCACAGCACAGCTAAATGAACAACCTGCATTAATAATTACTGTGTCTCCCAGGTAGAGATGAGTGTAATTTTCATCTTCCCCATTTTGCAGTTTTAACAACAGTGGGAGGCATCCATATGCTCCCTCTATAAATGGAAGAAAAGTAACACTCAGAAAAGGAATCCTTGCATGAATATAAGTTGTCCTTGCACAAGTGGAACTTTCCTTCCATTATGGAAGGAGCTTTCATCCAAGAGAGCGCTGCTCCACTCAGGGTCGGATCCAACGTTGCACAAACAGGTTCAAAGAACCCGGGCTTCCACCCTTCAGGGGCCACCCCTTGCACCCCAGCTATGCTCTCTGTGTATGATGCCAGATGGTGTGTGTGAGGATTAGCTCACAAAGAGGGCCACATGGCCCCGTTTGCTGAATAAGTCAGTCAGGGCCAGAGCAGCTCTCCCTGCCTTTAAAAGGCAGGGAGAGCAGCTCCTGGCCATGCTGCGAATGCAGCGCTGGCCTCTCTTGCTCACAAATGGGGCTGTGCTGCCTTGTTTTCAAGATAAATCCAGCCAGCGCCACGTTTGCACTGCATGGCCCCATTGGCGAGCTAAACTGTGCCCCCCTGTGTCTGATGTCAGACACAGTGGGCATGGCTAGCCTTCGCAGCTGCTTCTGATGTCCGATGCAGGGGGTGGGGCATGGGGGCCACAGCAGTGGCCTGAACCCAGGCTGCCGCTGTCCTCCCTCTGCCACTGGCGCCACGTAGTCTTGATGGATGCTACACTTCTTTTGCTCCCTGAAAAAAATCCTGAATGCTTCACCTGAGCAGGCATCTCCAGATTTGCTGTAGGCAAAATATAGTGAGTACTGAACCATGGTTTTAATGTTCATTCCTTTGCATCTGGAAATTTCTCCACTGAAATGAAAAGGAATTCCCATATATTCACAGGAGCTATTCTTCCCATGAGTTCCAATATCAGTACCAAAGGCAAGGTGTATTTTCAGTCTTTTGCTTTCATACGATAGTCTTGTTCATGTTAGCCTATTTTTCAAATGGAAGAAGGCTTATGAGATTATGTCTGTGTGTGTTTATTTTACTGTATGCCCCTTCTAATAACATAGGTGTTTACAGTAAAAAACAAACCAAATGCAAACCAAATTCAAAGTGAAATACAAATAAACCCAAACCTAAGTCACAGCACATGAGAGGGGATTCTAGGGGATCCTGTTGGGTGGTTATATATGCTTTATTGTGAAAAAGCAGTCCAGTAAACTGGCCTAAGGGTGAACTAATTTGTATCCTTTAAAGTATTGATGCAACACAGTCCTAAGCATATTCACTTGGAAATAAGTCCTACTGACTCAGATTCAAGATGTGCAAATCAATTCAAGCTTGAATTGATTGGAGCGCAAAACAGGCCATTTTTAGTGTTACAGCCCTTTTTCCAGGGAGAGCTGGTCTACCAATTTGGGTCGGCAAACAGACCAGCCCTCCGTTCCAGACCTAGTGCATTGGTCTGCCTTGGAGGACTGGTCTACCCACTGACTGCAGTTGGTAGACCAATTCTCCCCAGAAAAAGTAGCCTCAAAATGGATCTCGAAACACTCAAAACATTTTGAGTGTTTTGAGGTTGCTTCGCCGAAACAGCTGACTTTGGCTGCTGTTTCATCAAATTGATTTGAGGATTTTGCAATTTGTTTCAAGCTTGAAACAAATCACAAAATTCGTTTCATGCACATCCATAACTCAGATCCTTGACTACTGAAGTGAGGGAGCTTCAAGCAGCTGAGGGAAAGCAGTAAGAGCTCCCATGATCTTTTGTTGCATTTGGCATTTTAGTGCAATTGTGCAAGAGCATTAAAACAGTAATATTTCAGGGTGCTCCGGCATGCTCCAGAGATAAAAGGTAAAGTGTGCCGTCAAGTTGATGTCAACTCCTGGCGACCACAGAGCCCTGTGGTTTTTCTTTGGGAGAATACAGGAGGGATTTACCACTATCATCTCCCACACAGTATGAGTTGATGCCTTTCAGCATCTTCCTATATCGCTGCTGATGCAGATGAACGATTTCATGTTTTGCGAGTGTGGATTGCATTCCCATACAAGCAGCACTGTGTGGCACAATGCGCAGCTCCAGAGGCCGGGATGTCCCAGCCTCCAGGAATCCAACAATGCACTGAGCGACATGGGTGATGCATTGGGGGATTCCCCCAAGAGATGGACGCTCTAGACGTCTGTCTCTGTGTGTGGCTGGGCTGGAAGTAGCCTGTGTTCACACATGAGCAGCAAGCCTGGGTTAAGGAAACACTTGCTCCCATAACCTCCGGTAACAGCCAGGATAAACAGCCAGGCTAAGTGGCTCGGCCCTGCCAGGACTGGGCCCGAGCCAGGGTTAGGCTGTGTGTGAGAACTGGACTTCCTTAGCCTGGGTTAGGCTGTGTGCCACAATATATATTGAATATCCACATTCCAAGCACACTTGCTTGATATTTCTGGCCACAAGAAATGAAAAGTACATAGAATCGAATATGTAAATAGTAAGTCATATTCTGGACTTCCCTAAATCTAGTGTATTTTAAGCTATAAAGTCAATTAACACCCCATACAGAATTCTTCCTACATCAGTGACAGAACTCCTCACCAAATACCCCTTTCACACCCACCTACTTTACCATGGGAAGGTGTCCCTTCTCCTTCTCAGCATTTAAAATAGTACACTATCAAATCCAAAGGTGTTACAATAGCTGCCAACCACCTACCATGCAAGTTTCAGCATCTGTTTCATTCTATTACTTACCAAAGGTATCTAGATTGAGTAATTAAAACTATGACGACAGTCCCAAAGTGTCTCTAAAAAGCCTCCAGCAATTGTGATATGATTAAAAGTAAAGAAACCTGACACAATATATCGGAAGAGCATCCTCCAGTGTTGGTATTTCATCCAGAAAAAAACACACAACACCCACTACAACATGAAAGTTTCACCAGCTTAATGTATCTTCCTTCCTCCTTGGAGGCTGCATGATATGGGCATGCAATCAACCATCCATTTGCTAGCCATAATTAACCCTCCTATCATTGCTTCCCAGGGGTCCCAAGCCATTGCACTTATCACTCCACAACAGGACTAATACATATTTATTGTATTCTGAAAATCCACTTCAATTAACAGTGATGATATGCAGCAAATGTATTCCTTAGGCAGGTTTTATTACATTAACATCACTTAATATGAGAGTTTCATCTTGTATAACAATTGATGCTCATTGGTGTCACATGGTATATTTAGCAAAGCACATATTGAAACAAATCTAAAGATAATTTGATTCTCTGTAACAATGGCTAGGTTATCATTCACTCTTTATATTAGTGTAGCTTCCCAGTAAGGCTTTTGTCTAAAACAAGTTTGGATTTTTTGTTTGTTTGTTTGCCAATGGACAATTTTCAGAGGCTAGGATGAAAAACATTATTTCATTCCTCTGTCAAATATTCCTTCACTTAGGCATTTTACTGCCCTGATTTTTTTCTTCCAACTGACAGGGAGAAAATATGGAGCTGGTGGGCTAAGCTGTTGACAGTCACTCACCCACCGGCATGTAATAATTTTCATTTCCTGCATTTGGTTCATGCCAATGTGGAAATAATCAATAACAGAAACAGCTGTGTGTCCTGTTGTTTTAAGCACATTGTACACAGGTCAGAGGAGAGACTGTTAGATCTATTAAATCCTAGATGCTTTGAAAAATAATATTCTCCTCTTCAGAATTTCCAAATAGTCTTAATAATATCTTTCAATGTACACTATTCCATTTTTTTTGCTTTGTAAGCCACTTTGATAACTTTTTTGTTGAAAAGCAGTACATATGCATACATACATACATACATACATACATACACACGCAGGTTGATACCCAGAAACCAGAAATACTTGTGCTACGTGAGAAGCAGCAGCACTTTCAATGACTTCAACTAACTCAGCAGTGACAAATGCACAGGGAGCGGGGTGGGATTTTGATGATCTCCCCTTCTACCAGAAGCACTCTGTTCCACATAAAAATATGACCCCAAGTGTCATGAAGAATTTGGATGTGTTTAAATTATACAATTGTTTTGGATGTTCTGGTATTGGTCAAAGATCGTAATAAAGACTGACTGACTGAATTTATAACAGGGTTGTGTGTCAAAATTCAAACTGGATTACTGCAATATGCTCTATGCGGGGCTGCCCTTGAAGACAGTTCAGATGCGTCAGCTGGTCCAAAATACTGTCTCAAGGGTGCTCGTGGGCACTAGTCACTTCACAAATATTACACCCATCTTGTGATGGCATCATTGGTTGTCAGTTTCCTTCTGGGCTACATTCGAAGCGCTGGTCTTGACCTTTAAATCCCTATGCACCTTGGGGGCGGGGTATCTATCAGATTGCATTTGTCCATATGAACCTGCCATATAGTTTTGATTGAGTTGTATTCACTTTTTAAAATTTGTTTTATTGTTGTCAAAATACCCTCAAGTAGTATTCTACACAAATAAATAAATCCCAGGACCCCAGTCTTTTGATTTAAAAATGGTGTAGAGTAGACAAATGTGGGAAGATTAGGTTTGCCCAAAGCCGTTTGCCAGCAGCTTGCTAATAGATCTCTGTGTCCAGACCACTGTAGCATGGACCATTATACGTCTGAATACCAGAGGCTGGGAACTATCAATGGAAGAAGGCCATCAGCTTTGTTCTCTGTGAGTGCATTCCTACAGCCATTGTCTGGCTGACCATTATTAAAAACAGGATGCTAACCTAGCTACAGCTTCATCTTCTCAAAACAATGATATTATTATTATTTATTATTAACCATTAAATTCTCAAATTGTTTTTAACCTGCTTTTAGTCAATGACAACAAAACAGTTAACAAAGTATACATACATACATGAAAACAACATGTATGCTGCCTTGAGTTATTTGTAGATAGAAAAATGTGATGCGATATAAAATTTAAATAAAGAATAAAATAGTAATAGAGCCTTCAAACCATATTTTATTTTCATTGTATGAGCAGCCATATTCTAGTTGTAAAGGTGAAGCATGAAATTATCCCAGCAGCTGTCTACATGGTGTCATTTAAGAATAGATTATGAGGTCATTCACACAACCAAACACTGGGTAGGGCAAGTGTCCTACCCAGGTTTGGGAGCTGTGATCGATCCCACTTTTCAGTTGTGTGAATGACCTCAATGTCTACAGGCCTGTCTCCAACCTTCTGTGGCTGGGCAGGGTAATTGAGAAGGTGGTGGCTTCCCAGTGTCACGCCCTCGATCTCAGACAGCGAGGAGGAAGGGGAAGCTGTCAACTTTTCAGCCGATGCCGGGGTGTCTGAGGGGCAGAGCCCAGCTGTCAGTTTCCAAGAAACGGCTGAGGCAGATGATTCAGAGCAGGCACAACAACCTGAGACAGCAGAAACCGTGACGGACCAATCAGAAGAGGAGCTATGCAAGCAACCTCCACTGACTCCACACCAGAGGCGTATTACAAGGCGAAGAACTCAGCTTGAAACTATCAGGAGGAGTAAATGCCTCTTGCAGCGGGCTGATAAGCCTTGAATTCCTGCCAGCTGGGAGCTCTCGGCTTGTGCTATAAATTACATCACCAGCTTTCTATTCACTGCTGGAAAGCAACGTTTGTCAACTTTCGTGTCGACAGCTTGCAGCCAAGCCTGATAAAGAAGAACTGTGTCCGAGCCGTATATTGTTTCTGCAGTTCCGTTTGATACTATGAACTTCCCTGCCAGGTGGCCGGATACTGTCACCCAGCTCCAGACAGTCTTGGATGAAACTGATTATCTAGACCCATTTCAGAATGGCTTTCGGGCTGGCTATTGGGTGGAGACTGCCTTGGTCAGCCTGATGGATGATCTCCAATTGGGAATTGACGGAGGAAGTGTGACTCTGTTGGTTCTTTTGGATCTCTCAGTAGTTTTCAATACTATCGACCATAGTATCCTTCTGGAGCATCTGAAGGGATTGGGAGTGGGAGGCACTGCTTTGTGGTGGTTCCACTCCTACCTCTAGAGCAGGTTCCAAATGGTGTCCCTTGGAGACTGCTGTTCTTCAAAATCTGAACTTTTGTATGGTGTGTCTCAGGGCTCATTGTTGTCTCTGATGTTGTTTAATATCTACATGACCTCTGGGAGAGATCATGAGGAGATTTGGTGCAGAGTGCTATCAGTATGCTGATGACACCTAAATCTATTTATCCATGTCAGCATAATAAGGAGAAGGCAATGGCATAACCTCCCTAAATGCCTGCCTGGAGGTGGTGATGGGCTGGATGAGGGATAACAAAGTGAGACTGAATCCAGATAAAATGGAGGTACTCCGTGTGCAGGGTTGAAACTCAGGATATGAAGAAGAAGAGAAGGAGAAGGAGAAGGAGAAGGAGAAGGAGAAGGAGAAGGAGAAGGAGAAGGAGAAGGAGAAGGAGAAGAAGAAGAAGAATTCTATTTCTATACCGCCCATCCAAAAATGGCTCAGGGTGGTTTATACAGAGAAATAACAAATAAATAAGATGTTCTGGATGGGATCACACTTCCCCAGAAGGAACAGGTACACAGTCTAGGGGTGCTTCTGGATCCAAGCCTCTCCCTGGTGTCCAAGGTTGAGGCACTGGCCAGAGGTTCCTTCTATCAATTACGGCTGATAGGCCAGCTGCATCCGTTTCTTGAGATAAATGACCTGAGGACAGTGGTACATCTGCTGGTAACCTCCAGACTGGATTACTGCAATGTGCTCTATGTGGGACTGCCCTTGTATGTAGTCTAGAAACTACTGTTAGTCCAGAATGTGGCAGCCAGGTTGGTCTCTGGGTCATCTCGTAGAGACCATATAACTCCCATATTAAAGGAGCTACACTGGCTGCTGACATGTTTCCAGCCAAAATAAAAGGTTTTGGTTCTAACTTATAAAGCCCTAAACGGCTTGGGCCCTTGGTATTTAAGAGAACATCTTCTTTGTCATGAACCCCACTGCCCATTGAGATAATTAGGAGAGGTCCGTCTGCAGTTGCCACCAGCTTGTCCAGTGGATACTCGGGGATGGGCCTTCTCTGCTGCTGCCCTGAGGCTTTGGAATGTGCTCCCTAGTGAAATAAGAGCCTCCCCATCTCTGACAGCTTTTTAAAAGGCTTTAAAGACACATCTGTTCACCCAGGCTTTAAACTAAATATTGTTTTAATGGGTTTAATGCTGTTTCAAAATATTATTTTTTAAAAAATTAAATTGTTGTAACATTTTAACTTTTTCTTTTTTGTTTTGTTTTAATTAATGTTTTACATTTTCTGTTTTTACTTTGTTGTAAACCGCCCAGAGACATAAATTATGGGCGGTATAAAAATATGTTAAATAAAATAAAAATAGTACTTCCTAAACAGGGCACCAGCCAGGGTAAGCACTACTATGGCATAAAAAGTGGTAGTGTGCTATCATACATTAATTAATTAAATGATCTTCTGAACCTACAATACCCACCACATCTTTGCATGATTTACTGTTCTGGTCCAGCATTACCATTACAGAGATACAACAGAATTCAGAGTATGTGGAGCATAATAGCTGATTAATCCTCTGGCTGCCCCCCCTAGTTTGGATGTCAACCACTATTGTTGTAATTTTATTTTCTTTGCTATAGTTATGGGTTGACATGATGCACAGTCTTCCTTTGGTGTTTCTGATATGCCAGGATTCTTGCACGTGAAAAAGATAAGCATGGCAGGCTTGTGCAAAAGTGCTTTTGTGCAACTCCTTAAAAACAGTGCTGCTGCAGTTGTTCATTGCTTCTCCATTAGGAACAATGGAAGTAGCATTGTGCAACTGTGGCAGCACTGATTGTAAGGAGTTGTGCAAGAGCAGGGCTGCCTTTTACACAGCAGTGCCAAGCAATCAGAAATTCTAGTGGGGAACTGCACATCATGTTGACCACTATTTCACATCACAGTGACTGCCCACTGTGTTTCTGCATGGCTGACTGCTGTTGGCCTGCTTTGTCCTAAACCAATTCAGAGTAGTCGTTCACACACAAACATAGGGAATGGGCTCCTTTAACAGCATTTATACACTTCAGATATATTATGCTTCAAAACGTGGCATAGAAATGTGACAAATGGATTGTGCCACCATTTGTAATTGTATAGGTATACTTATGAGAGGGCCAGGGTTGCAGTTTCCTACCAACTACACTCGGGATCTGCTGATGTCCACCTCCAGCCTCAGAGGCACAATGTCTCTCAATACCATTTGCAGGGGAGCAACAGCAAGAGAGAGGGCATGCACATACCCTCTTGCCTGTGGGTTTCCCAGAGGCATCTGGTGGGCCACTGCGTGAAACAGGAAGCTGGACTAGATGTGCCTTGTGCCTGATCCAGCAGGACTGTTCTTATGTTCTTATGATTTCCATAGACAGAAGTATAGTTTATGGCCACATTTGCATGTAACGCAGAACTGAGGGTCCAGTGCACCCGTGGTTCCACCCCTTTCCCCCACTGCAAAGTTACCTGTCCATATTCAGACATAATCACCAGAACTCAAATTACAGTCAGGGAGACTGCAGAAAGGAGAGGCAACTGACTGTGTGGGCGGGAGAACTGGCTGTGTAGGCTTCCTTCTGGAATGAAGTATAGCCCCAGCAGCCAGTCATAGCCAGAGCGAGGGAGGAGCTTCCTCCCTCAACTCTGGTTAGAGCTCGCTGGGGCTCCAATGCAGTATTTGGATGTAATGACACCAAAAGCAAATCTCAGTAAGGAGCTTCAAAACTCACTACAAATTGAAGGTTCTAATTGGAGTTTGAGGAGGGGAAACCTCAGGTCACTTTTGTGTCCAGACTACGGTTGCATGCATTCGGACATACAAGACATTCAACCTCAGGCCCTTCAACTCCGGTTTCCCAAGATGTGCTAATGTGGCCTTTAGCTTGGATTGTGGTCTTGGTGGCAAACCCAGGTTTGTTGTTAGTGGTCTCCACATTTTGGATGTCTGTACCTGTGTAGACATGACCTGGGAACCTTCTAGAGCTATCACAGCTCTTTGGTGTTAGCCCCGCCCCTTTGGTGACATATCCATTCCCTCAGACGTTATCTCCCTCATTCTTCTTCCGACCACCATGATAGTGACTTCAGGAGTCCCTATGCCGCATTTTTGTCTGCTATCCTCAGCTATCCTCTGGTTTACTCTGCCTTTCAATTTGTGTCTTTATTTTGCTTGGTTCTGCCCCACCCCACACCCACCAATTCTCCTCAAGTGCCTGTAGCAGTCTATGGCTGCTCAGTCTCTGTTTAAGCTCTGTGTTACTTGTTCCTCTAAACTTCCCTCAACCGATGGGCATGATAAATGCCTAACGTGACTTGAGGAAGCACACCACACTGATCTGTGCTCCATTTGTCAGGCCTTTACAAGGAATCGAGCCTCAGTACTGTGGACTTTGCTGTGGGAGAGGGCCTTGCGATCTACATCAACCCCTGCAAACCATGCCCATGAATCAGCTATCCCCACAGTGCTTTATAAGCTTTGGTATGCTGAGCTTTGAAGACTCAGAGATGATGATGCAGGAAGCATCACAGATGCTGTTTGTACCCAAGCCAGGACCAATGCTCCCAGAGGTGAAGGAACAGAGCCCTCCTATACCAAAGGTTGCTACCTTCAGGGCCAAACCTAATAAAAAGCCAAAGCCTGCAGATGAGGAAGGGATTGAAGTATGACCCTGTGTTTGGCATGTTCTTGTCAGCTTCCACTACACTGATTTCTCTACCACTTCTACCTACTGTCATGGAAGTGGTGAAGACAGCTTGGACTAAACCAGCATCCATTCAACCAACATTTAAAAAAATAGGATACCTTTACAGGGTTCATCAAAGTACTGCTCCCTACTTGTTTCTACACCTTAAGCTTAACTTGATGGTGGTAGAGAAATGTACGATATGCTAGAAAGACTTCACAAGATGAAAACCACTGCAAGATCTATGGGGATCCAGTCTTTCCAGCAGAGGCCCAATAAGCAGTGCCCTTGGGCTCAACAGCCACAGCAAAGATCGTCCTACCAGACATTCTGCCACCAAGAACAAAGAAGGAACAGGTACCAACCCTACAGTTCCTTCCGCAAGTCATCCACTCCATCTCAAAATGCCAAACTGGCCTCCAATAAAAGATCCTGACACACTGTCTGGCTCCAGACTTCTCCCTTATGCAGACACGTGACAAGACATCACTATGGACCAATAGGTGTTAACTATCATGTGCATGGAGTGCACAATAGAGTTCCTCATGCTGCCACCTTTCTTTGATATCCGGTGTATGCAATCCAACCCAATTCTTCAACAAGAAGTACAATCACTCCTCACACTCCTCAAGAAAGGTGCCTTCCAAGTGGTACATAGCAATACTACTGCCCGGTTATACTCCTGCTACTTTGCAATCCCAAAGAGAGGTGGAGGCTTAAGAACTATTATGATACTGATATTCCTGGATGACCACCCTCAACCGTATCTTACAACTTCTTTTCCACAATGACTGGTTCACAGCAATCAATCTGAAAGCTGCCTACTTTCATATTTTGAACCAGCCATGCCACAGAAAGTATCTTTGTTTTTGCAATGGGAGGAAAGTTTACCAATAAAAAGTCTTGTCCTCTGGCCTGTCCACAACTCCAAGAGTCTTTACCAAGTGTATGGCCATAGTTGTAACGCATCTCAGTCAGCCGGCCATCCATCTATTTCTGTTCTTGGACAACTGGCACTTGGTGGCAAGGACCAAAGAGACTTTACAACAACACATCTACACTACGCTGACCCTCTTAGACCATTTAGGTCTATGTGTGAATTGGGAGAAATCAAAATTAGCATCCACAAGGACTATAGAGCTCTTGGGTACAATTCTCAATTGCCAACATTAGAATCATGGCCCACAGAATCCTGGCTTCAAACAAACATCCAGCACAGTCCATACAAAATATATTGGGCTTCACTAACAGCATCCTATTGCCGGCACAGCTCCAGATATGTCCCTTACAGCAGTGGTTGCTGTCAGTCCCCCCCCCCTGCCACCCCACCACAGGAAGATCATCCACATGCCAGACTCGTGTAGACAGACAACACTCGCTGGTCTGTCCATTGGTGGTCTAAACACGCCAGTCTACTGGAAGGAAGGCCATTTGCACAGCCACTGGCCGCAATGCCTCTCACAATAGATGCCTCTAATTCTGGGTGGGGTGCACATTGTGCCAACCACAGCGTGGTTGCACACTAGAACAGCAAGGAATGCAAGTTCCACATCAATCGACTAGAACTCTTGGCCAAATGGAAGGCTATGAAGACATTCCTTCCACTGCTGAAAAGCACATGCATGCTGATAATGCTGGGCAATGTGACAGTGATGTCTTATTTGTATCATCAGGGCAGAATCACTCACCTGCATTGTCCAACCTAGCCATGAACATTTGGACTTGGAGCCTCAGCCATCACATCTGGCCATCTACCATTCATATTGCCAGGAAGGAAAATATGTGGGTGGACTCCTTAAGTCACACAAAACAAACGCAATCCCACAGATGGACATTGGACCAATCAACAGTTCAGTCCAAGTTCAAGAAGTGAGGATACCCAAGCATAGACTTGTGGGGTTTTTTTTTAGGCCCCCACCCAATTTTATTGAAACATAAAAAAAGAAGAAAGTACAGTATCATAATATTTCTTTAAGCAAGTACTAAAGAGAAAATATTCTAAATATATTAACAGTTCTAAGAAAGTTCGGCAGCAATGATCGACATTTGATTACACCTGATCAACACTTGGATCCCGTGGTTACACTGGATACACAAAGTATTGGAAACAAATGATGTCTTTGTTGGATATTAAAGTTTATAAAGGGACCCCAAGTTAACATAAATGACTCAGTTGAGACTTCATTCATATAAGCCGAAACTTTAGAAATTGAGGCATAATCCCATAATTTCAAGAACCAATCATTTAAAGAGGGGATTTCAAAAACACACCAATTGTATGCATATAAAATCCTGGCTGCAGTAATCATATATAAAGACAGCTCATTACATTTAAAGGAATATAAGGTTTCATCATACTTAAAAGAAAGATTTCTGGAAGAAAGGGGAATTTAACCTCTAAAATTTGTTCAGTTTTCTCATGAATTTGCTTCCAAAACAATTGAGCCTTATTACAGGTCCATCACATATGGAAAAATTACCCTGGTTGGTGATTACATTTCCAACAATTTTTTGAAAATGAATTATCTCTCTTATTAATTATCAGAGGAGTCATGTATCATCTGAAAAACATCTTATACCAGTTTCTCCTTAAGTTATAATACAATGTAAATTTAACGTTTCTTTTCCACTGGTATTCCCAATTAGAAATATGAATCGTCCTGTTGAAATTCTACATCCATTTTATCATGCATTCTTTAACCTGCTCTGTCTCATATTTCAACAACAAATTATATATTTTCCCCAACAAATGGTCCTTGTTTTGGCTAATTAAGTCTCCAAAGTCAGTCAGTTCTCTAAGTTTTCGACCTTGTATTTGTAACTCTTTCTGTACTATTAAACAAATCTGGACCTGTTCAAACCAAGGTGGTTGTTGAGATTCGGAATCTGATTTGCTCTGCATTAAGTCTTGAGTTAAACTTTGCAAGGTATACAAATTGTCTTTCCAAAATTTATACTTATGAGTAGATTCTTCTTCATAAAAGTAAACATTCAAAACTGATGCCATAGGAGATAGCCTCGGACTTATTCTTTTTTTATATTTATCCCAAACACACAAAAGACTTTGTCGACTCTGATAGCATGTTGTTGTATCTCCTCTCTCTTTTAGATCCTGCATAATTTTTAATCTGATTCTGGGTTTTTTGTAATTCCAAATAAATGAGTTTAGCTGATTCTGCCACTTATTCAAAATGTTGTCATCAATCTTTATAGGAATCATTTGGAAAAGAAAGTTCATTCTTGTTAATATATTCATTTTTATTGCAGAAATCCTACAAAGCCACAAAAGAGTCAGCTTTTCCCATCTATCCAAATCAGCAGTAATTAATTTAAATAATTGTTTTCAAGCAAATCTTTATTATTCCTTGTTAGTTTAATTCCCAAGTATTTAATTGGCTTCTTCATTATTTGAAATCCTGAAACATCATAAACATGTTTTTATTTTTATTTTTATTTTATTTTTACATTTATATCCTGCTCTTCCTCCAAGGAGCCCAGAGCAGTGTACTACATACTTGAGTTTCTCTTTCACAACAACCCTGTGAAGTAGGTTAGGCTGAGAGAGAAGTGACTGGCCCAGAGTCACCCAGCTAGTTTCATGGCTGAATGGGGATTTGAACTCAGGTCTCCCCAGTCCTAGTCCAGCACTCTGGACTTGGGTGGTAGTGCCCCAAGGAATTGGGCAAGGGTGATTTTTAAAGAATTTGTGAAGTTTGCGCATCTTTAAGCTTTCCCCCATAGGGAATAATGGGGATTTCAGCAGCCCCATAACTCCACTTAGGGGGCACCGGGGTGGCCCATGGTGTTGTGCACATAAGGTGCCAACCACCCCCATACCCACAAGCCCATGGGGTATGGGTATTGCTGTTTCTGAGGTGTTCTGAGTGTATATTCTCTTGTAGAAAATGAGAGTGGATTCATTGTTTATCATTGAAAATGAATCCACTCTCATTTGCTACTGGAGAATCTACACTCAATACTTCAGAAACAACAAAACCCAGTACCTCATGGGCTTCTGGGTATGGGGGTGGTTGGCACCCTTTCTTTAAAAATCAGCCCTTTGCCCAATTCCTTTGAAATCTGGATGATAGAAGGCACCTATTGGGGCACTACCACCTGGCCCACTCTTCTGCCGTTGAAGCCCCCTTTCTGCCCCACATCTACCCCAAAGACATGCTAACTTGAAAAATTCTTTTAAAATCACCCCTTTGCACAATTTATTTGAAATCTGGGTGGTAGCTTCCTTGTACCCATTGGGCACTACCACCCACCACAACCCACCCTAGGCCACCCTGGTTCCACCCCCTGCCGGGGAGTTCTAACTAAGGCTGCTGAACTCCCCATTATTCCCTATGGGGAAAAGCTTAGATGTGTAAACTTCAAAAATCATCTAAAAATCAGCCCTTTGCCCAATTCCTTTGAAATCTGGATTGTAGTGGGCACTCATTGGGGCACCACCACCCACCACACCCCACTCTGGGCCACCCTGGTGCCCCCCACATGGAGCTATAAGGTTGCTGGAATCCCCATTATTCCCTATGGGAAAAATATTAAAGACGTGTAAACTTCAAAAATTCTTTAAAAATCACCCCTTTGCCCAATTTCTTTGAAATTTGGGTGGTAGATTCCACCCATTGGGCACTACCACTACCACTCTTTTGGCCACAGGACCCTTTTTAAAAATCTGAATCTATTCAGATTCAGAAATTTTGTGTACATATCGAATCTGGGGTGATTCGGGATGTGTGTGTGTCAGATTCAGATCCAAAACAAATCAGGGGTGTTTTGATTTGGGTATAAATTGAAATGAAAAAATCAACTCGTTCACATCCCTACTTGCCACCATTGCAGCCTCCACTTTGCATGTTCACATATTTTCTTCAGACCCTGTTAAGAAGTTTTTTTTAAAGTTTTTTCATTTATATCCACCATCTCCAAGATTGCTAAACCATGGGATCTAAAAATGGTTCTGTCTTCCCTCATGCATAAGCCATTTGAACCTATGGCCACATGCTCATTTAAATACTTGACCATTAAGACACTGTTTCTGTTGAAAATTACCTCAGCTCAATGTGTGACGGATCTCAGAGCACTATGGCCAGATCATTCATTCAGTTCCTTCAAACAAAATAAAGTCCTCCTGAGACTGGACATTCAGTACTTACCCAAAGTAGTGTCCCAATACCACGTCTCTCAGGACATCTGCCTTCCAGTTTTCTTTCCTCCACCAACTTTGGATGAAGAATGGTTGTGGCATACTTTGGATGTGAAACGTCTGCTGTCCTTCTGCCTTCACTGCACATGGCCACTCTGCCAGTTAAATGCCTTATTCTTCTGCTCCACGGGCCACAACAAAGGAAAGCAGGTTTCCTCCCAGAGGCTGTCTGCTTGGATCACAGCCATATACACCTTGGCTAAGAAGCCACCACCACCCTCTATTAGAGCACACTAGAGGGCTGTGACAACTTCTAGGAATTACCTTCATGGGATTCCACTACATGTCATCTGCAGAGTGGCTACCTGGAAAGGGCCTCTGTCATTCATCTGCCACTATGCCCTGGACACCAGGTCATGTGCACACTTGCGGTTCAGGATGACGATCCTCGACACTATTGATCAGTAGATGCCCATTTCTCCTGCCATCCTGGTGAGTAGCTTGCTAATCTCCAAAGTGTGGAGGACAATAGGACCACTAACAGGAAAGTCAGGTTGCTTCCCTGTAACAGTAGTTCTTATCGTGATCCATTGCCCTCCCCATGACCCTCCCCCTTCCCCACTGTAGTGGTCACTTGCCTGTCTATAGTGATTGCTGCAGTCAAGGACTAAGAGAGGTAACATCTGAGGGGACAGATATATCACCAAAGGGGGCGGGGCTACTGCCAAAAGGTAACATCTGAGGGGATATGTCACCAAAGGGGGAGGGGCTACTGCCAAAAGGTTGTGATAGCTCTAGAAGATCCCTGGGTCATGTCTACACAGGCACAGGCATCCAAATTGTGAAGGACAATGGACCACTGCAAGAACTACTGTTACAGGGAAGCAACCTGACTTCCCTGCTGCATAATTTTGCAAATGATTGTTTGACATTGAGAAGTCAATCGGGATGCCTGGATGCATTTACTTTACATTTTAATCTTCAGCATGTCAGTCTGCATAGCTGTGCTGCCCCATTACAAGCACCATCATAACAATGCAAGTGGTGACTGACAAAACTAATAAATTAAAAAGAAATGTACACCTGGGTGTAATTAAATTAAACTTGAGAAGAGTTGTACAGATTAATGCCTGCAATCAAAGCATGTGCTTTAATCACCTCAACTGTCACTGTAATTTATGGGCAGAGCTCTTCAACAATCTCTTTTACCTAAACTTTTAAGGGATGTATATGAAGAAGATAATGCTACTGTACAGTCTGTAGGATCTGGGTGCATTCTGATCAATATCTGCCTGCTCTCCTTGAGCAACACCTCAGCAGCTTTTAAACACTCTGTTAAGTTGGTTTAATAGCCCAACCCATATAAGATCTTGCTATAAATACAGAGTGAAAACTATCTAGCAGAGATCCCAAAATCCTTTGTGTGTGTGGCACTCCACAAAGGCTAATGCTTTACATATTGCCACATCAGCTAAGCTGGGTTTGTCATCAACTGTATACCCAACAGAAGCGGCAGTAGGGATGTGAGAGAATGCTTGGCTTGAAGGCTCACCCTCAAACCAAACTGAAGGGAGCTGATCTGAGGGCAAGTCAAGCTGAGACCCCACCCTATGAACCAGCTTGATGGGCATACTTACAAAGGGAAATCCAGCAAGGATTTTTTATGTTTAAAATCAAGGGGCTAGCACGGTAATGGCTGCAGCTGTGGGAATGGCAGTGGCGGGGGCTCCTTCCACCACCCGCTGGCCTCCCAAGAGCTGTGCATGTGCCGAGGCCAGAATCAGGCCACAGCATGGCCACCTGGTCATTTGGGAGGCCGGCGGGGAGGTGGAAGGAGCCCCTGGTCAACTCGGTCTGGATTTAAGCCGAACTAACTGGGTCCCCTGCTAACTGGGCAAAGAGGCACCTTTTAAACATGGTGATTCTCTTTATTTAGTAGGGGAGAGTAACTGGCCCTATCCACCCCCAGCACAGTACCTCCAGTGACTGTTGCTGGTGTGTGTCTTATGTTTCTTTTTAGAATGTGAGCCCTTTGGGGACAGGGAGCCATCTTATTTGTTTATTTCTCTTTGTAAACTGCCCTGAGCCATTTTTGGAAGGGCGGTATAGAAATCAAACAAACAAACAAACAAACAAACAAACAAACTAGGCAATCCAGTTCTGTGCACATTCTTATACTACAGCAGTCATTACCAGATTCTGAGGAGCACACCTGAATGATGAATGTGGATTCAAACACCTCTTTTTCACAGTCAAAAAGAGCGGAGATTCTCTCAATCAACGTTTTGTGGGTAGGAGAGGGTTAATCAGGGCACAAGGCTCATCTGGAGCCATGGGAACCTCTCCTACCCAGAGCCTGACTAACTGAGTAGCCTAACCTTTACACACAGGCTTAATCGAGGTAGGACTGAAAACTCTGCTGTCCTAACGTAGCTTCTGATGGTGTGGATGACCCCTCCAGTTAATGCAGCTCCCGGGAGCTGGCAGCCATTTTAACAACCCAGTCCAGTGGAAAGTAGGGCCATTGCTGGATTGCTGAGGGCTGCCCCTCCACTGCCTGCATGATGCATTGTGGTATACTGGAGGACTCCCAGCTCCCAAATGCATCCCTGAGGAATGCCGCTGTGCTGTTCATGTGGGCGCATGAGCAGAGGAGCCCAATGGAGACTTTGATTGTGTGGGAGGAAGAAGGTAGGTTCCTGACTTCCCTCCAGCCCATCCCCATTTGCAATGTACTCTCTGTCAAAATCAGAGCTTTTCCATCTCTGGCTGTTTTTTTTAAAAGATCCTTAAGACGCATCTGTTTCCCCAGGCTTTTAATTAATTAATTTCAATTGTTCTGTTTTATTTCATAAAATTGTTTCAATCATTTCATTCTGTTTTATACTTCTTGTATTTTAACTTATTTATTTATAGTTCCATTTCTCTACCGCTTTTCATTAAAATAATATAATACAATATGTAAAGTGATTTACAATATAATTAGAACAATGCACAATTAAAATACAAATTAAAAGTACACATATCAAATACAAAAATAATATATCTCTATTTAGACGTTTGAAAACCTATATAAAAGAGTAACACAGAAAACACAAAGTAGCAACAGTAAAAACTGTACTCTCATATAAAAACCTGGGTGAAGAGCTTATGTATACCACCTAAGGATGAACATGTCAGGTAGTACAGACATATAAATATAAATATTTACTTACTTTAAACCAGCTTCCTGTAACTGTAAAGTTGTGAGAAGCAAAGTAGCCAATGGGAGCTCACTTCTCTTTGCCTCTTTAACTTCAAATACAAAACTACAATACACTCAAAGTTATCTGGAGTTATCTCCAGTACAAGTTATCTCCAGTACACAAGTACTGGAGGCCCATGAAGTGGTTAGTTAAGTGAAACTACGGGTAGCTACTGCATGGCAACTGAGGGGATAGGGAAATCCTGCCCTAACTTTCTAAGCACTGAGGTGGCAGCAGGAACAGGGAATGCTGCAGCCAGCACTGTGCAAGTACATGGTTGGTTTCTGTCTGGACACCTAACATCAGTAGTTATTCTGATGTGACTGTCCATTTCAAAATGATCCCGTTTTGTTGTCACATCCGTTTAAAGGTATGGGTGGGAATTTTTCTCCTCCCTTATCAGCTATACCTGCTAACAAGTTTATTATGCCTCATAATAGGTGATGTTAACAGTACATGGTGTTGATAGAGGTGAGTTTATCAATAACTCTCAAGTGTGTTAACAGGCCAAGGTGATAATAATCTGCCTGCACATTAAATTTACCAGGCACAAAATGCTGCATTGAAAGCAAATGATTGAGAAGTGAATGAAAGTTGTTCCACCCCATCACACTACTGATTGCTGCTATCAAATTTGGTAAAGCTTCTCCCATCACCCTGCTAGTTTGAGAGGTTCTTGTTCCTGCCGGTATGTCTCTAGGTTGGGTTGGCTGACTGGCAGTATCAAATGTGATCAAGTCCTGAGATAAATCAGCTTAAGTAGCAAATAAAGTGATAGTTTCATTAGGTCAAATGAGGTCCAACATTCTGAATGCTAGTTTTATTTTATTTTATTTTATTTTGTTATGGATGAGCAAGGAAAAACATTAAAATGCAAAGGACAGAAGATGATGTTGTAGCTGATGCTGATACAGTGAAAATGAGTCCCTTGTACACCAAAATGTATATGGCTTAATGAGTTAACATTGAAATAACAACCATAGTCTGATCTTGATTTCTGACCAGTGATGAAAAATAAGACACATAAATAAAGGCTTGTAACAACCTGTCATGGCTATTTGACTTAGTTTGTACCACTGTGATGTCTGTAGTAAATAATATCATTTTTAGTAGATCTGCTTATGCAGTTCTGTGAGAATCCAAAGAACTGATGCTGTTTGTTATAAACTGGAAGTCTATGCCACTGCCTAATAATCACTCAGTACTGCAGATCTGGAAGAACACAGCAGTGGTTGCAGCCCATGATAGCAAAGGTAGATCATAAAATAGGACCACTCAAAGGATTTGATCTCTGGGTAGGAGGCTGCTGAATCCTGTCTTCCTCTGCACATGAGCACAGAACGTCAAAAGGAGGCAATCAGCCAGCCCAAGCCTGCATAACTTGTGACCTACTAATATGAACTAAGCCTACACATGATGGCCCATTTGGGCTAAATGAAACTTCTGTTTTGTGCTGCCTGCCTGGAAGGAACTGGAAGGCCACACGTAGCTTGGCAAATCAATGGTATTTATATCATTCCTTTCGTGAAAAAAAGGAGGGATCAAATCAGTTATGGCACTGAAATATGTATTTGGTCAACCCAGGCATGATAGAACTGTGCACTGGTGCACTTTTTCCCAGTAGAGATAAGAGTGGCCACCCACAGCATAATCTGCTACCTTGGAGCTGTCACAATACACAGGTTACTTGAGATAAATGACTTAGCAGCAGCTGTTGCAGGCCCATCCAAAACCACAGATTAGATACAGGATATGCAGAGTAATGTTGAGTGAAACAGACTGGCCAAATGTTTTGGAATCCAAATCAGAACACCTTCCGGCCTTCATTTCTGCATTATAGCATGTTTTGGAAATTGGCCGAGATCATTTTTCAAGGTCACAGTGCTTTGGAGTAAAAATATCTTGAGTCAGCATTGCAAATGGATTGTTACTCATCCAGCCCAATTCTATGTATAAAAGCAAATTTCACATGTAGCTCAATGCTAAGCATTCAGTTGCTGAAGCAAATACTAATTGAGTTCAATGAGACTTATTGTCTAATACATGGCTTAGGATTCCAGTTTAGGATTCTGGTTTAGGATTTTATTTTCATAGGTATTTTTTGTTGCTGCTACTGCATGTGTTTTTTGGTCATTGCATCCTATACTCTCCCTTTTTGCTAAGTTAATGTTTTACTTTGTCAGGGAGAGTGTTGAGGTTCAGAGGTAAGTCCAAAGACTCTTGAACCATAGGCTTTTAGTTCTAATATACTAATACCATACATTAAGTGATTATGTCTCTTCAGTAAAGTTGACTGAGATCCCCTTTGGATGTGATATTTACATTTGGTTAAACTCTTTTACAGCAAGTGCAGGCCACCCTCACCTTTTGAAGTAAAGTGGACTTCATCTAATATAACTGTCCAATGTATGTATAATTTACTCAGAAGTGAGTGCCTCTGAGCTCAGTAGGGCTTACTTCTAGGTAACTGTGCATAAGTTTGCAGCTCATTAATGGCTGCTGCGCAGGCCTCAGCCATTCCTGGGTAAATTGTGCTGTATCTGCAGATGGGAGGGAAGCAGGTACCAAACTCAGAGGATGAAAAAGTATATCAGGAAATGGCAAAGTATCAAGGAAAGGTAGAACAAAACAGAAACAGATATGCACTCTGCTCCTCCTCCTCTCCACCTTTCTAAAGATTAGTGCTGTTTTTCTCCAATACATAAAGGCTGCCATGCCATGAAGCAGGCTGAAGTACATGTGGGAGCCGTAGATTTGATCTGCTCTCCCCAATGTTTAGCTCCTGCATCCTCTTCCTTCTTCTCCAGATTGCAGGAGAAAACACATCCGCTTCCTTAAGTGGCTGATATGCTTTATCTTCCTGCTGCAAGGAAGAGAAGGGATCAGGGTCTGGCTAGCTCAGTCATCGTTACAGTGAAAATAGAACAGCAGGGAAAGAAGAATATTATTGTTCTGCTGCTCTGCCCACAACCTCAGTGCTTGGGACCACCAGCCACCTCTTTCCCCCTTTCCCATGTGGCTGCCAGGAAGTCTTCACCACACCACAAGATCACCAAGTTGAGTATGATTGGGCATGTATTGCTTGATACATGACTTTACAACATTCATGATGTCCTAACTGCCTTGAGTTTCCACCCTTTAAATACAGGATGCCATGTAGTTTGTTCTATACTGTGTGTATGTCTTAAGATCCCACCTTTTTCAGCTGCTTATTGTACTGGCAAAGTAGAAATTGTCCTCAGTCACCAGAAGCATTTTCCTAGTCCACTAGCTTATCACAATGCTATAAACAACTCTTTGATCATGAGGTCCAGAAGAAAGTGAATTTGATACTCTTCATTATGCTTTTTATTGTTGGACTGAGAGAAGTAAAAGAAAATGAGTTCCATTCAAATGAGAACCATATACATTAAATAGAAGCATTATCCAATGGCTTAACAAGCAAAACAAAATGCTAATGTATTTGTTCAATTAAAGATTGATCTCAGTGTCTATTGCCAAGGCAGATTATGCTTTTTGCAATAAACAAAGTAAACAGATATATGGAAGTGCTGCTACCCAAGCTGTTTCCCCCCTGCCCCCCCACCACACATAACGTCATTTCTTGCTATCGCTGTTATAAAAAATGACCTCAGTTTCTATAATCCAAAGATGAGAACAGGGGGATCTTTCCCAGTTCATCAGTCCCTGAACACATTGTATTTGAACTCCCAAAAGTGTACTCTCCCCACAAAAGAGCCAAATTGTAATGACAAATATTATCCACGTGGATTATGTTGTTAACATCAAACACAAATCTATGGAGGCTGAAAGTGCACTTGGTCTGGACCCCATGCAATGTAACTTACCTTCCGTCTTTTGAGCTGCTGTATGGGGCAACTTCTTTCAATGGAATGGAGAAGGAAGGATCTATCACTTTTAATAATGGCTTTCATCAAAACAGTCAGCCCCACACACCCAAATCAATTGTCCAACTTGGGAGATTCATCATGGCACAAAGGTATATGCCTTTCATTTAATAGTCCTTCCTCCATATAAAATCCAATTCCACAAAATAGGTAGTCCTATTTTTGCAGAATTTTCAGGGCATCTTCAATGATATAGCAATTTTCCCACCCTGCAAATTCAGGAATTCACATAGAGAGGGGGAAAGCTTCTATATTGAATTGTGCACCACAGATTTCCTTAATATATTTTCTCTTGTATATTTAACATATTTCTTCAGCAGCTGCTCCCTCACTACTTGGAGCAAAAAAGATTACAGAAAGGCCCACAGAGAAAGTAAGGGGCCTGGCAGGGGAGAGCTTTGAGTGGCCTCTAACTGACGTGACTCTTCAGTTTGTGGGAGAAGCAAACAGAGCTGACCACTCAAACCACTGATTCAAATCAGGACTCCTTCTGAATGGAATATGGGCTGCTTTGCACAGCCTTGACAACCATGCAGATAATTTTGGCACTCTGTTGAAAACTTAATTTAAGCCAGCGGCAGTCCACAGCTGCACAAGAAAGCGGCGTTGAAATATTTTGTACATTCAGGCACATTATGTGTGTCATCATTAGAAGCCTTGAGGTTGGTGTCATTGTTGGGGTCAGAGACGTAAGTTCAGAGACGCAAGTTTTGGGTGGAATAAAAATATGTTAAATAATAAATAAATAAATAAAATTGCTGTCAGAAGTACAGAAGCAGGACTTTTGTGTAGAACACCCTTCCACTAGACTAGATACCCATTTGCCCCTCTCCTCCATGTTTGGCTACCCCAATGCCAGTGAAAAAAGCTATGTTGAACCTGCCATTTGAAGATGTGTAGTGATGGAAGAGACTGATGTAGGCTGTTACATGAAGCTTTTTGTTTCACCATTCTATCTATCTATCTATCTATCTATCTATCTATCTATCTATCTATCTATCTATCTATCTCTCTAAGACGTATCCATCGCTAATCCCATGTGTGGCAGCTCTCGTAAGAGTTCGTGAGCAAGATGCTGGCAGGGGAAAGGAAAGCAGCAGCGCTGGACAGACTTGCAGGCGAGAGTGGAAAGAAAGCAGCAGCAGACAGGTGGGTGGGGAATGAAAACAGTGGTGGTGGTTGGGAACAGAGGGAAAACCGAGAGGGAGGGGGAAGGAGGGGAGAGAACTAGAGGTGCAGATGCTCTGCGCCCGGCCCAGTTAGTTATTTGTTAATTTGGATAGAGAGTTAGATGCTAGACAGACACAGAAAGACAAACAGACAGACACAACAGGCAGATTTTGTGACTTGGATTACTTTTTATGATTATATCTTTTTTATTACAGTATATGCTTTTTTGTTGTTAATGACTCACCCTTAATCATTTTGACAAGATTAAGATGCATAAGAAACTTATTGACAGAGATTTAGCACAAACAAGGACTTCTTCACACAATGCCTAATTATTCGTGGCATAGCTGTCATGGGAGATGGCCACTAGCCTGGATGTCTTTAAATGGGAATTAAACCAATACATGAAGAGCAAGTTTATAATGGCTATTAGTCATGATAGCTATATGCTACTTCTAGGTTTCAGAAGAACAATGTCTTTAAATACTAGTTGTTCTGAAGCAACAGAAGAAGGGGACTGTTTGTCTCCATGTCCTGCTTCTGGGCTTCCAGAAGGCATCTGATTGGCCACTGCTAGAGCAGGATGTTGAACTAGATAGACCTTTGATCTAATCTAGCAGTGCTCTAACTGGAGAGTGGGTTTTTTTCTTTCCAACTTTGCAGCTATAGTCACAAAACCCAAACATTCATGTCATGTACATTTTTCATATTGGGGAAAGGTAGGAACAGAATATTGGATCAGAATTTTATCTGTTTTTCTCTTTTCTTTCTGAGACAGAAAGAAGGTGTGAGGTGGAGGGAGAAGGCTGATTTAGAATTCCAGCTGTGTCCGGAGAGTATGTAACTGTGCATGCTTTTCTGTGGGCATGTTGATAAAACTAAGCCTTAGTCATTCTACTGATTGCTGCATGGTACAACATTTTGAAAATCAAACTGGGTCCTTCAGGGAACAAAACAAGATGTAATAATGTGACACATTATTGTTCTTTGCTTGGTGTTTGGAACTGGGGCCTTCCTTCAAAAAATACAATTTTTAAAATGTGCAGGCTTTATTTTTCAAAGGTAGATTCTCTCTGAGCCTCTGTCTCTTGTTCAGTTTCTCAATTATTGCTGAATCGCAGAAGTAGATAGCTTAACATATAAACAGTTGTCTTCAGAAGCCATTTACACTCCTTTTTGGAATATTCAGCAGAGGGCAGTAAAAGACAACATTGCCAAACCATATTAATAGGCCAGGTCATGCAGATAGCATATGATGCAATGATGCAATACTTCTCTCATAAAGTTGAGGTTAATAATTCCATTGCACTTCACCACATCCACAGTTTCAAGAAGAGCTGAGTAATGTTCTCTTCACTTAGCTATCTTCTGCAAGTACCTTCCATCCCTACTTTGTGCCATTTTACTCATTGCACCCTGCTGCTTGTGACTTCCTATAAATACTTTCATCTGAGCCTCCAGCTTCTGACTGAACAACAGGTTACTTTTGTGCTTTTGGTTTGGGAGTCTTGTAATCTCTACCTCTCCTGATAGCTTGTATTACTATCTCCCCGGCTCCTTCATTCCAGCTGTTCCAGGTATTTTGTGGGGCCCCTGATGCACTAACATGATGTGTTACAATTTTACTTATAAGGTAAATGAAAAAAAACCTTGAGCATTTCATTCTTCAAAGCATTTCACATCCTGGCCCAGGATGGCTCTTCTATGAGGTAGGCTGAGGTGGCATTTCACATCCTGGCCTGAGGTGGCCATGGGTACAAGGAAGGATACACGGGATTGCAACCTCTGGTCCCCTGCCACAATGGGCACCACCGCACAGGTTTCACTGCCACCATCTTTTCTCACCCCACGGGGCATGCTATTCACTTCCCACTCCTCATACCTCTGGGGTGTATGTATTTGTCCCCCCGCCTTTCTCTCTGCCAAATGGAAGCTAGGAATGCCACTATCTCAGCAACATGGCTTGAGAATGCTGAGCACCCACCTGCAAGGGAGGGTTGTCAATTGCCTCAGGATGTCTTGGGCCACCCTGTCCTGGCCTATCTTAGAGGACTTTTGTATTATGGTTTCCATTATCTGCAGATGGGTTGAGGTTTTGGGAGGCAGAGCAAAAGCTTCCACAAATAGAACTCCCTCCCCAATGCTGGCTCAGCTTTCATTTATATATATGAGTAGCATCTTGACTTCATAATGTTTTAGCTAACCGTTTTCTTGGAGAAGAAGAAAAGATGGAGATGCTAGAACCTCTTTGATGAACCTATTCAAATGCTGAAATAAGCTGAAGAGAACCTAAATTTTACTTCTTGGGTTTCATGCCCATTATTTCTTGTCTTGTGCTCTATTCACTAGATAAGCAATTGTTTCTCCTTTTCTTCTTGACATCCTTTGAGAAACTGCCTAATCTGATCAAGCTTCCAAAGGAAGGTCTCTCGTGTAGCTGCATGTTCAACTGTATGAATATTTTACCATTTACTCTTGTTTAAACTGAACTTAGATGATGTTCTTTTGACACTGACAGATTCTGAAATTCACTTGACTAACTAATGTCCACAGCTTCCAGGTACAGTGATATATGAATACATTTAAATGAAAAAATGATTAGTTTAGAAGGATCATTTTAAAAAACTAATTTCTAAAAAAGGAAGCAAGGAAGGCTGGTTCTTAGAATTTGACTAAGCCTTTGCTAAAAACACAAGTATTTTCTCTAGAGTTCTTGAACGGATTAAAAAACAATTCTTAAGAATTTCATTTCTCTGTCAAAACTGAAAATGCCCTTCATGTTTATCTCCATTGTGCTACTTACAAAGAAGCAGAAGCAGAATTAATTCATGAAAATTAGAGACAGATATTTGGGAATTAAAGACAAATATGCAGAGTCTTGACATCATATTTTCAGAAGGATAAAGCAGCTCTTTGATTTTTGCCTATAACCTGCTGTACTTTTTCTATATGGTGAGAACATAAGCATGGTGGATTAATGGATGGTTCTTCTAGTCCTGCACTTCTCTTCCCATTAGAAGATAGCCAGGTGCCTAACCAAACCAGATGAGGTTGAATAAATAGGTTGGCCCTGAGTTTTTATTCTTTAAAGTATAAATAGCATGAGAAGGAGTATGAAAAACTTCCCCCTATGGTCAATGGAAATTGTGTCTGTGAAGCTGCTATTAGCATGGGACAGGGAGCTTTAATGGGCACCAATGAAAGCTTCCTTCATAGGACTAATAGCAGCTTTGGCGAGCAATTCTTGTCAAGGCAGTGGTGTGACAGAAAAAGGTTAAACACCCCCCTTCTTGCACTCCATAGTTTCAGCTGTGATTGGGACTGTCCACAGCTGCTCTTTGAACTAAAGAAAATACAATGTGCAGGGCCAACATTTTGTTTAATAATGTAATTACAGCTTGCCCTTCAGGAAATCTCAGAAGCAGGATATGTGTAGGTGGTATCCTTTCTTCTTGTTTGTCCACATCATCTGGTATTCAGAGGTATAATTCCTCTGAACATAGAGGATGCTCCATTCATAGCTACCAAACAGCCAATGATAGACCTCACCTCCTTTAAAATACCCATCCTCTATTAGCAAGGTATTTATCAGGAGATGCAGAAGAACCTAGGGTCCCACTCTCAAAAACTATATAATCTAACTCTGATTTGAATTTCTACCTGGAGTTCCAGGCCACTTGGAAAGATTTATGGAGTGACATGACACTGACAGGTAGCCCTATGCAGACATTAGGGATCTGCCAGAGCTGCTGTGCAATGTGAAAGGCAGCCCCAACAATGTAGTGCAACCAGGATGACTTAAAATTGCTTCCAGGCAATCACATAGCATTATTTCCAACAATGTGGGTCCCTAACATCACCATAGGGCTGCCCGTCATGTTAGCCCTGGTCTTCTACAATATACTTTGGGGTGGAAATCTAGTATATGATTTTAATTTAGTCAAAACAGCTTTTCTTTTCTTTTCTTTTCTCTCCCCCCCCCCCTTAGCTTCCATAATACTGGAAAAACAATGTTGTTTTTGTGTGTATAAGTAACTCAGCATTTGGAGGATCCAAAAGGTGATGTCACATTAAGCTGTAACTTGAGCTGTATCTGCTTCTCTGCCAACTACTTGGAGAGAGAATGCTGACTCTAAGAATATCTATCATTCATGAACACTTTGCTTGACAGGAGGGAGAGGAAGGGTTGAGAGAAACTAATGATCGGATATATCTTTGTATCTACTACTGTACAAAGCCATCTCTCTTTTTTTTTTTTTAACTTTGCAATTCCTATTTAACAAATGCTATCCCAACTCAGTAACATTGGCAGGGAGGTGGATTAATTATAATGTAGCAAACAAAAGTCCTATATTATTTCACATCTTAAAACTATAAACAGAGAAGTTTCAAGTGTATTGAATATAGATACATATTAAGACTATACATGCACACACCACATATACACACAGACACAAGGAAATAAACTACCGACCAATGTAACTCATACAGAGCACTGGAATGTCTATTTCTATGGTACAGACTTGAAAGCATATTCTTTCCGTCACATTAGAAGCAAAATCTGCCCTTGAAAACTCATTTGAAACTTGGCCAAGGAAATAAAAAAGAGTCTTTCTTTATTGCCTTTGTCTTATTGTTCAGATTTTCTTTCTTCTTTATGTTGCAGTTACAGATCTAGAGGTGTTTTAAGTATCTGAAGAACCATTTAGCATTTTTACTGTATGTCACGCTGAGGGAATCATTAATTTAAAAGTTGCTCATTCTGGTTTTTTAATGAGTATTCTATAGGGTATTCCCAGTGTTCTAGTTGTTTTTAAAGGATATTTCTGATGTCACTTTACCCTCCTCAGATTATGAAGAATGGACACAGATATGCATCTTTGAAACAACTGTCATATTTGAACCTGAGCTATGTATTTGGCAGACTTTCCAGAATCTTCTCTACCATTCATGGCCAGCAATTCTGGAGATGCAGTGGAGCACTGAAACTATGTACACACACCTCTCTTCACAAGTATGATGTACAGTATGACTTGACTTATATGTGCATACATTCATATGTAAATATGCTTGATTCTAGCAACTGTGTCTCTCTTTGTGGTGTGTATGTGGAATTGGATTTTTAAAATGTGTTTTTGAAAGGGTAATGATTATTACAGGGGTTAAAGGTTGTCTTAGTAGAGGATTTCCTTCTGAGTCTGTTCTAATGACCACAGATTCCTGAGGAGGATGGGGTTAACTCAGTAATCTATGATTGTCTGGGGAACCGGGTGGCTTCCTGATTCAGCAGCTTTTTAACCTGGGTAGCCCAGATCTGATACCCTGCTTAAAAGTGAGGTAGGAAACAAAGACAGCCATCCTACCTTTCTGTTTGTGTTATCTGTGGCACCGGCACAATTTAAACTGTTCCCAGGCTGACAGCAGCCATGCTTACCATAGAGTTCTGTGGAAATTGGGCTCAGGCAGAGCAGAGTGGCTGCAATACTGAGGGCAGCCTCTCTGCTGCTGACACAATGGATTGAGGGATAGCTGGAGCCCCCCAGCTCATGATATCAGCAATGGAGAATGCTGCTTCAGCATTTGTGTAGGCATGTGAGCTGCAAGGGAAGCTCTGGTCATCTGAGAGGCATGATGTAAGCACGATGTAGGAGCATCCCTCCAGCCCACCAGCATATGGTTGTGAGAACAGGCTTTGTACTGTATAGACCTAGGGATATGTAAAGTGAGACCTCTGTGAGAGTGGTTATTTATTTAGGTTGCTTGGTAGTCATTTTAGTTGTTAAGGGAGTGAAGGAGAAGCTGAAAGGGTTGAGCTTGAATGCCTTAGAAATGACACTACAACATGATGTGTTATTTTGAGAAGACCTCCAGAAAATGGCCATAGCAGTAGAACCATGCCCAACCTCACATGCCCAACCTCCCATGCCCCATCTCCTAGTGAGATCTGGAAGTCTCATAAGATTTGGGAGAGCCATACACAGCTTACCATGCCAGCTTCATAAGTTGGAGAAAAGTAGCTGATAAAGAGGCTCCTCCATTTATTTGGTGATGTCATGGCTAAAAGCACTATAGCTGTTCCCAGCAGCTGACTCCATTTAGCCATTCCCCACCCCCGAATGTTTTAGGATTAACACTAAAACATGATGAATTATTTTGAGACGACTTCCAAAAAATGGCCATGGCAGTAGAACCATGCCCAACATCTCAGTGAGAGCTGGAAGTCTCACAGGATTTGAGAGAGCCATACAGAGCTTACCATGCCAACTTCATAAGCTGGAGAGAAGTAGCTGATAAGGAGGCTGCTACTCTTATTTGGAAACAAGCCCAGCACTCTTTATCCAAGCCACTACTTGTCTCATGGTGGTAGGATGGAAATAGCACTTACATTTAGCACTTACATTTATATACCACTTTATAGCCAGAGCTCTCTAAGCGGTTTACAATGATTTAGCATATTGCCCCCAACATTCTGGGTACTCTTCTTTCATTCTGGGAAAGAAAGAAGGTGCCACTGCCTGCCATTCACAACTGTAGTCAGGCACTGCAGGAACTTCCTGTTGAGCTCGGAGCACACATACAGTGCTACAAGCAGGATGCTGTAAGCTACCATCACAGCGTGGTAGGGAATGACTGCAAATAATGCAGATGTCATGTATTTTGAATGGCAATGGTCTGCATAGAGGCTGAAAGTGACAGCATGCCTGGCTTCTCATGAAAATACCCAGGGCACTAAAATAAATTGATATGGGGCACATGACCAGCTGTTCCAATGCTGTCAACACCCCTTCTTATCAGGAACCATTGGAAGGCAGTGTGGCTCAGTCAACACCCAGTGCAAGTATACAAGAGTTGGCTGGCTAGAAGTTGCCAGTGCAGGTGCAGAGTGATGATGTAATGGGGTTGCTAGCTGGTGAACATGCACACATAGTGCTGTCAGCCACCTCATGTTTCTTTCAATGTCTTCTGACAGCTGCTGCTCTCAGCTTTGCCTTCACCCCTCAAAAACTTCATAGTGACAGCAGGAGATTCCCACCCGTGAACTAGCTACCACTGCTAAGGAACACATAGCTAAATCTATTTAACTTCCCAGTACTTAACGTAACAGACATATCTTGGCTGTGTGAATGCCATCTTCTTTATTCCTGAAGAAGTTTAAGATCTATCGCAGTGGCTATAGCACTGTCAATAGATAGGAAATGTTTGCTTACTTCAGTACCCTGCTAGTGTGACTTTCGCAGGTCCTTGAGCTTGATGGTAGAGTACATACGTCTTCTGAAAGTGACTCTGATACATTGATTTATGAAAATGTTGCAGAAATAAAACAAGTAAGAAGAACAATAGGATGACTAAAGGGATGATGCACAGCTGTGCAAACATAGGAAGACAAGCCAAATATCTGCATCGTGTGCTGAAGCTAACAATCTTTCAGGTGTTTTGTTTTGTTTTTTAAACAGAAATGAAATATACAAAGCTACTCACCTGAATTTCATCCAAGGCATACTAGCACCAAAGCAAGGGTGGATGGCCTTGAGTTATCCAGTGTCTAGAGATAGTAGTTATCTTCTGACTGGTTCAACTTATTGGAATTGAATTATTCTGTAGCCCCACTTTCTTCTGTCTTATGTGAAGGGCTATGGCTTGTAGAATATTAGGAAATGATAACATACTAGGGAAATATTCCGGTTTTATTAAAAATAAAAATAAAAATAAAAGATGAACAATAACACTGTGCAGAACTTTGAGCAGAACTTTGACCACAGGAAACTACAAGTCGTACTTGCAAAAGGAAGCACAAACTATCTCAGGACCCAGTTAACTGACAATAGACTTTCACATCTTCCTTATTCAAACGTAATCCAAACAAGATGGAGGTATTTTTGTTGACTGGGCACTCCACCCATCTGGAAATAGGTACAGCTATGGATGAGCTGCACTTCCTCTAAAAGAATTGCTTCACAGTCTGATGGCATTTTCAATCTTGATATTGGACGTCCGAGTAGCAGTAGCAACTATAAGAGCACTTACTAGCTTAAGCTGGTTTATCAGCTGTGGCCACTGGCTGTTGGTGAGGGCACAAGAGGTACCTTTAACAAGTGATTATTGGCTTTCAGATGGCACCTACATGCCATTGCGAGCAATAGTGCCCTACCTGGCATGCCACACAGCGGATGCTGTACCTCCAGCACTCACCTAGCCTCTGCACATGTGCGGAGGCATATGTGTGGTCAGCAACACCATACTTATTACACAAATGGCTGCTGCACATGCGCAGAGGCCAGGTGAGTGTTGGAGCTATGGCATTTGTTAGGTGGGATGTGGGTGGGGCTGCTTGCAGTGGCTTGCGGTGGCATTGAAGTGCCAGCTGCAAGCCAGTAATGATTTGTTCAATATACCTCTCTCACACATACCCTGGCTAGCACTGTCCTCACCAGCTGCCACCAGCTGTGACCATTCTTAGAGAGTGTCGGGAAGATGAGCCATGGGCAGAAGTTGTTAGGGGGTGCAAGTCTGAAGCCTAGACTGGGAGACCAAGGAATACACCAGAGGTCACACCAAGTAGAAAGTAAGGAGTCAGGAGGGTCAAGTTAGGAGTCTTCAGCAAGTAGCACAACAGAGGTTAAGCCGAATCAACAAATCAAGAGCTAGATGGTCAGACAGAAGCCAGGAACACACCAGTGAGGAGTAGGAGCTGAGGAGTAGGAGCCAGTGTAGGAGTGTAGTAGGCTGCCACAAGGCGTAGCAACACACAAGGCCTCAGAGCGGGCAGAACATGACAAAGAGACTGGATCTGACCACAAGTATCAATGCCATAATCATCTCCAGATGGGCTTCACGCTATGTCAGACTACCCTTGAAAGATGTTCAGAAGGCTCAACTGGTGTAAAATGCTACAGCTCATCTACTAGTTGGCTCTGTTTGTT
The DNA here is from genome assembly GCF_027244095.1 of Hemicordylus capensis. Classification (NCBI taxonomy): domain Eukaryota; kingdom Metazoa; phylum Chordata; class Lepidosauria; order Squamata; family Cordylidae; genus Hemicordylus; species Hemicordylus capensis. The sequence goes on along the minus strand of NC_069658.1, from coordinate 115,569,701 downwards.
GAGAGTGCATTTAAGACCTTCATTAAATTGTCTTAAAACAAATTAAAACAGTAAAAAATGTCTTAATACTCCCAAGAACTCATCACAGAAACTGCTTACCAGGTGCCATCTTAGCCACTCCCCTCTCTTCTTCTGGAGGCCCTGCTAGCTCCTACCGTTCTGTCCTTTTGAAAGCTTGTGAACACTTGATTCATTGACTTAGGCTTTTGGGCCAGAGTAAGGGCTGCTGTTAGGTTCTACCAGTTGAGTCCATCATTTGATTTTTAATTTGCACAATATATTATTCTGTTCCTTCAGCCTCTGAGAGGTGGACAGTTTTCTAAATGTCCACCTCAGCTCCTGCCTGTGGGCTTCCCAGTGGCACCTGGTGGGCCACTGTGTGAAACAGGATACTGGACCAGATAGGCCTTGGGCCTGATACAAAAGGGCTGTTCTTATGTTATTATGCTGCCTGGGCCATTAATTTTTTTGAAATTTAATTAAATGAAAATTTTAAGGACCAGCATGCTGTCCGTATACCTGTCCTTTATGAGCCAGTGGACCCTTGCTTTCTCTGGCGGGCTGGTAGATCTGGTCTCTGCCTCAGCTGAATAACTGGGGTCTGACAGGAAAGTTAATGCCATATTTCCTACCCACCACAACATCATCCCTCTTGACAATTTTTCTGTTGGATTAGATCTGACATTTTTAAGGCTGCACAGATCTAATATCACATCAGTGGACCATTCTCCATTATTAATTAGCAATCTCGCTCTAGGTATGTGCGAGCTGGCTCGATTCAAACTGCAATTTGAATCCAGCCAGTCCAAATTTGAATCAGACTGTCCCCCCGACAAGCAGGGTGCTGGTCCAAGTTCAAAGCGGACTAGCCCTGGTTCTAAGAAACAGTTTATAGGCCAGTTTGGAGATACTTGTATTACTTTAGAGGTAAAGGGGGCATCCCTAATCCCTATTCTAAGGATGGGAGGGTTGCAAGAGAAAGTGGCCTCTGTGGAGAAAGTGGAGGCAGCAGCAGAGACATTGGAGGCAGTGTGGAGCAATGACAGGGGCTCCTACAAGCCCCCCACCAGCCTCCTGAATGACAGCCTGGGTCGGCTTCATCCTAGTTTGGGCCTCCGTGCATGCACAGAGGTATTTTCTGTTGGGTTGAGTTGGATCGGACATTTTAAGACTGCACATCAGATGCAATATCAGATGCGGACCCAATACCAGATGTGGGCCAAACATGCATGGGGGTCTCAAAAATGGCCTCAGTGCATGCACGGAGGCCGAAAACAGGCTGCAGCCAGCCTGGGCTGTCATTCAGGAGTCCGGTGGGGCCTTGTAGGAGCCCCCATTGCTGCCTCCCACTGCCTCCAATGTCTCCGCCACCACCTTGCCACTTCTGCTAAAGGCATGGAGGCCCCTTTCTCTCAACGCTATGCCCACCCGTGCCTTTAGGATCGGGATTAGGGATTCCTTACTTGTAAAGGGGAATCCTCAAGGAGTCTCCTTTAAAAGTAACTCAGAACTAGCCCAGGAACCAGTTTGGCCGGGCATGATGGCCAAACTGGACTACACCCAGTTTGGCTGGACCCAAAGCTGGACTAGGTCGGGTTGGTTCGAATCTAGTCCGGATTCAAACTAAACCAGCATCCCTATCTGCCTCATAAAAAACAACAACACCTCATCAGGAACTTGGGGAGAGGGGGGAAATCTGGGGAACAGAATGCCATGTTAGACAGATCCATTTTTTCCATTTCTCCTACAGGAGGACACTGAACAGGGGAAAAAAAGTCAATTCCACTGAAGTCAAAGAAGAAGAAATTCCTAATTTTATATCTGTTTGTGAGTCTGGGAGCGATAGTTTTAAGACTTGCTGAAAATTAGAAATATATATCAATCTGTGAGGTGCTTCACACGATTAGTGTGAAGCACTGGGAGGGTTAGTGATGGGAGAGTGGGCTTAGTCAAGGAGCCAGTAGGGGTGGTGGGGACTGGGGGCCACCCGGCCCCTGGAAGTCCCAGAATGCCCCGTGTGAGTGCATGGGGCATCCTGGGGAGACCCCCGAGGCCAGGAGGCTTGTTTCAGCCTCCTGGTGGGGGTCTCCTCATGAGTTGCTGCGGCACAGAGATATGCCACGGTATCTAATGACTCACTAACCTGGGTTAAGGGGGGGGGGATTTAGGCAGGCTAGCTGCCAGAGAACCACCAGGCTCACCCATGAGCCCGGTGGTTCTCACAACTGCACAAAAGTGGGCTGGGCTACATTCACTTGCTTTCACCTGGTCGTGTCAATAGCTTTAGTATGTTGCTTGAATTTTCAACAGAGATTGTAATGAGCTTAAGAAAGCCCGAAAGACAACATGTTCTCCTGCTACATGCCTCACTCACAAGGATGTCAATCTTTCTAGGAAAGAAAGCCCAAAAGCACCTTTCAAGAACATTGTGAGCCATGCGGAGTAGTGGATGTGATTGCTGGCATATTATGAAGTGCTTCTGTAAGTGAAAAGGTGTGTGAGGGTCTTTGTTTATTTTATGTCTACAGAAACCCTTGAAAGTTGCTGCAAAGTGGTGAATGGAGAATTCGTTAGAGTGAACTGAACTTGCCGGATGAACAAGGTTGCTGCTGGAGAAGCCTTTCAATCTGTTATGCAAGAGATGACTTATGATATGTATCTTTCAGAGTGAGACCCTGCGATGGAATTCATGATTCAAAGCAAAACACTCTGCAGCCAGCATGCACACTATTTACTGGAAGTAATGAGATTGAGCAGGAATATATGTGAACACACTGTCAGTCTGTATAACACTGAAAAAAGATTGTTCAGTGTTTTATTACCAACTAGGATGTGTGTTTTTTAAAAGAAAGAAATAGCAATATCTGTGAAAGAGCCCTCCCGGACAAAGAGTCATCCTTTATTTCTCTTGGAGAAGAAACTTGGCTTGTTTTAAAAACAACTGTGAGGGATGCCAGGGCTTGAACAAGAAACAACTTTATGGTTTGAGCCTAAATTCAAAGTGCTGGTTATCACTTTTAAAGCCATCATAGTCCTGGGACTCTCATAACAAGAAATAATCTTGAACATTAACCATAACCCAGGAACATAGGAACACAGGAAACTGCCTTATACTGATCAGACCATTGGTCCATTTTAAGTATTGACTACACTGACTGGCAGTGGCTCCCTAAGGTTTCAGACAGGAGTCTTTCCCATCCCTACCTGGAGATGCCAGGGATTGAGCCTGGAACCAAAGTGGATGTTTTACCTGAGCCATGGCCCCATCCCCCAATTTGGAGTGAGGGCTAGCAGATATATCTGGGATCAGTGGCCGTCATGTCCTGGTTGCCCACAAGACCCATCAAGCCTAGTCTGCAGGACCTCCACAGGAGCTAGTTGATCAATGGAGTTGCAGCTCCAACTGAGCCCTTTTATGTCTCTTTGTCCCTCAGGCTTCTCTCCTCTGCTGCAAAGTGTAGATCCTTAAAGAGGCAACCACTTTCCCTGATGAGCCTGTGTAATTATTAAGGCAATAACAAGAGGCTTTGCTGAAGATTCCTCACCAACAGATCCATTACCCATTTTATGACTACATGACCCCTAGCATAACCCCTGCTAACTTGGCAAAGAGGCACCTTTTAACGGTGATTTTCTTTTATTTAGCAGGGGGAAAGTAACTGGCCCTATCCACCGCCAGCACAGTACTTCCAGTGACTGTTGTTGGTGTCTATCTGTTGTTTCTTTTTAGAGTGTGAGTCCTTTGGGGACAGGGATCCATCTTATTTATTTATTATTTCTCTGTGTAAACCACTCTGAGCCATTTTTGGAAGGGCGGTATAGAAATCAAATACATACATACATACATACCTGAAATCTGGCTTTTTCAATAAGGGTGATGACATAGTATTGAAGTTCTGGAACCCTCTTCCTCCTCCTCTGGAGGCCTGTCAAACTGCCTTTCTATAAAGTTTCTGTAGTGACCAGCTACCCCTCCCCTAAAGAGTTAACTATAAGTGAACACTGTCCTGACTGACAGGCTGGTGAACTCGAGGGGTCATCCAATCAGCACTCCAGGTGGGTGGGACCTAGAGAGCCACTGGGAGGAAGGAGAGTCTCTTTGTTAGAAGAAGCAGGCTGGGGGTGCGGAGAGGACACATGCAGCCATGGAGGATGGCTGCAGGAAGATGACTGCAGTTCTTGGAAGATAGAACTGTAGTGGCTTGAATTCTCAATTCAGGGCTTGGTGAGTAAAAGACAAAGGAAGCCAGGACTTTGACTTTGAGACATTTAGTCTAGGGAAAATTTGTTTTGTCAGATTTAGCATCAGACCTTCTGTTTCTTTTTTGTGCACTTTATATATCCCTGATACTGGTCTATTGATTGTTTACCTGTAACCTAACTAAATTAAGAAGCACTAGCCTTTGCCCATCCAGCTAGGGCATTGCAAAATACTCTGTCAGCTTTTAAAGGTGCTTTTGTATTTTCCTACATTCTTGTTCCTTGCAACTGGGTAACTATGATTTTTAAAAGTGCCACCCCAACATCATCTGGGGTGCTTTTTGAAGTATTCTTGTGACCTACTGAGTATTTTTACCTGCAACTAAAAGCTGAGAAAGGCTCAGATGGAAGCACTCTGTCGCATTTGAATAAAACTGTTTTTATTTTTGTTCTTTGCCTTCTACAAATCTCTCTGAGTGTGTTTTAATTCAGGAAAGGGGAAGGGGGTCTCATTCTGGTGCACAAATCTGGTGCCTCAGATGTTCAGCAATATACCAATTTTCTCACCACATGTAGGCTTGCACGTGGAAGGTTTTTATGTATTGTTCCAACAGAAGAAGAAAGAGAGTTTTCCCTGGGATTTCCCTGGGAATGTTTAAGGAGAAGCCTTGCTCAGAAAGCATAGAGGGGATGATTCAGCATTTTTCTTCCCCTCACATGCACTTGCTCTGAAACAAAGACTTTAATCCGCTCCAGGGTCAGATTAGTTTATTAAAACATTTCTCTTTAAAAAGCTTTTGGTGTTTTTCTGGCTGCTCTTTTGTATGGATGGAGACAATCTGCATTATTTATCCCTGTTAATATTATTAGATGCCATTTTGTTTTGATAGACTTTATTTGTTGTTATTTGAATTAATGTGCAGAACATGGTGTGTGTGTGTGTGTGTGTGTGTGTGTGTGTGTGTGTGTGTGTGAGAGAGAGAGAGAGAGAGAGAGAGAGAGAGAGAGAGAGCGCTACCCAGCACTGAAATAAGCTTTCAAAAGGACACTCAGGAATCATCATGTATTAAATGCAGTTGTAACTGCGACACAAGGCAGAGGAAGAACTTGCAATGTGTGGCTTCACACAACATGGTGGCAATTAAGGTTCTTTCAACTGTTGGTTCCTGGTGAGTGCACATGCCTGGTGTGAGCCACTAGTTCCCTGGCTTTCATTTCATCTGAACCCAATGAATTCTGGTGGCTGAACAGCACTTCCCTCCACAATCCCACTTCATATTTTGGTTACAGATGGCAGATGGCAGAGGGAAGTGCTGCCACCTGACATTGGTGGTTTGGATGACAGAAAAGTTGGGGAACTAGAGGCACACGTTCACTGGGAACTAGAAGTTGGCAGCACCTTAATTGCCACCATGTTGTGTGAAGACACCTAATGAATGACAACATAAGCTTAAGCAAATCTATTGTAGGATTTATAAAGACAGATCAAAGCATTATTAACCCACTCCTATCTGTGAACTACCACAATTTGAGCTGAAATGTGAAACATATGAATGACTACAAGGGCTGTTCCCCTACTAACTGGGCAAAGAGGCTCCTTTTTAATGTGGTGATTCCCTTTATTTAGTTAATTATTTAGTAACTGGCCCTATCCACCCCAACATAGTACCTGCAGTGAGGTTGCTGGTGTCTGTCTTACATTTCTTTTTAGATTGTGGGCCCTTTGGGGACAGGGATCCATCTTATTTATTTATTATTTCTCTATGTAAATTGCTTTGGAAACTTTTGAAGCAATATATAAATATTTGTTGTTGTTGTACAGCTGCTATTTCTACATGATGTTGCTAGAGAGCACCATTTTGAAAACTTCTCACTGGTCCCATTGTGGACTTGCAACACGTGTAAATAAAGTTTGCATTAATTCATTTGTTTATTTAGCTACCCATCCTAATATTAAAACAGCAAGTTACTTTTAACCTTTTAAATTTAAAAGAAGAAAGCAATTACTAAGTTAATTAATTAATTGTCTCTTATCATCACTAAGAAACAGAACTTGCAGAGCTCACATTCATCAGCTCCTAATTGTCTCCAGTGCTTCATGGAGCAGCTGTTCTTTAGCTGTGCAGTAAAAGGCTGTTCACTGCTAACTTTAAGTAAATACCCACATTATTTAAATATGAATAATAAATCACAAGTATATCATTTATTTAGAGTAAGCCAAAGTGGTCAACATATCTTGGCAGGATTTTTATTTTTAAAGTGCATAAATGTATTTACCAAAGATCAAACCTCTGGCAAACAGATTTCACATCCTTGTCCTCACAGACAAAAATTATAAAATAAATTATAGGCATGTATTTTGCTTCCTATTAGTGTCAAAGTTTACATTCAAATTGACTTTTTAAAAATGTAGTTTATCAGGCATATGTCTAATGTACCCATCCTAAGAAAGAACACAGTTTAAAATGATGTTTTAACTTATTTTTAACATTCCACATGCTGCTTTGCTCAATGAAGTTGTTTACATAAAAAATTAAAAGCAATTATTAAATTCACAATAAACTAAACAAAAAGGTTGTGAAATTATATTTGACCACTAATTGATTCAGGTCAAATAAGAGGTAATTTACAAATTCAATGCCAAATCAAATCACCCTCAAAATAGAGGGCCTGATTTGAGGTTGAGAAGAATTCCCCCAATTTCACCTGAATAATTTTGGGTGATTCAAATGCCATTTTGAGGCCCATTTTGCTGGGAAACTGGGCCTCAAAATGGCACTTTCCCCCAAGGAGAGCTGGTCTACCAAGTGGGATCAATAGGTAGACCCGTCCTCTGCTCCAGACTTGGCATGTCAGCCTGCCTCAGACGACTAGTCTACCCAGGACTGGTCTACCCGCTGACCACAATTGGTAGACAAGCTCTCCCCAGTAGGCAGGTAGACCAGCCCTCTGCTCTGGACTTAGCACATCAGCCCGCTTCAGAAGACTACTGGGAAATTTTTATTTCCCATCAACTTTGGTAAGATGTACTTTTAAGGATCACAACCCCTGCTTTAGATAGGTACAAGTGCCCCTGTTTTCAGGGAGGTCAGTATGATTGCTTGAACCCATCAGGCTTGGTACAGAGGTTGTACTAGAGTGCCTTTAGTGATTGATTGATTGATTGATTGATTGATTGAGTGTTGTCAAGTCGACCTCAACTCTTAGCGACCACATAGGTAGATTCTCTTCATGATGATCTGCTTTCAATTTGGCCTTTAAGGTTTCTCAGCGGTGTATTCATTGTTGTCGTAATCAAGTCCATCCACGTTGCTGCTAGTTGTCCTATTCTTCTCTTTCCTTCAACTTTCCCCAGCATTATGGACTTTTCAAGGGAGCTGCATGGATCTTCACATAATGTGTCTGAAGTATGATAGTTTGAACCTGATCACTTGTACCTCATGTGGAAATTCTGGATTGATTTGTTCTATAATCCATTTGATTGTTTTCCTGGCTGTCCATGGTATCCTCAAAAGTCTTCTCCAGCACCAGTTCAAAAACATACATTCTTTTTCTATCTTGCTTCTTTAAAGTCCAGCTTTTGCATCCATAGAGTGCCATGGAGAAAACCATTGTCCAAATGATTCTAATCTTTTTAGGTGTAGATACATCATGACATCTAAATATCCTTTCCAAGGCCTTCATTGCAGCCCTACCAAGTGCTAGTCTGCGGTGTATTTCTTGACTGCTGGATCCTTTACTGTTGATGGTTGATCCTAAAAGGCAGAAGCTATCCACCACTTAGGGATGTGAAAAACGTTTCGGGCACAGAACGATCTGTGCCCGAAACAGCAAATTTCAGGTGATTCGGGGCCGAACCGAATCACCCACGAAAAGATCTGAGAAATTTCGGGCATGAGCCGAATCACCCGAATTTTGGGCCCGAAAATTCGGGTGATTTGGACCTCCATTTTTTGGCCTTCTCCCCCGCCCCCCGTTTTGAGCTATGACGTCTATGTCAATTTCCTGCCTTTTTGCATCCCATTGACTTCAATGCAAAAAGGTTGGATGTGATGTCTGCTCGAATTCTGGGTGCCAGGGGCAAAATAGTGGGGTGGGGTGGTAGTGCCTAATGGGTGGAGGTTACCACCCCAATTGCAGAGGGATTGGGCAAAGGACTGACTTTTGGTGAATTTCTGAAGTTTTAGTGTCTTTGGGGCAGATAGGGGCATAACGTGAGATCTGTGCCAAACGGGTGGGGTGGGGTGGTAGTGCCTAATGGGTGGAGGCTACCACCCCAATTGCAGAGTGATTGGGCAGAGGGCTGATTTTTGGTGAATTTCTGAAGTTTATGCGTCTTTAAGGTTTTCCCCGTGAAGGGTGTATCGCTTCACGTTGGGGGGAAAGGGGTGTCCTAGAGCGGGTTGGGGTTGGTGGTAGTGCTGGGTTGGGGCAAGGAAGCTTCCTGAATTTTTTCAAAGGATTTGGGCAGAGGGCTGATTTTTGGTTAATTGTTGAAGTTTTCGCATCTTTAAGGTTTTTCCTCATAATAAGTTATAATGGAGCTTTCATCAGCCCCATAAGTGCACTTAGGGGGTGCTGGGGTGGCCCAGAGCGAGTGGTGGTGTAGTGCACATAGGGTGCCAACCACCCCCATGGGTTTCTAACCCATGGGGTACAGGGTTCTGTTGTTTCTGAGGTTTTCTGAGTGTGGATTCTATGATAGCAAATGAGATTTTCAATGAGACACCATGAATCCACTCTAAAATCAGCCCTTTGCCCAATCCCTCTGCAATTGGGGTGGTAACCTCCACCCATTAGGCACTACCACCCCACCCCACTCTTTTGACCCAGATCCCACGTTATGCCCCCTATCTGCCCCAAAGACACTAAAACTTCAAAAACTCACCAAAAATCAGCCCTTTGACCAATCCCCCTGAAATTTGGGTGGTAGCCTCCACCCATTGGACACTACCACCCCACCCCACTATTTTGCCCCTGGGACCCACTTTTTTGCCCCGAATTGATTTGGATTCGGACCTGAATAAATTCAGGTCCGAACCGAATCGGGGGGTGATTCGGGAGGGCCATATTTGGCCACAGAACAGAACGGGGGTGTTTTGGCTCGGGTCCAAGCTGAAACACTGAAAATCCGAATTGCACACCCCTACCACCACTTCAATGTCTTCATTTTCAATTCTGAGGCTAGTTGCTGTACCCGTTTAGTCTCTTTTACATTTTCCCCCTCTGTGAAACATAAGATCTAGAATCACACCTTTTGATTTATACTACAGTATTGAGGGAAATGGATAGAGAAGTGTCTCAGAGCATTTAAACCGATGGATACAGGGTTGAATACATACTTGTGTGAGTGAAATGACTCACACATGGGATCTTTTCCATCCTCCTCCCCAGTGCAGAAGATCTCTGAAAAGCCACTCCTGATGATCAGGAAACATGCTGGAAATGGGTGAGAATGTGGTGCCAGAGGTGGTAAGGAAGGAGAAAATTGCCAAAAATTGGATATAGTCATTTTTGTGAGCAAAGCTCCACTTGTGGAAGGTACCCCCACCTGATTTCCAGGAAATTACCCTTTAACCCCCACCTGATTTCCTACACTCCATCCCATACTGTCCCTGAGAGCTGTTTCAATTGCATAAGTCTGGGTGGGAGCTGCTTACTCCAGCTCTTGATCTAGCAACGTAAGCCCTGCTTGTGATTGGCTGCCTTCGCTGGACCTTTCTCTGGCTTATGAAAGGCTATGCAGGACTGTACTTCTTGGCCTAGAGCCACCACACATCAAAAAGCCAAGATGTAATCTTTCTGGTTTCATCTGGAACTTTAAACAAGTTGTTCTTGTAAGAACTAATCTGCCTACTTTCCTCTTCTGCACCTTTTCCAGTTCCACAATGTCCTTCTTTAGATGTGGTGACCAGAATTGTACGCAGTACTCCAAGTGTGGCAACACCACAGTTTTGTATAAAGGCATTATCATATTAGCCATTTTATCTTCAATCCCCTTCCTAATGATCCCTAGCATGGAATTGGCCTTTTTCACAGCTGCCGCACACTGAGTCAACACTTTGAATGAGCTGTCCACCATGGCCCCAAGTTCCCTCTCATGGTCTGTCACTGACAGCTCAGATCCCATCAGTGTATATGTGAAGTTGGGGTTTTTCATCCCAATGTGCATCACTTTACACTTGCCAGCATTGAACCGCATTTGCCACTTTGTCGCCCACTCACTCAGTTTGAAGAGATCCTTTTGGAGCTCCTCACAATCTGCTTTGGATCTCACTACCCTAAATAGTTTGGTATCATCTGCAAATTTGGCCACCTCGCTGCCTACCTCAACTTCTAGATCGTTTATGAATAAATTAAAAAGCACAGGTACCAGTACAGATCCCTGGGGGACCCCACTTCTTACCTCCCTCCATTGTGAAAATAATCACAAACTACAAACCATCACAAACTACACCACTGAGGAGTCCCTGTGTCCCTTCAGCTGTACCACATTTGGTTCAAATTGGTTAGATGGATCACAAACTAGCCTGGATGCCTCAAACATTTACGCATCTTCCATATTTCACAGGAGCACTGGACCTATTAAGATGCCCCAGGTACCTAAGATGCCTCAGGCACCTTATGGATCCTGATGATTTTCAGAGGGCACCTTGGGTGTTTCCCAGTAATCTGGTAGGCAACTTGCCAACGCTACTCGTTGAGGCCTGGAACATTGGGGCTACAAGGGTGCTTGACGAGATTGCTACTGAGCGGCCTCTTAGGGCTTGTGGATCTTGGCTTCCTTGGTTCTCTGAGGGAACTTTGAGAGATGAAGTGAGTCAAAAGACGCTGGAGGAATACTAAGACAGAAGCTGACTGAGCACGGTTGCTTGCCCATGTTTGGGAGTATACAGTGGCGATAAGGGCAGCAAAATCTACTAATTTCTCCATATTTATTACATCAGCGGATTCCCATCTGGCTGCCCTTTTCCGAATCACCCATTTTTTGCTGGGAAGGGTTGATTCTGGTGAGCTTCCATCTGTTTGCTAGGTTTTTCACTGATAAAGTTGCTCTCCTTCTGTCGGAGTTGGATTCCAATTGCTCAGAATCCATTGAGGTAATAGAAGCTGGGTCTTGTGATACTATCTGGTTTTACCTTTGAGCTTGTTGAGGCTGATGATGTGGACTGGATTCTTGCCAACGTGGGCACAGCAACCTCTAGCCTGGACCCTTGTCCCTCCTGGCTCATTAGGACTGCAATGGGGAAATGTTCTGTCCTCGCTTTGGGAGATGGATAATTCCTCTCTTCAGAAGGGGTTTGTTCCATCTGCCCTTAAATAGGTGGTGGTCTACCCTCTTCTGAAGAAGCCTTCTCTTGACCCTGATAATCTGGACAACTATCATCCAATCTCCAATCTTCCTCTTCTTGGTAAGATTCTGGAGAAGGTGGTTTGTGCTCAGTTGATGAGAGTTCTGGAGGAAACTCAGTTGATGAGAGTCCTGGAGTTGTGCTCAGTTGATGAGAGTCCTGGAGTTGATGAGAGTCCTGGATCATTGCCAGTCAGGTTTTAGGCTACAGTACAGCACTGAAACGGCATTGGTCACCCTGTTGGATGACCTGTATCATAACCTTGATTTGGGAAGCAAACCTCTCTTGGTTCTTCTTGATCTCTCAGTGGCCTTCAGTACCATTGACCATGCTATCCTTCTGGAGCACTTAAGTGGGCTGGGCCTCGGGGGCACTGTTCTTCAGTGGTTCTGATCCTATCTCACTGGATGATCCCAGTGGGTCTTGATTGAGGATGAGTGTTCTGTGCCCCTTTTTTGTGGGGTTCCACAGGGCTCAGTGCTTGCTCCCATTCTCTTTATCATCTACATGAAGCTTCTGGGCCTGGTCATCCATTGGTTTGGGGTAAGTTTTCATCAATATGCTGATGATACTCAGCTTTATATCTCTACCCTTGGCCCAACAGGTGATGCCGTCCATGTGCTGGCTCAGTGCCTAGAGGCTGTCAGGACCTGGATGGGCCAAAACAAGCTCAGGCTCAATCCCTCCAAGACCAAGTTGCTCTTGTTCAGTTTGCGATCTGGCCAATAGTCGTGTTTGAGTTTATCTATTGACGGGGTTGCACTTCCCTTGAGAGAGATGGTTCGTGATCTGGGGGTCCTTCTGGACTTGTGGTTCCTGCTTGAACAGCAGGTAGAGGCTGTGCCCAGGGGCTCCTTTGGAACCAGCTTTGGCTGGTTCTCCAGTTATGGCCTTTTCTCAACCAGTGGGCCCTGACAACAGTAACTCGTTGTTGTTGTTGTTGTTGTTGTTGTTACATTTATATCCCACTCTTCCTCCAAGGAGCCCAGAGCAGTGTACTACATACTTTAGTTTCTCCTCACAACAACCCTGTGAAGTAGGTTAGGCTGAGAGAGAAGTGACTAGCCCAGAGTCACCCAGCTAGTATCACGGCTGAATGTGGATTTGAACTCGGGTCTCCCCAGTCCTAGTCCAGCACTCTAACCACTACACCACGCTGGCTCTCATGCCTTTATTACCTATTGTTTGGATTACTGTAATGTGCCCTACCTAGGGTTGCCTTTGAAAACAATTTGGAAGCTTCAGCTAGTCCAGTATGCACCTGCCTGCCTCCTTATGGGTGGCTGTAGATTTGATAGTGTCACACCTCTTTTACAATCACTGCACTGGTTGCCTGTTTGCTTCCAAGTCCAATTCAAAGTGTTGGTTCTCACCTTCAAAACCCTTATGGGCTTAACACCTTTATATCTCCAGGATCACCTCTCTATGCCATTTGCATCCCATCCTGTGAGCTCTTCTCAGCTGGCCCTCCTTAGTGTACTGGGCCCTGGTGTAGTGTATGGTGCCCAGGCCCATAGGAGGGCCTTTTCTGTGGCTGCCCCTCTTCTTTGGAACACTCTTCCTCCCAGATTCATCCAGCCCCCTCTTTAATTGTTTTTAAGGCCCTTCTCAAGACCTACCTGTTTCACCAGGCATTTGCCCTTTGCTGCTGCTGCTGCTGCTGCTGATGATGATGATGATGATGATAATGATAATAACAGGAGGAGGAGGCAGCAAAAAGCCTTTTGGGTTTTCTAATACAAACTGATAGGCATTTAGTGCACAATACGCTGGATCTGACAGTTGAGAAGAATCGGGTTCTGATAATTGATATTGCAATCCCAGGGGATAGATGAGTTGATGAAAAACAATTGGAGAAAATAACTAAATATAAGGACCTTCAGATTGAAATTTAGTGGTTCTGGAAAAAGAAAACAATAGTGGTGCCAATAGTTGTTGGTGCCCTTGGTGCAGTACCAAAAGAACATGAACACCAATCTGACACCTTGGGCATCAATAAAATTACAACACATCAGCTACAGAAGGCCACACTACTTGGGACAGCATGAATACTACAACACTATCTTTAATTTTTCTTTAGTTATCCTAGACACTTGGAAAGGGCCTGATAATTAAAATACCAAATCCAGTCAATAACATCTGACAGACTGTGTGTAAATAGCATAATAATAATTAATAACAAATTAATTGTTATTGGTATTGTTGTTGTTCACCCCCTAGAAACTTTGGAGGAGGCGGTATATAAGAATATATATATATATATATATATATATATATATATATATATATATATATATAAAATTAGATTTATAGTTTAAAATTTTTAATACTGGGTTTTAAATGTTTTAAATAATTTTAATTGATAACTGATTGATGTTTTAAATGATTTTAATTGTAAATCACCCAGAGATGCAAGTTCTGGGTGGTATAGAGATATTTTAAATAAATAAAATAAATAAATAATAAATATTGAATTGGGGTGGATGACATCATTACAAACTATGCCATTGAGGTATCCTATATGTCCCTACAACTTTATCCAGTTTGGTTTATATTGGCCCAGGCATTGCAGTTGATAGGGGGACACAAAGATGGACACAGAGAGAGAGAGAGACAGACACAGAATGCCAGGTGATCTCATAAGCTTACTTTCCTTAAGGAAAGTAGGCTTAATCTTGACAATCTTGTCAAGGAAACGAAACATTAGTGTAAGATTTCTTCCTCTTTCAACACAGACATTTCTTCCAACACAGACATTAAAAATGTTGCTCTTTTTCTACCCAGCTTCATTAAGTAGCTTCAGTTGTGGTGAGCAGAATGCTATGCCCTGTTTACCTTTACTCAAACTAGAGCATGAGGAATCAATGTATCCCAGAAACCTCCAGGCCTTTTGGAATCATTCCCAGCCTACCCTGGAATGAGATTATAGCAACTCGTCTCTGGAGGTGTTGGAGCTAAAACTGTGGTTAGTCAGAGGAAACATGCTGTTCCAACTAGACTATTTTTGAAGGTGGGGGGAAAAACAGAAACCTCAGTGAGAAACTGATAAAACAAGAGCTGTGCTTTTTTTAAAAGGACTGTCAGGTTTATTTGTCACACAATATATATATTAAATATAGACTCCAGACTATCATATAGTATGCTGGAAATAAGGAAATTGATTCAAGCTGTTCTGCCTGTTCCCTGTGGTAGATACTGTTCAATATCCACTTACAAGTGTTAAATTTCACCCCGGGTGGGATGCCAGATGAATTTATAGTCTATATAAACCAAAACGTACATTTAATAGAAAAGTCCAGGTCAACATATCGACATTTCAGAAGCATTATGAAGATGCAAACTGTTTGCAGTTGGGCTTGCAAATGTAAAGGTACCTGAGATCAACTTCTCTTGTGAATATATATATCATTTGAATTTGATTAGTGACACAGTTGCAGAAGGCTTTTTAAAATGGCTGACCCTGGAATGACTCTTTGCAACTTACAGTTATTTGCTCAGTTTCAGTTGTTAACCTGATGTTCAACTGAAGTTGACAGCTGTGTGCAGTCTTATTGATTTCCAGTTTGATCTTCCATTCCAGGGGGCCCACTGGAATGCTAAAGAAATGAGCTGGAACTACTGGCTAGAATAACTTTGTTCAGAGACATACCTATGAATTGAAAGCTGGTTTGTGATGTCTTTTTGTTTGGTTGGTTTGTTTGTGTCTGCCTCCGCATGATAGCTAGATAGTAAAGCACTAATGGAAATGTCCTGTAATAATAATAGCACAATAGCAATTACTCATATTTATTCATATGCTAATAGCATATAAATATCTAATTTTTATTGTGTTATGGTATAAGCTAAATCTGTTGTGGACTTTTGTGCAAAGGAGGAAATGAGTTTGGGGAGAGGTGATAAAAACTTCTGTCTCTGTATGATATTAGATCCTCTATAGTTGGAATAATGCTTTGTTCTTCCTTTCTTCAGCACATGCTAACTTCCAGAGTCCTTCATCCCCCCCACCCCCATCCTATTCTCAGCTAACTCTGGGGCTGTAGAGGAAAGGACCAGATCGTTCACTGTATCAGATCCTCTGTGTAAATGAGAACCCAGATAAATAGTCTATAGACTCATTCACATGACTGCTGGTAGAGGAGGAGAAACAGGGGAACAGCCTATATTCTGCAACGATATCTATAACAATTGACGACAAAATGCTGGCATCCCAGGTCCTTGGGAAGGACTTGATGTCTGGATAAAACAAACCAGTCAATAACACCTGTCTGACTGTGTAAACAAGAAATAATGTGAACTCCAAACATTAAGGTAGGAGGCAGGGAGCATGATCATGTGTGAGGCAGCAGCTGGGTAGGACAGCTTTTCTTCCTAACATGCTAAAATGCTGGGGATGGAATCTGGAGAGGGTGTGCTTGTCCTACCCAGCTGCAGCTAGCAGTGTGTCCGAACCGGTCCGGCGGCCATTCCAAAGAATGGCCGAACTGCCGGACCGGTCCGGCCCTGCCTGGTTCGGGTCCGGGTGGGGGGTATGCCTTTAAGGGCGGGAGGGCTTGCTTAGCCCTCCCGCCTCCTTGCCCCCGCCAGCGCCCGTATTGAACAGTATAGGGGCGCTGGAAACCAGCCCCCCCCGCCGCCGCCGCCGCGGCGAAATAACCCCCAAAGTCAGCCAGCCAGCCAGCCCTCCCTCCCTCCCAGCTAGCTGCCCTCCCACCCACCCACCCACCCGCTCGCTCACCCGCTCGAATACTGGATAAAAAACGAGAGGAGCTCCGGCACAGAGCTCCTCTCGTTCGGAAGGCCTCCTGAAGAATGGCGGCTTGCGCGCGCGCGCATGCACGCGCCACAAAGCACGCCGTTCTCCGGAGGCCCGGTCTACCCGCCGGGAAAGGGCCGGGTAGACCGGGCCTCCGATCGCTGGGTAGACCGGGCCTCCGGCGATCGGAGGCCCGGTCTACTCAGCGATCGGAGGCCCGGTCTACCCGGCCCTTTCCCGGCGGGTAGACCGGGCCTCCGGAGAACGGAGTGCTTTCCGGCGCGCGCATGCGATCGCGCGCAAGCCGCCATTCTTCAGGAGGCCTTCCGAACGAGAGGAGCTCTGTGCCGGAGCTCCTCTCGTTTTTTATCCAGTATTCGAGCGGGTGAGCGAGTGGGTGGGTGGGTGGGTGGGAGGGCAGCTAGCTGGGAGGGAGGGAGGGAGGGCTGGCTGGCTGGCTGACCTTGGGGGTTATTTCGCCGCGGCGGGGGCGGCGGGGGGGGGGCGGCTGGGTTCCAGCGCCCCTATACTGTTCAATACGGGCGCTGGCGGGGGCAAGGAGGCGGGAGGGCTAAGCAAGCCCTCCCCGCCCTAGAAACAAGGCCCCCCTTCGGTGCCGGTCCGGACTTCTCTGGACCGTGCACATCACTAGCTGCAGCCTTGCTCACGATCATTCTTTGCATCTCCCACCTTAATATTCTGAGATCACAAAATTTCTGATTGGGAGCACACCCAGCTCTCCAACCCAGGCTGGGTACTTCTTGTACCTCAACGGCAGTCATGTGGACGAGCCTTAGAAGCGATCCAATTATAGGGAAAATGCCTAACTTTGTTGGGTAGATTACTTTGGTTTGAGAAGCTATGGCATATTCTAGCACCATTTCTGTGAAGATAATACTGGCACAAGGACTGGCAGTAGCCACAACGTTGGGAAGTATGTGTTAGCAAGCAGTACATCTGAGATGGGGCACTTGTTAATCCATTGGTTAAGACATGAAAGGATCCCTGCAACATTACCTCATGTTACCCTGCAACATTACCTCATCAGTTACAACATCCTTGTATCTGCACAAGGATTTGTGTTGTAGTAGTTTAACCTATTAACTACTCAGGGAATTCTAGTGGGAACTGTGACAAGTTATGTGGATGGATATCCTGTCTAGAAAACTTGTGTAACTGCCTGGGAAGAAACCTATTTATAGGAAGCTTTAAAAGTGGAACTGGGTTGCAGCAGTCTAGAAAAATGTGTTGGGATGTCAGGTTGAACATAGCTTGTTAAAGTCCTCCCCAATATATCATCTAGTCAGACAGCAATGAGCAGAACATCAAGGGAGACAGAAGGAGCAGAGAAACCAATATATCTGCAAATTCGTTCAGATTGCAAACTGTGATTAGGAAAACACCCTGCAAGGATGTTGCAATTTGCATAGAAAATATCCAGTACATGTTGACACAGAATTTTCTGCTTACTGGTAGAGTTCTAGAGTTACTTCTGAAACTAATGATAAATCAGACAGAAACATTGGACATAATCCTGCCAAAATAAAGCATTTTCTTTCTTATTGGAATCAATGGGACTTAAGACTTAAGTACACGGTTATGTTTTTCCATTAAAAAATATAAGAAGAATGCTTAACTTTCACCCTTATTTAGGAGTAAATAATAATGAAAGATAAAGTCCCATTAAGAATTAATTTGCATCGTGATGAATTAAAGTAATTTTTTAAAGATATGGAAAACTAAGACACTATGAGCTATGAAGGGTTGAGAAAGAAGTCACATTATCATTTGGATTCTATGTTAAGCAACCTTATTTACACTCTTTAGATATTCTACTGGGCGTCACCTTGCTCAATTCCATAACTCACTTTGTGCTTGTATAAAATTCTGAAATTTTGCCCACTTCTGTGTGCCTGAGATAAAACATTATCATTTACCCAAAGACGAAAGAAGGATAAGTCAGACACAGCTACTCATCCAATTAGCTAGAGTTCCTTTTCCTTCCTTTCAGTCTGTTTTATCTTGTAATTTAACACCTTCATCATATTAATAAGTTTGATTTGAACTTTCAGGTTTGAAGTCCAGATCAAAATGTGACATTTCAGTATATCATAATGGGGTGTTTTGAGGAAGGGGGAAGTTACCATATTTCTAAAATGCACTGTAGCTTCAACAGTTCTTTTCAGCACACCTGATTTTGGGTAACTGGTAGTAGGCAAACGTTTATGCTAAGGTAATTCAGCCCATTGGCAATTTAAAACCAAAAACCAAACAACAGGTGCATCAATAGGCTTGACCTTACAAACAAACAGCTTTTTGATTTTTCATGATGTATGAGCTTTTTGAAGTATCTGCTGCTGACAGGCAGGTTGGAACAGAAGACATGTGTATGTCTGTGTAGTTTGCTTTTAAATTGTAATCACTGAGGTAGCAGATTTGAAAACAAGAAAAAGCAAAACCCTTCGAGTTCTGAAATCCCATGTAGGCCTGTGTCATCTCAGGAGGTGGGTGACATACCCTATTACATTTCAAAGATCTACACAAGAACATGGTTGTAACATCTCTATTAGAACCCCACAAGGGTCACTTCATGAGCCACACCTCCTCTATTGGGCAGCATCCTGACCAATAGGTGCATGAGTGGAAGATAATCTGCTCACACAAGGGGATGATTTTGGGTGAGCTCCCCTTCCCATTGCTGCCCTTTGGACCTCTAAAACATGACTCATAAGGTTCCCTCAACAGTGCATTTCAGAAAACGCAAATACGGGGACAAAATAGGGACGGTGGCTAAGATCCTGTGTGTTACATGGCTCCCTAACACTGCACCCCAGGCTACTGTGGATGTCTGTATTAGCTCCAATACTGTTCAGAAGCAGTATTTCCACAGGTTTCCCCATTGTTATGAATGGGGAAACCTGCGGAAACTGCTGCTTCTGAAAAGCATTGAGGTTTCTTTGGAAGTCCACAGCAGTCTTGGGTTGTCCAGAGCCATAATGCTGTGATCATGTTAGCCATCTATTTTATCAGGAACACAGAAGAAGAAGAAAGAGGCACGGCTTCTGGGAGTTAGTGACTGTTGTAGGGTGTGAGGTGTGGTGGTAGCAGGAGAGAGAAATTTGACTGACATGGCTTGAGACAAAGGATGTCACTGCTTGCTGTTGGTTAACATGGCATATGTTTAAACTATCACATAACATAAAAACACCTACCAATTCATACAGAGCCTGCATGATATGGCAAATAAGATTGTTTTCAGTAGGACTTCCTCCAAAACTGGTACAGTGATTATGATTACAGCTATTTCAGTAAACAAATTAAAGATAAAGGCAAACTGTATGGTTATCTCAGGATAACTGTCTTCGGTCATAATTTAAGAGGGGAAGAGAGAATCCTTAGAGATAGGAAACATTTATTTTGGAATAATTCTTTGTGAAGACTGGGGGAGGTGGGGTAAGAGCTATTTCAACATGCAGCAGTTCTAATTTCAGTTTTCCCAACCCTCTCTCCCTGTGGAAAATATAATTTATTGTTGAATACTGCCTTTAAGTAGGCCAGTGAAATGAAAATAAACTTAGATTAGAATAGCAACATTTTGCTAATCAGTTCATAGCAAGGAAGCTATTTGATATTTATAACCTGGTACAAGTTGCTTGACCAGAATGTCTGAAGTCCTTTCTAATAGACGCTTGTAAATAACAGGAATTAACAGCGGGTTAGAGGGCATTTTATCTATTTGTCACATGGAAAGAGTGGGTTACATACTACTAATGAAAGATGAACATCCCATTTATTTATATATATATATATATATATATATATATATATATATATATATATATGGTATGGTGTGTTGCTTTGAGTGTTCAGCTAGAATCCAGGGAGAATCAGGTTTAAATCACCAACTAGCCATGAAGATCACTGAAGGTGGGTTCACAGGTAACAGTGGCACCTGAGATCTGTGCAAGCACTACAGCCCAGGGCATACATACTCCTCCCCAATCCCCACATAAGCCTCTAGTTCCTGTTCTGGTTCCGGTGTCCTGATATTGGTCATGACATCCAAACCCAGCAATCTTGGCCTATCCTCCCCTACGTCTCTCAGGGAATCCAACATCTGTAACCGAGATTTGAAAAAACTTACAATTTTTTGGTTCCTTGATGGAAGTAGGGCAGAATATGTTGAGATTGTGGCTTCAGAAGTCACACCAATATCACCATATCTAGTGGTGTAGAGAGTTTGCTGGCAGCCACAGGACAAGCTCAACTGATGGCCCCCTGCCCCCATGCTTATGTGACCACAGCCAATGTATATGACATTATATACATGATGGGGCATGGCCACCAGCACAATTAATCCATCCATGTTGGAGTTCCACAAGACTCACTGGAATCAATGCCTCTTATATCATGTGCATATGGCCTCGAGGTAGAGTAAGCTGGCTGGATCTACACATGAGAGGCACTCACAGACCTCCTATTGAATGAAATGGCTGTGCACATTTCAATGGTGAAGAAGCAGCCGGGTTGTTCTGGCAGGTGAGGATAATTGTGCACAGTAGAACCTATGTTGAAAAGTACAGATGTCGAACTTGTCCTGTGTCTGCTTCCTTGTTTGCTGTGTTTTAGTCACAAAAGTCAGTTTGATCACAGATTGCCTGAGTCAAGAGTTTTGAGTTTTTGAAATGTTTCCTGCTTTAATAAGGCAAACTGGTGACCAGAAGATGACAATTGTTCCTGCAATGTATCTGGTCCTTTTGAGACTGCACAGAGATGCTTGGAGACTGAATTGCTCACTTACTCTCAAGGCTAGGGAGCTTTTCTGACTAGTTGCATCTCTTGGGCCGGCTCAGGAACTGCACAATTTACTAGAAGCTTTAAAACCCATGAGGACTTTTGCACAGCAATCTCTGAATAGTGTTTGATGTTCACAAGGTTGATGAAAAATAATGAAATTCTTAAGGGACTTGTCAAAAACACATTGAAACACTGAGTTTTAAAAAACAATAGCTATACCAAAAACTAAGTCATTTTGGATCTAGTCTAGAGGATAACCAAAAGGATGCCAAGGCCTGGAAAACAGAAGGATGATAATATGCTCTGTAAGTGGAGCTATTTCTTTCCAAGTTAGGAGTTTCAGATACAGTAAAGAGGGTGCTTTGTCCTGGGATGCACTACCCCTTTTCCCACCAGGATGTCATGCCCATCACAAGATGGACTGAAATCAGACTGGAAAAAGGTAGCCAGAAGCACTAATTTCTTGAACACCGCCCAGAACCTTTGGATAGGGTAGTATAGAAATGTAATTAATTAATCAATCAATCAATCAATCAATCAGATAATTAATTAATTAATTAATTAATAATTATCCTTCCTTGCTTCTGAGTCTTTTCTCTACCACTCTCTCACTGAGGTCATTCACACAATCAAAAACTGCGTTCTATGTGGGTTTGGGAGCTATGTGTACTCCCAATTTTTGGTTGTATGGAAGCAAGCTAAGAAGAAAACCTGGGTAGAAGTGGTTGTGCAGAAGCAAGGTAGGAGGAAAATCTACCCACGTTGTCCTCCTACCTAGCATTCACAAAACCGAAAATTGGGAGCACACACATGTCCCAAACCAGGAAACAGCGTGGTGTAGTGGTTAGAGTGCTGAACTAGAACTAGAAATTTAGGAATGGCAAATGGAGGTACTTTTTCACACAACACCAGCATGGTGTAGTAGTTAGAGTGCTGGACTAGGACCGGGGAGACCCGAGTTCAAATCCCCATTCATCATTATACTTGCTGGAAGACTCTGGGCCAGTCACTTCTCTCTCAGTCTAACCTACTTCACAGGGTTGTTGTGAGAAGAAACTGAAGTATGTAGTGCACCTCTCTGGGCTCCTTGCAGGAAGAGCGGGATATAAAATGTAAATAAAAACAACAACAACCACAACAATAATGGCACCAAACCCAGTGCCAAAGCCCAGCTTTTAGCCCAGGTTAAGGGCACAAACATGGGGTCGCACGTCAGAGTGGTCAGGATCGTATGTCAGATAGGGCTGCTTGCAGCTCGTGCTTACATACAGATGGGGGTCTAGGGCCACCCCCTGGAGCAATCCCCCAGTGCACCATGTTCAGCACACAGTGCACTGTGGCCTACCCAGTAGGGATGTGCAAACAGGTTTGATGTCGAATGGGTTTGATGTCGAACAGGTTCAGTTCAACAGTTTGGGGTCAAACCAAACAACCCCCTGTTTGGTCCAACCCCAGACCATACAGCCCCTCCTCTGACCATTTGCGGGTTTTGTGAGTCAATTTAAAAACATTAAACTTTTTTTAAGTACTTACCCCTCGAGGGGTATTTCCGAGGCCACAGGGGATCCATGGAGGCTCCCCCTCCCCCACCGTCCTTCCTCATGGCAAAGAACACCTGATCCAAGCATTCTTTGGCCTTTTCCGGTGCTTTCGCCCATCACGATGGCCATTCTGGAGGCCGCCGCACATGCACAATGGGACCCTGTCCTGATCCAGGTTGAACCAGGCTATTTTTGCCACGAGGAACTCCGGCAGGGGATGGGGGAGCCTCCCCAGACACACCGCCCCCCCCACGGCCTTGGAGAAGCCCCCTGAAGGGAGTAAGTACTAGAAAAACAGTATTTTTAATTGACTCGTGAACCCCCCTCATACCAAACCCAACCCAGGAGTCGTTCAATGGGAGACAAAACCAAACTGGCCTGGTCCTGTTTGGAACCTGTTCAGACTCAAAGAGAACCAGGCCAGTCGGTTTTGTGCACATCCCTACTACACAGAGGCCAGGACAATGTGTCCCAGTCACAGAATGGCTAACTGGGCAAAGAGGCACCTTTTAGCATGGTGATTCTCTTTATTTAGCAGGGGGAGAGTAACTGGCCCTATCCACCCCCAGCACAGTACCTCCAGTGACTGTTGCTGGTGTCTATCTTGTGTTTCTTTTAGATTGTGAGCCCTTTGGGGACAGAGATCGATCTTATTCATTTACTATTTCCCGGTGTAAACCGCCCTGAGCCATTTTTGGAAGGGCGGTATAGAAATCAAATTAATAATAATGACAACAACACACACACTGAGGCTAATAACATCGCACACACTGAAGTTAAAAGAAAAATTGTAAGTGAATACATCAGGAGAGTTAGAAAAATCCTAAAGTCCAAACTCAATGGTGGGACCATAAAACTGAAAAAGTTGAAGAAAATGAAGATGTAAAAATATTATGAGAATTCCGACGACAAACAGACAAACATCTGCCACACAATACACCAGATATAACTGTAGTCAAGAAGAAAGAAAAACAAGTTGAAATAATTGACATAGCAATACCAGGAGATAGCAGAATAGAAGAAAAAGAAATAGAAAAAAATAACAAAATACAAAGATCTACCAATTGAAATTGAAAGGCTGTGGCAGAAAAAGACCTAAATAATCCCAGTGGTAATTGGGTGCAGTTCCAAAAGACCTTGAAGAGCACCTCAACACCATAGGGGCCACAGAAATCACCATCAGCCAATTACAAAAACAAAAAGCAGCTTTACTGGGAACAGCCTATATTCTGCGACGATATCTATGACAATAAAATTCTGGCATCCCAGGTCCTTGGGAAGGACTTGATGTCTGGATAAAACCAACCAGTCAATAACACCTGTCTGACTGTGTAAACAAGAAATAATAATAATAATTAATATAATGTGAACTCCAAACATTAAGGTAGGAGGCAGGGAGCATGATCATGTGTGAGGCAGCAGCTGAGTAGGACAGCTTTTCTTCCTAACATGCTACAATGCTGGGGATGGAATCTGGAGAGGGTGTGCTTGTCCTGCCCAGCTGCAGCCTTGCTCACGATCATTCTTTGCATCTCCCACCTTAATATTCTGAGATCACAAAATTTCTGATTGGGAGCACACCCAGCTCTCCAACCCAGGCTGGGTACTTCTTGTACCTCAACAGCAGTCATGTGAACGAGCCTTAGAAGCGATCCAATTATAGGGAAAATGCCTAAATTTGTTGGGTAGATTACTTTGGTTTGAGAAGCTATGGCATATTCTAGCACCAATTCTGTGAAGATAATACTGGCACAAGGATTGGCAGTAGCCACAATGTTGGGAAGTATGTGTTAGCAAGCAGTACATCTGAGATGGGGCACTTGTTAATCCATTGGTTAAGACATGAAAGGATCCCTGCAACATTACCTCATGTTACCCTGCAACATTACCTCATCAGTTACAACATCCTTATATCTGCACAAGGATTTGTGTTGCAGTAGTTTAACCTATGGCCCTGAGCCATTTTTGGAAGGGTGGTATAGAAATTGAATGAATAAATGAATACAAAGAGTAAAAACAGTTAAAATTTTACAACAATAAAATTTTATACAAAACACAAAACTATGCTGTGGCCACACCTGGAGTACTGCGTACAATTCTGGTCACCATTTTTTAGAAGGGCGGTATAGATACTGAATAAATAAATAAATAAATAAATAAATAAATAAATAAATAGTGAATGAGCAGGTGTACTTGGCCTCTCTTCTACTGATATCACAAATGAAGAGAGCAAACATATGTTTGTGCAATTGGTAGCACATGTGGTGCACCCAGTATCAATATGCTAGGTGCATACTGAAAAGTAGGAGCCACTTCTGCTCTTCCACCATGCAAAAACTCTCACTGAACCAGTAAATATCTGAACCGGGTCTCAGAAACAAGGCCATAATCTATGACTTCTTCTGGACAATCCTGAATGAAACATCTCAGGGGGTGCAGTCTATGTTTTACTAAAAGCTGGCGGGGAGAGAGAGTAGTGAAGCTGTATTATGTGAAAATGTGAAACATAATTCACATTGCAATTTTATTGTAAGCTTTTCAACTTTAAAATGTTTTACCTGGGGAGCAGCTTGTTTAGGCATTTGTAGCTGAGGAATGTGAAGGGTAGGTTGCAAAGAGTAAATGGCTTTTAATCGCTTGACCTGATGTCTTTTGCAGTTGCTATAGTGATGGCCCATCTGCTTATAATATTTGAAAAGTAGTGATTCACTGTTCTTAAGAGAAAGAATAGCACTAACACACAAATAGAACATTAATTTGCTTCCTCCTCAACCCTCACTCCCTGTTTTATAACTTGGAAGGATCTGGTATAATTTTAAGACGAAAAACATGTTTTTCCTAATTAGAATGACACAAAATACCCATTCTCCCCCCTTCAGACGTCTTGCATGCTTCTGTTTTGTCCGATGTTTTTCCTAACAAGCAATATTAGAAAAGAAAAACAGGAGGTTTTGTTGTATAAGGTGTTATTTGCAATGCACTAATAACAAGGATGGATGTGATGATAGCTCTAATTGATACACACATGTCACACTGAGGAGGGGAAGCACGTTTCTCATCATGGGAGGGAAACCAATGCATGTAACCTTGTTTCCTCTTCCACACATTGAGCATGGAAAAGACAATTGTTTTAACCAACTCTAATACCCCCCGCCCCACACTTATATCACCCATCTCTTTGAACACAGAGATATCTTTACCTATAATGAAATGCATACAAGAGAATTTGGTTTTCTAGATAGTTTGTGACCAGGTTGAGTAAGTGTTCTTTATGAAGTGATCTGATTAGTTGAATAAGCTATTAACTTAAGAGACTTAAGTTTTGGGTGGTATACAATTATGTTAAATAAATGAATAAAAATAAATGACCAAGCCAAATATCCATGGCCAGCATACATGGGCATTGGCCAGGGACCCTGCCAACCAGAGGGAGTCCACAAAATTGCCACAGTAGTGAAAAGAGGCGGCAACAGCAGTCATTACCTCACTTTTTTTTAACCTGCCTCCATTCTCCCTTTGGGTTTTTGTTTTCATTGAGAACATAAGAACAGCCCTGCTCAATCAGGCCCAAGGCCCATCTAGTCCAGCATCCTGTATCACACAGTGGCCCACCAGATGCCACTGGAAGCCTACAGGCAGGAGTTGAGGGCATGCCCTCTCTCTTGCTGTCATTCCCCTGCAACTGGTACTCAGAGGCAACCTGCCTTTGAGGCTGGAGGTGGCCTATAGCCCTCCAACAAGTAGCCATTGATAGACCTCTTTTCCATGAAGTTATCCAAGCCCCTCTTAAAGCCATCCAGGTTGTTGGCTGTCACTACATCTTGTGGCAGAGAATTTTACAAGTTGATCTTTTTTATTTTTTTATTTACATTTTATATTCTGCTCTTCCTCCAAGGAGCCCAGAGGCTACAAACTACAAACTTGAGTTTCTCCTCACAACAACCCTGTGAAGTAGGTTAGGCTGAGAGAGAAGTGACTGGCCCAGAGTCACCCAGCAAGTATCATGGCTGAATGGGGATTTGAACTCAGGTCTCTCCAGTCCTAGTCCAGCACTCTAACTACTACACCACGCTGGTGTAGTGTGAAAAAGTACCTCCCTTTGCCAGTCCTAAATTTCCTGGCAATCAATTTCATGGGATGTCCCCTGGTTCTAGTGTTATGTGAGAGGGAGAAGAATTTGTGTTTTGTATAAGGGCATTATAATATTAGCAGTTTTATTTTCAATCCCCTTCCTAATGATCCCTAGCATGGAATTGGCCTTTTCCACAGCTGCCATACATTCAGTCGACACTTTCAATGAGCTGTCCACCACGACCCCAAGATCCCTCTCCTGGTCAGTCACCAACAGCTCAGATCCCATCAGCATATACTTGAAGTTGGGTTTTTTCGTCCCAATGTGCATCACTTTACACTTGCCAACATTGAACCGCATTTGCCATTTTGTTGCCCACTCCCCCAGTTTGGAGAGATACTTTTGGAGCTCCTCACAGTCCGTTTTGGATTTCACTACCCAAAAGAGTCTGGTATCATCTGCAAATCTGGCCACCTTGCTGCTTACCCCTACTTCTAAATCATTTAGGAATAAATTAAAAAGCACCTGCCCCAGTACATATCCCTGGGGGACCCCACTTCTTCAGAAGTAGCCCTTCAGGGGTTCAGAGGGAGTGCTTCCATGAGGTGAGGTGAGGCAGTCACCTCAAGGAGCAGATTATGGGAAGAAAGTGCCCCCCAGCACCTCACCTGCCTCTCTCTGCAAGCTGCCGCCCACCTCTATGAGTCACAACCACTGTCTTCCTCAGTATCTCCCTCCTCCTCCTCCTCCTCCTTTGTAGTGGCAACACCTGCTGCCACCTGACTCAATGTGCCACATCAGGCAAGAAAGGAGGAGGTGGTGAAGGAGATGGCGGTGGTTGTTTGCGCACATGCATGTGCCAAGTGGAGCCGCTATCACTGTCACTGCGAAGAAAAAAGGGAGCTGCATCTGAGGGGTCAAGCACTGGGAGATTTCAAGCTCTCTTCACTTCCTACAGGGGTGCCTATTTGGTCTGGCAACAAAACGGAAGAGTAACAGCAGCAACTGCTGCTACCAGCCACCACCTCAGCAACCACCAGCTGAAAGGCTGCTCGACTGTTTTGCTGCCTTCTCCTTCTGGACTTGATTTTCACAGAAGAGTCTGCAGACCCCTGAGGCAGAGGATCTTTTCATAAAAACAAAAGCCAAAGAACAGAAGATAGCAAAAGACCCTCCTCTTCCTCCTCCCCCTGCTTACGAGAACAATAAAAGCCCTCAGTCATATTCTTATTTCTTGCTGTCCATTACCCTTTTGTTTTCAAAGATGAGCAAACTGTTCCCAGATGCTACAAAGTAACAGCATTTATGAAGGAATAAATCAATAATACATAAATGTTTATGAACGGGGGTTATGGTCCTGTCCCTCCAGTCAGAAAGCGGAGTATGGTGGGGTTTCATATGATTACAGAAAACTCTAACCCTCTGTCATGCTGCAGCTCTTACAGGTAGGCAATAATTCATCAGGCTGTGCATGACATTCAGAGGCCCAGGTAAGCATGCTAGTGGTCAATATGATGCACACAGTATCATCGGCATTCCTGACCCACTGTGGCTGCTGTGAATGCAGAAGCCAGCCCCAGTGATGTTGCGCAAGAGCACTCTTGCACAACTACCTAACCCAGCACTCCTGCACAATCGAAGTGCTTTGTGCCCCAGGGTTTCTACAGACTTGGAAGGCAGCCTTCAAGCTATTAAGATTGGGTGACTGTGCTAGCAGTGCTTCTGAAGTTTTCCCCATTTGGGGCAATGGGGAGATGCATGATGCTGTGTACCATGTCAGCTATTGTTTCCAATGGAAGTAGCATGGCATAAATGGGAACACAGTGAGGTGCTTCACACAAGCTAACCAACCCGTTAGGGTTAGTGCAGGGAGGACGGGCTTAGCCCGCTCTCCCTACACACAGGCAGGGAGCCATCCCTGGGCGGCTAGATCAGCGATTGCTGGCTCCATCATGGAGCCGGCAGAGGCGGCAGGGATCAGGGGCCAGCTGGCCCCTGGAAGTTCCAGGATGCCCCGCTCAAGCAGGAGAGACCCCCAGGGCCAGGAGGCTTGTTTTAGCTTCCCGGCAGGGTTCTCCTCATGTATTGCCACAGCACAGAGCTGTGCCGTGGCAGCACACGACCAACTAAACGGGGTTAGCGGAGCGCTCACATCGCTATACTTGTTTAAGGGGAGGGGTGATTTTGGTAGTTTGCTGCCGGGAGCCACGCAGTTCCTGTTGTAGCAGACGACCAGGAGGAATTGGGCTCCCCTGGTCGTGGGAATAGCTTCATTGTTTTAGTTAGCTGTGCAAGAGTCTTCTTGGCCAGCATCTCTGGGACAGGCTTTTATGTGGGCAGTTGCCCCAGCAGGCCAGAAACATTATTGTTACACTGCAGGTTATGACAGTCTGGCAGTCAGTAATCTTGACTATAGAACTCTGGAATGTATATTGCACTAGTAAATAGAGCCTTCTTACTCAGACCCAGAATGTTGGGGGCAATATGCTAAATCATTGTACCCAGAATGTTGGGGGCAATATGCTAAATCATTGTAAACCGCTTAGAGAGCTCCGGCTATAAAGCGGTATATAAATGTAAGTGCTACTGCTACTGCTATTGCTATTACTCCTCACTGAGAAGCATGGAGATAATCCATGTTATGATCAAGCAGGATACTGTATATACTGATGTGCTTTTTCATGGTAAATATAAGATGCTACAGTTCTCATTATCTTATTCCAATGGAGGAGGCAGATTTGTGTACACTTTTCTTTACAGACACGGATCATCATCTGATCACTCCACTAAAATGAAGAGGCAGCCTATGCACACAAGAGATTTGTTTACAAATCTGATCACACATGGGCCATTGGATCAGGTCAAGTCTGTCTTACCAAAATGTTGCCCTTGCTATCTTAGCTGAGATTACACAGGTTATGACTTTGCAAGAGAAACTATTATTCATACAGCAAATAGAAATTAATAGAACCCAACTCTTAGCGATTTTAAATAAGGGCCCTTTGCTTTCATTGGGATAATATTTTGCCTTGCTACCACATCTATCTATCTATCTATCTATCTATCTATCTATCTATCTATCTATCTATCTATCTATCTATCTATCTATCTATCTAATATTTTTATACTACCTGATGTGTACATCTCTAGGCAGTGTGCAAAATTTAAAACACAATACAGTACCTCCAGTGACTGTTGCTGGTGTCTATCTCATGTTTCTTTTTAGATTGTGAGTCCTTTGGGGACAGGGATCCATCTTATTTATTTGTTATTTCTCTGTGTAAACCACTCTGAGCCATTTTTGGAAGGGCAGTCTAGTGATTGAATAAATAGATAGATAGATAGATAGATAGATAGATAGAGTAAAAACAGTTAAAATTTTACAATCTATATACTTATGTCTCTTAGCCAGCATGTGTGTCCTTAGGAATTGGGCAGCGGAACTCTTGTGTTGTGAGAGTTCCGGCCAGGCTTGGGTGAGCCGCAAGAGTTCAGGGGAAACAAAAAATGGCGGAGGCAGGCCTGCGCAAAACGGCCAGAGAAGGTGGCAGTGGGACAGTCTGGCCTGGCCAGGCTGTCCTGGGTGAGGAGGAGGAGGCAACCAGCCGGCCACTGGGAGGTGAAGGCGGCAGGACGGCCTGGCCTGGCCATCCTGGTAAAGGAGGAGGAGGCAGCCTTGGCTGGCCACTGGGAGGCGAAGGAGGCAGGGCGTCCCGAGCAAGGAGGCAGCGGCGGGCGTAAGGAGGCAGCAGCCTCGGCTGGCCGATCGGCTGCTGGATGAGGAGGTGGCAGCCGCTGCCGCCCGGTCTGGCCAACTAAGGGGCAGCCTGTCACTGTGTCGAGAGTGGGGTGGGGGGGGAGGGGGAAATAGAGGGGGAGGGGCAGGAGGGAGGGGGAAAGAGAGAGTGGGACAGGATGGGGGGGAACAGCCGGCCCCAAAGAGTGCACAGATGTTCTGTGCGGGTCGGCTAGTATATAGTAAAACAGTAATAAAAACAAAATTAAACAGTTTAAAATAAATTTCAGTTAAACACCTGCAAAAACAGGTGCATCTTGAGGGTTTTCCTAAAAGCAAACAGAGGAAGAGATGCTCTTTTTGTTGACAGGGAACATATTCCAAAGCCCCGGGCCAACCACAGAGATGGCTTGGTCCCAAATTGCCACCAAACGGGACAGGGGCAATTGTAACAAGACCTCTCCAGAAGATTGCAATAAATGACAGGATTCAATGCAGAGAAGGCGCTCTCTTAAGTACCCTGGATTCAAGCTGTTAAGGTCTTTGTAGGTATTAAGTGGCACTTTGTATTTCACCCAGAAACATGTTGATAGCCAGTGCAGTTCTTTTAAAATGGGTGTTATATGGTCCCTTTGGGTTGTCCCCGAGGTTATATGAGGTTGTCCCAGAGGTTGTGCAAGAAGTTATATGGTCCCTTCGGGTGGTCTGGCTGCCTCATTCTGTGCCAATTGTAGTTTCCAGACTATGTACAAAGGCAGCCCCATGTAGAGTGCATTGCAGTAGTCAAGCCTGGAAGTTACCAACATATGCACTATTGTGTTAAGGTCATTTGCCTCCAGAATGGATGCAGCCGACATATCAGCTGAAGCTGATAAAAAGCACTCCTGGACACTGCCTCAACCTGAGAAATCAGAGAGAGTTTGGGATCCAGGAGTATTCCCAAACTATGTACCTGATTTTTCAGGGGAGTGTAACTCCATCCCGAACAGGGAGATCTAAACCATCTCAATTACAGTTTTCAGGTAATTTGCTGCAAGCACTTTATTAAACTGGGGTGAAGATCATTATCCCCATTTTTCTATCATTAATCCCAAAGAGTGCATCATCTGTCACTAACTGTGTGGTATAAAACTGCTCATTTTGTTTCCTTTCACTCACTCTGGAAGCAAAGCACAGAACAATCCCTTAGGCATGTTCATCAAAAACTGTGATCTGCCTGATTAAAATGCAGAGATACCAGCATTTGTCTTTTATCTGGAGTCCATCATATCTATATTGTTTGAATCTCATTAACACCATGATTCAAGCCTTCCTTTAGTATTGTTTTCCACTTTTCAGGCAACTAATTAAAATAGCCACATCTTGTAGTTTGGCATGTAGATTTCTTATGTAAATCCCTGTGATAACATTTGAAAACCTGTCCCTGTGTTTCTACTGTTGTCTTCATTTTGAGGTATCATTTGGGCATAGTGTGCAATTATGGTGTCACTGAAAATGGCAATGCCTTTCTGTGAGGTGCATCAGATCTTATATTTTTCTGAAATATACCTATGGATGCTATTTGATCTCCTCTTCTTTCTTTTCTTTTCTTTTCTTTTGTGTGATCTCACTGTTTGGAATAGGTTTCTTTGCACTTGATTTTTGTTGTTCTTGTTCTCTGCATTTCTCTGATTAATTCTTGCCTATGCTTTACCACCCTTTGATTTCTATTCCTAATTGAGTTTGAGGGACTTAAGCCTTCAGGATGCTTGCTCTATTTATTTGGAAACCACCACCACCCTCATTTCTCCCATTAGTTTTCTGTGGGGGCCTGTCATTCACAAACAAGTGTTCACTTTTGTGAGTGTTTTAGTCATATGAATATCAATAAATATGTTCCAGCTCTGAGAGCTCTTAATAATTGATAAGATATTAATTAAGTAAATATTTACAGCTTGGATTCCCCCTAATTACTCCCTCTGCAGACAATTCTTCTTGTTTCTAAGGAAGTAGAAGAGCACCACTTTCAAATTACGATGATGACCGTTTCCTATGTGCATGATCCTCTGATGTTGCCCCATTTGTCAAAGGTCCCAGAATAAGATGTATTTCCATGAAGATTTCCTTTTCAGCTCAGTTCTAGAGATGTTCTTATAGCAGATTTAAACAACCACTTTGCCACAGCAGAATGGCTCTTTCTTTACAATCTCTCAGAAATGGTCAATTTTCAATATAAACAGTGTAGAACACTGGGCAAAGATGAGACAGATGTATGATTATGCAATTAAGTTTTCAGGAAATTGTAGCATAATTCTTCATAATAAATTGTTTTAATTGAATACAAAGTAACGTTTCAACAGAATTATAGAATAACTAGTATTTTTAAGCCCGTTATGATAACGGGCGCTAGCTTTCTATCCCGTCTTTTCTGTCTCTCTCTCTCTCTTTCTGTCTCTTCCCCCCCCCCTTGTCCCCTCTCTCTTTTTGTTTTTTGTTTTGTTGTTGTTCTCTGTTTTTGTTCTTCCTTATTTTGCTTTTACTTTTTTGGGGGGTGTGTGTGTGGATGAATAACGGCCAAAATGGCCCATGAGAAGGTGGCCGCCCCCGCCTATCGCCCTCCCGCGCACCCAGCTGCCGGAGCCCACCTTACCCGCTCCAGCCCGAAGGAGAAGAGAGGAACTCGGAAACAGAGCTATTCTCTGTGTTAAGCTGCTGCCTATACTGTCGCAATGGACGCAATAGGCGTCCTTTGCGTCCATAGCGGCAGTTTGAGCAGTGACTTAGCACAGAGAGGAGCTCTGCTCGTGAGCTCCTCTCTTTTCCCTCGGGCTGGAGCGGGTAAGGTGGTCTTCAACAGCTGGGAGGGTGATAGGCGGGGGCGGCGACCTTCTCATGGGCCATTTTGGCCCTTAATCTTTTTTGGGGGGGAGCGGGGAAGGTGATTTTGGGCAGCTGGGAGGGCGGGTGAGCAGGCGGCGGCGGCGGCTGTGAGCGGGCGGGGGCCTCGTTGGCGGCTTCGCCGCCACCTCGCCCAGCTTCCCTGTCCCCCGTCTCGGTCTTCCCCCGCCGCCATTGCCCTCGCCTTTTTCAGGGCGGCCGCTTCTGGTTGCCTTGGCCTCCTCTCGCCGTGCCGCAGCTCATGGCTGAGGCGGCGGCTCCGCTGCCGCCTCGGCCACTTTCCCCCGCCGCCACACACCGGCTAATGGCCGCCCGTGGCTGTGGGACACTGGTGTCTGCAGTCCTGTGTCCCTTGGGCTCTTCTGGGCCTGCGCTTCGCGCAGGCCCAGAACAGCCCAGGGAGGCAGGGACGCAGATCCCCAACGTTCCAAAGCCACGGCCACTCACTTAGCCTTTTATTATATAGGATAGGTCCTGATCCAGAAAAAATGTCATATTTAAATCCTATTGAAATCAATGGAATATGTAACTTAAGTTCCATTATTTACATGCCATTAGTGCAACCAACTTTCTCTGGATTAAAGCCATAGGGAAGCATCCATACAAATGCTGCCTCATGATAAAATTTTTTATTTGTTTGTTTGTTTGTTTGTTTCTCAGATTTGTACGCCGCCCCAAACTTTCAGCTCTAGGCGGTTAACAATAGCATAAAACAAGTTAAAAACATAGACAAAAAACTTAAAACAATTTAAAAATTTAAAAATAAACCAGAGATTAAAACCTAAAAAATTAGGAAGCTGAGAAAGCTAGGGCAAAAAGATGGGGTTTCAGGAGTTTTTTGAAAATTGCCAGAGATGGGTAGGATCGTATCTCAGCAGCTTTCTGGGACATACTTCAGGATCAGCAGAGGGAAGGGAGAAATTACCAAACATTAGACTATGAGTATAGGATTAGTTAATGTGAGCGTAGCATCTGGTGCTACCCATTGATTTCAATTTCACACTAGGATGCACAGTAATTCCACTGAGTTTCCACAAATCAGCCTTTGCAATCCAGACTATAGTGAGTCAGACAGATGATAAAAGGGCTTATCATTCAGGTAGCTCAAGCTGACTTCAGCAAAACCTAGGGTTTGGACGTCAGAGCCTGATTCTAAGCTTTATATTGAAGTGGTTAGATTGTGGTTTGTTCATCTGAATTCTGTATCTTAACCTTTGTGTGCTTGTTTGTGTGAATACACATATGTATGTACAACATGTTTATCATCTTTCATTCCTAGACCCCAACACATTTGAAAATTAAATGTATATAAATAACATTTTTTTAAAAAAAACACCACACTAGCAATTAGCAGTTAGTCGCTGTCCTTCTTGTTGGTAATGTCCTAAGGCGGGCAGATTAAATAAGTTCTTCTCTAAGGCTGCTGGTCATTTTTGTCACTTTCCCTGTACCTTTCTCTTCTCACTTCTGCAGTGAGCACTGAAAAGTAGCTCCTTATTTCAGAGGTGGAGATAATAGTTGGATGTTCTAGTTACCTTCTCAGTCATGGCAAAATCCTCCTCATAGTTCACAATTTGATTTGGAATAAGATGGGGCTTTGGGAGCCTTTTTGAAGATTCCTCCCCCGAAAAGCTATGAAAGACAGATCGAGGTCAATCTCACAACCTTGAAAGAGGGACTGAGGAGGGCTGGGGAGCTACTCAGGAGCTACAGCCTCCCCCTCCCCCCACCAAATGAGTGGCAGCCATCTCAAGATCCGCTAAGTGCTGCACTCAAACAAGCAGTGCCACAGCAGAGTCCTGAGGTGGGATCAGGAGGAGGAAGTCCTCCTGCATCCCAGTGTGCCCCACATGAGCAGTGGAGCAGCTGCTCTCAGCCGCTCTGCTCGGCACAGCCACTCCTTCCCCACAGCTCGCTGTCCATAATGGCAAAATTGCAAAATGGTT
Organism: Hemicordylus capensis; assembly: GCF_027244095.1. NCBI lineage: Eukaryota > Metazoa > Chordata > Lepidosauria > Squamata > Cordylidae > Hemicordylus > Hemicordylus capensis. The sequence goes on along the minus strand of NC_069658.1, from coordinate 115,534,427 downwards.
GGTTCATTCTACCTCAGTAAAAAAAAAAGCCAGGTAGAAACGGTGGGCTACCCAGGCCTTGAGCATCCAGGAGTAGAGGGCTCCCAGTGCTCCAGATGACATGAACTGCTTGGAGTAACCAAGGCAACTAATGTCATGGGAACGACCTCAAGTGCTCTCTTCATCACCTCAGTGGTGATGAAGAGAAGATCCTCTTTCATCACCAGTCATCCTATCTTCCAGGTTTCCTCCTTTCCCAAATATACCAAATCAGGGTGGGGGCGCAGAAAAAATGCCAAAACTGAAAGCTCTTCATGAATTCCCAGTTTTCTGCAATGAAAACTGACCTTCAATTATTGATGAGAATTCTGGGGAAATGGAGAGGTATTTTTCTCATTCTTTCTATAAATGAAGGAATGAAAAGAATTGAGACTTTTGGCATGCTTAGAAGTCTTAAGTGCAGAATGAGGAACAGCTTTGAAGTAAGCCTCAGCAGTTTAGCCCTAGAAACCATCCTCTCTAATAAAACGCTTGGTGTCCGTCCGTGGACGGACACCAAGCGTGTGTCCGTGCCTCCCTGCCCTGTTCTGGGCATGCGCGAAGCAGGGCAAGGGAGACACGATCGCTGGCACCCGGCAGCCATCTTGGGCGGCCAGAAGCGGCCGCCCCGAAGAAGCCGGAGAAGCGGCAGCGGGGGAGAGTGACCGAGGCGGCGGCCGCCGCCTCGGCCGAAAGAGATAGAGGCCGGGGGTGGAGCGGAGGCCATGTAACTTTTAAAAAAAATTGCTCCCGCGGCCGCCACCGCCGACCGCCCACCCTCCCTCCCAGCTGCCGAGTCCCCCTTACCCTGGCCGACTGCTGTCGGCCGTAGACAGCCCTCAATTTAAGAGGCAGAGAGGAGCTCGCAAGCAGAGCTCCTCTCTGTGCAAAGCCTCTTGCCGAACTGCCGCTTTGGACGCAAGGGACGCAAGCGCCCAAAGCGGCAGTTCGGCAAGAGGCTTTACACAGAGAGGAGCTCTGCTTGCGAGCTCCTCTCTGCCTCTTAAATTGAGGGCTGTCTACGGCCGACAGCAGTCGGCCAGGGTAAGGGGGACTCGGCAGCTGGGAGGAAGGGTGGGTGGTTGGCGGCGGCGGCCGCGGGAGCAATTTTTTTTTAAAAGTTACATGGCCTCCGCTCCGCCCCCGGTCCCGGCCTCCGTCTCCCCGGCCTGGCGGGGGCAAGTGCCTGGGCCGATTTGGCCCTTAAAGGTAGGGGGGGCGGATGGCGGAGGGAGGGGGAATGGCGGCGGGGGGCCAGGAGCCCCGTTACTAGCGCCCGTTATTCAACGGGCCAACATTCACTTGTCTATATAATTCTTCTGGGTGTGCCTAGGAATGTGTGTCCCAGCACCCAGCTGATTGGCTGGGCAGCGGATGCGCCTGATTGGCTGAGGCGCACCCAGGAGGATTGGTTGCCACAGCAGCGGTGGGCCCGGCCACGGAGGCCAGAGGTGGCGGCAGGCCCGGCCGCAGAGGCAAGGCCCAGGAGGAGGGAAAGAAAGTGGGGTGGGGCAGAAGTGGTGGTGGGGAGGAGAGGCAGCTGGTCCTGGAAGCAGAGACAGGGGCAGAAGGTCAGGGGAAGAGTTAACCACCGGCCCCAAAGAGCGCACAGATGCTGTATGTGGGGTCAGCTAGTGTTTCTTTATTCCTTCTGGGTTTGCACATGAGAAAATATTATTAGCCAAAGTCCAGTTTGGAGAGGCAGGGTTCAGGCTTAGCTTGCAATGGTTTGGGGGATTTCCAAATTCGAACACACACACACACACACGCCCATTTCCAAAATTCTTCTCTATCTCTAATCTTAGCCTATTAAATGCATGTATATAACATACATGTAATTGCTCTAGTGAAGGCATACAAGTACAGTTGGTATCAAAGATGCCCTCGCTTCAGTTCTTTTCTGTAGCTGATGGAAATTTATGAAGAACTTTTGAAGAGATGGGATCATTCCTCCCCAAGCCAACTTCCCCTTTGATTTTCATCTCCATTTATCTTGAGAAGAGCCTTCTCTGGCCTCACTTAAACCCCAGAAACCAATGTTCTTAAACTGAGCTGTATAAAAATCATGGCTGCTTCCAAAGTAACAAATAAACATCCCCCTCACATTTTAAAAAGGAGTATAGGAGCAGGGGTGTAACGATAGGGGGGGCAGGCAGGGCACGTGCCCTGGGCGCCACTTTGTTGGGCCACGTGGGGGGCGCCAAAAAGTGCCACAGCCCCCCATCCCCCCCAGATCACGCGGCGGTGGCGGGCGGCGGATCGTGCGGCGGTGGCGGGCAGCGGCGGATCGTGTGCCCCATGGCTTGTGGCACACAGTGGTGGCGTGGGAGTGACCGAGTGAGCGCGGCAGTGGTGGGCAGCGGCGGAAGTGAGCACGGCAGAAGCGGGCAGGGTGGCGGCGGATCGCCGAGTGCGCAGAGTGACGCCGAGGCCTGCCGTCTGGCCCGGCGTCGCTTCCCATAGAATGAACTGCGCAGGCGCGCCTTGCAGTTGGGAAGCGACACCGGGCCAGACGGCAGGCCTCGGCGTTGCTCTGCACACTCGGCGATCCTCCGCCGCCCGCCACCTCCACTCTCACTCCTGCCGCCGCCCGCCACTGCCGCGCTCACTCCCGCCGCCTCCCACCGCCGCCGCGCGATCCACCGCCGCCTGCCACTGCCACACTCACTCAGTCACTCGCCACTGTGTGCCACAAGCCATGGGGCACACGATCCGCCGCCGCCCGCCGCCGCCGCGTGATCCGCCGCCGCCCGCCACCGCTGCGGAGTCCGGCCAGGGTGCAAGTATGTGGGGGGGCGGGGGTGCAATTTCAGGGGCAGAACTTGCCCTGGGCGCCGTTTTCCCCCGTTACGCCTCTGTATAGGAGATCCCAATATATATACTTTTAAAAATGTCAGATTGGTCCAGTGCATATACAGGTTTTTCATAGTGCAAGGCTCCCAGGAACCTTTCCAGGATTTTTCAGTTAGACACATGTGACCAGAAAGGTTGGATTTGTCCAAGCATTCTGACTTTAAAAATATGTGCAGTTTCAGCATTTAAAAATTTTTTTAAAATCATAACTGGCATTACACAGGGCTCCTGCTGGACCTATTACCCAGCGGCGTAATTATAGTGGACGGGGGGGGGGCACGTGCCCAGGGTGCCACCCTGGCGGGTCATGTGGGGGGCACCAAAAAGTGACTTCCCCCCGCACCCCCCTGGATCGCCCGCCAAGTGTGGCGGCGTGCGTGTGGCGGCGTTGGCGATGGCCTGTAGCAGGCCGAGCGGCGGCGCAGCGGGTCGCCTGCGGCGTTGGCATGGCCTGTAGTGGGCCGAGCGGCGGCGCAGCGGGTCGCCCGAGGCGTTGGCATGGCCTGTAGTGGGCCGAGCGGCGGCACGGCGGATCGCCCGCCGAGGACTACTGCAGAGTGGCGCCGGTTCAGCAGGCAGGCTCGGCGCCGCTCTGCAGTAGTCCTCGGCGGGTGATCCACCATGCCGCCGCTCGGCCCGCTACAGGCCATCACCAACACCGCCGCATCGCCGCCAACGCCGGCGATCTGCCGCCTGGGGGGCGCCGCGCCGCCACCAGGTATGTGGGGGCCGGGGGGGCGCTATTTCAGGGCCAGCCAGCCCTGGGCGCCGTTTCCCCCCGATACGCCACTGCTATTACCACAAGGTGATGACAGACAACTAATTATGAGGTCATTTACATCAGAAGATTAACTCCTTATATCCCAGCCATTTACAATTTCATTCATTTCAACACAGTTTGCCTGGAAGCAGTGCTGAGTGGATTACAATCTCTAAGTCTACCTTTAACCTATTTTATGTGTTTTGATTTTAATTATAAAGCTCTGCAAAGTTCCATTTCTTTTTTCTACAGTACTGTTTTTCTTTCAAAGCACTGAGCACTGTGAAATGTAGGGATAATATACAAAAATGCAGTGCACAGATCTCATGAGTTAAGCCTATATCCATTAGCCCCTGTGCAAGTATTCTACTGTACACATAGCTGTTGGGCACACAGATAGTGTGGGACTTGCGGCCGCCATCACACTCTCTCTCCCCCTGCATGCATACATTGAACAACAGGGAGTGTTTGCCAGAGCTATGTAAATCTCATTTTGAATGCTTATCTGAAAATGATAAAACTCATGAGCTCCTTTTAGAAATTGTTTAGGCTTCTGAATTGCTTCTTTATGACATGATACCAGCTAATAATGCTCAGCAGTCCTATTCTGTAAAATGATAGTAATATTGGAACCTAGTCAAAATTATATTTGCCATGAAAGAACTTAGCAATAGCTTCCCTCCTGCAAAAAACCCCTTAAATGTAGGTCTTGAATATGACAGAAAAATAATGCAGAGTAGTGATAAATGAAGCAATTAAATATCTTATAGAGAAAGGAGGCAAAGATATGAAGGAAGAAATATCAGATCAAAAGCCTATAGCCAGGAGCAACAAATGTAAGATTTAGGAAGCCAACTGATCTCTTATGTGTTAAGAAAGAATTAGGAGGAATATGGCCTAGGACACAGTAAGGAAATGGCAGGAAAATTAGGGAATGGCAGGAGGAAGGAAAGGGAATTCCAAAATAATTAAAATACAAACATGAGAAGATCAGCCCAAAGCCCTATTCAAACCATATGTTGAGCACTCATTCAATGAGTGCACAGTGTGCACGGATCTGTACAAGGTACAGTTATTCATATGTTATGTCGTGCACCGGTAGAACAATACATCTGCTAACTGTATCATGTGTTTGAAGGGCCTGTATCCAGGTTCACTTATGCAGGTACAGTAATTTACCCAAAAACATTCTGGCCTGGTTCACGCAGTCATTCCATTCTAAAATCAAAGTCGGTAACTAACATTAGCATGATCCTGTGAACCCATGCTGAGGCAGGAATCTCAGATTCATCTCGGGACACAACATAGATATTCATGGTGTGGGTTCAAATGATCACACTGATTTTTGCTACATATATCCTTCATGAATTTGAATATAGTTTTTAAGCCATCGATACGTTTCATCTAACTGAATAATATGATTATGTTAATCACTTGAATGAACTGTAGCTCATTATGTGAACTGATATAACTGTGGATGATGGCTTGATGCCTAACAGACCTGCCTTTTGAAATCTAGGACCTATTCACAAGCCAGAGCCAAGATTTAGACACAACTAAAGGTTGGGAATATCCAGACAGATGGTTGACCTGTTTTAGTTTGAACAGCAGGGCTAGTGCTTTTCTTTGAACTCCACATTGCTTTGTTTGGCTTTGAAACTCTTCTGAGGTTTAAAAGTGGCTTGTGAGGTGGTTTGGAGGTCGACTGCTGGAACAATAAGTCAAAAGCCCTTCCCTGCATCTGGAACTAGCTAGTTACGTGTGTCTCTGGATTGTGACTTTTGACTGACCTTATCTTCACATTCTCCTTTAAAAAAAAAAAAAAACCAAGGGATTCTCAGCAACAAGCTGTCTCCAGGTAAAAGTAGCTCAGAGAAAAATCCTAAGAAAAGTAGGATACAACATGGGACTGAGGGATGCCTAATTTTGCCTAGATGTGCAGTATAAAAAGTCATAGCTGAGCAGCTCTGGCAAGTATGTGAGGATCTGGAAGCCCAGTGGTTTCCTGGTTCGCTTCTACAAGAATGGAGCACTCTGTACATGCAATAGGAAAACCCTGAGTTTATGCAGATGGAAGGCTCTGTACCCCAGACTTGGCCCATGTTATGACTATTAATTTCAGTGGCTGACATAATGTGCAGTGTTCCGGCGAGGGTGCAATCTGCGCTGGAGCTGCTGCAGACTCGTAAGGCAGCCCTGAAGCACTCGAGAATGAGAGGCTGTGCAAGTTGTGCCACTGCAGTGATTCCCTTTGCAGCAAATGGGACAGCTGCCGTAGCACTGCTTGTGCAAGTGCTCCTTATGAACAGTGTTTTTGGGATGCCTTATGAGTCTGCAGCAGCCCCAGTGTGGATCTCACCACCATCGGAACACTGTGCGTGAGCTGACTCAGGGGCATAGCTAGGGAATAGGAGAGGAGAGCTGGTCTTGTGGTAGCAAGCATGACTCGTCCCCATAGCTAAGCAAGGTCTGCCCTGGTTGCATCTGAATGGGAGACTTGATGTGTGAGCACTGCAAGATATTCCCCCTCAGGGGATGAAGCCACTCTGGGAAGAGCAGAAGGTTTCAAGTTCCCTCCCTGGCTTCTCCAAGCTAGGGCTGAGAGAGATTCCTGCCTGCAACCTTGGAGAAGCCGCTGCCAGTCTGTGAAGACAATACTGAGCTCGATAGACCAATGGTCTGACTCAGTATATGGCAGTTTCCTATGTTCCTATGAGGCCTGTGTTCACTCCTCTCACTGGTGGGCCCTCGGAGTGAGGGAGATAATGAAGAAATTAAGGAGGGGGCCCTCAGGAGGGGGGAGGCCTGGGTTCTTTGAACCCATCTGCTCAGTTATAGTTATGCCCCTGCTCTGACTAGTTTGTTGTAGCAAGAAGATGAGCCAAGTTAATCTGGAAGCAGATGTCAGCCCTCCCCCCAAGAAAATGAACTCAAGATGAAAATGAACTCAATATTTATTTATATATTTAACACATTTATATACCACCCCATATAAAATCTCAGGGCGGTTTACAACTTTAACAAACAGCAGCTAAAACCTAAAAATCTCATGCAAGGTATTTGATTATCTAACATATGTTAAGCTCTTAATGCCAATTTGAGCCACTGTTTAATCCTCATTCAGAACTTTCTATAAAGTGCACTTGTTTCCTGCTGCCGAAGATGTGGATAACCTTTCCCAAACATAAATGTGCTGGATGAGTTCACAGGAAGTAATCGTTCCACTCTATTCCACGCTGGTCAGACGTCACTCGGAATCCTGGCTGACATGCTGACAAATGAAGCAAGGATGCAGTGGGAGCCTTCGCAGAATTCCCCCAGCCCTCTTGTGCTTGCGTTGTTGTGCAGGAGCACTAATACTTACTTTTGAACACTGCTTGCATTCTGGAAGTGTTCTGTAAGAACAGAAACACATCACTGACCTTCAGTAGCATATTTCTGCTCTTACAGGGGACTTCCAGAACATAGGAATTTGGAGGCATTAGCACAGGGCAAGTGCAAGAAGACTGGAGGAGTTGCAAAAGGACTTCCACTGGATTTATTTTATTTTATTTTTTACATTTATATCCTGCTCTTTCTCCAAAGAGCGGTTTACATGATTATTTTTATCCTCACAACAACCCTGTGAGGTAGGTTAGGCTGAGAGATACATGACTGGCCCATGAGTTTCATGGTTGAATGCAGATTTGAATTTGGGTCTTCTGGGTCCTAGCCCAACACTCTAACCACTATGCTATGCTGGCTCCCCACTGACCCTACTGACAACACTCTTTGTTAGTCAAGATGCCAACCATTGTGTCCAATTCTGGGCACTGCCTTTTTAAAAAGACACTGACAAACCGAAACAAGTCTGGAGGACAAGAAAGATGGTGAGAGGGTCTGGAGAAAAAGTCCTATGAGGAACAGCTGAAGGAGCTGGGTATGTTTAGACTGGAGAAGACTAAGATGGGATATGATATCAGCCCTCAAATATATGAAGTGCTGTGATGCAGGAAGAGGAGCAGACTTGTTCGCTGGTTCAGTCAGAACCAACTGATTGAAATTACAAAGAATTTATAAAGAAGCAGACTACAAGGAAGAATTATGTAACTGTACGAGCTGTTTGACAGTGGAACAGTCTGCCTCATGCAGTGGTGGTCTCTCATCCTCTCAAGATTTTCTGAGGGTGGACAGCCATCTGTCCGAGGTGCTGAATGCTTCCTACACTGAGTTGTGGATTGGACTAGAAGGTAGGGGTGTGCACGGAACTGGTTCTATGCACACCTGGGAGGCAGGCAGGGGCTCCTTTAAGGAGTGGTGCCCGCACACACCCATCACTTCTGATATTACACGGACCAGGAAGAGGGAATACAGCTTCCTCGTACCAGCAGTTTTTACAGCAGCACCGGAGGGGGAAGTATGGCAGGGGAGGTAAGAGCACCTTCCCCACACTTTAAAGGATCCCCTCACCTGCGTTTGAACCAGTTCAAATGTGGGGGTTCCGAACCTGTTGGGCATTCTACAAATAGAACTCCGAACAGATTCATGCACATCCCAACCAGAAGGCCCCCAATCTCTCTTCTAACTCTAAATAGTTTTGGAATCATATATCCATAGATTATATATGAGAGATCCAACTGTACCGACCGAGCCATGGATAGTACTATAGCTAGGATTCCGTGCAAAAGAAGACACAACAAGGTTATATGGCATCAAACTGCAAAGCCTGAACTATTTCTATGAGCAAAGGGTAAGGATGTGTGGAATGTTCCGTGTTTGGAACATTCCACCTTGAAACGGGCTGTTTCAAGTGTCCCAAGCGCAAAACAGAACATCCTTAAAAGGGTGTTTTGAGCTCGGAATGGAACAACCTGTTCCGAGGCAAAAGGTTCTGACCCGTTACGAGTGACATTTTGGAATCCCAAATGGCACTCTTTTGGCCTCTGCAGACACACGGTGGCCATTTGTGTGGTTAGCACCACCACAGAAATGGCTGCTGCGCATGTGCAGAGGCCAGAAGAGCACCATTTTGAAATCCATTTATTAAAATTTATTTTATTAAAACATTTTTATACTGCCCAAAACTTACGTCTCTGGGTGGTTTACAAATGGTGCTCGGAAAGGGTCAGAACATTCCAACAAAATGAGGCCATTTCGTCAGAACAATTGGCTCAACCGGTTGTTCCAGTGGAATGTTCCACACATTTTGTGTTCCGTTCCGGGCTCAGAATGGAATGCAAAATGTGTTTTATGCACACCCCTAGCAAAGAGAGTGAGAGAAAGGTGCACAAGCTGATGAACACAGGGGTTGCCTTGACTGACAATGATGCACCAGAGCATCAAAGAAAAGAAGAGTGGAAAAGAGACATTCCTGCCCCCTCAGGCATCCTTCTGCTCCGCTTCTCTCACTGCCATTTCTTCTTGGTTCCTCCACAGAATGAAACTGGGGATTACTCAGCTGCATGCTTTCTCAGAGCAACTCATCACTGCCCCTCCCCCCCCCGCTACACACACACCCGCCACACCTTTTTAAAGACCAGGGCTGTCCTTAGGGCGTGGCAAGCAGGGCGACCACCCCAGGCCCAGCTATTTTAACCCCCATTAGAATTAACCGGAAGGAGGCCATGCACTGGCTAATTTGCCCTGGGCAAATTAATCTTACACAAAGTAAGATTAATCAGAATTAAGCATTATTTCAATATTTTTTAGTTAAAACCACAATGCATTATAGCAGAGGCATATATTAGGTAGCCCACTAGCAACTGATACTTCCCAGGCTTATCTGAAGTAGCTAGCCAGGAGCTGTGAAGTAGCTAGCCAGAAGATAGATAGATGTGTGTACACACACACACACACACACACACACACACACACACACAAAATATCTCATTGGCTGTCAAACTGGGGGCATGGAGGAGAGAGAGAGAGAGAGAGAGAGAGAGAGAGACTCTTTAAGTGATCAGGGTTGCTTTTACTTTCTCTCCCACTAATTTCCATCCAGTTTCTTCCCCCAAAATGTAGCCTCTCCTGCTCCCTCCTCTCCTGCAGCAAAATTATCCTGGAATTCAGGGGCTTTGGTTTAAAAAACTTCTATTCTGTCAATGTGAATTTTTATACACGCTACCATTCTGTGACTGGCTCCACATTTTTACTCCGCTATTTTGTGTTGGTTGCTATCAAAGCTCCGGCCAAAAAAAAAAAAAAAAAAGTAGCTCCTGGAAGCCTTAAATCTACCTTTGTAGCAATCACCCCCTCCCTTACCCTAAAGAGTGAACTGGAAGTGAACCCTGTCCTGACTGACAGGCAGTGACTTCTAGGGATCAGCCACTCAGCACACAGTGAACAGGACCTAGAGCATCTGGCAGGAGGAAGTGAAGGGGGTCTTTGTGCTCAGAAGGAGCCAGAAGGGCAATGAGAGAAGACAGGAAGCAGGCTTCGTGAGCACCAGCCATGAAGTCTGGCAGCCTCATGGCCAACAGTTTCCATGGCCTGGAGACCTCTCCCAGGGAAGGACATCTGCAGATCCTTGAGAGACAAGATTGTAGGAAACTTGAATTATCTCCTGGAGTTTGAGATGAGTGCAAGGGTAAGCTGTAAAGGATCCAGCTGTCAAGAAATACACCATAGACTAGCACTTGGTAGGGTTGAAATTAAGGCCCTGGAAGGGATATTTAAATGCTGTGACATGCCTACACCTACATAGATTAGAATTGTATGGACAATGGTTTTTCCCATGACACTCTATGGATGTGAAAGCTGGACTTCAAAGAAGCAAGATAGAAAAAGCATTGATACTTTTGAACTTTGGTGCTGGAAAAGACTTTTGAGGATACCATGGACAGCCAGGAAAACAAACACATGGATCACAGAACAAATCAATCCAGAATTTTCACTAGAGGCACAAATGACCAGGTTCAAACTATCATACTTCAGACATATTATGCAAAAACCCAGCTCCCTTGAGAAGGCTATAATGCTGGGGAAAGTTGAAGGAAAAAGAGGACGACGACCAGCAGCAAGGTGGATGGACTCAATTACAACAGCAATGAATGCACAATGAGAGACCTTAAAGGCCAAGTTGAAGACAGATCATCCTGGGGAGAATCTATCTATGTGGTCGCTAAGAGTCGACATTGACTTGATGGCAGTTAATCAATCAATCTATCAACCAATCAACAGAAAAGGAAGCCAAGGACTTTGGCTTCAGGGAAAGGTTTAGCCAGGGAACCGTGTGTTAGGTAGCCTGCATTAGATTTCTTTTGAATTTGTGCTTTCGCAAATCCTTACAACGAGTCTATAGTGTTTTTGTCTATAACGTAACTAAGAGGAACTGAACCTGAGCCCTTTTTCCCCATCTAGGGCTGAGTAGAAGTCTATGTACCCTGTAAAGCTGCTTTTAAAGGTTCATTGCAACTGGGGGTGCTTTTTGAATTATCTTTGCAACTGGGTAACTATGATTTTAAAGTGTGACACTCCAAATATCAGCAGGATGTTCTTTGGAAGTAATCTTGTAAAGTACTTAGTATTTCTTTTTACCTGTAACTCAAAGGTGAGAGAGCCTCAGACTGAAGCACTCTGTAGTATTTTGAATAAAGTTTTTCTCTTTTTGTTCTGTATATTTCACCTGCCTCTGAGTGGATTTTTAACTCAGGAAAAAGGGGTTTTACTCTGGTGCAAACATGCCTCAATGTTAATTGTTCAGCAACCTACCAAGTTCTCTCACCACATGGAAGCTTCACATGCAGGGTTTTTTGTATTTTTCCATTGGTAAGAGGAGGAGAGTTCCCTGGACTTTCACCCAAATCTGGGGTGGCGGGGGAGCAAACTCTGTAATAATTTGGGTGTGGTGGCAGTGATTACCAAAAGAATAGCCTTTGTTGAGCAAACACGGAGGGAATGATGCAGCATTTTTCTTTCCCCCACATGGGTTTGCCTTGAGACAAAGGCTAGGCTTAAATCCGCTATTTGTTACAACCCTACATTATGCAATTATGCAAGTCTACCTCTTGCACTATGTCAAACAGTTGATACATAAAGCAAAACCTTGCAATGGTGGTAACAGAAAATAGTAATGGTGTTCATTTACGCAAGTGAAGAATTGTGGCTATAGGGTTAGATCTCTCTCCTTACAACAGCACTGCACATGTCAAAATGATGTCTCTTTAAAAAGTTGGAACATAACATAAGAACATAAGAACAGCCCTGCTGGATCAGGCCCAAGGCCCATCTAGTCCAGCATCCTGTTTTGCACAGTGGCCCTGTTTCGCACAGATGCCACTGGAAGCCACAGACAGGAGTTGAGGGCTTGCCCTCTCTCCTGCCATTACTCCCCTACAACTGGTACTCAGAGGCATCCCGCCTTTGAGGCTGGAGGTGACCCACAGCCCTCCGACTAGTAGCCATTGATAGACCTCTCCTCCATGAAGTCATCCAAACCCCTCTTAAAGCCATCCAGGTTGTTGGATGTCACCACATCCTGTGGCAGAGAGTTCCACAAGTGGATCATGCGTTGTGTGAAAAAGTACTTCAGTTTGTTGGTCCTAGACCTCCTGGCAATCAGTTTCATGGAGTGACCCCTGGTTCTAGTGTTGTGCAAGAGGGAAAAGAATTTCTCTCTCTCCACTTTCTCCACACCATGCATGATTTTATAGACCTCTATCATGTCTCTCCACAGTCGTCTTTTTTCTAAACTAAAAAGCCCCAGGTGTTGTAGTCTTGCCTCATAAGAAAGGTGCTCTAGGCCCCTGATCATCTTGGTTGCCCTCTTCTGTACCTTCTCCAGTTCAACAATGTCCTTTTTAAGATGTGGTGACCAGAATTGTATGCAGTACTCCAAGTGTGGTCGCACCATAGTTTTGTATAAGGGCATTATAATGTTAGCCGTTTTATTTTCAATCCCCTTTCTAATGATTCCTAGCATTAAATTGGCCTTTTTCACAGCTGCTGCACATTGAGTTGACACTTTCAACGAGCTGTCCACCACAACCCCAAGATCCCTCTCCTGGTCCATCACCGACAGCTCAGATCCTAACAGCATATACTTGAAGTTGGGGTTTTTTTGTCCCAATGTGCATCACTTTACACTTGCTAACATTGAACCGCATTTGCCATTTTGTCGCCCACTCCCCCAGTTTGGAGAGATCCTTTTGGAGCTGCTCACAATCCGTTTTGGATTTCACTACCCAGAAGAGTTTGGTATCATCTGCAAATTTGGCCACATCGCTGCTTACCCCTGCTTCTAGATCATTTATGAATAAATTAAAAAGCACCGGTCCCAGTACATATCCCTGGGGGACCCCAATCTTACTTCCCTCCATTGTGAAAACTCTCCATTTATACCTACCTTTTGTTTCTTGTCTTTCAACCAGTTAGCAATCCACACATGTACTTGTCCCTTTATCCCATGACAGCTAAGTTTCCTCAGGAGTCTTTGATGAGGAACTTTGTCAAAAGCTTTTTGGAAGTCCAGATAGACTATGTCAACTGGATCACCTTTATCCACACACTCGTTACTCTCAAAGAAGTCCAAAAGGTTGGTGAGGCAAGATTTACCTTTGCGGAAGCCATGCTGGTTCTCTCCCAGCAGGGCCTGTTCTTCTAGGTGCTTTACAATTTTATCCTTGAGGATGCTTTCCATCAATTTGCCTGGAACGGACATTAGGCTAACTGGCCTGTAATTTCCCGGATCGCCCCTGGATCCCTTCTTGAAAATCGGTGTTACATTTGCTACTCTCCAGTCCTCTGGTACAGAGCCCGATTTCAGGAATAAGTTAAATATTTTAGCAAGGAGGTTGGCAATTTCACATTTGAGTTCTTTGAGGACTCTTGGATGGATGCCATCCGGCCCTGGTGATTTGTTAGCTTTCAGTTTTTCCAGACAGTTTAGAACATCATCCCTTGTCACTTCTATCTGACTCAGCTCTCTAGCCTCCATCCCTAAAAAGCCTGGTAGAGGCTTTTTAGCCTTGGAAGAGTAGCACTAGAAAAAATTCATATCTGTGGTAAGTGTTATTCTGTTCTTGTCCCCCCCACCCCTGCCAAAAGTCAGATTTTCTGCAGACTCAAAAAGAGATGGAAGAAACATGAGGCAAATAAGAGAAATTGAAGATGACATCATGCAGATACCTTGCAAAAAACCAAAAAAATGAGTGGAATGAGTGTCGCTATTCTAGAGTAAACAACTAGGTTGGGAGCATCATCTGAGCTTTCTCCAAATGTTATCAGAGACAAGTTGGAAAAACTGAGACAGCTACAATAAGAATTGGGAGGAGAACACCCATTAATAGTTCAGGCTGATTTGAATAGCCAGACTGAAAAGAAAATAGTTAAATTTGAAAAGATTAAAAATGTGATTAATTCAAATAGTATTACTGACCCTTAGCATCTGCTGTACAGTGGGATAATGCCTCTGAACCAGGAGGCTCCAATTATCATGGCTAATCTATTATATCAGTGCTCAGTAGGTGAACCGAAGGGTCCAGATATGTCCGTTGAAACATAGTGAAAGAAAATAGTGTTCAAGCATAGACATTCTCTGATATTGAGAGAACTCTTTGTAATACAATCATTTTGAAGTCCCATGTTCTAATTTTCTTTCTCCTGGGCCCTTCGATGCTGTAGAAATAAAAAGAAACAATATCCACACCAATCACATGAATTTGTATTTCTTAAAGTTGAAGAAAATTGGGCAAGAATTCAAGCATTTGTTCTATCCTATTATCCATCACCCCCATTCAGTTTTACATCATGTCTAAGCAGAAGGATCAACAAATGTAACATAATTTCAAATACAATTATGATAATAAAGAGCTCTAAAAGTGGCTTGGTAGGTGATTTTTTCTCTCTCTCTTTTAAATTCTGCTTGTATAATTGTGTCTCTCAATCCTTTCTATCTTACCCTCCTGCCCCCACCCTTAAATACAAACCAAATACAACAGAAGCAGATCCAAATTAAAGAGGATTTGTCAGGTTCTGGTGAGAGCATGATTAATGCATTTCTTATCCTGACCCTAAGGCTTGATGAGAGTTACAATGCAGAATGGAAATAAGGATTATCATGTAACACTGACACCGCAATAATGATAAACTAGGAGCTGGCGAGCAAAACAATGGGAACCGATAAAGTACTTTGTGCATATACTTTTGGGGAGAAAAGGACTGAAAAACCATGCCTACTTGAAAAATTGCTCTCGTCACCTTATTAAATATCAGCAGATAGCTCAAGGTAATTTGCCTGCGTAATGTGATAAATGAATAAAGGGGAGTGGGGGGAGAGATTGTCAGGAGAAACAAGATTCTAATTCTGAAGTGGGGTAGCTTTGGTGGATTTATATATATGGTAAGTAGCAAGTGCAATCCCCAAATCATAGTAAGAAAAAGCAACTCATAAGAAGATAAATAAATGCTGTAGCAGAAGGAAAAGCAGAACTGTCTTGACAGATGAAAAGGTGGTTTGGGTAAGGCTTGGGCCTCCTCAGCATGACTGACATCAATGGCTTGGGAATAGCACTTCTTGCCATTTTGTCTAGCTTAATGGAAGCATATAATTTATTACATATGATCCCCAGAGAATGTAACAATTAATAAAGAGCTATGTAGGAGAGTGCCATGTGATGTAACAAATTGGTATTCATGAGAGATAGGGAAAGACAGAGATCTCCGCATGTCTTCTTTTCATTTCACGGGGACAGGCAGACCAGGATTCTGCAGACGTCACAAATGAATGACAGGCTCCACTAGAAGCCATAATCACAGCACACATCCGATTCATTATCAGTCAAAATGAAGAGAAAGAGAATGTTCTAAGCAAAGCTCATTCACAAGCTTCGCAATCCAATCCACCAATCCACCCCTTGTAGAAATACAGCATGTCATTTTAATTGGATCAGGAGTGGCTTCCATTATGAGACAATGCACAGCGTGAGCCTCCACTCTTGTAGTGCTAGTTATGTCTCACATCCATACGAAGCAGAAACGCAAAGGTATGCAGCAGCACCTGCATCTGTGAACAGCTCTTTATTGGTATACAGTATTGACACAGAGGCAAAGCATTGATCTGGAAGGGTGCATCCACGTATCTGGACCAATCCCAACGGTGCTGCAAACCTCCTATAATTGTTCCTTGTAATACAACAGCAGATAAGGCTGGAGACAGACAATGGGTTTTTGAGAAAGTTGAAGACCATTTGAAAGAGGGATTCATTGGTGTGTGCCATTGCTGATGGTGTGTTTATTCACTCCACCTTCTGCTTTCAACAACCTGCAGAGCTTGTCAGATCAATGGCAACATTAGAGCAAAAGAACTCAGTAGTATATACTATGGGAAATAAAATATCTATTGGCCTTCTTCAGTCTAGATAGGGAACCCTTTTTCAAAATTGGTGAGAAGGGCTACAGGCATGTGGGGAGGAAGGCTGCTGGAACTCCCCCCTTCTGCACACACAGATGATTGCCCAGGGTGCACAGATAGCATGCCACGTGGCCACTGGCTGCCCCCAGCAGCACAGAGGTTGGGGGGACAGGATGTGTCATCCTGGCCCTTGGAACTCCCATAATGCACTGTGCAAGTGTGTGATGCATTGTGAGGATCCTCCAGCACTGGACAGGAGTCTGCTCCTTTGTCAGTGCTGCGTAGCACTGACACACAAGCACTTAACCCTGACTAAGCGGTGGGCTGCTTAAGCGGGTTTTCTGCCACCTCCCATGCACAGCCAAGAGCAGGCGTGGCTGCCGTAGCCCACACTTGGGTGCATGTGTGAACAGCTTCAGTAAGTGGTTGGGTGGGGAGGGGGGCATCTGTCTGTAAACCACAACAAAATAACTGGTGCACATTCCAACAGAAATTATTAATTACTACGGATTCTTATATTCTGTTTTTCAAAAGTAGTATGTTTGGCGGGCGGTGGGGGGGGGAGAGTTCCCAAAGTGGTTTATACAGAAAAAATAGTAATAAATAAACAAAATGGTTCCCTGTCCCAAAAGGGCTCACTACCTTTAAATTAAAAAAATATTTATTTATTTATTTTGGCAGACACCAGCAACAGTCGCTGAAGGGATGCTGTGCTGGGGCTAGAGAGGGCCAGTTGTTCTCCTCTTGCTAAATGTAAGAGAATTGCCACTTTAAAAGGTGCTTCTTTTTCAGTTAGCAAGGTAGATGCTAAGTTGTTTGCCCATGCTATAATAAGGCTATAGAATGGCACAAGCAAGCAGGCTTCTATGGCACGCAGAAGTATGCATAAATAATAATAAACCAAAGAAGGGATGTTATTAAAGAAGCTTTGCTTTGGTTTAATGAGAGCTGCAACATGATTTCATATAAGAAACTATAGAGGTTTGTAGTCCTCACCCCCACCCCCATTTACCACCCACTGTCTTCAGAAGAGGGGGGCAGCAAAGGGGAAATGACAGCACTGAAGACAAGACTTAATCTGGTATTTCTGTTGCACCAATATAAAAAGGCAGAGGAGAGCTAGAAACTTTGTTTTTCAGGAAACAGCTGCTCTGGTTGGCAAATAAATAAATGGCTTTGTTAACTGCTGTGCTACAGAGCAAGCCCATAAATATCCTTCCATAGCAATTATCGTCAGGATTAGTAGATAAATCTTTGACATTCCTCGCATTTAGTCATTATACTGAAGCTATTTTCAAGTGGGTCACAACTAGAGAGCCAGCCCAGCATCTCAATTCTCTGTGGAGCTGGCAGACGCATTGCTGTCATACCCTGTGATTTGATTGCAGAGGCCTTTGCTGGAAATGGAAGTATAGAGTTATTGGCTCTGGATGCGCCAAGCTTGAGGTTACACTGCAGAGAAGGAGGAGGGGTGGAACCCTAATGAGAAACCAGTTGAGTGACCTATAGCAGTTCAGCTGCCACAGTAAGAGCTTTGGACAATGATCTAGGAGGTAATAGCTCTGGAGAAGCAACATAATTTCAGAATATACTAGACAGAAGTTCAGCTGGTTCAACACTGCCTGAGAAAGCAAACTTATACGCACAGAGTCCTGCTTTACATTTAAATGTCAACGTTTGGCTGAAATAATCCCCATGTGTCTGATGAACTATAGATGCATGGGAGAGCTTCACCCCTGAAAGTACATGCACTTATTGTTCCAGTGAAGTACAGAATACCTGGAAGTCTTAAAAAATATACAGGGGGTAAAGTGCTGCCACAAGGCAGCCTCCTTTTTGGGAGACATATTAAGGGGAAACTAGCATGCAGCTCTACGACACTCAGAGTGGGTGAAAACATTGGTCAAGGGAAATAGTACCGCTACTGCACTAATGAGAATTTACTATGTAGCCTCTCGGGGAAAGCATGAATGGCTAAATTGACACTTGTTTTTAACATTTATGATCAGTGGGGTGCTCAACTGTTATGTTGAAGCAGTGCATCTACCTACCACTTTCAGATATTTTTTTAAGAACAAATGTGTACCCAATGAAGCCAAACAAATATTCTTGCTAATTGTGATGTATTCTGTGAAAATGCTGTTTAATTCATTGGTCTTCAGCTGGTAGGCTTGGATCCACAAATGGGTTGGAGCCCTGTGGTACTACTACTCTTTTCTTTGCATGTGTGGATAGGTGTCTTTTTAAAGAAAAGAAGCAGAGAGGGAAACAGAGAAAGAGACAGAGGGAAAAGAGTGATCAGATGTAAGAGGTGACAGGAATGCCTTTATTTTCAATAGCTTCGGTAGCATAGAAGATAGTAAGGCTTTTCTCACGTGCAGCCTCACCCAGGCTAGGGAAGCCTAGCCTGGGTTAGGCTGCACATGAGATCCGCTTGGATCGGGCCTGATCCCAGTGGGGCAGTGCTGCCTAGCCCAGCTTTTTAACCCAGCTTTTAGCCGGGGTTAAGGGAACAAACACAGCCTTAACCTGGGCCCTGGGATCATGTGTCTCCTCAGGCTGCATGCAGCCCGAGGAGACACAGAGATGGGCTCCTAGAGCACCCGTCCCTGGGGGGAATCCCCCAATGCACCGTGCTCAGCACATGGTGCATTGTGGGATTCCTGGAGGCCGGGATGCACCATTCTAGCCCTCCAGAGCTCTGGGAGGGCCTGGGAGTGCAGTCCGCTGACTGACATACTGCACAACGTTATGTGACGTTGTAACATAATGTTCATGTAGTTGCACAAGAACGCTGCTGAAGTAAATGCAAGAATTGTACCCACATCAATTGTACTTGTACAATTGATGGCCATTGGAAATAATGGCTGTCAATTCCATAACTGTGTTGCCTTGTGTTTAGTGCGCTTGTCAGTGCACTTGTCCAACTGCATGAATGTTATGTTGCAAGATGTCCATTTTGTACGGTATGTCAACCGATATCTTTTTCATCCCTATGTGACAAGCTGTGCCTGTAAGAATTCCATCTGACGTATAACTATTAAAATTAGAGGAACCTAACCTCTTTGAATCTGATCACCTTAAGGAGGGAAGAAAATGTGTATATATGGTGGGGGGAAATTAGTCCCTGTGAAAACTATGGATTTTAAATTCACTCAGTTAAACCAAGCAAACCTATTTTCCCTAATGCCAGTCTCTCCACCCCTTCCCTTGTTTGTTGCTTGTCACTAGGAGAAATGTGTTTGCATATGCTCAATTTCCTTTGCTGGAAGACCTGTCTCAGACAGGTACTCAGAATGTGTACTGCCTGTCACAACAGTCAGGTGAGGTTATGCATTAGAAGAAACTGGGGTAGCCTGATCTGCATACTCTTCTTGGTGAATTTTAGTCTTCTTCTTCATTGGCTGTATTGGTTAAAAACACTTTCTGCTAACCAATGATTGGAGGAGTATCCTGTGGGAAGATGTAGGAATTTCTCCTGTGGGAACTTCTTTTGTCAGTCCCACGGGTCGTAGCAAGTGGGTCCTGAGACAAAATGTGAAGATCGGCCCCTGCCCCACAAAGAGAGCAAAGAGCATGCTGTGACTTAGTTGACAGGGGCCCCCTACCTCTTTCCCCTTCCCATGCATACTTTGTTTAATTCTAGCAATCATCTTGGTCCCACCATGGGGTAGCTTCCTGCTTCTTCTTGGTTTTTCTTGCCTGAGGCACCATATAGCTAATCAAAGTTCTGATTTACTGTCTGGGAGTTCTGATGTTACTGGAAAATAGTCATGTAGCCAGATTGTGATGAAAATGTATACTGTATTTGTACTTCCCCCCATGTTTATGCCTGTTCCCATTTGTTAGAAGTTATCTTCTTTCCTTTGTAAAATGTTTCATTCCATATGAACTCTGATTCCCTGAAGTCAATTCCATTTTACCCTATGGTTTTGCATCCTCTCACACTCTCCTTACAATGCATACAATGCTGTTGCACCTATTCTTCACCCACAATATCAAAATAGGTGAAATTCACCTATTTGCAGTTCCTGAGTGGCCAGAAATGAGCTGGAAAAAGGAACTGATTTCTGGCTGCCATTTTACAGTGTGCAGCCATTTTGTCGCTCTTTGTTTTAAACATAAAAACCTTTTTGGTGAATATTCACTAAAAATTCAACCAATTTGGGGTTGGGGGGGCATTACTGGAGAGCTGGAGATCCAGGTGCTGTGTTTTTCTCCTCTTATTCATTCTCTCTCTCTCTCTCTCACACACACACACACACACACACACGGACCACGGGGAACAGGTCCGTGGCCTCCTGCCTCTGGTGGGCCTGCAAATGATCAGTGACCTCCCAGAGCCCCACTGTCCCACCCACTGCCACGCTGACATTTGCCATCTTCACCACTGGGGGGTGGGGCAAGTGGCAAACGGAGCAGGCCTCCTGCCTATGGCAACACAGTGTGAATAGGGAATGTCACATGCCAGTGATGTGACGGCATGTGATCTTCCCTATTCACAATGTGCAGGTGCATCCACCGGAGAAGCTACCACCGTGGTGGTGGTGGTGGTGGTGGTGGTGGTGGGAAGCCTGCTCTGCTCGCTGCTCATCCCCCACCCCCAGTGGTGAAGATAGCAAATATCAGTGCGGGGCAGCAGCGCAGAGGTGGGGTGGCAGCAGGATGGGTGCAGGGCAGCAGCAGGGTTCTAGGGAGCCCCCTGATCATTTGGAGCCCTCCCCAGAATCAGGAGCAGCAGCGGGGCGGCATCAGGAATTTTTAAAAAATAAGGTGGGCCTTGTGGCGGGGGTGGGGGCAGGGGGGTCTCCGAAGCCCTTCAGGTCTGGGCTGCTTTTGGACTTATAACCCTGAAACACACACACACACCTGCACACACACACACTTGTTGGCTTTTAAAAATGAATTTAACCCCTGGATTCCCATGTGGGTAAGTTTTCTTTTTATGTGTAATATACAGTGGGAATGGAACCCTTGCAAATAAAGAGGGCCTCCTGTATTATGAACCTGTATGCTCCTCATAAGTATTGTAGTTCTTTTGGGTTCTTTTTACATGGAACTCTTAGAGTGTCCCACTAGGGATGCCTTTCCATCAGCACTATTTCCTGCCTTTCCATCAGCACTGTTATACGGGAAGTACAACAAATTGCCCTATGAAAAGTGCATATGTCCTTGCGCCCAGAAGATCGAGTCAATGGCCCATATTCTTTTAAAGTGCCCACTTTACCAGGATGTAAGACAGCAGTTAATTAATCCCCTGCTAAATAATCTGAAGGGGAAAACCGGGGATTTCCTCGTAAAGTATTTATTAGTTGATGAAGACTCAGTAATTTCTAGAATAGTTGCTAAGTACTGTTTGTTATGTGGTTTTTAAAATAAGAGTCTCAAAGTTATGAGTGTATTTTAAAATTGCCATTTTTAGATATATGTATATGTTTATTTTAAGGACATTATGCTATTTTATGTCATTTACCATTGTATATCTCTCTTTTGGTCATTGATCGTAAATAAAGTAATCTGAATCTGAAAAATCTGAAACATCAACTTAGGTCATTTTAGGATGAGAGCTACTGAAAACAACTCAGAGCATGATAGTTTTATACAGAGTTCAGTGTATAAACATTTTTATTTGCCCGAAGTAGTCTCATGTGGATTTGTAAGAAAACAAGCTATTAAATGAGGTATAGTGCAAGAATAAGCATCTCTAGAAACAGGTAGCAAAATCTACCACTACATACTGCATGCCTACTAGATTTGCAGCTTCTAATTCTGGTCCAAGGGTTGCATCCTCTGGTAGTGGACAAACGTCCTGTTAGAGGTCTTTCGTCATCAAGGGGTTATGGGGTGCATAATAACAAGATCTGTGATTGTGAATGGGAAACCATGTGAAATGAAGCCACTTCTTCCCCCATTATTGGAGAAATATTTTGTTTTGTTTAATTTGGATGATTTCCTCCTTTAGATCAATGAGGATTCTAAAGCAAATATGAGGCTATTCTCACGATCGGCCAAAAGCGGGCTAAGGGAGCCTAGCTATCTTTTGGGCGAGTGTGAGAACCACCTGGCTGGCAAGTGAGCCCAATTTCCTCAAAGCGGGTAACCCACAGAAGTAGCCCTCACCTAAAACAAGGTTAACAGAGCAAGCATTCCATTAACCACGATTTTTTGATTGTGTGTTGCCGTGGCGCGGCTGTGCACCATGGCAATACATGAGGAGACCCCCGCCTGGAAGCTGCAAGCAGCCTCTTGGGCTCGGGGGTCTCTCCAGCATGCCCCGCGTGCTCACGCAGGGCATCCTGGGGGCCAAACAGCCCCCGCTCCCCGCAGCCCCCACCGGCTCTATGAAGGAGCCGGCAGTCATTTGGGTGGCCGATCCGGCCGCCCAGGGCTGCTACATTGATCATCTGTGGGGACAGCAGGCTAAGCCCGCTCTCCCCACTAACCCCCTTATGGCGAGTCTCACTGATTGTGAGACTCGCTTCCATTTTTGTTTGTTTGTTCATTGATCTACATAGCTTCATGCATGTGCTTCTTAATCTTTACAGTATCACCAACTGACAATTACACTCAGCTAAAGTCCACAAAAAGCCACCATTTGGAGGTCATTTATATAATTTTCCCAAATGATCATTTAATTTTTTTTGTATACTGGCTATCACCACATAATAAACCATTCTCAGTGGTTCATACTATCATTTCAGTGATTATCCTCTTACCATTATAAACCATTTGGTAGTGTCGGGGCAGGATTTTGCAATTGTATGAAGATAAGAAGTCATTCTTTGTGATGAGCCACTACATATGAACAGCTTGACACAGGCTTAGATGAGCTACATGAAATTACTTAAAATGTCTCTCATGTGGCTCTTGGTCATATTTTTGGGTACTAGGTTTGTTTTTTTCTTTCTTTGTAAAAGCTTGTAAACTGTAATGTCACAGTGCTAATAGAAGGCACCACCCTAATGTTTTAGAGAAAAAGATAACAGAAATGTCACTTCTTTGGTATTAATTATTTAAACTATAATTGGAGAGTCTAATATTGAGCAAGTGAAACCTTTACTATCGTTAGTAAATGAGCGGCCGGCAGAATTCTTGGAGTCTGCAAATATCTGTAGCTCTGTAAAATCATCTCCTGGAGACATAAGTTCCTCTCTTGCCAGTCAGCACTGCTTTCATAAGCTTGCCTCTGTTGTAAACAGGCCAGACGCAGGCACAGAAATAGAATGCCTCAGAAAGAGGGTGTGATTCTCATGCCTTGCTTTAATAACAGTATCACGCTTGGTTCTGAAGTGGCTGTGCCTTCTAAGCAGATGTCCTGAAGGTGCCATCAGGAGTCTGAATAACAGCCAGGGTTTGAAAGCATGCCAGTTTGATGGCCGTTAATTGAGGAACTGCAAGAGTCCACCATTGCATTAAGGCAAATTACACAAAGGGTGAGACAGTCTCCCCAGCATCTTACAATGAGGAACAGCAGAGGGAGCTGTCAATCTTCCCAGAAACAAAGCAAAACAGTAGCCAATGACAGGAACTGGCAATTCTCATCATTCAGTGGTTAACCAGTAGTTTATATAGGCTGGAAGAAAGCCTTGTGTGTCCCTTTGTTTATCACATTAGTCAACAGCATCTCACAAGTACTTTATTTTTGCAACAAAACATAATCCAATTGTGCTTTGCTTTTTTCCCTGGGCATCTGAAACCTACACATGGTCCACAAGCATTTGGTTCTTGAAGATCTATATACAGTAGTGGCAGCTGAGAGAATAGTTCGCACACTGGCAGCCCTTCGGCCTACAGTCAACCAGCTTCTTCTGCTCATAAACCGTGTACGCCACCAGCAGAGGAGTAAATGATTCTTCCTGGCTTTTAAACACAACACTTCTTCCATCTTTTCTTTCGGAAGAAGCCCCAGGAGCGCACACTTGTGAGAGTACAGTCTGATCTGTGTAGCAATTGATCTGGAGTCATCGCAAGGGGGGATACGGCCGCAGAGTTTTTAAGCACTGCAAAGTGAATCATGTTAATGCCGCACACAGATTTATTCCTTGTCAGCTCAATGCTGTGTGAGATGTGGTACAGATCATTTCTGTCTTCACTTGAGTGCTAATTTGCCCTAGGCAAATCCTTTAAAATTGAGCTCAGTATTAAATGACACGAGAGCAGAAACAACATAGGCACTAAATCAGGGGAAGTCCTCACTAAGCAATATGTGTGTGTGTGTGTGTGTGTGTGTGTGTATGTGTATCCACCACCACCCCTGCAATAAATAGGAAATAACAAATTTGAAATTATACCACACATTTTGGAGGAAACTGCACTTCTATTCCCACCCCCACCCCACTTGCACAGCAGTTTATGGAGTTTATGGTAATCAACAGGAACTGAAACCATCAAACCCCTGGGGCAAATATGTTAACTTACTAATGACAAAACCTAGATAAAAAGAAAGAAGGAAACCACTTAGTGTTGTTAAACTAGGGAGATAATTGTAATGGACGCTTTTGCTAATATAGCCTTTTATTCTGTGTTATATTCCATTCTTTGCATGCTTTTTTCACTCTTCGCTGACTGATAAATGTGCTTGTGGGTGGAGAGACAGATGAATACATTACAGATATAAGCCTATAGCTTGTATAACCTCATGTACAAAGCCGGTCATCTCTACAGCAACAAGATCCTAAGAAACGTGGTGGGTTTATTTCTTCCTCTTTCTGTAGCCCTAGTCTAGTTTTATATGCTATTGCTTTATTCACCTAAATCTAAATAGCCTCATAAAAACAACAATGACAGGAAATGGGGGGTGGGAGAGGAATGTTGCTAATGTACTGTAGAAAAGCAGACTCTGGTCTAGGAGAGCTTGATGAAGACGAACCATGTAAGATGCATTCAACCCACATACCACTCAAGAGAACTCAGTGCTTCAAATTTTAACAAGCTATTCCATAAATTAAAATATCGGAAAGTAGCTAATGGTGAGCAAGCTGTCAGTTTAAAGAATGCCGAAGAATAGGCATAAATGGATTATAAGCAAGAGGGACACTGCAAGAAGAGAGAGAAATCTCGTGGAGGGATGTATTAGTTATGCAATACAATAAGGTCATCCACACAGCCATTACAGGGGCAGAGAGGGTGGTGGGCAAATGGCTGCACAGGATCCAAGCAGCGCAGCTCTCTGGTGGCTGGGGAAATGAGTCCTGGCCTCCAGGAATCCTAATGTGCACTGCATGGACAGGGATTCCACCTCTATCCGGGCACTTTAGGTGCAGGCTCTGTGTATGCACAACCCTGGACCTGGGGTTGAAGGTGAGCTTGTGCCTTCTAACTCCAGCTAAGGGCCAGAGTTAAAGGTTGGGTAGCGTGAACTCTGGGATTGAGAGCAATCCTGGTGCTCTACATGATCAGCCCAACCCAGGCTTCACTGCCCTAGCCTGGGTTGGGGTGCTCGTGTGTATAGCCTCGATAAATTCCCAGCACAGTGTCTGTAACTCAGTATAATTGACTTAGCAAAGTAACTATCCTCATTTCTCTTTGACAGGTAAACTAGGAAGAAATCAAGGCAAACATATAATACATAGTTTAGGACAGGACAGGGTTTCTTAACCTTGGGCCCCCAGATGTTGTTGGACTACAACTCCCCAGACATGGCCTTTGTGGCTGAGGATGATGGGAGTTGTAGTCTAACAACATCGGGGGGGCCCAAGGTTAATAAATCCTGGTTTAGGACATATTATAATGATTGCCTTAAACCATGTTTTGTGCATGCTATTTAACAGCTGCCCACCTCCCTCTCCATATATTTATGGATAGATATGTATTAATGCATAAATTGTGGATAAATATACATTCCCTGCCACAGTACTGTTGTGGTCCAAGCCTGATTTATATACTAAATATGCTCATCAGCTAGCATACAAAATTAGGCCTGTCTCATAGTGTCACCAAGTGACCAAGTTCTTTTATTTAGTGACCATGTAGGATCTGGGCGCAAGGAAGAAAGGAGATCAAACCAATCCGAAATGATTCAATGGGCTTTATTGAGTATAAACGAATAACAACATCAATCTGAGCAGAAAGCAGAACATTCTATCAGTATTCCTAACAGTATTTCAACCCTAGCCAGCACCAATATTCACCCAGTGTTCCTAACTAACATATGTGTGTGTGTTAAATCTTCCTAGAGCCTAATACAATTCAGATATAGATGGAAAAGGGGGGTGGGGGGTGGGCAGCCAATCCAGCCACCCAGGGAGGGCTTAATGATTTTCTTAGCCCGCTCTCCACGCAAACCCTCTGGAGGCGGGTCTTACCAATCATGACACCCACCTCAATGTCTCTGAACATTGGGAGCGTGTGATAATCTCTCCTCCTATCCCCATGCAAGCTTCAAATATGTAACTTACTTCAAATCTTGGGCACACATCTTGGGTTATTTGATGTAAGGAGGGTAGAACTCACTGAGATCGGCAACTAGACAATGTTGGTTTATTTTAACCTAGATAAGAAGTGGATCCTTGCGCAGGAATGGGAGTAAGGAAGATGTGCATCTGAGTCTCATAGATCTCATGCACAGCTGGCTTTAACCAAGTTCCCCAGGACAACTGAACCAGTCCTGCGATTTAGCTTAGGCTGGGAACTTATGAAATGTCACAGATCAGTAAGCCTCATAAGTCATATTCAGACTTTTTTTAAAAAAAGCTTGCTGTAGGCATGTACAGAGGGCAAGGTGCTGGAGACATGCACGTAGTATGTCTCCAGCACGCCAGTCATGCTGCTGCCTGTTCTCTTCACGCTTACAGCATTAGTCTGAAGAGGTGCTTGCCCTAGCACAGGCCTGCTCAACTTCGGCCCTCCTGCAGATGTTGGCCTACAATTCCCATAATTCCTGGCTATTGGCTGCTGTGGCTGAGAATTATGGGAGTTGTAGTCCAAAAACAGCTGGGGGGCCTAAGTTGAGCAGGCCTGCCCTAGCATGATCAGCTAAGGAAATGGGCATGATGGGGGGGTTAGGGAAATGGGGGGTTAGGGCATTTGCCTCTTCAAAGAAATACCCTAAGCATGAATAGAGCCAGAGACAGCATGGCAACAGAGCTGACATGCCGGAAACATGCTGGGCATGAGACTTCCAATCCGCTTTGCCCTCTGTACATGTTTACAGCAGGCTTTTAAAATAGAGCTATGGTTATGCAGGGATTGAATCTGAGTATTTTGTTAAATCAAAGAAATTATTTCATGGTTGCATGGCTTGCAACTCACCCAATAATCACATAGGAAATCCCAGCAGGCGCTTCAATAAACCTTCCTGTTTTGTCTATGAAACTGCAAAAACAGGACCTTTCCCTTATATTTCAAAAATCCACAATAAATTTTATCTCAATTATCCAGTATGAAAAATTGATTTTACAATGCAATGAGTTAGTCTTGATGCGTTCAGAAATGCTTGCAAGATTGATTGGTATTTTGTCTGAGACAATAGGATTTTGCACTGTGGTATGGTTTAAATATGCTGCTTTTACTTCTGAATAGAAAAAATATGTTACAGTATTTTTGCCAATACCATAATTGCACAGTGATTTTCTGGGGAAGGATATTTTGAAAGCATCCTTAAAAACATTGCCTAAACTGCTGTTAGTACCCCCAAAATAAACAATTCTTGTATTCTTTCCAGAAGTAGATTTCTAGATTCAGCAAAATCAGTTGTTATAGCAAAAGCAATGATTATGAATTTACAATGAAGTGACATTGCATTTCCCCCTCACTTTAAAATTTTCTGTGTCTGCATCCAGATGCTCCTCAAGCTATGGTTTGGGATATTGTAAAAGAGTGCTGTGCTTGGATGTTGTGATTTCTTCTTTCACGTCCAGGGCTTAACCCATTACCTCCACTCTTAATCAAACCATAGCTTGTCATCGTATAAACTTATGTTCAAATTGGCCAATTGTTCAAGATATCCCTTCAAGACTGGATCCAGAATCAAGCTATGGAGGCTATTCACATGATGGAGGAAAACCTGGCTAAGGGAGCCCAGCCCAGTTTCCCTCAATCGTGAGAGCCACCGGGCTCGCGTGTGAGTCCGGTGGTTCAATGGTGGCCAGCCCACGAAAGTAGCTCTCCCCTTAAAAAAGGTTAGCAGAGTGAGTGCTCCACTAATACCGTTCTTTTTTATCATGAATCGCCCTGCAGCAACTCATGAGGAGACCCTCCAGCTGGGAGGCTACAACAAGCCTCCAGCACCAGGGGGCTCCCCCAGAATGCTCCATTCACTTGTGCTGGGCATTCTGGAACTTCCGGGGACCAGGTGGGCCCCAATCCCGGCTTCCCCAACTGGCTCCGTAACTGAGCTGGTAATCGTGTGGGTGGCTGATCTGGCCACCCAGCGATGGCTCCACGATCATCTGCGAGGAGGGGTAAATTAACCCACTCTCCCTGCAGACCCACCTGAAGCTTTTCTCACTGATCATGAGAAGAGCTTCATGGTTTGTTAAGAAATAATGAATTAAGCTCCACTAAAGAGCACTAAATTAAGCTTCCTGCTAAAGAGTGGGAAGAACAGAGCTTGTGACAGAGTTTTTGAGCACAGGAGTTGTGCACAACTTCCATGCGTTGGAGACTCATCTGAGTGCAGCCTGTGTTCCTCATTATCTTTGCTTATCTCTAAAATGCAAGGAGTCAGTGCGGGCTTGGCAGTAGGAGGCAATGAGTGCTGCTCCAGGGGGTGGTGAGGGTGAGGGAATACATCTTTAAACAGCGGTGAACTAACTCACCACTGGTATCCAGTATGCTATATGACATGGTGGTGGCCAACCCAGCATCTTGCGTGGAGGGCGCCCTGCTGTGCTACTCGGTTGGCCCCTGTGTGGAGGGTGGGGCACAGTTAGATGCTGGTTCAGCCATCACCACATCATATAGCATACTGGGTACCAGTGGTGGGTGAGTTTACCAGAGCTTAAAGATATATTCCCCTGCCCTCACTACTCCCGCCGGAATGGTGCTCACCAGCCACTCCCGAGGCTCGGTACATTCAAGACTAATTGAAGGGATGTTCCATCAGAAACAGGAGGTGATATTCAAAGCTCTGAAGCCCATTTCCAGGTCAAACATCTTTGTGGTCCAACCATGTTTATGTAGAAACATTCATTTGTAGATACTTGTATTGATTGCCATTCCAGTACTGTAGTAGTTCAGGAAGACAGTCCGCTGCAATTGTGGGTATTAATTCAGACAGTCTTCAGGACTAAGCCCAAGCAAATTTGAAATGCTTTGATTCAACAGGAGCTCTTTTAATAGCTGTGTTTCTGATAAATGCTGCTTCAACTTGGATTAATTGGTGGATTGAGGGGGACATCTGTCTTGGGCTAACCACCAGCAGAATTTGAGAAAGAGCTTACCAGATTGACAGTAGATTTTGGTCTATCCTCGCTTACTGGATCTCATAAGAATTTTGTAAAGGATTCAAAGTGAAAGCTGTATTTTACTTTGATGCTGTAACTAGATGATAGCAGGTTAGAGCTCACTCCAATAAAATGCCCACCACGATCATATGATGTGGGGAAATCACAGACACCTTTGGTTTTAAACTTGAGCACTTGCCATTCCTTTTGTAAGTTTGTTTGTAATGTCTTACCTCCATATGAGATATCAGAATGAAATTTGGAACATACATTCAGAGCACTGTCCTACATTTCAATTTCAACGACAACAGAACCCCTTGAACCTGTTTTTTTGGGGGGGGGGGAAGGCAAAAAATAGTTAAAAATGCACTATGTTACCTTCCATGAGTATATACTCATAGGGTGAATGGAACTCACTCATTCTATCTTCAGCTGCCCTGGGGATTTCAGTTCAACTAGAACTTCACAATGTAATGCGATTCCTCAGGGAGATTGTTCCTTAATAGTCCAGAATGGTTAGTGGCTATGACAGCTCAGCTGAGAGACAGAGGACCGGGTCTCACGATCAGTGAGACCCGGTTGGGGGCAGTGAGCGGGAAGAGCGGGCTAAGCCCGCTCTCTCCGCTCACGAGCGGGCAAGGAGCCCTGGGAGGCTGGATCAGCCGCCCACACAATGGCCGGCTCCGTGATGGAGCTGGTGGGGGGTAGGGGGAGCGGGGGCCACGTGGCCCCCGCAAGCCCCAGTATGCCCTATGCAAGTGCACAGGGCATACTGGGGAGACCCCCGGAGCCGGGAGGCAGCTTTCCCCCTCCCAGCCGGGGGTCTACTTGTGAGTAGGCATGCTGTGAAGGCGTGTTGCGGCTACTCACGATCCTAAAAAGCAGGTTTGCTGGAGCGCTCGCTCCACAAACCTGCTTTTTAGCAGGGGTTCTTGAGCGGGTTACCCGCTCAAGAACCACCGGGCTCAGCTGCGAGCCCGGTGGTTCTTACGGTCAACAAAAATCGGGCTAGCCTCTGCTAGCTCGGTTTTTGTTGATTGTAAGAATCGCCCCAGAGAATAGCTATCTTTGCTTGCTCTTTGACCATGTCTCTCTTGGCAGTACAATGGGAGAGGTACTGGTGTCTACTCCTTGCAGGAGTAGATATAGGTGCTCTCTCTTGCTTTCACTCTCCCCTCTCTCACCTTCCACCCATCTGCAGTGTGGAAGGCAAATGAGGGTTGCAAGGAAATGTAGCTTTCGTTGCTTTCTTTCTTGGAGGCTTAACTTGCTCACTCAGCATCTCTCTTTGGGTGGTGTGGTGAATCAGGCCAAGCAAGGTCATCCAGGTTGAATCAATGAGAAGTCATGGTTACTTTTAGCTGCAGTTACTGCCTACAATAGAAAGGACTGTGAGAGTGGGCCCAGTATCCAACACTTGACAACACACAAGTGAGCAAACAAGAGGATGAGGTGGCTGATTGTTCCATGTGCAAGCAGCCACCTCTGCCCACTTCCACATTCAAGACAATTGTACCTTGCAGAAAAAATGAAGTGAGCTAATTTGGGAGATGGCAAGATTTGAGGTGTGCACAGAGGCGTAACTAGGGAAAACGGCGCCTGGGGCAAGCACTGAAATGGCGCCCCCCCACTGCGCCCCCCCCCCAACATACTACATTATACTTAGGTTTTTCCTCACAAGCGCCCGCCGCTGCCGCCGCCAAGCCAGGCCACTGACTGGCCGCCAGGCGCCAGCAAAGCAATGGGGGGTGGGTGGGCACAGGTGGCGCGGAAGGGACCGCTTGTGGGGAAGGGGGCACCGACGCTCTCCCTTGACTGCTGCAGCGCTGCTGCTCTGAGCAGGAAACATTTGTATTAACAAAAATTTAAATTTTTTTTAAAAAAAATTGGTCATGGCGGCGCCCCCCATGTGACCAGAAAAGATGGCGCCCGGGGCACGTGCCCCCCTGCCCCCCCTATAGTTACGCCTCTGGGTGTGCAACTCCACCACTTATTCACCTGCTCTCTTGCTTGTTCATTCCTGGCACTGCTGCTAGTAGACCACAAAGTGGGTGCAGCTCCAACCTAAGTAGGCTGAAACTCTCTCCTTCAGTCTCTGCTTCTCATCTCTCCTCCTCTACACAGAATTAAAGTCATGAGGAAGAGGAGAAGCAGTCATTTGCTCCCCAGCTGACCTGATGTAGGGACTTTGGTGGCTTCCATAGCAAGGTGCAGCAGCATTCTCACCTGTGTTTGCTGTCTGGCCTGGCTAAGAAGAGTGGAAACAGCAGCCACTATTTGGACTCAGCGGTTGTTCAGTATCAGATGAGCAGCTAGTGAACAGGGGACAAGAGGGAGCAGGGAAACATTTGGTGCTTGTTTTAAGTACCAAATTGTCTCCCCCCCCCACTGTGCACAACTACTCATCCCCTCTGGGCACCACAGCTGAAGTATTTGGCAGAGGAAGCTCTGTCCTTTCTGCTGTGCCCCCTAGAGAAAAATGACTGTCACTGTCCCTGCATGGAGCTGCTGCCTTGTCCTTGGCAGTGCCATGACTCCCTGCTGCACTGCCCAGAGAGAGAGATTGAAAAAGTGAGGGAAGGCAGAAGACACCACCTTTTCTGCTTTGCAAGTTGTCTCTGAGTAATCCTGCAGCCCCAATTCCCCCCCACTGTGCCACCCAGAGAGAAATGATGAGCAGACAAATATAGGTGCAGCCACAACCTCTCTTCCTCTCTTGCTCACACTCATTCTCTCTTTAGGCAGCTCTGTCCTTCTTGCCGCACCTCCCAGAATCGGAAATCAGGCGTGTGATGAGAGGTGGTAGCAGCCATGCCTTACAAACATCACTCTCTCACTTTCATTGCAAGCAAGAAGCAATGCCCTGTTCCACCTCCTTCTGAGTTGTGGGGCCCCAGAGGTATTCTAGAGAAATTAACAGAAACAGCCTAATATAGGAATGTTTTGATGGTTGGCTGGCAGCATAATAATATAATCTGGAAAAAACCTCATCAAAAACTTTGGAGAAATCAATGAGAAACTTTGAAAACTCACAGCACACCATTCTTGATGTAGGCAAGACCCATTGGAAGGGAAGATTCCATACAGAAATTTGTTCTAAGGGAAATTCAGAAGCATCCCTAGCTATGGAGAGTCATCACAGTGAAAGGTAGTGTGCATGTTCAGAACAACATTTTGCATTTCAGATTCAAGCACTGACTTGAGCATCACATTCACATTTAAGAGGGGGTGGGGTGGTAGAGGAAAGACATTAAATACAATCGAACACAGTGAGGCTATTCATACGAGGGGGGAAATTAAGGGAGATCTGGAGGCCAGGCATCATTTTCCCAGCCTCGGAGATCCATGCTGCTCAGAGCAGCATGGATCCTGTCTGCATGTGATCCACACACCACACTGCACATTGGTGATAATCGGGGGGAGGTAGGTTCTACCCTGACTTCCCCCCAAATCCTTTTTCCCCACCCCAGAAATGGTTGTGTGAACGACCTCAATATCATCCATGAGACATCAGAATACAAGTGAGTGTGCCTATCCAGGACAACATTCTGGGTTACAAACAGTTCAGCTCCTGCACCTTTTTAAAGGAGGCCAGTAACAAGTGAAGACTACACCATGCTTTATGTGCATCAAGATTATTTGGCTTATGCCAATTAGAGAGAAAAACAGCCTAATTGGAGAGTATACAGGTTAAAGCATCGCCCTGGGAATTAGCAGACCAGAATTCTACATTTAATTCTACCATTTTTTGTCTATCCAGCATTTGCTGGATAACAATTGAATGAACAATTATTCAAGCTAATAGGATCATTCTTGATTTTTTTCGTCTAGCTTTAAAATTGCAATGAGTTATTTATTTAATGATGTTTTTATTGCTCCACTCAGTTGCTCATATTTTACACCCAACCTATTCTGTAGGCTCAGGACAGCTTACAGGATTAAAAAAAAAAGATAAATAGATGATGAAATATGCTGAAATATAAATATAAGCATAATATAAAATAAGCTGCAGCTGTTTGCTGAATGGCATGAGTAAACTGGAAGTAAAACTAGGTCATGCAAAAACTCAGTGTATTTACACATCATACATATTGAATTCAACTAAAAAAATACATAAACTATTAGAATGTATAATAGGAAGAGGACATTTTGGTCTGCCTAACATACTGGTCAGTCCTACAGTACAGTTATTATACTGAAGTAAATACAGGTCTACAGTTATTCAAGCATCTTTAAACATGTAAGAACATTAGGAAGCACATTATAAATAACTGCTCTTGGTATCTTTAAATGCGTTAGAACATTAGGATGCACATTACAAATGTCCCCTGAAAGGCATCCTTAACTTTGCAGGGGACATTTCCTACCTATAAAAATAACTAACTAAATAAATGTGCTTGTGGATTTTCCCTAAACTGGGCTTGGTAAGGAACTTCAGGGGCTTGTAAAAACCCTTTTCAAATGAGAGGTGATCTTTATGATCCCGGGCATTCCTCTTCAGCTCAAATCATAACCAAGCAGAAGAATTCCAGGCTTACCTTACTCCATTCTTCTCCCCTCCAGACATTCCCATCCCCAAAGCAACCTCCATGGCCAGCCCTTCATTCCCCAAACACCTTCCCCCTTCCCTTTTCTTTTTTCAATCAGCCGCAACAGGAGCAACAGCGGCAGCATACAGGAAGAAGGAAAGAGAAAGCTTGCTCTTTTCCCTTGCCTGTCTCCATCTTGCCCTGGTACTCGAGGGCATTCGAGCTGGAAGCCCTGTGGGCGGTAAAGTTCTTCATTGAAGTGGAAGAAAGTTCAGGAGAGATAGAATGCTCTTCTTTCCACATGACAGTGCTGTTGCTATCAGCACTAGCACTGTGGTTTGGGGGTAAAAACGGTGAGGATCAAGGAGAAGAGAAGGTGAAGAGAAAGGATTATTGTTGACTTGGGAAGGTAAGGGTCACCAAAAGACTGTCAAGGGATATCAGGACCTTCTGCATGCAAAGCATGTGCCACTGTCTATGGCCCTCCCAAATTCCAGAGTCCACCAATCCCAAGGGGGCATTAAACATGGATTATGCTATCGAGGCATGTGTGTATGTGTGTGTGATTCTAAATCCCACTGTCTCCAACTGACTTTTCTATGCATGTAAACCATCAAAGTAGCAACTGTCAGATTTAGAGCTTAAACTGTCTACAGACTACTCTGTAGGAAGATACATTTGTGTTTTCAACCTTGCTCTTTTGCTGTTGCCACATATTTTATGAACTAGACAATTCAGTTTAGCCTTTAATTTAAAAAAAGATGCTCTGGCCAATTTCCTCAGAAGCCTCTCTGGAATTATTTTACTAGAGCCATATGCTTTCCCTTGGTGGCGAGCTGTTGCTTCAGGTTTATTTATTTAACATATTTGTATACCGCCCACTACCAAAGTCTCTAGGCTGTTTACAGCAATAAAACAAACCAAGAAATTTTAACAATTAAAACATATTTAATATCAAATTAAAATACCCATCAAAATGACCAAATAGCAAAAAAGTTAATGAAAACCCAGGTCAAGCAAGTGGCCAGTGCACGTGTATGGAGGTTTTATTTTTAAAAAGGCCCACGCATGCGCAGAAGCCTGAAACAGGCCAGAGAAGGCTTGAACTGGGCCCAAATTGGACCCAAACCTGCCCTGGACACTGTGGGGTGGGGAAGACTAGCTGTGGCTGGGGAGCTGTGGCAGCTGCCACTGCCCCTTACCCCATGGCCACTGCTTCTGCCAGCTCTGGGGGCCATAGTGAGTACTTTCCGTTACATTTCTGACTGTATTAAAGCACTTTTAGAAGACTGCCCCCCCCCCGCTCCTGCTGCCCCTTTACCAGTAAAGGGAAATCCTCACTGGATTTCCCTTTACTGGTAGGGTTCCGAACCGGACCCAAACTGGTTCAAATTCAAACTGAGCCGGGTCCTGGTCCAGAAGGGGATAAAACCAAACCAGTCCAGCCTGACTTGAATCCGGTTTAGTGCACATGGTTTAGTGTAGTTCTCTAATTAGTTACATAAGGTATAAGATGCTATATTAGATGGTGACCACCTGCTATTTGGATTGCCCTGGGCCAGTTTCCCAGTGGATTTCATTCCTGGCTTCTCTGCTAGGTTATCAGGAGAATTTGATGGACATGCCCACCATGTTGATACTGCTATGGTCATGGGAATTAGAGGGCAGGACGTCTATGTACAGCTTTCCCTGCAAGTCCTGATTTACAGCAGGGGTTGAGGAGTAACATCTATGGTTCCATCTTACAGCTTATCCCTAGGTTGATGAATTGAAATCTGGGATGAATGAGTATCCATTGCTAGGTTTCTGGAAGGTGTTCTGAGAGTAGTTCCGAGAGTAGATTCTCTGGTTGGAAATGAGAGAATGAACTAATATGGGTGGTAGCTTCCTTGCACCCATTGGGCACTACCACCCACAACAACTTGCTCTGGGCCACCCTGGTGCCTCCCCATGTGGAGCTATAAGGCTGCTGAAATCTCCATCATTCCCTATGGGGAAAAGCTTAAAGATGTGCCAACTTCAAAAATCTGTTAAAAATCACTCCTTTGCCCAATTTCTTTGAAATTTGGGTGGTAGCTTCCACCATTGGGCATTACCACCCACTCTACTCTTTTGCCCCCAGAACCCCCTTTTTTGCCTTGAATTGATTCAGATTCAGAAAATTTGGGTAGAAATTGAATCTGGGGTGATGGGGGGGCAGATACAGACCCAAAACAAATCAGGGGTTATTTGATTCAGGTACAAATTGATCAAAAATCAATTTGTGCACATCCTTAGCTTTTTATTTTGTCATTATGATGGGTGGCTGCCATTCATACTTTGGGCACTTTCTGAACTCGACTGCTATAGCCAGCTAACCAACAGCAGTTGATGCAATTAACATGCAAACCTCTAAGTCACCTGGTGTGATGATTTTCGTTTGGCTTAGTCCTTCAAAGTCCTGTTCTCCATTGTGGAACCCCTGTCTCATTAATATATAGGCATTGGGGGTAACTTACATTTGAGGACAAGTCTAGATCTATACAGAAGCCATAGTGGCAGTGGGACCCCCTAGATCCCACCCCTAGGTACCACCTAGGGTGTTTGGGGCATGTATCTTCAGCATTGAGCAGTAAGCCAGCTCAGTAGAAAGCACTGAGTTTTGTCTTTTAGGTGTCCTGTTGGATTTAGTATAACTTGGTTATTCCTAAGCCCCAAGGATGGGAAGCAAAAGGTCATTCCTAAACCTGTATGGCTGGACACAAGGAGGAATTTATGATCTAGTGTACGCTGGGTGGAGGAGAAGCTTCTGGGCCTGGTGGCAGGCACCCACTAATTCCAAACTGCTTAAAAGTGGAAAATCTTGCCTGGCATTCCACAGGGGAAGTTTTCTTTTCAGTGTCAACATTCATGCCACTTTCATATGTGCTTGTTTCAGCAGGACATATTCTAAAATTGGAACGATACAAAGCAGATTAGCAGGGGCCTTTGTGCAGGGATTGACATCTTTATTATTTCTCTATATAAACCGCTTTGGAAACTTTGATGAAAAGTGGTACTGTATATAAATATTAGTTGTAGTTGTAGTAGTAGTAGTAGTTTTGGCTGGGCTTCTTCCAGAAATAGCAAATGAGCTCATCTGGGTGCACATTGCAGTTAAGTGATATAGCTTTAATGAAGGGTTGTGATACTACTGTTGAACAACCCTATGATTGGCCAAAAGGGGAGGGGGCAAACTATAGTACTGCATGGGGCCAAGCTCCTGGATCTGTGTTCAGTATGGGCTGCACTTCTTCCATGCATTCAACCACTGTGGCATCACAGATGGACTTGAGGGCGGAGCTCAGAACCTTGGCATAATTCAGTCCTGAATGCTATATGTCATACGGATGAAATGCATGGGCACCGAAGCATCACAGATGGACCTTGAGGGCAGAATCCCCTCAAGGGATGTGGGTACTGCAGTCTTATAATGCTATATGCATTTTGATGACATGATGTGGCCACCACAGCATAGTGGATGGGCCTTGAGGGCAGAACTAAGACCTGTGGCATACTGAAGTCTGAGTCTTATACACATTTCTGATGGAGTGATATGGCCACCTTGGTGTTGTGGATGGGCCTTGAGCATGGAACAAAGACCCATGGGATGCTGCAATGTCAAAATGCTTATATGCATTTCTGAAGAGTGATGTGGCCACCAGAGCATCAAAGTTAGGCTTTGAGGGTGGAACTAAGAACCATGGCATGCTATAGTTTTACAATGCTATATGCACTGTGATGAAGTGATGCAGCCACCATGGCATTGTGGATGGGCTTGAGGGTGGAGCTATGAACATTGGCATACTGCATCTGAAACATTGCATGCATTTCTGATGAAGTGCCTCAGCTACCACAGCGTAGCAGAACCAAGAACATTGTTTTAGTGTTTGGGCAGAACTGTGTTAGGGCAGAACTAAGAACACTGGGTTGGCATGCTTTGGGCCCTGGTGCCTAGGAGACTTGCCAGGGTGCTGATCGTGGCACACTCAAAGTGTTCTGGGTCCATAAGCGGGCTGGGAACATTGCTTGGAACACTGTCCAGGAACACTGCTTGGCTGGGGGCAGTGGGGAAAGATGATTGGAAGCTCAGGTATGGATCACAATAAAGCTTTTGAGCTGGTTCAACATTTGGGTTCCTAGTATCCTTCCAATTTCATCTGACCTGCTGCAACTCAGGGTTCGGAGGGGTGCATGGAACACTGGTAGACTTGATAAGGCACAGAGAAAGATCAATAGGGACATGGGTAGGTTTGTTTCCTTTTATGGTCGGGGATATAGTCCCCATCCCAGTGTTGTATTCTCTGCGCCTGAGCTTTATAGG
Source organism: Hemicordylus capensis (assembly GCF_027244095.1). Classification (NCBI taxonomy): domain Eukaryota; kingdom Metazoa; phylum Chordata; class Lepidosauria; order Squamata; family Cordylidae; genus Hemicordylus; species Hemicordylus capensis. Next base: position 115,496,212 of record NC_069658.1, on the reverse strand, counting down.
GGCGATGGGATTCACCTTTCTTCTCCAGGAACTGATGTCTTGTTAGAAGACTTGCAAGTTAGAAGACTTGCCCTATCCATCCCACAGCACAGTAACTCCAGTGACTGTTGCTAGTGTCCTTTATGTTTCTTTTTAGATTTTGAGCCCTTTGGGGACAGGGATCCATCTTACTTACTTATTTATTATTTCTCTATGTAAATCACCCTGAGCCATTTTTGGAAGGGCGGCATAGAAATCAAATCAAATCAAATCAAATCAAATCAAATCAAATCAAATCAAATCAAATCAATCAATCAATCAATCAATCAATCAATCAATCAATCGAATCAGCTGTTTTCAGGGTTGGTGGGGTCAAGCTAGGCTAACCCCATGTTGTGACAAGCACAGTGTGGAGTTCAACAATAGTGTAGGGCTGGTGTAGCACCTTAGGCATCCATTTGGCATAAGAGGAGCCCTGGTCACTCCATAGGTGCTTCACAGCTCAGGGAGCTCTGATTGGATCATTCTATTCTGTCTAAGTATCACTTCCTTGAAAGTCTTGGTGGCTTCAGAGGGTGGGGGTGACTCTTTGAACATATGCCTGATCTTAGGTTGGCTAAGATAGGCAGCCTCCACCATAGGGCAAGGGGTGGCCTGGGGCCAAGGTGTGTGACCCATGGTGTTTTAGGTGGGCTTGTACCTTTGGTGGCATGCCTCTAGTTACCACACTGTATGAGGGTGGAATGCCATTCCCATCTGCTTATCATTTTAATAAAGTTGTGGGCTTTACTACCACAATCCTATGTCTCATGTCTTCATTGGTCTGGAAGCAATAGTTAAAATCTGCAGCCTGATTTAAAGGCAGATTAGAAGAAAAATGCATTTGCACTTCAACTTAAAAAGTACTTTTTGTCATATCACTTTTCATGCCCTTCCTGAGTTATTTTATGTATATTCTGTATTTCCTACTTCTTATGGTCTAGCTGCTCTATTGATAGATTATGCCTTTAATTTCTACACTTTCTCCTATAGCTTGCCAAATTATGAGAGGAAAAACAAAAGAACTGAAGCAATTAAAGACTGGTATTTGAACAGGTATATCAGGTTTGCAAAAAGATAGTGTCTACTTTGGCAGAGAAAAATAATTACATTTTTTGGGAAGCTCTTCAATTTACATTAGACATCCATAAGTCGGGGGAGAAAAAAAAAATCCAAAAAAACTGGCAGTTCAGCATGTAAATCTCATTGTTATCCGCATGTGAATTACTGTAAAATGAGGAATAAATGTGAATGAAGCACTGCTGTAGCAGCTGTATAAATCATCTGCTCCATCTTAATTCTCGATGGTTTATAGATTTATCAAAGAAAAAGAGAAGCAAGCTTTCAATGTACTGCCGTGTCTGAAGCACTGCTGCAGTTCTTTCCTTTATTTTTCCAGATATGTATTCCTGCATGGTACAATATTTATATGTGTAAGGTGAAGTTGATCTGACCTTACTATAAAAGGGGGGGGGGGATCCTTTGCTTCAGCAAGCATGGAAACAACTAGAACACCATGAAATAAACTATAACACCATGGAACAAACTTCATTTACTCAACATTTTAAACAGTAGAAAACAAAAATCAATGGCATATGCTGGAATGCTGTCAGTCTGCTGTGATATACTATGCCAACAACACTGTGATATACTATGCTGTCTTCCCAACTTTTGGCCATGTCATGTGAATTGTACTAGCCTGGTCTATTTAAGTTATCACACAGGCTTTCATGTGAACAGTGGAATGTTTAACAATGTTAAGGTGATTTTCTCTCTCTAGTTAATTAAGTTCTCTGTCTTTCCTTTGATGCATACCAAGTAGAGGAAGAGTAGGGATTCACATTGGATCGAGCTCTAGGACAGGGTTGCTCAATTTAGGCCCTCCTGCAGATGTTGGCCTACAACTCCCATAATTCCTGGCTATTGGCCACTGTGGCTGGGGATTATGGAAGTTGTAGTCCAAAAACAGCTGTGGGGGGGGGGTAAGTTGAGCAGACCTGCTCTAGGGCATGAATTGCATAGAAGGGTCTGAGACAGGTGGCAGTAGAAGGGAAGAGATGGTAGACAGCAGTAGCCTTGGAAAAAGGAGGGGGAAAGGTGGACTTGAAAATTGCTAGTGTACACACACATCTATTAGAATGAATTCCACCATAACAGTTCTTAAGGTACTCAGCCTTGGGCAGTATTAAAATAGTTTTCAGTATAAACTGGACCCTCGATGTGAATAGTTGAGGAAGTGAAATAAACTGTCTGCATGCTCTTCAATAAGCTCTTCCAGCCTCCAATACCTAATAAGAGAATCATAATAGTAGCTTACCTTACGGTCTTGTTGTAAGGATTACTGAGATGTCATAAATGAAGTACTTTAGGAAGCTGCCATTACAGAGCAGAACCTGGTACTTTCTGCATGCTAAGCAGATGCTCTACCACTATGGCCCCATCTTCAGAACCCAGATACTGTGTTAGTATAATATTCAAAGATAATTCACTTGGTTTTTTGTGTGAACTCAGCTTACTAATTTTCAGCTCAAGATGAGATATTGAGGCGCTTCACATGGTAAAAGTGAAGCACCTTAAGGTGGTTTGTGGGGAGACCAGGCTTAGCCCGCTCTCCCTGCACACAAGCAGTTGCTCGTTGCTGGGCGGCCGGATCGGCCACCCAGACGAGCAGCTGCTCCGGTCATGCGCTCCGGTTGTGCACTCCTGCACCCAGCTGCAGCTCCATCAAGATCACCGGGGATCAGGGGAATGGGAGCCGACCCCCCCAAACCTCAGGAAGCCACTATGCGAGTGCGCGGTGCCTTCCTGGGGTCCCTCCTCCTCTCCTCTCCCACCCCAAATGTGTCAGCTGTGGCTGCAAGCAGCTGCGGCTGACACACGAGCAATCAAATGAGGTTAACGGAGCACTCGCTCCATTAGCCGCATTTAAAGGGAGGGGGAATTAGGCAGACTAGCTGCCTTGGAACCACCGGGCTTGCCCTCAAGCCTGGTGGTTCTGACGATCACCAGAAAGCGGGCTAGGCTCCTCATTGTTTACTTCATCATCAAGGGTGGCTCTAAGGGTGGTTGCCCCCATCTGCCCCCATTTCTGCTTCAGAAATCTAACATGTGGTACACATCTCACCCACTCATATATGCACTTTGCCCCTTCTGTGCCTCCTCTCATGTTTTGTGTGTGCTGCCACTGCTCATCATGCACTGCAAAGCAATTGAACCAAGCACAACTTGCAACCCACCAAGTTAAAAATGTCCACCAGTCACTTTTTTCAGTCTACCTGTAGTTTAATAAATGTCTGCCCAGTAGGGGTGTGTGAGTCTGCTCAGTTCGAGCTGGGCTCAATATCAAACTGGCTCAGTTTGACAGGTTCAGGGTTGAACCAGACTGGCCTCAGCCAGTCTGAGTTTCAACCAAACCATTCCTGTTTTGAACCGAACCGGTTCGGAGTTCTATTGGTAAAGGGGAATCCAGTGACGATTCCCCTTTACCAGTAAAGGGGCAGGGAGGCTGATATTTCTTGTAAGTACTAAATGACTCCCTTCCTCGTCCCTCTAGGCTTAGGGAAGCCCCCTGCCTCTTTACTGGTAAAGGGGAATCCTCACTGGATCTCCCTTTACTAGTAGAACTCCGAACTGGTTCAAACTGGTCCAGTGGTCAAACTGAATTGGAAACAAAGCTGAACCAAACTGGGAAACCCAGTTTTGTGCCCATTCCTGCTCCCCAGGGCATTGTATTTTAGCAGTTCCAGGCAGGTAGCAAAACATAGGACATTTATCAAACTCCTGGTGGGCTGACATATGTTTGGACAGTTTGCCTTGGAGGGAAAGTTAAAGGACTTCAAATACCCCCAAAATATGACTGGAGGGCTATGTTTAGCCTGGTGCAAGCAAGTCACAATCTGGATGAGCCACAAACAGTGCGCACCTGCAGGAAATAAATACTATTGGACTCCAAATCCATGCTCACACTGTGAGGTGGTTCACACAATCAGTGGGAACCGCCAAGATGGGGTTTGCGAGGAGAGTGGGCTTAGCCCACTCTCCCTGCAGACGTCCCATTAGTTGGTTGCGAGCGCCTGAACCAGCCGCCATCTCTGTTACGGAGCCAGTGGGGGCTGGGGAGTTTCAGGGCTGTGCACCCCCTGGAAGCTCTGGCATGCCCTGTACGAGCGCACAGGGCATGCTGGAGAGACCCCTGAGCTGGAGACCCCCAAGCTGCCGGGGGTCTCCTCGTGAGTTGCTGTGGCAAGGAGTTGCGCTGCAGCAACTCACAATTTAAAAACCGGGTTAGTGGAGTGCTCGCTCCGCTAACCTCGGCTAAGGGGAGGGGAAAATAGTGGAGTTTGCTGCTGGGTGCCGCACAGCTCCCATGGCAGCAAACAATCAACAAAAAGCGGGCTAGGTTCCCTTAGCCCGCTTTTTGTTGATCGTAAGAATTGCCTCCATATCTGTTATTCAAGCCCTGCTTCATGTGTTCCTTGGCCTTCATTGAAGCATGGAACAAGGCATGGAGGCTGTTCCTATGAGGCCTGACCCAGACCATAATTCAGCATGGCGTTAGGAGTGTGTATCCATTACTCACAGCATATTCTAGAATATGATAAGCCTCCTGTGTTTGCTTCCTTTCTGGAATGTGAAATACAGGGAAGTCAAGCTATGACAGTGACAGGGAAGTCACTTGGCAGGCCCCAGTATGTTGCTGGTATTTGACTTAATGGGTTGTGCAGGTCTGCAATTGAGCCGGCAGTTGAAAGATGGAGTGTGCAGAAATTGCAGCACACATTTTGTCCCACCACACAGTCAGTTTTAAAATGTAGCCATATGACTCAGCCCTCAGCTGCACTATTAAAAAATTCTGGGCCGGCTATTTAAACTGCTATGCTAATACATCTTCGCGGTTTCATGCTAACGTCTACAGAAACCTACAACAATCTCATCATGTTCCCCACACTTTAGTGCAAGTTCATTTTGTCCGATATTAAATAGTCAGGTAGCTATCAGTCGCAAATGATTAGCAGCTAGCTGCTGCTTGTAGTAACCAGGCACAATAGAAGCAGAATATTTGGTGCATAATTTACCATAATGAGGTTTACCAGCAAATTAACAATTGACTCATTAAAAAGCTTTTCTTTTTCAGCATTCCTGAATAACCCTACACAAGAATTTCTAGAAAGCAATACTTAGTAGAAGGTAATGGTGTTTGGCCATGTGAATGGCCCTCAGGAGTTTTTAGCATGGTTAAGAGACCAGTTATTCACTTACTAATGGCCGTAGAAGTGAAAATGCTTACTTGATTATACTGTGTTTTAATTACAACAGAGCCTAGTGAGCTCCTAAAGACTGCTTATCTCAGCCATGTTAGGATCACTGCATTTCTTGAAAATACAAAACTAAAAATATTAACCATTTTTGGCCAGGTCTGAGAACATAGATAGGACCTTTTTTGAAATTAAAATACATACTGAAGTGCAACATATAGTGGGATAACCTCCAATATACTGAAACCCTGGCCAAAATTTAGCATAGAGCAACATTTTTACATTTTTACCCCCCAAAAGGAACTCACCTCTCCAAAATATACTTATCTGTTCTGTGGTGTGGGATATTCTTTTTAAAAAAAACGTTTTCAGCATAGCAGCAGCTTGAAACAATACCTAGAAGCACTGAGAATGACGACAACAGTTGGCAAATGGTTGCCATTTTTTGTGACTCTGGTCATTTCCTGTTTCATTCAAGACTAAAAAAGGTGACCAGCATTAGCCAGCTGCTATGATCATCCTCGCCCCTTATAGCAACAGTTTCAAGCTGTTCCTGTGGTTAAAAGAGAAACAGATCCTGTAAGCCATGCTCCACCTTGAAATTCCAGGTCACCAATGGTTAGGACCAAAACCAGCATAGAGTTCCCCATATTTGTTCATACTAAAAAGAAAAGCCTAATATATCTCAACGGTAGGCCACCTTAGCTCTCTATCTATTGCTGAACTACAACTCGATTTATGGTGACTAAGGATGATAGAAGTTGTAGTTCAACAGCAGCTAGAGAGCCAAAGAGGCCTATGATATATCTCATTGCTTAACAGTGCTTATGAACAGTCTGTTGCCTAGGCCCAGAATACTCTCCAACATAGTAGGCAACACTATTTGTATTTGTTTTTTAAAAATCCTACTCCTAGTGATGGGTGAGCCCCCACTGGCTCACATCAGATTGGTTTGGAAATTCTGAGCTATTTCCCAATATTGAACTTATTTCCAAGCTAATGTAAATTAAAAGATGTCAATGAGGCATGGCTTTATAAAGCTGTCAAAAGCGGCAAGAAATTGGAGAAGCTTGCAAACCTTTTCAATCCCTGGCTGTCAAAGATCATGTGGCCAGGACTGTCTGGACTCTCCTGCTGCACAAAAGTATCTGTAATGCCTGTACATTGTCATAATGAGAGATTTTTCACATATATTGTTTGATAGCTCTTTGCGTCACAGCAAATGTTTCTCTCACCAATTGGTGTTGTAGACCAGTATTCTGCAATAGGGTTCATACCACGTATTATGGCTGAGTTGAATAGTTTGTTTTTAGCTTCACTGGAACCTCATCCACAACTAATAATGACCCACATGTTCCATAGTGATGTGAGGGTAGATGATGGTCTGCACTCTCACAGAGAGACTGGAGTGCAGCAGTGGTGAAGGCTTCTTCTGCACACAGGGAGGGAGAAGCAATTTTCACTTCCCTCCCTTCCCTCCAAAAGCCCTCTTTGCTTCCAGAAATATGTTCCTGAAGGTTGAATATCCTCCAGGGACATATTTTTGGAAGTAGAGAAGACTTTTGGAGGGAGGGGAGAAAAACAAACATGACTTGCCCCTCCTTTCCCAGTGCTCTTGACTGCAGAAGCAGCCTTTGCCACAGCTACAGTTAAGTCTCTCTGTGAGAATGCAGACTTGCTTCTGCCCTTGGATTGTTGCAGAACACATGGGCCAATTATTTTAGTCCATTAAAGTTGGCCTATGATGCCTTTATTCTGCTGCTGCAAAAATGCTAAGTTTAAGCATTTGTTGGCCAAGGTACATATATTCTCAGCTTTTTCAATCAACGGGAAGAGAGCTGGTCTTGCGGTAGCAAGCATGACTTGTCCCCTTAAGCTAAGCAGGATCCGCCCTGGTTGCATATGAAAGGGAGACTAGAAGTGTGAGCGCTGTAAGTTATTCCCCTTAGGGGATGGAGCCACTCTGGGAAGAGCATCTAGGCTCCAAGTTCTTTCCCTGGCATCTCCAAGATAGGGCTGAGAGAGATTCCTGCCTGCAACCTTGGAGAAGCCACTGGCAGTCTGTGTAGACAATACTGAGCGAGATGGACCTATGGTCTGACTCAGTATACGGCAGCTTCCTATGTTCCTATGAGACAGAAACTAAGGCAATTGAGAGCTACATCTGCCTTGAACAACAGTTTTGGAAGTGATTGTCACACAAAGAAAGACAGAAGGTACACATTTTAATAGAATAAAGGCATCATTACTTGGTAATGAACGACTAATAATGACCAAAAGAAAATGTTTCAAGTCAGGCATCATGCCTATTATGATCTGCATGTGGAATGAAATGTTATGGTTAAATTGACAGTTTTCATATTTCTTTTATCAAAGGAAATGCGTCTAATAAATGCCACTGTGTTGAATTAGACTCCTGAAGGATTAAAAAGCACCTCACTTGTCAGTTTATCCTGAATTAGTATAAATATCCTTTTTTCCACACATGTCATGTTATATGTATTTTAATTTTCAGGAGTAAAACTACACAGTTTTTGGAGTTAAACTACACTATCAGGGGAAGCATATGAGACAGCTCTTTCTGGGCAGTATCATTTAAAGTGGATGAAGGAGCTCATGTTTGAATGCTCCCACATATCTCTTCTGGTACACAGAAAAGCTTCTGTGTTAAGGAAAGAAGTTATTCATGGAAAGAAGTTATATTTTTGTGAACTGCCTGGAGTGTTTGGAATCAGGTGGTATATAGATTTGATTCATTCATTCATGCATTCATTCATTTAATTAATCCCAGTCCCCATGGGTTAGCAACCTATGGGGGTGGTTAGCACCCTCTGTTCACTACACCACCACTCACTCTGGGCCACCCCAGCACCTCACAAGTGGCTTTAAGGTTTTTCTCCATAGGGAAGAATGGAGGTTTCAGCAGCACCATAACTGCACTTGAGGGGTGCTGGGGTGGCCCAGAGCGAGGGTGCCAACCACCCCATGGGTTGCTAATCCATGGGGTACTGGGTTTTGTTGTTTCTGAAGTGTTCTGAGTGTAGATTCTTTGGTCGCATATAAGGTCTTCAATGACAAACCATGAATCCACTCTCATTGCTAACCTTAAAGACACATAAACTTCAAAAATCACTTAAAAATCAACCCTTTGCCCAATTCCTTTCAAATAATTCTGATAGCTTCCTGGTCCACCTTGGGAACTACCACCCACCACACTCCCCTCTAGAACACCCCTTTCCCCCTGACATGAAGCTATACATTTGCTGCAATCCTCATTATACCCTATGAGAAATTCCAAAATAATTTTAAAATTCACCAATAATCAGAGGAGTGTCCGATTGCCTTGGAGCTTTGTGGGTGGTAGGCACCCCTGGGAAAAATAAAATAAGCTTCATTCAAGCAGATAAAATGTGAGCCCCTAGGAGCTCCACAATAGGGGATATGGGCTGGTTCAGGTCCCATTATACCCTATGAGAAAAATAATTGAAAATATTTCAAATATTCATAAAAAATCATAGGGGCGTCCGATTGCTTCGGGCTTTGTGTGGTTGTTGGCAACCATGGGTGCTCCACAATAGGGAATAATGGGCTGGTTTGAGTTCCATTTAACCCTATGAGAAAAAATAAAAATAAATTTCATAAAAAAATCATATGAGTGTCCAATTGCTTTGGGGTTTGGGTGGCAGGTACCCCTGGGTGCCAGCTGCCAACCTACCATTTTTTGGAGTTCCAAACAAGTCCTAACCAGTTCAAACTGGTTTGAAATGGTTCAAATTCTAACTGAACCAGGGGAGGTTCGAGCAAAACCAAAATCGAACCACCTCCTCCTGGTTCGAACCTGGTTCGAATTCGAACCGAACAGGGCAAACTGGTTTTGTGCACATCCCTAATAACTGAGCTTTCTCCATGTTTCACAGTAGGTATGGTGTTCTTTTCTTTGAAAGCTTCATTTTTTCATCTGTGGACATAGAGCTGATGTGACTTGCCAAAAAGCTCCAGTTTTGTCTCATCTGTCTAAAGGACATTCTCCCAGAAGCATTGTGGTTTGTCAATTTGCATTTTAGCAAATTTCTGTCTGGCTTTTTTATGTTTTTCTTTCAACAGTGGAGTCCTCCTGGGTCCTCTTCCATTGAGCCCACTGTCACTCAAAAAGCGACGGATGGTGCAATCAGACACCAATGGACCTTGACCTTGGAGTTCAGCTTGTATCTCTTTGGAAGTTGTCCTTGGCTTTTTGTCTACCATTCTTACTATCCTTCTGTTCATTCTGGGGTTGATTTTCCTCTTGAGGCCATGTCCAGGGAGGCTGGCTACAGTCCCATGGACCTTGAACTTTTTAATAATATTTGCAACTGTTGTCACAGAAACATCAAACTGCTTGGAGATGGTCTTTAATATGCCTTTGCCTTTAATATGCTTGTCTATAATTTTCTTTCTGATCTCCTCAGACAACTCTCTCCTTTGCTTTCTCTGGTCCATGTTCATTGTGGGACACACGATGATACCAAACAGCAGAGTGACTATTTTTCTCCATTTCAATAGGTTGAATGACTGATTGCACAATTGGAGACATGTGTGATACTAATTAAAGAAAACAGCTAATTTGAAAAATCACTCTAATTCAATTATTTATGATCTTTTCTAGGGATACCAACAAATGTGTCCAGGCTACTTTAGAATATCTTTGTAGAATAAGCAATACTTTATCTCTTTTCATACTTGCTTTGCTTTACTTGATAACATATCAAAGGCATGCAGGTATACATGGGACAATTGCTTTTCATTTAATCGCTTTTCAGGAGGCATAGAACACTTTTTCAATGAGCTATAAGGGTACCAACAAGTTTGTTTACATGTGTACTTGTTTTCTGTGCTCAATATGCATTATATCTAGGGCAGAGATTAAAAAACTTCTCTGTTTCTTCTGCCATACTGATCCAGTGAATAAGTGAGATAATATAGTTACCTATGTGACATTTCCCCCTATATTTTTGTTGGGAGACACTGAGGAGTTTCTCACGATCAGCAAAAAGCAGGCAAAGGAGCCTAGCCCGCTTTCTGCTAATCATCTGCTGCCATGGGAGCTGTGCGGCTCCCGGCAGCAAACTCTCCTAATTCCCCCTCCCCTTAGCCAAGGTTAGCGGGGCAAGCACTCCGCTAACACCATCTTTTTTATCGTGTATTGCCGTGCCACAGCAACACATGAGGAGACCCCCAGCAGGAGGCTGAAACAAGCCTCCCGACCCTGGGGGTCCATCCAGGATGCCCCACACGCTTGTGTGGGGCAACCTGGAACTTCTGGGGGCTGCCTGGCCCCCGATCCCCACAGCCCCCGCCGGCTCTGTGATGGAGCCAGCAGTTGTATGGGAGGCTGATCCCCTGGGCTATCAGGGGATCGTCTGTGGGGAGAGCCCGCAAACCCTCTGAAGGCAGGTCTCACCAATCGTCAGACTTGCCTCACTATTTTATTTCTACCTACCAGCAACCAATTTGTAATATGGATCCTGCTCTGACAACATGAGGTTTGTTAAGCACAAGGAAAACTTATCTCTATTCAGTATTTGACCTTTTGAATTACATTTCTAGAATGTGTTTCTCTTAATCAGTTAGGAAGAATGCCTACAATCGGGGGAAAAGTGGTATCACTAAAATTATCATACACATCTGGAAATACAAATATCTATATGGCATGTTCTTCATGCCTCTTTTTCCTATTTTGGCAAAAGTTGGGAGGCATGTGACATATCTCAGAGAGTTGGATTTAGGCCCTTAAACATCAAAACCTGCAATCTGGACTATTATCTGAGCATCTAATTTCCTGCCATAACGAGAGTTCTTCAGGTATTTTGTGAAAAACACTCATACTTCCCCCCCCCGAGCTATAAATATGCTTTTTAAAAAGAGACTATCAGTTCTAATAAACAAATTTACACAATTTTTACACTTTAGGAAAAGTGGCCTTCTGTTTCAACGTGTTTATATAGCAAATACATCTAGGAGAAACCAGCATCGTATGCTATATAAAAGTCCTGCATATTGGTTTTATGGACAGTTAATGTATGGCCTCCAGCAAATACTTACCTATAACCAGCTAACTCATAAACTGAGGAAATGATATGAGCAGAGATTAGACAAAATGTCAGTCAGAAAGGCCAGTTGGACTGTCAAAAATACACTCACACATTAAACCCCCAGATGCTTCTGCTGGGAGAACAGATTTCAGAACTTGGCATCTGGATGTACACTGCCAAGTGCCACAGTTGTCAATATCTTTGCTGGAGAAAGTTACAGAAAGAGACAGGCAGCATGCCAACTGGAGAGTATAATTAACATTGCAAGCATGTCTCAATTGGTACTGGTCACCTAACTGCTTCATTTAAAAATAAAATAAGCTTCATTCAAGCAGATAACATGTGAAAGAATAAACTTTTAGGGAATGTATGTATCACACTCATTACTATTTATTCACTTAACTGAACACCTACATGAGTTCAGATTGGATAGCATTTATAAAGCAAGAATAATTCTATCCTAAAAATACTGATTGCACCAGAAGAAAGATCTCTCTTTCTTTGCTTATGTTTGGTTTGTAAAGCACCACATCCTGATAGCTTTATGAAATAATGGCCACCCTAGCAGACCCGCCACATAGCATCTGCGCCGCTAGTTTGTCACTACACTTTCCTTCCCCTGCCAGCGGCCGCCAACTCTCACCTTTCCCTCCCCGCCCACCGGGAGCGCTTTCCTTCCCCACTGCGCATGGCACCTGCCAGGAGCACTTTCCTTGCCTGTTGAGCGCCCAGTCAGGCTCCTCTCGACATCACAGCTCCTGTTCTCGCCTTTCCCTCCCCGCCCGCCAGCCCAGCACTTTCCTTCCCCACCCAGCACAGCGTGGTTTTGCCGCCTGCTTGACCAGGCTCCTCTCAGCTTTCCATCCCAGCCTGCTAGCAGCATTTTCCTCCCCACCACACACTTTCTCCCCCCTCCTCCCAGCAGCCAGGCCAGGGCCCTCCTCCTCCTCAGCCCAATGGCTGCTTCACCCATCGACCGCCCACTTCCTCCTAACCCTCGCCAGCCATCCTAACCCTAACCCCCTCTCCACCCACCCCACAACCTTCTGGGCCAGTTTGCTTCTCCCCCTGCCTCTCCGTGAGAGTTCCTTGTGAGAGTTCAGTGGCTCCCGCAAGTTTTCCCTGATGCATTCCCCTTCATCCACGCATGGACCATCTTAGTGAAATAAATATACAGAAGATAGAAGATTCTTATGATAAGGAGGAGCCCCATTAAAGGGTTAACCACAACCTCTAAGTCCTGCATGCTCATGCAGAGTGGGACATGAGTACCCAGAATTTCTGGGCAATCCTAGTTAAACCGCTACTGAGATTGATAACTAGGATCTAATCCTGGTTGTCAATGTCAGCTAAAAGCTGTTTAACTGTGGCAGTTTGACTGGATTTGCCTAGAAATTCTGATTTTTCATGTCATGCTTCACAGGAGTGCAAAGGGCTCAGAGATCACAGTTAACTCTTTAAACATGATTCTTATCATTGTAAGGACATGGCCACCAAGATCAACAATAACTTTTTAAATAGATGGGTAGATAGACACAGCCTTTAAAACATTGTATAGCAAATTGTTGAAATAGACCCCTGCTTATCCCTGTCCAGTGAATGCTTGTTCAAGTAAAAAAGGTTTTGCATTATCCATCACATGATCACCTCATCAAATTTATGGCATTCAGTACAACCTATATACTGCTGACAGTCAGTTGTGTCTATCCACCCCAGACCTTTCCCCCACAGTCCAGTCCAGGATTTTCATCTGTATAGCTGATGAATCCACTTGGAGTCACGGTTGTCTTAAAATCAACATGTACAAGATTGAACTCTTTCTTCTCAGTATTCTCACTTTGATTTTCTTTTTCTTGTCTGTCAACATTACCACTGACCAGGCACACACAGTATGGGTTATCTTTGATTCTTTTTTTCCATTGTTCTCCACACCCAGTCTGTTGTCATATCATATCACTTCTCCTTGTACCAAACTGAAAGCTCAAGACATTCCTTTTTGTTCTTTTAGATTACGGGTAAACTTTTCTACAACCAACTCTGCTCATATCCTGCCTTTATTCCTGTACTCACACAAAGTGCTGCTGCTTCATTAGTCTGAACATCATGTTTTCAGGTGGTGCTCAAGTGTGTCACAGGGGTTACAACTAGGGGTGTGCAAATCGGCTCAACCCCTGAACCAGGCCCAAATTAAAACTGATCTGGGCCCTTCATTCAGGGTGCCAAAACCAAACATGCCTGGTCTGGTTTGAGTCCAGTTCAGACTCGAACCAAACCGGGCAAACAAATTTTGTACACTTCCCTAGTTACAACAGCATAAACCATCTGTTTTGTGTGAAAGAATGACTTTCTTTCATATACAATCATATATTGCAATATGAACTCTTCTAAGGCAGAACCTGCCACCCAACCATTTGTGTGTGCTTACCTAAAAATGATTAATGAGGTTGTTCTCGTGGCAAGCCCTACCCGGGTAGGGGAGCACTAGCCCAAGTAGGTCTGGCTGTGAGAATCGCTAAGATCAGTCCTGATCCCAGTGCTCCTCAGCTGGATAGCCCAGGTTTTGTACCCAGGCTGAAGGTTAGGTAGGAGGGTGCACACACGCCTTTCTAACCCACCACCCAGTCATGTGGGTGCAAAGGTTGCTGGCAGATCCATTTGGGCTGCTGGCAGCCATTAGTATCATTTAGGCTGGGGGAAGGAGTGACCCAACCGGGGTGTAGCAAGGTTGGAGTGGGCCCAGAGACAAGATTTTAAAATGGACCCCTCCCCCCCTCACTGAAGCTCAGCTCATGAAGTAAAGAAATCTTCATGCTGAATACACATACACACACACACACACACACACACACACACCCTATATGCCACAATAGAACATCATCCTAAATTAATTTTTTTAAGGTTTTGTAAATTGTGGACGATGCAAGCCATTTAATGGTACTAGAGAAAGACATGCTGTTCTGGTAGCTGGAGGTCTTAACACTCACATCAATTTCAGAGGATGAATACAACTGAAGGAAGCCTAGTGGGTGTGTGGCTGGGGGAGTCTGTCATGTGACTTGCCTCTGGGGGGCACCCCAAGGCAGTGGGCCCCCAGACAACTGTTTTCCCTTGCCCTATTATAGTTACCCCGCTGGACCCAGCCTCAACAATGCACTGTGATGTGCTCACATGGTGCTCATGTGGTGCATTGTGAAATTCTTAGTGGCAGGGCTTGTCTCCCTCATCCTCTGAAGTGCTGTGCTAGTCACCACAGCGTGGACCATGTGGGTGCATGAGCAGTGCATCTGGGAAGGAACAAGTGATCATGTGGGGGAAGATAGATGTGATCCTGCCTCCCTTCCCCCCACCCACCCTCCCCAGTCCCAGCCCAAGATGTTGTGTGAACAACCCTATTGGGTTTCTTTTTTTAAAAAAATGTTGCCAATTAATCAGAAGTCCCTTTAAATCAGTTAAATCAGTTTAGTTTAAATCAACTAAATTTAATGGATAAATATATTAAATATTGCAGTCCTAATAACTGAAAAATCATCTCAGGAAAATGTTTGTGTTTGGGGCTTGAACACAAAGGTCTGATCACTTTCAGAGCAGAGTTGAGGAGGAACTACTGAGTCCACATTTCAATGTCTCATGGCGAAGGGATGATATTCTTCAGATTCTTGAATGATCTAATAGATCATGAGAGAAAATACATGTGATACCTCTTTATATATGTGAGCAACATACTGCTGAAGGCTTTATAGACCAAACGAAATCTTGGTTCATGCTTCACAGAAGAATTCACTATTCCCAGAGTCCCACCCTCATCAGAGAGGTTCATCAGAAAACCCTCATCAGAAAGTTCTGCATCAGCTACAGCCTACAAACTACTATCAAGCCATCATAATCCATAGAGCACATAGCAATAGACCACTCCTGAAGTAAAAAAGGTGAGAGTTAATTGTGTTTGCCAGTTCTAAATCTAAAAGAGAGGATAGTAAGTTAAATGCTTTGCATTCACTGATGCAAAACACTTCTGGCTACTGTAACAAATCTGGAAATTCACTGCCACATCAAGCGGAAATCATCTTCTAAGTTCTGCAATAAATTGCATAGGAATACAAATGGTATAGGTGCCTCAAATAATATTTAGGAAGTCTTAAGTCCCACCATCTCTCACTATTGAAAAAGAAGGTATTTTCTAAAATAAAGTATAAATACATTTGAGCCAAGGATAAGCTTAAGTGCCAGCACTACAAACAGATGAAGAGAATTTTCTGGCAATATGCAGATTTCCTTTTCCTTGCTATACAAGCCTCATTCAGATGTTATTAAAAGGAATAAGCACAGCTTCTGAAAGCTTGCCGCTAGGGGTGTGCAATTCGGATTTTTGGTGTTTCGATTCAGATCCGAACCGAAACACCCCTGTTCTGTTCTGTATCCGAATATTGCCCATCTGAATCACCCCTGATTCAATTTGGATCCGAATTACTCTGAATCCTAATCCGAATCGATTCAGATTTAAAAAACGGGTCCTGGGGCCAAAAGAGTGGGGTGGGGTGGTAGTGCCTAATGGGTGGAGGCTACCACCCAAATTGCAGAGGGATTGGCCAAAGGGCTGATTTTTGGTGAATTGTTGAAGTTTACGCGTCTTTAAGGTTTTCCCCCATTAGGTATAATGTAGGGTGTATCGCTTCACGTCAGGGGGAAAGGGGTGGCCTAGAGCAGAGCAGTGTGGGGTTGGTGGTAGTGCCGGGTAGGGGCAAGGAAGCTGCCTGAATTTTTTCAAAGGATTTAGGCAGAGGGCTGATTTTTGGTGAATTGTTGAAGTTTACGCGTCTTTAAAGTTTTTCCTCATAATGCATAATGAAGCTTTCAGCAGCCCCATAACTGCACTTGGGGGGTGCTGGGGTTGCCCAGAGTGAGTGGTGGTGTAGTTCACATGGGGTGCCAACCACCCCCATGGGTTTCTAACCCATGGGGTACAGGGTTCTGTTGTTTCTGAGGTATTCTGAGTGTGGATTCTATGATAGCAAATTAGAGTGGATTCATGGTGTCTCATTGAAAATCATTTGCTATCATCGAATCACCATTCTGGTCACCAGAAGAGGTTACTGTGGTGCTAAGTGCAATGCTTTAGAATTATCACTTCTAACAGTCTGAAGAGGTAAATGCTGTAAGAGTGATGGTGGGTTCTTTTGTGAACAACATTTTGGTGCCAAAGTCTCCCACTCATGGAAGGGCCCACCATCATGTTTACTGCATTCACCTCTTGAGATGAATGCAGTAAGCATGTGGAGCACATTGGGAGAGATGAATGATTGATGTGTCTTTAGCAGGACTTCCAGTAAGCTTTTGGAGGATGTATTTGGGTACAGCCTCCTTTTAGTAACAACTGAATGAGGCTACAGTAACTATACAAACCAACCCATCTGGCATTAGGGGATAGTTTCTTGATGAGAGGGTACCATTTTCAGGCAGGCCGACCTTTGACATATTATATTTTAATAACTCTTTCCCACCCACTCTGCATCTATCTCATATCACCTCAGGCTCATGCCCTAAAACATGTCTTGAGGAGGTAATCAAGTTAAATTAACAATTAGTTCATAGTACGGTTGTATGTGAATCACTTTTCTCTGGATAGCTGATATCCATATTTTACACAAACACACCAAAAGTTGACTGACAACAGAGGTAATGAGAAGAAACCTAATTCTCATGGGACATGAAGTCTTCATCAGCAACAGAATGAGTTTTTAAGTTCAATCAGTCAATCAATCAGCTTTATTACAGTCAAAGACCAGCATAGGTAAATGCATATACAACTATCAATGAATAAAAAAATGCCTAAAATATAAAATATTTAAAATAAGCTATAAGATATACTAAAGGGTAAAAGCAGGATAGCTAAAAAATAAGGTAAGACAGTTGATAAGACTAATAAATCTGATAAAACAACTAAAATAAGCAATATAATGCAATCTATATAACTATATAATGAGAGAGAGAGAGAGAGAGTTAATGTGAGCATACCCACCTCACAAGGTAACTCACAGCACACACACACACATATACATAGAGATATATATACATATACACACATTTCATAAACATCCCAAAACCCGTTTTTTTATTTTAGATATCTTAAATTTGAACTCTTTGTGTTCTTGTGGTACTGCATCCCTATAATTTAGAAACCAGTAGCAAAATATGTTGCCAAGGAAGGCAAACACCATCTTACAAAATAAACATAGGAACCTGCCTAATACCGAGTCAGACCATTGGTCCATCTAGCTCAGTATTGTCTACACAGACTGGCAGTGGCTTCTCCAAGGTTACGGGCAGGAATCTCTCTTAGCCCTATCTTGGAGATGTCAGGGAGGGAACTTGGAACCTTCTGCATGCAAGCAGGTAGATGCTCTTCACAGAGCAGCCCTATCCCCTAAGAGGAATATCTTGCAGTGCTCACATTTACTCCCCCATCCAAAGGTAAACCAGGGTGGACCCTGCTTAGCAAAGGGAACAATGCATGCTTGCTGCCACAAGACCAGCTTTCCTCCCACAGTGGTATACATTATAGTATACCACATTCATTTGCATGTTCTTCTATTCTTCCTCTTTCTTCCCCATTACATAACTGCTAACCCAAGCACTTCTTTGAATTTTAATTAAGAATGACACATTTCCATTTCTACATAATATCATTCCTCTGACTGTTAGAGGCCTCTCATTTACCTAGCTTGATGAAAGATACATAGCTTGCAGAAAGATTATTGTTGCCATTAATGTGGTAGCGATTTTTATGTTTGTGAAATACAAAATTTGTTAGATAAATAGGCTGTTCTCATTTATTTACTTACTCAATTACTTACTTGGCATATTTGTATACTACCCACTACTGAAGACTTTAGGTGGTTTACAACATTAAAACAAAACAATTTTTAAAAACACACAACAAAACAATTTAAAACATATAAAAGTTCAGATTAAAATAGCTAAAGCCCACTAAATAGCTAAAAGGTTTGGCTGAAGAAATGTGTCTTCCGTTGTTTCCTAAAGGTCAGCAAGGATGGAGCAGCTCTAATCTCAGCAGGAAGTGTGTTCCACAGCTCTGGGGCAACGACAGAGAAGGCTCGCCTCTAAGTCATCACCAGATGAGTTGGTGGCACCCTCAGGCAAACCTCCCCTGAAGATCTTAATTGGCGGTAGGGTTCATAACAAAGAGAGCATTCTCTTAAATACCCTGGGCCCAAGCCATTAAGGGCTTTATAGGTAACTAGTATTGTTATGCCCGTTGAAATAATGGGCGCTAGTTCCCTTTGTTAGAGTTTGCTATTGGCTGGCCGGGGAGAGGGGGAGGGAATGGTGGCTGTGGACGCTCATTTGACACTTGGGGGGGGGAACGTTGGACCTGGCCGCTACTTGAAACTTTATTTGATTTGAGGGGTGTGTGTGCTTGTGTGTTACTCCGAGTGCCCCCCCCCCAGTATTAAGGGCCAGATCGGCCCATGGAAATGGTGCCGTTGCCGCCGGCTCCGCTGCCCTCCCGGCCGCGCTTCCTCCGAAGTGTGGAATCCTTAGCCCGGGCCAAATTGGCCCACGGAGCCGCCACCGCTGCCTTCCCGCCCGCCCTCCATCACTGTCCCGGCCCCACCCGCGGCCATTTCGGACCAATCCCAGGTCCTCCTTGCACGGCCCCATGGGCGGCCATTTCCCACCCAACAGTGCCATGGGCTGCCTGCCCGCCCGCCCTCCCTCCCAACTGCTGAGCCCTCCTTACCCTGGCTATGTCCGTCGGGCAAAAAACTCCTAAAACTCAGAGAGAGAGAGGAGCTCGCAAGCAGAGCTGCTCTCTCTTGCAAAGCCTCTGCCCGTACTGTCAGTTTGGACGCAAAGGACGCCTATTGCGTCCTTTACGGCCATAGTGTCAGTTTGGGCAGAGCCGTTGCAAAGAGAGGAGCTCTGCTTGCGAGCTCCTCTCTCTCACTGAATTTTAGGAGTTTTTCGCCCGATGGACATGGCCGGGGTAAGGAGGACTCGGGAGGGAGGAGGGAGGGAGGGAGGGAGGGCAGGCGGCCATCGGCAGTATTTGGGTGGAAATGGCCGCCCGTGGGGCTGTGAAAGGAGGACCGGGGATGCAGGAGTCGGGAAGGAGGGTGGGCGGGAGGCCAGCGGCAGCATTTGGGTTGAAGTGGCCGCCCGTGGGGGCTTGAAAAGAGGACCGGGGATTGGGCTGAAATGGCCGCCCGTGGGTCTGGGACGGTGGTGGCGGGCGGGCGGGCAGCAATTGGCCCGTAATGGCCGCCCGTGGGACCGCGGCAAGAGGTTGGGTGTTTGCTGGCTAATGGCCGCCCGTGGCTTTGGGACACTGGTGTCTGCGGTCCTGTCTCCCTTGGGCTGTTCTGGGCCTGTGCTTCGCGCAGGCCCAGAACAGCCCAGGGAGGCAGGGACGCAGATCCCCAACGTTCCAAGGCCACGGCCACTCACTTAGCCTTTTATTATATAGGATAACCAGTACTTTGTATTTTGCCCAGAAACCTATTGATAGCCAGTGTAGTTCTTTTAAAACCAGAGTAATATGGTCTCTTTGGGACAACCTGGAGACCAACGTTCTGAAGCAGCATTCTGCACCAATTGCAGTCTCCAGAATACATACAAAGGCAGCCCCATATATAGTGCATCGCAGTAGTCAAGCCTAGAGGTTACCATCATGTGCACCACTGTCATAAGGTCACTCACTTCCAGGCAAGGGTGCAGTTGGTGAACCAACCAAAGCTGATAGAAAGCACTCCGGGCCACCACCTCTATTTGAGGTGTCAGAGAGAGGGTTGGGTCCAGAAGTACTCCCAAACTGTGGACCTGTTCCTTCCGGGGGAGTGAAACCACATCTAGAACCAGCAGATCTATCCCATTTCCCAGAAGTGGCTTCCTACAATGAGCACCTCTATCTTGTTTGGATTCAGTCTCAGTTTGTTATCCCTCATCCAGCCCATTACTGCCTTGAAGCAAGCATTTAAAGAAGTTATGCCATCACCTGATGAAGCTGATATGGAGAAATAGATTTGGGTGTTATCATTGTACTGATAACAACCTACACCAAATTCCCTAATGATCTCTCCTAGCAGTTTCATGTAGATTTTAAAAATCATTAGATTTTAAAATCAGAATGGAGCCCTGAGGGAATCTGCCCAAGAGGTATGAGTGGAACCACTGAAAAGCAATGCCCCCTACACCCATCCTCTCAGGCAATCCAGGAGGATACCATGGTCAATGGTATAGAAAGCTGCCAAGAGATCCAAAAGTACCAACAGTCATACTACCTCTTTCAATTCCCCTTTGGAGATCATCCATCAAGCCGACCAAGGCAGAATCCACCCCAAATTCCACCCAAAAAACCAGTTTGAAATGAGTCTAGATAATCTGTTTCATCCAAGGCAGCCTGGAGGTGAGAAGTTACCACCTTCTCAATCACCTTGGCCAACCATGGGAGATTCAAACAAAGTCTATAATTGCTGAACTCTAAGGGATTAAGTGTAGGTGTCTTCAAGTGAGGTCTAATAATTGCCTCCTTTAAACAAGGAGGCATCCTACCTTCCTTCAGAGAAGCATTTATGATTGCAACCAGGCCCTCTCCAACAAGCTCCCTGCTTGAAAATATAAGCCATATTGGATAATAATAAAGAGAACAGGTGGTGGGACGCACAGTTCCAAGCAGCTTGTTCACATACTCAGGAGTAACAAACAGAAATTGGTCCAATTTAACCACACAAGAGGAGTTACTGGATACCCCCACTAAGGACTCTGCAACAATTGTGGAATCCAGGTCAGCTCAAATATGAGAGATTTTGTCCACACAAAAAACCTCTTTAAAAGCTTCACAGTGCCTCACTGATGGTTCCAACACTAGAGCAGAAGGGGCCTGTATAAGTTCCTTCACCACCCTCAACAATTTCTGTGAATGCGAACCTGTGGATGCAATATGTGCAGCAAGAAATCACTTCTTTGCCATACATATTGCCAGAAATATAGATTTTCAGTTGTGCTCTTTGCTGTAATTTGTCAGATTCAAGTCAAGTCCTTCTCCATTTGCATTCTAGTCACCTTGCCACTTCAGCCCTGTTCTCCTGTACACCATGGAGCTAATTTTGGTTGGAGAGGATGCTTAGGAGTGATCACGTCTACCACCCTAGTGAGCTCGTTATTCCAATTTCCCACCAGGGTGTCAACATGATCACCAGCAAAGCCAACATTAAAACTCTCCAAGGCTTCTTGTAATCCTATTGGATCCAATAGCCTCCTTGGGTGGACCATCCTAATAGGCCCTTCACCCCTGCAGAGGTGGTGGTCAGTCCATGACAATGGAGAAATCATAGGAGTCCCTACCCACGGAACATCTCCCTGATCAGAGCAAAAAAACAAATTGAGCATATGACCAGCAACATGTTTCGGACCTGAGACCACTTGGGAAAGGCACATAGTCATCATAGCTGCTCTGAACTGCTGAGCACATCCTGCCAGGTCATTCCCAAAGTGCACATTGAAGCCACCCCTCCCCCCCCCACACATAAACCTTGCTGTCTCCAATGCCAACTCCGCAACCAAACAGCTCGGTTAGGGATTCTGTTAGGCAGTCGGGTGATCGGTACACCAACAGAAGTCCCAATCCATCCCTGGTCCCAAGATTCAAGTACACACACTCAATATAGGCAGGTGCTCTGACAGGGATCCTGGTAAGGGATATAGTGTTCTTATAAACCACAGCCACTCAACCTCCCTGCCCACATCCTCTCACCTGTTCTTTTCTCATGACCAGAAATAAGGTATGAGGTGTCTCCAACCTCAGCATGAGAGCCAGTGGTGCTCCCAGTATTTGACTGTGTGCGAGATAAAAGTAAGGTTGGAGGTAGGGAGTTTGTAGGAGATTAACTGGTCCTAGCCATCCCCAGCACAGTACCTTCAGTGACTGTTGCTGGTGTTTATCTTATATTTCTTTTCCAATTGTGAGTCCTTTGGGGACAGAGATCCATCTTATTCATTTATTATTTATCTTTGTAAATCACTTTGGAAACCTTTGTTGAAAAGCGGCATATAAATATATTTGTTGTTGTTGTTCATCTGTCAAGCCCTAGTTGGGTAGGAGAACTTTTACTCCTATTTTAATTAAAACCTGGAGATGGAATTTGAGCAGGGCATGCTTGTCTGGGGCTTGTCAGACAAACAAGCTCCCCATCTCCAACCTAACTTTTATCTCACACATGATCAAAAATTGGGAGTGCCCACGGCTCCCATGTTAAGGTTGGAGATGTCTCCTACCTTACATTCAGTTGTGGAAACATCTCCAATATGATAGACGTTCCATCTTCATTTTCCATGGAATTTTTAGTCTGTATCACCCCTAAGTTGGATGTGTAGACAAACACTCAGGCACTAGCACTTACCATCTAATTCAATTTCAGTTAGTACATTACATAACCTGCATATCACATTTATGTTTTTGCTATTGCACACTGATTTAAGAAGCACTCCTTATGGGCCTTGCTACAAAGTGCTTAGAAGGCATTGCAATTTTAACTTCTGCATTTTTGTTTTTTACATATCTGTAACTTTTTACACATAAATTACAAACCTCCTAAAATAGTGTTAGGGATTTTAATAACATGAATCCTCTGGGTATAGAAATTTCAAATAGTAAAACCCATACAATCTCATAGAGAGAAAACCAATAAGGTTGTGAAAAAATGTCTTAGACCTTGAGAAAGATTATTTATAAGAATCCGGTGCCTAATACAAAATATAACCTCCATGTATAGGTCTTCTGACCACTCCATATAGAATTCAATAGTAAAGCTATCACATATTATTAAAGTTTCTGGCAGTGACCAAGATATGTAGAATGGAAAATTCCTCTATTGTTTTTTTCTATTGTTTTCTACTGCTGAAGTTGGTGATGAGTCACTTATCTACCAAGGGCAGACAGGGTGGGGGAAGTGGGTATGAACGGACTAGCTTCATTAACATAGGCGCCAGATGATAGGATCACTTTAAACTGTAACTCGTCCTGCTTCTTAGAATGTGAAAGAATCTTCTCTTAATTTGCTTATCTCTTTTCTGTAAGACCGGAACTCAGAGCAAAGTCCAGCCCAGAGGCAAACACATGTGTTAATGAAGTAAACTAATTGGTTCTAGGGCAAAATGTTAACGCCCAGATGTGTAACAATGCCAAGGTTTAAAACCCCAAAAATCGGGGGATTCGGGGCTTCTTTTCTGGAGGGCCGTGAGGCACCAGGAAGGGGTCACAGAGCTGTAATCAATAAACGGTGATATTGCTTCCTTCAACCATCCTTGTCTGTCTGGTTTATGCTGACTGGGTTCCCCCAGGTAACATAAACTGGTGCCGTGACTCGGATGGTCGGCTGGTGAATTACCTGCCCATCGGTGGCTGCTTGGGGGATCCTTTCTCACGCCGTGGGAGAGCAACCCTTCAGGCGCCACTCATCCCTTTTGAAAGGAGGAAGGTTTTGACCCCCGACGACGTGAGACCTAAACTCCCAAGCCCACCGAAGACGGGCGCGGAACGAGGCACACCAACGCAGGAGTCCGGACAGGTGGAGTATTAAGGGTCTCGAGACAAAGGGGAGCCAGGGAATCGCCCACCCTGTGCCAAGAGCCGCTGTAGGCAGAGGGCACTGCCTAGAAGCAGGACGGGCTCTGGGAGGAAAAGGGAGGTTGTGTGAATGTGTGCAGTTTGAAAGATATTTGGTGAGTGCAGAGGGGGACCCTAAAGAGGGGAACCCACCGTGAAAGTGGTCCTTGCAGTGGCAAGGCGGGACTCCTGAGTAAGTCCTCTCTCTCGGCGACGAGAAGGGGACCCAAATCGGAGGTGCGGGCTGTGAAGTTGTCTGTCTATAATCCCTCTGTGGCTCACTGCGGGACCCCCTACCCGCAGTCCGTTTCCCTCTCCTATTTGTCTGTTTGTCTTGAGTGAAAGAGAGCACAATTCTGTAATTATGGGTGGGGGTGGGTCAAAGGTATGCACCCCACTGAACTGTATGGTCCAGAACTTTAAGAAAGGTTTCACTAGAGATTATGGCAACCCACCCTGCAAGCCTGAAATCCTGGTTAGACACTGTACATTGAACTGGCCAGCCCAAAGTCCAACTTGGCCGGCAGATGGAAGTTTTGAGATAGATGAGATTCGCAAGGTTCACATAACAGTGACTGAAAGCCACCCTGACCAGTATGCATACATAGACCAGTGGATGTTGAACGTTATAGAGGGGCCAAAATGGCTACAGGACTGCAAGAAGAAACAGGGGGCAAAGACGGTGCTAGCGCTCCGCACCAAAGGCAAGGGCAAGCTACGAAAGTTGGAGAGAGAAGAGGCCTCGGCACCACCACCAAGCGCGTTACCCCCGCCTCCACCCCAGCTCCTGGAGCCTGAGGAAGAGCCAGAATCGCCCCTACCGCCTCCACCCTACAACCCGTTATACCCCAAAGTTCCCCACCCGAGCGATCCTCCATACCAGTTCAGGCAAACGGAGGAGCGCATACGGTATGCGAAAGAAAAAGAAGAAGAAGAGGCGAAAAGGAAGAAGGAACAGGAGCGTTTAGAGTGGGAGAAGAAGAAGGAGGCTGAGTTCAGAGCACGTGAGGCAGCCGAACAGGAAGAACTCAAGCAACTACAGGCTAGGGTGGAAGAATTGGAAAAGGAAAGAAAAGAGAAGGGGGGCAAGGAACAGTTAAACCCAGATGAAGGAGAGGGAGTGACCATGGCCCCCCCTGCGTGTAACCACCTTCCACGGGGACAAAGGGGAAGCTGTGTACCAATACCAGTATGTGCCTTTTTCGTCTGCGGACCTGCTGAATTGGAAGCGCACCACCAAGACCCTAACTGAAGACCCTAGGGAGATGCTGGAACTTTTCGAGACGATCATGCGCACCCACCGTCCCACCTGGGGAGACATACAGACACTGATGCACACGCTACTGTCTTCGGATGAGCGAAGTCGTGTCCAAGAAGGAATGAAAAAGGCATTAGACGAACAAGCAAAGAAACTCAAATCAGAGATAACCCCAAAAGATTTATATGAGCTTTATTTAGTAACCAAAGACCCTGATTGGCATCCAGGCGTGGGGAAGGGAGATGAGTTTCTGGCCAAGTATCGGGACCTAGTACTAGAAGGCATGAGGGCGGCTGGACGAAGAAATATCAATCTCGCTAAAGTATCGGAGGTCCTGCAGGGACCCCAAGAGGCACCCGGAGCATACATGGAGCGGCTGAAGGCAGCCTACCGGCAGTGGACAAGCATCGATCCAGACAATGAAGGAAACCGAAGACAGATCAACATGACCTTCATAGCTCAAGCCCAGAAAGACATCCGTCGAAAGCTGCAGAAAAGAGAGGAGGCGGTGGACATGCCCGAAGAGATGTTACTGGGATTGGCTAGAAATGTGTATGCAAACCGGGATACGGAGGAAGAAAAACAGCAAAAGGCTGCTGTTGTGATGGCGGCTGCCATTAGAGGGGAGTTGCCAGGAAGACGGGGGCGAGGTGGCAGTACTAGAGGACGTGGTCGAGGGGGCAGAGGAGCCCATCAGGAACGTTTGGGTCGCGATCAGTGTGCAATCTGCAAGAGGCATGGGCACTGGAAGAATGAATGTCCAGAAAGACCTGAAGAGGGAAATGCAGACAGAGGGCACAGAGTTTCGCGAGTAATGGCTGGACGCGCGGAGGAAGAGGAGTGACGGGGCCAGGGTTCATTGCACCAGTTACCACTCACCCCGGAACCCATGGTGACTTTGACTGTACAGGGGAAGAAGGTGCCATTTATGATTGATAGTGGAGCTACTATTTCAGCCATTCAACACCCAATAGGAGAGAAGACTGCTATCAAGTTACCAATACAGGGAGCCACAGGCCGCAGTAACTCCAGGCCCATCTTTGATGTGGACAATTGCAGTCTTAAGGGGAATACCTTTAGACATCAGTTCGTGTGGCTCCCCGATTGTCCAATGAACTTATTGGGAAGAGACATTCTGTGCAAATTACAAGCCACTTTAACTTTTTCAAAAGATGGAAGCTGTACCCTCGAGACGCCACAAGGGGGGGATGTATGCACAATAGAAATGCCCAAAGAAAAGGCTTGGAAGTGGAAAGCCTGGTGGGATGGGAAATCGGAAGCCACCAGAGTCTTGATAGCGCAAGACATAGCAGAAAGCTTGCCAGTGCCTAAAGAGGTTTGGGCAGAAAACGGAGGATTTGGCATGGCCATCAACCAACCCCCTGTGTGCATTCGAATGAAGCCAGGAGCCATACCCGCTAATATACCACAGTATCCAATCTCAGAAGAGAAAAGGAGGGGAATCCAGCCAATTATCACAGCATACCTTGAAGAGGGGATACTACAAGAGTGTCAATCTGGATGGAATACCCCACTCTTCCCAGTGGAAAAGAAGGAACCAAGCCGTTACAGACCAGTGCAAGACCTGCGGGCAGTAAATGCAAGAGCTGAACCCATGGTAGCCCTAGTGGCTGACCCATACACCATAATGAGTAGAGTACCAGGCGCTGCTAGATGGTACACAGTACTGGACATTAAGGATGCTTTTTTCACAATCAGATTAGCACCTGCCTCGATCCCTATCTTCGCTTTCACCTGGCACCCCCCCCCCCCCCGGACTCCCCGGGACTCCAGAACAAGCAGATCCGGCTAAGCTGGGCCAGATTGCCACAGGGTTTCATACACAGCCCGAGTTTTTTTTCAGAAGCTTTATCTAGAGATCTGGAGGGTCTAGTTGTACCCCCAGGGGGGGCAGTCTTGCAGTATGTGGACGATCTTTTACTCGCAACAAATACGGAAAAAGATTGCAAAGAACTCACTATAGAGGTGCTTAAAAGACTTGCAAACTGTGGCTATAAAGTATCCAAGAGCAAAGCCCAACTTATACAGACTACTGTAAACTATCTGGGATTTCGGCTGGAGGAAGGCCAGAGATACCTATCAGGAG
This sequence comes from Hemicordylus capensis, assembly GCF_027244095.1. Classification (NCBI taxonomy): domain Eukaryota; kingdom Metazoa; phylum Chordata; class Lepidosauria; order Squamata; family Cordylidae; genus Hemicordylus; species Hemicordylus capensis. The sequence goes on along the minus strand of NC_069658.1, from coordinate 115,468,881 downwards.
AAAGAGTAGAAGCAATTTGTGCCATTCCAGAACCCAAATCCAAACGTGGTCTGCGAGCATTCCTTGGAATGACTGGCTATTGTCGCGTCTGGATACCAGGCTACGCCCAGATAGCCCAGCCCTTGTACGAGGCGACCCGAGGAGAAGGCGAGATGCTGTGGGGAGAGGATCAGAAGAAAGCGTTCCAGGAACTGAAAGACATGCTAACGAGGGGCCCAGCTTTAGGACTCCCAAACCTCACGCTACCCTTTACGCTATACGTGCTTGAGCGGGGGGGGTTAGCAAAGGGAGTCCTGACACAGCAAGTCGGACCCAATATGCGACCCTGCGCATATCTTTCAAAAAGATTGGATGCAGTAGCAAGAGGATTCCCTCCCTGCTTGAGAGTTGTAGCTGCAGCAGCTGTACTGTTACAAGATGCAAAGAAACTCACTTTCGGAGCAAAGACTACAATAGTCACTGAACACTCCATTAGATCTTTGTTAAAAGAAGGGACTATCAAGTGGATGACAGGCTCTAGACTCATGAAATATCAACTGATGCTGTTAGAAGACCCAGAGGTCGAATTACAGGTGACCACCAGTTTAAATCCTGCCTCATTTCTACCCGATGAAAATGCAGAAGAGGGAGAGACGCATGATTGCCCAACGCTGTTGCAACAGACCTGGGCAGTCCGATCTGACCTACGCACGGTCCCACTGAAGAATGCAGACCTGCAGTGGTTCACAGATGGGTCCTCCTTTGTAGAAAATGGGGTGAGAAGAGCAGGATATGCCGTGGTGAGTCTAGTGGACACTATCGAAGCTCAGCCGCTACCCACGGGCACCTCAGCCCAGCTAGCAGAACTAATTGCAGTTACCAGAGCCTGTGAGATGGCAGAGGGGCAAACTCTGAACCTCTATTCGGACTCAAGATATGTACACAACATGGCACATGCGTACGCTGCACTGCATCATGAAAGGGGCATGCTAGATTCTAAAGGGAACCCAGTGAAATACCAGCTAGAGATCCAGCGGTTCATGGACGCCATGCAGCAACCCCGCAGTCTGGCTTTTATGCACTGCCGTGGACACCAGAGAGGAGGAGGGGAAGTGGAAAGCGGCAACCGTAGAGCTGATGCAGCAGCTAAGTTAGCTGCACGCTCAGCCGAAATGATTATGGTGTCCCTTATTCCAGACCTAGCTACCCTGGAAGAGGAATGGGAGTATGGAACAGAAGACAAAAAGCTGGCAGAAGCCCTGGGAGCCGTGAAACAACAGGGGAAATGGATCATCAGAGGGGGGAAGACACTAGTCCCCAAGGAATATGTGACAAGACTTGTGGAGGGCTTACATGAAGGCACGCACATGGGGGCAGAGACTATGTATGAACTCATTTGGAAGAAGTATTATGCACCAAATTTGTCTGCTCATACCCGACAAGTAGCCAGGAAGTGTGTAGAATGTGCTAAAGTCAACCCCAATACCCGGCCTCAAGGACAAGCAGGGCAAGTAGCAATGGGGGCCGGCCCGATGGACATTATTCAAGTGGACTTTACAGAGATGGTCCGGCAAGGACCCTATAAATATCTCCTGGTCATTGTATGCACGCTAACTGGCTGGGTGGAAGCCAAACCATGCAAGGCAGAAAGCGCGCAGGCTATGGTTAAATACCTGCTTAACGAACACCTGCCCAACCACGGACTGCCAATACAAATTAACTCAGACAATGGGGGGGCATTCGTGAGCAAAGCAGTACAAGACGTTTCTAGGGCATTGGGAATACAATGGAAACTCCATTCCTCGTGGAACCCACGAAGTTCCGCGAAAGTGGAACGTATGAACAGGACACTCAAAGATCATCTAGTCAAGCTAATTGAGCTCACACAAATGAACTGGGTGGCCCTGTTACCATACGTACTGTTTAAAATTAGAAACACACCAAGGGGAAAGGAGAAATTAACTCCATTCGAGGCTATGTATGGGAGGGCGTCACCCATCCTACGTACTAGAGTTGAGGACCACCCCCCGTCCACGGCCCAATGGGCTAAGGTCCTGCACGATGTACGACACTCCCTACAAGAAACCATCCCCATTCCTATTGTGGATCCAGTACACCCCTATGAAGTGGGAGAATGGGTGTGGGTGAAGAAATGGAAGGTAGAGCCTTTGAAACCCAGATGGGGAGGTCCATATCAGATTCTGTTAATCACACCAACTGCTTTAAAATGTGCAGGAATTAAGGCGTGGGTCCATCATACCAGGGTTAAATGGGCAGAGGCGCCTATCTCGTGGGTTGCACAGAAGACTGGAGAGACTAAGCTGAAGATACGTCGCCTACCCTGAGTCTACCCCCTGCTACACCCTACCGGAACGGGTGCACGTCTTCGCACGGGTCCAGGGTACATCTTTGGAACGTCCCTACGGGTGTGCCCATACCTGGAAGCGGCACACCCTTTGTACGGACCACCGGCGGGGGTGGGAGAGAGAGTGTTATTTCCTGGTTTCAAGCTTGTAACTGAAAATGTGGTCTCGAACACTGTTGTTTTTATGGGTAATAGGAGTGAATAGCACCTACAAGGTTTCCCACCCGAAAGTCCCTGGGCTTCAGACTGTAATCGGAGCCACATCCCTTAAAGACTGCTGGGTTTGTACTCATGGTGATATACATTCTGAAGAGAAGGTAGCTCTGGTGGCGGGCCCTATCCCCCTAAATTGGTGGGTTCAGAAACCCAGAGTAAATTGGTGCTCCCCCTGGATCAGCACCACCGAATTGGCTTGGCGACCAACCACAGGAGGGGGGAACCGCCAGACCTACCGCTACCAGAGGGAATGGAAACGAAATTGGTATTCAAAAGGGGTCCCGGAATATGAAGTTGAAACATTAATTGGCCAGAATCCAATTTGCATTGAGAACAAAGGGGGACCGGGACCCAATTTGGGGGAGATCTCCTACACTCACTGTGCCCACACATGGTCGTTTGATAAATCCCTTGGCGAATTCACGCCACGGGCTGACGATCATGGACCAGACCAGGAAGAGTGCGATGGGGATGATCCCTCTGTGGGCAAATATCCTGGATTATATGGGGGAGAGATGACCCTCACCTCTGTAACCCTATTCAATTTCACTGAAGGCCACTGGCGGGAGGAGTCGAAATTCCTATGGAAAAACACCCTATATGTACATGATCGGCTAGGTATCCTGATCAACAAAACACAAACCAAGCATGACACGTGTGATAGTAAACTTAACACGTGGGAATCCGCTTTCTGGACCCTCTGGCTGAGCATAACCTGTGCACACCACAAAGACCCAAATGTAACACTTTCCTGGTTCGGGGGAAGGGCCAGCAAGTCCGGACCCTTCAGCCTTGACAGAGAATGTGGAACGGCCCTGGGCATAGGAGAACGAAGAGTAGGGCCAATGAAGTGGGAAACGGGGGACGTCCTGACCCTGTCCTTGCTCGAACACGGAATGTACTGGCTCTGTGGTAAAAACGCATACAAAGCACTGCCACAAGGTTGGAATGGCAGATGTGCCCCTGCTTATCTAGCACCCAAAGTAGAGATCCGCAAGAGCCTAAATGCCTCTGAAGTTTTGAACATGGGCAGTTTCCTGCACCGCCTAAGGCGCGGCGCAGAGAACCCCCTTGTGGTCCGCAACACCGGATTCCACCAGGCTTGGCGGGCTATGCTACCGGGACTTGGGGTGATTGAGCTTGAAATAGCGGTCAAAAACATCTCAAAGGAGATGGAAAAATCTTTCAATAGCACTCTGAAAATGTTAATGGAAGTTCAGCAAGAGGTTGATTCATTATCAAAAGTGGTTGTGCAAAACCGTAAAGCGCTCGACATTCTTGCTGCTCAGCAAGGAGGTGCCTGTGCTTTGATCGGGGAGAAATGCTGTTACTATGTAAATAATCAAGGAAAAATTGATCAGGAGGCAGCCAAATTGAAGGAATCGATACAGGTCTTTCACAACATCGGCCAACCCCCATCTGGATGGGGAATATGGGAATGGCTCACGAGTTGGCTGCCAGACCTAGCCTGGCTAAAGTCATTATTTGTTGTTTTTGTTATCATTGTTATAATTTTGCTAATGCTACCTTGTATAATACCTTGTTTAACTAGAATAATAGAATCTGCTGTTTCTGCCATAGTTAGAAAGGAAACCGCACCACTTATAAAAACAATGTATTCTAGTCTACCCTTAAAGGAAGAGCCATAAAATGGGCTCTTGAGGGGGGAGATGTAGAATGGAAAATTCCTCTATTGTTTTTTTCTATTGTTTTCTACTGCTGAAGTTGGTGATGAGTCACTTATCTACCAAGGGCAGACAGGGTGGGGGAAGTGGGTATGAACGGACTAGCTTCATTAACATAGGCGCCAGATGATAGGATCACTTTAAACTGTAACTCGTCCTGCTTCTTAGAATGTGAAAGAATCTTCTCTTAATTTGCTTATCTCTTTTCTGTAAGACCGGAACTCAGAGCAAAGTCCAGCCCAGAGGCAAACACATGTGTTAATGAAGTAAACTAATTGGTTCTAGGGCAAAATGTTAACGCCCAGATGTGTAACAATGCCAAGGTTTAAAACCCCAAAAATCGGGGGATTCGGGGCTTCTTTTCTGGAGGGCCGTGAGGCACCAGGAAGGGGTCACAGCGCTGTAATCAATAAACGGTGATATTGCTTCCTTCAACCATCCTTGTCTGTCTGGTTTATGCTGACTGGGTTCCCCCAGGTAACAGATATGTATAGAAAGATTGTCATTTTCCATGGACATCCAACAAATATCCCACTAGCAGGACAGTTTACTAGTTGCTGAAAACACACCTTTGGTATCTGCCCTATGCATCACTTCAGTCATTTGCAAATGTTCACTTTTGCAAGCTTGGAGTAAGATTTATTTATAACATCTTTGAGTCATCTTCCCATCCCTAGGGGCACTCAAGCAACAGAGGAAATATGAATAAAAACAACTACATCCAAATTCACAATTTACAGCATGATAAACACAGAAAAAAGAAAGCAGCAAAGGGACAACCCTGTTCCAACTCATAGAGCACAGGAAAGGCTGAGTCAGCAATGACTATCAAAAGCTTGGAAACAATGAAATATTTTCAGATGCCAGCAAAGGGTTCACAATGGGGGTTCCCAGCCTTGAAACACCTAAAAATCAATCAACATTAAAACCATAAAATGCCAAGAAACAATTAAAAAGTTTGGGGGTCACATAGATCTTCAGATCTTTACTGTGTCATCAACTGTGTAATTCTAATAAAGAAATTCCAGGAAACCATTTTAGATTATGTCTTGCTTTGGCAAGTACATGATCTTTTAAAAGTACAATCTTTTTATCATTTATGGTCTAGATCATGGAAGGTCCAATCTCTGTATTTTGGGAGGAAACTATTCTCCAGATATAATCTGATCTGGAATAATCCAGTCCAGCAGCATCCTGAGAACACCCAACAGCCAGTGAGATCTTGCTGTTTCTGATACTAAAGCACAGCCTGCCAGAGAGGGAAGGGAGGGAGAGTTTGGATAGCTGTCCTCCTTTCCTCTTCCAGCAGCAACTAAACCAGCACCACTATTGACCCAGTTGGATGCATAAGATATGCTGAAATAGAAGAACAGAGGTTGTCTCTGAGGGTGGATTCTGATTTTGAGAGAAACAGTTTGGCTTACTTCTAACACAGCCTGGTACAAGTGTAGAGATTAGACTATCTCTAATCAGTATCTTTATACTAGGGATGTGCAAAACCATTTGGAATCAAACTGGGTTCAATTTGAACTGGCCTGGTTTTACCGAGTCGAGCCAGAACCAGACCTATACCGAGTCGAGCCAGAACCAGACCAAAGGCAGGGAGCCTGGGGTTGAAAAGGGAGGGGGCAGGAGGGATGTCAACTTACGTGCTGTGGCTTCTTGGAGGCAGCAGGCCCGCAGTGGCTCCCCTAGCCCCCACCAGCGCCCCCCTCCATTGGTGTGTAAGGTGACCAGCCTGTGCCTCGTTCAATGCCATAGGGTCCCCCCCTCTTTGATTGTAAAGGGAAAATCCTTACCGGATTCCCCTTTGCAAGCATGCAGAACCAAGTCAAACTGGTTTGACCCAGTTCTAGCACACTAATCGAACTGCTGGCCACTTCTAATGAATCAGTTCGGTTTGAACTCGAACCGAACTGCCCAGAGCTGTTCTGTGTGCACCCCTACCTTATTTGTGGCAGAATACTTATCAGATAGCAAAAAATCCACATGATTGTCACCAACATTGTTGCTTAATTCACGCAACTCCTCAGCAATACTGAATTGCACCATAGGGCAGCATCTCCCAAATCTCTGTGACCATGCATCTTCATAGGCGAGAGAGAAAGGTACTCCTTATTCTAGAACTGAAACCTTAAAAGGAGATTGGATGAACACAGATTTTTCTCTATTCACCTTCCTAACAACAAGAATGGAAATAAATATTTGATGCGTCTGATACAACAAGGATATTTTAAATTCCTGCTGTCTACTGTTACAGCTATGTGATACAGGATACCTGATTACTTACTATTTCACAACCCAGAATTCAAAGTGACACACTGACATTAACAAGATCTGACACAGCATTCGGATGAGTCAAGCCAAGGAAATTTTAAAAGATGTAATTTCTTTTAAAACTCAATGAATTCTACCACTAAACTGCCAAGTCATCTTTCTCATTTTTCACTTTAGAATGCAGTTTAAGTTTCTAGACATATTTTTGGTGGCTTACATGTTGACTAAATTATTCAACAGACTACATGACTAACTTGTCCTATTAATTTATATGGGGCTTCTGTTCAGTAATTTGCTCAGGATGTCAGCCAGCATGTCACCCAACACAGAATAGCCACAACCCAAAGTATGTCTCAGTCTTCTAGAAAACAATAAGAATGAAATTAAACTAACCTTTTTCTGGGATACACCAATGTTAACCATGAAAATAAAAGTTAAAATGATATATTGGATTGTTTAGGATCAACACTAGGAAAAAAATCCAGTAAGCCACCAGTCCAAGAAACTACAAGAATTGCTCTGTCCATCTCAAAACTCTTTAGCACCTTCAGATTTTGTAGAAACTTCCCTGTTTGGCTTGTGTTATCCCCAAAACCTTCTATGCCAAAATGTTGCCAGAAAGCCATATTTTGGGGTAGCATATGGAGCACCCTTCTCAATGCATTCCCAGCATGAGACCCCAAGATTGTAGTCCCCATGAACTTTTACAAAAACAACAACAAACACAACAACAATATCAAGAAATATTTATATACTGCTTTTCAACAAAAGTTTCCAAAGTGGTTTACATAGAGAAATAATAAATAAATGAGATTTATTTGGCAAAAATTGATCATTAAGCAACAGACTGAACTTCGCAGAGTGCCTTCAGGTGAAAGAGACAACACACTGGTAAAGAATTCGCCTGCCCCTCCTCTACTGGAGGTGGATCAGCAATTAGACCTGTCAAAGTGAATTGCTTGGGAGGAGATCCTCCTTCTTAGAGATAAGCATTTTGAATGCCTCTTAGCAAAGAGCACTGAAATGGCTATTTACCATCCCATTAAAATTGATTGACTAGCAAGGATAAAGGAGAGACGTTCATAAACAAATAAAAGGCATATGTCTGTACATACTGGTTCACATCATGGTTCCTTGAGATTATAAACAATCATAGCCTATCCATTTCACCCAGTCACATTTGCAAAGCTTGCTCTTGCCTTTGTTCAGAAGGACCCACCTAAAGTGACTAAGTCCATATAGCAATGGATTCCATTGTTTCACACAGTAACTTCTTGCCCTCCTGTGGGATTGCTACCTGACTGAGTCAATAGTTGCCTCAGGGTGCGTTTTTGACTCTTAAGTACCCTAGCCAGGCCACCATGGCCTCAGATTCTGTTTGGATACTGCCATCCTGCAGACTCTCACATGCTGCTAACAGTGACTGCTGCTCCCTTGCACTTTATCCCCACTTCTACCCTACCCTTTACTCAAGAGGGTGTATGTCTGCCCAGCACATCACACAACCTAACACACCCAGGAAGGATCTATCCAGCCATCTCTCTCTAAGCTGCCTTGCCTCTTTCTGCTTTCCCTCCCCCACTCTCCAGGCACTTTGCACTGCAAGCCTCTAAGCAGGCTGATTTAGAACTCTAGTCAAATTTCTACAAGTTTTTACCAAGACTTTCTTTTAGAACTTTAGCCAAATTAGTGAATTGCCTTGCCTCACAAACCTTATGCCTTCTGTAACTCCTCATTTTTATCCTTAATAAAGCCTTAAAACTGCACCTATGTCTCCTCATCCTTTCCAAATACACCAAACTTGCTTAAATTGATACTAGAGCCAAACTGCTCCCCAGCCTAATCTAATTTCCCCACTTTAAGCCAAAAGCATAGTTGAGGCATCTAGCCAGCACCTTGAGGCAGTTCTGGTAACCAGTTGTAAGATAGTTTTCTTAACAGTTCTAGAACAAACTTTGATTTGAAGTTTCTATGGATATTTGCTGGATTGTCTAATGTTGTGATCAGTCGGGAACAGCTTTTCCTTTCCCCCTAAAGAGTGAACCAGAAGTGAACCCTGTCCTGTCTGTCAGGCAGTGACCTCTAGGGATCAGCCACTCAGCACAGTGGAGGCCTTGAGGCAGGAAGTGAAGAGGTTCTTTGTTGTAACAGTTGGAGCCAGGCAGGAGATGAGACTTGGGCGGAAGGCTTAGTGGGGAGCAATGGAGTTTGTGCCTCATGGCAAAAGCTAGCCTGAAGAACTTTCTCATGGAAGGACACCTGCAGATCCTTGGGAGACAGGATTGCAGGAAGTTACAATTCTCTCCTGGAGTTTGGGGTGAGTTTCAAGGGGGAAGAAAGCCTGGGCTTCTGAAGGGTTTAGCGAGGGAACAGTTTGTTAGTTACTCTTTGTTAGTTAGATTTCATTCTTTTTTTGCTGCTGCAAATCCTTACAACTGGTTTATTGCTTTTTAAAATCTGTAATGTAACAAGCTAAGAGCAATGCTAGCCTGAGTTCTTCCAACTAAGACTCTGAAGAAGTCTCTGTACCCAGTAAAAGTGCTTTTAAAGGTTCCTTGCAATTGGGGGTACTCTTTGAATTATCTTTGCAACTGGGTAACCATGATTTTAAAGTTTACCACTCCCACTATCAATTGGAGTGTTTTTGGAAGTATTCTTGCAAGTACTGACTCTCTCTGTTACCTGTAACTGAAGCTGTTAGAGCCTCAGACTGAAGCAGTCTGTGGTCTTTTGAATAAAGTTTTCTCTTTTTATTATTTGTAATTTCACCTGCCTCTGAGTGGATTTTTAACTCAGAAAAGGGGGTTTTGCTCTGGTGCAGACACGCCTCAAGGTTAATTGTTCAGCAACCTACCAAGTTCTCACCACGCATAGGCTGCACGCGGGAGGTTTTTGTATTTTTCCATTTGGTAAAAGAAAAGAGAGTCTCCCTGGACACTCACCCAAATCCAGGGAGGAGTTAAACTCTGTAATTAGGGTGTGGTGGCAGTGATTACCAAGTAATGGCTGAGTATTAAAGTAACAGCCTTTGTTGAGCAAACATGGAGGAAATGAATCAGCATTTTTCTTTCCTCCATGTGGACTTGCTCTGAGACAAAGGCTGGGCTTAAATCCACCATTTGCTATTCACTATTAATTACAACATGCGTGGAAGAAAATATAATATACAGGGATATGGGGCATGGGGAACTTTGCTAGTAGGGATGTGAATGAATCAAATTTTTCAATATGATTTTAATTCTAATTGAATTTGAATTGCATTTCAAATATTCATTTTGAATTTGAATAGAATTTGAATTGATTCAAACCTATTTTGGGACCTTTTAAAACCAATCAGTGTACCTGTATTGTTTTTAAAATGTCCCAAATGGCCCTCAAATCTATTTTGAATCGAATTTTGAAAATACAATTCAAATTTGAATCTAATTGCCCTTTTGAGGGGTGATTCAATTTGAATTTGAATCACTCAATTCATCCAGTTTCAAATCAATTTGCACATCCCTATTTGCTAGTTAATAAGAACAGTGCAATCCTATCTATGTCTACTCAGAAGTATGCCATTAAGTTCATAAGCATGCAAGGATTTTAACTCCACTTCCAGCCAGTTTTGGAAACACAATGTCTCATCAGATCTAAAGGGCTGTAATACAGAAGCAATCTGTATGCATCTTCCATAACAACAGCCAGCTTTCCTTGGTACATGGTAATCATACTCTGGAGAAGAATAAAAATCATATTCTTTCACTTTAGAATGCAGTTTGTTCCTAGCCATATTTTTGGTGGCTAACCAAAAACACATTTAGGTGTGAGGTGAAAGGGAGGGCCAGATGAGGAAATGTGAACCATGCACTGATCTCTCATTCACCATAAGCTCTCTTTTAATGCAATAGACAGTGAAGCTGTTCTCATGATCAGCCAAACCCAAGTTTAGGCAGCAAAGCCTGGCTTGGCCAACCATGAGAACCACTAGGGTCCACCCAGCAATGGTACCAAACCCAGAGCCAAAGCTAGGCTCTTAGCAGAGGTTAAGAGTGCAAACGCAAAAATCCCAGCAACCTGGCTGCTGGGATTGTGTATTAACACTAGCTGCTTCCAGGCTCTTAGAATACCCATTCCCTGGGGGAATCCTCCAGTGCACCCTGCTCAGATACCCAGAGGCCAAGATAATGAGTCCCAGACTCTGTTGATCTTTGCTGCCAGGAGCAGCACAAATAATCATCTGTGCTGCTCCCGGCAACTTGTGTCCTGTGGGTGTTTGGCTTGCACTCTACGGGGCAAAGAGTGATTGTCTGGGGGAAGATAGCTTGAACCCTATCTCCCCCCCCCCACCTACCTGCCCACATGGTTGTGTGAATAGCCCCAAGGAAGTAGTGGGGACGGGGTGATACCATAGTTAAGCTTATGGAAAACATTACATATGGGACATGTACCCATAGTGGACTGAATTATACCCATGGTATTCTATTTAGTTTTACACATCCCAGAGGGCTTCAGAAAAGATGTAGTGCTCTATTTTAGCTGTACAGTTATAAACTAGAAGACTGTAAGATTGATGTAAAATATTCATGCTACTGAAAGAGAAAGGAGAAATTAAGACAGTAAATTAAAATTATAGGGTGGAATTGAAAGAAAGTTAATTAATGGGATTGATGCACAGTTGATACAGACAGCAATCACATAACCATGTCACTAGATGTCAAAAATGGCTAGTTTACATAGATAGCAAATGAAGTGTAAAACTAATGCTGGACCAAAAGTTCTCAAATGAGGACTTCTGGACAGCATTTGAGAAGCTTGGAATGCATGGCTGGGGGCAAAATTCCACTTCCTTCTTTCACCTTTATCTGTTTCACAGTAGTGAAAATGAAAGCACTTTTTCCTACAGCTGTGAAATCGATCTTCCTGTCAGCCATTTTTTCTCCCAGAATACCCCTCTAAATAATGCTATGCCAACTCACAGCTTCGTCCACAGGGGAATTTCAAGGGGGGAAATGGCAGCAGTCAACAAAAATTTCCATTATTTTCTCCATAATGACCCTATGAATAAATGATATGTTGATATAGGATTGATATTGCTGCTGTCACCAGTACCTGCTCTGACCCAATATAGAATGTTGCATGCACACACAACATTTGTAAAATAGATGCAATATAAAATAAGACTAATAAAATCAACCAAATTACGTTAAACAAGATAAAAATCCAAGCTAAAACCACAATCAGAATTACAGTTGTTTAAATAGTTTCAAATTAAAAGTTATTTAAAAAGCTAAAAACTGAGAATTATAAAAACTAAAGAACCTACCAGATATAACTTACATTGATATGTTGGCCTTGGGCCGAAATAAACAATAACAGTAACAGTACATTGACACTTCACACAGTTACAATGGTAACAGGAGGCCCATTCACACATTGAGACTATTCTCAGGATTGCAGGAAAGTGGGCTAAAGGAGCCCGGCCTGCTTTCCTGTGGTTGTAGGAACCGCCAGAAGTCATGTGGCTCCCAGCGGTTAGCCTGCTGAAGTTAGCAAGCGCTCCACTAACCCAATTTTGGTGATCGTGAGGTGCCATGGCACAGCTCTGCACTGTGGCAACTTGTGACGAGACCCATGCAGGGAGGCTAAAACAAGCCTCCCAGTCTCAGGGGGCTCCCCAGGGGCTGGGAGGCCCCCTATCCCACAGGCCATACTGGCTCCATGACGGAGCCGGCAATCGTGTGGGTGTCTGATCTGGCTGCCCAGAGCTCCACAGGTGCTCATGGCCCACTCTCCCCGCCTAACCCCATCTGGCTCTCCATACTGCTTGTGTGGAGAGCCTCATTATAGTCAACATAAATACAATTAGTGTACAGTATACACAGGTACAAATCTGTACACAGCTACTGTCATTCACATATTATGCAGAACGCAGGTACAGAAGTGCACTTCCTATCTGTACCATGCATTTTAAAAACCTGTATCCATGTTCAGTTTTAAAACAAATACAGGTAGTCATTCACACAAACATATGTATGAGGGTACAGACATCTGTAGACTTGTACAGCATAATGTATGAATCAGGTTAGCGACATTGATTGCTAACCAATATGCTCTGGGGCCCTTGGCATTCTTGATCATGAATCAAGAATGTTCCCAGATGGGCATCAAGAAGCAGAATTACAGAGTGTATTATTTGTCAGAGAGTCATATACAGTACACATGATTGCATCATGGGATACCAGGGAACACAGCCTGGTTTCCCCGCTCCCCCTCTCCCTCCAAAGCAACAGAGGGCTTCTGTATGTCAGTCAGGCCAAACCCTTCATGTTCATATTTTTTAAATCACTAGACACATTAGAGTCAATTATGTTTATGAGTACTTAGGGGCTTTTATGTATGCAGATTGTTTAGGCGACACATACTGTATGCCTGGTAATGACATTTTGCTAAATATAGAGAAAATTGTTATGCCGAACAGTTTTCATTGCATTTTTAATATGCACATCCTTGCCAATTTATTATTATTATTATTTCTTGTTTACACAGTCAGACAGGTGTTATTGACTGGTATGTTTTATCCAGACATCGAATCCTTCCCAAGGACCTGGGATGGCTGAATTTTATTGTCAGTTGTTATACATATCGTCACAGAATATAGGCTGTTCCCAGTAAAGCTGCTTTTTGTAATTGGCTGATGGTGATTTCTGTGGCCCCTATGGTGTTCAGGTGCTCTTCAAGGTCTTTTGGAACTGCACCCAGGGCACCAATTACCACTGGGATTATTTTGGTCTTTTTCTGCCACAGCCTTTCCATTTCAATTTGTAGATCTTTGTATTTGGTGATTTTTTTCTATTTCTTTTTCTTCTATTCTGCTATCCCCTGGTATTGCTATGTCGATTATTTTAACTTGTTTTTCTTTCTTCACGACTACAGTTATATCTGGTGTATTGTGTGGCAGATGTTTGTCTGTTTGTAGTCGGAAATCCCATAATATTTTTACATCTTCATTTTCTTCAACTTTTTCAATTTTATGGTCCCACCAATGTTTGGCTACAGGTAGCTTGTATTTTTTGCAGATGTTCCAGTGTATCATCCCTGCTACCTTGTCATGCCTTTGTTTGTAGTCAGTCTGTGCGGTCTTTTTACAACAGCTGATTAGGTGGTCCACTGTTTCATCTGCTTCTTTACGAAGGCAGCACTTGCTGTTTGTGGTTCATTTTTCGACTTTTGCTCTTATTGCATTTGTTCTTAGTGCCTGTTCTTGCGCAGCCAGTATTAAACCCTCTGTTTCTTTCTTCAAGCAACCATTCTTAAGCCATTGCCAGGTCTTGTTGATGTCTGATTTTCCACTTATATTGTGCAAATATTGACCATGCAGGGACTTATTTTTCCATTTTTCTTCTCGGTTCTTGACTTGTTCTTTCTTGAAGGCCTGCTTTGTTTCATTGGTGTTGAATAGTTTTGCGTTATTGACCATTTTAAGTGCATCTTCTTCACTGTCCTTGATATATTCTTCAAGGCCTCTTTTCTCCTCCTCTACTGTTTGATGGACTTGCAGCATTCCTCTTCCACCTGAGCTGCGAGGGAGGTATAGCCTATCGACATCACTGCAGGGGTGCAGACCATGATTGATGGTCCTGATTTTCCTGGTCTTACGATCTAGCATCTCTAGCTCTGCCTGGGTCCAGTCTATTATTCCTGCAGTGTATCTGATAACAGGTATAGCCCAGGTGTTTATGGCTTGTATGGTGTTCCCGCCATTGAGTTTGGACTTGAGGATTTTTCTAACTCTCCTGATGTATTCACTTCCAATTCTTCTTTTAACTTCAGTGTTTGCGATGTTATCAGCCTGGAGAATGCCCAAGTATTACATTTATATCCCGCTCTTCCTCCAAGGAGCCCAGAGCGGTGTACTACATTCTTAAGCTTATCTTTCACAACAACCCTGTGCATTTCTGATTAATTATGTTTTATTAATTATACTATGCTGAATTGGTTTTGTATATAGAAACAATGGGGAAAGGCTCTCTCTCTCTCTCTCTCTCTCTCTCTCTCTCTCTCTCTAATGCTAAGCTGAAGTATTGTGTTATAAATGCCATTGTTTTGCCTTTCAACTCAAAGCTGAACATCCTGTTAGGAAAAATCTTTCCATTGGAGCTTTTTTATGATTTCTGTGGTGGCTTTGGATTCTCAGGAACTAATCAATCACAGGCAATTGATGCTGGTTCAGGCTCTTACAACAGGGCTTCTAGACCAGCACACAACATAAGTGGCCATCTCAAGTTAATTGGAACTTGAAAGACGGAGGCTGACCTGAATGTTACCGTTTGTAATCTGGGACATTTCAGAAAGGATTTGTAAAGGAGGCTCTTCATCTTACCTACTTGAAATTTGAATCAGAAATACAGGACTCCAGACTGATAAAATATATTCATGATCTTGCTTTCACAGATTTGAAAGGTGGAGCCATGTAGGGAAATAGGAAAGGAGGGAAATGTATTATGGGGCTTTCCCCTAGATAAATAAAAATGGATTTTCAACTTTGGTTTCCCATTTATTAGACTTTCTAGCCCTGTTCATTCATGGCACTCAGGCCATGCCATATGCTCAGTTTTAACATGCCATATAACATCTAAAATACAAACAGAGAAAACAAAAGCATACACTAGAAACAGCCCACTCCCTGAAAGTTGGCCCTACAAAGCAGATCCATTTGAAAAAACCTTATCATGCCCCCCCCTCTCTCTCACACACACACCTGGATAGTTGTAACAACTTGATAGTTTCTTTTTAGAACAGGATTAATTGAGTCTTGTTTGTATCCTAGGAAATAAATTGTAGGTAGGCTTGTAGCCACATTCTATTTGGATTTGAAAGTTCTGCTTGATCAGCTTGTAGTGGGCTGAAATAGTGATAGGACTATCTAAAATTATTCACCCTCTAATCAGTGCAAGTAAAAAACCCAAGCTGTGTAATATCTATGCTGTGCTAGGCTTCTAGGCAGCAACATAAATGCAAGGCAATGATATAATTGATCCACATTATATTCAGTAAGGCCATCCTCATGACCAGAATTGGATTGGCTAGTGGGGAAGGCAAGCATCTACTAGGGATGTGCAAAAAAATTCAGGTACAGAACGATCTGTGCCCGAAACAAGCAATTTTGGGTGATTCGGGGTGGAACCAAATCACCCCCGATGTCCCCCGATATTTTTTGGGCCCGAGCCGAATCACCCAAATTTTGGGCATGAAAAATTCGGGTGATTCGGTTCATGGTTGATTTGGGGGGATTTTTTGAAGTTTTAGTGACTTTGGGGCAGTTTGGGGGCATAGCATGGGATCTGGGCAAAAAGAGTGGGGTGGGGTGGTAGTGCCTAATGGGTGCAGGCTACCACCTCAATTTCAGGGGGATTGGGCAAAGGGCTGATTTTGGGGGAATTTCTGAAATTTTCATGTCTTTGGGGCAGATTGGGACAGAAAGTGGGGACTGGGGCAGAATAGGGGGGTGGGGTAGTAGTGCCTAATGGGTGGAGGCTACCACCCCAATTTCAGGGGGATTGGGCAGAGGCCTGATTTTTTGGGAATATTTGAAGTTTTGTTGTCTTTGGGGCAGATTGGGGGCAGAAAGTGGATCTGCCCCAAAGGAGTGGGGTGGGCTGGTAGATAGTGCCTAATGGGTGGAGGCTACCACCCGTCCCCAATTTCAGAGTGATTGGGCAGAGGGGTGAATTTTGGTGAATTCTGAGGTTTGTCTTCATAAGGTGAAGTGTGCTAAATTGATTACTTCCTCATATTCATAGTAATTGAGAGTGTGAAAAAGTGAAAGTGGGGTCATGAGAGTTGTCTAATTGAAAAAAATCTCATTTGCTATGATAGAATGAGAATTCACACCTCAGAAGCACTACCACCCCACCCCACTCTTTTGGGGCAGATCCACTTTCTGCCCCCAAACTGCCCCAAAGTCACTAAAACTTCAAAAATTCTCAAAAAAATCATCCCTTTGTCCAATCCCCCTGAAATTGGGGTGGTAGCCTCCACCCATTAGGCACTACCACCCCACCCCACTATTCTACCCCAGTCCCCACTTTCTGTCCCAATCTGCCCCAAAGACATGAAAACTTCAGAAATTCCCCCAAAACCAGCCCTTTGCCCAGTCCCCCTGAAATTGGGGTGGTAGCCTGCACCCATTAGGCACTACCACCCCACCCCACTCTTTTTGCCCAGATCCCATGCTATGCCCCCGAACTGCCCCAAAGTCACTAAAATTTCAAAAATTCCCCAAAAATCAGCCCTTTGCCCAATTCCCCTGAAATTGGGGTGGTAGACTCCACCCATTGGGCACTACCACCCCACCCCAAAATTTTTCCCCTGGGCTCCTTTTTTACCCCCCTAATAAATTCAGATTTGGATTCAGATTAAATCCAAATCCGAACCGAATCAAGGGTGATTTGGGTGGCCCATATTCGGGCACAAAACAGAACAGGGGTGATTCGGTTCGGGTCCCGAACCGAATCACCGAATTCCCGAATTGCACACCCCTAGCATCTACCTCCCTTCGCCCAGATGACCCAAGGCTGCCATCGTCACTGCAGCTCATGTGCCCACATGACCAGCGCGTGAGCAATCCCAGAGTGGCAAGGAGGAGTGGGGAAACCAGGCTGTGTTCTCTGGTATCCCACAATGCACTGCCATGAGAAGCATGGTGCATTGGGGTAACTCTGTTATGCCTAGCCACTCCTTCTCCCTGGCTGTATGGGAGCTATGGATGCAGGCAGCCCATTGGAAGCTGTTGGCAGCCTGAGCTACCACACAACCCAGGGGTGAGGTAGAAGGTGCATGCATACCTCCTACCTTACTTTTAGCCTGGGTTTGGAACTCAAGCTATCTGGGGAAGGAACACTGAGAATAGGAGCGATTCCTGTGTTTCTCACAACCAGCTCTACCTGGGTTACAGCTCTCCTACATGGTTATGGCCAGTCATGAGAACAACCTCAGTGCTTCTTTTCAGGCACAAAATAAATATATTCTCAATGTGTGAAATTTCTTGTCCCTCCCAAAATGTCCCTGAGAGTTGCACAAATCTCAGGGACATATTTTAGGGAAACACAGTGGGCTTCAGAAGGCAGCAGAGATAGGCAGGAATTGCCACCTCCCATAGAATCAGTACTGTGTTTATCTGGATATCAGCCAAGGTGTCTGAAACTTCTGCTCTCCGAAGAAACTTACCTAAATAGTCAGATTTATTTTGGAAGCAGCAATCTTCAGCATATTTCACATGCAACTTTGAAAAGCCTGCCCTTTACATTTTCAACAGCATTTCTATTATATATTCATTATGCAATGTTTGGGAAGCCAACATCACACTAATACCAGTCACAACCACGTGCTCTCTCAGCTCTGCTAATTTTTACTTCAATCACACTCACTGGGGTACAAAGGCTTACAAGCTGGACTACATTAATGCCCTTTATATGGCTGACAAATGAATGATTAGCTACTTATGCTTCATACTACAATTACCTAATGCTGCACTACTATTAGCAGTTTCATTCTGAGAACTGATGAAAATAGCCATAGGTACAGATGGAGATATATTTAGTGAACACGGTAAGGGATGTATGTAATATAAATTAAAGGATGGTAACCGGATGTCCGCTTGATAACTATCCTGAAGCTGGCAATGGTTCTTAGAACATTTCTTTTTTCTTGTTTTCCAAATGCTTGCATGAAGGAACCACAATACCTCAACAGAAACATATCTATCTGGCCTCATGCTAGGGGTGGCATTTGCCTCATCTTCTACTTAAGGAAGGCACAAGGCTGTTCTGATTAGCTGGATCTGAGCAGAGCTTGGATGACCATTTTGGTGCTCCGTCTCTCTGAGGCATTTATCTTTGTCCAGTCAGGCTTCCCTCTGCTTCCTGCTGGGCTTTGCTGATTGTCCTTTGGGGGGCTGAGTAGGAATTCTTTGTTTTCCAACAGATCAGCCAAGCTAGGAAGGTTTTTGCTTTGTTTTTTGTGCCTACTCCAATTGGTTTCGCTCCCTTTAGGTAGACGGCTGATTGGGTCACAATGGGACAGATACAATGCAGCCTGTGGGTAGGAGTACAGAGGACTGATTGATGAGCACCCTTGAGTTGGTTTAGAAACAGGAGAGTAGTCAATGGGTCCTTAGAAACATTGCAGCACAGGGGCTATGATTAGGACTCATACCTACTTCAGAAGCTACACCAACCCCAAATACTGATTGGCTTGAAGAGGTGAAGGCCTGAAAAGGCCCCTCTTTGGATTAGCAAAAAGAGACAGTGAGCAGCACTGGTCTGACCTGCTGCTCTGAGCCTGAGTGTGATCACTCAAAAGGCTTGGGGGAAGAAGGACACTTTTGACTGACCTCTAACCTAAGTTAGGCCTGCACTCCAATAAACCGGAGTACAGGCCATAGTTACATTGATATTTTTTTAAAAAATAAAGTTGAGATCAACATAAAGCAGGTTTCTGGCAAAAGCTTTGATAGTAATGGTGACAAAAATAAACCCCAATTCACGTTATAATGCATTTTAATTAGGAACTATGACTTGTGAAGTGTAAAAGAAAAGAAAGCAAATCTCTGCTTTTCCTGTTTTTCTACAATATTCTTCCTCTTTTCCTGCCCAAATTTTGAGTTCTTAGATTGGTCCATAATTCTCCAAACATATTCCTACTTTATTTTACAATTATGTATATGTTTTCATTGTTCTGTATATATGTAAAGACTATTTGATATAGACACCAGATATGTTTTCGTGGTCTTGTATTGTTGTCATAGGTGCATTGAAGGGAGTACTCATAATGCTTAATAAGCACCCCCACCCACCCAAGGCAACATCAATAATAGCAGAGGTGCAGGCCACAGAATTTTGACTCTGCAATTCACAAATTCTGGCTGCTCTTCCTTGTTTGTTCAGGATATTGGGCATGAAGTTTAACTTTGACTTGCAAAGTGAGATGTTTAGGATTGTTCACAGTGCCTTTATCACATGTATTTCTTAACAGTATTTACATTTCTGTTATGTGACAAATTAACTTTGCCCCATATGGTATGCCAAAGCGGTATTACGAGAAGCTAAGGTTTTCAGGTACTGAAATGTTAGCAGTTTGAGTAGTTATATAAAATTGCATACAGGTGGTGGAATAATTTGGGGAGCACTGCTCCTATTTGCCAGCTTTTGCTCTACACTGAACATGTGTTGTCAACTATGCCTTTGACTCTCAGTTGACCTATCTTCATTTTGCACAAATGCACATTTCTGCCCCCTCCCTCATCTATATATTTACTTCTCTAAGGTATACCCGTGGCTAATCCTATGTGTGGCAGTTCTCGTGAAAGTTTGGAGAGCTACCGAATAGCCACAGGATGGGTAGGAGGGAGGGAAATGGTGGCTGCCGCTGGTGAAGAGAAATCGGCCAGGAAACGGGGGTTAGTGAGAAACCAGGAGGGGGAGAGGAAGCTGGCCTGCCAGCCAGCCAGCCAGCCAGCCTGCAAGCCAGAAAGCGGGGGGGGGGAGGTGCTAGCCAGCCAGAAAGTGGCGGGTGGGCCAGCAAGCCCGAAATGGGGGTGGATGGGAGGGAGAAGAAGCCAGTGCCCGGCTGGCCAGAAAACATTGGGAAGGCTAGCCAGCGAGAAATGAGGGGAATGGGATGGAGAAGAAGCCCGCCCTCCAGAAAGCGGGGGGGGGGGGAGAGAAGAACCCAGTCCCGACCGGCCAGAAAGTGGGGGGTCAAGAGAAAGGGGGTGTGCAGGCCGACAGGGGAAGAAGGCGGCAGCAGGTGGGTGGGTGGGCCGGCCAGAGGCACAGATGCTCTGCGCCCGGCCCAGCTAGTATATATATATATTTTTTTCAACAGAGGAAGTAGTAAAATGTAAGTGCCATTTGCAGATGTTGGAGACCAGCAGGTCAAGAATTAAAAGTACTCAACCTAGAAGGACAAATTCTGCAGAATAATTATGGAACAATTTGTACAAAATACACCAAGACCATTTGATATAGACTAGATTTCAAATCCCTAGTAATTTATGGTGTTGGTGGTGGACAATTTCTATGAATGTCTTTTCATGAGGATGAAACTAAATAAGAACTATGAAGCACATTGTACACCAAAAATTATTTCTATCATCAACTAGTTCTACTAAGCAACATAAGTATTACCTTAGTAGTTTAAACTAAATAAATCTACCTAGTTCAGCACCCACAATGGACAGAAAGAAGTAATGGAGAAAGCAAGGAACAGACACACTCATCCCCACCCCACTGTTTGATATTAACATACTTAAGAAGATACTTTTGAATATGGTGGTTTTAATTTTTGCAAGAGGTAGCTACTGAATTGATCATTTTGGTTTGTCAAAGACAAACTCCCCAGTTTGAATCACAGTAATTCTATGGCAGAAGAAAAGGGATGCATAGGCAGGGATATGTGGATCTACAGAATAGGTGCGGGTGGATCTATAGAAGGGACAAGAGACTGTGAAGTGTTTAATTTTACCTATTGCAAGCTCCATTCAAATGCAGTCTACTCTAGAATTTCTGAATAGATTATAGCCCAGGACCAATGGCTGCTTGGACACATGAGCTAATGAGATTTTCAATGAAACACCATGAATCCACTCTAATTTGCTATCATAGAATCCACACTCAGAATACCTCTGAAACAACAGCACCCTGTACCCCATGGGTTAGAAACCCATGGGGGTGGTTGGCACCCTATGTGCACTACACTACCACTCGCTCTGGGCCACCCCAGCACCCCCCAAGTGCAGTTATGGGGCTGCTGAAAGCTCCATGCATACCCTATGAGGAAAAACCTTAAAGACGCATAAACTTTAACAATTCCCCAAAAATCAGCCCTCTGCCCAAATCCTTTGAAAAAATTCAGGTAGCTTCCTTGACCCTACCTGGCACTAACACAAACCCCACACTGCTCTAGGCCACCCCTTTGCCCCCCACGTGAAGCTATACATTTGCTGACACCTCAATGCTTCTCTATGGGGGAAAACCTTAAAGACGCGTAAACTTCAACAATTCCCCAAAAATCAGCCCTCTGCCCAATCACTCTGAAATTGGGGTGGTACCCTCCACCCATTAGGCTCTACCACCCCACCCCACTATTTTTGCCTAGATCCCATGCTATGCCCCCGAACTGCCCCAAAGACACTAAAACTTCAAAAATTCCCCAAAAACCAGCCCTTTGCCCAATTCCCCTGAAATTTGGGTGGTAGCCTCCATCCATTAGGCACTACCACCCCATCCCACTATTTTGCCCCTGGGACCCAAAATTCGAGCTGACATCACATCAGACCTTTTTGCATTCAAATCAATGGAGGCAAAAAGGTGGGAAATTCAAAGAGACGTCAGCCCGAACCACCCGAATTTTTTGGGCCCAAATCAGGGGTTATTCAGCTTGGGCCCAAAAAATATTGGGGGACATCGGGGGTGATTCGGTTTGGACCCGAATCACCCGAAATTGCTCGTTTCAGGCACAGATCGATCTGTGCCCGAAATTTTTTGCACATCCCCAGTTTTTTGTACACCTCTGTTTAAAATACTGTGTGGGTGGGTGGGGGGCTCCAAAAGCCTTTAGGTCCAGGCTCCAAAATTACCTAGGTACACCTATGACCGAACCAGCATATTGTCTTGCCTTTTAGGGTTGTCTTGGCACATTTTATTTATTTATTTATTTATTTATTTATTTATTTATTTATTTATTTATTGTTATATTTATATACTGCCTTTCATTAAAAACAATCACAAGGCAGTTTACAAAAATTAAAACACATAATAAAAATGAATTAAAAATAATTTAGCTAAAAATATAAAAACAATCTGATATTAAAATATACAAATACAGAAACTATACATGGATAAAAACATGCAGAAGCAGCAATAAAACAATCATGTAAAGTCCTGGATAAAAAGCCAAGATTTAACAAGCTTCCTAAAAACTGTGATGGAATCTGAGGAGCGAATGGCCACTGGGAGAGCATTCCAAAGCCTGACATTGTCTTGCCTTTACTTGCCTCTTAGGGTTGTTTTAAGGATTATAACAAGATAATTTAAGTTTTATTTGAACATTTCAAATGCTTAATAACATGCTAAATATTGTGAGCCAAGCTAGAAAATGATCTAACTATTTAGATGAATTGAATACATTGAAACAAAACATAGAATTAATGTGGCCTCACAGATTAATGACTGAATTCAGAGAATCAGGAACTGAACTTTGCTTTACAAATCGAATACAAAAAGACCAAATCATTTCCTTTGTGTTTACAATAGTGTAATGGGAAAGATATGCAAAAGGCTTTCCTCCTGCCTAAGGATGTAAACAGCATTCTCTTAAAACATTATGTGGTTAATTTACTTCCATAAAGATAAATGCATGCCTTCATGCTGTATTCCAGTATGGGATAACCCTCTCTTCTAAACCATTGTAACACTTCAATAAACTAAGCATTTTAACTAAGTAAAAAAGGGGCCTCACCCACAACCAGAGTCAGAAGTTGGTGTAAGAGTGTGACACCAAAGGGTTATGAAACTGAAATTATTAGAAAGGAAAGGTCCTTAGAAAAGGAGGTGTGAATGGCCACTTGATATGAGAATTTTTTATATTTGGATATGACATTCAAGAGCTCAAAATAAGCATGCATCAAAGGGAAAGTGAACTCTCCACTTTAAAATACACCTAAATTCATCGGAGCCCCATCTGTCCTAAACAGAGCTTGTGGATAAGATACATGCATACACATTTCATTTCTGACACAGCATGGGTAAATTTTGTTTGTATTTTGTCCATGCTCCTAGACACCTACTGTGAGACACTTGGGTGGAATCTAAGAGGGGTTTAAGATCATGATGCTCCCAAACCCTTCAAATGAATAAAGTGGTATGAGCTCTGACATACCTGCCAACATTTCACAGACAAAATTGCTTCAGGCAGCTCTGCTATCATACCAAGGGATCACTTTCAAAGTCCCATTTCCTCCACCATTACACCTAGCAGGTTGTTCATTTACCCTGTAATAGTCTGCCCCCCACTGATTTAAATTCTTCTTCTGGTTAGAGAAATTGCCCTTGGGTTTTATTTTAGTGTAGAGTCATTTTAAAATTAACATGCCAATACAGTCTATTATACCTATATTGTAGGCTGAGGAGGCTGTGGTAACTTTACAACTATCCTTCAATGTAGTACTTTGCTACTATTACAGGTAAAAGGTGGGACTGGTTTAAAGCCCAAAATTCCCCATCCATAAAATATCCTTCAGCAAGTCAATCAATTTATATTGCCCCCTTAACTCTTCCCAGGACAAATATAGTCCTTACTTGTATGCAGTATCCTTGAACTTCATTGACCCACATGCAGTCATGCTGCAGTTTTAAATTTTTTAAAAAATAACCCTAGGGTGGACATTTTTGACACATAACAAGACTTGAGTTAAAGCATGGATTCCTAGGGGAGACAAGAAGAAGAAGAAGAGGCTTCCAAAGAAACTGGGAAGTGTTTCTTCATCTAGGATTATCTAATCTATGGTGTGACTAATTAGAAGGGAAGTCCACCATTCGTAATCACCAGAGTTGAACCTTCCTAATTGCCCCACACCACTTCTGCAGAAATTAGGAGTTGTGATAAGCCTAAACCCTACCAGGAAGTGATCAGATAATGTAGCAAATTGTGGGTAGTGGAAAATTCTTTTCCTGACTCAGGCCAGGTTCTCCCTGACCAGTCTAAACCAGATCTGCAGCACTTGGAAGAGTTTAGTGCTGAGTTATCCCTGTCCTGTGCTCTAAGACGCAGACTGGCTGCAGAGGTCGTGGTAGGTTCCTGCTGTCACCAAGCATGCTAAGACTTGCCTAGAACTGGACCATTAGATTGAGTGCTATAGTCCAAGGTCCCTCTGTAACTGGATATTATGCAAATACAAAAATCTGCTCCCCTTTGCTAATAGATTAGAATAAAACCTTTCCCTCCCATGCATTTTGCCTGCACATGGAGCTAATATTAATTGTTATTTGTCCAGGCTATCTTTGAGATGTGTTCCACACCAGAGATAATCCCCAGTATCGCCACCCCCCTCTTTCTCCTGCTGGGTTAATAATTCAGCCCTTTGAGGCTAGTAAAAAGAACAGGAAAAAGCTTTTATTCAATTACTACAGACTGGTTTCATCTGAGGTTTTTGGCTTTTTGGAAACACTTAAAAATTAATGATTTTTGATTGGTTACAAGAATGCTTCACAAACGCCCCGAATGATGCTGGAGTGGCACACTTTAAAAGTCTTGGTTACTTAGTTGCAAAGAACAGATATTTAGCAAAATTCATAGCACACACCCAAAGAAATGGGAGTTTCTAATGCAAAGTCTGACTAACACGCTTTCTCCTGCCCTAAGCTTCCGAAGCCACTTTTCTTGGCTTACTTCCCCCTTGAACTCACCAAGCTCCTGATGAGAATCAATCCTCCTGCTATCCTTTCTCCCAAGGATCTACAATCATCCGGCTGTAGCAAAACTCCATTGCCTCTTGTTCTCCTGTGCTCCACCAGCAGATAACTTTCTTTCTTTTCCCCAGAATTCCCAGCACCAGCTCTCTAGGTCCCACCCACCTGGCATACTGATTGGTTGAGCCCTGAAGTTCACCAGTCTCAGCAACACACACTCAAATTTATTTTATTGTTGCATTTATTTTTATTGGTGCATTCCAGTTTGGGCAAATACCAGTGAATGCTGGACAGGGCACCATGAGTGGGGAATAGGATCCTAATAGATAATGCATGTTGATGGATCTGCCTCAGAGGTGTTTGGTCAGCACCCCCAGTTTGGGCAAATGTGGGGAATTTAGCTCAAATGGGGAGACAGTTCCAAGCAGTTTTGATTTGTGCAAGCATCTGAACTCAAGAAAACTGGCTTGAGAGAGAGTTTTTAACTAACAAAAGGAGTTTATTGAAAGAAAGAAAAATAAAAGTAGTAAAAGTAGGTTACTAGATGGTCCTAACATAAAAGCAATACACATATGTTTAAAAACAGACTATTGTAAGGCACATTTAGCTTAACATTCCAGATTATATGTAAGTTCCCAGGTGGGCAAGAGAGAGGTGCTAAGAGAGGGAGAAGGGAGAAGTTTGAATCTAAGTACTAGATTGGGGTCCAGAGAGCCGGACAACCACTATACTGTACCTGTCTCTAGGCAACAGAGCTTTGAGCAGCAGGAGACTCACATCCTTCAGGGATGGCGAGGTGGAAGGCAGGAGGGTTGCAGAGGTTAGGGAAAAGATAAATGCCTATGAGATAGGTGTATCGGTGGACTCAGCTCCCTACGCCTGGAAGGGCACACAGACCGATCCAGGTAGTGATTTCAGGCTCTTTTGAGATGGCAGCACAAAGATGGTCTTGCTGAAGTCCTTGTTGCAATGGAGTCCCAGGTGTAACACACAAAGAAGCACATGATGGAGTCCCAGGTAGGATAGAAAGGGGAACACACTGGGTCATGGAGTCAGGGAAACTTATATCCCAAAACGTGCCTTGGAGGCATATTTCTTTTGTCATATTTCTTTTGCTGAGTAGAAGAGCCCGGATGGGCTGGCATGGAATCCATTGTGTTGATCGCCTTTCCTGGCTAGGACAGGGTGTGCATAGCCTATTGTATGCAAGGCTGATTTTAATGAAAACTAGAGTATACAAGTGCATCAAAGAATATCCCATGTTGGAACTGACTCTCCCAATAGTTCTATCAAAGGTTTTGATAGGCACAATTTTAAAGCTGCGTCACTGACTCATCCCTTTTGTGATGGAGACTGCTGCTGCTTTCCCTTCCTAGCCTAATTGTTTCATTAGGAACAGGTTTTATCTCTCTTGCGAGAGGATGAGGGGAGTTTGAGAGTTCATCCTAAATCCAAAATGACCTTGGATGCCAGATAACTCGCAATAGCTAGTTCTGGAATCTGCTTAGCCGGGCCCCAACATAGGGAGAGGGGATGTGAAGCTAATCCTCTTTGCAATTTGTTTTACTTGCAGCCCACATCTAGAGGTGACCAGTCCACTGCTAACTAAGTGACTTTCCCCCCTATATAAAATAAACTGGGAGCTCACATTGCAGTGCAGCTCCTGAGCATAGCAAAAGTGCATTCTCCAAGGCTGGATATGCAGCTGTAAACAGGGAGGCTTCTAGGAACCGGGCAGAATAAGCTCAGCTAGTAGCATGCAACTCCACCAATCTGATCCATAATATTATGGAAAGGATTTAATTTGATGGAATTGAGATTCAGAATTATTTATACACAAAGCTCAATGAATCAAGTCTGGGGTCAGTTCAGATGTCACACAGAACATTAGTAAAATTTGAGTTAAATTTACTAAATAAACTGAGAATGGTGCAACAGACAACTACCAATCTCAGCTACTTTCTGCAGGCCATGGTTTGTTCATTGCATGTCTCCTATCTTAGTCTGCAATGAAGGGCATGTACGGAATCTCAGGCTGCCTTGTTATTCCCTGCTTCTCCAATACCTCACTTCATAACCTACTTCCCAACCATTGGTTCTGATTGCAAAGGCAGGTTTCTCTAGAATGAGCTCCTATGGCTCCTTCTGCCTAGGGATGTGAGAACCGGCTTGAGGTCGAGCCAGTTTGCATAGAACTGGTCTGGGCTCGGTTCAGCTTGACCTTGATCTGAATCCCCCGAGCTGGCTTGGAGGTTCTAAATTTGGGGGGGGGGTACATTTAACATTCACCTCTGGGTCTGAGTTGGCCCAGACCATTGGGGATGTGCAGTGGCCTCCAAAATAGTCGCCACCACTGGAGGAAGTACTGTGATGGCCCAGAAATGGGCCAAACTGGCCCTTTTTATAAATAGAGAAAGCTGGCTGGGAGGGGGGGTATGGCAGAGACCCTCCCACAGCCACCACCCCTGACCAGGACTTGGCAGTGAGAGGGTTTTTTTATAATCCCAATTTAGAATCCCAAACCGTCTCAGATTCGAGCTGAGCTGAGGGTTTGTTTGGAGGGCACAAAACCAAATATGCCCAGATTGATTCGAGTCTTGTCTGGACTCAGATCAAACTGGGCAACCCAGTTTTCTGAACACCCCTACTTTTGCCTGCCTTCCAAGTTTTCCAGACACTCTCAGGTCCCTACAGAAGTCAAAGGAGCTGTTAAAGCACTAAGCCTCCCATCTTCCAGCTGCAGTCTTGCACCAAACATTGTTAACCATTTCTACCACTTGTACACTAACAAAAAGTCACACTAATTCCTGTTGAGGAAGTTGAGAGTCATTGAAAGGAGCGAGAAGGTGACAGGTTTAAATATGAATTGATGGTCTTGGATAGAATAGCAGGGAAGAAAAGGCAAAAGGAGGTGCTGTTAGCATGCAGAAGAAAGGCAACCAGATAGTAATTCAGGTTATAAGACATAAGGAGACAGGATAATGAGGGACCTTTTATTCTCTGACCTCGAAAAAAAAGTTATCTTCATACATTTGATTATAAAATTAAATAGATTCTATCAGCTGCTTGTACAGCCTTTAAAAAAGCAGAAGTCTCAATTAATTATCCCCCCACCCCACTGAATCCTTAAGGTATTCTCGAGGTCTGACTCCTCTGCTAGCCATGCACACAAGGAGTCATCTATAAATATGCAAATTATTCCTTTGTGAAGAAATTCGATATGTGAGATTTTGCAAATTGGAGAATAATCCTCTTAAGTATTCTCTCTCCTCCAGTTGAAACATATTTGAAAGAACAGAGGTTGGAGAATATTCTTGTCCATGTCCAGCTCATTCATGAATGTTCATTCCTTATTTTCCTTCAGGCTTGTCAGCAGTGATGCTGCAGAGCTGAGTGAAGGTCTAAAGTGTGTTCCATTCCACAAACATCTTGCATAAGTCTCTCTTTGAGCAGCAAGGCACCACACTGGGCAAGCCACAAAAAAGGAGCTTTTCAGTTCTGCTCTTGTTTGTAAAGAATAGCATACAAGACAAAATGGAGAGAAAGATCATGTTGGGAAATGGATTTAAGCACAGCCTGTAATGTTCAGCCCATTGCTTTGACAGCAGGCTGCTGTTGGACTTCAGCTCTGGTGGGAATGAGAGTAGTGGAAGAACAGAGTGATCTTTAATTGTCTCTGCTAGTATACTGGATTCAAAAGGAAAATTTGGAGAGATGATGGAAGAAGTTGCTAAGCAGACCTGTTTTGAGCTGGCACCAACAAGACATGCTTGCAGCCTAGAACCACTGCTCTGGTTTAGGTTCTCCGTGAGTGGCAGAATTTGGAGAGAGGGGGTAAAGAAATGAACTGCAGTTTATTCTGAGGGTGGATTTGGACATAACGTGAAATTAAAGTTAGGCTTAGAACACAAGCCAACCTCAAAGCTAGGTTTCAGATCTTTATTAAACAGCAGAAAATAAAAGCAACGTAGGTTATAGGAAATAAACTGAGGCTCCAGGTTGATGTCACTGACTCTGGATGTGAGTTCCTGGTGGATCTGGATTTTTCGGAATTTAAAAATTATACAGGGTTTAATTATTATTTTTTATTATTTATTCGATTTCTATACTGCCCTTCCAAAAATGGCTCAGGGCGGTTTACACAGAGAAATAACAAATAAATAAGATGGATTCCTGTCTCCAAAGGGCTCACAGTCTAACAAGAAACACAAGATAGATACCAGCAACAGTCACTGGAGGTACTGTTGTGCTGGGGGTGGACTCTCCCCCTGTGAAATAAAGAGAATCACCACATTAAAAGGTGCCTCTTTGCCATGTTAGCAGGGGTAGCATCTAGTAGACTATCTACAAATTGAAGCTCTATTCTGATACAGAGGAGAAGCGGGGGAAACTCCCAGTGGTTTTTGCTTAGCTCTGCATCTAGGAAACTAGCAGTGTTATAATTCAAACCTGTTTTATCTACATGTTTATAATAACAGCAAAAACATATTGTGACTTCAGATTTCCTGTCAGATCTGTCTATCTGAAGTCACAGTTGACTGTGCCCAAATGACAATATAGAAAGCTATGAAAAATATTTTAGTACTATGATGATAGTACAGTTTCCGTAGTCACCTTCTTTTGCTGTATATGTTTGCAGACCTAGAGCCCATTCAGACTTACCTTTTAACTGTGGGTTCAATGGACCCATACTTTCCCCCTGGGTTCCCCATCATACTCCCAAACGATCACAATCTGCGATCTGGGAGTCAGCACAGGGCGCAGAACTGGCTGCACAGGCTTCCTCTGATCCAGAAAGGAAAGCTGCAGCAGCCAATTGAGTTGAAGAGCGGGAGTTGCTTTTTACCCTTAATACTGGTTTGGGCAGTTTGCACAAACCAGACAACACTCTCCAGCCTCCAGATCCTTGGTTTGGTAAGTGTAAAGGTAAAGTGTGCCATCAAGTTGGTGTCAACTCCTGGCGCAGCAGAACCCTGTGGCTGTCATTGGTAGAATGCAGGAGAGG
Organism: Hemicordylus capensis; assembly: GCF_027244095.1. NCBI lineage: Eukaryota > Metazoa > Chordata > Lepidosauria > Squamata > Cordylidae > Hemicordylus > Hemicordylus capensis. Next base: position 115,438,905 of record NC_069658.1, on the reverse strand, counting down.
TTTATCATTGTCATCTCTTGTGCAGTAATAGATGATACCTTTGAGCATCTTTCCTATATCACTGCTGCCCAATATAGGTGTTTCCTATAGTCTGGGAAACATACCAGCGGGGATTCAAACCGGCAACCTCTGGCTTGCTAATCAGATCATTTCCCCACTGCACTATTAGGTGGCTCTCTTGGTAAGTGTACCTTACTTCAAACCGAGGGTTCATCTGGAGGTGGGGGGGGGGGGGAGAGAAATCAGAACTGCCGCTGAGTCCTACAGCTGCGGTTCCAATAATTCACATGTCACGCTGGGCCTCAGGTTCTGTGTAGCGTCTGAATTCAGCCTTAAAGATTCTGGACTTCTGTACACCCCAAACAGATGAACTAAGTATTTACAATGAAATGTGTGTTATCTAGGAAACAGGAGACACTCTAGCCTGATTTTGTAATGTTTCAAAATGTTACAGTGTTGTAAATCCCCTTTGTGATATGGGTGTATGTTACGTGGGAACCCATTTGACCTCTTCTGTCTCTGGCATGTAGCCTTATAGGAAAACACATAAAGGTCATTCTCATGACCATTACTGGAGGAAGGGGATGGGGGAAAGTCAGGGTTGAACCTACTTTTCTCCCAGAAGATTATTGTCCTCTGTGTGGTGCATGGCTCACATGCCCACATAATCTGCACTGTTCTGGGTCAAGAAAATGAAGCCCAGCCTCCAGGTATCCCTAAATGCAGGGTGTGAAGAGTGTAGTGCATTGAGGGAGCTCCCCTCAAGCCAGGAGCTCTAGGCACCCAGCTCTGTGTCTGCTCAGGCTGTGTGCAGGCCAAACATACACACAAACCCATAACTGGGTAAACAGGCGCATACAAATCCTGGGCTATGCAGGGAGAAAGTGCCAGGATCAGCCTCAATCCTGGTGCTTCACATAAGTCCTGTCACATAGCTCTCAGCCTAAACTACCTCACAGGGTTGGAGGAAAAGTGGGAAATAAAATGTTATATATATATATATATATATATATATATATATATATATATATATATATATTCTATCTTTTTATAGCTAAAGGGATAGGAAAGATGTATAATACACTACTTACCAGCTACCAGGAGTGTAGCTTAACCATTTTAAATTCACGCATTGCAGTCCAACTGTCCCCAAGAGCCTTGGATTGCCTTACTTTGCTTTTGTAATGAGAATATACTGACACATTTTCATTATTAGATCAAAGGAGCAGGGCATTACACAAAGCTACTTGCAAATGAAATATCAAAATTGGCTGGGGTATACACTTTCATTCTAATCAAATATCATTCTCTTTTTTCAGAAATCAATAAAGGAAACCAAAGAAAGGAGACAGTGTCTGAAATTAATCCAGCTAGTGAAATCAGACTTAAAGTGGGTTCATTTAGGCACGGTTGACTGGAATAACTGAAACATGGATTTTTATAATTAGAATGCCTTTTGGAAATATATGCCCAATTAATAGAGCTTTTTTAAAAAAAACACCAACCCAATATTTAACTTAGCTTGTCTCAGGGTAGAGTAAATCTATGCACTTAACTCATCACTTCATGCTAGAATTAGCATCAGAGTTCTGCCATTCACTCCAAAGAAAAATCAGTCTGAATGTATTAGTAGCTGAGGCCTTGTCTCTTGAGACCGATGGATGCAGCCCTCCCCCAACACCGCGTTCTAACTCTATAGTTTTAGATGGCTGCCTTTGAGGTAGTATGATACAAAGTCAATTGGGGGCATATAATTAGATTAGTACTCATTACTAGCATCATAGGCTGTGGCACATCACATGAACTCCTCATTAGTAAGTAGCAAGAACTAAATTGGTGAGATCACCAGTGTCGATAAGAGTTAATCAGTCTTCATGTATTCATACGCCAAAGCCTCTTCCTCCCTTTCCCACACACTCAAAAAGAAATCACGCAACACAAAAAACTGAATAAAGCAGGGAGTTGCTTTGATTTGCCAGGGTGTAAGAAAGTTCAAACACAAACTCTTTCTGTGCAAGTAGACTCTAAAAATACAGCTATTGAACTGGCTGGAATAGATCATGGCTCACATAAGCTGTTTATGGAACTTCCTGGGAGGAGTCTTTTGCAACACTTTGCATATTCATAGTAATGATTACCTTACCCAATTAGTGACTTAAGGGGAAAGTAGTATTCATCATCAGAACAAGGCATTTTGTTTCACAAAGACAATGTAACCACTAGAATAATATAAACTAGCATCTAGAAGATACACTCAGATTTATGTGAAGAAGGTTCTGCTGTGCTTGCTGGATAGCATTCAGCTCTGTGGAGGTTCAACTTCCACTAAAAGCAGTGGGATTATTGAACAAGTATCACCTTTCCCCTGGGAAACATGTCTGGGCCTCAGCACACAATTTTGCTCTTAAATCAGAAAGTTGGCCTGTGAAATTTCACGATCCACAGAATCCCAGAATTCTATATTCCAGGTGACTCCTTCTGCAGTACTGAACTATCCCTCAAATGCAGCTACAATGATAACTGGTGAGGTTGTATGCTAGTCAAAACAACTGTCTGCCAGTGACTTGGAAAAGATTATTCTTCAATGCATTTAATAGAATGGGTAAAACAATTCTCAGAAATACAGTATTCAATTCTAATTAAGAAATTGGTCAGTGGTGGCTGGTGAGGGTGGCACAGGTGCGGCGGTGAGATGTACCTTTAAAAAATGATTACCGGCAGTACTGCTGGCACCTGTAAGCTGATGCGAGCAGCAGCGTCCCACCCAACATCCCGTGTGGCAGCTGCCATGGCTCTGGCACTCACCTGGCCTCTGAGCATGCACGGAGGCCATTTGCATGTTCAGCAACATCATGCTGCCCATGCAAATGGTCTCCATGCACACACAGAGGCCAGGTGAGTGCCGGAGCCATGGAAGCTGCCACGCGGGATGATGGGTTGGGCACTGCTGCTTGCAGCAGCTGCAGGTGCCAGCAATACTGTCGGTAATCACTTTTTAAAGGTACTTCTCACCGCTTCACCAGCGCCGCCCTCACTGGCCACCACTGGCATTAGTGAATAAGCTTTTCCAAGATTAGAAGAGGGGAAGAAGAGTTCCCATCCTTTCCTTCAAGCATTGGGAGGTGTTCTGTGTCCCCGAGTTTCTCTCACTAGCATGATAATCATAGTTATGTTCTTCAAAAACATAACTAGGTTTATCATGCTAGAGAGAGAGACTTGGGGACGCATAATCATATCAACACCACATGCTTGAGTCAACCTGCCTGGATTCTTGGTAAATTCCAAGAACTTCCAAATTCCTTTATCTTTTAAAATTTGCCTAAAATTATGACTGAGTGGTCAGGTGAAAAGATCATATTGCACAAGGAACAGAGTGCCAATGCCTAGGCCACTGTCTGAGAATACTGAATGCCCAGAACAGGGTCCATGCAGAGTTAATGAAATATCAAAAATTTGTGATGTGGGACCATACCCAAAGTCATCTTTCCAGGAAGCCGCAGGCCATGTATCTTCAGGCATGGACTTCAGTGGACAATCCAGTTTCTGAGGGAAGCCTTTACTTAAACAGGAAAATAAGAACTCCTTGTTATTAGAAAGCCTATGTTATAACTGTAAATCTAAAAAGGTAAAATAGTGGTAACATGATCATTAAAGAGTTAAATATTAGCATCTCCATGATAACTCTTTTGATTACTTTATTACAGGTCCAGGATAAAATTGTTATTGTGCTGGTAGTATAGTGGGGGTGGGAGGTTGAGGTAATAAGTTCCGTACCCAGCTGGCACGACTGCCAGTGCTGCTGCTTGCCGCCGCTCATCCTCTGGGTGTGGCCCCAAGCACACTCCTCCCTCCTTTACCAAGCCACCGATTCAGCGGTGGCTCAGTTCTTGCCTCTGTGCATGCCAGAACCAGTTCCGGCCTCCGCGCATCCCAGAAGCCCATGGCTTGGTAAAGGATGGAGGAGTGCACTTGGGGCCATGCCAAGAGGGTGAGCAGTGGTGAGCAGTGGCACCAGCAGCCACACTGGTAACAAGGAGCTTGTTACCTCTCCCTCTGCCCTTGCCTGGCCACCCCTTACATTTGAAAGAGTCCCCCAGCCTTGTACTTGTAATGGAGAATCCTCACTGGATTCCCCTTTATAAGTAAATTGGCCACTCGAAACACCAAACTGGTTCAGTCAAATGGACCAGACCAGTCATTTGGTTCAACTGAACCAGTTTGGAGCAACACGGTTCGGTTCAAATTGATTCAAATTTGAATCAAACAATTTTATTTTTTTTGGTTCCATGCACACCCCTACAGGGGAATAGAATGAGGCATAAGTTGCAATTCTGTAGGAAAGTGAAGCAGATAGTGGTAAATGATTCTAGTGGGTAACATTTTCCACTGTGTGTTGAGATGAGATGAGGAGCATTAAGCTATAGAGCATTTAGACCCCGAGACCCAGGAGTTACTGGGTATCACAGAAGGAACCAGAAAGATGAACACAGCCCAATGAAACTTGACAAGGAAATGGGGTAATGTAGGGTAATGAAGAAAATACAATAGAGTGAGGACCATATTAGTACCGAGCATAAAACATTGGACTAGGAGCCCTGGTTTCAAATTGCAAGACTAGATTACTAATATCTGATTGGGCAGCTGAGGCTATCAGTGATCTGCATCACAGGTTATTGGAAACATGAGCAATAGGAAGACTATAAAGTGATTTGTACACCATTAAGTGGTACAAGAATAATTAATAATACTATCTGGATATTTTGCTAACAGTGCCAAGGAATTAGTTTTGGAAACAGTGAGACAAACAAAGTGGAGTAAAACTCAATATGGATGAGTAATAGTGCAAGTTCAAAACAAAACAAAACAGAAGAACCCATACACATATACACACAGGCACATTTCAGACATTTAATAAATTAAGACTTCCCCATGGGTGGCTACAGCTAGTAGCCAAGTCCAAATCTTGCTGCTTTACTCAGCTAGTCTCTTATTGTTTAACTCAATGAAAATCATTTATAACTATAAAAGCCCCACAACAGCATTGAAAAAACGCTGGGCTGAAACATAATATAAGAGAACATTTACTCTGTGGGGGATCACTAAAAACTGAAGAAGCTAATAACTGCTCAGCGACTCTGAAATAATTTACTCATACAAGGATCTTCATTAAAATAACATTACAGGGTATTTTCAATGTGGTGCTCTGGGATTTAGCTGCTTGATTCCTTGTAATATTAACAGTGAGGTCTAAAAGCAAACAAATTCATAGTTAAGGCATCACTCTGTTCTGCCCAGATTCTTCTGCTAATAAGTTTGATCAATGTATAAAAATCAAGGATGTATGCTAAGCGTGACTTGGTTCTTCAGGATATCCCTAAACCATAGCGTGGAAGCTGTGGGTGTGACCCGTCAGTGTCTGAGGGCACAGTACAGTCCATCCATCACATCACATCAAAATGCAGTGCATAATCGGGGATAAATAGACCATGGCATCATTGTTTCTTTCTCTTTTGCCCATTCTCCAGTAATGATGGATCCACATGATCTCTTGAATACTCTGTGGACTTTCCCTGGCTACTGAAGTGCGATGGGAGAAATGTAGAGCACTCTATGGCAATAAGATGGATTCCCAGCCCAACCAGCACTTGAGGCAGTAGGCCAAGCCACCCCACCCACAGCCCTGCCAATACTTTCCTCTTTCTCAGAACATTTATTTATTTATTTCTATTTTATTTATGTAACATATTTGCATACCACCCCAAACATACGTCTCCTGGTGGTTTACAGTAAAACAATACAAATTACAACTGAAAAGAATTTAAACAACAATTTAACATTTTAAAACGTTAAAAACTATTAGTATTGAATTAAAAGCCTGGGTGAACAGATGCATCTTTAAGGACATTTAAAAAGTTATCAGAGATGGGGAGGTTCTTATTTCAGCAGGGAGTGCATTCCAAAGCCAAAGAGCAGCAATGGAGAAGGCCCATCCCTGAGCAGCCACCAGAAGAGCCAGTGGCTTTTCACACCAAGGTGCAAGTTCACCTTCAACCCTGAATTCAAGCCTAGGCCTTTCCCTTTCTCCCTCACACTACTTCACCCATGCCTCCCTTCTCCTTTCCTTTCTCCTTGGTATGCAAAGCATACTGAGGAGCAAATTCTTCCCCTGCTGCAACTTCAGTCCCGACCTCCCCACCCCCGCTCTCTCCTTATGTGGTATGGGTGCTGGCAACTGCTGCCATTCAGGCCCCTCCATGTCTCATTCCCTGCTTTCTACCTTTTTGGTCTCCCCAACCAGTCTGTAAGCCCTGATGAGTGGTTTCAAGTTCCCTCCCTGGCAACATCTCCAAGATAGGGCTGAGAGAGACTCCTGTCTGCAACTTTGGAGAAGCCACTGCCAGTCTGTGTAGACAATACTGAGCTAGATGGATCAATGGTCTGATACAGTAGAAGGTAGCCTCCTATGTTCCTAGAGGCTGGTCAATAGGAGATGGGGAAAGTAAACCAGAGGGAAAACTTCCAGAGGAAAAAAAATTAAAGGGAACATTAGGCCCGGCTCCTTATTGCTAGCTAGCTTTGCTCGAACCATCTTGCCCACCCACCACTTTCTTAGCTTGTATCTTAATCCATGGGTTTGCTTATGGACAAGCATCCGTTGATGGGACTAAAAAGGAATTTTATCCAGCACTAGATATCAGAGTTTTGATCTTCCTCATAGTAAGCTTAAAACAACTGTGTGCATTCCAGTACAGTATATAAGCTGCTTAATTGCCTTTGTCAAACACATTCGTTGTTTTCTTTTGCTAGCAGGTACTCAGGCATTGGGCAGTATCCACCAATATGAAAGTGCTGAGGTGGCTTCCTGTATAACTCCAGAGTTGGTTGCTAAGTAGCAAGGAGGCCTGCTATGGCCATCGGCAAGTGATAGAAGTCATGTGAATGGCACCAGCTGCCAGTAGCTGAGCTTTTCTGTCCTCCCTAGCAATTATTGTGCTCCCAGTCAGCTGGGCTGCAGAAACTGCTGTCATCCTGTTGCAACTAGGCCCTTAGGCTGAATTCTTACCCTATGCTATGCCTGCTCTCTGTGAAACTGCAACCAATAAAAAGTTGTGGGCTGTTTAACTCCAACCAAGGCAGACGTACTATGCAAGGGTACGGCAACTTAGTCATGTTGCATGTATGCAAGCTTCAAATGTTGTATGAATCATGTTGCAGAAGCCCATTATTTGCAATGGTCTTACTCTTGTGTAACTTATGTGCATGCAACATGACTGAGCTGATGTACCCTTGTGTAATATGTCAGCTACCAAGGTCTTTCACATGGCCCTGTAAGAGGGGCGGAGAAGACCGGGGGGAGAAGTTAGGATTGCACCTACCTCCCCACCCCCACCCCCGATGATCCTGTTTGTTTCTTTGGCTGTGTCGCGCATGCTCCCACATGAGTGGTGCTGCCAGGAGCTGTACAGCCATCTGAAAGCCGGGGAAATGCAGCCCAGCCTGCAGAAATCCTGCAATGCACTGCGTAAGGAGTGTGGTGCAGTGGGGAAATCCCCCAATGGGCAATCTAGCCACCTGGAGCTGTGGCTGCTTGGGTTGCAGGCAGCCAAAGCTTCCACATGACCAGGGACTGGGGTACAGGGGTGTAAAAAAAGCCTGGGTAAAGTTCCGGGATAAGAGAAAAGCAGGGTCGTACCGGGATCAGGACTGATCCCAGTACTCCACACAGTGGTGCATCAGCTGGTAACCTCCCAACTTGACTATTGCAATGCCCTTTACGTGGGCTGCCTTTGTACATAGTCCAGAAACTTCAGTTAGTTCAAAATGTGGCAGCCAGATTGGTCTCTGGGGCAACCTGGAGAGACCAAATTATGCCTGTTTTGAAACAGTTACACTGGCTGGCAATATGTTTCCAGGCAAAATACAAAGTGCTGGTTATTACCTTTAAAGCCTTGAATGCCTTAGGTGCAAGTTATCTTAGAGAGCGCCTTCTTCTACATGATCCCCACCGCATGTTAAGGTCATCTGAGGAGGTCTGTCTCCAGTTACCACCAGTTCGTCTGGTGGTGACTCAGAAGAGGGCCTTCTCTGTAGCTGCTCCTTGGCTGTGGAATGCACTCCCGGCAGAAATCTGTAATTCAAGATTACTGACCTTCAGGAGAGCCCTTAAAACCTATCTGTTTGGCCTGGCCTTCCAGGTTTTTAAATGATTGAAAAATTGTTTTAAATTGTTTTTAATGGTTGTCCTGGTTTTCTAGGGTTTTTTAAGCTGTTGAATTGTTTTAATTGGTTTTATTCTGTTTTTATAGTTTTGATTTTAATTGTTAACTGGTTTTAATTGTTTTTACCTTGTTGTAAACTGCCCTGAGCCACTTTGGAAGGGTGGTATATAAATCAAATAAATAAATAAATAAATAGATAGATAGATAGATAGATAGACCTACCTAGGCAGAGCCATGCAAGCCTGGCAGGGCTGCTCATGTGAATGCCCTCATTGTTTCTTTTTTCCTCCCTCCTTCACTCTGTTCCCAGCTATGGATTGAAAAGAGGCAAGTTTGCACATTTCTGTTCGTAAAGTCAACATGAGCTGTTGATATTTTGACAGCAACACACACCTAAATTATTGGGTCAATAAAGTAATCTCCAAGGAAATTCTCCAAGTCTACCATTCTCTGTGAATCACATTTCCCCCCTAAGATTTTTCCCCACACACCTTTATCCTGTTTGCTATGCTTTTTATGTTAACAGATCAAGGACACAATTCATTGGGAAGTTCTCCTTCTCAAGCCCCACTGAAATAAATGAGAGTTACACAAATGTGATTCACAGAGAATGGTTCATTCACATAAATAAATGTGATTCACAGTAATCTGTGAACCAAATTTGTATTTGTGTGAAATATAGCAAAGGAAAAATAATGTCAATATGAAACCATTTTAAAATGTGTGAAAAAGCTCTAAATTCAGTTGCTCTGCTTTTCTTCAGTGTCTGTGACCTGCAGGAACCTCTGACCTAGATTCAGAGCCAATGAGTTGGGAAACAATTCACAGAATGGGGTTCTCCCCCCACCCCTTTTTTTTCTTTTTGGTGGATTTCTTTGGAGGCCAAATGAAAACACCTTTTCAAGAGTAAAGGTGAAGTAGGGGCACTAAGAACCTCTGCCATTAATGAGGGTTTCCATGTTACTCTTAGAAATCTGTCGAATCTCTCTTAAAAGCATAGGATCCAAGGCCAGATAGTATAGTTCCAGTTCTTTCCCAATGATTTTGACCCAGGGAAGTACAAAAGGATTTTAATTGGAGAAGACAGAAAATTGGGAGCAAACAAAAAAAATAGGATGTAGAGAAACAAAAGAATGGAGGGCACAAGAAGTGTTAGAAGTATAATGTATCTGAGAAATATCTATATTATCAAACAAAAGACAGGGAAGTGTGATCAGTATCTATTGAACAAAGGCTCCTTAGCACCATACAATGAAGACTGCCTTGGAAAAAAAAGCATATCTTTGAATTCTTTCAGTGTTATTTTGGCTTTTAATGAGAGCTGCTGGGCATGCCTCACTTCTGAAGTGAAGAATCATTTACACGGCTCACCCCCTTCTACTCAGTTGCTGCAGCCTACTCATTTGATTGTGGGTTGCACTTGAATAATGGGTTGGAGCTTTGAAGTTTGCCCTTATTTATATGCCACTGTAAGAATAAATCTTTCTAAGTTTTACCTCGGTTTGGAAACTTTCAACCCCCAACTGTTATTCAGCTGCATTCCAGTTCTTTCTCTTTTAGGTGTGCAGAACATTAGGTGAGACGGTTGCTCTTATAGCATGCGCAGGATTATCCCTTTAACCTAAACAAAGAGCTTTAGGGGAAAGCCTGAAAGGCCTTTATTTCCAAAGGATTTGCACATCGGGTTATTTTGCTTGGAAGTTTATGCTTACATGTCTTATTGCATTATTCTCTCTCTCTACCAAGCTGCTTATCCCCAAAATAATTAAATGTAGGTTTTAAGAAGAAGCAGCTACAACTGCATGGTTGATGTGAGGGCTATTCCTTGCTATCTCAATCCCTCCCCCAGTGCTTTCTGCTGCTTGGAGCTGTTATAGGGAGGGACAGACAGCAGCTAGACGGGCGCTTAGGCCTTTAGTCTAGTAGAGATCTCCTCATAATTGTAATCTACTGTCAGTATCTCTTGGCAGTCATTTCCAGGGAGTCATTTCCGTTTTTTCTCCACTGCTGCAGTAGTGCCAGTGCTGTTTCTTTTCCTCCCACTATCATTCCCCTACAGGACCAAAATTGTCCAGAGACAATTGGGTATTGGAGAAGAGAGAGAAAGAGAGTTAGAAAGAACGAGTAAGAGTGCACACTGGTGTCGCACAATAATGAAGAAGAGATGCTAGACTGTGAAACAGCCAATGTTTAGAAGCAAGTTCACTGCTGTCTCATACAATCTATATATTTAATTCTCCTGGGTGAGCCTTGGAATGTGTGTCCTGGCACCCCGCTGATTGGCTGGGTGGCAGAGGCGCCTGATTGGCTGAGGCGCCCCCAAGAGAATTGGTTGCTGTGGCGGGCCCTGCTGCGGAGGCGAGGCGGTGGCACAGGCCGGCTGGAGACTGGGGCAGAAGGTGGAGGGGGAGAGGTAGCCGTCCCCAAAGAGCACACATATGCTCTGTGCGGGGTCGGCTAGTACAATATAATTCAACAAATATTTATATACATGGCATGCAAGCAGCAAGCTGCATCCAGTGATGTGTCCCAACCAGTGGCAAGGGGGAAGAGCACATCTGGGTCTGTAAGAGGAAGGACCCAGGAGGGAGCGAGATGGTATCAGCACTGGCTTCAGCTCAGGGTGGAACCGATGGAGGAATCAGATCACTGGTCTACCCAGGTCAGTACTGTCTACAATGACAGACAGCAGGTCTTCAGATCTCAGCCCAGAGGTGAAGCTGATGAGGGGAAATCAGCCCATTGGTCTACCCAGGTCCGTATAGCCTACACAGCAGCTCTCCGGGGCTTTAGATTGGCATTGGGTAGGATCTCAAGTCTACCTGAAAGTACCAGAGATTGATCCTGGATCTTTTTCAGGATGCCAAGCATGTGCTTTACCACTAGGTATGGCCTGATCTTCAAAAATACAGGAATTTTGTCCCCTTGTGCTGGTGTTCCTGGCAGTTCTGTTTGACCTCCTGATGCTAGTGCAGCAGTGGCTCAGCAAGAGAACAAAATGAGTGCTTTCACTCACCAATGGATGGGTGCATCAAAACAAAGAAGACTGGGACTTAAAAGGAGATTTGCATATAGCCATCATGGTTCTTCAATGTTCATATTCTATCCTAGATGCAAATACATCACATATTTCTGCTATATTTTAAAAGCACATTACACACAAACACTCTCTAGGGAATGCCGAGAAATGTACACACTTCTGTACACATTTTAATTCTCTCTCACAAGCTTGCATTTACTGTATATGTACCACATATAAGTTTCAGTGAACGACTTCCTTAAAAAAAAACACACAGGCAAAGTTGGCTTCAAAATAAATCCTAGAAATCGTACAAGAAACGCAAGTGCCTTAAAATGCTATTGAAGTCAATGGGATTTGAAGGCACAAAATGAAAATACTGACAGACAAACTTCTATTGTATTCCCACTTGCAGGCCCACCCACGATACCAGGAGGCAGAAATATGAAAAGGAAGCTCTGAGTATAAAGCATTTATTGTACTTTCTTTCTTATTTGAAAGCCGTGTAAAAGACTGTACTCTGTTGCTGCTGCCTGATTGACACAATAAGTGTTTCATTTTAATTGGCACTTCTGTGATTTATCACTGTATCATGTTGGGAACACCCCACTAGGCCATTTGTAAGTGAATAGCAGGCTATTGCAATTTGACAATACTTGAAGATGTGTAATGATAGCTTTGCATAAGAGAGAGATACCTGCTAGGAGGGTTCATCTCACCATTTGATCCAATTAATGAATTAGGCTAAATTGTGTCCTTCCCTCGATGAAAGAACACAGACATCGTGTTCCAAAATGGTCCCAGGTGCTATTGTACTGTCATGTTTCCTTGTTCTAAAATGGTGTGAACAATAGCATATTAGAGCCTAAACTGAGACGCGAATCAGGCAGTCTCGTCCCGTCAAAAATAATTGCCTTGACCGTTTCAGCTCATTACTTTCAATATAACCAGAGAGGAGCATATAGGATATACCACTATAATCATACCTTAGGCAAACAAGGGACCATTTCACATCTTGGTTGTAGATTAAGCAAGTAGTCTCCTGAAGATTGGAAAATCTATATTACAGTTTCTCCACTGTCACATGCAGTTCCTTTCACAAAAACTAGATTGAATTTGCTACCCAAACCTGGAGGTGGAACCTAACAGCAGCTCCGCTTCAGTATGTTGACACAACTGTTTGTTCTCAGTACCTTAATATATACAGCACTTTAAGTGGGCAACATGTCAAAATACTCCTTAGCCTAGGTTAACAGCTCTGTGCTTTCCTGAGCAATTTTAAGATTTGGGAGCGGGGGAGGAGGGAGCCCAACTCTATTAAGGAGACTGCATATGTAACGTTAGAAAGAGATAGAAAAAGTAGCATTTTGTGATTTATACATTTTTATCTTGGCATTTTGATCTGGCCCAGACGTATTCTTTTCGACTCCTACACTGCATATTGCATGTTTTACATTAGCAGCTTTAAGTCACCATGCCATCTGTCTTTTTTCAACACCTAGTTGCACAGATACCCTGTTGATGTGAACATTGTTGTTAACCTTTAATCAACCCTTTTGGCCCTATAAATAAAACATTGTATTACGTGGACAAAATGGTATTTTCTCTTGTTTGTTTCCAAGGGTGTTTTTCAAAATGTGATTATTCAAATTGTCTTGACGGCCACAAAGGAAACTCATATCTGTTAATCATTTAATAAAGAATTGCCTAACTAGACATTCAAAATTATTTTATAAACATAGTCAAAAAGTATATTAATAATTTCTTAGCCATATTCAATGCCTGAAAGGAAATATGAAATCGCTTTAAAAACCTGCTGGTGATATTGTTATAATTGAGGGCATTTCAAAGTTATTCTGTCTTTCATTTTTGGTATTCTTTTTTGTTTTTCTGCTAGTAGGCTATTTTGTCAAGAATCTGAGATTTAATGAAGAATAAACCTTCAAAATGGAGTCTTGCCAGATGAGTTGATATAAAAACCTCTTTGAATGGATAAGAGCTGTAGCAGTTTCCGCCAAAACACCATCTTTCCTTTTCCTCCCCAGAAAGCAAGTAGGCAGCATGTGCTCATATATGCTAAACAGTTAGGATATCAGAGCTGTTAGAATCTGTGAAAGGGCAATTATAACCATGACATGCACTTTCTGACAGGGATTGTAACACCAGATTTATACCACCAGTACAGTTAATAATCTTACTGCCAAAATTCAGTAGTGGGGGGAGGAAGCAATTGAGTTGAATAGCATGGTTCTAGAAAATGGAGTCCTATAACAAAGTGTTATAAAGAGGAAAAGCAGGGCAGAGCAAAGAGGATTTTCCTGCCTTCATTTATTTCCCTTCTCCATCTCAAATCCCATACTTCTGAGCTTCATGAATTTGATTCAGTGAAACCTGCACTCATGAGAATATTCTGGTCAAGAATATTCCATTCAGATTGCCAGTAGCCCATAGAAAAACTACCTTTCCCATATGCTGAGCTGACATTTCAGCTCAGGATATGTGAATAAATTTGTGGCTGAAGCGATTTGACTTGAATCAGGGCAATTTGAGTGATTCAGACTTGAACCGAATCATGCTTGAGGATGCTCCCTGCTAACTGAGCAAAGAGACACCTTTTAAAAGTGGTGATTCTCTTCATTTAGCAGGGGGAGAGCAACAGGCCCTATCCATTTCCAGCACAGACTCCCTCCAGTAGCTGTTGCTGGTGTCAATCTTGTTTCTTTTTTAGAACATGAGCCCTTTGGGGACAGGGACACATTTTATTTATTTATTTGTATCTATGTGAACTGCTTTGGTAACTTCTGTTGGAAATCGGCATATAAATATTCTTCATATACAGTCTTCCTTCTAATTTTTTTCATCTGGGCATGGAATGAGTTTTGTTCTGTGTGGCAGTATCAAGGCATTGTGTGCACACATGCATTAGCATGCACCAGCGTGGTGTAGTGGTTAGAGTGCTGGACTAGGACCGGGGAGACCCGGGTTCAAATCCCCATTCAGCCGTGATACTTGCTGGGTGACTCTGGGCCAATCACTTCTCTCTCAGCCTAACCTACTGTACTTCACAGGGTTGTTGTGAGGAGAAACTGAAGTATGTAGTGCACCGCTCTGGGCTCCTTGGAGGTAGAGCAGGATATAAAATGTAATAAATAAATAATAATAAATAATAAATTAGAATGTGGACTTCCTGATTTAACCTGAGTGGAATCCAAAACAACTGAGAAAACATTTTAAAACTTGTATGGGCACACACGTGCATGCACCTTAGTATACACACACACACACACACACACCATATAACACTGGAGATATTATATATATATATATATATATATATATATATATATATATATATATATTCAGATTCGATGTCAGATTGAATCACCCTTTATTTGAGCTCAATTAGAGCTTCCATTTTGTCCCCAGCGATCTCCATTTTGTCCCCTCCAAGCTTCTGCCATCACTGCCAGGGGTGAATTTTTAGGAATTTTTTTGTGTGGATTCTCAGTTGTAAAATAACTTCTTGTGAAATAAATTTATAGGGATTCTCATTTCACAACTGAGGATCAACAATTCATTAAAATTCACCCCTTTGCCCGATTCCCTTGGGGGTTGGGTGGCAGTTGGCATGCATGGAGTCCTGCCACGCAACCCATTTTGATGCCTCCAGCTCTTAAAAATTAGGCTGAATCTATTCAAATTTGAATCAAATTTACCCTGATATATGGGCAGCAAATTCGAGCTTGAATCGAATCTGGCTGATTCAATTCAAACTCAAATCAAATTGCAAAAATTGATTTGTGCACATCCCTAATTTCAGCCTGACATGCTTCCAGCAGACCAGATATGGGAAGAGGGAAATACTCTTCTTACTGTGGTCAGAATGCTGACACTGCTGCTGTTCTGACTGGTATGTTGTTTAATAGGAGGGAGAGGAGGTTTGGGCTGGGGTTATCTGCTAGAGAATCATTCAGAACTGCTGATGCTTGCTTCTTCTTTGAGGTTAGCATGAGCCTCAGACACAGATATGGAGCTGAACAATATATCTTCTGGTATTTCATCCAGATTGATAGCCTGCCAAGCATATTGCTCCTGCAAGAGAGTGGCAAAATTCTATGCAACACAGGCTATCACTTGCCACAGATTACTCGAACTTCTTTATCAAGTGGAATAATATTTGGGAAAGCATGCATACAATCAAGGAGCAGACTAATGTAGGAAAGACTTGAAAGCCTTTACTTCATGCAAACCTCCAATTTTCTGAAGTCCTTGGTGCTAAAAATGAAAGTTCAGAATCAGAAGCTTTCAGACACTGGGCCAGACTAGTGTTGGCTAGTGCAGGGACAGTGCAATGATATTTTGTAGAGAAAAGAACATATGTTCCAGAGTAGTTTTTCCAGTAGCAGACGTTGTTAACACTTGAACAATATGTTGCACAATCCTATTTATTTATTTATTTATTTATTTATTTATTTATTTACTCAATTTCTATACCGCCCTTCCAAACATGACTCAAAAATGGCTTTACACAGAGAAATAATAAATAAGTAAGAAGGATCCTTGTCCCCAAAGGGCTCACAATAAAAAAAGAAACATAAGTTAGACACCAGCAACAGTCACTGGAGGTACTGTGTGCTGGGGGTGGATAGGGCCCGTTACTCTCCCCCTGCTAAATAAAAAGAACCACCACTTTAAAAGGTGCCTCTTTTCCAAGTTAGCAGGACTATATTTCCTGGAGGAGGTCTTCTACTAACCGTTGTGCAACACTGTGAGAAACCACAACTTTGCTCAACTCTGCAAACTTCTTAAGCATGTGAACTCCTTTTGTTGAGCTAGCACAAAACTAATCTGGTTGTCAGCCAATGATTTTATCTCATTAGAGATAAAAACTAGGTTTTGCAGTAATATATATGGGATAGAGTGAGATATAAATTAAAACAAGCAAACACACAAGGTTTCTGAATATGAATTTGGATAGGATTTTATGATTCGTTGGGTCAGTGCACATGTAACTTTAAGACCCACCGAACAATACTTTGGGAAAATCAATACATGCATGCTCCCTTATCACCTGTGATGCTCAGTTCCTTTCTTCCTGTTCAGACAAACAATATTTTGCTATTAGATATGAATCAGAAAAATATGATTTTGTACCCTATATCAGGGCTAGAAACTAGCTTCAGATCAAACTATAGTTTCCAGTCTTGGTTTGGTATGGAACTATGAAGAACTTCATCTATGTCTGGATAATTATATCTTCAGATTTGCTGCATCAACATGAGGCTGCTGTGATCTATTTTAGCCAAAATAACATCT
Source organism: Hemicordylus capensis (assembly GCF_027244095.1). NCBI lineage: Eukaryota > Metazoa > Chordata > Lepidosauria > Squamata > Cordylidae > Hemicordylus > Hemicordylus capensis. The sequence goes on along the minus strand of NC_069658.1, from coordinate 115,422,351 downwards.
GGCCCGAGTTTCTGTATGTGTCCATAGACCAAGCCACAAACATGGATTCTCATGACAACCCCCCCCCCCACCCGCCATCGTTCTAAGGAAAGGCTCACAGATTACATGCATTTGTTTCATATGATAAACTCTTTATCAGGAAGAAACTGTTTTCTGGTGTTCTTGAGAGAGGATCCTGGGATGTAAACAATGAGCCTGTAGAATGCTGTGTTGTGCAAATCACAGTTTTTCCTGTCCTTGGAGCACCTTCTATCTAGAGGAGGTGTGAAATACAGGGAAAGGGGTATGGGAAAGAGGAAGAGGGCAATCAGAGGGAGGGGGTTCCAGCAGACAGCAGGTCTAGAGCATTTGAGTTGCCAGACTATGGTGCTATGAGTCAAACATAATAAAAAGCAATTTCATTCATATATATATATATATATATATATATATATATATATATATATATATGAGAGAACAGGCAGTTTTTGTCTAGTATTACAAGTAATTGACATATATTCATGTGAAAGCAATAAACAGTATGTTGATATACCAGAAGGATATACTTGCTTTGGTAATAAAACTACAGTTCTAACAAAGGGACCTCTTTGAGTGCCTTTGAGTTTAACAGTTCACTGAGAGTTCATAACATCTTTTATTGGAGAGTCCCTGCCAGGGAAGGCCGGCCTGATCTTTGGCCCAAGACTTATTGGTCTTGATCCAGGGGAAATGCCTGTGCTAACTGGGCAAAGAGGCACCTTTTTAACGTGGTGATGCTCTTATATTTAGCAGGGGTGGAGCAACTGGCACTATCCAACCCCAGCACAGCATCCCTCCAGTGGCTGTTGCTGGTGTCTGTCTTATGTTTCTTTTTAGATTGTGAGTCCTTTGGGGACAGGGATCCATCTTATTTATTTATTATTTCTTTATCTAGACCGCTTTGGAAACTTTTGTTGAAAAGTGGTATATAAATATTTGTTGTTGTCGTCGTTGCACATATAAACATAACTCCTTGATATCTCAGATGTATTTAGCATATAAAGCCATAAATACATGGTTTTAACTTTTTATTCTGTGAAATTGTTTTAACTGTTTTTACTCTGTTTTATGTTTGTTGTGTTTTAAATTGTGTTTACCGCCTAGAGATGCACATATCTGGTGGTGGACCATTTCAGACATAGCATGAAACCATGGGTTGATGAAGCTGAGGTTAATACTTGAATCTGGAAATTGTCCAGCAGGCGATCTTCCAACCCAGTTTGGGCAACCTCCGGTTTCAAGGCAGAGGAGCCCCTCCCTCTTCCAAGCCCGCCAAGGCTACATCCCAGCAAGCTCCATAGTGCTCGTGCTCATGTCACCAGACTGCGGGCAAGGGGTCAGCACATCTACAGGGTGGCAGCCACTGGGCACTATCTTCAAGGGAGCATGCCCAGCACAACCATGTATTTCAGCATGGATTGCCTGTCCTCAGCAGGGAAGGGGCATTTAAGCCCTTTTAAATGGCATTTAAACTCTTTTCTTCACACCACTTGCACCACCACCACCCTCACAAGAGCCCTGCAGCCAGTCTCGTATAAGCACAATTACTGGTTACGGGGGGATGGAGAGGAGCACACTTTGTGGCCCGTTCAGGAGCTACATTGGGGTCAGTGTTGCGTTTGTGGTGCAGCCAGGAGAGGCTCTTTCCTGGGAAGAGCCACTCCTGGCCACGCCACGAATGCCATGCCGGCCATGCCAGATGCGCGGCCCCACTCTGGAGCTAAACCAGCACCTCCCATGTCTGATGTCAAATACAGGGGGCATGTTGGGGCCGCAAGGTCAGCCCCTGAGGGATAGCGGCCCGGGTTCTTTGAACTCATTCACCCAATGGTGGCTCCGCCCCTGCCAGCATGTTTCTGGTCTGGTCTGAGCCAATCTCTCTATGGTTTTGGCAGCAGCCACAACACAAACCCCAGGTTATGCCAGTAGCAGAATTTGGACAAAATGATGCTGCATTCAAACCTCAGGCTGGAGCAGTGAAACTTACTGCAAATTGAAGGTTCAGTTTACAGTTTTGGCTGTAATCATTTAAATGGAACTTCTGGCTCGTTTGCGTTTGCCTCCAGTTTGGCGTTATGCGTGCAAATGGTCAGAATATAAATATGATAAACTGAACATAAATGTGTAAAATAATGTATCTTTTAGATTTTGTTTCCCACATAGCACTAAGAGCAGATTAAATATGACCTAACAAATCACATACAGCATGGATCTTGAGCCAGTACTGTCACAGATTCTGGACAATGTAGCTTTCATTTAGAATAGTTTAGTCAGGAGACAATACAATACACATGTGTAGATACTACATCAATCAAACTAGGAGATCTGCCAGTCAGCCTTCACTGCATGAGTGTATAATAATAAGCATTGGCACAGCACTTAGTGCTTCAAGTTATAAAGGCATTTAATGGAGAAAAGAAAAACAAAACAATAAAACCCACTCCAAGCCATTAAAGCTGTCTTCAAATTACTTGTTCAAATCCCCCTCACACCAGCATGGTGTGTATATTTCCTTCATGGCTCATTTTTCAATACCATACTGTTGCAGTCTGAATGAAAGTAACCAGGGCAGGCCTGGTTACATGCAATTCTTCTTGGCACAAACCTCTCACAAACCTCTTGGGGGAAAAGCAAAGAGAAGCTGCTGGAAGGTTGGTGCATGGTTCACTAATGAAGGGGTCAGACTGTGACTCACAAGAGAGCATTTGATCATCTGACTTTTGAAACCTCTTGCTCTACACCACCTTATGATTCTTTCCAGATCTGGCTTGTTTGATTAATCTATCACCTGCCTTGGCTCCTGTTTGGACCCTATCCTGGCTCATGACCTGCCTTGTCCTGGATAATGCCTACACTGCCTACCCATCTGGTGTTTATTACATTGATTATTATTTCTATGCAATATTGCTAATATTGTGGGTTATTCAAGAGCCACTGAGTGCCAGTTCAAGAGCCAATGACCATGTCTGTGTATCAAGATTATTGTCCCATACTCCCAGCTTCAGAGAAGTGTTTATAAGCCTTCGGTTAGGCTTATAAGCCCATCTTATGATTGAAGATGACATTTCATCTCACTCTTTCTTTTTTGTTTATTTCCATTGTTTTCTTCATTTGTTCACATCTTCATCGTTGTACAAAGGGTGTTCACGATAGTAGAGAAAATGTGCAGGAACATACACGCAAATGGCTACTCTGCTAATTCCACACAGTAAATGTCAACATGAGTGGCAAACAGAATTGTGCTCAGCTTCACATCCCATTGCTTGTTCCTCTTGTTCCTTCCTTTATTTATTGTGATGTCCATCATACTGAACCAAGAGGATGGATGACTAGCCACAGCCATTCCTTACTACAGAAGAAGTAATATCTAGAGAAAACAGCAGCTGCAGCAGCAAGAGATCTCAGGACTAATACCCAGATCAACTATATCAGACCACTAGATATGCCCTCACATACCTTCTAACTGCCTGATTGTACTGGTTGATAGTACTGGTTGATAGTACTGGTTGATAGTATCGAAAGCCGCTGAGAGGTCCAGAAGGACCAACAGAGTCGCACTTCCTCTGTCAATTGCCAATTGGAGATCATTCATCAGGCCGACCAAGGCAGTCTCTACCCCATAGCCAGCCCGAAAGCCAGTTTGAAATTGGCCAAGATAATCAGTTTCATCCAAGACTGTCTGGAGCGGGGAGGCCACCACCCTCTCAGTTACCTTGCCCAGCCATGAAGGTTGGAGACAGCCCTGTAGTTGTTCAAGTCCAAGGGATCCAGGCTAGGCTTCTTCAGAAGTGGTCTAATAATTGCCTCCTTAAGACAAGGAGGCATCCTGCCCTCCTCCAGAGATACATTTATAATCTCTACCAGGCCTTCTACAACAACTCCCCTGCCAGATAATATACGCCATGTCAGACAAGGGTTAATAGAACAGGTGGTAGGCCTCACCATTCCAATCAGCTTGTCCACATCCTCAGGAGTCACAAACCGGAAGTGATCCAACCTAATCACACACGAGGAGTCGCTGGACACCTCCACATCAGACACTGTAGTAATTGTGGAGATGGAGTCTAAGTCAGTCCGAATACGAGAGATTTTTTCCACAAAGAATTCATTAAACACATCACAGCGGCTAATCGATGGTTCGAGGTTCTGATTTACGGGAGAAGGAGCACTCACTAGCCCTCTCACAACCCTGAACAACTCTGCCGCACGTGAACTTGCGGATGCAATACGGGCAGAAAAGAATCGCTTCTTTGCCACACGTATCGCCTGAGCATAGGTCTTCAAATGAGCTCTATGTTGCAATCTGTTGAATTTAAGCTGAGTCTTTCTCCACTTACGCTCCAGTCGTCTACCTTGCCACTTCAGCCCCCGTAGCTCTTCCATATACCAAGGGGCCAATTTTGAAGTGGGTCGGAGAGGACTCTTTGGAGCAATCATGTCTACTGCCCCAGTGAGTATGCTGTTCCAGTTCTCCACCAGGGCAGCAACGGGATCACCAGCAGAGCCAACACTAAATCCCTCCAAGGCTTCTTGAAATACTATTGGATCCAATAACTTTCTCGGGCAGATCATCCTAATAGGTCCCTCTCCCCTACAAAGGTGGGAAGTGATTGTGAGTCCAACCTTAACCAGATGGTGGTCTGTCCATGACAACGGGGAAATCACAGGATTCCCCACCCACGGAAGACCACTCTGATCAGAGTGAAAGACCAAATCAAGTGTGTGACCAGCAATGTGCGTCGGCCCTGAGACCACTTGGGATAGGCCCATAGTCATCATGGCCGCTATGAACGCCTGAGCCATCCCGGACAATTTGGTCCCAAAGTGAACATTGAAGTCCCCCAGCACCACAAGCCTGGGGGACTCCAAAACTAAGTCAGAGGCCAAATCCGTCAGCTCAGTTAGGGACTCCATTGAGCAGCGGGGCGATCGGTACACCAACAGAAGTCCCATTCTATCCCTGGTCCCCAGACTTAAGTACATACATTTGATATGGTCCAACACTCTAACAGGGATCCTGGCAAGGGAAAGGTTATTCTTATGGACCACAGCCATTCCACATCCCCACCCACAGTCCCTCACCTGCTCCTCAACAGAGTAGCCTGGAGGAAGAAGCTGGGACTAGAAGCTGGGATTCCCCAGCCCCATCCTGCAAGGCCTCACCTCAGCACAGCAGTCAGTCTTGATAACAGATAATGTATGTGTGAGCTCCTTTGCATTACACTTAGCCGGTAAATCTGAAGTCCATCATAAATATATGGTTAGTTAATGTAGCCCTATTCCAATACTTATGGCAACTCCAAAATTATAACTATAAGTTATGTGGGCAACAAGCAAAGCAATGAGACTAAAATGTATTTGTTTAAATGCATTTGCTGATTTTCTTCTCTCAGTTATTTCTCCTAAAAGCCTTTGGTGTAGGGCTAGCCCTTCTATGAGGCCTGGTGAGGCAAGATCAGGCAGTTACCTCACGCGGCAGATTATGGGTGTACCAGTATAAAGTGTGCCTCTCACTTTAAGGAGAAGGAGGGCAAGATCACTTTAGGAGGGCACTTTACTCACTTTAGGAGAGCAAGATGCCCTCCTTCTCCCCACTTTAAAAAAGGAAAAGATGGTGGGAGGTAGACACAAGGGGGGCAGCATTTGGCGTATGCCTCAGGCACACAGAGGTGAAGCCACTATTGCTTTGTGTTATGCCCAGCTAACTGAGCAAAGAGGCACCCTTTAAAGTAGTGATTCTTTTTATTTAGCAGGGGGAGAGCAATTGGCCTTACCCAACCCCATCATAGCAACTCTCCAGCAGCAGTTGCTGGTGTCTACCTTATGTTTCTTTTTAGAAAGTGAGCCTTTTGGGGATAGGGAACCATCTTAATTATTGATTCTTCTATGTCAACTGCTCTGGAAACATTTGTCCATGCAGTGTGTGTGTGTGTGTGTGTGTGTGTGTATAAAACAATTCATAATAGTGGTAGTGTGTCAAGATAAGACGCACTACGTTGTCGCCCACCATCTGCCAGCTGCTGCCTCCTGGTCAGTCCCATATTGGGCCCTGGGAAACTTACCAGGAACTGGAGGGCAACAGCGGCAGCAGCTCTTCTTGCAGCACTGCCATCTGCAACTGCTGTGGCAGCACTACTTTAGAACTCCTTGATGCTCCCTTCTTCACTGTATGCCAGGCCCTCCAAAATCTGTTGCTAGCCCTGCCTGGAGCCAATTGCAATTCTAAGGAATGGAAAACCTGGCTTGCAACATCAAAACTGTTGGAAGTTTAGCTGGTGGCTTATTTTCTCCTCCTTACTTATGGTGCAGAATGAATGACTATATTAAAATAAAGCGAAAGAACCGCTTTTTAAAAGTTGGCAATCCTATCGATTTCAGTTAACTCACAATATGGTAAATGTAAAGGAATTTCTGCTAAAAATCTAAACCTAGACCTAAAACATGTGTATACCTTGGAAGTAATGTCCACATGGAGTTGAGAGAAAGGGACACACTGCTTAGATTGAAGCATGCTGTTGCCATTAGCTGACCTTCTCCTGTGGTATGTCTGAGATGTCCACTTTTTCTTTTGCTGTGTTCCAAGCAGGAGGCATTCAATCAACAACTTCTGCTTTCAACATTAGCTGCTTTTCGACATTAAGTGTGAGTTCAAGGCACTTTTGCTTTTCAGGCCAAAGCAAAAGAAAAGGTTACTGTGTTGTTTAATTTTAAAAGGGTGGAATGTAAAGTTCTAGCTTCCTACCAAATATCAGTTGTGGATCTTTCGATTAAGTTCATCATCTCTGAAAAAGAGTTGTTCTACAAGTGGAGCTGAGGAAAGGATGAAAGTATATATGCATGTGACACACATCTCTTTTCAGGTTGGGCACATTTCTGATAGAGATTTAGTAGTAAGTGATGAGGATAAGACTGGTATCCAAGTACTTTGGTATCCAAATTAATCCATTTTGAAGCATCATTTAAAGAAACCAGTCATGGAACTGTCCTTTATGTCAATATTCTTTCTATTTTTAAGACATGATTGATATTTATGCTTTCCAGGCAAAAAACTCCCATACACAAATATCATTTGTCTAGTCAGGGATTGCATGCTGTTGATTAAAGGCACCTGGCAAGGTGCGCATTTATGCCATAGGCCAAAACCTTTCCTAAATATTGAATGGAACCAAATTAGAATAAATTCTCCATTTTCCATTCCATATTTTACAGCCTGATCTGATAGGGCATTGTGCTTCCAAATAGTACAGAGGTAATCTGCACAAGTGGACATGCCAATAGTGATTCTGAGGTCACCTAAGAAGTCTGCGTTCACAGTGAAAGAAATTGGTGTAACCCCTGCTCATCGGGTGATATAGGCTTGTCCAGTAGGGGGCTGCAAGCTGAATAGAGACTACAATACATAGGGTTTTTTTGTTTTTTGTTTTTGTTTTTTAAGGTGCAAGCCTCCTCAGAGGCAGGGGTGTGCATGGAACTGGCTGGCCTGGTTCAGTCTGGCAACCCCTCGAACCCCCTGGTTTAGTTTGGTCCGGGGGGGTTCACAAACCCAGACCACACAGAAGCCAATTGTGCAATGCATGGCGGCCTCCAAAATGGCCACCATGCCAGAGTGAGAAGGCCCAAAAGTGCCAAACAGCCGGCCGAATGGGCTGGTTTGGGCTGCAAGGGAGGCCGGCGGGGGGAGGGAGAACCTCTGGGGACCCATCCCCCTCCCGCCACCTCCAACAACTTCCCTGAAGGGGGTAAGTAACATTTTTTTAAAAAAATGAAAATAACAAGAACAACAAAAGTACACGTACCCCCTGAACAGTCGGGGTGTGTGTGTGTGTGTGTGTTTGGTCCAGGGTTGGACTGAACAGGGGATGGTTAGGTTCGATCCCAAACTGTTGAACCTGTTTGACGCCAAACCTGTTTGCACATCCCTACTCAGAGGTTCCAGAGGCCTGCTGAAGAAGATCCCTGCAGAGACAGCTCCTGCAGGCTGGTTATTTGTTATGCCAATATTTATTACTTCCAGGCTTTCAAGAAGAGGAGACATAAACAGACTGTATCTTAATGCCAGAGCAAAGAAAGAACTCGAAACAAGCCAACAGCACCACAAAAGGAAAAACCTCAGTTTGGACACATGAGTCTGAGCAAGTCTTTGTAATCTTTTTTATTTTATTTTGCAAGTTCTGTTTGTGTTAAGAAAGAAACTTTGAAGTGCAAAGTTATCATTTAATTGTTGTTATTACTGTGTTTCATTTATATGGAAAGTTAGAGAAATCTAAAAAGGCAGAATCACACTGACAATTGTAAAACAAACCATACATGGTGTAAAGAAAGTGTTATGCTGGCCCAGAAAGCAACCAGAAACTGAACACCTTAAAGTATTTTCCAGGTGCGCCCTCCTGGTACCTCGCCTCTCTATAGATGAGACCAAGATGAATCTGCTTGAAATACACCATACTATAAATGGAGAATAACCCTCATGGATACATTTGATCAGAGCATTAAAATAAAAGGAGGTGCATCATAATATTTTTCATTCAAACCACTTTTAAATTCCCTGCATTTTTTGCTAGCTAGCTAGCTAATGAAACTTAAATTCAGACTGAGAATTCAATTAAAAAGCTCCCCCTGCTATTGTTTGTCTTTTCCACTGTTGCCAACTTTCTATTTAAGTCCTAATTCCAGTTCTGTATTCTCAGTATAGTTGTATCTTTCTCTTCAATTTTTCTTTTTTTCCTCAATTTTCTTTTCTCTTCTTTTACTTTGTGTGTATTCTACAATCCCGTCCATTCTCCCTGCCAATCTACTTTTCTGCTTGTGAATAAACCATTGAAATAGCATATTTTCTCTACATAAACAGAGCTTCCCTCTTGCACTAGATGGTTAAAGCAGTCCATCAATGTATGCATGACATAAAGATGAAGCATGAGAAGCTTTTGTTAAAACACTGATGATGAAACTTACATGCTGAGACAGGCTTGTTTTAACATTCCACTGATGTGCCTTTCTCTGCTTGAATTCCAAGGAGTATCATTTATGCTTGAATTCCAACCATTATTTATGGGAATTTGCATGGCCTGAAAAAAATTGCATGCCACTTACTGGGATCTGGCTGTTTGTCTTTCTAGCCTGTTGAAGGCTACTCTGAGGGGTGGGGAGAATAAAGCACTTGTAATTCCTATCCATGGCTCCCAAAAAAACAGGCAAGTGATAATTTATAAGACTGACATAGAGCATTTACAAAAAAATGCTTATGTTTGTTCTTTTTTATACAAATTCATGCTCAACAAACAATAATACAGTATTGCCAGATCTGTCTTAAGCTATCTGACTGTTGGATTTCTGTAACCTATTCCAGCTAGACCTGGGGGCTATTCTTACGATTACAAAAAAATCCTAGCCCGATTTTTGTGATCGTAAGAACCACCAGGCTCACAGCCGAGCCCGGTGGTTCTGGAGCGGATAACCCGCTCCTGTAGCCTGCCCCTTAGCCCAGGTTTGCGGAGCGAGTGCTCCGCAAACCTGGGCTATCTGCTTGTGAGTAGCCATGGCATGGCTCTGTGCCATGGCTACTCGTGAGTAGACCCCCAGCCGGGAGGCTTAAAAGCAGCCTCCCGGCCCGGGGTCTCCCCAGTATGCCCTGTGTGCTCACGCAGGGCATACTGGGGCTTCCGGGGGCCGTGTGGCCCCTGAGCTCCCCAGCCCTCACCAGCTCCATCTCGGGGCCGGCCATCATGTGGGTGGCCGATCCGGCCGCCCAGGGCTTCCTGCCCGCTCGTGAGCAGGGAGAGCGGTCTTAGCCTGCTCTTCCCGCTCAGCTCCCTAAACCGGGTCTCACTCATCGTGAGACCCGGTCCCTGATTTCATAAAGGTTGGTATTGTTATCGTCTGCTTTCTATTCTGGTGAATGGAGGGTCATTTTGTTGGTAATATATGTGCAAACTAGTAGGATGTTATGTAGAACAAGAAGAAAACACATTGTTGCTTGGATTTAGTAATGAATTTTCATTGTGTTTTAAGAGTTAAATAAAGACACACTTAGATCTTAGAACAGATTTTAAGGTTTTGGCATTTAAATCCAAACACATGAAATACTTGTTTATAGAGATTGCACTTTTGGGGAAACTTGAATGTCTTGATAGTTAAGTTTATGTTTTTCATGAGTTCCTTTTGCCTCAGGGAACCAATTATGTGACCAAAATAAAACATGATTTGAACTTAATATGGAATTCCCACTATCTAGTAGCTGAGGCGCTTTGTGAAGGCCAGAGCACACATTATTTGGACTCTTAAATAGTTCCCCGAGGCACTGAAAAAAGTCCATGACAACCAAAATACAAATAAAAATAAACAAATACCAGCATGAATAGCAGGCACTTTACATGCTCCATCTTGACATTCAATTTGATTCCAAAAGGTTACTAAAGCATCATTTATTCCAAACTCCTGGTTGCTTTTCTTTTGCTCTGAAGTGGTTGTTAGTTACATTAGGCTTTTCTGATGTTCTGATAAATGATGTATATGGTACAAAATGGAACAGACCAAGCTTGCTTCCAAATAACCCAGTGGATTCAATGTCTCACTGTGATGCATTCAATAAGTTCTTTGCAGATAAAATATCTCACATTCAGGCTGATCAGGACGCCAATATTTCTGCAGGGCTAGTTAAGGAGGTGTCCAGAAATCCCCCTTGCAAGATTAGATTAGATCAGTTTCTGTTCATGACTCCTGATGATGTGGACAAGTTTCTTGGAGAGATACGAACCTCACCCAACGTGGCTGATTTCATCTTGCAGAGATGTTATTGGTGCTGGCCTAGTTGATATCATTAATACCTCACTGAGACAGGACAGGAAACCACCTTATTTGAAGGAGGCAGTGGTTAGACCTCTTCTTAAGAAGCCCACTCTGGTGATGGATGATTATAGGCCAGTCTCCAACCTCCCATGGTTGGGTAAGATGACTGAGAGGCTGGTGGCTGACCAGCCACAAGCAGTGGGCTATGGGTTGGAGATGGCCTTGGTCGGCCTGATAGATGACCTTCACCAGGGAACTCACAGAGGGAGTGTGACTCTGCTGGTTGTTTTGAATCTCTCAGTACCTTTCGATAACATTGATCATGGTATCCTTCTGGATCATCTCAGGTATCTGGGGATAGGAGGCACTGTTTTACAGTGCTCTTCTGAATGGGAGCTACCATATGGAGTCCCTCAGGGCTCCATTCTGTCACCAATGCTTTTTAATATCTGCATGAAATTGCTGGCTGAGGTCATCAGGGGATTTGGTGCTGGGTGTTATCAATATGCTGATGACACCCAAATCAATTTTTCCTTGTCATCAATAATAGGAAATGTCATTAGCCCCTTAAATGCCTGCCTACAGGCATTAATGAGCTGGATGAGGGAGAATAAACTGAAGCTGAATCCAAGCAAGATGGAGGTGCTCTTTGTCAGGGGTTGTAATCTACAAGTTGGGATAGAAATTCCTGTTCTGGACAAGGTTATGCTCCCCCAGAAAGAACAGATTCGTAGCTTGGGATTGCTCTTGGATCTGGGTCTCACCATGATGCCTCAGGTTGAGGCTGTGGCCAGGAGCGCTTTTTACTGGCTGCTATTGATTCAACAACTCTGCCTGTTCCTTGAGGAGAATTACCTGAAAAGAGTGGTACACTAGCTGGTCACCTCCAGGTTGGACAATCCAATGTGCTCTATGTAGGGTTGCCTGTGTGTACATACTTTACAGTTAGTTCAAAATGTGGCAGCCAGATTGGTCTCAGGGGTATCCCAGAGAGATCACATTATGCCTGTTCTTAAGTTACATTGGCTGCTGATGTGTTTCTAGGCACTGTACAAAGTGCTGATTATTACCTTTAAAGCCCAGAATGGCTTAGGCTTGGGTTGGTTACCTGTGTTGTTAGCACTGCTTCTGCAGGCTCCCAGAAGCCAATCTGTTTATGTCTGAGACCGCAGACTTGTACTTCTGATTTTTAACATGTTCAGGAGTCTCACAGGATCATGGGCTCCCCATTTATTGGCGTATTAGGGACCAATTACTTAGCAAACAGTGGGATAGTCACCCTCAGGTTCAACAGCTGCCAAGCTAACTGAAAGGGGATTAAGTAGACTCCAGAATTAACTTTCAGGTTAGCTTCCTCTCAAGGTTTTTCTGTCCTAAGACTGACCCCTTTACTTCCCCTCCTCTGCAGTTGCTTCAAACCAGCTAAATCATCTCAAGGGGAAGTCAGATCAAATGGAATCCAGTGAATTACTTCTAATGATATATCTTCTAGTCTGATTATGATCTAAAGAACAAAGGCTCAGATTCAGCTCAGTTAATTGTGACCAAGTCCCAGTGAAATTAATGTGATTTACATTAGTAATTACTAACTTGTTCCATTGCTTTCAATGGCACAGACACAGCTAACTTGTATTGATTGGGATCTAAATCTATACAGGAAACAAAAAGGCCTGGCCTACTATTTCATTTCATTTCATTTATTCAATTTATGTACTGCCTCAGGGGGACACATTTTGGGCTATAATTGTCCCTCGTTCCTTGAACCAGTGTGCTTCATTTGGTTTTTACACCTTGGAGTCACCAAAGTTGGGACGCTAGATGCTAGACTTGGCACCCACCATAACATCCAGCCATATCTTGTTCTGCCTGCCATCCATGCTTCCAGCCTCTAGATCGGCCTTCCTTGCTGGTCCGACCTATCCAGCAAACCTTGATGCTACTAGAAGCTGGTTGCATGAAAACAGACACTTTTGGATTTAGCCCTGCTGCCTAACTCCTGAGCTGCTTTTGGTTCTTCATCGCCTGCTCCCATTCCTGAGGAAAGAAGTTCTTCAGTTTCACCTGAACCACAAGGGTCCAATCGCCACTAAAGGAAGGACGAGGTTGTATGATAATCACTGTTCTCCCTAACCCTGCTTTTTTTTTTAAATCCAAAAACATGTTTCTCTCAAGTCTCCTTTCTCTAACCAGCCTGGAAGTTATTCTAATTCACCATCTCGTGGCAACCTGGGATCAGGCCAGAGGCCTTCAGGAGAGCCTTAATGATATTTAGTTTTAATGATGTCTAGTTTTAATTTTAATCTGATTTTAAACTAAAACATTTAGGGTTTAAAATTTTTTTAATTGTTCTATTATGTGTTTTTGATTTTTATGTAAACCACCCTCAGCCACTTTAGGAAGGGTGGTATATAAATTGAAGAATGAATGCATGAATGAATGAATGATAAAAATAGCAGGCCAGGCCTTTTTATTTCCTGGCAACTCCATTTGAAGTATAGATTTAGATACCAATCAATACAAGTTAGCTGTGTCTGTGCCATTGAAATCAATGGAACAAGTTAGTAATGACTAATGTAAATCACATTACTTTCACTGGGACTTAGTCACAATTAAATGAGCTGAATCTGAGCCTTTGTTGACAATATATCATTAGAAGTATTTCACTGGATTCCATTTGATCTGAACTGTATATTTTAATCAGCTTTACTGATATATAACCTACATCCATTTCTAGAGGTGAATGACCTTAAAACAGTGGTACATATGCTGGTAACCTCCAGGCTTGACTACTGTAATGCATTATACATGGGGCTGCCTTTGTATGTAGTCTGGAAATTATAATTGGTACAGAATGCAGCAGCCAGATTGGTTTCTGGGACAACACGAAGGGATCACATAACACCGGTTTTGAAAGAACTGCACTGGCTGCCAATATGCTTCCAAGTGAAATAAAAAGTGCTAGTTCTTACCTATAAAGCTCTTAACGGCTTAGGTCCAGGCTATTTAAGAGAGCGCCTTTTTTGTCATAAGCCCTGCTGCCTGTTACGATCTTCTGGAAAGGTCCGGTTAAGCATACCACTGGCTCGTTTGGTGGCAACCCATCACTGGGCTTTCTCTAAGACTCTCCTGTTTTCACAGGCTTTTAATTAGAATTAATTTTTAATAATTTTAAAAACTTGTTTTTATAATGATTTTATTCTTTTGTTTTTATTGTCATGTATCTGTGACTTTTAAATATTTTAAATTTTGTACACCGCCTAGAGATGGACATATCAGGCAGTATAGAAATGTGATAGAGCAGGTTTTCACTTTCCCAAAGCAGATATTATGGGGCCACAGACCACAATCCACTTACTAGTGAAAGGAGCAGGACTATATACACAAGTGCAGGAGTGATTTGATTTGGGATAGAATCATCAATTCGACCCTAATCCATTTGTAGTTGAATCAATTTGCACATCCCTACAATGCACATACCTAACAGTTTTCTATATTTGTGGATCACTTTCTGTAGCATGCTAGTATATTCAGTGAAATGGTTTACAGTCTTATTAGGAGAGTTCCTGGTGCTCCAGACAACACGATCTGCCTGGATAACCCCAGGTGGCTCATGTCATGTGAATAGCCTCATTCTGTCTTAAAAATCAGTTGAAAACAATAACAGTTTAAATCTGCTAATTATATTCAAAATTTATTCTAAAAAATACCAAAACAAAATATTTAAACCTTTCTCCCAGCATATTCCGCAGTAAAATGTAGTACGTAGGGATGTGTGAACCAGTTCGAGTTTGAACCAGTTTGCCATTGAACCAGGCCTGTTCAAAAGCTCACCCTTGAGCCAAACAGGGCCCAGTTTGGTTTGAACTTGAGCCAAACACACTGGGCCAGCTCGGGGGTTCAAATTTATTTATTTTTAAATCATATCTCACCACCAGGTCCAGGTTGTAATGCTGGCCTCCGGGGTTTGTGGCCATTGGTGTGTGTGTGTGTGTCTCACCCTGGAAAAAAGGGGTCTGTTTGGGGGCACCCAGGTAGACCAGCTCACCGAGGTAGGCTGATTCACTAAGTCTGGAATGGAGGGCTAGTCTTCCTGCCAATCCCAATTGGTAGACCAGCTCCTGATTTTCCAGGGAGAGTTGGTTTACCAGTTGGAATTGGCAGGTAGACCAACCCTCCACACCAGACTTAGTGTGTCAGCTCCCCTCAGAGGGCTTGTCTACCCACTGATTCCAATAGACCAGCTCTCCCTGGAAAGGATTGCCATAGGATCCTATGGGGAAAAAGCTTAAAACACTGTTAAAAATCACCTGCTGCCCATTTATTTTGTGTGTAGGATGGTAGGTAGCACCCATCATGCCCTACCATCCAACCCAATTTGGTATCCCTAGGAGCCCTAAAAGGACTGGGGGGAGGCTGGTGGGGGGGGGGGAACTATATGACACCTTCCCACAGCCGTGGCAGCACCTACCAGAGGTCAGCATTGCAACCCGGACCTGGCAGTGAGTTATTAATTAATTATTTTTTTAAACAACATAAGAGGGGTCGCTGGGCACCTCCGATTCAGACACTGCAGTAATTGTGGGGTCTAAATTCAAGTCGGCCCAAATACGAGAGATTTTATCCACACAAAAATAATTAAACACATCACAGCGGGTAATAGATGGTTCCAAATTCTGATTCAAGGGAGGAGGGGCACTCACTAGGCCTCTCACAACCCTTTACAACTCCGCTGGAAGTGAACTTGCAGATGCAATACGGGCCAAAAAGAATTGCTTCTTTGCCACCCATATTGCCAGAGCATAGCTCTTCAAATGTGCTCTGTGTTGTAATCTGTCGGATTTGAGTCGAGTCTTTCTCCACGTGCTCCAGTCATCTACCTCGCCGTTTCAGCCCCCGTAGTTTTTCTGCTTAGGTGCAATCATGTCTACTGCCTTGGTTAGCTTGCTGTTCCAGTTCTCCACCAGGGCATCAACAGGATCACTAGCAGAGCCAACACTATATCCCTCCAAGGCCTCTTGGAACCCTATTGGATCCAATAACCTTCTCGGGAGGACCATTCTAATGGGCCCCTCGCCGCTGTGAAGGTGGGGTGTGACTTGAGTCCAACCTTAACCAGATGGTGGTCTGTCCATGACAATGGGGAAATCCACAGGAGTTCCCACCCATGGAACACACCCTGATCAGAGTGAAAGACCAGATCAAGCATGTGAACTTCAACATGCATCAGTCCCAAGACCCTTTGGGATAGGCCCATAGTTGTCATGGCCGCTATGAACTCCTGAGCTGCCCCAGAAATGAGCACTCCCAAGCTGCGTACCTGTTCTTTCTGGGGGAGTGTAAGCCAATCTAAGACAGGGAGTCCTAACTCATCCCTCAAATTCTGATCCCCCACAATGAGCACCTCCATCTTGCTTGGATTCAGCTTCAGTTCAGCCAATGACTTTGGGCTGACAGTCTTATAATGCCCTTTGAAGTGGAAAGGTTTAAGCTCCTTGGCAGCATGGGCCCAGTATGGCACAAGCAGGGTAGAATACAGACTTCTATCAATAAAAAGTAAAATGCATTTACTAAACGTAACCAAAATTTATAATAATTCCATAGAAAAGAAAGATGAAACAACAAAATGAAAACATTCTAAGAGAGCATAATAGAAAAGTGTTATATACACTTTGCTTAATGTTTTAGCTGGCTGGGTTCCTGAGTATGTAGCTGTAGTAGCAAAATAATGCAAAAAATTCTCCCCATTTTTTAAGATGGGAAGAAGTAGCCCTGTGGATGAATACTGTAGGTGCACACATGCACCCATCAAATCAAAGTCCCCAAACTAACCCATACCACCAATCACCTTCCAAATAGGGGGTGATTTCCCTCTGGGTAACAGAAATGTCTGATTTCATTGACTGAGGAAGAAAGGGTTTAGCCAGTCCTAGTGAAGATTGAACAACTGAGTCAGTGAGGACATAAAATTAAATTGACAATCAGAAAATGGCAAGCAAGTAGAAGATTTATACAAGATTTATACAAATCTATGATGCAGCCACATTGGAGTGCTGTGTACAGTTCTGGTCACCGTATCTAAAGAAGGATATTGTAGAACTGGAAAATGCTACAGCATCTGGGGCTCTTTAGTTTAGAAAAGAGGCATCTACAGAGAGACTTGAGAGAGGTGTATAAAATTATGCGTGGAGAAGAGAGAGTGGGCAGAGATCATTTTTTTCTCCTTTTCTTACAGCACTAGAACCAAGGATCATCCCATGAAACTGAAGGTCAGAAAATTTAGGGCCAAAAAAAGGAAGTACTTTTTCATACAGGCAGTGGTGGCTGGTGTGGACCCCACGAGGGGTGGGGTGGCGGGAGGCACCTTTAAGTGCAAATGAGTAAGTGCTTACCTTCCGCACTGCCACACCTGAAAGTTCTTCCCAGCAGCAGCACACCACCCAGAACCTTCTGCAGTGGAGGATCAACTTCACCACTCAACTGGCTTCCGCACATGGTTGGAGGCATTTGCTAGCCACACAAATGGTCTTCTCCAGTTGAGTGGGAGAGCCAATCCTCCACTGCAGCAGGTGCTGGGCACTGCACCACTGCTGGGAAGATCTTTTGGGTGCGGTGGCACAGAAGGTAAACACCTACTAGTTTACACTTCAAGGTACCTCCTGCCACCCCACTGGTGGTGCCCACACCAGCCGCCATTGTACACAGCGCAATGGAGTTCTTTGACACAAGATGTGGTGACAGCCACCAGCCTAGATGGCTTTAAAGGGGGGCTTAGACAAATTCATGGAGGACAGGTCTATGGATGGCTACTAGTCTGGTGTCTATCGGCCATCTCCAGTCTTAGAGACATGAGGCCTTTGAATACCAGTTGCATGGAGCAACAGCAAGAGAGAAGGGCTTCCCAGAGGTATTTGTTGGGACACTGTGTGAAACAGGATGCTGGACTAAATATGCCTTAGGCCTAATCCAGCTGGGCTATTCTTGCGTTCTTATGTTATGCAATTCATGATCCTGTATGCTAATTCATTTTGTTGATGTGACTCCAGGAAGCTGACCTGAACATATGTGAAATATTAATCCCTGTTACCAGTGCATCTCCAACATTATTAAAAGGCAAGGAGGATTTTTAAGGTATCTTACAGAGTGATGGACTCTCAGTTTACACAGGAAATCTGTATCGTAGCTCTGTGATTTTACACACACACACACACACACACACACACACACACACACACACACACACTTGAAGAGCAGGTTGCTTTGAATGAAAGTTGAAGGGCTTGAAAAAGAGATGTAGTTATATCTCTCATTTTATAAGATAAATAGCTGTGTCATAGTCCATCTCTAATTTTGTTTTTTGTTTTTTTGCATTTTCTCTCAATTTTGACTTACCATAGTTAACTCAGATCACAGTTTTCAGCCATCACATATATACCCGTCATAAGGATTGCACTGACTGTCCAGAATTTTGGGATCACTGGTAGAAACTGTTGGAAATGAAGGACTATGTGCTGTCTCTTGTCTCAATGACATAGTAGGACAGACTAGTTAGTCAGAGGGCTAGAGGGTCAAGACATTGATCATCCCTTCTCTACTGCTCTGACACTATCCCTTTGGAATGTATATTGCTACTCTCAGGGGCGCTTCCTTCCTTCCAGCCACTTCCTTCCTCTCTCCCTTCTTCTTCCATTCCTTCTACCTTGCAACATGCAAGCTCCTCTCCCCTGCACCATGTGAGCAGAGATACAGAATCCATTTGCATCAAGCTAGCTAGCTAGATTAGAGATTCTATCTCCTCACTTTCCTATCTAGAATGGAGTTCTCTAAAAAAAATACCACTTATATTGATTTGAAACTATGAACTGGCTCCAAGTTACTTTACTCTCAGCATACACGCATGCCTAACTAAATTCCACTGCATTGTGCCTCTGTGCACTCTGCTATAATGAAAAAGGGTTTCTCTTACCAGAGAGAATTCCCAACAGAAACAGAATACAGTAAGGCTGTTCTCACAAGCAGCGAAGTCTGGGCTTGGCTGTCTGTGAGAATGGCCAGGATCCATGCAGATCCTGGTGCTGCCATGCTGCCAAATGTAACCCAGCTCTTAGCCAAGGTTAAGGGTGTGAGCATGCCCTTAACCAAGCTGCTGGGATCGTGTGTGTGTTTGGACTGCTTGAAGCCTGAGCGCAAACAGAAAAGGGTGCCTAAAGCACCTGTCTGATGGGAATCCCACAATGCACCGTGCTTGGTGTGTGGTGCATTGCGGGATTCCCAGACGTTGGGATGCATCATCCTGGCCTCTGGAGATCCACACTGCTTGGTGTAGCATGGATCGTCTAGGAGCATGGTCTGCACTCCAGACAACATTTGTTTCATCATCTGTGGGAAAGTAGGTGGAACCCTGCTTTCCCCCACCCCCACTGCACACCCACCCAAAAGGTTGTGTGAATACCCTTATTATTTCATAAACCACCTTATATTTAGGTCAGATTATTTTATGTAGTTATTTATTTATTTAATTAATTTATATACCGCTTGACTCCAAGGGCTCTAGGCAGTTCACAAAAATAAACACAATAGAATCAGAATAAACCAACAATTAAATAACGTTTTAAAAATATAAAACATTCAGAGATTACAGCAATTAAAAAAAATTTAAACAGCAATTTAAACATTCAGAGATTACTAAAAGCCTGGCTTTAAAAAAGTGTGTCTTAAGGGCTCTTTTAAAGGCTGGTGAAGACGTTAAGCCACGAATGTCTATAAGGAGCACATTCCACAGCCCAGGAGCAACCATAGAGAAGGCCCACTCCCGAGTCATCACCAGAGAAGCTGGTGGTATACAGATATGGACCTCTTTCAATGATCTCAGTGTGAGGTGTGGATCATGCAGAAGAAGGCACTCTCCCCGGTAACCCGGTCCTATGTATTTCTTTATGATGATGTCATAGAGAAATAGATTTGAGTGTCATCAGCATATTGATAACACCATGCTCCAAATCCCCTGATGATCTCACCCAGCAGTTTCATGTAGATGTTAAAAAGCATCAGAGACCGGATGATTCAGAGATTACACTCTGTGACAACAGTGTTTACCATGAGTACACCTATCTCACACTAATGTTTCCCACAGCAAACATGTACATTATGAATGAGTGGCACACATCGTTTGAGCCCTATGTACATTTACTTGGAAGCCCCATTCCAACCCCAGGTGTGTGTATTCAGGTATCTAAAGTATGCATCTGCCATTCATACATCATGGGAAACATCATTGGCTGGTCTACCCACAACCACAGCCAATACAATTGCTGTCTAAAGTGTAGGCTGCCCCCATACATAACATTCTAACCAAACTTGACCAGCACAACGTTTGTTCATATGACTTCAAGGCTATATGAACAAGAATCAGAAGACCAATCTACACTTTTCAATAATACACTGATAAACATACAATGGGATGTGATTTATAAACATTCAAAACTGCAGTAGTTTAAAAATGAAAAGAGTTGAATGTCGGAGTCACATCTCAGTATCATGACTGATTAGCTGTAGGTAAATATGGAATCCAACCACTTAAGGAACAGAAATAAAATAACCACAACAGATGTAGCTGACTGTTCTACATAAGAACTACCAGTTTAAACATCTGAACCCTTCAGGATATTCTCTCTCAAGGTAGCTATCATATAAATTCAGCAAAATGAATGTACCTTTAAAATGGTCACTCCCCTAAGATTTTGAGCAAAACGGATACTTCTTAAATTACATACACCAATATCTACCTAAATTAAAGGATTCTTCCTACTGACTGTGTAATGATTATATTCATTGTATTATATTATGAAGTTTATTAGCTTCCTTGCAAGAGAAATTAATATGAGTGGCACAAGGACTAAACATCCATTACATGGATTAGAGTGTTAAAAAATAAAGCTAACTATTCATAAACATAATTTACAACTAATTGCGCTGCTAATAAATTGTATAATTTAAGGCTGCGCTCAGGTGATCTGTCCTGGAACTTTATCCAGTTCAAGAGATGGCAACATTAGAAAATTTTACTTCATAATTAGCAGTAGAGAAAGGGGTCCTGAAGTAAACTGAGGCCATTTAAGCTCACTCAGTCAATCCTAAATGTTATACATAAAATTAGCTGGTTATAATAAGAAAGACCAGAGACAAGGGAAAACATCCAGGGCTATTTCACCTTTCATGACTGCTGCCAGTAGGGAAAAAGTGTTATCATCTTGCCAAATCCAAGTTATGGAGGAGCTATAACAGCAATGACATGGGTTACCTTTCTCATGAATTGTATGCCCTGTTATTCTGCTGGCCTTTTTGGGAAACCAGGTCTAGGTACTGAAAGATGAGGGGCCTAAATAGTATGGCCTTTGGGGGGCTATACTAGTCAAATAAATATGATGAAGTCCCAACTCATGACATTTATTTATTGTTGTTATTTATTGTTAAATGTATATAATGCCTTTCATTAAAACAATCCCAGGGCGATTGTTAGGATGATGATCAGTTGCTGCCAAGTTAACTCTGAGGTTGAATCAGGGTTAAGAAAGGATGCAGTAGTTCATGGTTGCATTTATGCAGGACCCTCTGGCCAGATTAGCTAGACATTCCCTGCCACATTGCCTCAGAGCATCAACTTTAATAGTTGCAATGCCCTCACACTTATCTTCCATTGTACTAAGTTTAAAATATCCTTGTCTCCTTTAAGCATTGTTAATTTTCAAATTATTGAGAGAATGAAAAATTAAGATATGGTTTAAACATAAACAAAAACAGATTGACAGATCAAAAAAGACCATCCATATAAGTGGTTTTAATCCCACAGGGTATCTCTCATCTCCAAAATAGTTATGCAAAGCATCCCATACCAGAAGGATAAATGAATTCAGTTCTTGGTTTTTCTCCAGGGTAAATATGCGTCTCTTGAGAATATGTCCTACTTGTTTGTGAGATACCATATAATTTTCCCCATGCTAAATGAGCCATATGAGATCTTTGGTTCTCAGAGAAACATATGCCAGACCAAAGTTAGAGACCATTCATGAACTAAATCTTGGCCACAGAAAGGAACATGATTACATAACATTTAAATCATTCTAGATCTTTCTTGACCAGAATGTATGAATAGCTTAGACTGTTTAGTAAAGCTGTTCTATTCTCAGTTGTCCTGTTTCCCCAAGGTCAAGTGGCAAGCTGTACAGCAACCTGAACTCACTACCAGGTCTGTTCCAGGACAGCTGCAGGGCATGGGTACTGGAAGGTGGTGCAGGGGAGGTATTGCTGGTTAAGTAGAGTCAAATTTGGACTTATGAGTTCTTATGAGACAGGTCTTTAGGCAATGCAAAGTGTGAGGAGGTAAGAACTGGGCTGGCTTACAACAGGCTGGCTCACACAGTACAAGGCCTGCAACACAGAACAAAGTCTGGAGTAGGGATGTGCAAAAAATTTCGGGCACATGTGAAGAAGTGAAGAAATGAATGTGAAGAAATGAAAGGCTAATGAAAGAGCAACGAGGATGGAGAGCCACCTAAGAGGAAAAAGTAATCTAGAATCAAGGAGTTAGGGAAGCTTTTGGCAGAAAGCCAAAGGGGGGAAGAAATACAGGGTAGGTGCAGCAATGTTAATTACTGCATTTCGCATGAATTCTTACACTGAGATGCTGTTGCACACACCCATGACAAGATCTATGAAGTGACATTTCCCACAGATCCTTTTGTCATGGGTCTAAATGGAAGTTCTGCAGCAAGGCTTCTCTGTTGTGACTTTGAGCAGCATTGAAGAGGGAGATGTTGCACTAGGCAAGCAATTCCATAATGGGCTTGAAGTTCAGTTGGCCAGGACCTGTGCCTTAGGATGGGGTAAGGGTGGGGAAATGTGGGTTGTATTTCAGGAGGTCCCAGTTCTAAATCTGGCAGAATCAGAAGACCTCAGTTCAGAAATGTGGCATAACCATAAACCATCAGTTCTGAATATTGCTCCAAAAAGTATGGTGACCATACCAACATTCACCTGCAGAGTGTGGAAATACTATCTGGCATAATTAAGTAATAGGAATGGCAGGAATCAGCAGTGTAGCTCAAGGTAATAGGGTAGAATAGGTGGCGGGTGGAGTAGTAGATGGATGATAAAACAATTGACAGACTAGACATGGTGAGCCTTCTTAGTTGTGCAGCTATTTCCAGATATTATGCTGACCATTTGTAGAGAGGAGTGTGTGCAGCAATGGAGTGGGGCCCCTGTACGCATGTCCAAACTAACATCTGAACCAGTAATGGCTCGCCTTCACGAGCTGTGGGGAGTGGGGGAATGGGACACAGTTGCCTCTGGCTCCCAACCACTCTGGATGTGCTTCTCGCTCCCATCCCACCACTTCCAGGCTGGCCATTTGTCAAACAGAGCTGTGCAGACTGGTTATCATTGACCAGCCTGCACTGTTCTACCTTATGAATAGCCAGCCTGCAGGTAGTGCAGCTCTTGTTGATGTGAAGGCAGGGTGGAATGGCAAAGAGAAGCACAACCAGAGCTGCCAGGAGGAACCAGAGGCAGCTGGCTCATTAAGGCATGCTGCTTCTGAGCTGAACCATACTAAAGTGCTGAAAAAAGCAAGGGCTAAGGAGAAAGTGATAACAGAAAGTGATATATGTTCTTTACAGGAACAATACAGATTAGCAAAAGAACTCTGGGCTCAAAGAGGGAGGATTATGCATCAATTATTTGGGGAAATGTTTGGAGGGATAAATTGATTTGATATTGATTTAAGCTATTCAGTCATACAGGTCTCTAGTACCAATTAATGATTTAAGATCACAAAACAAAGAAAGCAGTTCAACAGTACAGTAGTTAAAATTGCCAAAGAAGAAAGTCAGCCATTAGAAGTTTTCATAAAGAAGTGGCTCAGGAAGAATCCTATATTCAATAGGGTGTGAATGGAAGAGGGAAACAGATGGTTTGACTTGCCCCTTGCAGCTGAGCAATTCCAAATTCCTTTAAAGAAAAAGACAAAACCTGAAAGAAATCGCCTCTTCAGTAACAAGGAGCATGACCTTCAACTCCTGAAAAGTCTAGAAGCATTCAGGACCTAAAAATACAGGATTATTCAAGGCACTATGGAAATGTAATCCATTTCAGACACCATGAAAAACTCTCTCATGCTGGAGAAGGCTGCAAAGCACAGCTTTAACCATAGTGATAACACAGGCAAGGTAGTGATAAGGTCCTTTTTTTCCCTTTATGAAATAGCATTAAGAAATTATATCTCCACAAGCTGTATACAGTAACTGGCTGAGAGTTGAGAATCATGAGAGAGTTAACCATTTGCAAAATAAATAGGAAAAATGGAATTTAAACATAAATTAATCTCATCTTCAAATAATTTGAATTTAAACAAAGCCTAATTTTGTCTTCAGCTTCCACTTCTATTTCCAGCATAATTATTCATCAACTGTTGCTGGTAGTGGGTGAGCAATACATTTTAATTAGAAAATGACAATGGTTAAAAGTTAGGCTATGATATCTGCAACTTGTCTGCCATTTCTCCAGATGTTTTTCTTTGAATTGTCTGTTAGAAGCACAGTGTGATGCTGAACATCTTTTCATAGCAACATGAAAGCTATACTGTATGTGTGATTCTCAAAATTAAGCAAAGATGGTCAACTCGGGTTTGTTTCTGCTTTAGCAGCAGTTTCTGTGAAGGTCACTAGCTCCAGACTGCATCACAATACTGAGCCATTCATTCGACTAAAGTGATGTGGCATGTGTCTACCTTTGACCTTTATAGATAAGAGTCATCTCCTGTGGTCAGCTGCAAGTTTCCTATGGAAACAATGATTTCCAATTACCGTAGTCGGATGCAACGTGGCAAGTGGCAGCTGGGAAGATAACTTGTATCATTCCTATGTCTCAAATATGTTGCATCTGGATCTGTGTAGATAAATCCACACATCAGTGCCACAGTGGAAATCTTATAGAGCTTATAATTGAAATTTGCTACTGTGAAGCAAGTCCCTACCTGCATGAAAAATTACATTTCTTCAAATGTGATCCCTCCTCCTCTCCAACAATCAGACAAACATATTTTAGGGTGAATCTCAGCATTCCTGAAAGACATACTTGAAATGATGGATCACTGATTTCTCATCCCTACAATAAAGTAGGGCTTAAATGTATACTATCAACCAAACCCTATATATGGAGGTTTTCCCCATAGTTCCATTCCAGAATCACACTTCTTTAGAACTGATATTGTTGGGTGGGTCAAAAACTGGACTGTGTGTAGATTTGTTACCTGCTTAAGCAATACCACTAAACATAATATTCTCTCAGACTCCCTTTTGAGTAGAGGGAATGACAAGTGTCCCATGCCTCACACATATCAACTTGATGAACAATATATTCCGAATGACAAAAGAAGGGGAAACTCAAATGGACATGCAGGACCTGGACCTCTTTAAAAGGACCTGCATTCACTTCAAAACTAGGGTACAGTGGGAGGCTTTATTTCCCAAACTGGAAAGAAAATACAAGTTATCACTGAACCCTAGTTCACTGAATCCCACAAAAGATTCAGTGAACTAAAAGACTTTAGTTCTTTTGGAACTAAAAAAAAAGTTAGTTCTAAAGAAAGACTTCTTTGGAAAGACTTCCCTGACTCCATCCTCATTTTTAGAAGCTTTTGTCAGAGGGAGGTTTAAGTGGGAAGAGCGAGAGGCAGGTGAGTAAGCCACCAATATGAACCATCATTAATTCCATTCACATGAACCAGCAGATGGACAGGCGGGGGAGAGGGCAGAGTCCAACTTGCCTCCCCCCCCCCAGATGATCAAAGAAATGCCTCATGTTCCCAGATTATCTGTGCTGCTCCAAGCAGTGTGGATTTTCAGAGTCCGGGCCAATGCCTCCTGGCCTCTGGATATCCCACAGTGCACTGGTACATTGGGGGATACCCCCGTGAGCCCATCTCTGTGTGCGATCCAGCTGCAAGCAGCCCAAGCACACACATAGTCCCAGTTCTGGGGTTAAGGGTGCGTTTGTGCCTTTAACCTCAACTAAAGGCCAGCCTTAAACGTGGGGTTAGCTGGGCAGATAGCACCAGTGCTGCACATGAGCACCCTAACCCAGGTTGAGCTGCCCTAGCCTGGGTTGGGTTGCTCATGAGAACAGCCTTAAAGTTTCAATGATCTTCAACTTCAGTTAGATCTCAAAATATTTTAACTATAAAGTGTCTTGTTAAACAAAGCTAGGAAGTAACTAAGAATAAGGGTGGGGTGACCTTGAAGAAAGGCAAAGTTGAGAGATGTAAAGCAGAATGACTTGAGGATGCCAAGCACTGTGCTCCAAGAGCTTTAAAGAGATGGTACTAAGCCTCTTCAGGGTCCCTTCACTCTAATGGTCAATGGAATCTGAGAGACTGGGGGATCCTGATGGGGAATGACATATGGGATATGGCACCAGTCTCCCTACAGTTAGGGGTGTGCACAAATTGAAAATCATGATTCAGTTTGAATTCCAGGCCGAATTCAATCCAAACTGCCTGTCCCCAAACAGGTTCGGTTGAACTTACCAGCCAGAACAGTCCATTTGATTGAACTGGTTTGGCGGTTCAAAGGGCGGTACTTGTAAAGCGGTGGGAGAATCCTCTAAAGGGTGGCCAACGGGGGAGATGAGAGAAGAAGTTGGTTCTTACCAACCCGGCATGGCTGCTGGCACCGCCGCTCACTCCCCTGGTGCAGCCCAAGTGTGCGGTGATTGCTCTTCGGCAAGCCCACTGCGTGGTGGGGGTTCAGTTCCAGCCTCCTTGGATGCACTGAGGCCATGCAATTTGCGTGCAAATGCACAGAAGCCATGGAAATGACCTCCTCGCAGCTATGGAAGCTGGAACCGCGCCCCTGCTGTGTGGGTGGCCAAACTGGCCCAAGGAATGCATTCCCTCCTCCCACTACACTGTTGTGTACCACTTTCCCCTTCTCTTCCATACACCGGGGACTGTTGGTCTAAAACAACACCTTAAAAAAACAAGGGAACTATGCCTTTTTCTTTAGCAGTATTGTTTTATTCACATGCAAATTAGTGTATATTTAATCTGTTAACTGATTAAGTAACTAAAATCATATAATTAATTGACTAAGGTTGTAATCTTATGAACAGAGCAATACCCTGGAGTAAGCCCCATTAAAAACAATAAGGCTTATTTCTAAATAAACATGCCTTGGGTCAGACTGCTGCTCAATTTCTTTAATCAGTTGACAGCCCTAGAAAAGTTCCATTACATTACTGCATCTCCATTAACATGCATTAAATGAAAAGGCAAATTGCAAGAAGTCTTTCCAGCCTTCATGAACACAACACGTCAATAAAGGTCTTGTGACTCATTCGTACTAACATTTTATCTTCAGCACCTACCTAGTCCCCCATACTTAACACATTTCAAAGAAATCAATGACTATTGAAAAGAAGCCAGGGCTTTACTGCTCATTCTTAGTCATATGTCACTTGGAACAGCCACTAAAGGCAATGTTGTCATAAATACTTAGTACTTGTATTAACATTTGCTCTGCATGTGTACAAAACCTCAGCACTAATATATTATGAATTCCAGTTGGATGTAGACAACAGTCTTATAATGCGTTATAATATCTTTTCTTCAGTTTTTTAAAAAATTAATTCTGTGCAAGGTCAAAAAGCAAGATAAACATTTATATTAAAAAAAACCTCAGATTAATGAGAAAAAGATCAGCTGGTTTGATATTGCGTTTTTGTTGTTCCCCAATGTCCTATTAATGAAGGCCATTTCCCCATGAATTTCTTCCATGAATCTATCTGGTGGTGGTGGTTACCAGGTTTGTAAGATTTATCTGCTGTGTCTCAGGTTCCTAAGCAGATTTTAGCTGCCATTAGTAAATACAATACATATTCCAGTATGGAGATACAATCAGCTCTTGCAAATTCCCTAACATTTCCATTAGTCTAGAGGAATACAATAAGTAGAGATGTTTTGTGTTTTTCATAGTATAGATTTCCAAAATTACTTTATGATTGGACATCTTCAAAAGTATTGATTAAGTCTGCTTTATTATTACTACATGTCCAACTCCTCAACACACTATAAATCTTTGTTATTCTGTGCATGTAGGAACCGTTGTTTTGTTGTATGCCTTTTTTCTGATCAATATTCACTCAGGTCATGCACACTACCTCACTGGGGAGGGCGGGCAGGCTGCGGGGAAGACATAAGCTCACCTGCCATCCCTGACAGACAAGCAGCCACCATCCTCCCCTCCACTGCACTACACACTCACATGAGTGGCAGTGCAGCAGAGGAGATGCTGGAAGTAGGAGGACTCCCCCCCACACACACACACATTCCAGGGTGTCCCAGGCACAAGCAGGGCAGCTGTTCCCATTAGATCAGCCGTCACACTCTGCACGGCTGCTTCTTCCCCTCGTCTTGCTGCCGGAAATGGCAGTGGGCCATGGGGAAGTCATTTAACCCAGTGGTGATTGCCCAGGCGATCGCCAGCCGAGGTGACGCAAACCACAGGTTAAACTAAATGCTAAATGCCAGGTTTGAAGCTAAACGCCAGGTTTGAAAGTGGGACTTGGCATGGGTACAGTGCCGGAAGCGATCTTGCTGGGTTAGGCTGTTCGTGTTAAGATACTTACTACTGTATTTACATGAATCCAAGACTAGGTGGTCATTCACACAATCAAAAACTGTATTCTAACCAGGTTTGGGAGCTCTGTGTGCTCCCAGTTTTTGATTGTGTGGAAGCAGGGTAAGAGGAAAACCTGGGTAAGTGATTGTGTGGAAGCAAGGTAGGAGGAAAAGCTACTCAGAGAGGCTCTTCTCATGATCAGTGAGAAGAGCCTGGATGGGGTTTGCGGGGAGAGTGGGCTAAGCCTGCTCTCCCCACAGACGAGCAGTCAGTCTGCTCCAGGAGGTTGAACCAGCCACCCACATGACTGCCAGCTCCGTTATGGAGCCTGCAGGGGCTGGGGGGATCGGGGGCTATGTAGCCCCCGGAAACTCCAGCATGCCCTGCACGAGTGTGCAGGGCATGCTGGAGAGACCCCCGAGCTGGGAGGCTGCTTTTAAGCCTCCCAGTCAGGGATCTACTCGTGAGTTGCCGTGGAAACTCATGATTGTAGAGCCCAAGTTAGCAGAGCACTCGTTCCACTAACCTGGGCTTAGGGGAGCGTTACTTAAGCGAGTTAACCGCTTGGAGGCTACTGGGCTCACCTACGAGCCCAGTGGTTCTCACGGTCAGGCAAAATCAGGCTAGGCTCCCCTATCCCGATTTCACCTGATCGAGGGAATAGCCTCAGATTGTGTTTCCACAAAATCACTTCTACCCAGGTTTTCGTCTTACCTTGCTTCCACACAACCGAAAATTGGGAGCACACAGCTCCCAGACTCAAGTAGAACACAGTTTTTGATTGTGTGAATTACCTCTAGCTTTTTCCCAAGTTCTTTGATGTTAGAAATTGGAGAGGTCATCTTAAATTCAGAGTCCTCTTCTTTTCAGGGAGATACAGGCATTTAACCTCTGTATTTAACCTCTGTATTTAACCTGTATTTAACCTCTATTTTTTTAAGGGTCACCATAAATTCAGAGGCATCTTATATTTGGGTAAATACATTATATATAATCAGTTTTAGTGGGGGGAAACAGTATAATGTGAAATACCCTTCATTCTTCTATGGCTACTAGTTCTTAGAAATAGGGACAATGGAGCATAGGAAGCTGCCATATACAGATTCAGGCCATTGGTCTATCTAGCGCAGTATTGTCTTCATAGACTGGCAGCAGCTTCTCCAAGGTTGCAGGCAGGAATCTCTCTCAGCCCTGTCTTGGAGGTGCCAGGGAGGGAACCCTGGAACCTAGATGCTCTTCCCAGAGTGGCTCTATCCCCTGAGTGGAATATCTTACAATGCTCACACTTCTAGTGTCCTATTCATATGCAACCAGGGCAGACCCTACTTAGCTAAGGGGACAAGTCAGGCTTGCTACCACAAGACCAGTTCTCCTCATATATCCCCATATGTATCCCCATATGCTGAAAGCATGCTAGAACCAAAGGACATGTGAATTAAGTTCAAATGCTTGAACATGTGAATGCATCTTAATAGCAAATAATGATCTAGTGCTGATAATTCATGTAAAAAACTGATTGCATAGATACAATCAGACTCACCTTATGAATCTAGATGCATTGCTAAACTTAGAACTTCACTCTTTTGCTTGTATGCCCATAACATTATCATGCTTTATGCTTCAATCCAAAGAGCCTTTAAAAAGAATGCTTATTTATTTCCTGTATCAATATTAGTCCTTAGAAGTCTAACTTGACAATAGCAGCAAATGTACAGGGAAACCCAGTTTTTAACTAACTCAAAATTTATCTCTTGAGCAGAGTAGCTCTTTACTTTCTTAAATTCCAATGTGACATGACATTGAAAACTACCTGAAACAGATTATCAAGACTTTCTAAAGTGGACACAAGCTTAAATTTGACCACTTTTCCAAACACCTTTATCAAAACAAAACACCAACATTATAAAATGAGAAAAATCGAAAGTAAAGAGTACTGTAGGCTGATAACACTTATGCAAATCAAACAGTTTTTTAACACCCCGTATTTAGGCCAGGATGAAACAAACATCTGAACGTATCTGTTCCCTTAGAAAAGATGCAGCTGGGATTTTGATGAAAAATCTCTTTATCTTTTTTTTTCTTTTTCTGTAGAAAAAGAAAAGCAGAAAACTTTATTATAATGTGTGGATTTGCAAGGAACACAAAGCTAATTCTACAGCTGCTCTAGTGGGGTCAAAACCAGCGAAGCTGGGAATGCTGCAATAGATACAGCACACAAATTGCAGTAGATACAGCATACAAATTGTGAACAATTTTTCCCCCCTCAACACTTTTAAGGTGATAAGAGGCAAGTCCTCCATAGGGGCTTCCCATTTTCTTCTAAGAAAGGAAACTGTTTAGAGGCAGCAAGAACCATTTTGCATTAAAGGTAAAGTGTGCCATCGAGTCGGTGTCGACTCCTGGCGACCACAGAAACTTGTGGTTGTCTTTGGTAGAATTTACCATTGCCTCCTCCCACGCAGTATGAGATGATGACTTTCAGCATCTTCCTATATCGCTGCTGCCCAATATAGGTGTTTCCCATAGTCTGGGAAACATAGTCTGGGAAACATACCAGTGGGGATTCGAACCGGCAACCTCTGGCTTGCTGGTCAAGTCATTTCCCCACTGTGCCATTAAGAGGGTGCCAAATGTCACCTCCTACTCCATGCACACTTGTCCCTCTCTCCCTTATCTGCCTTTTCCTGTTTTACTGCCTCTGCTCTTTGTGGTTGATTTGGTAGCAAGGAGGTTCATTGCTGCACGCAGCATCAATAGCAGCTATGGAGAAGGGAGAGGAAATTGAAGAAGTGGGGGGATTTCCTCCCACAGAGTAGGGCTGCCTGGAGTGATGCTGGTCTCTTTGTGGTGCTCCCAGCCGGAGCAGAGGTAAACGATCAGGGGGATGGCTCCAAATATACTCTCCACTCTTCGAAATATTCTCTGTTACTTTTTTATATTCTTCACCTGAGGGCTTTGGGGTTGGGAGAATGCTTAAGAGAATTATTCTCCAATTCACACATTCTCACCTCACAAATTTGCCCCCACCTCACTTGAGGGCAGTGAACTGACACTTCTGCTTAAAAAATAAAATAAAGTTGCACAAGTGACTGATAGAATCCATTTAATTTTATAATCAAGTTTATGAACAATATTATATTTTTTTCTAGATCAAGGAAACAAAGCCCCTTATTGTCTTGCCAGGTCTTTCTGTAGGCTAGAGCCATAAAATGTTAATTTGGAATTCTAAATGTACCTGAGCAGCTGAAAGTTATTTTGCAAACCAACTGGAAGAGTCATTTGTATGAATTAAAGTATGCCCACAGTTTCTGAGCATATGCAGAGTCATAAACCTGTTCATAAGCTTGGAGATAAAATTAAATAGATTCCATCAGCTGCTTGTGAAGTGATTCTCTTGTTCTTTTATAGAAAGCAAGCAACAATCCCAGAAGACTGTTGTCCCCCTCAGTGGTGGCTGGCTGCTATTGTTTTTCTTTTTCTTTATTTTCTTTTCTCAGTGAGGATCATGTGGGGAATGTCCTTTCTATAAAGCCAGCTGCTGAGTTGAAGGGGGGGAAAATCCTCATACATTTTTGGAAAATATTCAGAATTTCAGTAGAAATTCTTCAGAATTTCCCTCCCCATATCCCCCCTCCTAACAAATTTCAAAGAATATTTGGGGGAGGGGGGTAGTCTACCTCAAATTCCCCACTTGGAGCAACCTTTTTCACCTTCTGCCCAGAAATGCTAACCATGGAAACACTTAATGAAATATATCCCAGACCTACATCTTGGAACACTGGAAGGAATAACAAAGAGTCTTTGAGCATATGCCAAGCGCATCTCTCATATTCAGGGCTGATGTCAGCCTAAATCCTGCTTTATTGCCTAAAAGATGTTTCTGAAGAGTGGCACAGTGGAGGGAGGTGCCCTCTCTTCTTTTCTGAAGCACCTCAACAAAGTTTTTTAATCTCATCATTTGGATTTCTCTGAACCTAATATTCTGCACCTGAATGTCTGCAGGACCCATATTCTTCTCATCCTTATTGTTTTTTTTTTTAATGTCACTCAGATGTCCTCAATATCCTATTACTCTTGAAAGCCATTGAGCATATTTAGTCCTCATCAAGCCAGTTTTGTTTGCCTAATTTCCCTCCCCCCCATTAATTTGGAAAGTAATACTTTTTCTGCATATGTGATATATTGCAGAAACCATTACATTATGTGTGTTTTCCCCCAGATATGGCAGCTACCAAGTTTGGTATTAGAAAGAGAAGTGGATTGCAACACACTATTTCATTGCATCCAGGCCCCAATCACGACTGCCTCTGTTCAGGACTGTGAGGGATTTGCAGAAGGCGCTTTTTTCTTTCCACCATCCTGAAAGCTTCCCCTGAGCTATATAGTGACTCAGTAATGAAACAGGTTGCCACAGAAATGAGGGAGGTGTTTGGGTTTTTTTTAACCTCATGATATTTATGCCCCCTACTTTAAAGCTCTTCACCTTAAGGGGTACAGAGGGGAAGTGCTTGTCTAACAAGCAGAAGGTTGCCGGTTTGAAGGTTGCTGGTACTATATCAGGCAGCAGCGATATAGGAAGATGCTGAGAGGCATCATCTCATACAGTGTGGGAGGAGGCAATGGTAAACCCCTTCTGTATTCTACCAAAGAAAACCATAGGGCTCTGTTGTCACCAGGAGTTGAAATTGACTTGACAGCACACTTTACTTTACCTTTACTTTAAACCTCAACTTCAGGTTACTATAATTCTTTCTCACTCAATTTCTCCCCCCACACCCCTTTCTTCAATTGAATCCTTCAATATCTGTGGCTCAAGTGCCCTCCATCTCAGACCTAATGATAGACTCGCAGAGACTACCCAACTGCCTTTAGACCCACGCTTGAATGTTTTTTAATTAGATTTATATTTATATCTCACTCTTTCTCCAAGGAACTCAGTCAGCATGGTTTACTTCATTATGTTTATCCCCACAATAAGCCTGTAAAGTAGATTAGGCTGAGAGGTAAGTGATAGATTCAGAAACACTAATCATTTTCATGGCTGAATGGGGATTTTAACTCGGGTCTTCCAGTCCACCAATATAACCACTACCAGAGGTGCACTTAAGGTAATTTTGGAGCCTGGACCTAAAGGCCTTTGGAGCTCCCCTTCCCCTGAGAACTTGGAACCTGGACCTAAAGGCCTTTGGAGGCCCCCCTCCCCTGGGCGACCAAACCACCCAGGATAGACTAAAGAGGATTTGGGGGGGGGGGGCAGGGGCTGTGGAGGCCCTGGGCTTCAGCCCCAAAGTCCAGGGTTTAGAGCACCTCTGACCACTATGCCATGCTGGCTCACTTTATCCCCTAGGAAGTAGTGAGAACTGCTCATGTTAAGCAATGCAGAAATCTATGACATTAACATAGCTGTAAATGGCAGAAGCATTTGTTTGCCCTTCCAGCAAAAGAAGGCAGCAAAAAATAGACAGGAGTCCCTGCCTTTGGTTTTCAGTGGGAATCTGGAAATTCCCTTTCCAGACAATGGGATGAATTGATCTAGTATTTTATTATCTCTTCGTCCTCAACATTCTGTAAGTCCTAGAAGGCGACTGGTACTGGAAGCTCACAGGATTATAGGGAAGGATTAAAATACTTATTCTCTTAATTTAGAGTATATAGACTCTGAGTATATAGAGACTATATTTTTAGCATTCTTTCCTTAAGGAAAGTAAGCTTATGAGATCACCCAGATTTCTCTTTGTGTGTGTGTGTGCACGCGCACTTGTGTCTGTGTCCCCCTCTATCAATTTCGCAATGCCTGGATTGATTTGAACCCAATTTGCTACATCTGTAGGGACTCATAGGGACATCTCAATGGCATAGTTTGCAGTGATGTCATCCACCCCAATTCAGGATGGTGAATGCATGAACATTTGAGGTGCAAGTGGGCTAAATTGTGGACTCAGAGGCAGATTTCGCCTCCTTGGGGATCAGGTACGTGGCCTCCTCTGTCGCGAGGGGCTCCAAATGATCGGGGGGACTCCCCAGAGCCCTGCCACTGTGCCACTTCCTCACATCCGCCCTGCTGCTGCCCCACACCCACCTCTGCCCTGGCAATATTTGTCATTCTCACTGCCGGGGGGGGGGGCTAAGCAGAGCAGGCCTCCCCACAGTGGTGGTGGTGGTGGGCCATGGATGCAGTGGCTGGTCAGCCTGTCAGCAGGTACACTTGTGCAGTGAGTATCAATCATTACTGTGGGAGGCACTGCTTTGCAGTGGTTCCGCTCCTACCTCTCAGGCAGGTTCCTGATGGTGTCCCTTGGAGACTGTTCTTCAAAATCTGAACTTTTGTATGGTGTTCCTCAAGGTTCCATATTGTCTCCAAAGTTATTTAACATCGACATGAAACCACTGGAAGAGATCATCAAGGGATTTGGTGCAGGGTGTTATCAGTATGCTGCTGACACCCAAATCTATTTCTCCATGTCAACATCGTCTCCAGGCAGGCAATTAGAAGGTATAACCACCCAAAATGCCTGCCTGGAGACAGTAATGGGCTGGATGAGGGATAACAAATGGAGGCTTAATCCAGAAAAGATGGAAGTACTTATTTTGTGAGGTTGGAACTCAGGAGATGATTTTGATCTGCCATTTCTAGATAGGGTCACACTTCCCCAGAAGGATCAGGTATGCAGTCTGGGGGTGCCTCTAGATCCCAACCTCTCTCTGGTACCCCAGGTTAAGGCAGCAGCCAGAGGTGCCTTCTATCAGCTTCGGCTGATACTTCAGCTATATTCACTTCCTGCGATAAATGACCTCAGAACAGTGGTACATATGCTGATAACCTCCAGGCTTGATTACTGCAATGCGTTTT
Source organism: Hemicordylus capensis (assembly GCF_027244095.1). NCBI lineage: Eukaryota > Metazoa > Chordata > Lepidosauria > Squamata > Cordylidae > Hemicordylus > Hemicordylus capensis. Next base: position 115,387,026 of record NC_069658.1, on the reverse strand, counting down.
ATGTGGGCTGCCTTTGTACACAGTCTGAAAACTACAGTTGGTACAGAACGCAGCAGCGAGTTTGGCCTCTGGGTCATCTTGGAGAGACCATATTATCTCTGTATTGAAAGATCTACATGGGCTGCTGATAAGTTTCTGGGGAAAATACAAGGTGCTGGTTATAATATATAAAGCCTTAAATAGCTTAGGCCCTGGATATTTTAAAGAAAGTCTTTGCCATGATTCACACCACCCATTAAGATCATCTGGAGAGATTAGTCTGCGTTGTCACCGGCTCATCTGTTGGCTACGCAGGGACAGGCCTTCTCTGTTGCTGTCCCAAGGTTTTGGAATGGACTCCCTATTGAAATAAGAGCTTCCCCATCGCTGACAACTTTTAAAATGTCAGTCAAGACACATCTGTTCATTTTAATTAGATTTACTGTTTTAACACTTTTAACTTTTAGAAATTTTAAATTGTTTTAATGTTTAATTTTTTAAAATGTGTTTTTATTGTAAACTGCCCAGAGACGTATATTTTGGATGCTATAGAAATTTGTCAAATAAAATAAACAAATAAAGAAATATTAAGCAGAAATAAAGGGGAATCAGCCCTATTCCTGAAATCCTGAAATGTTCTTTAAACTCATTTTCTGAAATGATGCAATAAAAGCAGAGATGGCAGAGATCAAAGCATGAAGTTGTTATAGCAAATGGCATTTAGAAAATAAATCTGAATATCAAAAATTACATATAGCAGCTCAAGATACACAAAAATAATACAAGGTAACTCATTTAAACTTCTGTAGTGGAGTCAGCTGCCTGAATGAGCCAGTTCCATAGAACTGTAAGTTTTCAGGAACAAACCTGCCTCTCTATTTTTGTTTGTTGGTCTTGCTTCTAAACAAGAGAAACTCCACACAATGTTTGTTTACAGTTAAAAATATCAAAAATTTTAGAACTAATGAAAAATTGTATGTAGAAATCTATTTATTTCCTTTTTTTAAATGAAGGAAATGTTCTCACTAAGTTTGCATCTGTACTAGTCCATCCATGCCACTGAGCAACTGCTTTTCCATAATAAGCTGGAAGTGAAATTAAAACAGAGATTCCACACAATGCTTAATATATTTATAAACCATGATATTTTCTAAAAATGCCCCTTTCCACTGCCAAAACCCTCCTATAATATTTGTTCACAAATAAGTCCCATTCAGCAAAGATCCTTTAAAATGTTAATTAAAAGTTTCTTTTTTAGCTTCTGCACAATTTATTGTTTCCTATTGATTACAGCTTGTGATGAGTTGTTTCTTAATTGCCCCATTGCCTTTCTTAATTGGTTAGGCTCTATCGGAAGGGAAACGTTTATTACAGAGTGCTTTCTGATTATTTTTTTCCTTTTCATTGCTATAGCAAAATAGTGATTAAAAATTTGTGGGTTTTTTGTTTAAATTTTTATTGATTTTAACAATAACATTCACATCACATTAAACAAATATTGACTTCCCGCTCACACCTCCTCGTGAATCACCAACTATAGAATTAACCCTTGCTATAATAATAATTAAAAACATATATCTTAAACCTTACAAACTCGATTTTGATCTACCCAACCTGCTAATATTACTAAATTTCAAACCCTGTTGTAAAATCAATATTAGGAAAATAGTTCTTTAAGTATAATAAGAATGATTTCCAATCTTCTTTAAAGCATTCCAAATTTTGGTCTCTTATCAGTACTGTAAGTTTTGCCATCTCCGCATATTCCAAAATTTTTATCAGCCAATCTTCTTTTGAGGGCAGTTCATTACTCTTCCATTTCTGCACATATATTATTCTGGCCGCCGTAGTAGCATACATAAAGAATGTTAAGTTGGTTGCAGAAAACACTCCTTGTGTTATTCCCAGCAGGAAGGATTCTGGCTTCTTAGGAAATGTCATTTTGAAAATTTTCTTTAACTCATTATATATCATGTCCCAAAAGGCCCTAGCCTTCCTACAAGACCACCACATATGAAAAAAAGTTCCTTCAGAGTGTCCACATTTCCAACATTTGTTTGAAACATTTTTATACATTAATGCCAGTTTTTTAGGTGTCAAATACCACCTATACATCATTTTATAATAATTTTTTTAAAAAACATAACATGCAGTGAACTTTAAATCAGTTTTCCATAATTTTTCCCAGGCTGCCATTTCTATATTATACCCCACATCTTGAGCCCATTTTACCATAGTCGTTTTAACCACTTCATCTCTTGTCTCCTCCAAAAGCAAGAGCTTATACATTTTAGAAACTAATTTTTCATCATTTTCACACAGCTCCTTCTCAAATCTCGACATCTGATCCTGAAATCCAACTTTAAGATCCTTCTTATAAACTTCATTTAACTGATAGTACTGAAACCAATTACTAACCAAATTTTGTACTTCAATTAAACAGCAAAATAGTGATTAAAAATTTGAAAGAAAAGGAACAATGAGATAATATCAACCATTAAATCCTGTACCTCTGGTAAAAGAAACTGATGTTGTGGCAATTACAAGCAGCTATTCAAGGAAGAATAAAGGAGATACTCAGCATGAATCCCCATCACTATTCAGCAAGAAATAATAAAATAAGCTAAGCCTGCAACTAAGAAACTTTTAACTAAAGGCATAGGATCCCTGCATAGGAACATAGCATCCTCAATAATGCCTAGGCTGTACACACTGAACAAGCTGGTGCTACAATTGTGTTTCATGGGTCGGGGAAGCATACACACACACACACCCCAAGTCTGAAAAATGGGAAACCAATACAGAAAGTCATTTGACAATGACATCTTTCAGATTTTCCTTAAAAGTTAACGCATGAAGGGTGGCACATTGTGGAAGTGACTAAAGACTAATTACTATGGCTAGGCAAAGAAATCATCACTACTTGCTGCAACAGAACAGTTAAAACTCTGCACTGATTGGCATTGCTACATATGACTGATGTGCTGTTGATACATCTAGAGGTGTATAAATGTTGCCTGCCAAAACATTGCTTTCCCCTCCCGTTATTAACAGCACAGCTTACTATGGAGTAAACATGCAAAAGACGGTACCGTTAGGCAGCTGCTGCAAGACACAGGTGGTAGTGCCCCAATGGGTGCCTGCTGCCACCCAGATTCCAAAGGAATTGGGAAAGGGGCTGATTTTTAAAGAATTTCTAAAGTTTACATGTCTTTGGGTCAGATTTGGGGCAGAAAGGAGGCCTGATGGGCAAAACAGTGGGTTGGGTGGCAGTGCCCCAAGGGGTAACTGCCACAACCCAGATTCCAAAGGAATAGGGCAAAGAGCTGATTTCTTAGGAATTGTTGAAGTTTACGCATATTTAAGGTGTCCCCCCCCCCCAGGGAATAATGGAAGATTGAGCAGACCCATAACTCCACCAGGGGGGCACTGGGGTGGCCGGAAGAGAGTGGTGGTGTAGAGCACATAGGGTGCCAACCACCCCCATGGGTTGCTAACCCATGGGGTGCTGGGTTCTGTTGTTTCTGAGGTGTTCTGAGTGTAGATTATCTGATAGCATATGAGAGTGGCTTCATAGTTTGTCATTGAAAATCTCTCATGCTACCAGAGAATCTACACTCAAAACATCTCAGAAACAACAGAACCCAGTACCCCATGGGTTAACAACAAATGTGGGTGGTTGACACCCTCTGTGCACTACATCATCACTTGCTCTGGGCACCCCAGCACCCCCAAAGTGCAGTTATGGGGCTGCTGACACCTCCAGGCTTCTTTATGAAGAAAAACCTTAAAGATCTGTAAACTTCAAAAATCTCTTAAAAACCAGCCCTTTGCCCAATTCCTTTCAAATAATTCTGATAGATTCCTTGCCCCCCTTGGGAACTATCACCCACCGCACTCCGCTCTAGGCCACCCCTTTCCCCCAGATGTGAAGCTATACATTTGTTGCAATTCTCATTATTCCCTATGAGGAATTCAAAAAATACTTTTAAAATTCACCAATAATCGGAGTGTCTGATTGCCTTGGGGTTTTGTAGGTGGTAGGCATCCCTGGGTGCCTACCACCCACTCCACGTTTGTGCCCCTAGGAGCTCCACAATAGGGGATAATGGGCTGGTTCTGGTCCCATTCTATCCTATGAGAAAAATAATTAAAAATATTTCAAATATTGATAAAAAAATCATAGGAGTGTCTGATTGCTTCAGGGTTTGGGTAGTTGTTGTCACCCATGGGTTCTCCACAATAGAGAATAATGGGCTGGTTCAAGTCCCATTATACCTTATGAGGAAAAATAAATAAATTTCAAAAATTCATAAAAAATTGTATGAGTTTCCGATTGCTTTGGGGTTTGGGCAGTAGGTACTCATGGGTGCCAGCTACCACCCCACCCACTTTTGGAGGTTAAAACTGATACAAACCAGTTCAAATTCAAACTTAACCAAGGGGGGTTCAAGCAAAACCAAAACCGACCCTCCCCCTCCTGGTTCAAACCCAGTTCAAATTTGAACCAAACCAGGCAAACCGGTTTTGTGCACATCCCTACTATAAATCCTATCCACTTGGGGTTTGCTGGGGGTAGTAGAGGTCATCCCTGCTGTGCCCCCTAAGCCACTTTGGGGTGCCCTGCCACCCCCAAAGGTGGGGTTTAGGTCTGCTCCAAATCACCATTGATCCCTATGGGGAATGCCACCTTCCTAGAGACCTCCATGTGTGTGTGTGTGGGTGGGTGTGGATGGTGAGGTCTCTGGTAGCCTATGAGATATTCAATAGCTACCAGAGAATCTACACTCTCAACACCTCAGGAACAACAAAACCCAATACCCCATGGGTTTGTGGGTATGGGGCTGGTTGGCACGCTATGTGCACTACACAACCACCTGCTTAAAGATGTGTAAACTTTAAAAATTAATTTAAAACCAGCATTTTGCCCAATTCCTTTGAAATAATTCTAGTAGCTTCCTTGCCCCCAATGGGCACTACCACCCAACCCACCCCACTCTGGGACACCCCGGTCCCCCCAATGTGAAGCTATACATTTGCTGGAATCTTCAATATTACCTATGTGGTATTCAAAAATATTTAGAAATTTACCAATAATCAGAGGAGTGTCCAATTGCTCTGGGGTTTGGTGGGTGGTAGACACCCATGGGAGCCTACCACCCACAACACTGATGTGCCCCTAGGTACTCCACATAGGGGATAATGGGCTGGTTCAAGTCCCATTATACCCTATGAGAAAAATAATTAAAAATATTTCAAAAACTCATTAAAAATCATGTCTGATTGCTTTAGAGTTTGGTTGGTAGTTGGTACGCATGGGTGCTCCACAATGAGGAATAATGGGCTGGTTCAAGTCCCATTATACCCCATGAGAATTTTTTTTTCAAAAAAATTTCATAAAAAATCGTACGAGTATCCAATTGCTTTGGGGGTTGGGTGGTAGGCACCCAGGGTGCCAACTACCACCCCACACACTTTTGGGGGTCTAAACCAGTTCAAACCAGTTAGAATTTGAACCAAACTGGGAAGGGGTTCGAGCAAAACCAAAACCGAGCCTCCCCCTCCCGGTTTGAATTCCAGCCAAACCAGGCAAACTGGTTTTGTGCACATCCCTACCATGGGTAGCTCGGTAAATGATGCAGTACTGCCAAACCTATGTTCGGTTCAATACACCTTATTTGAATCTGTGATTAATATGGTGCGTGCCCAAGGGAAGGGCACTTTCATTGCAAAATGCAACATTAAGTCAGCTTTTTGTTTGTTGCCAATTCACCCCGATGATTTTGACCTGTTGAGGTTTATGTTTGAAGGGGCTTATTATGTGTATTGCACTGTTCCAATGGGCTATTCAATCTCTGGCTCAGCCTTCAAGTGCTTTAGTTCTTTTCTGGACTGGGCCTTGAGGGAATGTACTGTAATCAGTAGTACACTCTTTTGATGACTTCCTTTTTTTCAGGTATGGAAGTGACCATAATGCGTAAATGTCTCATGAAAATATTCTATGGATTGTCTAGGGAGCTCGGGGTACCCTTGACTGTGGAAAAAATGCCTACATCTTATTTGGTCACTTTGTAGATGGGTGCAGGTTGGGGTAGGCTAATTGCATTGGTGATGGGCTGGAGGGCCATTATGGTGAGTGGGAATATGGAGGGTGACCTTGCAACTCTCGGGCTGGATCCATTTCCACTCAAATGCTTGCCAGAGAATGCCGCTCAGTGCCTCATGGCCAGGGTTGAGGTGGGTTGGCATGCATCCCCTCATTGGGAGTAAACTCGTGGTCGAGAAGAGGTTCGGTCTGGGTTCTGAGCCAAATCAAAGCCCAGTCCTTTGCCCTCCTGTGGGCATACCTCCTATGAGATTGACCCACATAGGGGATGCTCACACTTTAGTTTAATTCCTCGTTGCAGGTTTTGTATTTATTCAATAAAATGGTCCTAGTTTCTTCCAACTATGTGTGTCCTGTTGCTATTTGGGTCTGGGTTCGCAATCCCCCCCCCCACCAAAAATATCCCCACGGACAAACTTCTAAACAAAACATATTGGATATGTTTCTTAGGCTTACTTACGTCAAACTGCTGCATATCAGTCATTTCTCAGTGGATCTGCATGAAATCTGGCCAGATGGTGGCACTTACTTGCTGCATGGTAAATTTCACTGGAATTGGACAAATGATTTGGCTTTCTGTCACAGAATGTTATCACAGTGCATGTACATATAAACTTTTTGTTCTGTGACCAAATTCCAGATTTTTAGTATTATGGTATACACTGATGTTAAAAACTATTTGGCAAAATATCTTGCATAGGTACCTCCTGTTGATAAGTTTGAGACAAATTATTATTATTATTATTACATTTTTATTATTATTATTATTATTATTATTATTATTATTATTATTACTACATTTATATTATACTCTTCCTCCAAGGAGCTCAGAGCGGTGTACTACATACTTGAGTTTCTCTTTCACAACAACCCTGTGAAGTAGGTTAGGCTGAGAGAGAAGTGACTGGCCTAGATTCACCCAGCTAGTTTCATGGCTGAATGCGGATAATTCATGGCTAGTTTCGTGGCTGAATGGGAATAATTCCTGAGTGCAAGCACCCTCATATATACACTAATCTGATGGATCAAAGAGAAGAAAATAATCTTGATATATACACGGTTCAACAATCCAGCTGTCTCTTATGACATTTTTTTAAAATGTTCAGAACTTTGGCCAGTATTCAATGTGTTAGATTTACTCCCTGTCACTCGTGTCTTGGTTAGATATTTTCACTGGACACCAGTATCAACATTTCAAACAAAGCTTTATTTCATTGCTAGAAAAAGCTTTTGGGTGCGGCTGCCCCCGTCTGGCAGGCTCTCCATCTTTTATACTCTCCCATAAACAACTTACACACCTGCGGATCTTATACAAGCCAATGTGTTACTTTAACCCCAAAGGTTCCGATTTGCTTCCAAGTGCTATATTTCCCACTTACACTTCTTAAGACATCTGGCTTGCGGCCTTGGTCTGGTTTCCCCTTCCCGTTGAGACATACTTTTAAGCAGTGTCATCATAAAATATCCTCAAGGCGTGGGGAGATCTACTAACAACTGCAAGCGCCTTTGATAGGGCGTGTATCCTAGTGCTGTTCAAACCAATCGTGCCTTTTGGATATTAAAGCAAATTGCATACAGGTGAAACTCGGAAAATTAGAATATCGTGCAAAAGTCCATTAATTTCAGTAATGCAAATTAAAAGGTGAAACTGATATATGAGACAGACGCATTACATGCAAAGCGAGATAAGTCAAGCCTTAATTTGTTATAATTGTGATGATCATGGCGTACAGCTCCTGAAAACCCCAAATCCACAATCTCAGAAAATTAGAATATTACATGGAACCAAGAAGACAAGGATTGAAGAATAGAACAATATCGGACCTCTGAAAAGTATAAGCATGCATATGTATTCAGTACTTGGTTTGGGCCCCTTTTGCAGCAATTACTGCCTCAATGCGGCGTGGCATGGATGCTATCAGCCTGTGGCACTGATGAGGTATTATGGAAGACCAGGATGCTTCATTAGCGGCCTTCAGCTCTTCTGCATTGTTTGGTCTCATGTCTCTCATCCTTCTCTTGGCAATGCCCCATACATTCTCTATGGGGTCAGATCAGGCGAGTTTGCTGGCCAATCAAGCACAGTACACTGTATACTTTTCAGAGGTCCAATATTGTTCTATTCTTCAATCCTTGTCTTCTTGGTTCCATGTAATATTCTAATTTTCTGAGATTGTGGATTTAGGGTTTTCAGGAGCTGTACGCCATGATCATCACAATTATAACAAATTAAGGCTTGACTTATCTCGCTTTGCATGTAATGCGTCTGTCTCATATATCAGTTTCACCTTTTAATTTGCATTACTGAAATTAATGGACTTTTGCACGATATTCTAATTTTCCAAGTTTCACCTGTATAATATTCCAGCAAACTGATACTGCAACCCAGTTAGAATGACAGAACACAACAGTTTATCCACTAGAAATGATAATGATGACCGATATGCTAAGAGCAGCATCTCCAAAACAGCATTAGAAGAGACTTCCAGTGACATCAGATTTCACACTCCATATTCTGAGGCAGTATACCCACACACTGTATAACTAAAAATGCCCAGACAGAGAGAGAGAGAGAGCGCGCGCGTGCTTCTACAGCAAATTTAGACAACTTTTTACCTGTTATTACTAGTGATAGGTGAGCTTCTCTTGGCTTATTTGATATTTCAATCAGTCTTTCTGAAAAAGTTAACATATTTTCTTGCAATCCTTAAAGAAAGCTATGAAAGACCAAGTCTGCCAGTTGTTTCCTTTCTTAAGCAAACTTGCTTTTGCAGTAGTAGGGACAGTGACAACAGAGATCTTGCAGGCTCATCCTCAGGCCCCAGCATTCCTGAACATGTTCAGGAGCATCCACTGTCACTGAGATGCAATGAATGGGATTAGTAGGTTTCAGTACTTCCTGGTTCAGTTTGGTCCAGAAGATACTGGAAAGTACAACCTGTATACATCCAGTATGCAACTGGACACTCCTGAAAACCAGGAACTTCCAAGCCTTATGGATACAGTCTGCAAAGCCTCAGCTGCCACTTACCAGCCATCTCTTTCCACTAGTTTCCTCACTGGAAAGAAAAATTTGCTTAGGAAAGTGGAGGACTGACAGGGAGGATGGCTGACCACCTATTGCAAGGTATTCTCAGGGTTTGGACTCTGCTTGTAATGTGTTTGCGAATTTTGAAACAGGGGGATTTGTTTCTGAAACTCCCGTATTCTGCAACTTATCACAAATCTTACCACAAGATTTGTTTTTGCATTTGTTATTATTTGTTACTACCACAAATGTATGGTACTTCAAGAGAAACAATGTCATTCCTACTGTGAAGGAGTCTAAAATTCTCTCTCTCTTATGCAGTGGTGCTCTTACCCCTGGACTTTGGGGCCAAAGACCTGGGCTTCCACATCCACTGAAGTCTCCCAAATCCTCTTTAGTCTGTCCTGGGTGGTGTGGTGCAGCCACTGGCCTGCACTGTGCTGGGTGTCCAAGTGTGACTGTGACCTGGTGCTTCAGAGACAGAGGAGGGAGTGGAGAAATAAATATGTGTGATGGGAATATGTTAAAGGCCTTGGGGGCGGGGGCATCCAAAGGACTTTAGGCGATGATGCCTAATTTGCAGCATGTGTGGGGGGGTGTCCAGCTGGAGGGGGGGCTCCAAGAGCCTTTAGGTCCAGACCCCAAAAATTACCTAGGTGCACCTCTGCTCTTAAGACAGTAAGGCCCTCCTCCCTAGAAGCTGCAGCTCAGAACAAACCAAAAGTGGAGTAAATACACTTACCTTTCCCAGAAAATTTCCCTTTGAGGCATCCCCACTCAGACTCTATACAGTTGTTGATAGATTATATGCAGATGATGCACTGACACCACAACTTGGTTCCTGCAGCTGAGGCATCAGTTGAGCCGCACAAAATCCACATGGCAGGCTGAGGGCTTATGGAACCTAGAGGGAGAATATATGCCCTATGGAAGGCAGGTGGTGGTAAATTCTCATCATTTTGAGTTAAGCAGAAATGTGGCCAAGGGGACTGGATGCTACTGCTTAAACTGAATCTACAAAGTAAAGCAGTGTGAGGAAACCACAATCCATTACAGCGGCGTTTTTATCATTTGCTCTTCTTCTTATTATTCCTTGCTCTCTGCTCAACTCTTTAGTCAGTAATCAGTCAGGGCCCATGTCCTAAAGAACCTTGCAGCTTTCATCTCTTCTGGAGGGAAGATATGAGCCCAAAGCGGTATGTTCCCTAAGGCACAAAAGAAAAAATGTTTATGGTACAGTTAAGCATTAAGAACTAGGGCTGGACTGAAGTATTGCTAAGCCAGTATTTTGGAGTGAGGGGACTGTGTGATGCAAAATGCCTCCCTGCAAATACCCCCAATTGCGCTTTTTACCATAATTAATTTTCATTTTCATTTTCTACTGGGATGGTTAACACCTCTTTTAGCAACAGAAGATATGAGGGTCAGCAATACTGGAAGAAAGTAAGAAGAGACCTGAATGCCTGACAATCTTCCCATTCTGTGCTGAAAGAGAAAAGAGTAACCTGTTTGCATAAGCAATGCAAGGACCTTCCTTTTCTTCCCTTGTTGCAGCACAGCACTTGGAGATAGGGAGAGCCTAGGCAATGCATGAATACTTTTTTTAACCTCCTCACCTTGTGCTGAGCAACCTGCATTTCTTTGAATTTCCATAAGAACAGCCCTGCTAGATCAGGCCCAAGGCCCATCTAGTCCAGCACCCTGTTTCACACAGTGGACCACCAGATGCCTCTGGAAGCCCACAGGCAGGAGTTGAGGGCATGCCCTCTCTCCTGCTGTCACTCCCCTGCAACCGGTACTCAGAGGCATCCTGCCTTTGAGGCTGGAGGTGGCCTTTAGCCCTCCAACTAGTAGCCATTGATAGACCTCTCCTCCATGAAGGTATCCAAATCCCTCTTAAAGCCATCCAGTTTGTTGGCTGTCACCACATCTTGTGGTGGAGAATCCCACAATTTGATTATGCATTGTGTGAAAAAGTACTTCCGTTTGTTGGTCCTAGGTTTCCTGGCAATCAAATTCATGGGATGACCCCTGGTTCTAGTGTTATGGGAGAGGGAGAAGAATTTATCTCTATCCACTTTCTCCACACCATGCATGATTTTATACACCTCTATCCTGTCTCCTCACAGTCATTTTTTTTCTAAACTAAATAGCCCCACGTGCTGTAGCCTTTCCTCATAAGAAAGGTGCTCTAGGCCCCTGATCATCTTAGTTGCCCTCTTCTGCACGTTTTCCAGTTTGACAATGACCTTTTTTAGATGTGGTGACCAGAATTGTACGCAGTATTCCAGGTGTGGCCGCACTATAGATTTGTATAAGGACATTATAATATTAGCCATTTTATTTTCAACCCCCTTCCAAATGATCACTAGCATGGAATTGGCCTTTTTCACAGCTGCCACACATTGAGCAGACACCTTCAACGAGCTGTCCACTATGCCCCCAAGATTCCTCTCCTGGTCAGTCACTGACAGCTCAGATCCCATCAGCATATACTTGAAGTTGGGATTTTCCTCCCAATGTGCATCACTTTACACTTGCCAACATTGAACCACATTTGCCATTTTGTCACCCACTCCTCCAGTTTGGAGAGATCCTTTTGGAGCTCCTCACAATCTGTTTTGGGTTTCACTACCCAAAAGAGTTTGGTATCACCTGCAAATGTGGCCACCTCGCTGCTTACTCCAATTGCTAGATCATTTATGAATCAATTAAAAAGCACTGGTCCCAGTACAGATCCCTGGGGGAACCCACTTCTTACTTCCCTCCATTGTGAAAATTCTCCATTTATACCTACCCTCTGTTTCCTGTCCTCCAACCAGTTAGCAATCAACACATGTACTTGTCCCCTTATCCCATGGCTGCTAAGTTTCCTCAGGAGTCTTCGATGAGGAACTTTGTCAAAAGCTTTTTGGAAGTCTGGGTATACTATGCCAACTGGATCATCTTTATCCACACATTTGTTTGCATTCTCAAAGAACTCCGAAATGTTTGTGAAGCAAGATTAACCTTTGCAGAAGACATGCTGGTTCCCTCCCAGTAGGACCTGTTCTTCTATGTGCTTTACAATTTTATTCTTGAGGATGCTTTCCATCAATTTGCCTGGAGTGGACATCAAGCTCACCAGCGTGTAATTTCCCAGATCGCCCCTGGATCCCTTTTTGAAAATCGGTGTTACATTTGCTAGTTTCAGGTCCTCCAGTACAGAGCCCGATTGCAGGGATAAGTTATATATTTTGGTAAGGAGGTCGGCAATGTCACATTTGAGTTCTTTGAGGACTCTTGGATGGATGCCATCCAGCCCTGGCCATTTGCTATTTTTCAGTTTTTCAGACAGTTTAGAACATCATCTCTTGTCACTGCTATCTGACTCAGTTCATTCGCTTCCATCCCCTAAAAGCCTGGTTCAGGAACAGGTATATGCTCAGTTTCCTCTGCCGTGAAGATGGACATAAATAATTCATTTAACTTCTTTGCAACTTCCATATCCTCCTTAATAATCCCTAACACTCCCTCATTTTCTAATGGTCCAACCGCCTCCCTGGCAGGTTTCCTGCTTCTGAATTATTTAAAGAAGTTTTTGTTATTCCCCTTGATGCTTTTAGATAAATGTTCCTCAAACTCTCTTTTTGTCTCCCTTATTGTCACCTTGCATTCATTTTGCCAGAATTTGTGTTCCTTTCTGTTCTCTTCATTTGGACAGGCCTTCCAATTTCAGAAGGAACTCTTCTTCCCTTTTATGGTTCCTTTGACATTACCTGTTAGGCATGCTGGCATCCTCCTGGACTTAGTGGTACCTTTCACCCTTTGGGGTATACAATCTAACTGGGCTTCTAGTATTGTGGTTTTGAGTAAACTCCATGCATTCTGGAGTGAAGTGACTCTCCTGGTTTTTCCTTTCAGCTTTCTTTTCACCAAACCCCTCATTTTGGAGAAGTTTCCTCTTCTGAAATTCAAAGTGTCAGTGTAAGACTTCTTTGGTGATTCTCTCCCCACATGTATGCTGAATTGGATTGCACTATGGTCACTGTTCCCTAAAGGGTCAATGACACTGACATCACACACCAGGTCCTGGGTGCCACTCAGGATTAAGTTCAAGGTCGTCTTCTCTCTGGTTGGTTCCATGACCAACTGTTCTAGGGCACAGTCATTGAGCATATCTATAAATCTGACCTCTCTGTCATTATCTGACTGTGAATTTACCCAGTCTATGTGTGGGTAATTGAAGTCACCCATTATTACTGCCCTGCCTCTCTTTGATGCCTTCCTAATTTCCTGTTGCAACACCCAGTCACTGTCAGCGTTTTGATCTGGAGGGTGATAGCACATCCCCAGCAGCACATTTCCTTTCAGGCCTTGTATTGTCACCCACAGGGTTTCTATGGGGGACTCTGGTCCACCTAGGTTTTCTACCTTGTTAGATTCTATCCCTTCTTTAACATACAGTGCTACTCCACCTCCAAGGCACCCCTCCCTGTCCTTTCTATAGATTTATATCCAGGGATAATAGAGTCCCACTGGTTCTCACTGTTCCACCATGTTTCTGTTATGCCCACCATGTCTATTTCCCTCTCCCCAAGCATCAGCAAAGGGTGGGCCATCAACTCAGCTTTCAAATGAGGCTACAAAGTTTGTATATCACTTCAACCTGATATGTCACTCCTCAGATATGCCATTCCTCTGATATGTCACTCCTCAGTTCTACGTTCTCTAAACTCAATTGTTCTTTGAACTCTTTGTTCCACAGGAACCAAATCAGGGCCCAGTAATGTGAACCTATTAGTTCATTTCTCTTTACACAATAGTTCTGTTCAACTGTTTTCATATATGGGGATGCTGTAGTCACGCAGTGTTCATGCCTGCAAGCTCCACCCCTGCATTGATGCACTTTGAGACAAATGCTGAGCACTTGAGCAAATTATTCATCCAATCAGGAACACTGAGATGAACACTGTTATCATGGAGACCAGGGGTCAGGGCTGGGGGTTTCAGAGTGCATCAGTATGGGTGTGGAACTTGTGGGTGCACTTTGGGGGATGCTGTATAGGGATACAGCACCCCCAGAATAACAACTGGGCTATTTTTGTGGCAATGCGCTCCAAAATGGCTTTGAATCCTATATTTGAACATTTCTTGCTCCTTCCATTCAGGATTTCAATTCAGCATGTCTCCTTCATGTGAATGAGCTCAACTGTTCAATTGTAAACATTGTAAACATATTTACTCAGAAATAAGGCCAATTGTTTTGGTTACCCATTAAGTACTTCCCTAGTAAATATATTCCTCATATAGATTTCTAGTGAGTATTTAAGTATATAATACAATTTAATAAATATTATATTATATTATATTATATTATATTATATTATATTATATTATGTTATATTCCTAGTAAGTTTATTACAAGGAAAGAAGCTCTCTAATAAGTATGCAGTGAAGCTATTCATACAGACACACAAAACCAGGCAAAAGAAGTCCAGCCGGTTTTGCACACATATGTGCACCACCGGGATAGGGCCCAATCCCGGCAGCACCACGACAGCAAACTCACCTATCCAGCCTCCCTCTAAAATGAGGTTAGGAGAGTGAGAGCTCTCTTAGCCCCATTTTTTCAACCATCTGCCAGCCATGGCTGCTTGCAGCCACAGCTGGCTGACTATGGGGCTCCTGGTCAGCTCCGGGGAGGGGAGGGGGGATATCCATAATGCACAACACACTTGTAATTGTCTGGGCAGGCAATCCACCCTCACAGAGGGAAGGACCTGCTTGTCTTCAGGGAGGTAAGCTATTTGAGGCTTCCTCCCTGCTAACCATCTTGCCCTTTCTCACTGCTCATGAGAAAGGGCTCAGTATTGGAGACTGCAGCCCCAGTGTTATTGCAGTCCAAGTGTCGGACTGCTATTGTATGAATGCTACATGACTGGGCAAAGAGGCACTTTTAAAACATGGTGATTCTCTTTATTTAACGGGGTGAGAGCAACTGGCCCTTTCCACCCCCAGCACAGTACCCCTCCAGGGACTGTTGCTGGTTTCTATTGTATGTTTCTTTTTAGATTATGAGCCCTTTGTGGAAAGGGGTCCATCTTATCTATCTATCTATCTATCTATCTATCTATCTAAACTGCTTTGGAAACCTTTGTTGTAAAGCATTATATAAGGTTGTTGATTATCGATCAAAAACTATCATTGTTTATCATTATCAAAAATGTTTTTTCATTCAAGTTTTTTGTCACCAAAAGGCCACTGAAGTTAACTGAATAAGATGGGGAAGCCAGGAAGAAAATATTTCTATCCACTTTGCAACTAAGGAAAACAGAACCCTTTCATTATTTAATATACAGATAAGTGGTGTTGCCTTGATTGTTGCTGAACTGTGAAAAAAAGATTTATAACTGGAGAAGACCTGTGGTGTCATTTCTCTTCTGGGATATTCTGTTCTACAAAACAGTACTTTATTACATTTCACAGTTGTGGAAGGGACAGTCATGCATGTCCTCATGGGAAGCAAAGTTCTCTATGTCCTATCACCTGTGATTTGTGACCTTTTGGTCAATTGGCTCTATGCCTGTCGCAGTGTGTTATCCAGATGTCCCAGCCGGGCTGCCCTCTCCACTGTGATCATATCAAACACTTAAAATACCATAGAAAAAAGGATGCATTGCAGTGCAAGATACCATTGATTTTTTAAAAATATCATATCAGTATCAATGTTGGTCAAAAGTCACAGCAACCAAATGTTTATTCTCCATGGACTAAATCCTGCCCAAACCTGCTTCCATGCACATCCCTCAACACTATATAGATAAAATCCCTATAAAGAATCCCATGGAATAGAATGAAACAGGTTAATCTGTAGATTTGACTTATAGGCTACACAAACGGAGGATATTTCTCATCTTTCTTTATTTGCATTTTATTCCACATGAAGGCTTGGAGTGAATATTCTATAAAGCACACATCTATTATGCTATATCGAGTCTTTTTAAATTGTGACCCATCAAGTTCAACATGGTTCGACATGAACATGGTTCACCAGACAAGTAAGTGGCCAGACAGGTGTTTCCTACACTGGGAAGAGGGAGGGTCAAACACTTTGCAAGCCATCTTTTTCTGTGATATATGGGTGGGTTCATACAGAGAAGTAGCCACCTAATGGTGCAGTGGGGAAATGACTTGATTATCAAGCCAGAGGTTGCCAGTTCAAATCCCCACTGGTAAATTTCCCAGACTATGGGAAACGTCTATTTTGGGCAGCAGCAATATAGGAAGATGCTGAAAGGCATCATCTCACACTGCACGGGAGATGGCAATGGTAAAACCCCTCCTGTATTCTACCAAAGGCAACCACAGGGCTCTGTGGGTGCCAGAAATCGACACTGACTCAACAGCACACTCTACCTTTTATACAGGAGAAAGAGGCTGTTAGTTTGAATCCCCACCAGTCTGCTTCCCAGACTGTGCCTAGTAAATATATATACTTGTAGTATATACTTATATTTGTTGTCACCTTTATTGGGCAGCAGCAATACAGGAAGGTGCTGGAGGCGGATGCTCACTTCAGTGACAATGGCAAAGGCATTGCTCATACTGTGCAAGAGGAAGGCAATGGTAAACCACTCCTGTATTCTACCAAGTAAGCCACATGGCTCTGTAGTCACCAGGAGTCGACACTGACTCAACAGCATAATCTTTCCTTTTCTTTTCATATATACACTGTCCCCTGAAATTCAGATGAGAACCTGCAGCCCTGGGAACATACGCTCTGCCTCCCACATTAATGTAAAGCATTAGTTTTCAAGACAAACTCTATCAGGCAGCAACTCTTGGATGCACATTCATCCCACCTATGTTGGATCAAATTATACGCTAAGTGTTTATTTTGCTTGCCTAGTGTCTTCAGTATTCTTACACCTTACTGAATTTAATCTCCCAGCAATGTAGATTCAGGGATCAACACCAGATCCTTTCTTAAACATGATGCAAAATTAGATTTGTCTTTATATACCTCCCCTGTTATCAATTAGCTTTTCTCCATGAGCTCAAGGTTGAGTTACTGCTCTGGAAAAATTATGTATCATGGATTGCTTTTTTAAAAAAAAAAATTATACTGTAGAAATTGGTTTTCTCTATGAGTGGTTCAGCTACATTTCTGTGATAAAATAAACCTTGCTGTTTGTGTCCTGCTGTTATTGAAGACATCCTGTCCAGAATCCAAAGAGCTGTTTAAACTCATGCAAGCCTGGTAGAATTTTTGACTTTTCTTTTCAACAGAAGACCCCTATGCCACATCAAAAACATACTTGCAACTTCCTACAATTTCAAAGCAGCTTGCCGTGCATGGCATGTGAATCTTGTTTTAAGAAATCAAAAGCAATGGTGGCAGGCGAGACAGTTCATTAGGTGAAATCACCAGTGGCCACTACATGGCAATGGAGGAGTCAGGAATTCCTGTCCTTCCCTCTTCAATGCCAGGAGGCAACAGCAGTTGTAGGGGGATATTGCAGCCAGAACTGTGCAGCTACACTGCTGCTGACTAGATAGGCCCTGGCTGATGATCAGAATTGGTCACTGCGGTGCTAATACAGTCAGCAACCATGCACTTGCATATTGCTGCAGCATCCCCTGCTTCTGTCACCAACTCCATTCCCTCTTCCCTTTATTGTCACACATGGTGGCTGATTGTGGTTGTGCGTAGTGAATAGCTCATTGGCTACCATTGGTAGCAACTCCCATGATACTAGTTTCATGGGCTTTTTAATTTATTTATTCTGGATTATGTTTCTTCAACCAATGGCATACCCAAAAAGGGGGTCTGTCCAGAACTGTGTATCTAGCTAACTTTAACCTCACTATTCCTTTCCCATTTGCAGCTCTTTGTGTTGATAACAGCTATTCAATGTAACATGTGCAATGCAGAATGTTTTAGGTATGGGTGTTTGCAGGAATTTGCCAGTGAGACAGATATAGATATAGATATAGATATAGATATAGATATAGATATAGATATAGATATAGATATAGATATAGATATAGATATCTAGGCTTTAGGAGCCCCTGGTGGCGCAGTGGTAAAACTGCCGCCCTGTAACCAGAAGGTTACAAGTTCGATCCTGACCAGGGGCTCAAGGTTGACTCAGCCTTCCATCCTTCCGAGGTCGGTAAAATGAGTACCCAGAATGTTGGGGGCAATATGCTAAATCATTGTAAACCGCTTAGAGAGCTCCGGCTATAAAGCGGTATATAAATGTAAGTGCTATTGCTATTGCTATTATACTCAGATCCTGTGGGATGCTAACCAGTTCTAATGGAATAAACCCACATTTCCCTGCAGTTGTGTGTTGTGGGGAAAGATTAGAAGCAGGGACAAGCAAGCTGTCTTAATGGAAAACATGATTCCCACATTTCTTCTTCTAATTCAGGAACCCCAAGAAGCTTCTTCTAATTCTGGGACCCCAAGAAGCCAGCGTGGTGTAGTGGTTAGAGTGCTGGACTAGGACTGGGGAGACCCGAGTTCAAATCCCCATTCAGCCATGATACTAGCTGGGTGACTCTGGGCCAGTCACTTCTCTCTCAGCCTAACCTACTTCACAGGGTTGTTGTGAGGAGAAAGTTAAATATGTAGTACACCGCTCTGGGCTCCTTGGAGGAAGAGCGGGATATAAACTGTAATAAATAAATAAATACAGAAGGGTTTTTTTACAGGACAGTTTTAAAATCACTAATAAACTGATGCTGAGTTTTTTGAACCATGAATATTATTTTGAGGAGTACAAGATATGAACATGTTCTAAATCCTTATTTGGAATGACTGGTAATACAATAAAGAAAGTAAAGATAATTAAACAGAAAATCCAACTTGATTCAGTGAGAGAACAGCAGAAAGCATTTGAAATGTCAACAGTGTTAAAATGAACAGAATGTCATGACTTATCTGAGCATCTAAGCCTGAAAGCTACATGCATTTCCTTGTGAGTAAGGCCCATAACTGTACATACTTTGAAGTAGTATGTACTGGCCATAAGGAAAGCAGGAATGGCTCCAAGTTGGCAGGGCCCCTGGGCAGGTGACCACCAGAGACTTCTGCTGGAGGGTTTTGCTTTGGTGGGTGGGGGAAAAGGGAAATTGGCAGTAGCTTGGGCTGCATTAGTGTAGCTTGGAATCTGCTAATACCTGTTCTTTATCTTCAGCTGGGCTCCTCCTCCTTAGGTGGGTGGGATCGCCTTACTTGAGTAGGTGGGCTTCTGCTTCTCAGGGAAAGTGATCAAGTTACAACAGCAGCTCCCCTGCCAAGTCACTGCTGGTCCCACATTCCCCCCCTTCATTAATAGATATGGGGAAGAGCTGCCACCATCACCACTGATGGAGTCAGAAGCAGTGACTCTTCCTCCTTCCCACTTTGCCATCAGCCCATAGACTTTCTCCAGAAAGTCCCTGTGCAATAACAAGAGTTTCTAGGAAGTTCTAGGAAGCCGCTGTGTAATAACAAGAGTTTCTATGTCTAGAGGTTGATGGTGATGGGTGAAGAGGCAGTGGTGGCATGGGCCTCTCAGCTTTATCCGTGCCACTGCTGTCTTCTTCCAGCACCACCTGTCTGTAAATGGAAACATCCTCCAAGGTCTCTGTAGGATGTTCCAACTGGAAGAAGGGATGGGTGCCAATCTTTTCCTAGCACTCTCCATATGGGGTCTGGCAGACCTTTGCGGTTGTCCATGGGCCCTTTGATAGCCTTGAGCAACTGAACTGCTGGAGCCAGCTCTGAAAAAAGGAGATTACATCCATAGTTTACATTACATCCATTACATCCACATTACATCCATAGTTTACATTAGTATAAAGCTTTTTGTGTGACTGCTTATTTTTGATAATGCTTTTAGTAGTTCGTGATGACAGGGCGGAATAGGATAACGGTAGTATTAAATTCATTTGTTGGAAGGGTGTTCAGCTTTCAGTAATCAAGATGTAGTGCTCCTTGTCACCAATTCATACCTTATTTAAAAGCCTAGAACAAAAAAGAAGTGATTCCACAGCAATTGGATGTTATATCCAAATCTTTTCACAACTGAAAGCAATGTTATCATAGCCTTTCACATAAAAGCATTGAAAGAAAGTAGAAGGTAGTTGTATTTAAAATGCTCAGTATTTGTCCTAAGTAAGGACCTGATTGAAGGAGGAGATGTAAGATGGGATGACAGCATGTTCTTACACATCACTCATTTTAAGTTTGATGCAACAAAGCTTTTTGTGATTTAGCTGTGAGCAGCATCATGTTTTGATCAGTGCCTGAAAGATATAGCAAGTGAAATGAGCGATAACTAGTATAGACCTGCTGCAGCAAAATCGTTTGAGTGAATGCCCAGGTATCATAGAGTTCAAGGTCATTCACACAATCAAAAACTGTGTTCTACCCAGGTTCAGGAGCTATGTATGCTCCCAATTTTCAGTTGTGTGGAAGCAAGGTAGGAGGAAAACCTGGGTAGAAATGATTGTGTGGAAGCAAAGTACAAGGAAAACCTGGGCAGAGGAAAATTGGTAGCATACAGAGCTCTCAGACCCAGGTAGAACACAGTTTTTGATTGTGTGAATGACTTCTTCATCTGCCTGAACTGACATACTTCCCTGAAATCTATCTATCTATCTATCTATCTATCTATCTATCTATCTATCTATCTATCTATCTATCTATCTATCTATCTATCTATTTTTCAAATTTGTATACCACCTCAAACTCCTGTGTCTGAGTAGTGTTTCCCATTTGGGCAGACTGAATTCACTGGTAATATTAACATTGCCAGTGAATTCTGTCCAAAGTGGAAATCCATCCAGATACTTTAGGATTACTGGAAAAATGAAAAGAAGCAATTCACTGAAGCTATTCACATGCACAGGAAAAACTGGGCTAAGGAACCCAGTCTGGTTTTGTCTACATGTGTGCACTGCTGAAATTGGGCCTGAACCTGGCGGTGTCTCAGAAGCAAACCCACCTCTGTAGCCACCTTCTAAAATGAGGTTAGGAGAGCAAGCGCTCTCCTAACCCTGTTTTTGTCTGCCAGCTGTGGCTGCTTGCAGCCAGGGTTGGCAGACTACGGGGCTCCCAGACAGCTTCAGGAAGGGGAGGGGGGATCCCCATAATGCACTGCAGTTTATTATTATCCCCATAATAAACTGGGCTGAGTATTTTCACGGCACATTATAAGAGCTGTGGAGGGTGGGGCGACATGAGGTGACATGTCCCAGTACTTGGATCCTCTAAGCTACCTGCAGCAGTTGGTAATCATCTGGGTGCATGATTCACCCACCAAAGAGGGAGCCCTCAGTTGCCTGCAAGGAGATAAGCTTTTTAAGACATCCTCACTCTGTCACTGCTCATGAGAAAAGGTTCACTTAATTCCAAGATGGATTTGGATTGATTTAGGTACTGCAAGGGCTTTGGGCTGTACAACATGGACTAGGCATGAAAATTACAGTTCTCATAATGCCACACAATATGGATTTCACACGTTTGTGTTTGGGAGATTCTGGGCTTCTGTGCAGGTCAGAATACATGTGGATTGAGCCGTCCTGAAGAAGAGACTGTAGGGGCATTCACAGCACTTATACTACTGGATGTTTCCCCCCAAGTGACTCGCAGTACTTCCCATATTTTAGTATCCTATTCAGGCGTTAAGAACAGAGATAGCCAAGTAGAGGGGGAAAGGCAGTGTGCTCCCTTGCTGCCCACATGCGTTACCCAGGCACAGTCCCTGCTGTGCCACAGAATCCCTCCCTGTGATTTGGAAGTCAGCATTCCAGATCACAGAGAGCAAGGTCTCTCTCCAGATTCAGTCCTTGCCTCTGCAGAATGCTGAGCAGGGCACAGCAGGGGTGTTGCTGTGGAGTATGGTTGGCACAGTGGGAAGGTGAGTAGCAGGCACACATGGGAACACTGCAACAATGTACATCATATCTGCTTTCTTTGCACTGTCTGGATAGGGTCTTTCCAAGATTACCAGATAAGGGCTGACATCCTGAGGCTCTTCTCACGATGAGTGAGAAGAGCCATGAGGGGGATAGTGGGGAGAGTGGGCTTAGCCTGCTCTCCCCACACATGAGCAGCTCTCTGCTCCGGGCAGCCAAAGCGGCCAACCACACGACTGCTGGCTCCGTTACGGAGCCGGTGGGGGCTGGGGGGATTGGAGGCCGTGTGGCCCCCAGAAGCTCCAGCATGCCCTGCATGAGCACGCAGGGCATGCTGGAGAGACCCCTGAGCTGGGAGGCTGCTTTTCAGCCTCCCGGTCAGGCGTCTCCTTGTGAGTTGCTGCGGTGTGGAGCCGCACTGTGGCAACTCATAATGAAAAAACCAGATTTGTGGAGCACTCGCTCCGCAAACGTGGTTAAAAGGGAGGGGTGGTTTGACGGGTTAATCGCCTGGAGGTCACGTGGTTCTGGTCAGGGGTCTCCTTGTGAGTTGCTGCGGAGGGGAGGGGTAGTTTGGCAGGTTAATTGCCTGCGAGCCCTGTGGTTCTCACGGTCAGGCAAAATCAGGCTAGGCTCCCCTAGCCCGATGTCGCCTGATCGTGGGAATAGCCTCTCTGACTAATGAAGAGTGCAGGTAATGCGGGACTGCAGGAACATGCCTGGGGCTTGTGAACAACTACCCAACTCCCTCTACATACACACTGTTGTGCAAATGGGGGAAATGTCCCCACTTTGCCTGCACTTTGGAAGCATTCTGGAAGAGAGGAATCATGCCACATGTCAGCAACATGTTTCCTTCCTTCCAGACTGCTTCTGGAATGCAGGCAGAGTGGGGGTGTTTCTTCCACTTGTGCAACAGCACACACACAGAGGGACTCAGGAGGTTGTGTGTATGTTCTGGTCACATCTCCACAATTCCTCCTCACACATACACTTCATTAGTCAGGACATCAGCCGGTGTTCCATAAATCCCACAGAAATCCAGCCCTCAAGTTCATGCTGCCAGACTTATCTGTAGGGTTTCTTTTATAGGTCTTGCCCTGTCTCTATCTATTACTAAACTCAATATTTGCACTGTTGACACCATAGGAGTGACATATTATGCTCACTATTGCATAGTGCCTGCAGCAAATTGAATCGTCTCTGTCCTGGGTAAGTTGGCTATGGCATATTCTTTCTCAACGTAGAAGGCAGATTATAACCATACAAGTGTTCTGTGATTATCTGACAAATTAAACACCCGGGCTCTAGAGAGCCAGATCTGTAAGCCTGCTGCTGCTCATACAGCACTGCAGATGAGGAGAAAAGAAGGTTCTTTTTCATTGTCCCAAATTGTGATAGTTCAATTCTTTCATTATCCTAAAGTTCTGCCATTGAATTAACTGAAGTGATTTTTTTTGTTCCTAAATAACACTTCACAAGAGGTATAAAATGCAGAGCAGAAATAAGCCCTAAGCTTATTACTTAAAACATGGTAATACGCTTTAATTTTGCCGCGTTAGGGTGTTTTTCATGCATTATCAGATCATTGTCAAGCGTAAAAGCATATCTGCCCTGAATTGTATCATCTGAGCAATTTTCAAAGCATCCTGGAAGGTAAAAATGAAATCAAAGCAAGCTGTCTTCCTATCCTTCAAATCACCAGTTGCCTGCCTGTAACTGTACTTTATATACCATAGGGAAGAATTTTTCAGCAGCCTCTTGTACCACACATGGATTATTCCATTATAAAAGAAATGCTATATTGTTATTATGGATTATTTTTGAAATGCTAAAGCCAAAGCCTGGAAGCAGGTGTGTGTATGTGTGTGTTCTACTGGAAGTATTAGAAAGTATTTTGATAACTGAAATTCAAATAATTGCCTTAATTGGGGGTCCCCATACTTGTGTAGTTTAAATAATTGAAACTGTGAGCTTAAATAGAGGGAGGGAGGTGGGGACTGAATTTGGATGTAATAGGGAACCAGAGATCCCTTCAGATCTGGTTTCCTTAGCTGCACGTCCTAATTCAGGAACCTGGAGTTAAAGGCCATAAGCCAATCTCTCCCTGAGCTCCAATCTGAACCTTCAGTTCAGAGCAGAGTTTGGGTACCTTCAACTCCAGTTTTGTGGTGCCAGCATTACATCCGAATGCTGGAACCACAGTTTTGGCCCCATGGAACTGGAGTTGAGGGAGGAAGCAGCTCCCTCACTCCAGCCCGATTGGCTGTGTGGGCTGTCATTCTGTCAAGAAGGAAGCCCGCAGAGTCTGCTCCCCCAGCCTCTCTGGAGTCTCAGTGACTGCAGAGAGGCAGCTCTCCTGATTGTTCAAATGTGGATGGAAAAGTGGGGGGAGGAGGCGTGGAACTATGGAGGTTCCGTGTTGCTTTGGAAGGTGGCCAGAGAGAGAGAGGTGAAGATAGAGCTGCTGTACTGTAGTGACTTAGAATGTGAGGTGTGTAAGCTGAATTGAACCCTGACATGAACTCAGACGGTAATTTTAAGGAAGTCATTCACTCTCTGCCCATGTGCAATCTTCAGTTTCCCCAGCCCCATGTCCATGCCCAATCTAGGAATAATATTACTGGTCTACCTTATGGGGCTGTAGTGGTTTTTTAAAATAAAGTATGTGCAGTGCTTTGAGCAGTCAAAAGTGCTACTCCAATGTTTGAGCAACAGAAAACCCCACAGTACTGGGAAGACCCAAGTTACAAACCCTACTACTACTCAGCCCTGAAGCTCTCAGGGTGATCTTAGACCAGCCCCTTTTTCAGTCAACCTACTTCACAGGATTGTCATGACAGTAAAATGAGAGGGAACCATGTATGCTGCTCTTAGTTTTCTCCAACTAAGAAATGACCCAGGCCATGCAGAGGCCCATTGTGCAGGCGCAGCAGCATCCAAAATGGCCCCCGCACCAGAAGGGGAAGGCCTAAATGGTCTGAATTGCCAGCCAAATGGCTGGTTAGGGTGGCAAGGAGGACAACAGGGGGAGGGGGAACCCCCACGGAACCCCCTGCCACCTAGAGGAAGTCCCCCAGAGGGGGTAAGTAATAAAATAAAAAAAATTGCAACCCCCACCCGGGACCAAACCAAACCAGGGGTGAGGGTGGTTCTAGGGAGTGCCAGAGTGAACTGGCTCGGTTCAGTTTGGGTCCACTTCGGACTTGAACTGAACCGGGCCAGCTGATTCCGTGCATGCCCCTAATAGATAGATAGATAGATAGATAGATAGATAGATAGATCTTTATTAGGGTACTTGACCAGAAACAGTTCACAAAAATTATAGTTCATAGCAATCAAACAGACAGTACAGTCAATCTAACCACATTTATTTATTTATTTATTTATTTATTTATTTATTATTATTATTATTATTATTATTATTAATCCAATTTCTATACCGCCCATCCAAAAATAGCTCAGAGAATTAATTAATAAATAAGATGGATCCCTGTCCCCAAAGGGCTCACAATCTAAAAAGAAACATAAGATAGACACCAGCAACAGTCACTGGAGGGATACTGTGCTGGGGGTGGATAGGGCCAGTTACTCTACCCCTGCTAAATAAAGAGAATAACCACGTTAAAAGGTGCCTCTTTGCCAAGTTAGCAAGGGTTTGTTATTTAGATAACATTCTAGGGGTTTGTTATTTAGATTAAAAACAGTTCACCTAATTAGGTTAACATCTTTATCTAACCATTTGAGTGAGCCTCAACCATTACATTATGGATTTTATACACAATAGCACAGAATTTAGCAACACATAAAGTAACAGAAGCACTCTTATTAGCAAAACGATACGTTACATAAAACAGTTTGGGCCCTGGATACCTGAGAGTCCTCCTGCTCCCAAGGCTTTCTACCCACTTGACGAGGTCATGGGGGGCCCCTGCTCTGTATGCCAACAATGAGGGAGGCTTGCCAGTCATGCTAGTGGGACAGGGCCTTCTCAGTCATTGCCCCCAGACTTTAGAATGCTCTCCCGATAGACATTTGCTCCCCAGTCTCCATCACAGTTTTTAGAAAGCAAATAAAATCTTGGCTTTTTACCCAGGCTTTTACATGAGTGTTTTGTTTGCTGCTTTGTATCTTATGGTTATATTGTACACATTACTTAAACTTTTAATTAGCTTTGTAAAATATTCCATTTTGTGTAGTTTTTATGGTTTTATATTGTTTTAAATGTTTTTTAAACCACCTTGAGATTATTTTAATGAAAGGTGGTATAAAAATTTAACAACAAACAAGCAAACAAACAAACAAATAAATAAAATGTAAGTTGACAACAAATGAAACTGCTGATAGAAATTGTCAAAGAAAGAGCACTTATCACTTTTCCGCACTCTGTACAATTGGTCACCAAATTGTTCGCTGGATTGTTGTTTTGCATGGTTACTAATGAAAGTACATGTATCAATGTGTTTATTAAAACACAGAAATAGTTTTTCTTTTCAACAGGAAGCCCAAGGTGACTTGCTTGGTAAAATATAAAGAGGACACCAGAAAGCATAATGCATTCTAACCATAATAGCATGAGATATTACATGAAAATAGAAGACTGCATAAAACCAGGTAAAATCAAAATTAGACCACAGCCAGAAAATGTGAAGGCCATGAGTGTCTACCTCTTGTAAGGCTGACCTCAGGAAGGCAGATCCTGGAGGTGGGGAGATGTTCTGATTATATTTCCTTCTAGTTCAACATCATTTGCATGTGGGGATAGAAGGGGATATTATCTGGCAAAAATGTTATTTGGGGCAGGGGACTAGAGTCTTGAGCAGACATGTTGGCAAGTGTTCCTCATTAAGCATTTTTCGGATGGCATAGGAATTCTCTTTTCATGTGGATTTCAATTGGCGTGGACATGCAATAAATATTTCTTCATTTTTCTTGTTATGAATATTTATACTTCAAATAATCTGTGAGGTTCAAAAGCTTGCAAAGTTTTGTTTAATTTAGTTGTTAATTTTCTTAAAAGTACATTTCATGTATTCTTCTTCACATTAGAGCTTTTTTCAGCTATTTATAGTTAAGTTATGTCTCCAACTACACCCAAGCACTTAAGAACTATAATGCAAGTAGCAGAGTTATCATCAGAAGGAGGGATTTATGATGTAGCAGACAGGATGCTATATGTTAAACAGCAGAACAAATTTGACCTGGAGAATGATGATTCATCAGATTCATGTTCAACATCAAGGTGGCTTTACAAGGTTTTACAAGGCGGCTTTACTAGTGACTGAAATCTCAAGAGATAGGCTGAATGATAAGACTATCATGAGATCAGCCATCTATATCTTGCTCAGAAGCAAAACTTTGGTGATTGCTTCCTCAGATCAAAATTTAAAATGGAGCTACCTCATCACCATTTCCCATACATTCAAGACAAATGTGTTTTTGAAACTGAAGTCCTTGCCTTTAAAATCTCTGAGAGACCAGTCTAAATCCCAGAAAAGTCAAGACTAACATAGCTACTTGATTCAGTGAATTTTCAGGACATTCATAAGGGAATGGAGCTATTAATATTCATTATTTATAGCCATGGTATTAACCGGTAGGCAAAAGTCATTGATTTCTGGCATTGATAATATATTATTTTTGATTGATGGTTTTATACCCATCTCAGGAACCACTTGTGCTGAGTACATAATTAACTGATTACAGGTATGCCTCCTACAGTTAGAATGACTTTTTACTAGAAAGAAAACTGAAATTCAAAGTAATAAAATTATTAGTACTATTGAAATTCTGCACAGTAATATTAGTATCGTATAATCTCTAGGGCTGCAATGTAGGGCTGATTATGTTCATCTGAAGCATTTTGAGCTTTTTAGTTAGAAAAAAGATGAAGATAATGGTTCCTATGGTGAGTAAAATTACTCAAAGTAGTACCATTGAGTAAGCAAAGCCTAACTTGTCCTTTTAATTTCAATATGACTACTTTGAGTAACTTTCCTTATCATGTCAGCCAATAAAATTATGAATAGTATGGAGAGACCAGAGAGAGAAATAAAGGTTTAACTCATTTTCAGAGCACTATGGTGAAAATGATTATCAGTAACCTGGAGACAAAAAAGAATACTGTTATTGTTAGGGGTGTGCCAAAGGGGTTCAAATCAAACTGGGTTTGATTAGAAACAGGCCAGTTCGACCAGTTTGACCATGAAAGAGATCAGCCTTAAAAAAAAAAGTGGCTGCTCCACAATCAAAACAAATCAGACCCGGTCCAATTTGAACCGGTTTGAACCAGTTCGACACTTTGAACGTCTATGGCCGCTGCTGTTTTGACTGGTGTGTTTACTAGTTTTCTCTCTTGCTTATTGGTTTTCTGCCACTGCCTTCTTTCTGATTGGCTTGCAGTCTCCTTTGCTCTGGTTGGCTTGTTGTCATTCAAAATCAAGCAGTGTTAAGGCAATTCTGGCCCCATTGCCTTGGGGACAAGGACGAGACCCCTTCCTGGCTGGGCCTGCTAGGCTTTCTTGCTGGACCAGTGCTGCCTTTTGTTCTGGGCCTTTGACAGAGGTTTATCTCTGTCTTTTTCTCTCTTGTTCTTTTGCCAACTACCTTTTGTTTTTTTAAGTTCTTAAGTCTCCTCTGGTGACTTAACTGGTTGCTGTTTTTATTTCTGTTCTTTGTTTAGGTGTGTGGGTGCTGGCCCCAATCTGCCCTCCCCCTGGCTGTTGAATGCCAGTATGTGCTGCTCGGCTGATTGCCTGAGCTCCCTCCTGGTCAGACTCCAGCTGTAGACACTGAAAGAAGAAGACGAGCCGGGTCTCACGATCAGTGAGACCCGGTTTCAGGAGTTCAGTGGGGAGAGCGGGCTAAGCTCACTCTCCCCACATATGAGCAGGGCGGGAACCCTGGGCGGCCGGATCGGCCACCCACATGATTGCCGGCTCCGTGACAGAGCCGGCGGGGGCTAGGGGGAATGGGGGGCCGATCAGCCCCTGGAAGCTCCAGCATGCCTGCTGAGACCCCCGGATCCGGGAGGCAGTTTTTCGCCTCCCCTCCAAGGGTCTCCTCATGAGTAGCCACAACGTGGAGCCACGCCACGGCTACTCATGATTTTAAAAACCGAATTCGCGGAGCGAGCCCAGTTTTAGGGGCAGGCTACTTGAGCAGGTTACCCGCTCAAGAACCACGGGGTTACCCGCTCAAGAACCACCGGGTTACCCACTCAAGAACCACTGGGTTACCCGCTCAAGAACCACCGGGCTTGCAGCCGAGCCCGGTGGTTCTCACGATTGCAGAAAATTGGGCTAGCAGAGGCTAGCCCAATTTTCTGCAATTGTGTGAATAGCCCCAAATTTGGATTGGTAGGCCCCTCACAACAGAGTGACCCCCTTGGTTTTAGGTTCGAGTACATTCTTTTAAATAGGACCTAGTTTGAGGGAAGAGATGTCCTCCAGGAGGAGGACCTACTCCCCAAGTCACCACTGTATCTCTAGAGGTCATTGTGTGCAGGCTCACCTAGCTGGTGCTGCCTGAACCTGCAAAACAGCTGCCTGTGGTGGCTAAGGTAGAAGGATGGTGGGGGAGCTCCCCTGTCAGGGAAGATGCTTTTCCCTTGGTGGGAGCAGAGGAAGAGGTGGTGACAGCTGCTAGCCCTGCCATATCCCTCTCTCTATGCTCCCCAATCCCCATTAGCAATGCGGACCCCCTGTCTGAGACTGAGGAGGAGCAGAAGGAGGTTGTTGCCTTCTCATCACAGGGTAGAGGGTGGTGGTGATGGCCCCCCACATGGATCAGCAACCCTAGTTGCTGCTACAACCAGCATCAAAATGGCTTAGGACTGACAGCACCATGGTGTGGGGCTACTTTGAGCTCCTCCAAGGTGACCCTACACATGCTGCCTGCATCCACTGCAAGGTACAGATCAGCGGGGGGAAGGACCATAAGCATCTTGGTATGTCAGCAATAATGAGGTGCAACATCATCACCCAGGAGTCCTTGCTCCTGCTGGTAGCACTAGGCCACCTGATGTACCCTTGACTAGTGGTGGCAAGGCACATGCTCTTGCTCTCAAGTAAGGGGTTGTTGCCAGTTGCACAGTGGGTGCAGTAGGTGGGCAAGAGGTCTGGTCGGCCAGAGTCTCATCTTCTCACTCAGACCTTTGGAGAGATGATAGCTCTCAATTATTGTTGCCATTGTTATTAAATGCCATTTATTCATACAGTGTTTTTTAAACCAACTAGAAGATAGGTCACCATCTAGGTGATAGGAGAGAGCACTCTCCTAACCCCATTTTCCTGCTCGTGTGTCAGCTGTGGCTGCTTGCAGCCACGGCTGGCAGACTTGGGGAGGGGAGGGGGGATCCCCATAATGCACCACACATTCATGTTAACCCCTGCTAACTGGGCAAAGAGGCACCTTTTAATGTGGTGATTCTCTTAATTTAGCAGGGGGAGAGTAACTGGCCCTATCCACTCCCAGCACAGTGATGATTGCTGGTATTTATCTTATGTTTCTTTTTAGATTGTGAGCCCTTTGAGACCAGGGATCCATCTTATTTATTTATTAGTTCTCTGTGTAAACCGCCCTGAGCATTTTTGGAAGGGCGGTATAGAAATTGAATTAATAAATGAAGCTATTCACATGATGGGAGAAATTAGGGCTAGTGGAGGCTAGCCCGGTTTTCTCCCATTGTGAGAACCACCGGGCTTGGCTGCGAACCCTGTGGTTCTTCAGCAGGTAACCCACTAAACTACCCTGGTACTAAAACCAGGTTTGCGGAGCAAGCACTCTATGAACCCATTTTTTTCCAATTGTGTGTTGCTGTGACACGGCTCCGCGCCATGGCAACTCATGAGTAGACCCCCACCTGGGAGGCTTAAGAGCAGCCTCCTGGCTCAGTGGTCTCACCAGAATGCCCTGCACGGTCACACAGGGCATGTTGGAGCTTCTGGGGGCTGCACAGCCCCTGATCCCGCCCAGCCCCTGCCAGCTTCGTAACAGAGTCGGCAGTCGTGTGGGTGGCCGTTTCAGCCACCCAGAGCAGACTGACTGCTCGTCTGCAGGGAGAGCAGGCTTAGCCTGCTCTTCCCACAAACCCCATCCAGGCTCTTCTCACTGATTGTGAGAAGAGCCTCAGTAAATGAATGAATGATTGTCACTCTGGCGGGCAGGGCGGGGTGATTCAGAACAGTGCATCCCGGCACCTAGATCCTCAGAGCTACCAGCCGTAGCTGGTGTTTATCTGGGCAGGCGATATGCCCACCCAAGGACAGTGGAACAATAATCTGTGGAGAGGTAAGCACTTTCAGGCATCCTTCATAGAGAGGAAACTGCTCGTGAGAAGAAAACTGTTCATGAGAAAGGACTCACTGAGGCATTTCCCACAATCAGGAAAAATAGGGCTAGGGGAGCCTAGCCTGATTTCTCCTGACCGTGAGAACCACCGGGCTCGCAGGCAAGCTCAGTGGCCTCCAGGCAGTTAACCTGCCAAAGTAACCCTCCCTGTAAATCGAGTTTGTGGAGCAAGTGCTCCACAAACCCGGTTTTTAAAACCATGAGTAGCCACAGTGTGGCTCCATGCCACAGCTACTCACGAGTAGACCCCTGACCTGGCGGCCGAAAAGCAGCCTCCCAGCTCGGGGATCTCTCCAGCATACCCTGTGCGCTCACGCAGGGCATGCTAGAGCTTCCGGGGGCCATGCGCCCCCTGAACTCCCCAGCCCCAGCCAGCTCTGTGATGGAGCCGGCAGTCGTGTGGGCGGCCACTGCAGCTGCCCAGAGCAGACTATCTGCATGTCTGTGGGGCCACTCTCCCCACAAACCCCCTGGGGGCTCTTCACACTAATCATGTGAAG
Source organism: Hemicordylus capensis (assembly GCF_027244095.1). NCBI lineage: Eukaryota > Metazoa > Chordata > Lepidosauria > Squamata > Cordylidae > Hemicordylus > Hemicordylus capensis. The sequence goes on along the minus strand of NC_069658.1, from coordinate 115,355,168 downwards.
AGCCTCGCTGTTTTTAAAGTTTAGGCATAGTTACAACAGTACTTTTTCACATAATGAATAATGTTTTGGGGTTTTATGCTTATTTATTTTTCCCTTTGGGGAAAGTACAAAGTATTCTAGCAGAATGCTAAGGAAAGCTACCACTGCAGAGTGTGGAGTCTAGTTGCTGCAGCTATTTAAGGAACACGCATGGAGATCACTGTAGAGTCTAAATTATTTAACTAGTTTATTAGTGAAATAGGATAGAAAAGATCTAATCGTTTATACTAGCTACCTAATGAAAAGGTAGAGAGAGATAAAGAAATGTTTCCTTCCTCTCTCTAGCAGGAAATGAAGAGGACTCAGGAAGTACCTAAGGAGTCAAGGCAGTGACAGGTAAAGAGACCCTCATTAACCATCTCTACTCCCCTAGTGGTCTTTAGGATAGTCAGTGCAAAAGAACAATGTCACTGGAACTCCATCCCCAACATAATCAACATATGATTTTCTTGCAACAAGTGAACATCATGATTCTTCAGGATAGCTTGCAAATTGTCAGGAGGCTGGAGCTACCCGTGTTAAGGAAATCTAAGCAACTTCTTACTGCTATCCTGTGCAGCAGGCATCTAAACTGCACCAGTCTTGTCAGTGTATGGAGGTCTCAGAAACTGGACTGACCTCGCCCAGTGAGGCTGCTCATTTGGACCCTTCTTGGACAGGAAGAATATAAGAGCTTTCTATCTGCACTCAGCCTTTGCCTCAGTTTTCAAGATCATCTTGGTCTGTTTTCTGAGCCTGGTTCCTGCTTGGCTTGACCCGTTGCTTTTGTTTGTCTTCTGCTTCTGGTTCCTGTAAATCCTTCTAGATTGACCCTTGGCTTTGACTTGTCTTCTGTTCCCAGTTTCTGTTGGCTACTTGGTGTTGACCTTTGGCTTTGATCTGTTGACTCCTGGTTCGCTTCTGGTCCTGGTTTCTAGCTGACTCTACCCTTCCTGGTCCTCTGCTGCACCCTCTCACTCCTTTGGGTTCTCACCTGTTCTTGTTATCCATATCCCAGCAGTGATACAAACTATCAAGAGATTTTGATTTTCTTCAGAGTGACACGCTGATCTTGACCATTTTGAACTTATTTTGCAAATGTCTAAAATTGGGAGCATTTCCCCCTGTTCCATATAGACACCTGCTGGATCCTGCCAAAATGAAAGTTTCACTGGTGTTGAATCATAAATGTTCATTTTCATATATTTTTTTCCTCTTCACAATATTCATTTGAATTCTTCTCTTGTATTAATTACATCTTTTCAAATATAATTAAACTACTACAAATACACCTTTGGAAAACGAGTTTCCCTAAAAGAGTTAGTGTTTTATCGCCTTTGTCTACTTGTTTTATTTGCAGGCTAACAATGTTCCATTTTTCTAGAATCTGGTAATGAAAACACCAGAGATTCTTAGGGATTTATATAGATGGATTTGGCAGCCATTTCGTATTTGCTTAGATGTAAGATATAATTAGAATTTAGAGGTCAGTTTCTCAGTGAATAAGTCAATCTTAAAAGAATAAATGTTTGTTCACTAATTCAGTCATGGATGAATTTTGATAAGTGAGACCAGGAATTTGTGTGATTTGTTTATTCTGAAGCTTCTTAGTGATTTGCAGTTAGTTTCTATTATTTGTTCTAAAGTCTTCTGAGATGGAGTACCAGCCACTAAGTATGGAGGGTCAGTTGCAGGAACTATTGTCCATGTAGGCCAATGCCTACATTGTTCCAACGATTGCTGTCATTTCCAAATACAACATGGTAGTGTATACAAACAGGAGAGAGAGGGCAAGTGGCAGGGTAGGATTGGGTGCTCACCATAACTCTATTCAGTTATTCTGTAACCATGTACAGTTACAAAAGCTACCTGACATGCCCTGCCCCCAGAGACACAACCCACCCCTGCTCACCACAAATAGTGTTTGAAGACACAAATGAATTCATGGATGGTGGGGAGGGACCTACATGCTTATATTAGTGCTGGAGTGGGGCTTGTGGGTAGTGTTTGTAATATGTACAGTTAACATGATTAGAGAACGATTGAATAGTGATCATGCTGAAGGCCTCTACACTTACAAAGTACAAAATGGGAGAAAAATATTGTGGGGTAGTTTCAATTTAGGTTAGAAAATACTCAAATATGCCTGTTGAAAATAAGTGGGATGGTTTTGTTCTCCCTGAATAGAAGTGGGACAATATCTGCAGTAACAAAAAATATTTAAACAATCTTCTATTACAGGCTGGAGTTAATTCCATTTTTGGATTTTTATTTATTACTTTCCATTTCTAAGACAGTGTATTCTGCCAAGCAATTTAAAAAAAAAAGATGTTTGTTTGATTGCAATAAGGACAAGTTAGCACAACTTGCTGCAAGTAAGTAAGAGAGAATCAGGCAGCATGTGCTTGTGATGTGAGTTGGAAGTCTGGTTCATGTTGTGACACCCAAAGTGCTATGTTGGGCAGAGAATGTCCTGCTACTGACTGACATGCACCCAACATTCTCAAGCCAACTTCAAATGTCCATTATTGGTGTTGGGCAAATGTCAGACAGTTGTGGGAACCCAACATTCTCCGCTCTATATTTCCAGGTCAGAAATATAAAGAAATGGCCAGAAGTACCAGATCACATCAAGAGCAGCACTCATGAATCTCTTGTTCCCTCTTACTTACTTGCAGCGGGTTGTGTGAATCTACCCAAAGAGTCAGAGTTCATTTCTTCTGGAACACAGCCCTATACAAAAGCATCCTACCCCATTTAAATTCTAACCCCACTGTGAGCACTGTCTACATAGCCATCTACTTTAGTGCATGTACTTGGCTGATTTTCAGGCAGTTCTAAATATGTTATTGGAAGTGGAAGTATATCTTCCAATAAACATGTTCAGTGCTTCCTAGCTGGCATGCTTAAAACTGCAGCCACTGAGGTCATTCACACAATCAAAAACTGTGTTCTATCCAGGTTTGGGAGTTGTGTGTAAGGAAGGTAAGAGGAAGAAGTGATTGTGTGGAAGCAAGGTAGGAGGAAAAGCTACCCAGGTATTCCTCCTACCTTGCTTCCACACAATCACTTCTACTCAGGTTTTCCTCTTACCCTGCTTCTACACAACCAAAAATTGGAAGCACACACAGCTCCCAAACCTGGGTAGAACATAATTTTTGACTGTGTGAATGACTTCACAATGTAATGAAGCTGAAATGCTCTTCCTGGATTGCCTTGAAATGGCCCTCCAGCTCTTCCTTCACATATAACATTTCTACAGCCATGATAGTACTAACTGCTACACACAGAAATACAAATGCAGCTGCAGCAGCAATACTACTGTTGAATTGGAAAGAGATACCTATTATAATTGCTATAACTCTTTGTGATTATACACACATACTTTATAAACCTTTAATAGTTCACTAAAAACACTGTAATATTAATGTAACATTTTCATTCCATCCTCCCTTTGAGTAGCTCTGAGGAGTATAGGTGGGTTTTCTAAGTGGTCTCCCATTCATAGACTAGCTAGCTAGAGATCTGTTTAGCTGTGGAGTTAATACTACATCAAGTGTCTGTAGAACATTTTCAAAGTGTTTATTATTCATCCTAATTTTCCTTACACAGTTTGAACATAGTCTCTTAGATCACAACTGAGTTATCTAACTACATGGAATTGGAAGGAGTATGCATTATTCTAACAAAATATTCTGACTGTGGCGATACATTCTCAGCTGTGAGGTTGGGGCTATGTGGAGGTATCCTGGAGTTATGGGTTTTAAGAAAGTTTGGCTAAGGCTCACTGGTATTTTTTGCAGACATCCAGCAAGGCAAAAGGCAACACCTTATCCCAGCTAGTGCTAAAGAAAGGCTCTTTGAAGTGTAAAATGGACCAGTGTGATGTAATGGCTAGTACTGGATTTAGATTGGGGAAATCTGACATAAAATTTTACTCAGCCATGAAATAGCTCATTTCATGTTAATTCAAGGGGCTGAATTATGGGACCTGAGATATGGGAGAGAATCAATACATATCTTGACAGTAAATCACCCTCCATGTGTTGCCTTAGAACCTTCCATAGGTGATTATAGTTTGTGTTATCCATTTTACCATGATGTATTTTGGAAAGTGAATTTGTTTTCCTCCAAGCCTTTTCCTGTTGCTTTTGTGTGCAATGGAGAATATTCAGGGATTTCTCACAATGGATTCACAAACCTTTGGTAGCTAATAATAGCTGTAGAAATAGTTGTAGCAGCCGCAGTTCTTAAAGCCCGCCTCCACATTCCAAAGAAGAGAATCAGATTTACTTTCTAAAATGTTATATTGTCCCAATATGGCCATGCAGCTGAAATCTCCATATATTTACCCAAATATTTCCATATTTTGTGAGAGAACAAATGCACTTAGAAGATGATTTGATTTTCCAATTCTAAATAATTCACTTTACTATTTAGCTTTATGTGACACATTAAAATTAAATGAAGATATTTAACGGAAAATATCTTCAAGAAAAAAGAAACAGACTTGTCACATGTAATCATTAAAGCTTTTAAGAAGGTAGCACTTTTAGATATGACAATAAAAGGTAACGAAGCTAGAAATGTCATAGATATGACAAGGAGGAAGGACAGAAATATATTTCATAGCATTAACAAGGGTCTCTACCCAGGGATACATTGCCCAGTTTCTAATCACAACCATTGTTCATTATCATCATTCACTGAGTAAATCTACCCACATCTGACATGCCAGTCTATATTATCTTGAAGTGATTACTACTGGTTAGTTACAATAATTTTTTAAGGATTGTGTTTTCCCACCTCTCGCTTGCTCCAAACTATGTCAACTTTATATAACTCAAATTTTCATTTACTTATTTTGAGCAGAGGCATATCTAGGGAAAATAGCGCCCAGGGCAAGCACTGAAATTGCACCCCCTGTCCAAACATCTCACACCCATCTTTCAGATAACTTTACCAAATTATCAGTTCAAAAATACAAGTCAAGCTAGTTAATCTTTTAATATTTCAAAAACTATTTAGCAGTGGACCTAGCCAGACCAAAAAAAATGCTGGAAAACTACAAATTTCAATATGCTGGGGCTCATTAAATACCCAAATACTATGTGGAGGTGTACTTGGAAAACTAAACAGAAGCACCTGCCTAATTGTCTACTGTGCATTGTAGCATCACTATTACACAAGTTTTAAAAATAAATGGAGAATTTGACTTTTCTCAGATACTCTGAAAATGCAGAGTAAATTGTGTCACTGTTTGGAATATATTCTAATATTTCAGAAAGATAGTTAAAATGAGAGAAAGAGAGCAAGAAACTCCCAGTGGGCCTTAATACTAAGGATTTCACACTGATTCAAAGACAAACTCACCATTAATAGACATCACATTTAACTCACTTATCACAAGAAGCAAAGTAAGAGCAAATGAATACAATCCAAGCTCATAAGCTTCAGCTCAGTATTCACAAGCCCTGATTCTCTGTACATAGTGCCAAACTGAATATGTGTACAGTGACTTATATTATATTAAATTATTATTTTTACCTGTAGCCCCTTCAGAGGGCTTCCTAAAGGCCATGGTGGGAGTTTGCAAAGGTTCCCTCTCCCCCCGCTGGCCTCTAGGGCCTTGCAGGGACCATTTGAGCATGAGCAGTGGCCATTTTTAAATATATATATATTTTAAAATGGCCACTGAAAACAAAATGGCCACCGCGCATGCTCAAATTGCGTCTGCAAGGCCTGGCATGGTCTAGGGCCTCACAGAGGCCATTTGAGCATGTGCAGTGGCCATTTTGTTTTCAGTGGCCATTTTTTAAAAAAACGTTAATTTTTAAAAATGGCACCCCCCCCTTCAAGTGGCGCCCGGGGCACGTGCCCTGCCTGCCCCACCCTAGATACGCCTCTGATTTTGAGAAAACTTATATAAACTAGGTGCTGTACATGCGAAACAAAGTAAAGGTTGCAGAGTAATTATTCCACCTTATCCCACTTTTATAAGTAATTAAACAAGAAGCCAAATTTAATGGTATTTAAAGATATTTATTACTAACTAAACATAGGCTAAGAAAACAATTAACAGACTAACTGTCTCTTACGCAGAGAGTGGGAGAACCTCTCAGTTTTAATTCTAGTAAATAAGTGCAGAGCCTAACAGAAACTTAGTCTCCTCACTGAAGCCTGAACACAGACACAGAGACGTAGACAACCATGCCTCATTCAAAGAAATGAGACAAGGAAGCTCTGCTCACGATCAGTAAGGAGAGCTTCCATCGGGTCTGCAGGGAGAGCGGGTTAACATACCCCTCCCCGCACATGATCGCTGAACCATCTCTGGGTGGCTGATCAGCCGCCCACACTGTTACCATCTCTGTCACGGAGCCAGTTGGGGCAGTGGGGATCGGGGTTCACCTGGCCCCCGGAAGTCCCAGGATGCCCCGCACGAGTGCATGCGGCATCCTGGCGAGACCCCTGGGTGCAAGAGGCTTGATTCTCCCCGTGTGTTGCCGTGGCACGGAGCCACGCCACAGTGGCACACAATCAGAAAACCCAGGTTAGCAGAGCATTCACTCCGCTAACCTGGGTTAAGGGGAGGGCTTCTTTGGCGGGCTAGCCACCAAAGAACCACCGGGCTCACCTGCAAGCCTGGTAGTTCTCATGATGGTGGGAAACTGGGCTGGGCTCCTTTAGCCCGCTTTTCCCCCATCGTGAGAATAGCCTCAATGTCTATGGCAAAATCCCAACAGTAAAGATACAGGATCATAGCCAACTAGGACTAAGCACACTAGGGAAGGGGGATGGTGTGAGATCTGTTAGCAAATGCTGGTGTTTTCAACTGGTGTTTAAATACACCATTAGATGGAAATGAATCCCATGGGGTAAAAGGTGTAAATAATGGCGAGCCACCATCAAAAAGGGCATGGATGGGGAACAGAAGATTTCCCATATATCCCCTGCTAACTAGGCAAACAGGCACCTTTCAAAGTGGTGATTCTCTTAGCAGGGGGAATGCAACTGGCCATGTTCAACCTCAGCACAGCATTCCTTCTGTGGCGGCGGCTGATGTCTACCTTATGTTTCTTCTTTGACAGTGAGTCTTTTGGGGGCAGTAAACCTCCTCCTCATCCTTCTCAAATTTTTAATATAGTAGAACCCCCGAACTGACTCAAATTTGAGCTGAGCCGCGGGTCCTGGGTGTGTGTGTGTCAAAACAGAACATGCCCAGTTCTGCTCGAGTCCGGTTCAGAATCAAAAGGAACTGGGCAAACCCATTTTGTACACCCCCCTGTACATACCCCTGTGCATGCTGGAAAATGTTAGATCTGATCCAACCCAACTGAACAAGGAAATTGCTGGGAGGGCTGACATGCTCTGCCCAAAACTGCCATTTCAGGTTAGAACTCTGACATGTTTCCAAAGTTCTGTTGGACTCCAACATTTCACCCAGCTTTTTCTACCCTCTTCCAATCAAATTGCCTTGACTTGGACCACAAGGAAAGCAGGAGAGAGACCTTGCGGCTATTCCCACGATCAGGTGAAATCGGGCTAGGGGAGCCAAGCCCGATTTTGCCTGATTGTGGGAGCCACTGGGCTTGCAGGCAAGCCTGGTGGCTTCCTGGCGGTTAACCCACCAAACTAGCCCTCCCCGTAAACTAGGTTTGTGGACCGAGCGCTCCACAAACTTGTTTTTTTTGCTAGTGAGTTGCTGCAGCATAGCTCCATACCATGGCTACTCATGAGTAGACCCCCAGCAGGGAGGCTTAAAAGCAGCCTCCCAGCTTGGGGGTCTCTCCAGTATGCCCTGTGCACTTGTGCAGTGGATACACTTGTCCAGGCATACTGCAGCTTCTGGGGGCCTCCGATCCTCCCAGCCCCCACCGTCTCCATCATGGAGCCAGCAGTCATGTGGGTGGCCGATCTGGCCGCTCAAGGCTGCCGCCCCGCTCACCCTCCCCAGGCAGGTCTCTTGGATTGTGAGACCCGCCTCCATGTTGTTTTCACTCCCAGAGCACAAGATCAGCTGGAAAGCCACTTGCCTTTCACTGAGGCTTCAAATTTAAAGGGGGGAAATCCTTTTTTTTAAAAAATCACCAAGGAATTAGGTAGGGAAGGAAACAAAATGAAAGCTTTCTAATGATCCATAGTTTTAATCATTCATACCATTGAATATTGCAATTTGGTTTTCTGAAGATTCAACAGTAAGTAGAAGAATGGACAGGCGCAGCTCGTGAACTCTCCTCCGGGGAGGTGGCGGGCGGCTTCTTTAAGGTAAATGGAGCTGGTGCTCCATGCCGCCCAGCAGCCCCCGCAGCGAGGAATCGTCTCCGCCACTCACCTGGCTCCCGTGGAGGTGAGCCCCCGCCAGTAGCCAGGTGAGTGGCGGAGGAGATTCCCCGCCATGGGGGCTGCTGGGAGGCACAGAGCACTAGCTCCATTTACCTTAAAGAAGCCGCCCGCCGCCACCCCCCTCCCCTGAAGGAGAGTTCACGAGCCGTGCCTGAGAATGGATAGAGAGATTTCTTCTGTTGCTGGACTATAACAACCTATACCAAGAGTTATTTTTTGTGGCATGAGCATTTAAGAATGAAGACTGATTAGTTTTCTACCTATGATGCTACACTGATACAAATTAACCCAAATGAATAATTAATTATATCATATTACCTCATTAACTTAATTATAACATTAATAAACATTAAGTCCAATGTTCGGAGCAGTGTATTAAAATTTTGCAGATGTTCCAATATTCTTCTTATAGTTTTTATTCACCTATTCCCAAAATATTAATAAAGGATAGGAACTTTACATTTTTAAAATAAAACTTTTTAATTACTATAAACTGGAGGTTTCTCAGACTGGAGTTTTTACTACTATATTGTGTAAAGTGCTGTGAGTGAGGACAAGTTAGGATGAGAGCATCTAACTTGCCCTCACAAGAATTTATGGAATACATATAAGCATCAATAAGCATAAATCAGAGTAAACTGGGGCCATTCACATTGCTGCTTTTTACTATAGTTCATTACAGTTCCTTTTGTTTTTTCAAACTTTGGTTTGTTCCTACAGTAGGCTTTCACTTGATCCATCCTGCCCATTTCTGGACAATAAGGTTCAAGAGGAGGAGGGGTTGTACCACCTTCTGTTGTGCATTCACCTGTGCCTAGGTAGGCAAGGATACCTGTGTGTTCGTGAGGTGCCTGTTATTTTTTTAATTAACTTTTCGAATTTTTTCTGCATTACAGTTTATTTGTGAGAAGTTATCTGTGTGGGAGATCAACTGAACCCATCTACAGTCACTGAGTGCAGGATTAATCCACAACAGCGTTTATACTCCCACTGAGCAGGGGGAAGGTAGTTCTCAGGGAGGTTCTCATGTGAAGTTCTCAGGGTTTACATGAGAAAATAATGTTCTTTTCAGTGGTCTCATGCAGGACAACCCATACACAAGTTCATTCAGATGCCTCAGCAAAACAAATTGGTCAGTCGCGTTTCTATCTTTTTTGCTAATGGAGGAAGGTAGTGTGCAGCCTCACAAACTTGCCATGAGCTGTATGAACAGCAACAAACTGAAGGTGCTTGAAATGCCTCCCTTGTATGAATTTACCCCTACTCCTCTCTCAAGAGGAGTAAATCACCATTTGGAAAACCTCCTGGAGAATACTCTATATTTATTAGGGCTGTGCAGGTTGGATTTTGCCCAGGTAGGCAAGGATGTGTGATGTTGGAAATCTCTTCTCCAACCACCAGGTCATAGGACAAATGCCCTGGATAGTGCACTGGTGCTGGGGCCCTTTAATTGCTCATCCAGCACTGGCTGGCATGGGGGTGGCTGGGCAGCACACTGATTCTCAGGACCTTTGGAGGGGGCAGGTACACGGCAGCCTGGAAAGCCCACACGACTGCTGGGAGGACTCATGGGCTTCTGGGGATTGTTGTCCTACTCAGAACTTCTCCCATTTGAGAAATTCTGAGAGGGACTACAACCCCCAGAATCCTGCAGAGGCTTCCCAGGCTGTCTTGTTTCACTCCTTGCTCGCCCCCAAAGAACCCAAGAATTGCTGCACCACCTAGCTGCCGCTGAATCAGGGCTGGGTGGATAATTAAAGGTCCCTCACCACTAACACACTACCCAGGACACTTGTCCCAGGATTTGATGCCTCCTGGTGGTGGGGGGAGGAATTTCCAATCGCAAAAATTCCCTTTTTCAACCTGCACAGCTCTAACATTTAATCTCTGCCAGTTAGAATGGCTGTCCTATCTTTCTAAGATTTTAGCTGCAATCCTATGCACACTCACCTGTCAGTAAATCACAATAGGAGTTACTTTTGAGTAATATATACAACTGCATTGTGATAATCCTTGCAAACATATCTGCCAATTAATATCTCTTAATTCCTCACAACTACATTTTTGACAGTGTAGACCTCTTCAGACTTTATTAGCGGAGACAATAGACTTAAAAATGCTGCAACCAAATATCTGCAGGAATATCTCCCCCCGCCACCCGTTGTAAGGGGGACCCCTTAGAGCTAGCTGACACTATTCTCCAGAAAATTCTGGAGTCCTTCATTTTAGAGGCAGCATATAACCGGTCGCACTCTTCCTTCCTTGCATCTTCCTTCTTTTGTCTTATTAGCATTTTATAATTTTTCTTCAGCTCTAAAATTTATTGGGCTTTATTCGCCTCTTGGTTAGCCCTATATAAATTGAAACTCTTAACCAGGACTTTTTTTGCCAAAATACACTCCTGATCATACCATCTCTGAGAACCAGACCTCCTATATGGGCTTGTTTTAACTGTTTGCAGAAAACATTGTTGCAATTCATTTATAAGGCTAGAATAACAACTACGAGTGTTTGGATTTGGGGGTTCTGTTGTTATAGAAGATTGAAATGAGAAATAAAGTATGTCACTAAAAACTCTTTAATTTGCTTCTCCACTTGGGCAACCACTTAACCCTTCTAAAAAAGCGAGAGTCTACCTGTGCATTGGACTGGTCAACCTTCTCAGTGTGTAACCTTTCCATCTAAAGGCCCCAAAATAAGGGATAGAGGTAGATTATCACTATCCATACGCTCTTCTATCCTAAACTGGATTAGAAGATTTAGAGTGTCCCGCGAGACAAAAATGTAATCCAGTACACTCACCCAGGAACCAGACCAGCATGCGAATTCACCTGCGGCATCACCAAGCATTGTACCATTTAACCCAAACATCTCTAGATCAATCATTGTTTGATCCAAAAACCAACCTGCTAGATTGCAGCCTGGATCTTTAGATTGTCTAGGATGCAGAGGGGACGGGCAGTCCATTTCCGGAGGGAAACTATGATAACTAGAGTAAAGGTGAATATCACTATCCCTTTATGGCATTAAAATCACCTCCCACTATATAGTGGGCACTTGGAAATTGGTCCCACAAAGTGAGAAGGTACTATTTGAAGCCCTCCCATATCTTTCTAAGCCTAGCTCAGGCATTCTGAGGCAGGATGTACACATTTGTAATTACGAAGGAATGTCCTTCCATTTTAAGAGCTACTGAGTTAGCAAAATGCAAATAACAAATAATTTTTCCAATTCTACACAAAGTCTGGAAGAGATGAGAAAGCCCAAACCCCCTCTTGGCCTGCCCCAATATACACCAGGTGTAGCTTCCAGACCAAAGGATATAAAACCTTCCATCTCTACCAATCCCATCAAACATGACTCTTGTATCAGAACAATATCATAGCTAGATAGTTTATGAATGAAGGATCGCTTTTCTTCGTTGCCCAGCCAGCCACGTTCCAAGATAATAACTTCAACACTTGAGCGCTGGAAAGTCATTGAGGAGGTGTCTTTATCATACAGGGCATTACTGAAGGATCTGACGTGAGTTCACCTTGCTCCTGAGTTGTTGAGGGACATAAATCTGTACTCTGCTTTTTCTGTAAGCACAGGGAGCTTCGAGTCAAACAGGATGTTAAGGACTCCTCCCCCTTTTGATGCTCCACAGACATTAGTTGGGTGTTGTTTTGCAATGGCAAATCAGCAGTTAGTAACACATTAGGGAGAGCCAAAGGATCATTTTCACTGTTACTAGTATACATAATCAGGGGACTGGAGACCTCCAACATGCCTTGAATGGCCCTCTCCCAGGAGACCTGTGACATATCACCTTCATTTGTTACTTGTGCCTCTGTGTTAGTTCAAATATGACACAATGTACACAAGTACAGCATCTCAAAGTGGGTCTAGAAGTCCCAACTGCCTGTCACTCATTCTAGGCAGCACACTGCTCACAGTCACAGTGAGGGGCATGCTGTAACCATGATAGCTACCATTTCTATTATCAGGGTCTGTTGGTATGGCATATGCACATCTGGACAGATTTGAGAGTTCACATCTTGTGCCAGATTAAGCCGGGGGTTAAATATCAGTGGCTCATGAGAAAAAGGTGCTTACAGCATTCAATTCACAATGCCAGCGGTTGGCACTGCAAAGAAATGAAAATAAGGCACAACCCTGACTTCAGTCTTACAAACTGAAAATTGGGTCTTCCCTTGCTCATGTCTTGGTGGGTGGAAGTAATGCAACTACTTGAGAATCTATGGCACTCTGGATAGTGAAGGGGGCCAAAGCCCTCCCCCTAACCCTCTACAGTCACAATGCAACTCACAATTAGAACATTCTTGCTAGGAGGGAAGATAATTCTGTGTGCTCCAGAGGTGGGATGCCAAAGACGAGTTTCGCCTACCTGGCAGCACATGTCACCTTGCTGCACCTTCTTCAGGGACATGACAAGGTATGAACTGAACATTTGTCATTGTTCCTCCTTCTGCTCTACATGGATTTGAAAAGGAAGAGGAAGGAAGTGGGATAGGAAGTATGGAGGAGAAGAGAAGGTAAATATGTCTCCTGGATAAATGTTCTAGTCCACCACTCTTCCTCATCCTCTGCATTCCCCTCCTCCATTTTACATCTAGAGAGAGTGGAAAGAGAAACAGTAGTGGCAGTTAGCAGAAGCCCACAACAGAGGAAAGAGTAGATGTGAGGTGGACAAAGGCAGCCCCATGCTTCCTGCCTCTTCCTGCTGCAACTGCCTCATTCTACTCCATGAACATGGGAACATTGGAAGCTGCCATATACTGAGTAAGACCATTGGTCTATCTAGCTCAGTATTGTCTTCGCAGACTGGCAGCGGCTTCTCCAAGGTTGCAGGCAAGAATTTCTCTCAGCCCTATCTTGGAGAAGCCAGGGAGGGAACTTGAAACCTTCTGCTCTTCCCAGAGCAGCTCCATCCCCTAAGGGGAATATCTTACAGTGCTCAAACTTCTAGTCTCCCATTCAAATGCAACCAGGGTGGACCCTGCTTAGCTAAGGGGACAAGTCATGCTTGATCTGCTCATTATCTGCTAATGGCTGAGTCTAAATTGGTCATCCCTTTTTATGGTAATCTTCCAGTGCTCCTTGGTCCTCTGGCTGGTAACTAAAGCCAGAGTGAACTTCCCCTCGCCTCTAAATGATAGATCAACTGAAAAGTTTGGAAGAGGAAAGCAAGTGTCAAAAAAGGGTGGTTTCTTATTTATTCATAAGCATGTTCCCTCATTTGTATATTGTCTGTCTGTCTGGTGGCTTGCCTGAGGAGCTTCAAAAGAGATGTGAATTCAGCTACTACCTGTCTAAAGGCAAGCTCTGCTTGTGTTTAACCCTCCTATTTCCCATTTGCAGCACTGAATTGTACAAAGTGGCACATTTGGGGGGGGAAATGAGCGTCTTCGTACACGAGGTCAAGTACCGTTTAGTGGGGGACCCAAGAGGTGCAAAAAACCAAACATTGTTCAAGTGCCATTTACTAAGGTGTTCTATTTTCACTCTGCTTGACTGAGCTGGACAATGCCAGACGGCATGTACCTTGACACTTGACTCTTAGTGATCCTAGAAGCTCAGCAGCTACACTAGCAGTATTGTATCAGCACCGCTAAAATTACTTTCCTGTTTATTACCACAGTTTACTTTTGATTCCTTAATGAAAGAGGAACATTTAGTATTCTCTTGGGGGCCCCATGTTACACTGAAATCCTTTGCTTAAATTGCTCTGGCTCACACAGCAAGTAGTCAAGCAGAAAATAAAGTGTCACTTTCAACAAGGCTACTTAGTTTGTGGGAGATGTTATTAAATAATTCAAGCAAAAACAAATGTAGTGTTAATTAATGGGGCAGAGGAAATGGATTCAATGTAGCAATATTTTTGAAAGGCTATTAGAAGGAACTTGAAGATCTACTCAGCTTTATCCCGAGCAAAAGTTATGCATTGTGAAATGCAGCATAAATATCTTTGTGACTAGAAACTATTATGGATTGGTGATTTGAATGTTAAATGTAAGCATTATTAAGTCTAGCTGAAAGCCACAGAATGAAATTGAAGGGGAGGCTAATTCATTTTCTGTTTAACATCAATATATATCCTTCTGGCTGTGCCTTAAAACTACTCTAGAAACTATCCTTAACAAATATCAAGGAAGAGAATTGAAAAAGCAGTGCTTGTGATCTGTTTTCTTGCTTTGGATGGATTTTAGGAAGGTTTGGAAATCAAAACTTGGTCATTCCCATTTCGGTAGAGTTGATATAGACACATGTGCTGAGCTGATGTCTCCCTAATCCTTGAAGTGATTCAACCACTTAAACAACACAGAGCATTTGTTGATTCAAACTCTAATGAACATAAATTGAACATTTTTGCAATTAGTTTTACAGTGCACAATTTTTCCTCCATATCCTTAAGGCCAAGGTAATGAAAAGGAAGAATTTAACACATTCAATACTTGCAAGTTCTTATTGATAGCTCTTGGATGGAAAGGCTGGGGGAAAAACCTTTGCCCGAGACTTTGGAGAGACACGTGCCACCTTTGGACAGAATGGCAAACCGCGGGTCCAATGAACTCACAGATTGCCTCCACCCCGCTCTCTCCATGCACTCCCAGATGATAAGAATCTGAAGTCTGTGA
This sequence comes from Hemicordylus capensis, assembly GCF_027244095.1. Taxonomy (NCBI): domain Eukaryota; kingdom Metazoa; phylum Chordata; class Lepidosauria; order Squamata; family Cordylidae; genus Hemicordylus; species Hemicordylus capensis. The sequence goes on along the minus strand of NC_069658.1, from coordinate 115,340,163 downwards.
GCTGGCAAAGGTAGTGGGTCTGGCTGTGTGGTCTTTCTCCAAACCTAGAGGGACAGCCCGCGCCAGCCAATGGGCTGGCTGTCCAAGGGAGGAGCTTCCTCCCTTACCTTCAGTTTGGGATGAAATCCCAATCTGGACATAATGGAGGAGGCAATGGACCTTTGGCTGGGTGAGTGGAACTCACTGCAAACAGAAGGTTCATTCCTAGGTTTGGGTGCAAAATCGGAACCGTGGTTTTGAGAATTTGGGCATCATGGGGGGCAAACCAGAGGTGAGTTCACCTATGGTTTGGTGTGATGTCTGAAGGCAACATCAATGTCTGTATTTGGTAAACCTCTTGCCTGAATTTTATTTTAAACTAGATCTTGTCATAGCTTTCTTAGAGACCTTCTGGGAGAGGGGGGACCAAGTTGTTCTAGTAAGAACTAAACTGCCTACTTTCCTTTCACTCTCCCTTCAACTGGACTAAATTTAGTCTAAATCAGTCTAAATTAGTCTAAATCAGGCAGTTAACAAGTTAGCCCACTTGCAGCTCAAACATTCATGCATCTTCCATCTTGAATGGGAGTGGATGACATCATCACAAACTATGTGATGATATGTAGAGACTCTATATGTCCCTACAACTGTACCAAATTTTGTCCAAATCAGTTCCCACTTGCACCTCAAACATTCATGTGTCTGCCATCTTAAATCAGGGTGGAAGACATCATTACAAACGACATCCTTGAGCCATCCATATATGTCGCTACACCTGTAGCAAATTTCATTCAGATCAGTGAAGTGGTTCATAAGTTAGCCCAATTGCTCCTCAAATGTTCACTGGTCCGCCATCTTGAATTTGGGTGGATGACATCACAAACCACGCCATTGAGGTGTCCCTATGTGTCACTCACTACAACTGTACCCAATTTGGTTCATATTGGCCCAGTTATTGTGAAGTTGATAGGGGGAGACACACACACACACACACACATACATGGCATGCTGGGTGATCTCTTAAGCCTTCTGGAAAGGAGGCTAACAATACAGATTTCTGATCTAATGCAGTTGTTTACAATTATGCTGAAAACTCCGTGGTGACTCCAGAAGGTCACGAGTCTCAGGTCTCTCCCACTAGTCACCATTCTGCCCATTAGATTATGGACTCACAGGGATCATGCAGGCTCCACTGAAAAATAAATATATACAGAGCTTCTATTTTGCAGCACTGTATTGATTTCAGCATGACTCTGTCTGTCCTTAGAAACACATCTTTCAAGATTTATTGCAAGGTCTGTTTCATTAACTGGACATTTTCTTGGTTAAAAGTATATAGCTAATCCAAATGAAAGTAAATATGGCATTCTCGGTTGCTCAGGATACTGTGAGCACTAATTATCTTTTGGAAACCCTTTTTTCTGTATTGGCAGTACATCTGAAACACTGGCGGAGTTTAGTTTAGTTTTTAAATTAGTTTGGTTAATGCAGATTTCATGTAGGGTTTTTTTGTTTTTTTAAAGGACACCTAATGAACAAGATAGAATTTTAAGTATTGGGTTAACAACAAGAATGTGTGGTTTCTGCAGCACTGCCTTAACAACATTAACGAAAAGCAGTGCTTAATTTAACTCAAGGCTGTAGAACTCCAAATAAAGTGGTGTGATCTCTTCTGAAGTTTCATAAGAAGTAATGACTGTTAAATAACTCTTGCACTTTACCAAAGCAGTGCTTTTACAATACAATTTGCTTAGAAAAGAGATTTTATGAATATAATGGCAGCAGATGAATTTTCACATGTTTTTTAAAGTTACATTTCTGTGACATTTAAGACATCTTATTTACCTCCAGTTAGTGGTGTCATTATTGTCACTTAATGCATCTGTGTCAAAGTGAGTTCCTTTTCTCATGCAGCTTCAGTTAAGCAACTTGGAGGCAGCTGCTTCTGCTCAACCAATCCTTCTGAGCAGGTTGTGGGAGGGGGGAGATTTCGGTGGCCTCATGATGACGCACCCCTACTGTGTCTTGTATCAGATGTCAAAAAAGAAACTGGTAACGGTAACGTCTGAGGCAAGAAGTAGAAATGGAACCCTTCCAATCCAGACAATATCTGCACAGAGCAAGGGCTGCAGCAGGGCTCTATTCCAAGCAACAGGCTGAAAGCCTCCCCTAGATGCAGATCTACTCATGGCTAAGCCCCCTGGGATGCTACTAGACCTATCTGAAAATTCCATCTGCATTTCAGAGTGCACAAATTGAGTGCTTGCATTTCTGCTTTCTTTGTCTAACAAACTGTTCTTGTTTTATTCCTGGCAATCTACTGAGCTTAATACAGAGTCAAAACCAGAGGGTGCTTGTAGAGGTTTTCTTCCAGTAATGTTTCTCCCCTTTTGTGAAACAGTGCAGAATTACCCCTGCTAACTTGGCAAAGAGGCAACTTTTAATATGGTGATTCTCTTTATTTAGCAGGAAGAGAGTAACTGGCCCTATCCACCCCCAGCACAGTACCTCCAGTGACCGTTGCTGGTGTCTATCTTATGTTTCTTTTTAGATTGTGAGCCCTATGGGGACAGGGATCCATCTTATTTATTTGTTATTTCTCTGTGTCAACCGCCCTGAGCCATTTTTGGAAGGGCGGTATAGAAATCAAATAAATACATAAATACATTGCTCACAACAGGGCAAGTGACTGTCAGGTGGAAGGACTGTATCCCACTTGCCAAGCGAGCTGTCACCCTGATCCAGTCAAGTTTAGCTTGACTGTTTGTACTAGAACAGGGCTGCAAAACTGCAGCCCTTCAGCTGTTTTTGGACTACAATTCCCATAAAAGCCAATAGTCAGGGAGGATGAGGATTTATTTATTTAATGTTAAATTTTTATATCACCTTTCATTAAAACAATCTCAAGGTGGTTTATACAACATTTAAAACAATATAAGACTTTAAAATTATACAATGAAAATATTAAATTAGAATATAAAAATACAAATCTGATTAAATGTTTACAAAACATGCACAAAATAACCATAAAATGGAAAGCAGCAGCAATAGAAACAGCACTCATATAAAATCCTGGGTAAAAAAAACCCCAAGATTTCACTTGCTTTCTAAAAACTGTGATGGAGACTGATGAGCAGATACCCACTGGGAGAGCATTCCAAAGTCTGGGGGCAATGACTGAGAAGGCCCTGTCTGATGTGCATGACAGCTGAGCCTCTCATTGTCAGCACATGGAGCAGAGCCCTCTCTGATGACCTTGTCAAGCAGGCAGAAACCCTTGGGAGCAGGTGGTCCCTCAGGTATCCAGGGCCCAAACTGTTGGCTTTAAAGGTCAAAACCAGCATCCTGAACTGGATTTGGAAACAAATTGGAAGTCAATGTAGCTGTTTCATAATGGGTGTAATATGATTACTACTTTCAGAAGTAACCAGATCTGATTGACTACATGCTGCTGTGACATCACGTTGGTTACATGATCTGTGATTGACTGGGATCAATCATGCGATCATGCTGTGATGAAACCCTTTTATGTTAAAGAATGTGCTCCATCTGCAGCAGATCAAGAGAAACAGTGGCTCTGCAAACAGATATGAAAAATGTGGGGGGGGGGAATCAAAAATTGCTTTCAAACACATCCAGATTACAGCTTTTTGCAGACCTCACTAAAATTTAGCATGCCATGAGGAAAAATTATGTATGTATGTATTTTATTTTATTTTATTTTATTTTTACATGTATATCCTGCTCTTCCTCCAAGGAACCCAGAGTTATGGTTATGTTTCTCCTCACAATAACCTTGTGAGGTAGGTTTGGCTGAAGGATACGTGACTGACCCAGAGTCACCCAGTGTGTCTCATGGCTAAATGGGGATTTGAACTCAGGTCTCCCCGGTCCTGTTCCAACAAAGAAACAAGTTAATCCAACATGGAACATTTTGTGCCATGTGACTTACAGATTCCTGCCAGTTACGCAATAGTCAAGCTTCTAATGCCATTCTAGATTTCTGCAGTCTATTGTCCTTTCTCCATTTTGACTTGCATTCAGTGCATAGGTTAATGGTAGGTCATTGGCTTTGCAGTGGCCCTGCATTGGTTGGAACATGCAAAAGTAGTTTTGTATCAGCTTTAAATAGTCCTTGTATTCAGTAGCGGCTTCAGAATTGACCAGAACAGTCATTGGCCTGATGACTTGTGAGATCTGTATGGAGGGTGCTGGAAGAAGGCAACAGTGGCACACAAGTCCACACAGCAGCCTACTCCAGGTACCCTCCCCATCTGCACACAATAGTGAACATGGAAGGCACCAATGACCTGGGAATTCCAGGGCCAGCCAATGGGTGTCTACCCAGAGGTCCATGCAATGACACAACTGCAAAGAAAGGAAGTTTGTTGGCCAATGGGGAAATGGGGAAGAAGGAACAAATGTGTATGCAGCAGTGGCATCAGCAGTTCAGCTGCTGCATCTCCTTTCAAGAAAAGGAAGATGGAGCCCTCCTGTGGAGGAAGAGACACCAGAAACACCAACACTGCCCAAGCCCCTGATGCCAATTCTCCACTTACCCACTTGTATTCATATGCTTGAGGGCTCCTGCTGGCGTGGAGCAAGCTCTTAGCATTTATGTGTTGGAATTTTTAGGTGGAGAATCTCATTGTGCATCTTTACAGCCATCTCCGATTTCTCCTCTTCAATTGCATACAATCTTTTTTCTTTCTTTATTTATTTATTTGCAGCAGGTTGTTTCTCCCATCACCAGGAAAGAAAATGGGAGACTAATGTAGCCATCAATACCTCCTGAAGCAGGAAATACAAGCAGCACACTTCTGAAAGGGCAGATAAAAACTAGTCTACAGTAATAATCATAGCACTTAAGATCTGTTCAATTTTTTATTATTGCCTTTACCTTGCACCTGCTGTGTTCCTACTGTGCAGCCTGGAGAACATATTAGTTGCAAGTACAAGAGCAGCCCACAGTTCAGTTAACACCACATTTCAGATACCAAGAGTGATCACTGGTGTTCAGCAGAGAGAGGTAACAAACTCCAGCCACCAAAGAAGCCTGGCTGATGAAAACATGCAGTACATTTGGTTCTTGTAGGAGTTCTAATTAGAGTAGCCAACCATAGGTTTACAAATAACTCCCACATGTGAAACTTGAGATGGATCACTCGCCTGTGTGAATACTGTACCACCTTAATTAAATACATTCGGATAAGCTCCGAGTGTTTAGCAATTCAAAACATAAAGGTATGTCCTCAATTGTGAAGTGATCAGAATACAGGCGTTTCAGCAACTGAGACTGCATTTTATATATAATATCATTTTAACCCTATCTTTTTCTCAGTGATAAGCAAATATGTTTCTTTTCTATCAAATTAGGATCATAGTTATCTTGGGGAGAAATGGAAGTGAACCCATGCCTTTATGTAGCCAGTAAAAGGAATCTAAAATGGATTGCAATTTAAATGCCAATATACAGTAGTACTTGTTTTGTTGTTCTTTCTGTTTGACCATGTGCCAGCCAAATGACGAATGCGTTAATGTGTATTGCAGTCACTTTCTATAGAGAGAGTCACAAATCACAAATCAAAATGGAACATTTTGCCCTATAAGTTTTAAACAAGAGACTTCTTAATGAGGGCAGAGAAGGTGAGTGGGCATTAGGAAAGGTGTATTATTAATAGCAGTAAAAAAACAGAGGTAATGATTGGTTGTGTTGTAGCAGAAAGTAATTATGTGTAATGAAAATTTCTTCACATTTCTAATAGAAATGTGGATTGTTATTTTCTGATCCAACTTCTATTAGTACAACAGACCAAATTGGCTTCTGGAACAGGTTGTGTTCTGATCAAATAATTTGGAGCAAACTTTGTGGATAATTGCCAGAGTTTCGTAGTTTGCAGATTCTGGTTTGAGGCTGTAAATTGTCAAATACCTTTTCAGAAATTGTGGTATTTGTTTATATTCTCTTTCTCTCATCTTGATCTAATTGTTACTGCTAAACTAGTGACAATTGTATGGATCATATGCAGTAGTCCATTAATGGTAAAATGATCACAACACTTATTTGTTTACTTATTAAGAAACATCACATTTAAAAAAAAAAAACCCACTGCTATTTTGCACTTAAAACACCCCTGTGAGATTAATTTTGTTATCTAGAACTAGAATTATATGATCAAATTATTTATTTGCAATACTTTTCTAAATTTTATATCTTTGAAAAGGTTAAATGAGTAAATGTTATATGCGCACATGACCCAGGCGGTGTGCTCCCTTGGACTGGGGGGAAGGGAGGAGCCTGGCCTCCACTGTGCCATGTGCCCACATGAGTGGTGGCACAGCAGAGGCCAGAGCTGGGACCAAGAGGAGGAAGTCCTCCCACATCCCAGTGTGCCCCACAACAAGAACGCAGTGGCTGCTCTCTGAGTAGAGCAGCCACTGCGCTCAGCTGGTCCACTCCTTCCCTGCCGCTTTCTGCCCAAAATGGTGGCAGGTTAGAGGAAGCCATCTACCCAGTGGTGATCTCACAGACAATTGCCTGCTGAGGTAGAACAAACCCATGGTTCATTCTGCTTTGGTAAAATGCCAGGTACAAAAGGCGGGTTCCACAGGGGTAATCCAGGCAGCTCATGTTGTGTGAATGCCCTCCCTAAGTGTTAAATATGTAAGTAAATGTTAAGATTTCCCTTGTAATAAATTATTACTACATCAATTACTACTTTACCACATCTTAATTATAACTAAAATATAACATTAACTAATTAACTAAATTATAACTAACATCTTAGAAAGCAATTACAATTGTTGTGCAAATTTGTAACTATATAAAATAGTATGGTCAGTGTAGAGGAAGGATGTGGGGCTGAGGCTGGTCAGACCTTGGCTGTACATCCCCAAATTTCTGCCTTAAACTGGGTTTTGCTGCGACCAGCCAGACTGGGACCTCCAAAACCATAATCTGGGCCTCCCACACTCACAAGGGATGGTCCAGTGTGTCAACACGGAGGTTCCCCATTTTGCCAGGAAGGGGTAACCTCAAAATTATATCCCAAAGCAGTGGCACATGGCCTGCATATGGCAGAACTGAGTAATTCCAGCACAGGCTAGAACAGGATTATAAGACGTTAAGAAGCAGGATTAACCTGTTTTGTTTGTTTGTTTGTTTAGGTTTTAATCTCTGGTTTATTTTTAAATTGTTAAATTGTTTTAAGTTTTTTGTATATATATTTTTTAACTTGTTTTATGGTATTGTTAACCGCCCAGACACGAGAGTTGGGGCGGTGCACAAATGTGATAAACAAACAAACAAACAAACAAATGGTCGATGAGGCCACCCAGCAACAAGAAGAGGCTCATAAGTGAGAGAGGTAAGCTTTCCGAGGCTTCCTCCCCTCGCCCCTTTGAGCCCTTCTCACGGATTGTGAGAAAGGGATCCGTATCTTAACAAAATTCAAAAACAACTAAGACTTGGTAAATTAACTTTTTTTTTTTTTGGTCAGGGCCTGACCTCAAGTTGCAGCCAGGGCCAGATTAAGGCTTTGCGGGGGCCTGGGTAAATTATGGACCTGGGGCCCTTGCTGTGGTCTTGTCCACATGCCTCCTCAGAAGCACAAAGCTATGAAATGGCTGGAGAGAAAGGAAAATAGCTTTAGGTACCTTCCCCCCGCATAATGTTTTCTGCTTTGGGTGTGTTTTTTTTTCCTGTGGGGGGCAGCACTGGTGTTCTGTAGCAGCTTCATCCATCCTTCCCTGAAGGACTATGGCATCTTAGCTGCTCATCTTTTTTTTAATATGAGCTTCCCCAGCCCCAAACACACACACACACACACACACACACACACACACACACACACACACACACCCTGAAGACTGATAAGACTTCTTCCCCAATAGGTATCTTCTCTCAAGGAACAGTTTACATAACTTAGATTACAGCTACACCACATCCACATTCCTTCTTGCCACATGCAGACTCTTATTGCCAACCAAAATGGCAGCAGCACAGAAACAATAGATTACCCAGTGAAACTAACTTTCCCATTAGTGGCTGGCTCTCTCTGAGTCCCATCCCAAGTCAGACGAGTGAGAGCAGTACAGCAATCTGCAAAGGCACAGCAGGAGGCAGGTGGCAGCCTCAGCTGTGTGGGTCTCCCTCCCCTTGGCAGGAACAAAACTCCTGTTAGCTTACCCCACTCAGGGCTGCAGCAGGCTGGCTGAGGCAGCATCATTGCTTATTGGCTCATTCTAGCCTGCCTACCCCAATTCAGGAAAGGCATTTTATGTGCATGCATGGCGGCCTTCAAAATTGCTGCTGCGAGCCGAGAGAAGGCTGACATGGCCCCAAAATGGGTTGACCGGCCTGAAAAAGACTTGGGGGAGGCCGGCGGGGGAAGGGGAAACCTTCAGAGACACACACACACTGTGGCTGAGGCAGCACCCCCTGGAGGCCGCCAGACCTGGCCATAAGTTTTTTTTTTTAATGGTTTTTTAAAGAACTTACTGAACACCTGAACCAGCCCAGGTGGTTTGGCTTGAAGTTGAACCCAACCGAATCCTGTCTGGCTTGAGGATGTGTCATTGAAAAGGCCTGGTTCAATGGTAAACTGGCTCGACCTTGAGCCGGTTCACACATCCTATCATCTATAGTTAAGAAGCTAAGGCTTGGCCAATAACCATGAAATAATTTACAAACACAGCTGTGGCTGGGATGTATCATAACACATCAGTTATACTGATTCTCGGTATATGTTGCCATAATGTGTAATTACTAGGGATATGCATGGAACTGGTTTCCACAGTTGGGTTCAAATTTGAACCAGAGCACAGGTTTGAGAACCAGATAGGCTGAACCAATGGCTGATCGGGTTCAAATTCTATTTGAACTTGAACCAGTTCAACCATAGGGAATAATGGAGATATTGAACCATCCTATTATTCTCCATGGGTAGTACCCAGGGACACCAAAGCAGGTTGGGTGGCAGGGCATGGTGGGTGCTACCTACTACTCAACCTGCAAAGCAATTAGGCAATTTTAATGAGTTTTTGAATTAGGGTTGACCTATTGACCTAGAAAAAGGACTGTTTTGGTGTCCCTAGATGCTACCCATGGGGATTACTGGCAAACCTTGTTACTCGCAAGGCTTTCATTCCTTGCCTACTGAGTTCCTCGCCTATCAGTAACGAGGCAATATGACTATGGGAAAGGGTGAGGTTAGGTTCCAGAATGGACACAAAAGGTGGGGAAATGCAAAAAAAACAGTGAAGAAACATGAAAATAATTAAAACTATTTACTGTATCATGCTCCCATGTGCTCAGGATCTGCTCCCCCCCACATACAAATGCCCCCCAAACCACAAAAAACGCAGGGAAAGCATTTTTTTTTTCAAAAAAAGAAATAAGCCACAAAATGGCTCCTGCTGACTCCACTAGAGAAAATGGCAGCTGGAAGTGACCTCCATGGTCACTTCTGGCCCTCAACTGTGGTTATGTGGGTTTTAACCCTTTCATATTCACAGGTAGTGAAACCTGATGTCAATTAGACATCCACGAATACAAAAAATCACAGATATAGACTCCACAAGTGTCCACGCTGCATCATTGGCACATAAAGCACACTGTCTGACACAAACCATTTTGACTCCATTGCAGCAGCATTTTTGCAAGCCTAGCTCAAGTAGAAGAAGAACCTCTTTATCTTCAGCCACATTGTGACTGATCATACATCTCGCAATGCAGAATGCAGATTCCAGACAGAGCACAGACCACCAGACCAGACTAGAGCACAACTTGGTTAGTCAAGAGGACAGATACATGGAGCTAATCTCACAGCAAATAATCACCAAGAAAATATTGCACACACTAGGAAGAGCTGAGTTCCACTGTCCATTTCTTCTTGCCACAACACCACCATCTCACAGACCAAACCTCAACAAGTCTCAGGCAACCAAATTCTGCCTTTGTCCATCTGGGATTCAGCAAAAGCAGATAGTCAGTCATAATAAATTGTAGCAGCAGCAATAGCACAGCAAGCATATTAGACACTGCTGCAAAAAACAAACAAACTTCGCTACCTTTCCTGCAGGTGCTGGAGCAAGAGAAAGGTGGAGTTCCACCAGCTCTCAACATCCCTAGGGATAATGTGTCCAGGTGAGTGGAACTCATGCTGTCTCTACCTGAGCATGTGCCTATCCTTCTCTCTCTGGTGGAAGTGGCCTGCCATCTTGCAGCACTTCCCAACAAGAGCAGCTGTGGCAGCAGCAAGCCCTCCGGGGAAGGGGGAGGCCTCAACATTATCTGGCCCTAGCCTTTGTGAGGCCAAATGCATCAGTCAAAACCAGGTGCAGAGTGTGTGCCATACAATTTATGGACACAAACTGCAGCTGGTGGATTGCCCACAGCATGTTGTCCCAATTCTCAGTGACCAGGAAGCCTCGGCAAAGGTTTGGCTGCCTAGACAGACATTCCTCCATCTGGCATCTGATAACTATCAAGAGATCATCTGCCATGTGGTCGGTGTCCAGTGGCTCCACACACAGCAGAGCCCACCTGGGCTTTGCTGCATGGGAGGGGCTGACCACACCACCAGCAGAAGATGATGCTCTCTCTCCTGCCTGTACCAGTGCACTGTGAGGGACAGGAAAGCAGCCTTTATCCCACTACAACTGATCCACAGATCTGTAGTGAAATGCGGCTGGTGTCAGCCTGCTGACTCCAGCAGCCCTGAGACAACCTCCCTGAATGCCCAGTACAGGGAGGGCACATGCCTACTGAAGGTCCCCACCTTCAGTAGGCATGTGCCCTCCCTGTACTGGGCATTCAGGGAGGTTGTCTCAGGGCTGCTGGAGTCAGCAGGCTGACACCAGCCGCATTTCACTACAGGGGATGAGGGGATCTGGTAGCTGGTGGAAGCCAGCATTCTTCACCATCTGGAATTCCTGTCATCCAGAGTCATCATCTCTCCAATGGCCTGAGTAACAAGATGTGATTCTGGGTGGCCAAACCACTTGTCCACCAACTGCACCCACTGCGGAACTGGCAATGTCCTCTGTTTGAGAGCAGGGACATGTTCTTTGCCACCGCTAGTTGAGGGCACACCTGGTGGCCTAGTGCTGCCAGCAGGAGCAAGGACCTCTGGAAGACACCATTGGAGCTGCATCCACATCAACAAAGTCCCATGATGCTCAGTGCCCTTCTCCCTGCTTATCTGTGCCCTGCAATGGTTGCAGGCAGCATGTGTAGAGTCACCTTAGCAGTGCTCAAGTGCTCCCACATCATGTTGCTGTCTGTCCTGGAAATTTTTGGTGGTGACAGTACTACTGGAGCTGCTGGTTTCTGCAGGGGACCAGCACCACCAACACTGCCCTCGGTCCAGGGCTGAGAAGGTCCAGGAAAAACAGGAATGATTTCCTCCTGCTCCTGCTCAATCACAGACTGGGTGGGGGTTGCACTGAGGAGGAGGATTAGTGGGAAGGAGGATGGAGAGAGCGATCTGGCTGCTGGGCTAGCAGCCAACAACACCTCTTCCTCTGCTCCCACCAAGGAAAGAGCCTCTTCCCTAACAGGGGAGGGTCGCCCTTATTTCTACCTCAGCTACCACAGGAAGTTATGCTGTGGGAGCAGGGAGCACAAGATAGGTGAGCCTGCATGCAACAACCTCTAGAGAGACAGTGGTGACTTGGGGAATGGACCCTTCTCATTGCCCTCACCCTCAACTAGCATCACTCTTCTCTCTATCTGCAACCCTGTACCTAGCTCTTTCCTGCACCCTCCTGGAGGACATGCCTTCCCTCAAACTAGGCCCTATTTAAAAGAAAGTACTCGAGTCTCTAACCTAAAACCAAGGGGGTCACTCTGTGGTTGGGGGCTTACCAATCTAATGTCGTCTTCTTTCAATGTCTTCAGTTGGAGTCAGGAGGGACCTTGGGCAATCAGACTGAGTAGAAGACACTGCTCAGCCCGATTGGCAAGGTTCAGCAGCCGGGGGGCCCAGCAGCAAGGGGGTCCAGCAGAGCAAGGCAAGGCAGGTGGCAACAGCAATGCAAGACAGCTCTCTCTCTCCCTCCAGAATCCAGAGGCAGAGTGAAGCCAGGCAGGCACTGCCTGGCATTAAATACACTTTGAAACTCCTTCCTTTCCCCCCTCCCCCCACCAATGGGGGCAGAGTTGCCCTGCCAACACTCAGATTTGAATGATAACAAGTCAACTAGGAGAAAGGAGATTGCTAGCCAATTGGAAGGCAAGGGAGAAAGCTTGTAAACACAGAGAGAAAATGGTGGCTGCCAGGCTGTTTGAATCATCAGACTGGTTTGATTTGAACCAAGCTCGGTTTGGTTTGAACACAGATCAGCCACCTCTTTTTGAGGCCAGCCCAGTTCACATTTGAACCGGACTAGTTCAAATCAATCCCGGTTCTTCACTCCCCTAATTGCCTCATTAGAATTTGCCCGGCCTGTGATACTTGGATACAGTATGATTTGAATGTTATTTCTCTCTAAAGCTTCTTTACAGCTTGGAATGGAAAATAAGATTCTGCACAGCTGAAGGAATGCTTCTTAACTTAAAATGGCCCATGTTCTCCACATCATTAGGAGACCCGCAGGGACATATTTCTGGAAGCAAACTGGTCTTCTGCACAAAAGGGAGAGAAGCAAAAATAGCTCCCCTCCCCCTCCCTGCACAGCAAGTCATACTATATACAACTAATGTCCTGGATCCCTGTAGGGTGGAGCTATTGGTCCGCCCTCCAAATGCTGCAGAGAATATGTGCCAACATTTTTAGCCCTAAGTTCTGATTACCAATTAGAGACCTAACAAATTAAGTAAATGCCCTTCCCACACAAAGGAGTTTTAAGGCTGCTGGGACCAATCTAACCCTTTGTAAAAACTCATTTCACAAGGTAACCTGCCCCTTATCAAGCTGCCCATGAATTTCCTAGTGCTCAGCAAAGTCAGAAGTGCAAAGTAATATTTTTTTAAAAAATGAAACAACATTTTTATTGCATTCAAGGAGTATGAGAAAATCATTAAAAATGATAATTGTTCTCTTAAAGATATCCTAGTTATTCTTTATTCAATTTATATTCCTTGACTTTTGCACTCTATTACTGTAGCTAAATTATGCTAGTTAATGCTTGTACTGGATGGGAAATATTTCCCTAACTAACACATTAATGAAGCTGTTCTGCATATGCTGCTTTAATGTTCCAAAGTAATTAACCATCTTGTTTGTTAATCCAGAATATTTTTTCACAGCCCTTATGGTAATGGGGTTGCATTGTTTATCACACACTTTCTACATGTCTCAAAATCCAATTGATATTTCAGCCAAATTTCTCTCATTCTCCATTGCGTGTCACTATTTTATTTGCTTTTAAATTAGATTGGCATGTCTGTTTTATGTGCTTTCCAAATTAAACCCCATGGCCCAGTTTTTATTCAATTGGTATAGCCCAGTAGCTGCAGACACCATTGGTGCAAGTTAAGAAATTACATCCTGGCTTAAATCCAGGTTAATACTGCACTGCTGCTATGGTGGAGGGATGATTTCCACTGATCTCCCTTTCCCTCTGAAGCTCACGATACCTCCCAAAAATATGTCCTTGAGTGTTGCACAACATCCAGGGACATATTTCTGGGAGGTACAGTAGACTTTAGGAGGAAGGAGAAAGAGGTGAACATCATCCCTCCCCTGTTGCCCCAGCACAGCATTCGTCTGCTTGCCAACACATGTCTTTGTGCTCTTCATAAATTGATATTAAGGGGGATGTATTTGTTTCTTCTGGAAACCTCAGAGAGTGTGCCTTCTGATCTATGACTGATTAAACTGAGCCAGTACACTTTTGTCAGTTCTGCCTAGAAGATCACCCGGTTTTCTCTGTGTGTGTGTCCATGTGTCCCTCCCTATCAACTTTGCAACGCCTGGACCAATATGAACCAAATTGGGTACATTTATAGGGACACCTCAATGGTGTAGTTTTTGATGATGTCATGCACCCCAATCCAAGATGGTGGACATATAAACCTTTGAGGCACAAGTGGGCTAACTTGTGAACCACTTAACTGATTTGAACCAAATTTGTGACAGCTGTAGGGACACATAGGGATGCCCAAATGTTGTGGTGTGTGATGATGTCATACACTCCAATTCAAGATGGAGGCTGCGTGAACATCTGAGGCACAAGTGGGCTAATTTGTAGACTGTCTAACCAATCTGAACCAAATTAGGTACATTTGCAGTGAGTGACACATAGGGACACCTCAACGGCGTAGTTTGTGATGATGTCATCCACCCTAATCCAAGATGGCGGATGTGTAAACTCTGGAGGCACAAGTGGGCTAACATGTGAACTGCTTAACCAATTTGAACCAAATTGGCTACAGCTGTAGGGACACATAGGGATGCCCAAATGGTGTGGTGTGTGATGATGTCATCCACTTAATTCAAGATGGCAGCTGCATGAACATCTGAGGCACAAGTGGGCTAATTTGTGGACTGTCTAACCAATTTGAACCAAATTGGGTACAGTTGCAGTGAGTGACACACATGATTCAAGATGGCAGATGCATAAACATTTGAGGCACAAGTGGGCTAACTTGTGAACCGCTTAACCGATCTGAACCAAATTTGCTGCCACTGTAGGGACACACAGGGACACTTCAATGGCATAGTTTGTGGTGATGTCATCCACCTCAATCCAAGATAATGGATGCATGAACATTTTGAAGTGGGTTGAATCAACATTTTACTGTCTGGAGTCTATAACATAATGCAAGGTGAACAGGCAGTGTGGAAAATTACAGCCAGTGGACAGCGTTTGGCTAATGCAATATTCACCAGTCAGGGTTCTAGATCTAAGAAAACCATACTTCTATTTCACAAACACAGTCTTGTATTGAACATAAGTGCAATTGCATGGAGTAAAGGAAAGCAGCATGAGCTTGTATAAGCGGCAGTAGCTATGCACCTTTGGCCTTATCTCTTCATGCAGAAGAATTTTATTGCATTGTATTTACTGTTGATGATCTAAGATATAGTGCTGCATTCACTGCAAGGCTCAACAATTAAGATAGTCTAGTGAGAAAGGAAATGTAGGTGCCAGCCCTGACATAGGAATGTGTTGTGGTCTTCAGCTGATGGGTAGAACTTATATTGCTGCTATTTAGAGGTAAGGGTACTACAGGATGGGGAGGGGAGTGCAAACTATTATTAGAAATGTGTGGAAACTGCTGAGGTACACAAAATGTCCAAGTTTACAATTAATATCCACTGTAAGATATCTCCCTGTCATTAAACCCTACAGAACAGGGGAAGAAAATGTTCCATACAAAATACAGAATACTTGTGGGAGTTAAAAATTGCCTTTGAAATTTGTGAATGCAGCTTTTAATTCTTTAACCACTAATTGAGCTGAAGTGCAGTTCAAGCACATTGTTTTACAATATTAAATGTGCCCCATAATTTTCATTGTTCAAGATGTCTTAAAGTATATAGTGAGACAAATCAAGAGTTAAATAGATAAAGAGATAGAATTAGACAGTGGATGTTTTAGGATTAGAATGATTTTAGCATGAATTTCCCATTTGGGGGCAAACATCCATCAATGTTGCTTTGTGAGAAAGAGATTCAAAGTGTGGTTTGAAGGCATGAAGGGGGGATCCGCTGCTGAAACAAAGGGTGTCTGGCCCTGAGGGCCAAACTATACATGATGATTAAAACATTCTCACTCTGACAATATTAATTTGGAGAGCCACCCTTCATGGATTAGGACCATGGGTAGGTTAGGGAGGTCTTAACCCTATACCTTCACCATGATTCCAATCTGCAGGAAGCCTCCTCTGGTTACTATTAACTAGGGATGTGTACAGAACTGGTTTTGCCAATTTGGTTCGAATTCAAACCAGTTCAGCTTGAATTGATTACTAAGCTTGTAAATTGCTCAAACTGCAGATGGGCAGAATTTATATCAAGAGGACCTGCTGGTAGACTACAAAATGATTTGCAGAAGATCAGCAAGGGTTTCTGACAGCCATTTGTTTAAGAGTGGGTAAGATGTATATGTCTGTGTCTCAGTGCTTTCCAGCTGTAAAATCATGTCTTTAAGAGAGCTGGTCCAACTTACTGCTCCATATAACTATATTTTTAAAAGTCAGTAATGGCTGACCTTGTGCATTAGCAAATAGCGTTGGAGCTAGGACCCTGGCAGCATCAGCTCTCAGTTTCAATGTCTCAGTGACCATTTGCAGGGGGGTAGGGTCATGGATAAAAGTGCTGGATTCCTCCCCTCTTTGTTCTCCCAGTGTTAGTCTCCATTTTGTCTCTCCAGAGATGGCTGTTATTGTTTAGTCTCTCTCTCTCCTTTCAGCCTTCAGCTCAGCTTTCCTATCCTTTTGTGACTTCTAAATAAATCCTTGTTGTTCTTTGAACTTAAAGAACTGTCTCCTGACCTCTTACTTGGCTGAATTCTCCTCAAACTGGCTTTGCTCTGCTAATGGGAGTTGAACTGCCATTCTTCCCCTACAAATAGCTCATCTACAGTGTCCTTCACTTGTAAAATAGGAGTTTTAATTGGTTGCCTTTGACTAGGACTTTGTGCAGCTCTGCTGGCCAGTTTTGGAATTTCTGTTCAAATATTTCATCTGTTGTAGCAGAGTTGTACTTGTACTTAGCAAAGTTTTAGAGATGTATAAACTATATAAGCAAACTAGTAGTAGAGTTTTATAAGCAAACTATCCCAGGATCTGGCTTATGGGGTGCAATAGGTAATGGCTTTGCCTTGTCAACCACCATGTTGCATCTGGCTCCAGTTGGTCTGGCCACCTCTGGCCACTTCTGGCTTAGAGATATGACAACCACTGTTGGAAACAGAATTATGTACTAGATGGAGCCATTGTTTGATCTAGCAGAGTCTTTTTCTTATTCTTATCCATCAAGAGCCCTACTCAGATATTTTAATAAAGATGCTGTACATGGAAGCACCTGCCATCATGGATATGGCATTCACCTCTTCAGATAAAAGCTGCTTTAACTCTGATCTGCATCCCGCTAGGGATGACTGATGGGGCCAGGGTGGGACTTCTGGCCCCATTTTACAGCATCTTTTCTAAAACATTTGTATAGGGCAAAGGTTAAAGTCGTGATAGCATGAAGTCATATCTCCCCCACCACTGGAGGGAAGTAGTCTGTTTAAAAAATTGTTTAAAACCAAGCACTTAGGAAATGAAGGGACCAGTTAAATTTTAGTGGCAACTTTGTTCATCAGACTGTCCCATGAGCTATATTAAATCTAGACCAGAGAATAACATTGGAGTATGTTGTAATGATTAGTTTCTTCATTATAGAAGGATGACTTTCACAACTGAAGCAGTCTTTCTCCCCCTCTTCGTTTTCCTGTCTGAAGGATGTTGCTGGTGACCTCGCCGGTTACATGTGTCAGACTGCTATTACAAATTTGAAATTCCCATTTAGCAGAATAATAAACCACGCTGTGCTCTGCACTGAAGCACTAAAGCTTAGTAAAGTACATTTAGACCCCCCAAAGTTCACCCATGCTGTCTGTTCAATATATGAGCTTTAGGCACGGCAGCTGAATTAGCATTTTCAGTTGTATTAAAGATTTTTGAGCAATGCATTATCTGAACTTAAAGACCTTTTCTTTTCGAACTTGTCTAGTTGTAATGAACATTAAACTTTTTAATTAAGGGTTTATATAATTTTCTTATGATTACTGCAACTCTTAAGCTTTAATCATGGCTTGTAATAGCATTTAAATTAAAAATGACTTTTTGCCTTTAAAAAAATCTTTATTTGTCCAGGAAGAAATCATTGCATATCTATTTTACAGAAATTTGTTATTAAGGTTTCTAATTTTAAACTTGAAAGTAGGGCTTTGATTCAAGTAAAATGGCATTAATAATGACTTCGTTCTTAACACACACAAGCCTGTACCTTGGGGGTCCCCCCCTCTGTTTTTAATGGTGGGGTTTATTTTTTTATAAGATATAAAGATATGAGTAATTACACTTTGAACAAAACATAAGAAGCCTTCTGAAATGTTTGTTTGAAAGATTTGCTTTTCTTTTAAAAGAGAGAGAGAGAGAGCTTGAAAGAGCAAACACAGAAACACAAACACGGTTGTGGACAAATGCCAAGTGTGTTCCTGAGCATTGACCTGAAGGCAACCTGTCTGCACTTGGATCAATAAACCATCTTGCAGAGTGTTTAGATACAGGCATCTTTTTTCCTCTAAAACTATACTACATTTAAAGGGATTGTGCACACTTTTTTCTTAATTCCAAAATAATGAATTATTTCCACAAGTCAATGTGAGGTTTTATACAGCAATGATTTCTCAGTGGTGGGTCATGGCAGACTTTTAGACTGTCCAAATGTGGATTCTGAGGCTATACATTACAAAGAAATAAGCAGGTCCCATTGGGGTGGCAGAAGGTAATATGTTGATTTCAGTGCAGGGCAAAGATTCCATATGTTAAATAACCATTTGAGAACTATTCTTGTTTGGCATACCAGAATCATTATAGGTTCATAAACTAAAAATGAATACCACCCCCCCAAGGTTATTCAAATTGCTGTCTGTTGATTTATTTTATTATTTATTTATATACCACCCTTCCAAAATGGCTCAGGGTGGTTTAAAGCTCGATAAAAACAATTAAAACAAGTTAACAGTTAAAATCAACTATAAAACAGAATAATACCAATTAAACAATTCAAACAACTAAAAAACCCTGGAAATCAGGGTTAATTTAAAACAATTTAAAACATTTTGTCAATCATTTAAAAATCCTGGAAGGCCAGGCCAAACATAGGTTTTTAAGGGCTCTCCTGAAGGACTGTAATGATCTCAAATTACGAAATTCTGCCAGGAGTGCATTCCACAGCCCAGGAGCAGCTACAGAGAAGGCCCGCCTCTGCGTTGCCACCAGACGAACCGGTGGCAACTGGAGACAGACCTCCTCAGATGACCTTAACGTGTGGCGGGGATCATGTAGAAGAAGGCGCTTTCTAAGATAACTCGGACCTAAGCCATTCAGGGCTTTAACCGTAATAATCAGCACTTTGTATTTTGCCTGGAAACATATCGGCAGCCAGTGTAACTGTTTCAACTGTTGTTGTGTTCTTAAAATGGATTCAAAATTTAAATAAGTCTATAGATATGCAGCAATGGGATTATCAGTGGAAGACTAATATTAAATTTACTGTGAATAGCATATTAAGAGAAAATTGGTATAAGACATTTTTTCGTTGGTATGTTACTCCAGTGATGATTACAAAAATGGACAATACATATTCAGAAATGTGTTGGAAATGTAAAAATCAAATTTGAACATTTCATAATATATGGTGGCAATGTTGTAAAGCAAAAGAATTCTGGGAAAAGATTTACCGTCAAAGCCCTGAATGGCTTAGGTCCGAGTTATCTTAGAGAGTGCCTTCTTCTACAATGAAGAATGAACTGCGCAGGCGCACCTCGCAGTTGGGAAGCGACGCCGGGCCAGACAGCAGGCCTCGGCGTCGCTCTGTACTCAGTGATCCGCCGCCTCCTGCCGCCGCCGCGCGGTCGCTAAAGGATAGGGGGGCTGATGGCCTTGGTACTCACTCCCCACAAGCCATCCCAGGGGGCACACGACGACTCCGTCGGGCCACTGGCCAGGGCGCAGGTAGCAGCGGCGCGAGCTGACGATAGGGTGAGGATGTTGGGGGGGGGCCGGGGGGCACAATTTCAGAGGCAGAGCTTGCCCTGGGCACCGTTTTCCCCAGTTACGCCTCTGCCAGAGGCAGAGTGAAGCCAGGCACTTTCTGCCTGGGCTTTAAATACACTTTGAAACTCCTTCTTTTTGCTTTCCCCTCCCTCGTTCTTCCCTCTCAGCCAGTGGGGACAGAGTTGTCCTGACAACACTTGATTTTGAATGACAACAAGCCAACCAGAGGAAAGGAGATTGCAAGCCAATTGGAAGGAAATTGCAGAAAACCAACTCGCAAGGGGGGAAATCAAGTAAACATGCAGATAAAAAGGCAGCTACCATAGCTGCTCTAACCTTTGAACCAGTTCGGACCAGTGTTCATCACTGGATTTGATTTGGTTTGATCATGGGCTGGCTGCCTTTCCTGAGGGCAGGTCTGGTTCTTAGTAGAACCAAACTGGTTCTACTCTAACAAATACTAGAGAACCAAATACTTGAACCAAAATGAAGCTTTTACATTTCGATTGTTTACACTGCTAAACTCCTGAGGGGAAAATGTTGAAACCAAAACAGTACTATAATATATAATACTATAATATCTCAGTGCTTCAACAATAAATAATTAAGTTTAGTGGATAATCTATCATTGTATGAATATTTTTTTTCTTTCCTGTCTTTTAAAATTCTGTTTATGTATATATGTATATATGTACAGGAAGGTATGAAGTTATGCCTTAAAAGATAACTCTAGCTGTGAGCTCTATAGCTTGATTCTCTACTCACTGTTGGTTACTCACTCATATACTACCATGTATTAATAATTTTGGTAATAATAATTACCAATTTTCCAAATGGTAAAACTGATACTGATTGATAAGGCTGCCAACCCTTACCAAAGGACAGAATGAGTCGGGTGGGGGGAGCACATTTTCATTAATATAGAACATAAAGGAAAAATGTGCTAAAAATCTACTTACTTGGAAAGCTGTTATATTGGACTTTGGTTGGTCTTGAGGTACCCCATCTGACATATGCAAGAAATGTTCACCAGCTTAGAAAGTGTCTTTCACAACCTAGATGCTGGTTCATTCATATTACCTATAAGTGGGCTTAAAAAGTGATAATGGGGGATAAGTAACTTGCCTATGGTTTATAGAATTTTTATGGTCATATTTCATCTATTCTGTATACCATAATATGTTTGCATCTTCTCTTCAAATATTATGTCCAAGGTATGCTGGTGAAAAAAGACAAACTTTTCATTATTGTATAATGAGTTAACAAAATATGATACTAAATTGTTACTGCAATGGTTCCCTGGTCAAAATCCAGCCACTTGCCGCCCGAATGGGTGGCATGGCTTGTTTGCCCCAGCCCGCTTTGCAAGGAGCCCGAGGCTGAGGATATGCCTGATTGGCTCCTTCAGGTGAAGGGGTGGGGCTTAGGGGCGCAACAGCTGCAGCAGCATTCTCCCCTGCCCAGTCTGTCTCTTGTAGGCAAGGAGAACAGACGTGGTGTTGGGAGCAGCAGGACCCGGACGTGGCAGTGAAGTCTGGGGCGCAGAAGCCAAGCAGGACCTGGGTGCAGTGGTGGCGCCAGGAGGTCGAAGGCCAGGATTTCCTGAGCTGTGGTGATTGCGGGGCATTTCTAGGCATTTCAAGAGCAGCAGCGGCTGGACTTGGCTTCTTGGGGGACACTGTTGGCTAGGCTTGCCAGCCCAGGTTTGGAGACTATGGGGGCAGGGGGATTGCTATGCCACACACGGGGGAACCTCGCAGGGTGGGGGTCTTGGCAACACGGGTTTAAAAGCGACTGTCTGGGGCTAAAATGCAGATTGGGAACCAGGGCCTGGGGGCTGTGCTTTGGAGCAGTGTTTCTTTTAGGCTTTGGACACTTGTGACGGGGTTGGGTGCTAATATGGGTCTAAAAAAAGCCACTGGTAAACAAGAGGGGAGGCCTGTTTGTCAGCCCAAGAGGCCTGCTCCTTCTCCTGAGTCCTCATCCGATGATGATGTTGATAATGATATGGGGACCATTAGGGCACTCATTATGCATTTGGAAACCTTGGAAAGAGAGTGCAAGGCACCTGGAGGGGGTCCGGAAAAGGGAGGTCCATCTGCGGTCCCAGCACAACCAAAAAAAGCTTACTAGGGCAGCTAAGTGAGATAAATTAATGCAGGGGCTTTCTGAGCAGCGTTGCTGCTCAGCAGCGTTGGCAGCGTTGGAGGCGGATAAAAGGCGTGCTGCACCTGTTTAGGTGGGAGCTGTGCTGAATTCCAGCCCAGCACCAATTGACCTGAACGCTGATTCTTGAGTTACTGCACCAACGCCTGAGGCGCATATTGGAGAGGGACGTGAGTTGGGCGAAGCTGGAATAGGTGGGTATCCCCAGGGTCTTTGGCCCTGGGGCATGCACACATATGGCATTCTGCCTAGTCCCTACGGATGGTACCCTGGTGCCTTTGTTGCTCCTTCACCTTATGCTGCCTGTAACCCGGTCTAGCAAGGGGTGCCAGGAAAAGAGTGGCGGGGGTACACCTCGCAACAGGTGTACAGAGTGTACAATGGGGCCATCTGCTTCAACACAGGAACCATATCCACCAGGAGACACGGCTCTAGGAGGGGATCATCTCCTCCCAGCAGTCAAGGAGAGGATCTGGAGGGTGGGGGGAATTCATTGAAGTCGTTCAGCTCCTCTTTCAAGTACCTGAACCAGTAGGCAAGGAGCGGGAGAAGGATAGGGACAAAGAAAAAACCTAATGAAAACCTATAGAACACAACTGGGCGAATTGGGTGTCAGGGTTCACTATTTACATGGGCATTGTGATTCAGATGCAGATACAACCTGCTAAGGGACCTGCACTGGTTAAATGCTTTGATATTATCCATAGGGGGTTTATGGACTTCATGGGTTCCCACCCAGTGTTATGATCGCTGCTTCTGCCTGAGGGCCACTCTGAATCCGGTGATACCTTGGGATAAGCAATATCAAGAACTCTGGCTGCTTATTATGACCCCGTCCAGGCCCATTCAAGGGGAGAGAGCAGACATCAGCCATTTGATTTCTAAGGTTCCAGCGGCACCGGCTGCTTCCATGACAGGTGCCCAAGGAGTTCAAAGTCCTTTGATTTGCTAGGAGTTTAACAGTAACAGGCGATGCTCACATTCCCCCTGCAGGTTCAGACACAATTATGGGTTCTGTGGGGGGAAGCAATCAGGTGTTAGCTGCCCCCGCACAAGAGCAGAGGCGTATCTAGGGAAAATAGCACCTAGGGCAAGCACTGAAATTGCACCCCTGTCCAAACGTCTGACAGATAACTTTACTAAGCATAGGGGGGAGGAAATCTCAGAGAGGGAGAGAGAGCAGGGGTGTAGCAAGGTTAAAGTGGGCCCAGAGACAAGATTTTAAAATGGGCCCCTCGCTGATACACACACACAAACTTCACAATATATAGTGCAATCACACTCACCTCCCCATTATTATTATTATTATTATTATTATTATTATTATTATTAACATTTTATATCCTGCTCTTTCTCCAAGGAACTCAGAGCGGTGTACTACATACTTAGGTTTCTCATCACAACAACCCTGTGAAGTAGGTTAGGCTGAGAGAGAAGTGACTGGCCCAGAGCCACCCAGCAAGTATCATGGCTGAATGGGGATTTGAACTCGGGTCTCCCCAGTCCTAGTCCAGCACTCTAACCACTACACCACGTTGGCTCCACATTATGAACATGGTGAATATTTATATAGTTATATTTATAACTATATTGTTATATTTATAACTATTTATATAGTTATATAGTTAATTGCCAGAACTATGTCCTTTAAAAAACATTTTCAAAAACGTGAGTACATGCGCATTGCGCACACCTTAGAGGGAACACTGGTGGTGATGGTCACTAGCTTGGATGGCTTTAAAAGGGGCTTAGACAAATTTATGGAGGACAGGTCTGTCATTGGTTTCTGGTCTGAGGGCTAGACCACCTCCAGCCTTATAGGCAGTGGTGCACCTAGTTAAATTTGGAGCCTGGACCTAAAGGCCTTCGGAGGGCCCTTCCTCACCGGAGGCCCCCTCCACCACCACCACCGCCATGACAGGTGACTCCAAACTTTTCAGGAGTCATTATTTATCTCTAGTCTAGTAAAAATATGTATTTATTTATTAGTTACCTTCCTAGTGTTCACATTACACATGTCTTTAGGAATGTCTTTTTTACTTCTAAATTTATTCTTCCTTATTTTTAACTTCTGTAAACGTTTAGCCTGGATCTCCAGGTTTTTAACTGTTAATTAGTTTTGTGCCTTTTTATAGTTTTATTTTTAATTAATTGATTTTAATTGTTTTATTTTTATGTAAACTGCCCTGTGCCATTTTTGGAAGGGCAGTATATAAATCGATTACATACATACATACATACATACATACATACATACATACATACCACTCTACAGGGGGACATGTCTAACTGCATAAAGAGAAATCCTGCCCTTTTATTAAGGCTCCTCCACACCAGAAGAAGGCCATTCTATGTGCAGCCACTGATTATTTAATCATGGATACATCAGAAATCGTGTTGAACACCTTAAAAGGGAATATTCCTTTGTCCCTTCAAAAAGTTTTTCTTATTATTAAGAAAAAGGTGCAGCATAATTAAAAGCTGAGTAACAAGTGTGTATCTCTAAGAAATAAGCTTCTGGTGAAACAATGGGGGTGGGGGTATTGCTCCACTTGCCATCCCTTCGCTAGCCACTATTGCTCCGTTAGCCATCCTCTGATAACAGAACTTTTAACTAATCAATAATGGAATATGCTGAAAATATGTACTTGGTCCCCAAACACCAACTAGAACAGCTAAAAGGGCCGTCTCCTAAGGAGGAAAACATCAGAATAGTACAATCTGCACTTTAGATGCTGATGTGCAAGTAGTTCTTCAGAGGTCTGGCTTAACTGAATATGAAAAACCTAAACTTTATGAGACCCTGCTTCAAAAATATCTAACCCACGTGAGGTTGGAAGAAGCAGAAAAGGGGTAACTAAAGTTGTTTCTGCCCCAGCCGAAGTTCCCAGAAATTCTGATGCCCTCTTCCAAGAGGTCTTGGATAGTTTGCCTGCAAGGTCCAAAAAGTCAGCAAATAGTCTGTTAAACAAGTTGAAGCGAACACAGAATTTCTTCGTGGGATGAGAAGGGCAACTTTGTAAGAACACAAGAACAGGCCAGCTGGAACAGGCCCAAGGCCTATCTAGTCCAGCATCCTGTTTCACACAGTGACCCACCAGATGCCTCTGGGAAGCACACAGGCAAGAGGCAAGGGCATGTCTTCTCTCTTGCTGTTGCTGCCCTGCAACTGGTATTCAGGGGCATCGTTGAGTAAAAGGGCAAGACTGTTAGTGGCTTCAACATACTAAATCTGGTCAAAGCAATCACTCACGTTCACAATCTACCACCCAGCCGCATTCCTAAATGCTGGGATGTTTTTTAGGAGGGCCATGATTGAATTAAATGTTCCAGCATCCATAGCAGGAAATTGTACCACCAGGGATGCTTTAGAATATCTAAAAAATCCCACCGGTGTGTCTCTGTCCTAGCGTGTCTTGATGGTTTTCTTTAAAAATATAGGAAATATAGATGGCTAAAATTTTTAAGTATGTTTTTCAGATGTCAGATACAATTAATTGAATCAAATTACAGGGTGCAGCTTGCTGCTCTGTGGGTAAGGAAAAATATATACACACACATAAAGAAAAGAAAATGTGGTGATTTGGTGGGTATCCATAGGAATAAAAAAATTCTCCCCAGTTGCCCTCTGTCAAGTAGATGGCTAACCAGCATTCTCCTAGGAAGTTGTGGGTATGGGTGTTAACTACAAGACCCACTGGTCTTGGTAGCAGTCTCTTTCTAGGCAGCCAGTCACAAGGAAAATCTACAAGGAAAGTCTTTTGGGTGAAAGGGTTTGCAGAAAGCACATGTGTTAACTGTATGCTGTCCATGTCACATATAGTCAAACAGGACATTCCTCCTGTTGTTTATCTCAGTGAGGTTGTTGAATATTCATATTCTGCCCGATTAATGAGCAGAGCTCTGTCTTCCAGTAGTTTGCCTGTAGCCTGCACCAGTCCCATATACTCAAGGGCAAAATTACGAGATTGAAAGTCAGGCTGGTAAGGTTTCATGGGCACTGGGATGCTGTAAATATAGAGGCAGGCAACATTAATGTCTTAACAATATAAATTAAAAGCCTTCCTAGAGAAAGCCCCACTAAATGCATTATTATCTATGAAACTGATTATGACAGTTTTTGGTAATTGTCCTAAATATAAATTTTCCTGATTGCTGACATGACTTCCAGCCAGAATGCTAAACACTTTCCTACTCACACGGTCCACCAGATATTTTGCATGGGTTGTGAGCAAACATGGGTTGTGCCATGTACTAACTATACAACCATATTCAGTAACTATACTAGCTGAGCTTATTCTGCCTGGCTCCCAGAAGCCTCCCTGTTTACAGCTGCATCTCCAGGCATGGAGATTGCACTTTTGCTATGCTCAGGAGCTGCACCGCAATGTGAGCTCCCAGTTTATGCCATACAGGGGGACAAGTCGCTTAGTTGGCAGTGGACTGGTCACCCCTAGATTTGGCTGCAAGTAACACAAATTGAAATGGAGATTAGCTTCACACACCCTCTCTCTATGTGCGGGCCCAACTAAGCAGACTCCAGAACTAGCTATTGTGAGTAATCTGGCATCTGAGGTCATTTTGGAACTAGGATGAACTCTAAAACATCCTCTCGCAAGAGAGATAATGCCTGTTGCTAATGAAGAAATTAGGCTAGGAAGGCAAATTGCAGCAGCAGCTTCCATCACAAAAAGGGTGAGTCAGTGACATAACTTTGAAAAGGTGCCCATTGAAACTAACCGCCTTGAGCCATTTTTGGAAGGGAGGTATAGAAATCGAACAAACAAGCAAACAAACAAACAAACTTTTGATAGAATTATTGGGAAGCCCTTCCCAACACAGGATGTTCTTTGATGCACTGGCATACTCTAGTTTTCATCACAACCAGCCTTGCACACAATAGGTGATTCACACCCTATCCTACCCAAGAAGGATGATCAGACATAAAGCATTCCACGCCAGCCTGTCTGGGCTCTTCTATTCAGCAAAGTATGACAAAAGAAATATGCCTCCAAGGTACATTTAGGGATATAAGTATCCCTAATTCCATGACCCAGTATACTTCCTTGTCCTTCCAACTCAGGATTCACATCCGCCTGGCTAAACACGGCCGCAATTGGGTAATTCACCAAACC
The DNA here is from genome assembly GCF_027244095.1 of Hemicordylus capensis. Lineage (NCBI taxonomy): Eukaryota > Metazoa > Chordata > Lepidosauria > Squamata > Cordylidae > Hemicordylus > Hemicordylus capensis. The sequence continues at coordinate 115,313,163 of NC_069658.1, read as the reverse complement.
TACATACGTATAAAAGGGTGTTATTCAAGTCCAGATAAAAATCCCCAGTCCCAGCCATGAAGAAATCCAGAGGGCAGTATCTGTCAGAACAGACAGGGGCGGAACCTCAACATGCATACTTCTCTCAATATTGGTCTGCGTAGGGACAATTTGGAACAGGTCCAGTTCAGATCTGGTGCACTCTTCGAAGCTGCAGCATATAAAGCCATTGTAGCTTGAAAGGTATCTCCAGCAGAGGGCTTCCTCTTTCTCTTTGGCCTTATCTGGTCCTTCTGAGGCTTCTGCTTGCTCACAATCTTTCTTTTAAGGGAGCAGAGAGGACCTGTTAGTTGCACACATGATGCTTTTCATTTTTAAATATATACATCAGAACTGATCCTCCTTGTGAGGAAGAGCCCTTGTTCATCCTATTCAGAACAGCTTGAGAGACGTGGCCTGCCACATCTTTAGCAATGCCCCGAGCTGCTGTTTTAATGTGTGGCTTAAGAATTTCCAATCCCTGCCTCAGAAGAGGGATTGCTATCCAGAAAAGGCTCCCAAAGATGACACCAGTTTCTGCCCCATATATGATGGGTGCACCTTTGTAGCCAGGAATGGCACTTCCTGCCTGGGCCCTGTAATAGTTTTTTTAAAGGGTGGGGTCACCATAACTTTTCAGAATTGGCATTTTTTTTAAGCTGCAGACCTCTCTGGGGGAGAAAATGTAGCTCCAAAATCACCTTGCCAAAACAGAATGGCATGTTTTTGTTCTTTTACGTTTTTATCTCCACAGTGATGGTGTCAATGTTGCTCTCAGAAATGTAGTGTGGCTTGTCACAAACAGTGTTAACATGCTCACTGTTCTGCTCAGGAACCAATATGCAGCACAAACCAGAGGGACATAAAAGGCTCCCTCTATCTGATGCTCTACTATAGTGTCCATATAAACAGTGCTGAAACCACCAGTTATGTCTGCAGGGGAAAGGCAACACTTTGGTGGGTATGTCAGGAAGGAGTCCTAATATGTGGAATAGTTCGGCTCCTGCAGAAAAGATGAAGGCATTGTCAAGGCTCAAAAACTGGATATTTCTAATCACAGGGTCATAAAGCATGGCTGTTCCCACTAGGGCACTCTGGTTGCTTGTAATTAAATTAATATCATCCACCAGATCGGTAATGGTGGAGTAATACCCCTTTCATAAGAGGAAGGACTACTTCATATTCAAAGTGGGTATCTACTGTAATAGTGGCCCAGCTGTGCAGGTACTGTATCTTAACCAGTCCCACTTCCCACTCCCCAGGAAGATCCAGGTGCCTTGCTAATTGGATAGTGAAGGCTGAACTAGCATTCTGTGGAAAAGCCTTCTTGCTAGCATTACTGAGAGTAATGTAAAATCCTCTGTCACCCATTCTATACCCATTCACAAAGGTCTGAAGCAGGCACCCAACCACTGGACTTGTCAGGCCAGCCTAACCACTTCACTAAATGTTTATTTTATTGCATTTTCTAGCTAGAATTTGGCTACTTCCATGGCCTGAATTTGGCTACTTCCCTGCCTGAATTTGGCTACTTCCCTGCCTGAATTTGGCTACTTCCCTGCCTGAATTTGGCTACTTCCATGGCCACTTCCCTGCCCGTATTTTTTAGCCTACTTTCCAGTAGGCTTATGAGACCATCCAGCATTTTGTGTGTCCGTGTGTGTGTGTGTGTGTGTGTGTGTGTGTGTGTGTCCCCATCAACTTCGCAATGCCTGGACCATTATGAACCAAATCAGGTACATTTGTAAGGACACATAGTGACACCTCAACAGCATAGTTTATGATTATGTCATCCACCCCAGTTCAAGAAGGCAGACATGTAAACATTTGAGGCACAAGTGGGCTAACCTGTGAACTGCCTAAATGATTTGAACCAAATTTGCTAAAGCTATAGGGACACATAGGGATGCCCCAAAGGTGTAGTTTGTGAAGATGTCATCCAACCTGATCCAAGATGTTAGACATGTGAACATTTGAGGTACAAGAGGTATAATTTCAATTTGAACCAAATTTAGTCCATTTGTAGGGATAGTGAAAGGAAATTAGGCAGATTAGTTCTTACTAGAACAACTGGTTTTTCTTTTAGAGGTACACCTCAAGTGTATTTAGATAGAATACCCACCACTATCAAAATGTAGTTGTAGCCTTTGTTGTATTTACAACACTGTTGCATGTCCACTAAATCTGCCTGCCATTGTACATCCATAGCTGAAACAACAGTCTTATTTCTTTTAAAATGAATCCTCACAGGCTTATGCAGAATATATGCATCCTGCTCTTAATGCTGTGCCTCAACTTGCCTTTTATTCAGCGCTTTACTGTGCTGCCTGGCCTCTTGAAATAGTGGATTTACAACCCACCCACCCCAGAGGTCTGTGCCCTCAAGCCCTTCCAAGCTCTGAAACCTTTTTTTATTTGCCCATGGTGGTGGAACGTATTTGTAGAGGGGTCACATGCCCATGTTCAGGGCATGCCCTGGCATATTCTGAGGTGAGATAAGGACAGAATTTCTGGGGTGAGGGCATACACCTGTTTCTGTCCATTTCTGTCCATAGGCCTGCCCCTGACAGCTTCCAGTGACATCAGGAAGCATGTAGTTTCCAGTGTAAACAAATGCACATGGCTTTTGTTTTAAACAAAAACACATTGGACCGGGTCTCATGATTCGTGAGACCTGGTTTGGGGCGGTGAGCGGGAAGAGCGGGCTAAGCCCGCTCTCCCCACTCACGAGCAGGGAGGGAGCCCTGGGCGGTGGAATCGGCCACCCACACAATTGCCGGTTCTGAGACGGAGCTGGCAGGGGATGGGGAGCTTGGGGGCCACGCGGCCCCCAGAAGCCCCAGTATGCCCTTCGCAAGTGCACAGGGCATACTGGGGAGACCCCTGGAGCTGGGAGGTGGCTTTTCACCTCCCCTCTTGGGGTCTACTCATGAGTAGGCATGGCGCAAAGGCGCACTGCAGCTACTCATGATAATTAAAACTAGGTTTGCGGAGCGCTCGGTCCACAAACCTGGTTTTAAAGCAGGGGTTCTCGAGCAGGTTACCTACTCTAGAACCACCGGGTTCTCGAGCAGGTTACCTACTCTCCTAGCCCGATTTTTGCTGATCGTCTGAATAGCTCCATTGTTTTTGAAAGCTAGTATGTCTCTTAACTACTGCCAGAATATAATCTGATCCAGTTTTGTTGGATGAATTTCAATTGTTGGAGTCCAAGGATGTGGACAAGGTGTTCAGTCAAGTTTGGCCAACCATATGCATGTTTGACCTTTGAACTTCATGGCTTTTTCAAGCTAACAGTCTCCTCTCCCCCACCTTCTGTCCCAGTCTCCTCTCCCCCGCCTTCTGCCCCAGTCTCTTCTCCCCCCTCCTTCTGTCCCAGTCTCCTCTCCCCCCACCCCCTTCTGCCCCAATTTCCTCTCCCCCCACCCCCTTCTGCCCCAATCTCCTCTCCTCTGCCCCCTTCTGCCTGGCACCCCATTCCCCACCACTGCAAAGCAGGCAAACTTCGCAGCAGAGCCACTTGCCGTTTTGCAGTCCCTCATGTCATCGCTACCAGCCCCAGCCATCCCCTCCGAGCTGCCCCCAACCACCAAATTTCCTCCCGTTCCTTAAGGACACTCCTTGAAACCGGGTGTCCATTGTCTCTGTGCCCTCAGGCAAGCTCCTTGGGTCTGTTTACCTCACAGGAGTCCGGTTTCCTCCTTTCTCCTTTAGTTTTCCTTCTTCCTCCTTTCCCCCGACTCTGCTGATGCCTTGCTAACTGCTCTCTCCTGCCTGCTGCCCTCACTGCGATTGCCACATGAGAGTTCCACCAGGCATCCAGACGCATCCCTACATCCCCATGCAATTCCCTAAGCGGTCAGTGGTAAGAGAATTAAATATATAGATAGGCCTATGGCTAATATCCCCTTCCTGGAAAAGGTGTTTAATTCCCTTGGACCTCTCTATACCATTCAATACCATTGGCCTTGAAATTATTTTGGATAGGCAGGCAGAACTGCAAGGCACCGATTGTTGGTGGTTCCACGCCTACCTGGATATCAGTTTCCAAATGGTATTGCTGGGGGATTAGTGCTCAACCCCTTGGCTGTTGTGCTTGGGGGTGCCGCAGGACTCCATTCTTTCCCCTATGATATTGAACATCTACATGAAACCTCTCTGAGAGGTCATCCAGAGGTCTGGCTTAAAGTGCTGTCAGTATGCAGATGACACATAGTTGTATCTCTCCTTTTCATCAGACATAGGTGAGGCAGTGACCACTCTGAATCAGTGCTTGGATGTCATAATGGACTGGATAAAGGTGAACAAACTGAGGTTCAACCTTGACAAAACGCTAAATGATGTTCAGTTCTAGATGGGGTTGCACTCCCCCTTGAAGGATCAGGTTCACAGTCTGGGGCTGCTAAATGATCCAGCACAGTCACTAAAGTCTCAAGTGGCCTCTGTGGCTTGGAGCACCTTATATCAATTTTGGCTGATATGCCAGCTGTGACCTTACCTGCAGTGGTGGATCAATGGAGAGGCAAAGTAGGCATTTGCCTAGGGCAGCAAAATTTGAGGAGCTGCAAATGTTGCCCCTCCTCAAATTTTGCTGTCCCTCTCTGTGGGCAGCGGTGGCTGCAGCAAGGGTGGAGTGGGCGAGGAGAACCCTCCCGCTTTACCTTATATAAAAAAAGACAAACCTGTTTTTGTTTAAGGTAAAAGGGCAGCAAAAGCCTTTTTGCCTATGGGCACCAAAAAACTTAATTCGCCCCTGCTTACCTGGATGGAGATAACTAGGCCAAAGTTACCCATGCTCCAGTAACCTCCCACTTAGATTACTGCAATGCATTGTACATAGAACTGCCTTATGGCTCTGGAAACTATAGTTGCTCCAAAATAGGGCTGCAAGGTTATTAACTGAGCTGGGCATTTGGATCATATCACACTAGTGCTTTGTCAGTTGCACTGGCACTCGCTCCATTTCCGAGCCCAATTCAAAGAGCTGATTTTAACCTTTAAAGCCCTTAACAGCTTGGGACCAGGTTACCTGAGAAAACTCCTTGCGCCATATGTCCCTACATGGATTTTGAGATCCTCTTCAGAGGCCCTGCTCTGAGTGCCCCCACCAAATGAAGTGAGGTGAGTGACTATTAGGGAGAGGGCCTTTCCACTGGTGGTATTCCATTTATGGAATAGCTTCCCCAGCGAGACTAACTTGGCATTGTCACACTCTTCTTTTAGATGACAGGTGAAGACTTTTCTGTTCACTCAGACTTTTAAAAATTGGTTAGTTGTTTTTTTTTAAATGTATTTTTTAAATTGTATTTTTTCTTTGTTTTGTGTGTTTTAATTGTATGTTTTATTCTGTGGTTGTTTTTTTGTGAGCCACCTAGAGAACAATTTGTTATGAGGTGGCTAACCAATAAAGTATTATTGGCATTACCCCTTGAAATTTTTAAATGCAGGAGAGCAGGATAAACTCTGATGGAGGAGGAGGAACAGGAGCAGGATCGGTAAGGCCTACCACTACCAAATAAGGCAAAATCTGGTGCAACTGGTCCATAGCCTACTCCAGACACTGTGGGGTTGGGGTGCAGTGGGGTGGGGGGACAGCTCTTCTTATTCACTCAGGTTACAGTGTACTTGGGCCAGGCATGGGAATTTTTCAGGAATGCTTGTAGAAATAAGACATCTGTGTTGTATTAAAGCTGACGACTAATACGGAATAAAAATATTTTGAATTCCTGAAGGTGGTAGGAGAAGAGAATCCTAATTTTTCAGTCTCCTTTTGCTTTCTTTAAAGGTATAAATCAAATATGAAGATCAGTGCCGTGTTATTCTTCTGCTGGGATCTGGCAGCAAAAGCTGCTGCTTGCTGTCTTGCCTGACCCAAGATGTAACTGCAGGGTAAAGGAAGAAAATGTCCCTGCTGCTCCCTCTGTGCTAAGGTTATTGTACTCTGTGAAGAGGAAACGAGAAAAGGCATAATGTCTGACTCTGTTATTTAGGTGTAAATGTGACTAGAGGGCATAGAACTGCAAATGCCATCCCTGTCGGTAACAGGAAACGAAGCACATAGCTCTGACATTGCAAACTCCCCAAGGGTTTGTTAGAAGTGGGGAGAAATGTTTAGGCTCAAGCTGCTGGAACCTGCTGCTGTTCAAATTAGGTTTGTGTGTGTGTGTGTGTGTGTGTGTAGGTGTGTGTGAGCACGCACACACATGTCTGCATGCAAACATGTGTAAGTACATGCCTCAGACCCTTTTAAAATCTAATTACTTCTGGCCTTTTAGGCCAGCCATACTGCCTTCATCAGGTGCAAACAAAACCAGGTTTCCAAAAGGAGATTTAATTCCTTTTGCCACCCCACCCCCTCACCTCATTCAGAGATGAAAATGCTTTTATTACTGGTAAAATTCCAGTTCACAGCATGCCATGCCAACATGGCTGCTTTTCAGAGCAGTTGCCTTATGAAAGAAAGCAGGTAGAGGAATTGGAAAAGTAAGGAATACAGGAAGAGGGGGAGGCAGTCGAGATGCAATTATGAGTGACCTTGCAATACTAAACTGGCACACACTGCAAAATCAATAGCCAGACAAGTTTCTGTGGCAGATCCAATAAAAGGAGAGCGAAATAGCTGGCATGGGGTAGGTGTAAAAGAAAGTAAAGCATGTATATTATATTAAAGTGAAGTGGTGATAATAATACTGTTTGTAACACACTACCTATGATTTTCTTACATGTATTTTTGAAACATATATTTTGATTAAGGCAAAAATGACAGCTGTTACCTCTTTGGCCAATTAAGAGGACCAAAGATGTGGTAATTATATGCTCTGCTTGCTACAAAAATGGGTATTTGAACACCAGGATGCTAGTTAACATGCAGGTTATTTCTGGAAAACAGGACTTTCCCCTATATTATTAGTAAATATCTAGCTTCTGTAGGAAAAAAAATGATCCTGGAGAACTGTACATGATAAAATAATCTTTTAAAAAAAAAAGATCTTGAGTCAAATTGGAGAGGCAATTAAGCTGGCTGGCAGGTTGTGAAATGTATAAGGTTTTCCTCAATGCTATTGAAGTATGGAATTATTATTGAAGTGGATTTATATCAAAAGACTATCTGCACATGTTCAGTGGGGCTCAGTCTGATTTGCCAGAATGTTTGAAAACAAATTTGACACCCCTAGGTGCATCCCCTGTTCTTATAGTGGTGATAATTCATATCTTTAAAATGCATGTAACCTGAGAAATGGTTCTGAATTCAAACAGTTTGCTAATTATAAGGCCTGACTCACTGCTATGAGCTGAGTGGTGTGTGTGTTTGAAACAGTGGCACAATATCTGATTACTAATAGCTAGTTGTTGTTTTTCCCCAGTGCATACATAACCAGTCAGGAAGCTTCATAATAATTATTTCAGCTCTTGAAATAAGAAAAGTCTGGTGTTTTGCTGCTGGAGTGGAGATAGTGCCAGAAGTGGAGCCCAGCAGTTCTTGGTGTGTCTATGTAATATCTTGTAAAGAAGACTGCAGGAAAGTTTTAAAAGAACATGTTTTCATCATTAACAGAACTCTAAAAACAAAGAGCTCTGACTCAGGATAGTGCTCTTCAGAGGCACTCTTACCTCTGGACTTTGGGGATGAAGTCTAGGACCTCCACAGCCCCTGGGCCCCCCCAAAATCCTCTTTAGTCTGTCCCAGGTGGTGTGGTTGCCATTTGGAGCATGATGCTGCTGAATTTGCAGGGGAGGGGGGCGGGCTCCAAAGGCCTTTAGGTCCAGGCTCCAAAGTTACCCAGGTGCACCTCTGATGCTCTTCTTAGAAATCAAGAAAACCCAAGTGGACAAACTAGCCATAAGCAAACTCTGCAGAACAATGCCTCTAGTGATCATTCTACATTATGATAATTTGCAGGATAAGCCTAGCTTTCTATTCACATAAGGCAAGGGTACACAACTCTGGTGAGCCAAAACCAACCAAGATTTGGTGTGCAGGAGATGAGGTAATTCTTCAGCGCATTAATGATTACATCACAATATCTATCTATCTATCTATCTATCTATCTATCTATCTATTTATATGCTGCCTTTCATAAACATTTATCCCAAGGCAGTTTACAAAAATTAATTCAGTAAAATTCCATACAATCACATTAAAATATTAAAATTAATTAAAACCATAAAAATATAAAAACACCAAAAAGCAACAAGGGTAATAACAAAACAGAGCAGCCAGAAAGGAGAGGCTGGCAACTCCTAAGGAGTAAAAGCTGGAACAAATAAAAGAATTTTCAGCTTAATTTAAAAAACAACAACAGCCACAGACTTAAAATTAAAAATATTAATGAAAGCAATTATTAGTTACCTAGCATGAGGAGAGAAAAGGATGCTGCTAGCAACCATTCCTCCTACCTGCTGCCATGCACTTTTAAAGCTTGCAGAGGTCAATTTTCAAACAGGGCTAACCCCCAACAAGGGCCATGGGGGAAGGCGACATTTTGCACTTTGTTTCAGGCACTGATGTGCCTAAATACACCTTTCTGGGTTCTTGTCAAGGCTCTTATTATAAAAGTAACCAGACAGACGAGAAACATTTCCAAGGCTTTATTTTGCTCTGCTGCAGACAGAGGGTGCCAACTGTTTCTCACCAAGCTGGGACCCTAAGTTACAATTTTCATAAGTTTTTATACCTTTTAGTATACAGTTTACACAGTTTACACAAACATTGGCCACACAACAATGATTAAACAAGCTATACCTTATCAGCATGAATCACAGACTTCTGTCTCCTAATTAAGACATCACTTAATCATTACAAGACTCTGAGTTTCTGTTAAGTTAAACACATGTACCTAAACATGTACACAATTATCACTTTTTGTGGATTCAAATACATCAGTACCACAAAACTTTGGGCCACCCCTGGGCCACCCCTAGGGCCAGCAAAAAAAGTCCCTATAGGCTAGATTTGGTCCCTAGGCCTTAGGTTGTGCAGGCCTGACATAAGGTATACAGCTTTTGAAAAAACAAAACAGCTTAGAGAACATATCTTGTTCCTTAAATTTCTGACAAGTGTCCCCAAAAGGGAAAAGAAAACAAAAACCAAACTCTGTCCAGGTCATCCCCACCCCACCCCCAGCTGTCAACTCTATTTCATGAAGGCAACTTCTTGGAGACTGTAGATGTGAGATCTTCTTCTTTTCACAATACTTGGGCAATTATCACTGCAATAGTAATAAAATAACAGTAGCATTTTATCATAACATCATTTTACTAAGTGACATGCCATGGATTTCCAAGGTATTCTCTAGAGAGTGTCCTGTAAGCTTAATGGAATTGTGTGCAGTAAATTATCACACAACTTTAAAGAAGTACATTATATTTTTGATCTGAAAATGTTCCATGTGTTAAATGACCCTTTTCTTTAAAAGCCAGTTAAAAAGGGCTCTGTCTCTAGATGTATTGAAATAGTGATATTTATATCTAGTGATTTGCTAAGTTATCTATTTTTTAATTTAGAACACAATCAAAATGAATATTTTTAATAGCTATAAATCCCACTCCTTTAGAAGAAACAAATGAAATATTTGGCACAATCAATTCTGTAAATTTATTACTGCTGAAATTAATGTTCATGCAGGTTTATCTAAAACTTCAGGTATAAAAATTAACATGATTGTTAGACCTAATCAGCTACTTTTCCATGGGTCTATTAGCTCAGGTAGCAGCTATCAGGAAGTTATAGTTGTGCCTCTTACTCTAGTTACTTCAAGAAATGGAACTGAATGCCCAAGTTGTCCTACAATGATATCACCAAGGCAAACAGAGATAGGAACAGAGTCTTGGATTGTTTAGGGACAGAGGCATTTCTCCTTTCACATCCACCCACCCACACCCCAATAATTCAGAGGTTCAGAATACATGCAAGTATACCTCTGGTCAACTCACTGATTGTGTGTGTGTGTTTGAAAAGTAAATAAATACATTTAATTAAATAAACAGTTGTATGGCCTCGGCATTAGGTACTTCTTAAATTGTACTCTGCTTTGGAGCTTACTTCTTGTTTTCTTTTTTGCCTCTCAGTTCAGCAAAATGAAGTTTACCATAAATGTTGGATTACTATGAGTTATTTGGAACTACCCTTGAGGCTACATAAACTACTGGAGTCTGCCAGATGCGCAGATCTCTTTTCTTAAATTAAAAAAGGGCTACAGTTTGATCTGTGTCAATTAACATTGCAATAGTTCTTGCAAGGTATATAAAAAAGTAACAAATGCTCCTTTACACCAACGTTTTCTGAAATTTAACCTTAAATATATTTAAGATTAGACTTTTGGAAGGTTTTCTGATTCTTGATGACTCTACTGAGATATGAGCTGGGACCCCAGAACTGACTGGTTTTGTTAATCATGTTGACAAAACTAAGTACATTAAAGTGTTATCCATATGCTGGTTCACACAGATATTTCCCTTGTAGATCTCAGATATGTGACTTGGAGAGCTGCTAGGGAAATATCTACTGAATTTATGAATTTGTCATTGTCTTCTAGGTTCATATGCAGCCTGATAGTTGATGCTGAATAATAGGTAAAGCATTAATAGCACCAAAAAATGAAGACAAGAGGCAGCATATTTGGAAGAAAGAGGCCAAAACTTTATTAATCAAAGCCAAATGTAAAAGAGAGCATAACTGAATTGGACTCTGCTCCTCCTTCACAGTGCAGGAACTATAGCTTCTTTGAGCTATGATGAAGCTTCTAACTCTAACTTTATTTGGCGATTGCTCCCCAGCCTGAGTGGCATCACAGCTCAGCTTGTACTAAGGTAAAGTGTGCCTTCAAGTCGATTTTGACTCTTGGACCCCACGGAGCCCTGTGGTTTTCTTTCGTAGAATACAGGAGGGGTTTACCATTGCCTCCTCCCACGCAGTATGTGATGATTCCTTTCAGCATCTTTCTATAGCGCTGCTGCCTGATATAGTACCAGCAGGGATTCAAACCGACAGCCTTCTGCTTGTTGGTCAAGCATTTCCCCGCTTCGCCACTTAGTATTAGCCACCTCAAATGTCTGTTGAAGCATCACCCTGCAACACACACCACCCTTTTCAGCCTTTAAAGTTGCTGATGCCCCCATGCAGTGGTTCCCAACCTGGGGGCCTCCAGATATTACTCCCATCAGCCTCATCAGTCCCAGCCACAATGAATTGGGAATCAGGTTGGGAACCACTTACCCCATGCCAGAGAGAAGTCCCATTCAAGGTTCCTCAAGCCACAAAGCCTTTAAGGAATGAGGCTCATTCTCATGCCAAATACTTGCTACTACGATGGCGGTGGCGATGAATATTTATATACCTCTCTTCAACAAAAGTTCTCAAAGCGTTTTACATAGGAAAATAAATAATACATAAATAAGATGGCCCCCTGTCCCCAAAGGGCTCACAATCTAAAAAGAAACATAAGGTAGACACCAGCAACAGCCACTGGAGGGATGCTGTGCTGGGGTTGGATAGGGCCAGTTGCTCTTCCCCTGCTAAATATAAGAGAACCACCACTTTAAAAGGTGTCTGTTTGCTCAATTAGCATGGGGCTCACTTTTTGTGCTCACCTTTCGCTTTCCTATGATTTCCCCAGTCCTGTGCTCTACCTGCTGGTTGTAACAAATGGAACTGTAACTGACTGCGGAGAACAGTGCAAGGTAGGAACATACATAATGTCTGAACAACAGTATATGAGTTCCGGTCTGTAAATGTCTATTAAACCTAATGCCTTGGGGTAGAATAAATAGGGCTACAATTATTCACATATTACATAGGAACATAGAAAGCTCAGCCAGATCATTGTTCTGTCTAGCATTGTCTGTTCCTGCATTCATGTTAAAATTGAACCTGGGCAGGGCCTTCCCTAGGGGGGTGAGGGGCTGGGGGCGAATCAGCATGTGTAGGGCCCCCTTAATATTTCATATGATTATAAAATCGTACTGACTGATGACATACTGTGTAAATAGTGTGAGTGAGCAAGCGAGTGAGTGAGTGAAGTTTTGGGACATGTTGTCCAACCAGCTTCAACATATAGTGCATTTGTAAGTGAAAAACCTTAAAAGCACAACACATGCCCCTTGATTCACAGTTCTAACTCAGGCATTTTGGATCATAAACCAACTTGAGCACAGTGCACTTACAAAAGAAAGAAAGAAAGAAAGAAAGAAAGAAAGAAAGAAAGAAAGAAAGAAAGAAAGAAAGAAAGAAAGAAAGAAAGTTTATTCAGCTCTTTAGGTCTCGACACACAAATAGCCCACATGCATGCACAGAGGCCTTCAAAATGGCCGCTGTGAGCCAAGAGAGGGCCGGAAAGGCCTGAAAACAGGCCAAACCAGCTCCATAAAGACGGGAGGCTGACAGGGGAAGGGGGAGGGGGAAGGGGAGGGGGAAGCATCAGAGACACACACTCCTGTGGCTGTGGCAGCACCTTTTTGAGGCAGCAAAGTTACCCTAGGCCCGGCAGTACATTTAATTTTTTTTTTTTAAAAAAAAATCGAAACCTGGACTGACTCGGACGCGAGCCAAACCGGGAGCGGGGGGGGGGGGGGGCGATGTTTAGGTGTGCACAAAAACAAACATGCCTGGTCCATTCTGGACTCAAACCAAACTTGGCAAACTGGTTTTGTGCACACCCCTAAACAGGCTCTCAGCACAGCCCAGGGCTGCAGGACTGGAGGGGCAGAGAGAGTGCACAGGACTCTCGTGGGCCGCCAGCACATGCCACTCTGCCTCACATCTAGGCTGGAGAGCTTCAGGCAGGGTCAGGGACTGAGGACCCGGGAAGACCTTCAGGAGAACTGCACTGGCAGAGAGGCCCCTGGAAGTATCACCCACCTGCTAAACAGCTGAGAGTTGGCAGCAAGAGAGAGAGAGAGAGAGATCTGAAGCAGCATCGCTACAGACTACAGAGAGCCTTTCTCTCTTGAGGTACAGGCCCATCAATTGCATGGTACAAATAATAAGTGTACTGCTGTACCTGTGTTCAACATAACATGTGAATAACTGTACCTGTGTACAGATCTGTACCTGGGTAAACTGTACACTCGTACAAGTGTTGAACATAATGTGTGAAATGGGCTTTTCTCACAATGAAACGTCCAAAGGTGTAGAACAAGCTTTCTGCTTCATATTAGTTTCTGGGGGGAGTGAATTTAAAGCATGGTTTGTTTAGAGAATGTTAAAGGAACGCAAGCAGCATCTGCTTGCCCATTGAACTGTAACATCCGACATTGGACTTGTGGTGTTCTACACAGATGATTGACAAGTCCCACCTCAGGCATTTCAAGAGAAGCTGTAAAAGGAGAAGCACAAGCCGTTTAATCTCAATGTGAACAAACTCCCCACATAATCAGGCACTTGGAGTATGCTTCTCTATGAATTGCAATCTGTGGTGAACACACCCCTTCCCAGTAAATTGTCTAGTTGTTAAAAGAAGGTGTTTCACTAATATATCATCAAGGAAACAGTAAAACTCCAACAGAAAAATCAGTAATATATAGGGGAGAGAATTATGTGAAGAGTAAATTTCTATATCTGCAGTTACAGACTAGTATGTGATAAAAAGGTTGCTTTGCTGAAACTTTTTCTGCTTCTCCCCCACCCCCACCCCCCCAAAGGGCTCTAATTATTTTAACTGTCCAGTAATGTCATGTTACAGTAACTCATCATCCTGTTTTATCATGTCATTTGCACTTGGTATAACATAGCGACAACATCTGACAGGCCACAAGCTTCCTATAATATTTTCTCTTCACCATGTCCCTGCTTAAGGGTATTTTGGCCATTTGCAAATTGCTTTGTTCCTAGCTTCACACAAGGAATGCAGCCACCTTCTTCTTGAAAATCCTATCACCTGAAGACTTGAAAATATTCGTTTAAAAACCAAGTTCATTGTGTCCTATATCCTCTTTGATCACACAGGGTTTTTCCCCAGGTCTGTGCTGTGCTTAAGTATTCACTGTCTTCAGCTTTAGGATCTCCTGAAATGAATAATATAAACCATGGGTACTTCAAACTTATGGAATCTACTTTTTTTAAAAAAACACCCAGAAACCTAGTTGTTTTACTAGGGGTGTACACAGAACCATTCTGGGAGGTTCGATTCATGTTTGAACTGAACTTGAATTGAACTGCCTCGTCTGCAAGACTCATTAAAACTGGCCGGTGGTTTCAGTTCATGCCCTGAAATTGAGGCAGACTCCCCTTATATATTGTCTGTAGGTCTTTTCCAGCCTATGTGACTATATTTAGAGCTAGGATGTGACCAGTATGTGACTTCTATATTTAGAGCTAGGATGTGACCAGTATGTGACTAGCAATTGGGCAGCTACCTCTTGGAGTCAATGCTCAGGAGCTTCCCAGAGTTGTGTCCTTTGCCAAGAGCTTAGGGATTACTTAGTGCCCCAAAGCATTCTCTTAAAAAATATCTTTGTGGCCTTTTGCACATATCCTTTCCCCCCACCCCGTATTTGGATGACACATAGATGAAATTTGGGGGCAGAGGCAGAAGCTGAATTCACTGAAATGGAAGCTTATTTTGACAATTACAAACATGAAAACAAATTCAAAATGCCAACATTACGAGTAGAAAACTTTCAAAAAATAGTAAAAGCGTTTTCTGAGAGTTCTCCAGGAAAGCTTATAAGTACCAAGCCAATACCAAATGAAACACTAGTTGATTCACCTCTTGGGGTAGAGCACATCCTTTGAATGCAGAATACTCTACATTCAGTCTCTGGCATCTCCAGGTAGGGCTGAGAGATAGGTCAGTATATAACCCTGAATAATTACTGTCAATCAATGTAGACAACACCCACTAGTTAGATCAATGGTGTAATTCAGTAGTGGACAGCTCTCTATGTTCTAGACATTGAGGCTGTGACCATCTAGACAGGTTGTATCGGAGGGAAGTTGTAGATTTTCTGTATTGTTCAGATGTGTGCTTCGTATGGTGTACACATGCTTAAAACTGTGTCAGATTGCCACTTTCTGCAATGTATATGTGTGGGACCAGCAGCAAACCTGTTGGCTTGACAGGTAGCAATCTTTGGTTGCCATTGCCCAGCACTCCAAGAAGACACGAGACACAAAGGTGTTGGTGTAAACAAGGGCCACAATTTTATTTAAACTTCAAGGCAATGTCATTAAAGAACAGGGGTTGGCTCTCTACCCCTACAGTGAGGTAACTAGAGGCATGCACCATCAGGGCATATCTATATAGCATAGGGTGATGCACCTTGGATCCAGGCAGCCCCCATCCTAGGAGCAGGAGCTGCCCATCCTAGCCCATCCTAGCCGGCCTAAGCCAGGCCTCTGCCATAGCAGCAACCCCCGGTAGCCATTCAGCATGTCCGGGGAGCTTAGCCTGACAGAGTAGATTGGTCCAGGCCAGATGTCCCTGAGCCGCACAGCCTCTCTGGAGTTGACCTATCCGACCTATAGCCAAACGCTTACCTGAAGGTGCTCACCAACCTCGGATGTTATCCCCTACCGCACTGTACCTGCCACAGCAGGGGTTAGCCTAGCTTACCAACCACTGCTCACCAACCACTCAAAACCTCTGCCAATCCCTGCTTGAAATCCCCAAGAAATACTCATCCCCTTGGGGGAAAGGTGAACTCCATCCCCTCTAAACAATTCAGGTGCTGAAAAAACTATGTCAGGGTGTGCCAAAGACCCCACCCCTCAAGAGACCAGGCAAAATGTGCCATGTGGGCGTTAACTTGACGTCGGGCCTGTTCAATTTTATAGGGGTCCCTGGTGCCCTTCCAAACTCTACGCTGCAGCATGTTGGACCAAATGATTATAATCCCAGGAAACCATTCCTGAACCTGCACGAGGTCTGCCCGGATGTTATGGATGATGGAAAGCCCTGACTGCGTAACTAAATCGTTCTCATCCATGTGGACCACCAGGATGTCAGGTGGTGGGTTAGCTGACAGGAACTCTTGCAGTATGGGCATGAATTGGGCAATTACCATACCCTGCTAACTGATCCAAGAGATCGATGCCCACTTCCCAAGTCCTAGCTGTTTTCCAGGCAGCGCCCCACATGCAGTCCTGTGGGCCCAGAACACAATCAAATGACCCAGGATGAGGACCTGTACCCTCGTGCCCAGTTGTGCTGCGCCTACAAGGAAAGAACAACCAGTGACCAAAGTCAAACTCTTATTGCACATATCTGTCATGGCCCAGACCTCAGAGTCTGAAGAGTCGGAGGAGGAGCGGGAGGACTTGGTTGGGAGAGCAGGCTCAGAAGCACAGCAGGAGGACTTGGCTGTGAGAACAGACTCTAGAGCTGAGGTGAGGCGGCAGCAGACAGGGGAATCTGAACAACTGGCAGAGATGAGGGCTGAGGAGACTGATCAGGAGGAAGCTGGAATTTCACCTGTGTTAAGAAGACGTCTCAAGAGAAAGGCTCAGTGGAAAACATGCAGGTGCAAGATCTCACAGGAGAGGAAATAGAAATGCTGAGTCAGGAAAGCCTGATTGGCTGCCCTATATCAAGCGGACGCTGTTCCTGAGACGGAACTGTCAGCAATGTTGCCTTCCGCAGACAGTGTTCCTCGTACTTAGAATTGTTCACCTTTTCTTGTTTCAGCCTGTCCTTGTTCTGTTCCTTCTTTGCTCCTTTGTTTCAGTTATTGCTCAGATATTGTAGAGGGGGGTATCTAGTTTAGTTTCAAGGGACTTTATTTTGCTTATACTACTTTATCTTTGACAGTCATTCTTCACTTTCATCTGTGCAGCTAAGCTGCTATTCTTATCTACAGAATTTTCATCTTGACTCACAGAAGTGGAGCTGGAGGAATCGTAAATCCTGTCATGTCAGCCGTGCCAATAGATTTACGACAATATCTCTTGTACATGCCCGACTGCCAAGGGCCAATATGTTGGATGTCCTCACCAGAAAATCCCAGCTGGGGAGCCGCGGTGGCTTCGCCAATGTGGAAAGAGCGAAGAGACAAGCACTCGGTGGAGAACCCCGCTGCTGCCAAGGGTCTGCACACCACCCAGAATGTATATTGGGAGAGGGGCTGCCCATCCTTGTTGACAAACAGGCACCCTGCACTCTGCCCATTCAAGGCCACATAATTCTTTAATGCCAGTACTGGGCACAAAGTTGGGTTGCTGAAGGGGTGCAACACCACAGACTTCCCCCTACCCCTCTGGTCGGTCTTAGAAAACCTAAGCTGCAACCTAACTGAAACTTGTCCCAGGATCCTCTCCCCTAACTGGACCACTCTGGTTGTAGAGCCCCCTTGCCCCCTAGGGAACTTGCACGGAAGGTCCCAAAGAAAATATCCAGCATGGCAGCATGGAAAAGCGACACCTCGTAGGGAGACTGGCAGATGGTGTTGAGGCATTCTATGATGACCTGAATGGCGGGGGGTGTAAGTGTCCTACAGCTGTTTGCCTGTACAGGATGCTCCCTAGCCCAACCTTCCAACATCCTCCTGACCCTGAAGTCTCCTGTGGTGTGCCGAAAACCTTGTGCCTTAGTAAAGAAAGCGACAGTAGCAAGGTAACCCGCCATGGCTCTGGGGGACAAACCCTTATTCTTTAGGGGCACCAAATACTGAATAAGATTCTGGTTGGGGGCCATTCCTGACTCACTTCTACCTGCTCCCTAAAGTCCTGGAAAGCCCTGCACTGCCTACTATATGTGGCCCAGGTGCTTGGAGCCAAGGGCGGCTCTATGTGCTTCTAGGTGCCAAGGCTCCACAGCCAAGGGGGCATCCTGTTGGGTAACGCCTCTGCCTCCAGCACCAGCTGCTGAAAGCGGTGCACCTGGAAACGAGACAGTACATCCGCCAAGCTATTCTGGATGCCTGGCACATGGCAAGCCACAAACATGATGTTATCAATCAGACACACTAACACAAATGCCCTTACTAATGCCATAATTCTGGAGGATCTAGATGGCTGTCGGTTAATGAGGCTCTTCTCACGATTGATGAGAAGAGCCTGGGGAGGGTCCCCGCACAGGAGCAGTCAGTCTGCTCCAGGCGGCCGAAACAGCCGCCCACACGACTGCCGGCTCCATTACGGAGCCGGTGGGGGCTGGGAGGATTGGAGGCCGCATGGCACCTGGAAGCTTCAGCATGCCCTGCATGAGTGTGCAGGGCATGCTACAGAGACTCTCAAGCTGGGAGGCTGCTTTTCAGCCCCTGGTCGGGGGTCTACTCTTGAGCTGCTGTGGCAACTCACTATTGAAAAGCCTGGGTTGGCAGAGCACTCGCTTAGGGGAAGGTTGTTTTAGCGGGTGACCCGCTTTCGTGAGACCGGGCTCAGCTGCAAGCCCAGTGGTTCTCACGGGCATACAAAATCGGGCTAGGCTCCCTTAGCCCGATTTTGTATGACCATTAGAATAGCCTCAATGACTTGTACTGTGACCTGGTTGTCGCAAGGGGGCCGATGCAAACTGGCCGTGCCTCCCATTTGGGCGGTGAGCAGCCTGATTCTTGTGAGCTTTTAAAATATGGTTTCTTTAGCAGGAAAAAGTCCTCAAGCATAAAGCTTTCATAATAGGGCTTGCAAATTCCCAGGTGTCAGGGAGACATGGCAACTTGAAATTTAACCATGGTGCCTAGATTAGGAGAGTTAGAGGTAGAGTAATTTAATTTTTGAAATTTAGTTGTCCAAGGCAGCCCTATCTCTGTTCCAAGTATACTCCTTCTAAAGGAGATAAAGCTAAACCCATTTACCCTCCCCCTCCACAATGGCTCCATAAAGTCCAGCAATTTTGTCAAGTGTCTATTGTGGTTCCCAACATCTATAAACTACTTCAAATCTAGGTTATGGATGTCAGGTTCAGAACGGCAAGTAAGGTGACACTGATGGGTTTGAATGACAGGACCAATGTTGGCATATCCATCCTGACACTGGAAGTCGGGCTCCTGTGTGTGCTTCAGGAACTGGCAATTTGCAGCAATTTTACTTGCCACATTACATGTGAAACCACTTTAAATACTTCACCAAGGGTCGAATGGTAGAGACTAATCCTTTGAAGATTCATTGAGAACATACTTAGAAAAAAAAATGTTTGAAGCTATTGTTGTATGCCCTTTGTAGCTCCAGGGAACGGCTGTCTCACTGATAACCTGTTATATGGCTTGTACTTTCATCTGTAGTTTGTTTACAACTACTTCTCTCTATTCCCAAAAAGTCATTTGGCACGTTTTAACTACAGCATGAGAAAGACTTTCTGTTTAGCAGTAAGGGGTCACATTTTAATAACCAGTTAGTGTATAATTTAATTCTAAGCAGTTTAACAAAACAGCTCATAAGCAGAAAACAAGACAATTTTATAATAAGAGAGAGGTATTACAGGATTTTTAGAATAATGGGATGCCCAAGATAATTATTTAAGCACTGGAGAATCACTGTTGATTTCCATTCAAAAATACTGTTTGTTTTTATTGAAAGCAGCATGCCAAATCCTGATTAAAAGAGATCAGCAAGCAAAGTTCACTGAACTAAATGAGCTGAAGAACGTAGATTTTATATTAGTAATGCAGCATATGCTATCCTTAGAGAAGAATCACAAACACATTTCACCCTTGCTGAAGGTACTTGGAGGCCCTGGACATCCACCTGGAAACATCAGACTCTACGGCCACCTCCATGTTTCAGATGAAGACCTTCTCTGAACACCCAACTTCTGTATTACTCTGTGTGAGGAAAGGTCCAAAACATTATGATTTGCATTCTGGAGGCCACAAGATTCACTATGGCTTTGAATATTCCCAGACATGCATCATGTATGCTGGGCAGTTAAGCATCAGGGGAGATGCAGTTCCTTTTAGGCCTGTAAGTAATTGGGAGAAGAATGTATTTTAGACATCCAAAATATAATTTTCAATCTCCAAAATATATATCTGAACTTAATATTGATCTCTGGATAAATAATTAGTACTAGCTGACCTGGCACAGAGCATCTGCACCCCTAGTTCTCCCTATCTCCCACCCTTCAGCCCCATTTCATTCTTCCCCACCTTTAGCCCCAGTTTGTTCTCCCCCCCAGCCCCAGTTCATTCCCCCTGCCCCAGTTTGTTCTCCCCCCTCCACCAGCTTGTTCTCCCTCGGTGGCAAGCCTGCCTAGCCACCACTTCCCCTCCACAGCAGGCCAGTCTGGCCACCACTTCTCCGTGGCCTGAATTCTACTCCAGGTTTCAAAGTCTGTGCATGTTTCATCTGAAGATATACATCCTGACTAATGCTGCACACGTGCAGCCAAAAGAAATATGCAGGCTGCATTCTTGCTTTGGATTAATGGGCACGTGCACAGGGGTAGGGGACAATATTTGCCAATCTCCACTTTCCCCACAAAGTGCTCGGTGTAACCTGCCAATATGTCCCTGAAGGTCACGCAACCCTCAGGGGTAATTTGTGGGTTGCATCCTGGAGGCCACAAGGTTCACTACAGCTTTGGATATTCCTGGACATGCAGCATGTATGCTAAATAGCATAATTATCAGGGAAGATACAATTCCCCCTGTGGTCCATCTGTGAGCAAAGTTGCCTGATTTGAAACTGATTGCCAAGAAATTTATGACCAACAAAAGGAAGTTCTTTTTCACATAATGCATAATTTAGTTAGTTAGTTAGATTTATACGTCTCCCTACTCCCATAGGACTCAGGGCGGCTTACAAGCAATAACATACACAACAACACAATTTTTAAAAAAATAAATCTTACATAGCCTCATAAACCACAACTCCATACAATACTCATTCCACATGACATAATAATCATGGATTACAAGATCACTCTACAGCCAGCTATTTCAGCGACTGAACACCCAGCGGAACATTTCAGTCTTACATACCTTACGGAAAGCCAACAGATAATGGAGAGCTCTGATATTATCTGGGAGACTGTTCCATAGAGTTGGGGCCACCACTGAGAAGGCTCTGGCTCTCATTGATTGCAATTTAATGTCCCTAGGGCCCGGGATCACCAAGGCATTACTTGTGGCTGATCTCAGGACCCAGCGAGGGACATATTGAGCAAGGCGGTCTTGGAGGTATGGAGGGCCCATACTGTGTAGGGCTTTAAATGCTAAGGTTAATACCTTAAACTTAACCCGGGACTCAAGCAGCAACCAGTGCAACTGAACGAGCAAAGGTGTCACATGTGCTCGCCAAGGTGCCTTAGTAAGGACCCTGGCAGCTGCATTCTGCACCAGTTGCAATCTCCGAGTTAAGTGCAATGGCAGCCTCACATAAAGCGAGTTGCAATAATCTAACCTAGAAGTGACTGTCGCATGGATCACAGTGGCCAAGTCCAGAGGGGACAGATAAGGGGCCAGCCACCGTATTTGGTGTAACTGAAAGAAGCCTTTTCGAGTGACCTCCATGATCTGAGCCTCCATATTCAAAGAGGCATCAAGAATCACGCCCAGGCTCTTCACAGTAGGCTGAGGTATCAAATAAGCACTATCAAGGGTCGGTAATTGAAAACTCTCCTCTGACCTCTTCAGGCCCAGCCACAGAACTTCAGTCTTATCTGGATTAAGCCATAGACGACTTTGCCTCAGCCAGTCTGCAACTGCCTCCAAACACCTGGTCAGCTGGGCTATGGTGTTCTCAGCCCTGCCATCCGTCAGCAGAAAAAGCTGGGTGTCATCCACATATTGGTGGCACCCTAGCCCAAAACACCTCACCAGCTTAGCTAGCGGCCACATATAAAAACTGAACAGCAAGGGTGAGAGAATAGTCCCCTGGGGGACACCACATGTTAGTACCTGACGTGAAGACCTCTCATCGCCCATTGTCACCCTATATCCCTGGTCTTGTAGGAAGGAACACAGCCACAACAAGGCCACACCTCGAATCCCAGCATCAGCTACGTGGTGGACCAGAATATCATGGTCCACAGTGTTGAATGCTGCTGTGAGATCTAACAGCAACAGCAGCGCCAACCCTCCCCTATCAAGCTGGCGATGGAGATCATCA
Organism: Hemicordylus capensis; assembly: GCF_027244095.1. Classification (NCBI taxonomy): domain Eukaryota; kingdom Metazoa; phylum Chordata; class Lepidosauria; order Squamata; family Cordylidae; genus Hemicordylus; species Hemicordylus capensis. Next base: position 115,291,163 of record NC_069658.1, on the reverse strand, counting down.
GCTAGGGTGACAAGGACTGTTTCTACCCCACGCCCAGGCCGAAACCCAGACTGGAAGAGCTCGAGAATTGCTGAATCCTCCAAAAAGGTCTGAGGTTGTACTGCTACCGCTTGCTCTATCACTTCACCTAAAAAAGGCAGTAGTTAGCTGGCTCCGAGGCATCCAACGATGGCCTCTTCAAAAGTGGCCTAACAAATGCCTCCTTCAGCTCTCCTGGGAAAATCCAGGGAAAGATTGATAATATTCCCAAGGGAGGTCTGCAACCCCTCCCAGGCAGCCTTCACCAGCCAGGAGGGGCAAGGATCTATGGGACATGTAGCCATCAGACTTTTTTCAACATCGACCTCCGAAAGTTGGTTAAAATTCTCAAAAATTGGCCCGGTAGACAACCACGGAGCCTCCAATTCCTCAATTGCATCAAAAGTGAGGGGGAGGTCCCAGTGGAACAGTGAGATTTTATCTGCAAAAAAGCCCTTAAAAACCTTACAGCCAATACCCATTTCTCTAACTTCATGATCTGTACCAGAAAAATTTGTCAGAGATCGAACTATCTCAAATACTTTAGCTGGCCATGAGCTTGCGGATGCAATGGCAGCCCCAAAAAACTCTTCTTTCATGTCCCTCACTGCTACCTCATAGGACCTCATAAATGATCTATAGGATGATCTCATTGCTTCGTCTTGGATTCTCTTCCAGCCCCGCTCTAATTGTCTGAGACGCCATTTCATCTCCCTCAACTTCGGAGTATACCACGTAGCTGGGTTCCGGGGACATCTCAAAAGACGTTGTGGTGCAATCGTATCAATAGCCTCAGAAAGCCGGCTATTTCAGTTGGCAACTAGGGCATCCAACGAATCATCAAGGGGCATTGGATCCCGTAAAGCATGCTGCAATTTCAACCAGTCCATTAATCTCCTCGGGTGAACATAAACTTGCCTTTCCTCATAATTAACATGGAATTCTCTGCCACAAGATGTAGTGGCAGCCAACAGCCTGGATGGCTTTAAGAGGGTTTTAGATAAATTAATCTTAGACGACAGGCCTATCAATTGCTTCCAGTCTGAGGGCTATAGGTCATGTCCAGCCTCAGAGGCAAGGTGCCTCTAAATACCAGTTGCAAGGGTACGACAGTAGGAGAGAGAGCATGCACATACCTCTTGCCTGTGGGCTCCCCAGAGGGATCTGGTGGGCCACTGTGTGAAACAGAATGCTGGACTAGATGGGTCTTGGGTCTGATCTACCAGGGCTGTTCTTATGTGCCCATGCTTCAAAAGCAGAAACATAGTTGAACACATACTTCTTTTGGCTGCATGTGTGGAGCATAAGTCCGGATGTTGGCCAATGTGTCTAACTCACAGATGAACAAGGCAAGGCTTGTTGGTCATATCCGTTCCCCATGGCTTGTCCCTGACATTGTGGTGCCACCATGTGGTAACTAATTGTTGGATCAGTCAACCTGGGCAAAGCCTTGGTATTCCAGATAAAGCCTGTAAGCTTACATTGTGTGTTCCTTGTTTAGATTATTAGTTAACTTTCTGCTACTGGTTTATAAAGTTCCAATTTTTAAAATGTCATACCTTGTGATAAACTGAAGCCGGCTTCTATATTACATTTTTCATACACAGCCATACATTTGCTAGTATAAATACTATTAATGTGTATGTCCTATATCTAATATAGTGTGCAGACCTAATATAGTGTGTGATCATATTTTTCAGTAGAAAAAAGTTATGGTGGCGGCAGTGAATAGTTGAAAATCTACCCATTCCCTTCTCATTCTATACACGCACCGTGTGATTATCTACTTTAGAGCTATTTGTATTCTGAGGCGAATGCCACTCTGGTGATGGCTTTTAAATGCATCTCCACTACTTATTTAGTAGGTGGAACAGGGCCCCCGTTCCTTATCAACAATAAATTACACTCCTGTTAAACTTGCTGCTAAACAAGGAGTTACACTCCTATTAAAATCCAATTAAACATGCATCACAATTGATGGATGTAATTAGAACAACTGTAGAGGGTAAATGGTTCAAAGCACAGTAAGTGAAAAAAATAGTTTGGTGTCCAAAAGGGAAAATACCCAGTCCCATCAAAGGAAATAGATTCCTTCTCCTGCCTGTTGATGCTTAAACCAAAGATTATGGCTCTTTGGAAGAAAGTCAATATTTTGTTTCTACCATCCAGATGGATGCTACTTTCTCTGACTACACACGAGTGAACTGATTTACACAAATAGAAGTGACTTTGGAAACACAGATGTAGATGCCTGTGTAGCATGTAGAGATGCCTATACAGATTCACATATTTCTGTCCACCTGTGTAATACAATCCTCTATATTCTACACAAGTAATACGGCACATTCCCATTTGTCTCTCTATGAACATTGACATTTATATTTGTATAAGTGCCACTGTGAGTGCATAACAGTGAATGCATAATACTATTTGCACAAAACACTTTAATGTATGCAGCTACTGTAACTCCATGTGGTAATTAACAATTTCAGTCACAGAGAAGTCTACCAAAGGACAGTCAAGTCTGCAAAAATAAACCTATGCTTTCATCCTTAATGGAAAACTGGCATTCTTGAAAGATTCAAAGTCTCAAGTTTTCATGAAAGTGACCAATCTTCTGTTGAACAGGACTTTGTTGCCTAAATTAGCAGCTTTCTATTTTATTTTTACAACAAATCAAATTTATTAATTTATCTTAATAGCTTCAGAGATAATAGAAATTACTTGCTATCCAAGTAAGATTGGCCCAGATTCTCTTTGACAGATGCCACTAACTACATAGAGGAATCATGGGTCTCAGTACCAAATGCAAAGATTGTGCTGTGATAAGAAGGATTAGAAAACATCCTTCAAAAGTTTAAGCTCTTTCTCTGAGAGGAAAAAAGAACCTCAAGGGTAAAATTCTGGCTCATTTGAAGTTAAAGAAACATGGCCATGGATTTGTTTTTTCTCCACCTTTAGAGTTAGAAGTTATTCTAGGGACAACTAAACCAACTAGTACATTATAAAAAGTATATTTAAAGGCTAGAAGCTTTTCTAATATATTAGCTGCCTTCCCACTGTTGGAGATTTTGCAACCTTTATTTTCCCAGTTAGGAATCTTAGGTATTCTGTATAATACAATGCTACAATAATCAACACATTGTCTCCTGATCTTAGTAATGTTTAAGAGATATTCTCCATCTTATGCAGCAACCATTTAGAGCAGTAGAGCCAATACCTTAGCTCATTGATTCAGTTACTTACCAGCCAAATTGCCCAGGAGCCAAATCTTCCCTAGCTTTAATATGACTGCCAGGTTTGGAATCCAGTGTAATATAATGCAAGTTCCATAGTTCTTACAGCTACAGGGAAGGTGGAAGTGGCTTCATTTTCCATTCATATAAGAAATGAAGTTCCTTCACAACCACCCACTTATGCTTGGTGTAGAGGACAACATGAGGGTATTCTGCAGGAAGCCAAATCACCACTGGAACTGGTAGGAAGAGAAAGCCACTACATTTCTGTCCTCATTCAATTTTCTTATTTACAGTCTTCAGTTTTGTCCATGATCTTCACAATGAGCATTTTAAAAAAACAAAAGAAAAAAACCCTCACTTTCTGGGTCGATATTCTGCACCTAAAGTAAAGAGCCTTCTTTGCACGTGAAAATTTATTTAGGAATGGGGAACAAGATGTTAGGAGGATGATGCTACCATCACTATCAGTGTCTCAGAAAGTCAGCTTTCTCACAAAATTGGAATGCTGCAAGAAGGTTGTTAAAAGTCTATGGAATTCTGGCATAATCATAGTTAAGGCATTTAACATGTTCTTGACCAGCTGCAAAAAGAATTTTCTCTAACTGGAGCAGATTAGCAGAAATAGCAGGACAGTATTTATCTTGAATGCCCAAACTGGTCAAGGGATGCCTCCCCACAATTGCTGTTCTTAATGCTCCTGGATTCCTAAATATCTATTACATATATTGAACTTGCCCAATCAATTACAGGCCTCCTCCACTGGAATTTACTGTGTAACATTGTCTTAGTTCTTGTCCTAGACATGCTTGTCTATATGTATATATCTATGTTCAGGCTTGGGGGTGGAGTCTAAGTTAAGCTTCTTATTTGTTGTTCAGAATTCAATCAGGAGGTTCTCTCTCACTTGCATAACAGACTGTTATGTTTGTTAGCTAGTGTTTAAGAAAAAAATAAATGTTCAGGCTTTTGTTAGCAGCAACTAAAACTAAGCTTCCTGTGCAATTACTTGAAGAAGAGGGGTAATCACTCTGCAACAAGCTCTGCTAGTTACAATTAAAATACAAATGTCATTCAAGTCTAAAGCACAGTGCCAAAATGAATTCACCTGCTCAATTGCACCAAAACATCATTCCAGTCACAGTGATACCCCAGAATCACTGATAGAAAGTTCTTTCAAATAAGAAGCACAAATCTTCTTTGCTGCTATAGCAAATAGAGCTACATAATATATAACTTTTATGCACATCACACAGAAGAAAATTTTAAACTTCCTGCTCTGAACTGTCAGCCATATTAAATAAATAAGTCAGAAATCTCTTTCTTGGAAGCCTGTAAAGTGGATAGAATAGAATACATCCTATAGGATAATATGATATAATAAATCCTTAATTTGCTCTTAGTGTTTCCTTAATCCTTAATGTTGCCCAGACTATGAGAAACACCTATATTGGGCAGCAGTGATAAAGGAAGATGCTGAAAGGCATCATCTCATACTGCACGGGAGGAGGCAATAGTATACCCCTCTTGTATTCTACCAAAGACAACACAGGGCTCTGTGGTCGCCAGGAGTTGACACTGACATGACAGCACACTTTACCTTTACCTTCCAGCAGAGGCGCTCTTACCCCAGGACTTGGGAGCCGAAGTCCAGGGCCTCCACAACCCCTGACCCCCCCCCAATCCTCGTTAGTCTGTCCTGAGTGGTGTGGTTTGTTCCCTCAAGAACCTACATGTTTAAAAATGATGATTAACTTGCAGTGGGGAGGGGGGGGGATCCAAAGGCCTTTAAGTCCAGGCTCCAAAATTACCTAGATGCACCTCTGCCTATTAGAACCTTAAGTGGCATGGCCTGGAATCTTAATTCCTTGAAATCTTTCCTTGTGTGAGGTAACTGGTTCTGAAGCAAGCACTTAAAAACAAAACATACCAGAGAGAAGCCTGCCGCCCGCTGCCCTTCTAGGCGGCGTGGCTTGTTTGCCCCACCCCCCACCTAGGAAGAGCACGTGATGCCGGGAGCCTGCTCCCATTGGCCCCGACGTGCCTCCTGGGTGGGGCCTGGAGAAGCGAGCCCACAGCGCACCTGCGCCGACTCAGTCCAACTCTCACAAGCACAGAGAGCGGACGTGTGCTGGCGAGCTCCCAGGCGGTCGTGACCACGTAGCCAGGCCTGGTCGGAGCGGGCTGCACCGGGTGCTGTAGCGGCGGCTGCAGGCTCTTGAGCCGCGCTGCCGAGGGAGGCAACGGGATGGCTGGCCACTCCAAGGGCGGGCTTCTAAGCCCGGCCCTCGGCCACCTCCCTCACATTGCCATGGACGCGGCGCCATTTTGGCCACTCACAGCTAGGCCTGCGTGGGCCTAGTGGGTAGCTGGCCGCGCCAGGTGGCACAAGCCGCACCGGAGCGAGCCCCTGGAGGGCCCGATCGGATGGCTGGCCTCTCGGTGGGCGGGCTTTTAAGCTTGGCCCGCAGCCACCTCCTTTCTGTCTCCGCAGACGCGGCGCCATTGCTGCCACCCGCGGCTAGGCCTGAACAGGCCTTGTGGCTGCCTGCAGCTGGGCCAAGCAGGCCTTGCGCCCTTGCTCCCCTCCCACTTGGCAGGTTTCCTGGGGCATGGCAGGACTTTTTAGTTGAGGTTTGCAGCTTTAGCTGCTCTCGACCCCCACTCCCTTTTTGCTCTGTTTTGGGGGCTGGCAGGGACACAGAAGGCCTCCTAGTTTGGGGCAGTGCACCTCGGTCACTGGACCTAGTGTGGGCCTGACAAGCGTGCATCCTGCCTTGGGCCTCGAGGGCCTGAGGGGCCCTAAGTGGGACCTTGATATGGCGGGCCTTTGTTCCCTGTCCACACTATTCGCTCTTCACTGGATCAGCACACTTCAAGAACACAGCAGGCCGGGTTGGCCCGGCCCGAGGTTTGGAGTACAGGAGAGGGCAGGGGGCAGTGCAAGCCTGTGGGGGGCTGAAGCGGGGAGAGCCTCAGCAGGTGGGAGGACCGGGCTTCCTGGGCACACAAGGGGGTGGACCTGGTACTGGGGAGGAGTCACAGGCGCGGCCTTGAACCGAGTTCTGATACGCTTACGCCCAACAGCAGCAGCCACCTGGGTTCAGGGGGCTGGTGAGGTACCCCGGGAATAGCAGGGGGTTGCACTGACATCTTCTTTGGTACATGGGGTGGTTTCTTTGTGACATGGGCCCAAAGAAGGCCCCAATTAAGAAGGGCGGTAGGCCCGTGCGGCCTGCTAAGAGGCTGCGCATACCAGTAGATTCTTCTTCCGATGACGAGGGGAACCTTGAACTGGGGGCCATCAGAGCGCTTATCACATGCCTCCAGGCCCTAGAGAAGCAATGCGTGGCTCCCATGGGGGATGGGGCAGGGGGTGGCCCGTCTGGGGTACCGACACACCAACATAGAACATCCAGGGTGGCCAACAAAGCAAAACTAATGCAGGGTTTCACTGAACATTTGGCAGCACTCGAAGTGGCCGGGCCACCTACACCTGGCCCAGGAGGAAGCGGGACACCCCAACCTGAGCCCGCGCCGGGCGGCAGTGGTGAGGACCCCAGTGGTGACGGATCTGGCGGAGGTGAGTAATTGCAAGGGGTCTGGCCATGGTGTATGCCATACAGTCCCCCCCTGTAGGCCATATAGGTGGTATCCTGGCCCTATGAACTGGGCATTGCCACACGCCACCTGCAATCAGGTCTGGCAAGGCAGGGTGGGTCACGGGGTGGCCCCGGAGGGTGCCGCCATTGCCCCCCACGGGATGGCTTCACAAACGTGTCCCAATGGACACGCAGGCGATGTGCCAGTACCATTGGGTGATCACCTGCTGCCTATGGTCAAGGAACGTATTTGGAAGGGTGAATGCATGGATATATTCCAGTTGCTTTCCAAAGAGCCTGAGCCGATAGATAAGGGCGGGGTCCAGGGGAAGGACAAGGAGAAGGCTAAGAGGAAACCCATTGAATATAACTGGGCCAATTGGGTGTCAGGGTTCACAGTATACATGGGAGTGGTCACTCAGAAGTACCCTGGAAAGGGCCCTGCACTCATCAAGTACTTTGACATCATTCATAGGGCTTTCATGGACTTCATGGGCAATGCCTGGGAGCGTTACGACCAGGCCTTCAGGGAACATGCCTCGAATGACACAGCTATTTCTTGGAAGAAGCAGCATCCGGAGCTCTGACTCCAGATCATGACTCCCGCCAGGCCTTTGGCCGGGGAACGCACGGACAGTGGACATTTGATTGACACCAGCAGCGTCAGCGGCCTCTGCTGCAGGCTCCCAGGGGGTTCAAAGTCCCCTCATCTGCTGGGAGTGCAATAGAAGTGGGAAGTGCGTCCGCTCCCCGTGCAAATAGAGGCAAGATTGTGGTTGATGTGGAGGCCGACATGCAGGCCTCAATTGCCCATGGACGAAAGCCTACAGAGCAAGGGGGGGCTACCAACATCCCGGGGGGGGGGGAGAGGACCCGAGACCACCCAAGGGGGAAGTGTGGGAAAAGGGCACCAGCCCAATTAGGATTCCGGTACTCCGGCTCCTGTTGCACGACTACCCCGACAGGGAACGTGCACACTACATAGAGGCTGGTTTCACAAAAGGGTTTAGGATACCATGTCAATTCACACGCACCCATAGTATCGCTCGCAATTTAAAACCGATAGATGGTTTGGAACATATAGTGGCTAAGAAAATTGCTAAAGAGGTGGCGCTGTGCAAGGTTTGGGGCCCTTTTCCCCAGCTCCCGCTGCCAACTCTGAGGGTATCCCTGTTGGGCGTGGTTCCCAAGAACAGCTCAGCGCCCTGCACCCAGTTGAGTACCCCTGTGTGAGAAAGAAACGTGGTGAGGGAGGTGTAGAAAGGAATAGTGGTGAGGAATTGGTGACCAGTGAGGGAGCATGGCCTTGTGGAGGGGGGGGTTCACACCCACACCCACCTATCACACATATTTGCGGTAAACCTCGGACCGCCACCTTCCCAGACGTTGAATTGCAGCGCCTGAGTAGCCCATGTGTACAGCCGCGGAGGCTGCACCAATACGGAATGAATGGGAGGATAAATTATGTGTGGGCACACCAGCCATGGCAAACGTCTTCTTCATTACTGCCCAGAATTGAAACTGGGTCAGGTGTCGCCCATCAGCATGGACGATGAGGAACCCCCCCATCTCTCCCCTGACAGACAGGTAGGTTCCCAGTACTCGTACTGGGCACATGCCTTGGTCATCTGCCCCGTGCAGGGTAACCCTTTGGCCTCTGCCCTTCTGGTCTGTCTTTGAAAAGTGGAGATGAAGCACCGCAGAGGAAGGCCGCAGGGTAAGGTCACCCAACGGCAGCTCCCTGTCCGCTGGACTGTGGGCGCCCTTGGGGAACATCTCGCCAACCCTGAAGGCCCCGAAAAAGGCCACCAGGGCTGCAGCCCGCAACAGGGCCTCCTCGTAGGGGGATGAACGAACCCATCCCAGTTCCTGGAAGGCGCGCTGCAGCACCCCTGGTGTGATTGGCCGATGCTGATCGGATTGAGCTGGCATCTCCCTTGCCAGCCCTCCAGCATGTGTCTCACCCTAAAGTCACCCGAGTGGTCTGGAAGCCCCCTGGCCTTCCCAAAGAAAGCCAGCGCAGTCAGATGGTCGACCATGGTGCTTACCGCCAATCCTGGAGATGTACCAGGTACAGCATAAACTGCTCAGGTGGGACAGGCCATGCGTGCTCAATTTCTACCTGTGACCTAAAGTGGAGAAAGGCCCTAACCCTTTTGTCCTAGGCTAACCGGGTCCTGGGTGCTATCGAAGCCTCAATGGCCCTGAAAGCCTCTACACTCCAAGGCTCCACAGCCATTTGGGCACCCTTTTGGGCAGATTGGTGGCTTCGGGGGCTAGTTGCCAGAAGCGCTGCATCTGAAAACGAGACAGGGCGTCCGCCACTTCGTTCTGGGCAGTAAAATGTATGTTATGGTGTAAGCAGGTTAATATCAGTGCGTTGGACAAGCCCCATAACACGCTGTGACCTGACTCTTTGACTGTTGACGATCTGGACAACTGCCAGATTATCGCACCAGAAGCGTACCACAGAGTTCCTAAAAAGCTCCGCCCAGATGTGCGCTGCAATGACTATGGGGAAGAGCTCGAGGAACGTCTCCACCTACCCGCTTGGTCAGTGCTTGGCACACCATTGCCCCCTCAGGTACAGGCTGAAGCCTAGGCCGCCGGCTGCATCAGACTGGACCTGGAAATCAGCCTCTAACAGCTGCTGTGAACACCAGAATGATACCCCATTAAATGAGTCCAGGAAGGTCTGCCAGAGCCTCATGTCCTCCCTCATGGTGGTGGTCACCCTGATTAAGAAATGGGGCTGCTGCACCCGACAGCAGCGTCGCAGAGACATCTCAGGAAGAGACGGCCAGGGGCCACCACCCAGCAGGCGAAGTTGAGGTGGCCAATCAGCGACTGCAGCTGGCGTAGAAAGACCTTCTTGGACACACTGCACAGCCTCAATAGCTCCCTCAGGGCATTGAATTTGCTGTCAGGGAGGCGTGAAAGCTGGCCTACGGTGTCTAACTCTATACCCAAAAAGGTTAACCTGGTGGCCTGCCCCTCAGTTTTGTCTTTTGCCAGGGGCACCCCCAGATAACAATCTGGGGGTGCCATAAAAGTGTGTAGCAAGTGTGTGCATTGGGTAGATCCGGCCCTCCCTCCAAAAAGGAAGTCATCTAGTAAATGAGCCAAGGAGCTGAGCTGGGCCTGGCTGTTGGGCCTTGGTGGATTGGCGCAGACGGCGGGGCATGAAGAGAGCCCTCCTATTGCCAATGCTGCGTGAATTCCTGGAGGGAAATCAAGCACCGGATATCCTACTGCTACATTTCAGGGGGAACGACCTAGTTAGTCAGTCCCGTATTTCACTTTCTCAGCAGGTAATACAGGACCTGGGGATTGTATTAGATTGATGCCCTGGTCTGATTTTAATTTGGTCTGATATCACCCAGCACAGAGTATGGAGGGGAGCCATTAAACAGAACAAGGTGGATAGGGCCAGATGCAGGGTTAACGTGGTGATTGCACGCTTCTTGGCCTCTAAAGCTAGTGGCTGCATACTGCATGATTACATCAGGTTCTCACTACCCCTCCTGTACCAGGGCGACGGGGTTCATCTGTCGCCTACGGGCATGAGGCTATTTGTTGATGTCCTGCGTCTGGGATTGGCTCTGGTTCTGGAAGGTTTGTGGGGCGTGCAGGGTGTTAAGTGAGGCTAACGCCTGCCGTGGCAGGTGCAGTGCGGCAGTGAACAGAGAGAAAAGCGGTGCTGCACCTTACGTAAGCATTTAGCTTTAAGGAGGAGGGGCAAATCCCTTGAGGCTTAGCAGATCAGGGATGCTGCTTAGCTCCTACCTCTCTGCAAACGGCATCCTTCCGTATGGCTTGACAGCATCAGGGGGTGGCATCAATAACAGAGACCTGACCTTAGGTTGGTGAAGAAGGGCACCCCCCGCTTGTGAGTGGTGGGCCACCTGGAGCCAAGGTTCTAGCACCATGGGCTTTTAGGCCAGGGCGGCCTTTGAATTGGCCGACCCGCTAGGGACCGCACTGTTACTGGGTGTAGCGCCAATCCCAGCTGTAGTGCCTTGCGGGCACTGGTTCATCTGTAGCCCCCAATAAAGTGGTCAATTTCACCAAAGCAGAGTGTGTCCATGTCTCCTTGGGTCTGGGTGCAAAAAGTAGAAGTTTGTACTTGAAGAACATCAGCATTGACATCACAACCAAACACCCACTCACATGATTTGCCTGCTCTTCATCAAAGTCCTTAAATGAGGGCAACTAGTCCAACAAGACAATACTGGACCCAACCACCTCCTGCAATTACTCTGACCAGCACTGTTTGGCAAGATAATGATCCTCCAGGTTGTTAATGCTCAAAGCATGGCTTTGACTGAAACCAAATAAACAGCCACAACACAGCTGCAGTTCTACCAGGGTGTAAGTCAGCAGTTTCCTTAGCAATTTGTTCTGAACGGTCTCCAAGTCCATGAGATTTATTAAACCCTAAAGTTCAGCTCTATATTTGTGGCAATACTTAAGCTGTATAGATTTTTAATGTGGGATTCACCAGCTGACCTCCTCTGCAATAATATAATTTCCAGAGGGGTTGGGGTTTTTGTTGTTGTTGTTTTGTAATGTGGGCAGATATTGAACTTCTCTCTGTGGTGTTAGCCTTCAATTCACCATTATACTGTGGTCATGGTGTAGCTGCATGTTTGAACCAATCTAATGATTTCATTAACAGGCTGATTTCACTTACACATTCTGTAAGGAGACTATAATCTTTGCCTAGCAACCACGGGAAACTGAAAAATGAACTCGTAAGAACATAGGAAGCTGTCTTATACTGCATCCATTTAACTCAGTATTGTCTGTATTAACTGACAGTGGCTTTCCAAGATTTCAAGCAGAAGTCTTTCTCAGCCCTTCCTGGAGATGCCAGGGATTAAACCCAGGACCTTCTGTATGAAAAGCAGAAGCTCTACCACTGAGCTAAAATTCCATCACTCCATTTCCCTATTTATTACAGCTTGGAGCATGAGATGTGCATTCCATACATCCATGTCTTCCATGACGTGACTGATTAAATAGCAAAGCATCTCTAAACAAGAAAACTGAATAAGGATTTAAAAACCAAACCAAACCGTGTATTTCATATTCTTTTTATATAAAGTTGAAAGCCATCAGTTTTAAGAACTGAAAAATGGTTGGCTGAGTCAAATAGCTCAAATATTAGTGCTGTTCTCTAAAAAAAATACTTCATTTTCGAAGGATATTGCTTTGTTATTTCGATAGTGGGCTGTGAGCTGGCTAGTTCAGACAAGAGCCAAAAAGCTGCTGCAGCTCAGGTACTCTGGTCTGCTACTGCAGCTGTTGCTACAACTATTTATATGCTGCTTACCAACAAAAATAGTCTCAACGTGATTTATATAGAAAAGTAAATAAGATGATTCCTTCTCACAAAAGGGCTGACAATTTAAAATGCTACCAGCATTTTAACAAACTGAGGCTGAATCCAATCAAGATGGAGGTACTCATTGTGGGAGGTTGTGTCTTAGGAACTGGTTTAGATCTGCCTGTTCTGGATGGGGTTGCACTCCCACGGAAAGAGCAGGTACGTACTCTTGGAGTACTTCTTGGCCCAAACATCTCTGATTTCTCAGGTTGGGGCAGTGGTCAGGAGTGCTTTCTATTAGCTTCGGCTGATTTGCCAGCTACATCCATTTCTGGAGATAAATGACCTTAAAATAGCATATGCTGGTAACATCCAGGCTTGATTACTGCAATGCACTTTACATTGAGCTACCTTTGTACACAGTTTGGAAACTGCAGTTAGTGCAGAATGCAGCAGCCAGGTTGGTCTCCGGGGTTGCCCAAAGAGATCATATTACACCCATTTTTAAAAAACTACACTGGCTGCCAATAAGTTTCCAGGTAAAATACAGAGGACTGGTTATTACCTATAAAGCCCTACATGGCTTGGGTCTGAGGTATTTAAGAGAGTGCCTTCTTCTTCATCAATCCAACTCCTGTTAAGATCATCTTGGGAAGCCCAATCGTGGTTGCCACCGGCTCGATTGGTGGCAACTTGAAACCAGGCCTTTTGTAGAGTTGCCCCGGGACTCTGGAACATGCTTCCTAATAAAATTAGAGTTTCCCCTTCTCCGAATGTTTTTAAGAAGGACCTAAAAACATACCTGTTTAGTCAGGCTTTTAGTTTATAGTTTTATAGGTTCAGTTTTAGAGTTTTTATTGTATTTTAAGTTGTTTTAAGTATGTTAATGTTTTAATGGTTTTATATTGTGAACCAGTCATTTTCTATGGGGTGGTATATAAATGTACTAAATAAATAAATAAAATAATACATTGAACACAGTAAATCCATAGAGTTAAGCAGAGACAAACATTTCCAAACCACAGTGTCCAGTAATGGCTTCTCAGCATGTATTTCAATTCCTTCACCGAATGGGCTGGTTCTCACAATCTGATCATCGTCGTTATGCCACTGAATGTCAGGCAGCAGAGGAGGAGGAGGAGATGCACATGTTCACAATTCCCAGTTGTATGTGCAGTGAAAAGGACTGGGAAGTGATAGTATGTGCGGGCTCCATCATGGTTGCTTGGTGTGGACAACCAGCATCAGGTGCCTTCGATTTGAAGAAGGGTGGCTGATGTCAGTTGCCCATGCCAAGCAACCTCAGTGGACTTCTCTCACACTGTCATTTCCTGGTCCTTTTCACCAAGCAATTCACTGGGAATTAGGCACATGTGTGGCTCCTCCTCCCTCTGCCACCTAACGTTCAGAAGCAGAAGTATGATCACTGAATCGTGGGAACTGACCTTCTATATGCTTACATTGCCAGTGCTGGTTTTCTACTATATCTAGGCTACTTTGTGAAGTAGCACTTGTGTGGGGAGGGTGGGGATATCAAGTGGAAATGCTTGGAGTTAAGAAAATATTTAGTGAAGAGGTAGCTGCCTTTCCTTGCTTCTTTTCTTTTCTTACAAAAATTGATTAAAAACTGTTGGAGTTAGGACCCTGACAGCATCAGCTCTCAGCTGCATTGTCTCATAGAGACTACTGGGGGTGGGGTTAGGGTCATGGATAAAAGTGTTGGACTCCTCCCCTTTTCAGTCTTCCAGTGTTAGTCTCCATTTTGTCTCTCCAGAGATGGCTGTTTGTTTTCGTCTCTCTCTTCAGCCTTGAGCTACAGTTGAAATTAAGCTGCAGGCGTTTTCACATTTGTTTGTAACCCTTTCTTTAAATAAATCCTTGCAGTTCTTCAATACTAAAGAAGTGTGTCTTGCTTTGCTGCTTTCTCACCAAATTGGTTTTGCTTTGCTATTTGGGGACTGAACCGCCATTCCTCCCCTACAAAAACAGGGTACTGAAGAAGATGTTTCAGGAGCAGGCAGTGTTATTTTCAGTGTGATGGAGTGCAAGGGATAGGGACATCCACCCTACCTCAAATCTCAATTCAGCCTGAAGTTCACTGGGCCTATGTCTAGCATATGTCACATAGTTTTTCTGAGGTTAAAACAGGGATGGGGTGTGAAGGGTAGAATACAAATGTAATAATGAAAATGATAAATCACATAGATTCCATCATAAGAAGAATTGGGGACCTCTTATAGTGTTGGTTGTATGTGACTATAATATTATTATTATTTCCAGAGAATTGCCAAATAATATCCAAGTCTATATGTATAATACAACGAACAGGATAAATGTGAGTAGAACTGCTGGCAGTATGTACCTGAACCTTTAGCGCTTTTTAAGTGCTGGAATTGTAGAGGGAACTAAAATATTTCACAGAATGATTAAAGATAGCTATAACTTGGGAGAGTGTCAAGGATTTGGCATTACCGATTGATGTAGGTCCCAATCAATATCAAGCAATTGCACCTTATTTTACATCAGTCAGCATGCTAAATCCTTGCTAGAATAACTAAAGTACCAATCAATACCTATGTTTGACTGCACATCCTTCCCAAGCCAAATAGTAAAATGGAAGAAGGACTTTATAGTGATACCTCATTTCACAGTGATCCTCCATGGGCACTTGCACAAGCCTACTGGTGGCTACTAGTAAGTTTTTCAGTGAGGTTACTGACCAGTGAAGTTGACTTATCTTTCTCTGGCCCTGCTGAGCAAGTTCTCTTTCTGCTTCTGCTTTGAGTGACAGTAAAGCCACAATTCTGTAGCTGAGCCAATGACACACCCAGTTAATCACATCCACAGACTTCTGGGTTCTCATGGCAGACTTGCAAGGACTTACTAGCATTTGCTGACTGCAAACAAGTGGGGCTGCTGTCTCCTTTCTCAGTGGACATCAACTTTCACAGGAGTGACTGTTTGTCTTTTTGTCAGGAATATCAACAATATGGTGAGGCATACTGGCATAGTTTGGAACTTTTATTATGTGATAGCCTCAATTCATGCTGTGATTGCACTGATAATATGGCCAGGTGTGTGGGGAGAGGTGAAAATTCACATGGGGCCTGTCTAGATGATACTTTTCTGGTCCATGCAATTAAAAGAAGGGAGCACTGAGACCATCCTCCTTTCCTGGACATCCTGACGTTTGCCTGGACAATTCCTTTATTGTATGGGAATCTGGTTCATCCAACTCATGTTCTACATATGACCCAAATATTTGTTTAAACTAGAGGGGTTTGGTCATGACCCTTAGGAATGTGCACGAAACCAGTTCAGTTCAAAGAACTGGCAGTTCTGCTGGTTCAATGGCGGAGGGTGTCTAGCTTTAAGAGTGGAGGGGGGAGGGTTCACTTACCCCTCCCGCCGCTTCCCCCCTGCCAGCATCAGGGTTTTTTTAAAGCCCATCGGGGCGGCAGCATGCCTCCCTGCTGCCCCATTGCCCCTGTCTTCCAAATACGACCAGAAATGTCTGATGTGCCTGCTCGCACCAGCACATGCATGGGCAGGCAGGCGCGCTGGAGACTTCAGGGGGAAAGCGGCGGGAGGGGGTAAGTGCATCCTCCCCCGCTCTTAAAGCTGCACCCCCACCACCTCCGAGCCTCCCTGCCGCAGTTCCATGCACATCTCTAATGACCCTAACTACTCAGGATTTCATATTTAAATCATGAAGAGGGTTTGATATATCCACAGGAGGCAAAGATATAGGTAAGAAGTAGATGATGCTACATATAGACCTGCGAACGGTTTCTGTTTGTGTACATATGGTGATGCTTGTGTTCAGGGAGAGCACCTAGTTGATGTCTGAGTTGAGCTAAGGATTAAAACGGTGGAACTGGACAAGGGAGTCCATAAAGGGACAGGATGCTTTCTAAGGTAGTGTTTTAAAATAATATTATCACAACAAATTCAGCTACAAATCTCTTAGACCCAAACTTCAAAGGTAGAAGCATTGATGTATGGGAGGCAGACAGGGCGGGCAGAAGGGCTTAAATTTCTTTTCAGTTCAGATTAAAGTCCAAACTGCAAAACAACTGCTGAGTCATCATGCCCATCTCACTTGAGCATTATGAACATGCCAGTTTCTGCTTTTGTGATGTGCAATAATGTTTGGTGACACACTAATAAATATGGGTCAAAGATAGCTGATTGTGTTTACATTTACTCTGGCAGTGTTTATTACGATGCTATGACACAGCAGGGAAGTAACCTGCCTAGAGAGCAGGAGTCTATTGGTTCACATCCCCGCTGCTGTGCCTATAATGGGCAGCCGCGATATAGGAAGGTGCTGAAAGGCATCATCTCATACTGCACAGGAGAAGGCAATGGTAAACCACTCCTGTATTCTACCAAGAAAACCACATGGCTCTGTGGTCACCAGGAGTCAACACTGACTCTATGGCACAACCTTTCCTTTTTTACAGTATTAAATAGTTCTGCATTATTGAATTAAGGCTGTGCAAAGCAGACCTGCTTCAGTTGGGGAGCTGTCTAGGCTCCCCTAGACAATTTGAATCGGGAATACCCCTGATTCAATTTGGATCTTGGGGGGGGGGCTTCTCTAAGGCCATGGTTGGGTCTCTGGAGGTTTCCCATCCCTCACCAGCCTCCATCATGTTTCAAATCTCCTTGTTTGGGCAGTATTTGGCCCATTCCAAGCCTCACCCCTATGGTTGTAGCCATTTTGGAGACCACCACACATGCCTTCAGCGATATAGGAAGGTCATGACCCAGGCCATGCAGAGGCCCATTGGACATGTGTGGCAGCCTCCAAAATGGTCACCGCCACGGGGGTGAGGCCCGGAATGGGCCAATGACTACCAGAACAGGCTGAAACATAATGATGGCCAGTGGGGGAGGGGAACTTCCAGAGACCCCCCCTGTGGCCTCAGGGAAGCCCCTCGCCCTAATGGCTGGGCGGGGGGGAATCCAGTCCAGTGCTGAAGTGAACCATGGGCAGGGGGAGGTTCAGTTCGACACTAGACCATCAAACTGAACAGGTGGAGAATGCAGACAGCTGAAGATAGTCCATTTTGCTCCTAGCAGTCCCTGAGCTTGGGTTGTCTAACCAAGCTTTGGAGAAAAGTTTCTATATTTTTAAGTGAGAATTGTAGTGTAAGATTTTCAATAATTTCAAATGTGTCTTTTCAGAAGCCCTTTTAGGTCAAGGTCAGATTTTTTGGAAATGTGAACTGAACTTGAAAGGAATATGGGAGGGAGTCTTTTAAGACAAAAAGACACCATTTCCAGATACCTTTGGAAGCTCAATGCAATTGTTATCTGTATTGAACAGTCAAGGAATCTTGGAGCAAGTATTTTGGAGCTCAGAAAAAAATTGAGCGTAATCTAAAGGGTCACTGGCAAGACAGGTCTGGAGTGGTTCCAAGGCTTATACTAAAGCTTTTTACCAAAAAAAAAAAAAAATTAAAGTCTGAGTGTTTTGATGTAGTTTTACAGAGCTTCTTTAGACAAATTCGGGGATTACAAGGGCTTCTCTGTCTTTCCTAAGGTTTGGGAATAATTTCATGGCTTGTCCAGGGATCCCTATAACCTTATGTTGCCCCCCGCTTTCTAAGCTATATTGATTCCTAAGGCTTAGGTTATAGATGATAATTTTTCAGGCACAACTTCTAATTAAGGGGTTATGTTTAAGGGGGTTAATTAAAGGGATTAATTTACTTACTCTGCACAGTGAAACCTTGGCATTAGGAAGCCTCTGGGACTAATGTGGAGGCAGGCTGTTGAGAAACCTTTTAAAGTATTGCACAAGCACTTGTTTCTACTGGATATAGCACTGCGGACATGCCTGTGTGTTGTTTCAAGGAGCTTTGCAACAGCCCAATGCACAACAGCCCTGGGGCTGCCTTTTATGTGTGCAGTAGCCTCGGTGGCTTGCTAACATTGGCCTATGTTTAATAAAGCCAATTTCTACATTTTATTTATATACAACTATTACCATACTATGTGCCATCTGAGTTATGTATAATATATTTCATGTTCTTAAAGCTGTAAAGAAAACTTATGTCTTATAAGAAAGGAAGGCTGCATTCTCACATAGCACAGAACTGGAGATCTCTTCACCTCTGATTTCATAAACTGTACGTCCAAATGCAGGTTTGAATTTTCCAACACTAATTTGAAGATTTTTCCTGAAAAATATTGGAGAAAGGGGGATAATGTTGTTCTTTCATACTTTTTCTGGGAAACTGTTTGGAATACTTTGCTTAGTCACTGTTATCTCATCCTGATGGGTTATTTAACCCCATATGTTATGTCTGCATCTTCATTCAAAGTCATGTGAAATAGGACTTTAACTTCTGCATTTCTCTTTCACATACTTTTCCTGTACTAGTTTAAAAGTTTTAATAAAAAGCTTTTATTCCACCCCAAATAACAAAATTCTTACAGGATCATGAGCTGACTAATGTACTGACTATGCTAGATCAGAGCACTTGGTTGTTCTCCAGTTTTCTAGTATGTGAAATGAAAATAATCCCTCCTCTCACCCACCAAAAAAGTCTCATTAATGTTTGTAAGGAATTGCAAAGCTTCACCAATTAATTAATAGATGCAACGTGAGAATTATAAAAATTATCTCCAGTGGACCCTAAATTAGGATCGAATCACAGGCCTGAGACATTTTATTCCGTACCATGCATGCATTCAATTCATTGAGTCCCTGAGGGTTCTAGTTCTTTTATTTGCAGCCATATTCATCGTACTGACTTCAGAAGCAATTTCCATGGCTAAACTATAATCCCCTGTGACCATCCTTTCCTATTTGCAGATAATTTGATTGACATGGCAAGATGAATTCCCTAGAGATTTCGTCGGAGCTCAAATCTGTCTTCAGTCTTCTTTTACCCTCATTGTCTGTTTCACTCAGATCAAACTATTTTAACTTTGGGGACAGTAGGTCATGAGGGCAGAATTCCACACCCAGGACTTTGACTTGTACCCAGTTTTGGCTGAGAATGCAATGCAGTGAAAAAGTGACAAATGACTAAATGCCTGCAGATGGACGATCACACGCTTGATGCCTGGAGGCATTATTAGATGAGGTGTTCAAACAAAGTCCTTCTTGGCCCGTCTCATGAGCCCTGCCTGACAGAAAGGTTAAAAGCTCATCGAAGATTATAGTTATAGAATATAAAGAGTTCATAGGGATATAAGTTTAGTTAGTTCATTATTTGTTTCCTGCTTTTCTGCACACTGAAAGAAAGAAAGAAAGAAAGAATGTTTATTCCTTACAGGCAAAGACCAGCAAAGAATTAAAGAATAGAATACAGTCAAAACATAGAGTTTACCAAGAAGGGTTTACAGATAGCAAATCACTGCAGTTAAAGGGCTTTTTCTCACACCAGCAGCTGGGTAGGAGAAGCATCCTACCAAGCTCCAAGCCCCATGCACACTCCCAAGGAACAGTTGTGTGTCAGCAATCATTGAGGTAGGAGGAGGGGAAAATGCTTGTGTGCTAACCTTCACCTAGGTTGGGCAGCATTGAGTGTGCTTTTCTTCCACCCTCAGTAAAATGCTGGATAAAACGCTGGATTAACTATCGCCATCCCATCCAGATCAAGGCTAGCACACAGTCATTCCCCCTCCTCCTACAGAGGCGTAATGAGGGGGGGCAGGCAGGGCACGTGCCCTAGGCGCCACCTCGGGGGGTGCAAAAGTGCCACTGACCCCCCCCCGCCCCGCCCCATCAAAAATCCAACCATTTTGGGAATCGGGGGGAGGTGGCCGCACTGGTGAGCGCTCGGCTCCAGGGGATCCATCCATTGGATGGCGCTCTGGGCTGGCACTCCCTGTGCACTCGGACGAGATCTCTGTGCTGCCAGAGCATGACGCATGTGATCAAGCTGCTATTGCATCACATGTCATGCACTGCATACTTCCGAGAGGTGTGCTGGGGCGAGAGCGTCTGTTTGCTGGCTGGCTCTGCTCCTCTTCAACTGGAGGAAGGGAAGGCTGCTCAGGCTGCTGCAGAGGAGAGAGAGGATCGAGGGACGCGACGACAAGCCTGCTGGTTTTTGCTAATTTAAAGAGGAGCACTTTAATAAAGTGTGTTTATACAGCATCCCAGGTGTGTGTGTTTATTTTTTAAAAAGTCTTTATTTTACCTGGGGATTGGGGGGAGGTGTTGAGGAAAAACGGTTGGGGTGCGGGCGCATGCTTGCTTGCTTTTGCTGGCTTCATTCTTGGGGCTCAGGGGCCAAGGGGTGTCTGGGGGGAGGGTTGTTGAGGGAAACAGTGGTGGGAGCATCGTTGTGCTGCTGCTTTTGGGCCAGGGGGGACTCTCAGCCGGAGATGGCAGGGTGAGCCTGGCGGAGGCAACCATAGCCGGGCAGGGGTTGTCTTCTCCTCCACCTCCCCACATTGCCGCAAATGTTTGGAGGAGGCAGCAGGACTGGGGGCGGCCCCGGGCGGCAGAGCCTGCTGCCTGCCCTTTCAGCCTGATCAGGCAGAAGTGTCTGTGTTGTTGCACCTGGCTGCCGGCATTGCAAGAGACTCGTCCTCCTTGAGCAAGTGAGGTTCTGTCCTTCTTCTTCTCTTCTTGGCTCGAGCCGAGTGCTAGGGTGGGGGACGCCGCCACACGTGGCACTCCACTCCTCCCCCAATGAAAATGGCGGCCGGGCGGCAGCTGGCACCTTAAGCCCCTGGCCCCCTGCCCCTCTCCTGCTCGGAGAAGCTGCTCGTTGTTTCTCTGTCTCAGGGTGGTGGCGTGGCGGGGCGGCAGTGGGCCCGGTGGTGACCTCCCCCCACACGCCACACGCGCCTGGGGGAAAGCAGGCTGGCTCTGCCTCTCGCCCTCTCCAGGTGTTTGTTGGGGCTCCTAGAGGCGTGTGCAGTGGAGCAGCAGGAGGAGAGAGAGGATCTTCTTCTTCTCTTGGCTGCAGACTCATGTGCTGCTGCAGTGCACTCACTGCTCAGAGACAGAGACTAGAGCCAAAGCCCGTGTTCCATAATTGTGGAGGCAAGGTAGAGATTGCATTTCATCTTCTGTGTCTCTCGTCTCACTGGCTTCTGGATGAACTTTGCTTCAGAAAACCTGCTTGGATTAAAAGTGGCTCTTTTCTTTCCCCCTTTGAACCCATTCCAGTTCTCCTGAGGCGTGCCCTTGTTGTATGCAATTAAAGCCACACACTTCCCTTACTTTGAAACGCCTTGCCATCTGGGTGGCAGGCAGCCGTTTTGTTGGTGGTTGTTTTTGTTGTTGTTGTTGTTGTTGTTGTTGTTGTTGTTATTATTATTATTATTATTATTATTATTATTATTTTCAAATAGAATTGAGAAGAATATGCAGGCACACAAAATTATTGCAGAGCCACCATTCTTGTGATAAAGAATTTTGTGGTAAAATTCTTCTTAAGTAAAGATTGTGGTAAATTATTAGGTAAATAATTGTGGTTAAATTATTAGGTAAACCTAAGGTCTGCTCTGTAAAAAAAAATTAAAAATGGCTGCAGGGAATCGGTATGCAGCCCTTGTGTAGACTGACTTATTTGCTAATAATTTACCATAATCTTTATTTAAGAAGAATTTTGCCACAAAATTCTTTATCACAAGAATAAAGACTTCACTGTGGGTGTTAGCAGGGTTGTTTGTGGGGTTTTTTTTGTAGGAGAGGAGATCTCAAGTATTGATATAAAAAGGCTTATTTTTCCCTTCTGTGGGTTGTACATCATGTTTGTTTATTTGTGTATTTATGTATTTTTATTTATTTATTTATTTATTACATGTATATCCTGCTGTTTCTCCAAGGAGCCCAGAGCAGCGTACTACATACTTAAGTTCCTCCTCACAACAACCCTGTGAAGTAGGTTAGGCCGAGAGAAAAGTGACTGGCCCAGAGTCACCCAGCAAGTCTCATGGCTGAATGAGGATTGGAACTCAGGTCTCCCCAGTCCTAGTCCAGCACTCTAACCACTACACCACACTGGCTGTTTCTGTGGGCTGTACATCACGTTTCATCATCCTAAGTAATGCAGCACCAGTGATGATTAAAAAAAAAAAGCATGTTCCTCACATTCTGTATCAGGCATAATTTAATTCTGTTTCTTTTGGGAAATATATGCTGCCTGTTGGGTTCATTGAAAGCTTGATATGAAGTTTATTAGAATCAATTATGAACATAAACCAAATATCATTGATTTGCATGTATGATTACTAGCAATATGCTATGGAAAATGTGTGAGAAATACTACTTGAAAGTACATATTAATATTAGCTAATGTTCCATATTTTTTATTCTATCTTATTTTATTAACATTTACAGTATATTCTGATCTTCCAAGGAGCCCATCATGATTGACTCTTCGTGTGTTTCCCCCTTATTTTCATTTTTATGCTGTTTTCTTTTTAGCTGAACTTAAATAAAGAAGCAAAAAGGAATGCCTTGAGTAATCTTTGAAATTAGTATAATTTATATTAAGCATGTCTAATTCTGTATAAGTTGGGGCTTTGTTGTTTTTGTTAGAATTTTGGAAAGAAAAAAAAGATCTTCTCCATTGCAAGCTGGAGAATAGATTTATTTGCTTAACTTAAACATCAGAATGTAAACGTAGACTGTAGAAAGGGCTTCTCTTGCTCTTATAAATAATTTATACCAGTCTAGTGTTAGTGCCCTGTGCCTATGCTGATCAAATAATAATATATAGGGGAGTGGTACTAAGCATCAACAATACAAAATCATTTCAATACCACTAAATGAACAAGATGTGAACTTGCAAAAAATACTCAGATTGCTATTCTGAAGTCGGCTTCTATCTCATGGCTTAAAGACGGTCACCTGTCTCTAAGCCGTGACAGTCCATGAACATCTATAGGTGCATATTAAGGATTCTAATCCCATTGTCTTGAATAGCTCTATTTTGGCACACTGGTTGGACTAATCACAAATGCTGTATCTTTCTTAGGGAGACAGGGGCTTTCAAAAGTGGAGGTGGGGGGAGAAGATGTACAAGGTGAGGAATAGGTAAAGAACAGCCTGCTCTTTGAAGGAGACTTGGTTTCACTTGTTGCAGGTATTAGACAGGGTACAGTATAGGCGATATATACTATGCCTAAGAATTACACATAGCCACACACCCCTTGGGTACTAGTACCCCTGGAGAGCCAGAGTGGTGTAGTGGTTAGAGTGCTGGACTAGGACCGGGGAGACCCAAGTTCAAATCCCCATTCAGCCATGATACTTGCTGGGTGACTCTGGGCCAGTCACTTCTCTCTTGGGCTAACCTACCTCACAGGGTTGTTGTGAAGAGAAACTTAAGTATGTAGTACACTGCCCTGGGCTCCTTGGAGGAAGAACGGGATATACATGTAAAAACAACAAACAACAACAACAATTGTGCTAGAAAAATTATGTGCCCCCTTTAGGCTCACCAAAAAAAGGCCCATCCGCTTCATGCAATCATGCCAGCCAGCTGCAGATTTTTAAAAATGGCTGGCTGTCCTGTTTTGAAAAGGGAATCGCAGTGTTTCCTCCAGCAGACAGGAATAGTTTCTGCTCTTTTGGGATTTTATTTCATGAATGAGGGTGGGGCTTATATGAAACAGCAGGGAAGATTGTGGGCTTATCCTGGATGGGGAAAAAGTGGTGGTGGGAGGGGGGTGTTGTGCTAGTAACAAAATGCCAGAATCTTTTTGGCATTTTCAATATTATGGTTAGTATCCACAGTGGTACAAATTTCTTCGTATTCATACATGTAGAAGAGCTTTTTGGTTGCAGTGCAGCCACCTAAGGGTGCAGCAGGGAAATAACTTGACTTAGCAAGCCAAAGGTTGCCAGTTCGAATCCCCGCTAGTATGTTTCCCATACTACATTAACATGCTCAGAGGTTGCATTACTAGTTTGAAGTATATCTTTCCTTTTGCTAGATGAGATAAACCTCCACCTCCAGAATATTATAAGTGTTCTCTAAATACTATTTTCTCTCAAAAATCATTAATAGCACCTCTGCTGACTGGAAGAATTGCAGCTACACGTCACCGTTTAGCATTAGCAACAAGCCTTCCAGGGGAAGACTTCTAATGTAAGTAATTCAAACATTTCTAAGTCAAATGCAATTTAATGTTATGCAATGTAATTTATTGTAAGTGAATTAATTGAAACACTTCAATGCAGAAACAAGTGTGAGGGTGCTGGCTCTCAGGAAGTCCAGTGTACTGGAAAGCATTATTGTGTAACCAGGGGTGTCCAATGCAGAGACAGGTGTGGGGGTGCTCTGGGCTCCTTGGAGGAAGAGTGGGATGTTGACATAACAATGAACAAATTCCCTTATAGATTAGAACATCATGATGCCACAAAAGAAGGAGAGTGGAGCTGAAGGACGGAAGAGGCGGAGGTTCAAGGCAGAGGAAGCCAAGAGGTTGAGAAGGTTCTTCATGCCCTTCTTTACAAGGCCCAGAACAAGCAGCTCAACACCACCTTCCATAGAGTCGCCAGCACCTGCTCCAATGTTGTTGGAATCCGAAGGTGGATCAAGTGCGCATCCGCCACAAGCGGAGGAGGCAGTCCAGTCAGATGAATTCCAGTATGAAGAGGCTGCCACAGAGAGTGTGGACATGACAGGTGGTGATGTTGAGTCTACTGAAGAGATAGAACCCAACGACATTACACCCAGTGATTTGGATGCTGCCCAAGAGCCTCCAACTGTTAGGCCAGAAGTGATCAACCAGCATGACATTGGACTTCTGAAGTTTGACAAGGATACTGGAAGACCAATTCTGCCTGACACGCTGAGAACAGAAATAATAAAGCTGGGTTCAAAGTATTTCCAGAACACTGAGGGGCCTTTCCTACCGACAAATAACCATGCAATGAACAAGACTTGGTTCAGGAAGAGATTGGGAAGTGGTCGTGGTGAGGAGGTGGCTCGCACATGGCTAGTCTATTCTCTTCTAAGAAGTCTGCATTTTGCTTCTGCTGTCTTCTCTATTCCCGGTCAGACCATCAATCCTCATTGGAGCAGGAAAGTGGATTCAACCACTGGAAAGCACCTGAAAGGATTTGTGTTCATGAGAATACCAAGAATAACCAAGAGTACTTCACACAGTGGAAAGAAATGTAGCTGAGAACAGAGGACTCACTGACATGGAACTTCGGTCACAGATTGAGAAGGAGAAGCAGAGGTGTCAGGATATCTTGATGAGAATCATTCACTGCATCTAATACTTTGTGACTCAGAACCTGGCTTTGTTCTGAGGGAGTCACTTCAGCTAGACAAGGATGACTCCAATGTAGGAAATTTCCTTGGCTCAGTGATCTTTGACCAGGTTACGAAAGAACACCTGATCCATGTTGAAAGTCATCCTGGATCCACCTCTTATCTTTTGCCGGCAGTCCAGAATGAATTCATCCAGATGATGGCATCCACTGTTCGCCAGAGTCTACTGAGAAGCATTCGTAAAGCCAAATACTATGGCCTCATGCTCGACTCGACTCCTGACCTGGCACACCATGAACAGATGTCAGAAGTAGTTAGGTACGTGGAACTTGATTTTGAGAGGAAAACAGTCCGTATTAGAGAGTCCTTCCTTGGTTTTATCCAGTTAAGCCGAAAGGATGCTGAGAGCTTGACTGAAGACATCTTGAAACAGTTAGAGAAGGATGGAATGGAGCTACAAGATTGTCGGTCACAGTGCTATGACAACGCTGCTGTGATGGCAGGTCACAGAAGTGGTGTTTCCCAAAGGAAAAGTGAGAAAAACAACCTGGCAGTGTTTGTGAATTGCAACAATCACTCACTCAACTTGGTGGGTATACATGCAGCCAAACAGGATGTAATGATGGTGACATTTTTTGGAACCATTGATGCCATCTACGTGTTTTTCTCTCACTCAGCACAGCGCTGGGAAAAACTCAGAAATGCCGTGCCTGTGTCTGTTAAGTTGGAGTCCGAAACCAGGTGGAGTTCAAGGACAGAAGCAGTGAAGCCAGTCAACAATCACCTTGAGGAGATACTTCAAGTTCTTCATGACAGATGAAGAAGACGAGAACCTTGAAAGGATGAAGAAGTGACGCAGGGCAGCTGTGCAACTGCTTGTTGAGTTATGATGTTCTGACTCTACTAGGATTTTGGAACAAAATCCTCATTCGAATTGACCGTGTTCAAAAGAGGCTGCAGGATCCTAGAATGAACTTCCACGATGCTGCCCTAGATTTGAAAGCTCTCCAAGAACATTTTGATGATTAGAGAGAAGTGCTGGTCAGTGAGGCACTCAACGTAGGGCTTGGTCTCTGTCAAGAATGGGATGTCAAATTTGAAAGATGTCAGAGATGGAAGAAACAAATGGCTAGTGAGAAATCAAGAGATGCTGGATTAACAGCTAGGGAGGAGATGGAAAGAGTCATGAAGGGAACACTCATCAACTTAACAGAGAACTGGACAAAAGGTTCACTCGTCTACATGACACTGATGCCAAGTTTGGGTTCCTTCTTGATATCAAGGGACTGGGTTACGGTGCCGACAGAGAGAACCTAAAGAACTGTGGAAATTTTTGTACAGCTGTACAAAAACTGTACAGCTCTGGTGTTGATGTGAAGAAATTTTGGACTGCAGAATGTTGCTATCAATGTGGACTAACATGAGAGTATAAAGACCAGAAGAGCTTCTCGAATTTATAGTTCAATATGGAGATGAGAGTGTCTTCCCCAACCTCTGCATTGCTATTCAGATCATGCTGACCATTGCAGTTTCCATTGCCAGCTGTGAGAGATCATTCAGCAAGTTAAAACTGATACTTTCGTATCTGAGAGCCTCCATGGGTCAAGGCAGACTCTGTGATCTTGCTCTGCTGAGTGGAGAGGAAACTGACAAAACTGACTTTGATAACATCATAGACCAATTTGTGTCAGTGAAAGCAAGGAAGGTCCAGTTATACTTTTCAGGTATGTCATAATTTGTTAATTAAAAGATTAACTAGCTTGAGTTGTATTTTTTTGTAATTTTTGTAATTTTTCTAATTTTGAGGTAATATGGTAAAATATGTGTTTTCTGAAAGATGTGTGTCAGATGTTTGGATGGGGGGGGTGGGGCGGGGGGGCGCAATTTCAGTGCTTGCCCTAGGTGCCCTTTTCCCTAATTACGCCTCTGTCCTCCTACCTTGATATTTGCTGACCCATGAGCGTTTCTCAGGAGCAACGTTTCTTGGAGCCTGGCTGGATGCTCCTCCCACCCTGACTTTGTTTGTGAGAACCAGCCCCAAACACATTCAACCTCCCTTATATTAAGCTAAATTTAAATAAACACAAAATAAAAAACACAGTAAATTAAAAATGAACAGTCTGGAAAGACCTTCTTTTCAAAGGTCTGAAAAGTTCACCTAAACAGTACAGTCTTCACTGCTTTCCTAAAATTGAGCAGTGCAGAAGTCAGGCATACCTCCCTAGGGAGGCCACCATGGCCCATGCTTTATTATCAGAGGATGGGACTGAGGACATAGGGGATGCAAGGAACTCTCCTCGGGGAAAAACTCAGAAGGTACCATGTGGGGAAGGGAACTCCTGGATTCTTCACTTGGATGGCCTGAGGAAGTGATTCTGCTGTCATCCACTGCCTCTGACATTTCAGAGATACAGGAAGCTCCCTAGCTCTTGAAAAAACCAGTGCTTGAAAAATAGGACATGAACCGTTCAAGTCCCGACAGTTCTGCAGAGGGAGCAACATCACTCTTATGGCAGGACTGTTTAAGCCCTCAGCATCAGATAATTGTTGGAGCAACATGTTCATGGAAGCCTTGTAACTAGTTTGTTCCTGCATAGTAACTTGGCTGGGATACTTTTCCTTCATCTGTACTATTGCTGATATTTTCCCCAGACACCTTCACTGGTACACTTCAAGGTCAATCTTGGAACAGGATACCACAGATAATCTAGATGCCAAAGTAGATTATCAGTCTCTTGTGGGCACCTGACACACCTCCCTCCGGCAGTGGGGACGGGTGTCCATAGGATTACGTCACAGATAGGTTCATGCAGGAGGAACCAATTATTGAGAAATTCAGGTCCCAAACTTAAATCATTAAAGCACATGGCTTTAACAGTCAAAAGATTTAAAGGGCATCAAGTCCTATTCGCAGAAGCACAATATTGTGATAAATTTTGCTGCTGAATTTCACCTATAGCAAAACTTGGATAATGAATTTGGAAGTCAAAAGAGTTTCATTAAGACTAACATAAATGTTTTATGTGCTTTTCATGGCCTAATTATGAGACCTTCCCAGTTAATATTCTTCTAGGGCAAGATAACCAACTTGGCAGATATTTCTCAATTCTAGTTAGCTTACTGCATTGGCATTTCTGTTCTAGGTTGCTTGAAGGCCTGAACTCAATAGCCACAGCTGAATATCTCCCTGGTCAAATATCATTATTGGTTAACTACATTTTTATCCCACTCTCCATCCATCAGAAGACTTTAGGACAGTTATTCCAAGATCAAACCCTTTCCTCCTTTTACCCTTTACCCAAATCTCCACCACCACCTCCATGACAACTGTCAGAATATGCCCACCTGTCTTGGCTTCTGAAAGTAATCTGACCCTGTGGCTAGGTCATATGATTCTGCCCACACACATCTGTATACCAAATGATTCTAACTGATCAGTGTTCATCTATAATCTAGATTTTGCCATTTAATCATCATTGGATTTGTTACAACATGTACGGCAACATTTTGGGGACCTTTACAGTGAGTGCTAACCCCTGTGCAGACATAGGAACAATACAAATGGGGACAAGATTCTAAGGCAAAAAATATAGTCAGGCTTTTTAGTTTATAGTTTTAAAGTTTAACATTTTAGAGTTTTTAATCTGTATTTTAAACTGTTTTAATTATCTTAATGTTTTAATTGTTGTGCTTTTAGATTGTGAAGCTCCCAGGGATTTTTGTATGGGGCGGTATAAAAATGTGTTAAATAAATAAATATAACATTTATTGAACAGTCGTCAAAATGCACAATCTCGTCTGTGGAATCAATAAAATAGATCTCTGATTGTAATTCTAGTAAGCCAAATCATTAACATGGGGAATTTGAGAGCCTAAACTCGATTGCATGAATATTAACACAGAAGAGCAATGCATTCAATAATAACCATTGAAATTGGGTAATCATAGAGTTTTGGGAGGTACACATCCTAGCAAGTCTCCTGAATGCTGGCATGGCAGCGCTATGTGGGAATGTTTTTGAGATAGAAGGGTAGTTAATTGACAAGAGAAACAGTGAATCGGGGTAAGCGAGTAATTAGAAAGGAAAGAATAGACAAAATAAATCAGTGCAATGCAGCTGTGATTTAGGTAGACCAGATGACTTAAATCAGCAGCGTCTGCACAGTAGTTTGAGGGGATGAGATTAGGGCTAGAGAGAAGACAATTCTCTCGAGTTTGTCACTGTGATTTAGGTTGTTATTAAAAAAATCTGGATGTAGATCTTTAGTTAGCTTTTGTGTGTAGTTGGAAAAACTTTTTTGTGAATATGGATCTTCACTATGCTTCTGAGCAATCTCCTGATCACAGAAGAGCTTCAACTCTGTACAGAGCTAACAAAAGGATCCTTTGCTGGGGGCTCTGCTATACTGATAAATGACAGAAAGAATGGGGTAAGGGAATCCCTGTCCTAAACTGATTGCGAGAATTGACTATATATACCTGTTATGACGCATGCCTGGGCTGGAACCATGATGTGAGAGATCCACTTGATGAGGGGAACTCCAGGGATTAACTGCTTGTGAGAGATCGAGGGCTTCCAAAATAGTGATTTCAGCTCTTTGAACTAGAGATTATCAGGTCTGGGAATCTCTAGGACTCACCCACAGATCATGCATTCTATCTGGGCTTTGCAGTGAGATGCATGGTCAAGGTAACAAGAATCAGGGTGGACTTGATCCCCATGAACAATGTGTAGAGCGATCCATGGGCAGGTTTTTGAACTGTTTAAAGTACTAACTCTAAAATGAGGATTTTATACCCTAACAACTAAACATTTTTGACAGAAAGGTTGAGCACCTTCCACCTTACTCCTGTTCAGAAAAGGGGGAGTAAGATTACTTTTTGAAATTCAGAACTGCTGTCTGAGTATCTCTGAGGGGCAGTGATCACGTTTTACAACTGAGCCTGTTGTTTTGGGATATACAGATAGGCTGAATTGTCTAGGGTTAGCGTCTACTCTAAGTATGAGGCTTACTCTTCAAGCTCTTTTCTAATTATGAGGTTCTAGTCCTCAGGGCTAATTTATCCAGTAGTAGGAAATGGTTTTCATGCCTGAAAGCAGGGATTGCTCTGCTGAGGAATTTCTTTACTTACTTACTTACTTTCTGCTCCATTTTCATACCGCCTTTTAGGGATGTGCATGGAACTGGTTTTGCTGGTTCGGTTTGAATCGGAACCAGATTCAAATTGATCTGGCCCTGTCCAGTTCCAGTTCCAGTTCCAGTTAAATCAGACCCACAGGACCAGTTTGGACTGGTTTGTGGACTGGTTCAGGGATCTACTGGTAAGGGGGTAGGGGGGCTTCCCTAAGGCTATGGAGGGGGCAGGAATAGAGTCAGGGGCACATTGTGTGGTCATGCAAATGGCTTGTGTGCATGCATGGAGGTAACTATGCATTGGAGAAGGCCCGGACCAGGCCACCACCTCCCTGGGCTTCTCTGGGGAAGGTCAGCAGGGGTGGGGGGAGCTGCCCCCATTACTGCTGCCACTGCTGCTGCCACCACAAATTGAGTTAGTTATCCCTGATTCCCCTCCTACCACCTCTATAGTAAGTATAGTATACTTATATAGTAAGTATGCTAAGTATAGGTAAGCCCCCCTACCGCTTTACTGGTAAAGGGGAATCCTCACTGGATTCCCCTTTACCAGAAGACCCCTGAACTGGTCCACAAACCAGTTCAAACCAGGGCTGCTCTGGTTTGAACTTGGACCAGCTGACCCAGACCAGTTCGATTTGAACCGTGGTTTAAATCAAACTGGCTCGCACATCCATACCACCTTTCATAAGAAATTAGGGATGTGCACAAATTGGCGTTTGGACAGATCAGCAGCAGGGGGGGTTACCTTTAAGGAGCAGGGAGGGTGCCATGCCCTCCCACCATGTTTCCCCCACCGGCGCTGTCACCAAAATAGCTGGTGTGGGGAAGCAGTGTACCCCCTTGCTGCCCCAGTCAGCGTTATACAAATCCTGGAATCCATGATTGTAAAAAGCTGCGGGAACTTGGATCAGACTTTTGAATTACCTCATTTTGGACTCAATCATCAAAAATCACATGCAGAATCTTATCGAGAACCGTTTAGTTAGAGATGCACATAGGATTCAGAACATGCCTTCCAACATCACATACTTTTGAAGGTAGATGTTTACTTTTGTACACATTTCTTTCTTTCATTTCTCAATGTAACCGTTTTGCTTAAAAGAGTTAAAGACAATTAGCTTCAGCTCTAGGATGGTACAATATTACGTGCGATTAGAGGAGTAAGATATGTTTCATAATATCCACTCCTTCATCGACAGCGGTCATGATACCACTTAGATCAATGTCTACTCTATTGATTAGTCTGAGATGTGTATGCAAGGCTGGCAACAAAAGTAGGAAGCACTGTATATAACACACACATCAGCGTGTTCTTTCTTAGAAACTGAAACCATTTCTGATGCATTTACTATGGATTAATTTCTGGCAAATGGAATGTATTTACAGCTGATAGTCATTTTCTTGCTTGGCACTGCTAGTAAAAAGGAAATTAAATAACAAACGTTTTTAGAGTGATCTAGGAGAAGATGAGAGAGATGCATCCGATAAGCAACAAAAACAAAGGCTGACATTAGATGCTACATATATTGCTCCATAACAATAGTGTTATCTTCGAAGGACTTGCTAACACCAGGTATGAAATGAGTTACCTGTTCATTTTTACAATCAGTAGCAAAATGTCTGCAACAAATAATAAACTGGACTTTTTTCAAGCAGGATGCTAGGGCATGGTCAGATGTAGCAGCAACCTCAATCTTGCTGTCCTGCCCTCTCCTGATTTTGTTTTGCGATTGTAGTCATAGCTATTTAACAATACAATTGTAGAACATCTTCTAGTCGACAAAGCCAACAGCATTTTTGTGTATTATACAAAAGCAATAATTCATCCCTTCCAAACAAAATCTTCTCTGAGAAATACAAAGCCTGTCCCAGATGCTGTACTTGTCAGGGGATAATAACATTCTCATTGCAGCTCCAGGGTATACAAGCCGCCTAACACTTTTGATGCATGATTAGCCAACCAAAGTTGTGCTCTCCTGGATCAGTTTTTCCTTTTACTGTTGCATTGCAGGGTGTCAGAGGTCTGGCTTTTAGAATCTGTTTAAGAACTTGAGCAATTTGCCAAAGCACTTACTTTGAAGTGGTGCTGGAGGGCTCCCAGAGTCTTTGGTGTGAGATTGGCAGAACTGCTCTAAAGGTGCCTTGTAGACTGGAGTGGCAAAATAATTCAATGTTATGCCTTTTTTCTGGCTCTGACTGTTGCTGGAAAATGTGGACACAAAAGAAGCTTAGAAATAACACAGAGCTGGTATCCGCAACCTTTTGGAAATGTTCATTTAATTGGTCAGAGCAAAATTGTTTAAAAAAAAAATCTATGCAATGATTGGTGTACCAGAGAGCTTCAAATGAGGGATTTTTCAGGTGTCAGGCATGATGATTTCATGATCCTTCACTCAAAACCAACACAGGAAACTGTCATTAGTCAAAAGAGCAAACTGGAGGAACTATCAAGACCGTACACCTAGCTGTACTATGAACTGATAAGTGGCCATCTCAGGCAATAGATCTGATAACAGATGTCGGCCTTATTGTTTTAAAACTAGATTTTTTTTAAAGCAAGGTATTGTTGGGCATGCACCTTACGTGCAGACCTCATAAAGTGGTTGCTTTAAGGGGGCATTGTCTTACTCAACACGTATGCTAAATGCCATTCTGGAGGCATTTCATTTCAATCAATTTTCTGTATCTTCCCAATGGACACACCGGTAAGATACATGAAACTGAGTAAAATGGAAGAAATTGAGTGCTTCGAGAATGGTATTGAGCATGTGCATTGAGTAAGATGGTGTTCCTCTAAAGCAATTATTTTAGGAAGTCTGCATGTAGTATACATGCTCAACAACATCTTGAAAGTAACCAATGATGGATAGGGATTGACCATGTCAGAGGATGGCATGGATAGAATGGGATGGATAGGATGGGATCCAGTTTTTAATTTCAGGAGAATCATGGGTGTGGACCTCTTGATTTTGTTCCAGCCTCCTTAGCTACAATTAGAATGTCATGCGGCCATACATGGCTAAATGGAGGGGGTGGGTTTCATTAAGGGCCCCTACCTATTCTTCCAAAACTGGAGAATTGGAAAAATGTTGGGTGGTATGTTGGCCTTTTTACCTTGAATGCCAAAAAGGCTGGCTCTAGCTGTCCTTCCACTAACTTCCTGAACTGTGGTGAGAAAATTCTTTCATATCACAGCTTACCCAAACTTTATGTTATTGCCAGATTATCTCACTGGCACTGTAATTGATTTCATATATTGTATTTATTATACCTGACTTGTACTACTGGCTCATTTGCTGAGAAAGGACCAATAAAGAACATATTAATCAAAATCCAGTGGAGCTTTTCTCACAATCAATGAGAAGAGCTCCGGGATGGTCTGCGGGGAGAGCAGGTTTTACTTATCCTCCCCGCAGATTATCACTGACCCTTCCCTGGGCGGGAGGATCACCTGCCCAGATGCGCACCAGCCCCTGCTGGTGGTTCCAGGGGTCGGGTGCAGGGAAGTGCCGCTGCATGGTGTCTGCAAGGACCCATAAAGAATAAAGCTCCGGGGGTTGGGTGGAGGGAAGCGCTGCTGTGCGGTGCTTCGCCCCTGGAGCCCCAATAATGCACTATGTGAGTATGCAGTGCATTACAGGGTTCCCTCCTCCCCTCTGAGTGTGCCCCCCCCCCATGGCTGCAAGCAGCTGCAGCAGACACACAATCAAAAATGAGGTCAAGGGAGTGCTCGCTCCCTTAACCTCATTTCAGCAGGCGGCTACTTTGGCTGGTTTGCCACCATGTAGCCACCGGGACCGAGCCCAATCCCGGTGATTCACATCCGCATGCAAAACCGAGGTGGGCTCCCTTAGCCTGGATTTACACACTCATGTGAATAGCCTCATCATATCACAAATACTTGCAAAGCAAATATATGTTCGTGCAATTATCACATGCCTTGTGATAAGGGACTATTTTACAAATGACAATGACATGCTGCAGGCTATGAAATTTAGGATCATGAGGATTGTTGAAGAATACTAAAAAAAAATACAGGTATCAGAGTGATGTGATGTTACTTTACTCATGAAAGATCTGATTCTAAGATATCAGGAAAGTTGCAGGTGGAGACAGAGTATTAATCAGGTAAATGTGTATTAAAAAGCTTAGATTCTTCCTCCTCCCACACCCAGGAAGAGGAAGTGGACTGGAATTAATTTCCAGATTAATGTTTAATTGAAAGAAAGGGGAAATCATTCCTTTAACATGAGGTACTGTTGCCTTGTGAGTCATTAGGCAGCATTTATAAAACACATGTATGCAACTTATCTTTTTAGTCCTACCTTTTGGATTTCAGCTGACTCACATATTAAGAGACTACAGAAGATTTATAATTAATATGTCTTTAAAACTCACACATCTTAAAAGTCTATTTAAGAAGGTTTTGTCAAATTCTTTTTTAAAAACCCTTTTAAGAGTTCCTCTACATTTTGGTATCTTGCCCATTGCTACTTATGATATGCTATAATCTAGATCATTTTGTTAGATAGATTGGTTTTAGAATATTCGGATTTACTTTCCTTGGATTCCATTATCATTAATATAATCTGAAAAGTTTGACCTTGAATTATTCTTTTGGTATTTCTATTCAGATACAGATCTCTTTCTTTTATTTACAATTCAAAGGGAACTATTAAAACATATATAGTCCCTAGGAAATACCTTAGGGAGAGAAGACTGAATTTACTTTTATTTCTTATCTCTATATATCTCCCACTTGTTTTTGTTGGAGGGGCATATATGAATGACATCTGAATATGGTAGATAATTTACATTTATTCAGGGAAAATGGACAAATTGTCTCTTCTTGCTCTTTTCTTTTTTAAAATAGTGGCCAGACCCCAAATATAGAGCTTTTAGATCAATAATTCTTTAGGACATGTCAACTGTGGTAATTATCCTTGCCTGCTAATT
The DNA here is from genome assembly GCF_027244095.1 of Hemicordylus capensis. Lineage (NCBI taxonomy): Eukaryota > Metazoa > Chordata > Lepidosauria > Squamata > Cordylidae > Hemicordylus > Hemicordylus capensis. Next base: position 115,255,673 of record NC_069658.1, on the reverse strand, counting down.
GCATTTAGGGAAATATCTTTTTCACAGAAACAAATTACTTGTACATATTGGAAATATATGTATTTGCGTCCAAAGCATAATATGAATGATTTCAGTTTTGCTGCAAACTGGAATACATTGTTAACCATTAAGCACATAGTCACAAGTGAAGTAGGTAAACGGATATAAACATACATGAAATAATAAGGTATTAAAAATCTTAGTCATGTGCCAAAAGAGAGAATGTTTTAAACTAAAGGCATTGAAGATTTAATTCAAGAAGACAAAAGCACAGGCACAATTAAGAACAGCCCTGCTGAACCAAGGCCCATTTAGTGCAGCACCCTGTTTCACACAGTGGCCCACCAGATGCTGCTGGAAGCCCACAGTCAGGAGTTGAGGGCATGCCCTCTCTCCTGCTGTTACTCCCTTGCAACTGGTATTCAGAGGCAGCCTCTGAGGCTGGAGGTGGCCTATAGCCCTCAGAATAGTAGCCATTGATAGACCTTTTCTCCATGAAGTTATCCAAACCCCCTCTTCCTCCATTGATAGACCTTTCCTCCATGAAGTTATCCAAACCCCTCTTAATGCCAACCAGGTCACCACATCTTGTGGCAGAGAATTCCACAAGCTGATTATGCATTGTGTGAAAAAATACTTCTGTTTCCTGGTCATAGATTTCCTGGCAATCAATTTCATGGGATGACCCCTGGTTCTAGTGTTATGTGAGAGGGAGAAGAATTTATCTCTATCCACTTTCCCTACACCATGCATGATTTTATAGACCTCTATTAATGCTTTCCTTATATTTGTTTGAAGAAGAACTAAACTGGTACCCTAAAAGAGTGATGCAGATGAGTTAATAGGTATCATATGTGTGTCTAAATTAAGCACAATACATATATTATGGAGCTGGATGCTTGCTCATTCGCTATAATCAGATACCACACAACTCCAGTAATGTAAGGAAGATGTAATAATGTGAGACTGCCAGGGCTATGTGAATATCAATGGTATCAGCTAATGATGGATGGGATAATGGCATGGGTAGTATACAATTTGCCCATCATACATGATTCTGTGCTGATGTTCTTCACAGTCTATGTAAATAAGAAGAGAAAGATAAAATAGGGGTGGTGGGGTTATAGCTCAGGAAAAGATATGAATCAGTCCTGAGCTATAACCCCACCATCCCTATTTTATCTTTCTCTTCTTATTTACATAGACTGTGAAGAACATCAGCTCACTTTATTTGAAATCTGATATTTTCTGTTGTCAGGCAAGAAGTATCCCAATGCATCATTGCATTGTTTTTTGTTTTTTTTAAAAAAAAATTCCACCCACAAATTGGGTTAGCAGAAAATATATCTCTGCCATGTTTTATGTCATTTGCAAAACAATACGGTATGTGTTTACTCAGAAATAAGATAGATATAGATATAGATATAGATATAGATATAGATATAGATAGATTGTGTGTGTGTGTGTGTGTGTGTGTGTGTGTGTGTGTGTGTACACACACACACACTCACTATGCATAGTAGCCTACTGAGGTCAGGGCAGTATGCATGATTGCCCCACTTTTTATTTTCACAACCACCTTGTGATGTAGATGAGGTTGAGAGACAGTGACTGGTCCAAACTGATCAAGTGAGTATCAATGACTGAGAAGAGATTTGAACCTAGATTTCCTAGTCCAAAACTTTAAACACTACAGCCTGCTGGCTCTTTTTCTCATATGTCTTCTCATATATCAATAAGGGTGTATCAGGATGTCTCTTCCCTACACAACACTGTTGCTGCAGAAGGGCCCCTTGAGTAAGAGAAGAGTGGGATAGAATAGGGCAAGTTAAGATACATTGCTATAGCAACACAGTTGGGATGGTGGGCAGTCAAGTGCTTGGGGAATTCCAGTCCTGAGCCTGGAATTCACTCTCACAGAAAACTGTTGAAACTGCCAACACCTATTTGAGTGGCTGGAAAGGAAGGCTGAGGAGGATGAGGTATGGCTATGGGTTCAGATCCAGAGGGGTGGGCCAAAAGAAGCCACCATGAATGCAGGCAAAGGAGGACAAGAGAATGTAGGGAGGACGTGGCAGACATTCCTTCTCTCTCATTTCCTCGGAAGTGAGGCCTAAAAGGGAGAAGAGCCAGGAACATGTATGCTTAAATTAGGCCCAATACAATATTATGGAGTTGGATGCTTGCTGCTTCCTTGTTGCCAATGTGCTGACAGTTTGCAATGTGCATAAAACTTCAACTTTAATCTTGTTTTGGGGATCACTTGCATTGTTTCTATTGGTACCACAATGCTGTGGCTCCTCCTCCTCCTCCTCTTCTTCTTCATCATCATCATCTTCATCTTCATCATCATCATCATCATCATCATCATGCTGTTTACACTACCATATGTTATTGACTGGATTTGGTACTTTAATTATTAGGCCCTTTCCAAGGGTCTAGGATAACTAAAGAAAATTAAAAATATTGTTGTAGTATTCGTGCTGTTCCAAGTAGTGTGGCCTTCTGTAGTTGATGTATTGTAATTTTATTTATGCCCAAGGAGTCAAGATGGTGTTCAAGTTCTATTGGTACTGCACCAAGGGCACTAACAATTATTTTCACCACTATTGTTTTCTTTTTCCAGAGCCGCTCAATTTCAATCTGAAGATCCTTTTATTTATTTATTTATTTTCTCCAATTGTTTTCCATTGACTTGTCTATCCCCTGGGATTGTAATATCAATTATCAGAACCAGATTCTTCTCAATGACTGTCAGATCAGGAGTATTGTGTGCTAAATGCCTATCAGTTTGTATTCGAAAATCCCAAAGGATTTTTGCCTCTTCATTTTCTGTGACCTTTTCAATCGGATTATACCACCAATTCTTGCTTGCTGGCAATTTGCAATTCTTGCAAAAGTTCCAGTGGACCATTGCAGCAATTTTGTTGTATCTTTCCTTATAATCATTCTGTATGATTTTCTTACAACATACAAGGTGCTCAACTGTCTCATCCGCTTCCTTGTATAATCGACACTTGCTTTCTGGGTCTTATCAATTTCTGCTTTTATAAAATTTGTTCGTAGTGATTGTTCCTGGGCTGCAAAAATGAGACCTTCCGTTTCTTTCTTCAATGTCCCCTTCTTTAACCACTGCCATGTTGTGCTATTGTTGACTTTGGATTGTAAGTCATTAAAGAACTGACCGTACAATGGTTTGTTGTGCCCTTTTTCTCGTTGATGCATCATCTGCTGTTCTTTGTATTCATCCTTCAATTCCTTTATTGTCAACAGTATCGTCTTACTCACTTCCTGTAGCATTTCTTCTTGGCTTTCAGATTAAAAACAAAGTTAGAACATTATTATTTCTTGTTTACACAGTCAGACAGGTGTTATTGACTGGTTTGTTTTATCCAGACATCGAGTCCTTCCCAAGGACCTGGGATGCCAGAATTTTATCATCAATACTGTTGGTTATTATAGATATCGTCGCAAAATATAGGCTGTTCCCAGTAAAGCTGCTTTTTGTATTTGGCTGATGGTGATTTCTGTGGCACCCTATGGTGTTGAGGTGCTCTTTAAGGTCTTTTGGGACTTGGGACACCGAGGGCGCCAATTACCACTGGGATTATTTTGGTCTTTTTCTGCCACAGCCTTTCAATTTCCATTTGTAGATCTTTGTATTTGGTGATTTTTTCTATTTCTTTTTCTTCTATTCTGCTATCCCCTGGTATTGCTATGTCGATTATTTTCACTTGTTTTTCATTCTTCTCAACTACAGTTATATCTGGTGTATTGTGTGGCAGATGTTTGTCTGTTTGTAGTCGGAAGTCCCATAATATTTTTACATCTTCATTTTCTTCAACTTTTTCAATTTTATGGTCCCACCAATTCTTGGATACAGGTAGCTTGTATTTTTTGCAGATGTTCCAGTGTATCATCCCTGCTACCTTGTCATGCCTTTATTTGTAGTCAGTCTGTGCGATCTTCTTACAACAGCTAATCAGGTGGTCCACTGTTTCATCTGCTTTTTTACAAAGGCGGCACTTGCTGTTTGTTGTGGATTTTTCTACTTTTGCTCTTATTGCATTTGTTCTTAGTGCCTGTTCTTGTGCAGCCAGTATTAAACCCTCTGTTACTTTCTTCAAGTTGCCATTCTTAACACATTGCCAAGTCTTGGTGATGTCTGATTTTCCACTTATATTGTGCAAATATTGACCATGCAGGGGCTTATTTCTCCATTTTTCTGCTCAGTTCTTGACTTGTTCTTTCTTGTAGGCCTGCTTTCTTTCATTGGTGTTGAATAGTTTCTCGTTATTGACTATTTGAAGTGCATCTTCTTCACTGTCCTTGATATATTCTTCAAGGCCTCTTTTCTCCTCCTCTACTGTTTGATGGACTTGCAGCATTCCTCTTCCACCTGAGCTGCGAGGCAGGTATAGCCTACCTACATCACTGTGGGAGTGCAGAGCATGATTGATGGTCATGATTTTCCTGGTCTTACGATCTAGCGTCTCTAGCTCTGCCTGGGTCCAGTCTATTATACCTGTAGTGTATCTGATAACAGGTATAGCCCAGGTGTTTATGGCTTGTATGGTGTTCCCGCCATTGAGTTTGGACTTGAGGATTTTTCTAACTCTCCTGATGTATTCACTTCCAGTTTTTCTTTTAACTTCAGTGTGTGCGATGTTATCAGCCTGGAGAATGCCCAAGTATTTGTAATGTTCTTTCTCTTCCAGGTTCTTGATCTTGCTTCCATTGGGCAGTTCTATTCCTTCTGTTTTTGTTATTTTTCCTCTGTTCATTATTAATGCAGCATACTTGTCTAGTCCAAACTCCATTGCTATATCGCTACTGAATATACGGACAGTGTTTAGCAGTGATTCGATTTCTCACTGGGACTTTCCATACAACTTCAGATCGTCCATGTACAGCAGACTTGATGTTTTAGATGTTTGGTATCCAACGCCTGTTTTGTTTAGTATTTGTGAAAGTGGGGTCATGGCGATTACAAACAATAGAGGGGATAGTGAGTCCCCTTGGAAAATGCCTCTTCTAATGCTAACCTGTCCAAGTGCCTCGCCATTGATTGTTAACTGTGTACTCCACCTGTTCATTGCTTTTTAAATAAATATCTGAATGTTTTTGCTGATACCAGTTGTTTCTAAACATTTTAGTATCCATGTGTGAGGCAATGAATCGAAGGCTTTCTTGTAGTCAATCCATGCAACACTTAGATTGGTTTTTCTTCTCTTGCAGTTTTCTAAAATCATTTTGTCAATCAGCAGCTGGTCTTTTGTGCCTCTGGTGTTCGGGCAATTTCCTTTCTGTTCAACTGGAAGCTGTTTGTTAGTTAATAAGTGTTGCATCACTTCATCTGTTATTATTCCAGTTAATAATTTGAACATGTTTGGCAGGCAGGTTATCGGTCTATAATTACTTGGAACTGCACCTTTTGCTGGGTCTTTCATGATGAGATGAGTTTTCCCAGTTGTTAGCCATTGTTCAATATTACCTCCTTGCAAAACGTGATTGAACTGTTTTGATAGTTGTTTATGAAGGCTTGTTAGGTGTTTAAGCCAGAAGCCATGCAGTTCATCATCGCCTGGAGCAGTCCAATTTTTAATTTTCTTTGCTCTTTCACTTATTAATTCTGGTGTTATTATTAGATCTTGCATTTGTTGGTCACATTTTTTGACCTCTTTCATCCAGCCTGCTTTTTAATTATAATCTATTGGATTGTCCCATAATTTCCCCCAGAATTGCACTGTTGCTTGTTTATTTGGTGTTTCTACGTTTCATGCAGTTTCTCCTTCTATGCTTTGGTAGAAACGTCTCTGATTCGACTGGAATTGGAGATTCTGCCCATGTTGTGTAATTCTGGCTTCATATCTGCTAATCTTCTTTGACACTGCTGTTATTTGCTGCTTTATTATTTCCAGGAGTTCTCTAATTTTCCTTGAATCTAGGTGGTATTTTTGGATCAGATACTGTTTGGTGTTTTCATTCTTCAGCTTCTTGTCTTTCATATCTTTCAATTTACTAGCATCTGATCTAAGCCTGGAGATTTTATTTTCTAATCTAATCTTCCATTTAGGTGATGTTCTGCTTTCTTTTTTGACAGATCCACTGATCTTATATCCGAGCTCTTGTGTTGTTATTGTTGCTGCAGTGTACATTAGTTGGTTTGTTTCTTGCAAATTATTGGTTGTTATTTCTGCAAGTGCAGCATTGACATCTTTTAATGCCTGAGCGAGTTGTTTTTTGGCAACTGTTTTTAGAGCTGGAAGTCGAACCCTGGTGGTTGTTTGGTTCATGTGCTCAGTTATTTTTTGCTTTAGTTCTTGTTGCTTTTCTGTTAAATGGCATTCGGGTTTTTGAGGTGAAGGCAAAGGGGAGGTTGTGTGGTTTTGATTTTGAAACAGTTCAGCAACAGTGGCATCCTCGATTTCCAACACCTCCTCCACCTGTGCCTGAGTAACTTCTTCAATTGGTGATAATTCGTCTTCCATATCTTGAGCCTGTGTTGCTCTTTGCAGTTCTTCCAGCTCAACTCCTGTGAATACTTTATTTCTTATTATGAATCTTCTCTGGTCTGCTAGCCTTTGTTCTGTTATTTCTGTGTCTGGATGCTTCTCTTTCCAGATTTGGTACATTCTTTTTAAATAACCTCTTCTAGTTGGACTAGACTTGTAATAGCAGATCATTATTTCCTTGTTAGCATTTTTCGTATATTTTTTCGGTTAAGCGAGTAACTTTGCTGTCTTCAGCCCTGGTTGCTCAACTGAAGATCCTGAGTCCTGTTGCCCACTTGCCACCAGATGTCCAGGGACTATAGCATCTGGCGCGGTCCTTGTTGACCCGGGTGATGACCGATCCAGTATAGATTTATTAAAGTTACGTCTCACCATATTGTTGATGGGAGAGGCACTCTTTGTCTGGCTCCTCTGGTGAGACCTGTCCAGTATGGTTGGACCTCTGGCATAGCTCTCACCTTCATCAGAGCACACAATCCCCACAACCACGCCAAGGTAGTGCCTCACTGGGGCTATTATTATTATTATTATTATTATTATTATTATTATTATTAATTTCATACCACCTAAAACTCATGTCTCTGGATGGTTTACAATAAAACAACACATATTAAAAACAAAGTTAGAACATTAAAGCATTAAAACAATTTAAAACAATGATAAATTCCATGCAGCTAATTAAAAGCCTGGATGAATAATTGTGTCTTGACAGCCATTTTAAAAGCTGTCAGAGAATGGGAGGCTCCTATTTCAACAGGAAGAACATTCCAAAGCCTCAGATTGCAAAGGAGAAGGCCCTTCCCTGTGTAGCTACCAGATGAGCTGGTGGCAGCTCTAGACAGACCTCCCCAGATGATCTAAATAGGCAGTGGGGCTCGTAATGGAGAAGGCATTCTCTTAACATCTGGTGGAAGGTCATTAGCACAATGAGTGCAATCAAGCACTGCTCCTACATATACCTGGTCAGCTGATGCCTGGTAGGAGTGTGCAAACAGGTTTGAAACCAAACCAGTTCGATATTGAACCAGTTCAGTTCAAAGGTTTGGGGTCGAGCTGAACCCTCCCCGCCCCCCGGTTGAACTCAACCCTGAACCAAAACCACCACCCCCGCGTTTGGGGGTTCGGTAAGCAATTTTTAAAAATATTATTATATTTTATTTTTTACTTACCCCCCTCTGGGGGCTTCTCCAAGGTGGTGGTGGTGGGACCATGGAGGTTCCCTCTCCCCCACCAGTTGGGGTGTGCACAGAACCACGGAGCTGCGGTCTGGTACTGGGGTGGGGGGTTCCATTAAGGGAACCACATTTCCATGTTAAACCATTTGGGAGAGCAGAGAACAAGTTTTCTAGAATCTTCTGTTACGTTAGACCCTTGCAAGCTCAATTGACCTTGAAAGATGATGTTGTCTGGAAAATAATCTGAGGCAACTAATTCTGTGCTCCTGAATTAGGGCAGATTAAACCAGCTCTTCCCACAATGTCAAACGTAATGTTTGGAACAAGTAAATAATTCAGAAGCACTTGACCTTATAGAAGCAGATATTTTAGCCACCAAAAACAAAGCCAAAAGGATCACAAAAGCAGCAAGCACAACATGTCAGTTCCAGTAAGTCTGGCATCAGTGGATCAACCATCTACACTATGTCTTTGGTCTTTTCCCATTTTTCCTAGTGATACACAGCCACCGCCCCCCACCCCCGCAAAGAGCAGCTGTGGTTCTGATGTTATCCCATGTAAAGGGCTGTGTTCAGAAGATTGGGGGGGGGGTAATTGATTTCCCGATGTACCAGCTGACAGAGGCTCTCCTGAGCAAGGAGTTGACCTATGTAGGCTCCATGAGACACAACAAGCCAGACATATCCCCAGAGATGCAACCACCTTCACAAAGGGAACCATTGTCATCTGTGCAGTGGCATAGCGAGCACACGTTGAAGCTCTCTAGCTCGTGGCCACAGGTGGTGTGCATGGTTTCATTCCAGAGGCATACATACTCATGTGCATGCACACATCTCACCCCTGGCACTTCCATCACTTCCTCCACCCCTCTTCATGCAACCTCTCCCTTTCCACCAGACAGTTGGTCGGCTCCTGATACTGCAGTTGCTGCTTCCACCATTCTCACTCATGCCAACCTCCGCCAATTACCTCACACTTGTTTGCTCATCAGGTGGCCATTCTGCCTCCTCCTCCTCTGCCACCTTCACCACATTTCCCTCACCAAGGAAGTCTTGAGGGGTATATTGGCTCCAAGGGGCAGATGACACGTGTTCCGAGGGCATCCTGGAACACCAGTAGCTCCGCCCCTGCATCTGTGTTTGGCATGGGCAGAAGACATAGATTTTATATGAATACAAGAAGTGTGTGCCCAAGAATAGTGGACAAGAACCCGAACAAATGATGTGACGATTGGGGGTGTACATGGAACTGCTCCGGTTGTTTTGGTTTGTGTTCAAACTGAACTAAAACAAAACTGCATGGTCTGCAAGAACCAGGTGGCGGTTCGGTTAGTACCTAGAACCAGGTCGAACTGGTTTGTACCAGTTTGACACAGTTCTAGTACTTGCAAAGGGGAATCAAGAAAGGATTCCCATATACAAGCATTGGCGGAACTCTAAGGGTTTGAAAAAGGGTGGGGGCAGATAGGAGGTTAATTTATATACTGTGGCAGCAACACAGCTCCATGGCAGTGACAGGCTGGTGGTGGCTCCCCTAGGCATCAGTGCTCCCCACATCAGCACTGCTTGGAAAGGGCCCAGCGCAGAAGCCCTAACCAGGCCCCCACCATTCCATGCCGATGGGGGAAAGCGCCATTGAGGTCATGGGAGCCACCACCGGTTCTCTACTACTGCTAATCAGCTGCACTGCCATGGAACATAAGGTAACCTCCCACCTCCCCACCTGCCCTTTTTCAGCACCATACGGTTCCCCAGACACTTGTAAAGGGGAATCCTTACCAGATTCTCTCTTGCAAGCACTAGAACCAGTCGAACCAGGCTAAACACATTCAATTCAAACCAGATGTGGTTTAGATCAAATTCAGACCACCACCCCTTTTTGGAATGCCAGTCCATTTCAAGCTCGAACTGATTGAAACATGCTAGTTCAACTTGAACATGTTTTGAACTTGAATCGGTTCACACACCCCTAGTGACAATTGTAGGAGACTGGCCTGTAGAATGCAAGGCAATCGTCAGACCTGTGATGATTGCTCTTGGGTCAGTCATAGAGTGTCCTTTCATTTCAAATGCTGAGAACTGATATGCTGAAGCAGAGATTCTCATTTTTGAAATGTTCATTTTTCTTACGAATGACCCACATTCTCAGTGAGTTATGCAGTCACACAGGGTGCCATGCTTGAGATGTGTGGCTTAACACAGCACTCCCCTCAAGTGAAATATTAAATTATTGTAGATTCCGTGGTCTGGAACAGTTGGGAGGCATTCAATATAACCAATGGGACTACTTGGGAGTAGTAAGTCAAAAGTGATGGGGGGGGGGCTCATACCTTCTTGTGAGATTAGCCAAGGTAGTCCCACACTTCTCACCTTCTTCCTAACTCCAGATTCTGCACTCTCCCATGATCCTAACTCCAGCTCCATGCTTTCTCCCACTTTCTAACACCATAGCCAACTGTTTTCCCATCATCGTAATGTCTCACCCCAATGTAAACTATACATTGTCCAGGGAAGTCCAAGGAAGAATAAGAAAAATTGTCCAAGGAAGAATATATATTTCTCTACAGCATGAAAGGTGGTTTGCAAGGAGAGCAGATTGCTCTGCCTGCAAACGATCAGGGAGACATCTCTGGGCAGCTGGATTGGCTGCCCAGACAATTACCGGCTCCTTCATGGAGCCATTTGGGGCAGTGGGATTCCCAACTCCCAGAAGCAGAAGTGCACCTAGGTGATTTTGGAGCCTGGAGCTAAAGGCATTTTGGAGTCCCCTCTCCACTCCACATTCACACACTGTGACACACACAGTATTTTTAACATGTCAGTTCTTGAGGGCACAAACAGCAACTGAACTCACAAGAATGTAAGAATATAAAACAGGGATGTTTATACAAATTTGCATTGGCAGAAACATTTCAATAGGCAACATATTCCCATTCAACATATTTCTTCCCCCAATTCCCCCTCTGTCTCTACAGCAGAGGTCACGCTTGGCTGCCCGGCACATTAGTAGGCCAGCACCACGCAGGACAGATTAAGGAGGATTTGGAGGGCCACAGGTCGTCCTGGACTTTGGCCCCGAAGTCCAGGGGTAAGAGTGCCTCTGCCCAGAAGTCCCATAATGCACTGTGCATGTGTGTGGTGCCTTTTGTGGAGCCTCCTGACACTGGGAGGCTTGTTGTAGCCTCCTGGTTGGGAGGCTCCTCATGCATTGGTGTGGCATGGAGTCGTGCCACAATGACACACTTTCAAGAAACCTGCTTTTTGGGTGCTCTCACACCCAAAAGCCAGGTTTAGCAGCAGGCTCTATAAGTGGCCTTGCTGCTGCCCCACTGCCGGGAGCCATGCAGCTCCCGTTGCTACTCACGACTGGGAGTCTAGCCTGATTTTTGCCGATCATGGGAATAGCCTCATTGTTTATTATGGTGTAAAGATGACTAGGGAAATGTTTGCATAGCGTATAGTAACTTTTTTTCTTTATAGTAGTATATAGTCAGAGATGAAAATGCCACCTGAAAGTGTTGCACATTAACAGAGCAGTTACAGACCCATGTATTGCTAGAGCAACAGAATCAGAGACAGTGAGACATAGCAGCTTGCTACATCTCTCCCCAACAAGCTTTACTGCTGTCTGAGAAGAAAGCATGAGCAAATCCTGACATGAGCAAATGTTCAGGTAAAAATATTCTTCCTCTGATCTTTCCCCAAGCTCTTATTTTTGGTAGTTGCCAGGAGCAAGCACAAAGCAACTTAGACAATGCAAAATTAATTTGCATAACCAGCAAAATTGATTTGCATAACATGCAAAATAGGTTGCACAGATTTTGAGAACGAGAATATTTACAACCCTAATGATCCACCCCATGTAGTTTATGAGCTTCATAGATGCCCTTAACACTCCTACATATATATGGTGCACTCAGGGTTGTTCAGAATTGTGGGCAGGAATGAAGATATATTTTCTGATCTGGAGTTTTTGAGCAAAATTCAAATCTCTCACTGATATTCAGAGAAGAGACTGGTATTGTTTTACTTGTTCTGATAGAAATTGATCAGTATCTCTTTATCATTTGCAGGCAGAAGATTCTTTTACTTGTCTCTCAGTCCCTCTCATGTGACATGTACACACATGAAGTCCTGGAACATGTGAAACATAATAAAGGAGATATATACTTTTGAGAATATACAAAGAGCCTTTCATCTAAGAAACAAGAGGACCACCTGCATCAAAGATAAGATATGATGTCTTCTTTTGCAAAGGGTTGTGGTTTCCAAGTGGCCTTGAGACCCAGTACTGTATCTCTTACTTAGAAAATAAGAGATACTTTCCATCTCTTCAATTTGCCCAGTTCCCCCTGACCGTTTAGGAAAGGTGGAAAATATCCATTTTTTTGGTCCACTGTTTGCTGTGGTTGGGCATTATATTTGCTCTTTTCTCTTTAAGAGTTTGGCAGGTTGTTGTGAAGGTGAATGAGAAGATCCCTTGAATATGAAAATAAAACATTGAATCCTGCTCAATAGTATCACAAGGGGATACATCCATATTTAAACATCGACCTTGTGGTCAATGTGTTCTGGCATTGGCATCCAGTTATTGCCCCAATCTTAATTTAAATAGGAAAAAATCTATGTATGCCTAACATACAAGTACTTGTCCAATGGTGACATTATCTTCCTTAATAGTTCAGCATTTTTCTTACATTCAGTTGCAGAAATAGATGTTCTGAACTCAATCCCATCAACATTAGAAGTGGTGTAGTTTACGTTTCTTGGTCATTTTTAATCTGCCTGATTCTGGCATTTGCTCCTTAGCCTCCTTTTCATTGTAAGAGTCTATTCTTTCACATTTCCCCAGCTCCATATTGTAGAAAATGTGAAACATGAAGCTATGATAAACCACAGATGCACTGGGAATCTTTCCTATATTAAATTGCTTAAATATATCTATCAAAGGTCAAAGATGGTGAAGATATGGGGAATTGGAGGAGCAGAATTTTGGACATTATCTGCCCAGTTAGAACTGCCAAAACCCTTGGCTTCCATTAAAACTGTGCATTAAAAATCTATTCTTACATTTGAAGCCTGGATACAGCTTTTTCAAGTATTGAACCTAAACAATTTGGCAGGCAAACCACAATGCAGTTATCAACAACTTACTATTAGTGAACCTCTCTTATTTAACTTTTTCAGTTTTTACTTATTCATTATGCTGATATGACCTTGTATTTTAGGCAGCGTGCTGATATTTCTTAGCATGTAGATTGGTTTTGAAAGATGTACAACTTTCCTTGCAAATAACTATTTATAACAATAACAATAACTATTCCAGTTATTTTTCAATGTATATATTTATATAGGTTGCAAGTTATTCAAGAACTATATTTTTCTCAAGAAGCAGCAGTGGCAAGTTGATCAGAGAATCAGGGTAAGAACTGCTAGAGTAGGCTTCTATGTTAGGTTTGTATGTATACAGTTTTATTATTATTATTGGAAAGCATCAACAATGCAAACTCATCCCCTCAGTTTTAGCATAATCTGACTGGACAGACATCATTCAAGGATTCTGTAGCAGTTTCCTGTGCTGAGCAGAAGATTGAACCTTCATGATACCTTCCAAATCTAGCATTTTAATATTCTATGATATCATATGTTCTATGTGTGAACTAGGCATTAGGGATGTGCACAAAACCACCTTACCTGGTTTGGTTCGGATTTGAACTGAACTTGAACCAAACCAGACCAGTTCAGTTTTGGCTCCCTTCAATGCCCCCCAGTTCGGTTCGGTCTAGGGGGGGTTCAACACGCAATTTTTTTAAAAAATTAATCTTACCCCCTGGTCATGCCCCAGGCCACGCAGGCCTCCAAACTGGCTGCTGCACCAGGGAATAGGCCTGGAAAGGGCTGAAGATGCCCGAACCGGACAAGTTTTAACTCCCCAGGAGGCTGGTGGGTAGGGATGTGCACAGACCGGTTCGGAGGCCATTCTAAAGGCCTCCGGACCGGTCCAGACACAGGGTGGTTTTGGTTCGGCAAGATGGGCTGGGGGTTCCATTAAGGATGGGGGGGGCTTTACTTACCCCTCCCAACAACGGCACTGTATTTTATTGAGCAATCGGGCAGCAGGATATCGGGCAGGAGTGCTGCTCTTCCAGCTTGCTTTTTAACCCTTTCTGGGCAACCGGAGCTCCCGAGAGCCCGCCCCCGGCAGCGCATGTGCGTGTCTGTGTTTTCCTGAGCGGACAGATCAAAGAGTTAAAAGGGCTTTCAAAATGTCTGCACTAAAATGGCAGCTGTTGTGAGGCGGAGCTACATTGTTGTTCGCTCTGTTCAGCCAGAAATAACAAAGCTGCCCTCCCTTCCCTCTTGGCTTTCCCTGCCCCGCGAGCACGCGTGGAAGCCAGACACTCCACCTCCCGCCGCGCCGTGGTGGTGTCCCTGTTTCTGCAAGCGTGCTCGAAACACGCAGCTCCAAACTCCTGTGCATTTTGCAACTCTTGTGATGGTGGGGAAGATCCAGCATAAACTGGGCCTGGGTCTGCTAAGGCAGAGCGGGCGCCGCCGCCGCCCCCCCCACAATCTCCGTGCAAAAGTGGAAGTGTGGGGATCTCTGTAAAGTTTCATGGTTTAACATTGAAATGTGATAGAAACCACCACATTTTAGGGGGTTCATTTATTTCTGAGGTGCTTTTTCTCCTAATTGGCATTGCATGGGAATGGGATAGAAACCACCCCACCATTGGGAGCCCATTCATTTCGTGGGTGAGTTTCCTCCCAAATGACTTGACATGGGAATGGGATAGAAACCACCCCACCACAGGGAGTCCTTTCATTTTGGGATATCCCCCCATTATATTTTTATTAATATCATAACTTTCATAAATGGTGAGGGGTCATACTTGTGGATATATTGTGTACCAAAGTGCAGGTAAGACTATGAAAATGGCAATGTTGGGAGCGCAGTGGCTTGCTTGTTTATGCTCATTTGTGCAGCTAGGGAAATCTACCCCAAGGTCTGAATGAGGGTTGAAGACATTTCCAGACATTGAGCACTTCCTCACAATCAGTTAGAAAGGGCTGGAGGAAGAGCAGGGAGGAAGGCTGCTTGCGCTTATCTCCCTGCAGAAGATCCCTCTTTTTCCCCTGGGTGGGCAGATCATCCATCCACATGATTGCCAGTTGCCGCCGGCAGTGCGGAGGGTCAGATCCCAGCCCCTGGAACTCCCATAATGCACCGCATGAGTGTGTGGTGCATTATGGGGATTCCCCCGATGCTGGCCGGGAGACTCGCAGTCACCCAGTGGATTAAAAAAATGGGGCTAAGAGAGCGCTGGCTCTCTTAACCTCATTTAAGAGGGTGGCTGGCTTGGTGGGTTTGCTGCTGAGGCACCACTGGGATCGGGCATGATTCCATCAGTTCTCACTCACAGGCAAAACCAGGCTTGAATTAGTTAGCCCTGTTTTGCCTGTTCATGAGAACAGCCTCAGTGTGTGTTTAGCCTAGGATTATCACTTTTTTGTTCACACACTCTGTTAGGAGGAGGTGACATGACATCATCATGCATTAACCATCCATTGTCAATCTGTCCATTCACCATGCTTAAACAATCAGACTGATATTTGGAGTGTTTCTGACTCCCCCCCCCAAAAAAAATGGTAGATCTGTGTATTGACTGAACATGTGTACTGCTCTTAGAGCTACTGTTCTGTCTTTTAGATAGCCTGTAGGCTTTTGGGTAGCACTAAAAATGCTCAGCAAAACATTCCACAAGAAACTCAGTGTGGAAAAGCAATGAATTCCTAGACTTGTGGCACTACAAGAAACACATCTGGAAGTGCCTAAGGTCTTGGAAGCAAAAACTCTAGTCATAGCAAACGTGTTAGCACACAGCAAGGCTATTCACACAAATGTGCAAAATTGGGCTGAGGGAGTCCAGCCCAGTTTTGCATGCATGTGTGAACTGCTGGGATTGGGCTGATCCTGGCAGCACCACGGTGGCAGGCCCACCAAAGTAGATACCCTTTAAAATGAGGTTCAGGTAGCAAGCACTCCTTTAATGCCATTTTTTAAAATTATCTGGCAGCCTAGAAAGGAGGGATCCTCATGATGCACCTCACACTTGTGCAGTGCATTGTGGTATTTCTGGGGGCTGGGATGACACATCCTGGCCCCCAGCCCTCCCTGTTGCCTAGGTGCAGGGAGCACGCCCAACACAGGAAGAACGGTCGTCTGCGGGGAAGGTAAGTCTAACCCGTCTTCCCTGCAGCCTGTTCTGGAGCCCTTCTCACCAGTCATGAGAAGAAGCTCACTGTCATCTTGCTCTGATTGACAAGGAATCTTGCACTTTTCTTAGTATTGGTCAGAACATGCCGGAAGCAAATAAAGCAGGATATTACTGTTACACATCAATCATAGGTGAGTATGGGCTTATTTCTCACAAAACCATTGGGCAGAATACCCTTGCACAGTCTCTCTTGCATATCTGGCTCAACAAGGGCTAGGAACTATTTTAAGAAATGAAAGCTAGGAATCCAGTTCAGGTAATGACCAAGCAGGCACAAACCCCAATGCATCCATTTGGCAGTTCTGTGAATCTGTGGTGTATCTCCTCTGCTTTTAGAAGACTTGATGGCTGCAGTGGTAGTAGCAACAAAGGCTGTAGCTTTCAGAGATGGGCAGCGCTGTATCTGAAAAAGTATTTAAATACATATTTTCAATACTTTTGTATTTTGCATCTAAAATACATTTGCTAGGGTATTTTGTATTTTTAAAATACATTGCCAAAACCAATATACATCTCAGCCAATCACTGCTTTGCTTTCATGCTCCAAAAGCTGCCTTCTTATTGCAAGCAGGCCAGCCCATTGGCTTCCAAGCATCCTTGAGTTTATACTCTGTTCTTTCCTCTCTGCCCTCGGAAGTCTGAATAGTTTTACTCTGCTGCTAACTGGTCAGCCAGCCAAATTTGAAAATCAAAGGGGAAAAGAGAGAGAGAGACCGTCCCTTGGAGTAAAATGGGAAATGAGGAGTGAACAACACAGGAAATCTAGAAGCCATGTTTGCTTAGATTGGATTAAAAGCTTCTAAAGTTTTAAAAGCCATCTTTTCCCTCACAACAGCCTGTAAAATTGGTCACATATAGAGAGAGGGAGAGCAATTGCCTCACAGGAGCAGATGACTCAACGTACAGTATCCCAGGTTTTCTCCCCATTTTATCCTCACAACAATCTTTTGATGTAGGCTAGGCTGAGAAATAGTGAGTGGCCAAGATCACCCAGTGATCTGACTGAGTGAGGGCTTCATCACTGAGTGAGGGCTTCAACCTGGGTCTCCCAGTTCTCATCCAACAACCTAATCACTATACCACATTGGCTTATGGGGCAGTTAGTAGGGGTGTGCAATTCGGGTTTTGGGGTGATTCGGCTCGGACCTGAACCGAATCACCCCTGTTCTGTTTTGTGCCCGAATCTGGGTCACCCGAATCACCCTTGATTCGGTTCGGATTCGGATTTAATCCGAATCCAAATCTGAATCGATTAGGATGGGTAAAAAGGGTCCCAGGGGCAAGATTTTTGGGTGGGGTGGTAGTGCCCAATGGGTGGAGTCTGCCACCCCAATTTCAGGGGGATTGGGCAAAGGGCTGATTTTTGGCAATTTTTTAAAGTTTTAGTGACTTTGGGGCAGTTCGGGGGCATAGCATGGGATCTGGGCAAAAGGAGTGGGGTGGAGTGGTAGTGACTAATGGGTGCAGGCTACCACCCCAATTTCAGGGGGATAGGGCAAAGGGCTGATTTTTGGGAAATTTCTGAAATTTTCATGTCTTTGGGGTATATTGGGGCAGAAAGTGGGGCCTGGGGCAAAATAGTGGGGTGGGGTGGTAGTGCCTAATGGGTGGAGGCTACCACCCCAATTTCAGGGGGATTGGACAAAGGGCTGATTTTTTGAGAATTTTTGAAGTTTTAGTGGCTTTGGGGCAGTTTGGGGGCAAAAAGTGGATCTGCCCCAAAAGAGTAGGGTGGGGTGGTAGTGCCTAATGGTTGGAGGCTACCACCCCAATTTCAGGGGGATTGGGCAGAGACCTGATTTTTTGGGAATATTTGAAGTTTGGGTGTCTTTGGGGCAGATTGGGGGCAGTAAGTGGATCTGCCCCAAAAGAGTGGGGTGGGCTGGTAGATAGTGCCTAATGGGTGGAGACTACCACCAATCCCCAATTTCAGAGTGATTGGGCAGAGGGGTGAATTTTGGTGAATTTATGAGGTTTGTCTTCATAAGGTGAAGTGTGCTAAATTGATTACTTCCTAATATTATTCATAGTAATTGAGGTGTGAAAAAGTGAAAGTGGGGTCATGAGAGTTGTTTAATTGAAAAAAATCTCATTTGCTATGATAGAATGAGAATTCACACCTCAGAAAAAACTTCTGAGGTGTGAATTCTCATTCTATCATAGCAAATGAGATTTTTTTCAATTAGACAACTTTCATGACCCCACTTTCACTTTTTCACACTTACTATGAATATGAGGAAGTAATCAATTTAGCACACTTCACCTTATGAAGACAAACCTCATTAATTCACCAAAATTCACCCCTCTGCCCAATCACTCTGAAATTGGGGATGGGTGGTAGCCTCCACCCATTAGGCACTATCTACCAGCCCATCCCACTCCTTTGGGGCAGATCCACTTTCTGCCCCCTATCTGCCCCAAAGACACCCAAACTTCAAATATTCCCAAAAAATCAGGCCTCTGCCCAATCCCCCTGAAATTGGGGTGGTAGCCCCCACCGATTAGGCACTACCACCCCACCCCATTCTTTTGGGGCAGATCCACTTTCTGCCCCAAACTGCCCCAAAGTCACTAAAACTTCAAAAATTCTCAAAAAAATCAGCCCTTTGTCCAATCCCCCTGAAATTGGGGTGGTAGCCTCCACCCATTAGGCACTACCACCCCACCCCACTATTCTGCCCCAGGCCCCACTTTCTGCCCCAATCTGCCCCAAAGACATGAAAACTTCAAAAATTCTCAAAAAATCAGCCCTTTGCCCAATCCCCCTGAAATTGGGGTGGTAGCCTCCACCCATTAGGCACTACCACCCCACCCCACTCCTTTTGCCCAGATCCCATGCTATGCCCCCGAACTGCCCCAAAGTCACTAAAACTTTAAAAAAATCGCCAAAAATCAACCATGAACCGAATCACCCGAATTTTTCGGGTCCGAAATTCAGGTGATTCGGCTCGTGCCCGAAAAATATCGGGGGACATCGGGGGTGATTTGGTTCAGCCCCGAATCACCCGAAATTGTTTGTTTCGGGCACAGATCGTTCTGTGCCCGAAATTTTTTGCACATCCCTAGCAGTTAGAATCTTCTTTATTTTCTGATTTGTAGGAGGATATACAAATAAATTCTTTAGATTTCTAAATAGCTTTCTTTAGCTTTCTTACTGAGTGACAGCTTGAGTTTAGTGGAATCCTTCTGAGTTTCTCCTGTAAAGCACCCCCTCATTGCTCTCAGTGCTTCAAGAATAGCATAGGGAGAAAGGAAAGGGAAAGAAGCAGATTAATTGAGGTAAAAGGAATTGTTCTCCTCCCGATATAATTGCTTCACCATAAATAATATAATTGCTTCACCATAAATACAACTTGCTGCTCATTTGACTATGTCACAACTATAGCTTTGCAGCCTTTATCATGACTAACTTTCTGTCATTTCAATGGGTCTACTCTAAGCAGGATTAACATTGGGTACATCCTGTTGTCTTTCAATTTCTACTGGCATACTTTATGTATATTTGCTTCCTCCCTGCTCCCAGAAAAAAGCCTGCAGATGCCCATGGAGTGTGGTGAGAATGGGGAAACATAGCAAACATAGCACAAAGAAACAGTGCATTATGTTGTTTTGGAATTATTGATCTGATTGAGTGTTTAAAAAGCTGGAAATACTCCAGTTTTTGCAGAAGAAATTCAAGCACATTAGTATGTTGAATGGGTATCCCATTGTCCAATGGCTATTTTTTTCTAGTTCTAATACAAGTCTAACATCAAGTGGTCCTGTAGAACTGGTATTTTCCTTTGCTGGGATGATTCACAGCCCCAGAAAGTACAACTTGAGTAATTTAATATTTGAAAAACGTGTATTGCTTAAAAGAAATGGGGTAAAAATTCAGACAAGTAATAGACATCTCAAAATTGTTTCGTTTTCTCGGGCATTGTATTTTGCATTTTAAGTTGTATTTTAAAATGCTATTTTGTCTTTTTATTGATTGTTTACCAAGTATTTTATTCATTTATTATTTATTTATTTGATTTATATACCGCCCTTCAAAAAATGGCTCAGGGCATAATCAGCTATTTCGTATCTAAAATACATTTGCTCAGGTATTTTATATTTTGTATTCAAAATGCTTTTAATAAGAATTTTGCCCATCTCTGGTAGCTTTTGAAAAGGCTGCTATGCTCCAGTGCACATCAGGGCCTATAGTTCATTGCAAAGGCCCAGTGAGCCTTCCAAACAACAAGCGAACCTACTGGCCATGATGGATGTCAGAAATGCACTCAGACAAACCTTTAAATTTAGCTTTAAAAAAATACATTTGAAGAAGAATTTGGTGACAATCCGACCGGGATAAGAGTGGGGTTACCTTCCCCTAAGGCTTCTGGCATGACTCACTTGTTTGAGTCATCTGGAATTGCCAGCTCCTTTCTCCAAACCAGCTCTGCTTCTAGCACATCCTGGTACAAATTGTGTTGCTTTTGAGCGCAGGCCATGAACGTGCCTCTGGGGAGCATGGTGGGTGGCTTCCTTAAGTGTAAATGGAGCCGGTGCACCATGCCACCTAGCAGCCCCCACGGCGGGGAATCGCTTCCACCACTTACCTGGCTCCCACAGAGGCGAGCCCCTGCCAGCATCCAGGTGAGTGGCGGAGGCGATTCCTCGCCGCAGGTGCTGCTGGGTGGCACGGTGCGCCAGCTCCATTTACACTTAAAGAAGCCGCCCACCACGCCCCCCGGAGGTGCATTCATGGCCCGCACCTGGTTGCTTTATCTGTGTGTCCGTGTTTATATTTGGATGGTTCTGCATTTTTTGCATAGGAGCTAGACTATGAGGTCTTTCACATGACCTCAATTGGGAGGAAGGGAGGGCTGCAGGGAAGGCTGGAGCTCACCTGCTTTCCCCAGCAGATGAGCAGCTGCCCTCTGCTGCACCACACATCCACACGAGCAGTGGTGCAGAGGAGGGAGACACTGGGAGTGGGAAACATACTTCTTGTTAGGTCAGCCACTGCACTTGGCATGACCCCCTTTCCCCCTGGCTTGCCACTGGAAATGTTGGTGAGCCAGGAGAAGCAGTATAACCTGACATTGATTGCCTAGATGATCTCCTGATAAGGTTAAGCGAACCACAGTTTTGCTTAACCTCCGCTAAACGCCAGGTTAAAAAAGTGGGGCTTGGCACAGGAGCAGCGCCAGGAGCGACCTCGCTCCTGATGCTTCACACATGCAGCCTAACCCAGGCTGGGCTGCCTTAGCCTGGGTTAGGTTGCACCTGTGAATACCCTTTGTATGTTGATATGGTTTCTTCCATCTGTGCCCCTTGCAATGCATAAGCTCTCTGTGAGTTATTGGAACATGTATGACCTCTCACAGAACAAGGCATATACCTTGGACAGAAGTCTGAAACAGAGCATCCTGTACAGCACTGTAATTCACTATGCCTGGCTCACAGAGCTTTTAACAAATTCTCCTGCTTGTGAACATCAAACTGATCCATAAATATGCCCAAGGAAATGTTCTTGCAAAAATGGCAAAGCAAATGAGCTTAGACTCTAAAGCCCCTGAGTCCTGATATCGCAGGAAGAATGAATCTATTTTCACATCTTAGTGCATTAGAGAGAAATCCTTATTTAATCAAATTTGTAATGATGTCAATGGCTTCAGAAGCAAAAGGGCTTGCCTGGAACATCTGCTATATTAGGAAATCTGTGCTCCCAATTTGCTTCTGATAGGCCAAGAGGTAACAACAATACTTAACATTCTTCAAGGTTTCCTTGGAACACTTTGCTGCTATAATGGAAAGACCAGATGAAGTGAATTAAAATGACCTTGCTGCTTTGAATTAGTAAAAATTGGTGTATTCAGGCACTAAATCAATGGCTGGCAACAGCATGGCTCAGCTGTATGGAAGCCTGCGGTAGGCCTCTCATAATGTGACATGCAAGTATCTATCTTTGCAGATGCCAGCACTTTCCTCAGCTTTCTCCCAGAACCCACTGTGCTAACACCTGTCTGAACTTGAAGTTTGGATTGAAGGTGGCTTAATGATTTGGCAGTTGTGCTGTACAAAGCCACGTGGTTAACACGAATTCTCAAGCAATTCGTATTCATAGCAACGAGGGTTCTTGTTCCTCATACTATAAAGAACTCTCTGGAAACCAGTGATGACAAAATTAATCATTGCTGTAAATTTCAAACTGCATCAGTCCAAAACTTTGTATAGCATTGTCACATAAGCATCATTTAACCAAAATAAAGTGAATGGCTCACTAACTGTATTCCATGACAAAGCTTTATTAACACCACTGATTCTCATTAAAATCAGTTCTATTCTATCTATATGTACCTGCATTTTAAAGAGAAGAAATAATTTGGACATCTGCCTTGTGATTGGCAAAAAATCTTTAATAGTGACAATATTTTAAATTAAGGAAATATTATATATATATATTCTTAATTTTAACTACTTTCCATATTTTGACTAATGCACGGGTGTTACCATGTAATGGTGACATACTGGGAAATCACATAGACATAACAATTATTCTAAATACCACCAGTATTCACAACCACTCTTTATATCTACATAAACAGCAATGCTACCTATAAACATAACTGTGTTGGTATGTTAGTATAATGCATACTTTCACACTCATAAATAGTATTGTCATTCAACTGCTATTTCTGGTCTTGCCAGCCATATAAACCAGCATTTTTTGCCCTTTAATGTTTCACTGATAAAATTGCTCTCAATACTCCTGCCATGCCCTTCTTTCCACCTTGAATCCAGGATGTTAGCTCTAGCACTGCTAACAGCACAGCTCTTGCAAATGCAAAGAAATGTAATCCATTGTATGTTTTGATTTACTGCCTCCATTTTGTTTTGTTTGTGACTGTTACTCATGTGCAAATAAAAAGTAGTTGTTACAAGGGGGAATTTTGCATGCTCTCCGAGGGACATTGAAGGCATGGTTATAAAAAGGGCAGTCTTTCCCAAGAGACACAGGGAGTCAGGTCACATAATGAATTAGGTCACATAATGAATTAGGTCACATAATGAATATATTTTATTGAGTATAATAAAAGAAACATGAAGAATAAAAAACATGACGGGCATTCCCACATTACTCATAACATGTAAGATGGAACACATGTCTAAGCACACATGTAAGATGGAACACATGTCTAAGCACACAACTTAACTTCTGTGATCAACTGTCCTATTTCTAAATTGAACATACCTATATATGTTTGGAGTATGGATTTTCTAATTGTGAAGTGTAGACTTTTTGATGTGTAGTTAGTGTGGATCCTCTGATAGGAATACTAAGTCTAATGTTTAGGGGAAAGGCACCAAAGAGGAAGAATTAACCGACATGGGGAAGATCGACTAAGGTTGGGAACACAGACAGGATAAACATAAAAAAGACAATGAGCAGAAAGACAGGGAAATAAACTTAAACAGCCCCTTACTGGGTCACGTTAGAGGAACACCTTTAAACATTAGGCAAGTGAAGGGGAACAGAGACAGATGAGAGTTGGCCCAAGAACCCAGGGGGTGGGGAGCAAAATGCAAACACACACAAACCACAAAAGAATTCAGATGCACAGAATGGATAAATCCCGCCCACTCTTCCAGAGCAAGAACTGAGACTAATTTGACAGGGAAATCTGAACAGACTCAGATACACACAAACCAGAAAGAAAGACCTGGGCTGGCTGAGTCAGGGAAGCTCATGCTCTGAGAATGGTGGTAAAAGCCAAGGAGCACCTGACTGTTTTTGGATCACTTTCTTCTACCATGAGATTGCATGTTGATCAGATGACCAGATGCCAAAATAAATACTTCTTTGGCATCTGCCATCATGGGGTGCCACCCTCTCCTAGGGCAGGGGTGCAAATTGATGTTCAGCACCTCTCTGTTGCTGAATTTGTGGTTTTGTAGTTGACCTGTTTGGGTCGAGACCCCTATAGGGGTCTCTTTTTATTCTGGGGAAAAGGTAACTGCCCTCCCCGTGGGGAAGGGGCCTGGACCCACCCTTCCCCAATACCTTGGTAAAAGATAGATTTTTTTAAAAGGGGAAACTCATAGATCTAACCAGACACATAGTAAGCCACCAGCTGCATGGGTGTAACCCGCCGCCGGCGGCCCCTAGGCACCCTAGCCATGCTGCTGTGTCTGATGTCAGATCAGGCATCTCAGATCTGGGCCGGATGATGATGTCATTGAAGACTTGCATAATACTTGCTTCGCAGTATTATGCACTAGTGAGCTTTCTCTATGAAAACTTACTTCTGTCAATCAAGAGCTAGACAGGCAGCCAGACAGACAAGGTGGATTGCTTTCTTTATAGCTCTCTGCCATATTGCCCAAAGACAACCTATCTTATAGGGTTCAGATTCTTAGATCTGCCCCTATAGCTTTCAGATGGATTTTTCCATACAGTCACCCTGGTACTGTAAACAATTGCTCTAGACTCAGCATATGCACACTTTGGAAACTTTGCCCCCCCCCGGTCACCCCTTTCCTTCTATGTGGGGTTCTTATCCATAAAATCCTGTCTCCAAAGAAACATGTACATAATTTTCACAGGCACCTTAATGCCTCTGTCTGGGTCAAAATAAGGAGGGGTGTCAACAAAATAACCAAAGGAGGGGTGGATACCACATTAGAACACTGGATCATGGTTCAATGATCAGAACTTTTCCTCTACCAAGCATTTCAATATTGTTTAACAAGCAATTCCACTATAGCACAACAATATTCAGAATGCTCCAGACAGATAGATAAAAATCAGTATGTTCATTACTACCAGAGAATAACAAAATGTTGGCAAGAATGCAAAAGCACAAGATAGCATTCAAGGCACTTAGCAATTATCTAAGAAGAACATGTCTAGTAATCTTCCCCTTTTCTCTGGGTAACTGGCTCACTTAATTTTCAGTCATGCCCCTAACTAGAGTGTCCCTTGTAGCAATTGCAAGGATTGATATAGGCCTCAACCTGTCCATTGGGGGGACCTTCGAATATAGGTCCCAGTTGGGCCCCTTGCTCCAAACATCAAATCTCTTGATTCTCTCTCCCAGTGGTTTCATGTAGATGTTAAAAGGAGACAATATGTAGCCTTGTGGAACTCCATACTTTAGCATTCACTTTGTTTCCAACAATACCATCTGGAATCTGCCAGACAGGTAGGACTGGAACCACTGCAAAACAGTAGGGATGTGCACAAATTAGTTCATGCACTCCTGGGAGGTGGGGAGGTTCCTTTAAGGGGGCAGGGTGGTGCCCTTACCTGCTCCGCCGCTTTCCCCCAGCCATTGCTCTTCCCAAAATCAATAGTGTGGAGTTGCAGCATACCTACTTGAAGCCCTGTTCAGCATCGTACCAGAAGTGGCTGGCACGAGTAACTTTTCAATTGTACGGGTTAACGCTATGCACACTGAAAAATATTTTTGAATGAGAGGAAATTCCTTAAAATGAGAGGGGGAGAGGCAATTTTTGCTGATATCTGCATCCCACTGTCCCACCCAAAAATATGTCCCTTGAGGGTTGTGGAACCCTCAGGGAAATTTGGGGGTAGGAGGAGCTGGAAGAAACAAGGATTGGTGAAATTGTTGTTATATGTGTGAAATGTTTTTCAGTGCACAAAAATGTTAGTTTGGATGTCAGCCAATCTTTATCAAAATGGTTCACAATAACTGCAGCAGATTTACACAGTAATGTTCAGAATACAAGGTGTAGTTGATAGTGGCTCTTAGCTTTGCTCCCCTAAAACCAGGTGGAGGAAGCAAAGAAGGTTCCTAGAGGATAGAGAGTTGCCTAGTGTATCAGTTGTGTCTGCTGCTGTCATTCTGCTACTGCTCTGAGAAGGTGGTATCCACAACCTCTTAGAGTTCATGGCCTCTTTATTATCCCTCTTCTCCCTAAATATATTACTTCATAAAGAGAGTTCCAAACACCTCATCTCAAATGCTGGACTTTCGAATCAGTTCGGCGCTCCATAAAAGGAGTGCCGAACCGGTTCGTGCACATTCCTAAAAAACAGTGCCATCCAATCCCATCTCCCTCAAGCAATCCAGAAGGATACCATGGTCGATGGTATTGGAAGCCACTGAGAGAGCCAAAAGGATCAGCAGAGTCACACTCCCTCTGTTGATAGCCAATTGGAGATCATCCATCAGGGCAACCAAGGCAGTCTCAACCCCATAGCCCACTTGAAAGCCGGTTTGGAATGGGTCTAGGTTATCTGTCTATCTATCTATCTATCTATTTATCTATCTATCTATCTGATTTATATAATGCCCTTCCAAAAATGGCTCAGGTTGGTTTACATCAAAATAAAAACAAAATCAATGAACAATTAAAATCGAAACTAAATCAATTAAACAGTTAAAATCATTTAAACATTAAAAATCATTAATGTTAAAATCATTTTAAAACAATATTAAAAATGAAAAACCATGAATCTAATTAAAAGCCTCGGTGAATAAATGTGTCTTCAGTGCCTTTTTAAAAGTTGCCAAAGATGGGAAGGCTATTATTTCAACAGGGAGTGCATTCCAAAGTTCAGGGGCAGCAACAGGGAAGGCCTGTTCCTGAGTAGCCACTAAATGAGTTGGCAGCAGTCGCAGACAAACTTCTCCAGATGATCTTAACAGGCGGCGGGGCTCATGGTGAAGAAGACATTCTCTTAAATACCCAGGACCTAAGCTGTTTAGAGCATTATAGGTAAAAATAAGCACTTTGTATTCTGCCTGGAAATGTATCGGCAGCTAGTGTAGTTATTTCAACACAGGTGTAATATGGTCTCTCCTAGATGACTCAGAGACCAACCTGGCTGCCACATTCTGGACCAACTGCAGTTTCCAGACTATGTAGAAAGGCAGCCCCCCATAGAGCGCATTGCAGTAATCCAGATTACTATTGTATGTACCACCGTTTTGAGGTCATTCATCTCAAGAAATGGACGCAGCTGGCATAGCAGTCGAAGCTGATAAAAAGCCCCTCTGGCCACTGCTTCAACCTTGGACACTAGGGAGAGGTTTGGAACCAGAAGCACCCCCAGACTGTGTACCTGTTCTGTCCAGGGGAGCGTGACCCCATCCACAAATGGCAGATCAAAATTGTTTCCTGAGTTCTGACCCTGAACAATAAGTACCTCCGTCTTATCTAGATTCAGCCTCAGTTTGTTATCCCTCATCCAGCCCAATACTGCTTCCAGCCAGGCATTTAGGGAGGTTATGCCTTCTCATGATGATGTTGACATGGAGAAATAGATTTGAGTTTCATCAGCATGTTGATAATGCCCTACACCAAATCTCCTGATGATCTCTCCCAGCAGTTTCATGTAGATGTTAAACAACGTCGGAGACAATATGGAGCCCTGAGGGTCACCATAGGAAACCTCAGATTTGGAAGAACAGTCTCCAGTCAACACCATCTGGAACCTGCCCGAGAGGTAGGAGTGGAACCACTGCAAAACAGTGCCTCCCACTCCCAATCTCCTCAGACATTACAGAGGGATACTATGGTCAATAGCATAAAAAGCCGCCGAGAGAAAAGGACCAACAGAGTCACACTCCCTCTGTCAATTCCTAATTGGAGATCATCCATCAGGTTGACCAAGGTAGTCTCCACCCCATAGCCCACCTGAAAGCCAGTTTGAAATGGGTCTAGATAATCAGTTTCCTCCAAGACCACCTGGAGCTGGGAAGCCGCCACCTTCTCAGTCACCTTGCCCAGCCATGCAAGGTTGGAGGCATGCCTGTAGTTGCTTAACTCTGAGGGATCCAAGGCAGGCTTCTTCAGAAGTGGTCTAATAATTGCCTCCTTAAGGAGGCATCCTGCCCTCCCTCAGAGAAGCATTTATAATCTCTGCCAGGCCCTCTACAACAGCCTCCCTGCCAGATAGTATAAGCCATGTTGGGTAAGGATCAAGAGGGCAGGTTGTAGGCCGCACCATTCCAAGCAATTTGTCCACATCATCAGGAGTCAGAAACTGAAATTGATCCAGGGCTGTCACATAAGAAGAGCTGCTGGACACCTCGGCATCAGACTCTGTAACAACTGTGGAGTTGGAACCAAGTCGGCCCGAATACAAGAGATTTTGTCCACAAAAAACTCATTAAGAACGTCATAGTGGGTAATTGTGGGTTCCACGCACTGATTCAAGGGGGGAAGGGCTGCACATTAGCCCCTTCACAACCCTGAACAACTCCACCGGACATGAACTTATGGACGTAATATGGGAGGAAAGGAATTGCTTCTTTGCAGCATGTATTGCCTAAACATAGATCTTCAAATGCACTCTATGAAGTAATTTGTCAGATTTGGGTCGAGTCTTTCTCTACTTGTGGTCTTGTTGTCTACCTCACCGCTTCAGCCTCTATAGTTCTTCCATATACCAAGGGGACAGTTCTGAATCAGGTTGGAGAGGATGCCTAGAATCAATCATGTCCACTGCCCTGGTGAGTTGATTGTTCCAGTTCTCAACCAGAGTGTTGACAGGGTCACCAGGAGAGCCAACACTAAATCCTTCCAAGGCTTCTCAGAATCCTATTGGATCATCCTAATGCCCCCCCCCCCCCCACACACACACAAACATCTGCGGAGGTGGGATGTGGTTGAGAGTTAATCAGATGGTGGTCCGACCATGACAATGGGGAAATCACAGGAGTCACCACCCACGGAACACCACCCTGTTCAGAGTGAAAGACCAGATCAAGCGTGTGACCAGCAATATGCAGTGGTCCTGAGACCACTTGGGATAGGCCCATAGTCATCATGGTTGCTATGAATTCCAGAGCCTCCCTGGACAAATTGGTCCCAACGTGAACATTGAAGTCCCCAAGCACCACAAGGCTGGAAGACTCTACTGTCACTCCCGAAACCAAGTCTGTCAGCTCAGTTCGGGACTCCCTTGGGTAGTGGGATGATCAGCACACCAACAGAAGTCCCAGTTTATCCCTGGTCCCCAAACTTAGGTACACACATTCAATATGGTCAGACATTTCGACAGGGATCCTGGCAAGGAAGATATTGTTCTTATAGACCTTATAATCTGTATATATACATTCTTATAATCTGTGTCATCCAAAACTGCCTGGAGATGAGAGGCCATCACCCGCTCAATTGCCTTGCCTATGGAAGTTTAGAAAAGGGTCTGTAATTAGGCAACTCCAAGGGGTCCAATGCATGTTTCTTCAGATAAGGTCTAATAATATCCTCCTTAAAACAAGGAGGCATCCTGCCCTCCCTCAGAGAAGCATTTATAATATTTACCAGACAGTCTCCAATAATGTGACTGAAATAAGCCAAGTTTGGCAAGGGTTGAGAGGATAGGACATGGGACGCACAGTCTGAAGCAGTTTGTCCACATCCTCAGGAGTCACAAACTGAAAGTGATCCAATCAAAACCTACAAGAGGAGTTGATGGACACCTCTACAGTAGACTCTGCAATTACTGTAGAGTCTAGTTCGGCATGAATATGTGAGAGTTTATAAGCAAAAAGGTCTTTAAAGACATCACAGCAAGTGACAGATGGTTCCAAGTTCAAATTCAAGGCAGAAGGTGAATAAATTAGCCCCCTCACAACCCAAGACAACCCAGTTGGATGTGAATTTGCAGAATCAATGAGGACAGACAAAACTGCTTTTTTGCCTCCTGTACTACCAGAGCATAGATCTTCAAATGTATCTATCGGATTTGTGCCGTCTTCCTCCACGTGCACTCCTGTTGTCTCCATCACCACCTCAGCTCCTGTAGTTTTTCTGAGTAATATGGGACTGACTTCGAAGAAGGTCAGCGAGGACGCTTAGGAGCAATTGTGTCTACCACTCTAGTGAGTTCATTATTCCATATTTGCACCAGAGTATTGACAGAATCACTAGAAGAGCCAACTTGAAACACTTCTGCGGCTTCTTGGAATCCTGTTGGATCCAATAACATTTTAGGATGGGACAATCTAATAGGTCTTTCACCTTTGCAGAGGGGGGTTGTGCACCTGTAAGCATATACCTGTAAATACATCCTGTAAACCAGGGGTTCTCAAACTTGAGTCCCCAGATGTTTGACTACAACTGCCATCATCTTCAGCTACAAAGACTTCAGCCTTCGTAGCTGGAAATGATGAGAGTCATAGTCCAACAACATCAGCGGACCCAAGTTTGAGAACCCCTGCAGTAAGCTCATTGTGGTGTAGGATATGTGAATCCAGACCTAAAAGCTTGCACAGAAATGCATTGGTGGATGATTAGTGCTCTGGTCTGAATCAAAAGTCAGTTATGCACAAACCACCCTTTTGCTAAGGTACTAATAGGAGTAGTATGGGAGAAAGAGTTATTGTTGCAATGAACAGTGACAGTAGCTCCAAACCTCCACTTTACAATGTGCTTCTAACGAGTTACTTGCTATTGCACTTCCTCTTTCCACACTACTATTGCTCCTCAGGGAAACAAATACTCAAATATTCCTCCTTAAATCATGTATGGATCTCATGCTTCCGCTTCATATTTTATTGCACCAGATAAATCAGGTCTATGCACCTGGTGACCCACCAAGCATAGCCTGACTGGCAGCCTTTAATATATGTGCTGATTTTAGAGATGGAGCAAACAAAAATGATTGGGGGAATTGTGAGCAATCCCTTCAAATAATCACAAGAGCAAGGGCTTTAGTTACCAGGGGGAAAATATGCTCTCCTGCTACTGCATCCCCCAACGCATCTGCCTCAGTAAGCTATGCATTAACTAACCATAAAGCTCTTATCTTTGCCTGTGAGAGGAGGAACAGAAGTGGAAAGCAGTCCATCTCACTAACTAGGCAGTCGTTTTGACTCCCTACCAAGTTGCTATAGAAATGACATACTGAGTATGCTAGCAGGATGGGCTTCTTCCCACTCTCATTTCCCCTCCATGCAGGGGAAGAATTTGTTTTGCTTTTGCGAAGGGAGGGAATTTGAAAAGGGAGGGCATGCATGCCATTGAGCTCCATTTTGAGAACTGATCTAAACATGGTCTGGGTCAACTAAAAATGGTTGTGAAGGGTTGCTCCCCCCCAATTAAAAAAACCCCGCCCCAGAAGGATTCTTTGCATTTTCAGTCCCCTGTCCCTGTTTTTGACTATCAAACCTGGGAGGAGGAAAAATGTCAAACACTCAGCAAGCCACTATATGGAGATGTAAATATCAGGTGGTATAAAATATGATTGATTGATTGATAAATAAATAAATAAATAAATATGTGGCTTGAGGACTGCATTAAGTATGGTTGCATTCTGTCTGAAATGCACATTGCATTATATCTTTAAATTTAAGGTTATTTCCATGCCTTTTCTGCAATTATTACCCAAAGGTAACAGATTCAGTTTTTCTTCCATAGCTATGCATAAGAAATTTCATAATGCTGCAGACAGTGTTTTAAGTAAAGCCAAAAGGACATTATCTGGAAGAAACTAACTACAAATGAGAAGAAAGTGATCCAGGAGTGGTAAAGGTTAAGAGACATGTAGCTATCTTTATACAGTGGTCCCTCTACTTACGAAATTAATCCGTTCCGAATGCACATTTGTAAGTCGAAAAATTCGTAAGTCGAAAAGCGGTTTCCCATAGGAATGCATTGGGAACGGATTAATGCGTTCCGGAGCCTAGAAAAAAGACCCAGACCCCCAGTAAGGCTTGCAAACTGCACAGGAACATTTCTTTTCAAGAATAAACAGGCAGTAAACAGGCAGGCAAGTCAAGGAAACCGCATGTAAAATTCGTAAGTCGAGGAAACCCCATCTAAAAATTTGTAAGTCGAGGAAACCCCATCTAAAAATTTGTAAGTCGAAAAAACCACATCTAAAACCGGATCTAAAACTGCCATTTGTAACTCGAAAAATACTTATGTCGAGTAGTTTGTAAGTCGAGGGACCACTGTACTTAGTTGTGCTTGAAAACACTTGCACAGAATAATCTAGTTTGTTAAAGTGGATATTTTCTACATTGATTGTCCTTTAAGATTTTTGTTTTACTTTTTTATACCTGCTACAGCAACAGAAAATGTTTCTGGATGACTGGTTAGAATATAAATAGTTTATTACAAATCATAAACATGCAACACATAATTCAAGTGATTCAAGTAGGAGAATCCATATAATTTTAACCTAATGTATCTACCAGAATGCATAATGGATCAAACCAAGTTGTAACAAGATGAGATGCAAGGGGAAGAAATGGGAACCAACTTTTTTTAATGCCATGAATTAATTGAAATAGAGAGCAAAGTATGGTTTGTACAAAGATTTACAGAATGTAGAGATGAAAGCATGGTAATTAAAGTATTTAGTTTAAGGAAGTAGATGCCATTTAATTAGAAGCTGCAATTTATAAACATCAAGATTCTGAAATGTCTCTTTTCAAGTACCTGCACATGCTTTGTATTTCATTGATGGAATATGGATCTGAAGGTCCTCAAAAATAGAGTATTTTACTGTTGAATTTCTCAACTTAACCCTTATTCGCCTTTGTAGATCTCCACCATTCTCTGTGGAACAATGAGGAATACTGAAAAACCTACAGAATTATTAAGTTATTATATTTGTTCCATCAAGTAAATAGAGGTTCTGCATTGTGCAGGAAAATGCTGTGATTTTTGTATTTATATATAGTGAAATGTGTGCCAGGGCTGTAGAATCAATTTTGTGTCCTCCTTTTGACACCCCCGCCCCCAAATAAAATGCCTAAACTAAATTACTTCTTTTTTCAGTATATTTAGATGATCCCTTTGGGATAGAAATGAGAAACCCTGAGTCAAATAATAACTGTTGCCTACACTGTGATTCCATCCAGGACTATACAAGGCCATTGGCCCAGCCAGGATTGAATGGAAGTGCTATTAATATGAACCTGTGCATCCATGTGGGATATGATCACCAAAGTTTGTACAATTGTGGTGGCAGCAGCACACACAGTTTTTGGCAGCAGCACACTGAGAAGAATATGTGACTCAGACAGTCTCAGTGACAGAGCCATTATGGCCAAGCACACTCCCTTCTCCAAAGGCTGCCTTCATTCAAAATAATTCAGCAACAGCCTTTTCATCTGCCAGTTTCCCTCCTACCATTTCCCACAGTTTCAAACCTTACTATGTTACATGTAGGGATGATGAAAAATGGCAGCCAAAGCTAAAGTCACGATCTCGTCTACTATTTCTGTGTCGCTGATGTCAGTTCTGGGAAGACTCATTTTTATTCCTCCTGATCCACTGACAAGGAAGAATAAAAACTTCCTGTTGCTAGAGTTTCACTGAGGACTACTCTAAGCTGCTCCTTACTCAGCAAAGACACTTCTGAGCATGCTAGGACCCTGCTTTGTGTTTTCTGTTTCTTTGTGTATTGTATTTCTGAGTCATTGCCTAAAACATAAAGAACTATACAACCCAGAGAACTATTTAGGGTAGTGAAATCCACAACAGATTGTGAGGAACTCCAAAAAGATCTCTCCAAACTGGGGGACAAAATGACAAATGTGGTTCAATGTAAACAGGTGTAAAGTGATGCACATTGGGGCAAAAAACACCAACTTCACATATACACTGATGGGATCTGAGCTGTCGGTGACTGACCAGGAGAGAGATCTTGGGGTCGTGGTAGACAGCTCATTGAAAGTGTCATCTCAGTGCATGGCAGCTGTGAAAAAGGCTAATTCCATGCTAGGAATCATTAGGAAGGGGATTGAAAATAAAAATGCTAATATTATAATGCCTTTATACAAATCTATGGTGTGGCAACATCTGAAGTACTGCGTACAGCTTTGGTCACAGTATCTTAAGAAGGATATTGCAGAACTGGAAAAGGTGTAGAAGAGGGCAACCAAAATGATCAGGGGCCTGGAGCACCTTCCTGATGAGACTAGGCTACAGCATCTGGGGCTCTTTACCTTGGAAAAGAGGTGACTAAGGGGAGACATGATCGAGGTGTATAAAATTATGCATGGAGTTGAGAGGGTAGACGGAAAAATTTTTCTCCCTCTCTCCAACACTAGAACCAGAGGTCAGCCCATGAAACTGAAGGTTAGGAAATTTAGGACTGACAAGAGGAAGTACTTTTTCACACAGCGCATAATTAATCCATGGAATTCCTTGCCATGGGATGTGGTGATGGCCACCAGCTTGGATGGCTTTAAAAGGGGCTTAGTCAGATCCATGGAGGACAGGTCTATCAATGGCTACTAGTCTAGTGGCCATATCCAGCCTCAGAGGCACAATGCCTCTGAATACCAGTTTCAGGGGAGCAACAGCAGGAGAGAGGGCATGCACATACTTCTTGCCTGTGGGCTCCCCAGAGGCATCTGATGGGCAACTGTGTAAAACGAGATGCTGGACTAGATGGGCCTTGTGCCTGATCCAGCAGGGATGTTCTTATGTAGAAATAAACAAGGGGGGGTCAGAGACAAATGGCCCACTGACTGGGTAACAGCTTCTTCTCCTCATGCCTCTCTGAAGAATATGGCAGCGGGCAGGGTCCCATCTTCACTTTTTGTCCCAGGGTCCACTGCAACCTTGCTACACTCTTGTCAGACATTAAAGCAGATTCCACGCAGATTTGGAAATTCATTGCCGAGAGCTGGGAACTTAGAAAAAAATCTTCGCTAGGTGTCTTAGTTACCATTTTGCTTCCTACACCATGACCCTCACTATTTTTCAAGTGTGGGGCACTTTGGCACAATAAAATAAAATAAAATCTTCCTATTGTGCTGACCTTCACATAGCACTACTATTTTTTGAGTGCTGGAAGGGCCCTTTAAGAGAGATGGAGCCCTCTCATAAGAGCTCTCTGGGGAAAGTGCTGGGAAGGGCTACACTTTGCAGCACCCTGTGCACACTTTCCAAGATGGTGCATGGGTTCAAGAGGGCTCTGTTTCCCTTAAAGGAGCCTCACCAGCCATAGGCAAAGTGCAGCACTGCATGGTGGTAACAGTCACCTCCACCTGGTGCTGGGGGACTGTGCAGAGTATTCAGTTTCATCTGAAGCTTGGCACAGGCTCAATAAACAATTGGTCAGAGAGCTGCACTTAGGACTTATGGGAGCTGCCACTGGCTCTTCAGTCTTACAGTGAAGAACATTGTCCTACACCATCCCTTTCTGTCCACCCCCACCGCCGCCACAGCAACTGTGAAGGACCTTACCTGGGATGGGACTTCACTCAGTGTAATTGTACTGAGAATGTGAGAGGCTTGTTTGTACCTGTTCTTAAAATATGTGTGGACACTGAAGAATAAAGGAACATCTTGCAGAATAGTCCCTTCAGAATTGCTGACTGCTGTATGTTTATGTGAACTAAGTCTATACATAAGCAAGAATGAACATTTCCTGAGATTGGGGAGATACAGCAGAATTTTATGGAGGAAGAGTGAGCTGAAAGCTGACCTTTGATACATGTGATTAGTCTTGTGAAATGTGTGGTTATCAGACTATTGGGGTTACAGTTATATAAATGACATGTGTGAGTACAAACATGATCCTTTGAAAGTGCAATAATGCAGTACTCACCACAGTTTGTCTGTGGAACTTCTACCCCTCCTTTCACAGGTACTTCATATCGTTTGCAATCTTCCTGTCACAGCCCACAAATTATTTTATCAGTCCTTCTCTTGTACGTAGATTAATTTTAAGATCAATGAACTCACTTTCCAATCTGACAGAATAATCAGTTGTTCATGCAATTAATTAACGCTTATATTTTTTAAAAACCCTAAATGTTAACAGATCTTGCTAACTTAATTGCTACTCAATCACTCATTGAATTTTTTTTTATTACATTAAAATCTTGTTCAGCTAGGAGATATAGAGTTTAAATGGCTTCCTGGACTTGCTTGAATAAGATGGTACTTTCTGAAATGTATGCTCTTTAACTATGCTCTTCTGGGAAACATGTTTCCATTTTAAACCATGCTGTTTAGAATGCCAGATTAAGGTGCCCATAACTTTATTATAATTTTTCAGGAATAAACCAGCAGTCATCCAAACGTTTGGGAAGAGCATATGAAGGAGTTAATTTTATACATTACAGAAGAAAAATGTGGCTATTATACACCAATGAGATTATTAATCACATGTAATGCTCCAATTGTCATTAATTTATCATAAGAACCACATATTAAACCTACCAACTTGTTCAGAAGTTCCCAAGCCAATTTGTGCCTAGAATTTAAAGGTACTTTCCCAATATATGTCCAGGTCCTGATCTTTTGAAATTTTGATGGGGACATGAAATCTTCCAGAATCACACCCTTCAGATGCTTACAAGTTCTGGAACTGCTTTCCAGTCTTCCTTTTCAAATACCTAGCTGAGCCACTGAGGGATTTCCCAACAGCATTCATTCCTGTTTAGTGCTGTGGGGGCTGACTGGAGATCTTCTGCACCATTTTGTTCAACTGAAGGCCAGAGGCCGCCATTTTGAATGACCAATTTGAGAATCACTGCTTTAAACTAACATTTCATGTTTTGAAGGTAAAGTCTTTTTGGTTGCATGTCACACCTTTCAGAAGGCTGGAAAGTAAAGAAATATGGAGACTGAAGCTAAGAAGGAAAGCAGGATGTTAGGGTATTTTATATTCCCTTAGAGTTGTTGGGAAGATGTGATCAAATATCTGCTCACTTTATTTTCATATGCCATTGCATGCAGACGTTTTAATGTTTGGAGGTGGTGGGTAGAGATAAGGGTTTTGTTTTGCTGCTCCACCAGCTTTAGCAATTATTTTTCTATTAACTATTGAACATGATTTTATCCATTCCAAGCATCAATGCTATCAGCCTTTCAATGTAATTCCTTCCATCCTGATGTTTGCAAGAGCTTATTGCCTAGTTCAGCTTGCTTCTTGTATTATAATTATTTATGATGGAAGGAAACATGTTTAAATTTGTTTGTCAGGATCTATCCTTGGGACAACCAACTCAAGCAACGCTAACAAAGTGCACTGCTGGGGTAACTGGCCTTGTCTGTCTTATCATGACTAATAAAGACTGATCTTCCTGTGGCTTCAAAAAGATATCATAATGTTGTCTCTAGTTTTGTTATATATACTGTTTTCCTAGAGTAAAACTCCTAGTAATGTTATTGTAGCCCTAGTGCATGCAAACTGCCATTACCATTTTGGACATCATAAGTTACCCAATACCCTATACTGCTGTAGATTAAGACCTAATTCTTGATGCTTCCACACAGAAACCGAGGATGTCAGGGAGTTTTCTTCCTGACAAAGTTTTCTATGTGAAGGGAATTTTTGTGTGGGAAGAAGTATTCATTATAGTATGTGTCCACCAGCAGTATGAAATGATACTGCCCAAACACAGATTAGCACTTCAATGCAAAGATTTACAGTACTATGATGGAGTTAGGTGATTTACCATTTCCTAAACAATCATGGCTCTTTACATCCACAAGGGCCATAACATGTTTTGCTTTACATTGAATGTCTAGGCTTGCAAAGAGCCCTATTTAAATCTACTAAGATGAATAAAACAAGGAATAGTAACAGTATACAAAAGTGCCATTTTATAAATAATTGACTGATTAAAACTAGGGGTGTGCACGGAACCAGCTGATCCAGTTTGGTTCGAGTTCGGACCGGACTCGAAGCTGACTGGGCCAGTTTGGTCTGGCACCCCTCGAACCTCCCCGGTCCGGTCCGGGGTGTGTTCGTGAGGTTTTTTTTTTAAACTACATTGTTTTTGAACTTACCCCCTTTGGGGCTGTTGCTGGAGGTGGTGGGGGTGTCCGCAGAGGTTCCCCCTCCCCCTGCCAGTCTTCCTTATTGCCTCCTGACCCTTCTCGGCCGGTTCCGACTGTCAGCCAAGGGTGGCTGGCTGCGGCACAGCACGGTGCACCAGGCAGCAGCTCGTAGCACTGGCTCTGCTCTCAGCCCAGGCAGGGAGGTGGCCGAGTTCTCAGGGCCTCTGGCAGCTGGGCTGCATCACAACTGGGAGCCGGTGCTGTAGCTTTTGCCACCAGCCCTTGCAGTTTGCAGCTTGAACTTCCGTCCCCTGAACTTGATATCTCAATCCGGGAGCTTGAACCCTTGCAGCTTGAACTTCCGTCCCCTAAACTTGAGATCTCAATCTGGGAGCAAGCAGCCGGCTGCCTTTCGGAGGCAGGTCTCAGCGCCTTCTGAGCCCATCCTCAAAGCGTTGCTTAATCTGCTCCCGGACTCACCTGACAATGAACATCCGCTTTCATGGGCGATTTAAATTGTCCTGGGGTCCCCTCTGCCCAGTCTAAACCAAGCCATCTATTCGGATGGGGGGGTTAAAGAAAATTCTGGTTCACTGCAGCTGAAATGCCTGGAGATATTCCTTTTAAAAAA
The DNA here is from genome assembly GCF_027244095.1 of Hemicordylus capensis. Classification (NCBI taxonomy): domain Eukaryota; kingdom Metazoa; phylum Chordata; class Lepidosauria; order Squamata; family Cordylidae; genus Hemicordylus; species Hemicordylus capensis. The sequence goes on along the minus strand of NC_069658.1, from coordinate 115,217,372 downwards.
TGAGTCTGGTTTAACTTGGCTTCTTTGCCAAGTTAGCAGGGGCTTTACATGAAGAAGTTCCCAAATCCAACCCATGCAATTTCTAGCTAAAAGGCAGAAATAACCTTCAGATAGTTAGGAAATGCCTCATCCAGAAGTCTTGAGTGCTGCTGCCAATTAGGTAGGATGAGGATGATGACGACGATGATGATTGATGATAACTTCATTTGTTACCTTCCCCATAACAAATTGTTCTCTGGGTGGCTCACAATAAAACAACAGAACAAAACATTCAATTAAAAACACATTAAAAATTGTAATAGTAAATAGAAAATATAATATAAAAGATTTTAATTTAAAAAAAAAAAGTTTTAAAAAGCCTGAGTGAACAGTATCTGATTCAGTACAGGGCACTTTCATATGTTCATAAATGATTAACGAAAGAAAAATACCCAGTAATAGGATCAAGCACATGTATTTAGTAATATATATTATTTAATTCTTGGATTTAGGATAATTAAAGAGAGAAAAACTAGTTCGAATGAGAAAAAAAGAAATCTCTTACCAAAGTACAAAAAATACAGCACAGATTAAAGTTAAAATGTAAAGTAATTAGAAGTAATTAGATAGATAGATAGATAGATAGATAGATAGATAGATAGAGATAACGGTGAGTCTTACGTTCAGCTGGAGTTAACTAGAAAACTTTGTCCATTGCTTGAATGGAAATTATGAATGAAAATTATCACTTACCTTTTAATAAACTGTCTGGATCCTGCCTTTTAATAAACTGCCAATGCACCATTCCCGTATTCTGCTTTTGTGACTGTTATTTAAATAAATATGTTTTATAGTTAAATAGTTTGTTTTGAGAATGGCTGACGTGATGCACTGCAGTATGTTGACTTAAAAAGAGCTGTGGGACTGCAGGGAGCCTCTAGTGTTGCTGCAGTGACAGCCCACTGCACAGCCAAATGGGCGCAGAGGAAGGGGAAGTTATTTTCGCTTCTCTCCTCTTCATCCATAAGCCCTTTCCACTAACATGAGTATGTTTTTCGGGGCATTGCACTACTCAGGAAAATCCTGATGCAAGCAGAGAGAGATTTCAGAGGAAGGTGAGAGAATTGAAAGTCACTTTCCCTCTCCCTCTCTGCCTGTTTGGCTGCACAACAGGATGTCACTGCAAGGACAATAGATACTCCCTGCAGGCCTTAAACCAACATACTGCTGCACATCATGTCGGCCAATGTGTCAAAGATTGTTTTTTAAGTACTTTCCTGTATGGAGCTGGACGTTGAACTAAAAGAACTTGAAAATCTTGATGAAAGACATCAGCAATAGCCAGACCGAAAAGATTTTGTGCTGAGCTGAACGTAGGGTAGAACATGCTAAATGAATGCTTGTATGTTTTGAGGCCATATCCAATGTAGTGCGTGCCTCCAGCATACAACTCTTGATATGATCCCTGTGGATAATACTATGATGATTCCTAGACTGATCACCTTTCTAGTGTTATACAGTACAGTATATTTTATCAGCCTTATAGTGTTGCACCTGCAGACATTCCCTGTTGGAATTTAAAGTATTTAAAAGTTATGTATCTCTGCAGATAGGCATATATACTTCCATGTTGGTCCTTTGTACAGCAGCCCCAAATTGGCTTAGAGATTTGTTAGCATTCTCCTTTGAAGCCAAAATGTCAATTTACCATTTATTTATTCAATATAATAGAGCATTTAGGTCCACAGGTATGCATGGAAGATTCAGATACAGAAGCATTAGACAGAGGAACAGTACAGAATACAGTTCATAAATCAGTTTTCTTCTTAGGAAATCAGGTCACTTGGTATGCAAAACCTACAAGAAAAGAATCTATTAAAGCTTTCAACTCCATGGGGATAGGCCCCTACTTGTATTAATTACAGGGTCCTAAGTCAAAGACCACTTTCAGAGCTGGATCCAGGCCCAATCAGTGAAGACTGGTATTTACTGCAATTGTCTGAATCAGAAATCAGTCAGAAATCCGAAGCAGCAGTAACTACAAATATACTCCATATGAACAAGGCGATCCTATCAGAAATGTTTCAGGCCACCAGAATTCTGCCCTTTTACTGGGGAAAAGCATCCAGCTCCAGAGCCCTTGCCCTTGGTGAGTGGATAACAAAAGAAAACAAGAATAGGTGTGCTGGATCAGGCCGAAGGCCTATCTAATCCAGCATCTTGTTTCACACAATGGCCCAAAGGTGCCTCTCAGAAGCCCATAGGCAAGAGGTGAGGGCATTATCTCTCTCTTGTTGTTGCTCCCCTGCAACTGGTATTTAGAGGCACCTTGCCTCTGAGGCTGGAGATGGCCTATACCTACTAGTAGACATTGATAGAACTGTCCTCCATGAATTTGTCTAAGCCCCTTTTAAAGCCGTCCAATCTAATGTCCCTCACCACATCATGTGGCAGAGAATTCCATTGATTAATTATGTGCTGTGTGAAAAAGTACTGCCTTTTGTCGGTTGTAAAGTTCCCGGCCTTCAGTTTCATGGGATGATCCCTAGTCCTAGTGTTGTTGCTCATGCACATCCCTAAACTAGCCATCTGCTGTCAACAGGAGAAAAGTGGTAAGGGCAGGAAAGAAATGAATTTACTTTCTAGGTAGAAGGCAACAATCTATGTAACGAGCAGATCTGATTAACACTGAAAGCTTTGTGGGGCTTTTGGAACTTGGGCATTTTTAAATGGCAATTAGTCAAGCCAAGCAAACTCAGAGTCATCACACATGGACACACAAACTTTTAGTATGAGCAAATCACTAAAGATGATTCCATAAACTAGAGTTACCTATAATTGTAGCCTCCTTTTATAAGAGTGTTTTGTATCATTCTGTCATCAGTGTCTGTTCCTAAACTCTTCTAGTTGGAGGCTGTGAAGAATAATGGGATGAAGGATGCCCTGCAGCAAGCTAGTATGTATCAGACCTTTATGTACCAGACCCTGACCTGAAATACAGAACAGTGGGATTGACGCAAGGGAAAAGTCATAAATGCATGTATATATCTTAGTGTATTATCCACCAGTTATTCAACACTATTTGCAGTTCACTTCACACTATGTATTTTTTAATGCAGAATGACATATTTAAGTGTACTTCTAAAATTACAACGAATACATTCTGCAAGCTTCTGAATCAATGAAGATCCCCTCATCAGGACATCTACAACTGATTGTATTGTTATAGGCTACAACTCCCTCAGTGGCAAAACTGACTTTCTCTCTGCAGAATAACTGGAATCTGGCTTGTTTATGGGCTCAGTTCAAAGTCAAAGGATTATATGTAGGGCAAGATATAAATCTAAATAAATAAAATAAATACCTTCTCCCATATTTGTTTGCATTTGAGCAGAGGAGGGCATCATCTTCTGTGTCAGTGATTTTCATTATTTTTCAAGTAAGAGTCACTTGAAGGATAAACTTAAGTATGTAGTATACACTGCTCTGGGCTCCTTGGAAGAAGAGCGGGATTTAAAATGTTAATATTAATAATATTAATAATATTAATATTAATATTATTAATAATAATAATAATAATAATAATAATAATAATAAGAAGAAGAAGAAGAAGCTATTGTAAAAAGATCGCACAGACTGGCTACAAACAAAGGCATGACAAGGTAGCAGGGATGATATACTGGAACATCTGCAAAAAATACAAGCTACCTGTAGCCAAAAATTGGTGGGACCATAAAATTGAAAAAGTTGAAGAAAATGAAGATGTAAAAATATTATGGGAATTCCGACTACAAACAGACAAACATCTGCCACACAATACACCAGATATAACTGTAGTCGAGAAGAAAGAAAAACAAGTGAAAATAATCGACATAGCAATACCAGGGGATAGCAGAATAGAAGAAAAAGAAATAGAAAAAATCACCAAATACAAAGATCTACAAATTGAAATTGAAAGGCTGTGGCAGAGAAAGACCAAAATAATCCCAGTGGTAATTAGCGCCCTGGGTGCAGTTCCAAAAGGCCTTGAAGAGCACCTCAACACCATAGGGGCCACAGAAATCACCATCAGCCAATTACAAAAAACAACTTTACTGGGAACAGCCTATATTCTGCGACGATATCTATAACAACAGCAACAACATTGACAATAAGATTCAGCCATCCCAGGTTCTTGGGAAGGACTCGATGTCTGGATAAAACAAACCAGTCAATAACACCTGTCTGACTGTGATGATGATGATGATGATGATGATGATGATGATGATGATATTTAAAAAATGAAAACTGGCTGCCTTCTGGGTGGCCACAGCAGTGGCACTTTAAAATGCTGCCTGTTTGCCTCTGGATTTGCAATAACCTGAATAGCCCAGATAAGGAAACATTTCCTCATTGTACTACTGAGAGGGAAAATGAGCACTCCTTATTTTGCAGGAGGTGCCCATCTCTCCCCTCCCCTCAGAAATACTGGGGAAAGGATGCAATTTTTTGATGTTGGCATTCTTACCTGGGGCACTGGGGGGCGATTCCAGAGGATAAAAGGTGGCATTTTAAAATGCCATCACTGTGGCTGTCAGTTTCCATGTGGAAAATAGAAGGGAGCTTGCTTCCTGGTTTCAGTAAGCTCCCACCCACCGGGCACTCATACTGTTTAATCTGAAACAATAAGATATTAAGGCTGTTCACACGAGCAGCCCTATCCGGGCTTGCGCAACGCTACTGGGATGGGGCTACTTGTGTGAAGCGCTCGAATCGAGACCCATCCTGGTGCTGCCTTACTGAGTAGCCTGTTTTTTTGTTCCTGGTCTTTTACTGAGGTAAGTGGGTATGTGCGCACCCTCTTACCTCAGTCATCAATTGTGTGTCTGCAGGCAGCCTGAACAGAGACAGAGTCGGGTGCCCAGAGTGCCTGGCTTGTGAGGAAATTCCCCAATGCACCGTGCTTCTCATGCGGTACATTGAGAGATTTCTAGAAGCCACGCTGCTTCTCCAACAAGCACGGCTCATGTGGGTGCACAAGTGGCATGGCCAAGAAAAAGACAACAATTGTCTGGAGCGGGGGTAGTTGAGTGTGATCCCGCCCTCTGCCCTCCCCTCCCGGATCACAGGTTGTGTGAATAACTTCATTGAATTGTATCAAAGCGAATTTTTTTAAATGGAGAAATTTTTCACTGGATTGTATCCAGTGAAAATTTGTCCAATAAGGCTTGTATCACTTCAGTTCCAATTGTGGGCCTGATGCAATGCACAGCCATAATAATGTGCGTGTGTGTTTAAAGTTATATAACTTCTATCCTGCCCTTCAGTTTTCCATAGAACACCTGGCACACTTTACAATATAAGTGGCAAAAACATAGTACATTTCAATCATATATAAATACAATAATAAAATAACATCTTTAAGAACAGTTTGAAATGAAAAAAGTTAAAATAGTCTTGGCATGGGGAAATATAATTTTTAAACTGGTTATTAAATCTTTCACATCACATGATGCTACAGCGATGAAGATGACCCTAATGATATATGAACCCTATGTCCCTACTGATCCAAAACACATTCTGTATAAATGAGTTTATACAAACTGGTTACTAAATCTCTGATATTTAAACCGGTTATTAAATCTGTGACAACACCTTTTGATAAGGATATGTTTACACAGAAGAGCTAGCAAGCAGATAAACTTGCAACACACACAAAGAAGAAGCACAAGAAACTGTCTGGTACAGAAAGTAGATAACATTTTTCATGGCTGCTGCCTGTGCACTTGATATGATCTTTTAGTGCAGTCCTACAGTCCTACAGTCAATCCTGTGACTGTACCAGATTCTAGAGTCCTCATGGGTATTCATCCTGGGAAACAGACCCAATCAGTCCTGTCAGCACCAGAATTCTCACCTGTTATTTATAACCAGGCTTCTGAAATCCTAAAGTACTATAAGCACACTAGCTGACGTCCAGAGCCAAGGAAGCACCTGGGCAGCAAGAAGAGCAGACCAACAGCACTTCCACACTAATTGCACCAATTCACTGAGGAAGGGGCAGTTACTGACAACCTCCCCTTTCCCAGGAAGCCCATTGTGCCACCTGAAAATATGTCTCTGAAAGTGCAGTGTGTGCATATTTTTTATGGCATAGGGAGCTTCCTGGGGAAGGGGAGGTAGTAAAAAAACACCCCTTCCATGGTGCACTGGTGCATTTAGTCTGAAAGTGTTCTTAGTCTGCCTCTCTCACTGCACTGGTTCTTCCATATTATGTATGTCAGTCACTATGATCTCTCAGTGTCTTTAAAGGCCCAGGGTGTACAATATTTCCTCTAAAGAGCCTTTCCAGCTGAGTAGCCTCACAAGACATATTGAAAAGCATGTTAGGAGGGCAATCTCTCTCGAAGTCAAGACTCAGAGAAGCCCAGAAAGCCAAAAAATCAACACATTTAGAGTTGATGAATAGACATATATTCACATACACCTTCCCTGCTGAAGTTAACCAGTGTAAAAACCATTTTACAATTTTTAGCTGAACAAGTTTAGTGTAGTTTACAAATATTAAGCCAGACTCTGTGTATCTCATACATCATTATCAACAGTGGCCAGGTAATGAAAGGCAAGAGCTGATTCTGAAGCAGTTATTCCCAGAGATGCTAAATTGTGATGTATGAAGCCAAAAGAAATGTAGTCAGAGTGCTGTGAACTAGGTTGACCTCAGAGCACTGAGGAAAAGCAAAATAGAAACTTGCCTACATTAGAAGATTAAGTGAGCATGACATGAAAATCGTAGTGGCAGAAAAGATGAAAACACTGTAGAAGTGTTAAATATTGTGTTAGAGGGAATATCTATATTATATGTGACTGCGATGCCCTATTTAGATTAACTCACTTGGTGCAGTGCTTTCTCCTGAAATATGTAAGTGTTTTTAATTTGAATATCATAAATTTCATTTTCTATTGTCACTTTAAAAAAATAAAATACAACATCTTACTTGTTACTGGATATATTCTTGAATTTTTATTTCAATGCAGTGCTCAGGGTGGACTGTTCCTGAACCATTTGCAAGGATGAAGCCCGCATTTACTGCTAAATTGGTTTGATCTGACTTATGTGGCAGGGAAGCTAATCGTTGATTCATTGGTTCTTCCAGTAGATGTGCAATTACAAAACAAACAACAGACTGAGCTCTCATCTCATGCAAGCTTTGAATATGAAGAAAAAGCATTCTTAAACAGTTTTAATAATGTTTTATGTTTAGTCGTGCCCATAATGTATTGAGAATAGTTCTTTGGTAGGAGGAGTAAAAATAACAGATCTCTGTCTGAGGTACTTTTCCATTTAGTAACTGAACACCCTGAAGTTTAAGGTATGGGATACTGTATCTCCATTTAAAAGATGAACATAAAAAACTTATAAGCAAAAAAAGCATTTCAATAGCAGAGGGCCAGTTAATATATTTAGCCCTAATTGCAGCCTTCAAGAAGGATGTCTTGTATAATGATGGGCAAGTTTCCTCCCATTTGTCTTTAACTGGTTTGGGAATGATCTGAGCTTCCCCACCCCCACCCCAAATGGGGAACAAAACAACAGATTCTTTACCTAGACAATTCAGAAAATGTCTGATTTGCTATACCTCCTAAGCAGCCACCCTACCACTCTTACTCCCTAACACTCCAGACTTTACTGCACTCTCTGGACTAGTAGGATGAATGATTGAAGCAGAGGTGATGAATGGGGGGGGGGCTTCTTCTCACTCACCACGTTTCCCAGAGCTTCTTGCACCTGGGATGATGCTTCTCCCAGGTTCTAGATTTCCTGGCAGAAGGCGCATACAGAAAGAAAGAAGTATCTTGCTGCTACTGCTTGCTGCTGCTGCTGCTGCTGGAAGATAAGTTGAGGAGGAGGCAAACAGCAATGCCAGTTTTATTCCCATGGCAAATACAACAGCTGTAGTGATGTTGAGGGGAAACCTGGACCGAGGCAAAGGGCTGAAGAAGACCTCATCTTTCCCCACTCCCCGTGCCATAGTCCTGATTCTACCAGGGGACCACAAAGCTATTTTTATTTTTAAAAGAAGACATATTGGACCAAATGATTTACAGGAGACCCTTGATTATTACATATGTATGTAAATAAACTGAGCTGCCCACAGGGAATATATTACAATATTGTGACTGAAGGTGTTGCTTTCTATAAGATTTTTTTACAATCCTGCTTTTCAATTTTTCCTTATTGCATATTTGCAATATGCAAAAGTGCATATTTTCTCTATTTTTAACATGACTTCATCTTGTTTAGCAATCTTTGCTCATGTTATGCTCATAATTATGCTTCTTTTATGCTTCTATACTTATAATTTGAGTATCTAGTCAGGAAGAGAGTTAAGCAGGACAGCTCATTTCTAGGTACGTGCAAAAATTGATTTTTTGTTCTGTGTCCGAATGTGTCCACCTGAATCACCCCAGATTTTATGTGAATTTGATTTGGATTCCCTTATAAATGGCCTAGAGGCACCAAATTGGGGTGGTGGGTAGGTCCCCATGGGTGCCGCCTACCATTCAGATTTCAAGGCAGTGGGGCACTTGGTTGATCTTTAATGATTTTTTTTTTTACTGATGTTGTATATTTCCACCATAGGAAATAATGGGGATTTGAAGTTGCTCTATCCTAACCTAACATGGATCCTCAGCTTTAATTAAAAACATAAAACAAACACCAACCTCTAGCCTTGTGGAAGTGAGTTATGGAGCAAAATATGTAGTCACTATTTTTCAAGAGTTCAGATTCTTTGGTGTATAATATTTTTCCTTCATAATGAATCCCTATGAGAATTCATTACACACCTTCATTTCTTCTATTCATTTTGACTGTCATTGGACAGTGCCAACTATAAACTGCCATGTGCTAACTACACCCCGCCCCCACCCGCCCCCCACACACTGGGGCACTCAGTTTATTTTTTAGGATTTTTGAAATGTTTAGATTCTTTGTGTCTTCATTACAGACCTTCATTACTTCTGTTCATTTTGACCACACTACTTTGTAGGTGGGGTGGGGGGATTAGTGGCATCCCATGAGCCAACTACCCCCCCAACCCACAAGCCACTGGGTACTCAGTTGATATATTAGGAATTTTTGAGGTGTTTAGACTCTTTGGTGTGTAATGAATCCTCATATGAGGAAAGGTTATTAGACACCAAAGAATCTAAACACTTGAAAAAATACCTAGAACATATACTGTGTAGTACCCCACTGCCTTGTGGTGGAGGGGGGGTGTAGTTGGCACATGGCAGTTGACAGTTGGCATGGTCCAAAGACAGTCAAAATGAACAGAAGAAATGAAAGTATGTAATGAATCTTCATAGGGATTCATTGAGGAAAAGTTATACACCAAAGAACTGAAACACTTGAAAAATAGTGACTGCACATTTTGCTCCATAACTCAACTTCTAGAAGGGCTAAAGCTTAGCCTTTAAAAAAAAAAAGAAATCTGGAAATCTGTGAGAATTATTAGGAGGAATCAGAATCTCAAATCGATTCAATTCCAATCTGAAGTGATTCGATTTGTACCCAAATCTAGCCAATGGACCAAGGGGTGATTTCTTCTGTTTCCAAATTGTCTGAATCAGCTAGATTTGGGTACAAATCAATTTGTACTCAAATCAATTTGCACATCCCTACTCATTTCCACTTTGTTGCTATATTTATGTTTCAGGCTTCAGAAATACAGGAAATAGGAAGGGTGAAAAAAAGATATAAAGGAATATAAGGCGAGAGGAAGAAATTAAAGGGGAGGGGCAAACTTGTAGAGGGTACTTTGCTCACATCCAGTTTTAGTTTTCCTTCTAATATGGTTTGTGTGGGAAATATTAAACAACAGGAATATGATACAGATGAATAAACATAAAAAGAGCAGCACAAAAAAGGATTTTGTCACCACATAAAACTTTACAAATCTCTTCTCAGGGGCCTTACTGGAATTTAACTGAACTCAATAACATGAACTGTAATAGAGCTCCATGCTGAGCAACTTTTAAATATAAATGCAAGGCAAGAAGTATGATGATGCCTTTAAAAAATTAACAAGTCCTAGGTATTTAATGATCACACTCTTTCCATTAAATATGATATATCTTGCTATTTCTAGCCTCTGCTTAATCACAGTGATGGAATTACAATTTTGTTTTCACTAACGGTGATTTACTTAGTGCAGCTTGATTTATGGCATCAAGGATTTGTTTAGTTAATGGAACATTTTAATTTGCCGTGCGTGACAGAAAGCACTTAAAATTACTTTGAATACGTATATTATATTACTGTTGACTTCCAGCCACAGCATGAAAGCAGAATAAAATTACTTATGTAAGCATTTTTTCATGCTATCTTTATATTAGGAGATGGATTTCATACCACATACGGACATGAACTGTGCATTTACTGTTTGTTGCCTTTGTTGTCTTATATTGTGGCAATGCTCAAAGGGCCTAGCTATAATTATCTAGGTGGATTTTTTCCCCAGTTTGGAAATGAATGTCACACATAATTTACATAACAATGCTTGAGCACATGCTTAACTGCATACTCAGAAAAACACACTGATCTTAAGCACATACAGAGCTTTGCTTGTGTGGGCAGCAGGGGCGTAGCAAGGTTGGAGTGGGCCCAGAGACAAGATTTTAAAATGCCCCCCCTCACTGAAGCTCAGCTCATGAAATAAAGAACTCTGAATAGTGGTAACAAAAAGAATACACACACACACACACACACACCCTATGTGCCACAACAGAACATCACCCTAAATTATTTTTTTAAAGGTTTTGTAAATTGTGGATGATGCAAGTCATTTAATGGTACTAGAGAAAGACATGCTGTTCTAGTAGCTCCAGGTCTTAACACTCACATCAGTTTTGGAGGATGAATACAACTGAAGGAAGCCCGCCCAGGTGTGCAGCTGCGGGAGTCAGTCATGTGACTTGTCTTTGCCACCCCCCGCCCCAAGGCAGTGGGCCCTCAGACAACTGTCTCCCCTTGCCCTATTATAGTTATGCCCCTGGTGGGCAGAAAGCTATTAGTCTTTTCTGTAGAGAGGTTGGGGTCACCACCTTGAAAATGAAAACATGGTTTTGTATAATCAAACTCTGGCTGCAGTTGATTTTCTTCCCAGTTAGTTTAGCACCTTTAGTATTAATTGACAGCTTTACATCTAAATGGGAAATAGCTTTAAAAACAAAACTGCATCAATTCGGCACGTCCCAAAAAAACCTTATAGGGAGGAGTTTAGACCAGGCGATATGTTTTGTTAGGCAACGACTATTGGACATAGATCTGCAGGAGGAGTATGCTCGGCTACTAAGGGGAATCTATATAGGCTCTCAAAACTTCAGCCACAAACTGGCTGAATATTTAGATCACATGTTTTAATCTAAGTTTAGGAGAGCATTGACCCTTGCTCATTAGAATGCCCTTCCCTCTGCACTCCTAGACGGGAAATATAAACGAGTTCCATACGCACTGTGTCATTGCCCTTGTGGCTCAGGGGATATAGAGTCAGTTCTTCATGTTATTCTGTATTGTCAATTTTATAGGGATGCTCGTATTAAGTTTATTGCTCCTCTCTTAAAGAACCATCCTGGCCATACAGATCAATTTTACTTGGATTTTTTGCTGACAAATTTTAAATCTGTTATATCTGTAAATGTGGCCAAGTTTTGCTTTGTTGCATCCAAACTTCAGGAAGCTTGTGTTGGCAGTTTGAATGTTTTGTAGATTATAATTGTATTATTTTAAATGTTAAACTGGTCTAAGGACCTTAATAAATTTACTTACTTACTTACTTTTCTGTATCCTTCGTAACATCAGTAATGTTGTGATTCCTTTTCTTGCATCCATGGTACCTTTTTCATCTCCCCACTAGGGCCACAATTGCAGATATAGGCTGGATCCACAGCACCATGGCTGACATGATGTGCAGCTGTACGCACATCACTGCACAGTGATGTATGCACACCGCTGCACTCTGTATGCACACCACTGCACCAGCTGTATGCACACCACTGCATTCTATGTTGAGGATGCTGCAGACTCGCCAGGCAGTCATAACACTGCAGAGAAACTATAGTTGTGCAATCAGCACTACTGCATTTATGCCCATTGTCACAAAAATGGGAATAACTGCAGCAGCTTTGATTGTGCAGCCACCCGTTCTCTGCAACATCCCCTATGCAGTGCACAGTAGCACCATAGCACTGCGCATCATGTCAGTCCATATAACTAGACAGCATCTTTACAGGGGCTGTCACCCCAGTTTTCTTGAATATTGGTTCTCTTTATAGTTTATCACATGATAGTAGTTTATAGTAGTTTATCACATAGTAGTTTATCACATGATAAACTACTTCTCATCCTGAAGATACTTTCAGGGGTTCTGTCAGGGGGAGTGAAAAATCCCAGGCAACATGCCCAAGTTCTAAAATAGCTCTTTTGGCCTCATATAGATAGACACTTACTATCTTTATTTCAATATATCATGCCTCCTGGATTGTGCCTATATATGCCCTATGGTTTTGCCAGACCACACAACCAGCAGAAGTCTAACCAGTTTGCGCCAGCAGAAGTCTAACTCCCGAAGGGGCCGTGTGGCTCCTTCGGGAATTAAATGGCCAGCGCTGCATTCGTGCTGTGGCCCAAAGCAGCTCTTCCCTGCAGGGAAGGGCCATTCCAGGCCGCGCCGTGAATGCAGCGCCAGCCCGAGTCTAGCTCCCAAAGGGGCCATGACCACGCCCAGACCACGCCCCCATGGGGTGTGGTCTGACTACTTTGGAGGAGCAAGTGGGCTAACTTAGTGGGCTAACTTAGCCGATTTGAACCAAATTTGCTACAGCTGTAGGGACACTTCAATGGCATAGATTGTGACGATGTCATCCACCCCAATTCAAGAAGCTGACACACAAACCTTTGAGGCACAAGTACACTAACTTGTGGACAGTCTAACTGCTTTGAACCAAATTTGCTACAGCTGTATGGACACATAGGGATGCCACAATGGTGTAGTTTGCGATGATGTCATCCACCCCAATCCAATATGGTGGGTGTTTGAACTTTTGAGGTGCAAGTGCACTAACTTGAGGGCTGTCTAACTGATTTGAACCAAATTTGGTACAGTTGTAGTGAGTGACACACAGGGACACCTCAATGGTATAGTTTGTAATGACATCATCCACCCCGATCCAAAATGGCAGATGCATGAACATTTTAGGTGCAAGTGATCTAACTTTTGGACCTCAATTTGAACCACATTTAGTCCAGTTGTAGAGACAATGAAAGGAAAGTAGTCTGATTAGTTCTTACTAGAACAACTTGCTTATTACTCAAAAGGCAACCTTTAATATACTTTATAATGACACACACACACTCGCTCTCTCCTCCAAACCTGCCTCACAGGATTGTTGTGAGGATAAAGGTTTGGAAGAAGAACAGGATGTTTGTCATAATAAAATATATGTATATGTCTGTAACATATACATTTTTATGTTGGCTTTTAGCCACATGCACTCCAATCCTAAGCATGTAGTAGTCATAATAATAAAAAATGAAAGACCGTTGGGATGTAGTATCTTATAACGTGGCGAAGTATTGTTTTCTGGATAATAAGACTAGGATAAGAAATGTTGAGAAGTGAGATATGGGGTTGAATTGAATTAAATTTTAGATTATTATAATGCATTATTATTATTATACGCACAAAGCTAAATAAAATAATATTTATTATAAGGAGAAACATATTGTGAAATAACAATTTTCTCTTTTGCGATTTAAGCCATTTTGAGAACTTTGTTGCTGAAAAAAGCAGAACACAGTATAAATATTCTTAATATAAACCCAACAACACATGCTAAACCAAAAGGCAGGACTAACAACAGATCTATTTGGATAGAGAATTTTTCTTCCCTCTTATTCTTTTTAAAACATTAAAAACCTTTACTGACTAATTTCCTCACAAGAAGGTATGTTGTTGGGTTGTGGGGAGGATTTTTATTACAAGTTTTTAATGAGGAGGGGGGAGAGAGATTTTCAAACCAGGGAAGGAAGCAGGGGAGAAAACACACAAGGAGACTGGCTTTTCAAATGCAGGCACATCGATGTTTTTCAAATTGGGAGAGAGGAAACACATACATGTACACGTACATGATGGATTAATCAAGGAGAACAAATAAAACAAACAGATATGGGTTGGGGGAACAGGGTTTTTGTGTTACTGTCCTTGAGGAAAGACCAAGTTCACAGTCCCTCCACTTCCCATCTGCCTGGGCTCCCTCCTTGCCTCCTGTGATATGCCAAGAGCAACCAGGAAACAGCTCAAGCATGCAGCTGAGGCTGCTGGAAAGAGGGCCAGGATTCCCAAGGTTAACCCTTAGCTACTGCTGCTGACAATTTCACTGCTGCTGCTGCTGCCGCCGCCACCGCTGCCACTGAATCCACGCTCCCAACCAGAAAGTGCTTTGCAGGGCGACTCATGGGCAAGCGGGGGACAAGGGGGTCTGGCCTTGGGGGCTGTTGAGGGCTTCTCTGACTGTGAGGGCCCAGGTACAACTGTCCTTGCTTGTCCAATTGACACTACGCCCCTGCCTCTCTTACAGAGACTACAAGGATAGCATGGGCAGCACTGGGAAGTCTTCTCTTTCTGGCACAACAGCACACATATAGAATGATGGCGCAATGTTCACTGTGTTTCCACAGAACCTCATAACACGTGCTTTGCTAGCTAGGATGTCAGCCACTCTGGGATGGTTCAGATGAGCTGAAGCAGCAGCCCCTCACAAATAGCAACGCAAGAGCATACCACTGTCACCCCACCCCTCACATTGCCATCTCAGTCCTGTATAATCAAAAGTTTCTTGCAGGAGAGTAAGATAAACATAAATAATAAATAAAATAATAAATATATTACATTGCATGGGGTCATGTCCAGAAAGGTAAAGGAGCCCATATTTAATAATAATAATAATAATAATAATAATAATAATAATAATAATAATTATTATTATTATTATTATTATTCGATTTCTATACCGCCCTTCCAAAAATGGCTCAGGGCGGTTTACAAAGAGAAATAACAAACAAATAAGATGGATCCCTGTCCCCAAAGGGCTCACATTCTAAAAAGAAACATAAGACACACACCAGTGACAGTCACTGGAGGTACTGTGCTGGGGGTGGATAGGGCCAGTTACTCTCCCCCTGCTAAATAAAGAGAGTCACCACGGTAAAAGGTGCCTCTTTGCCCAGTTAGCAGGGTCTAGGATAACTAAAGAAAATTAAAGATATCATTGTAGTATTTGTGCTGTTCAGCCTTTATACTTTAATCTGTGGGATACCCTTCTTTATCAGGATATGGTGATAATGAGGAGTTCCTAGTTTCTAAGGGAAATCTCCAAAATAGCTTACGTAAAGAAGTTACTTTACTCTAGGGCCATTTAAGAACAGGGATGTCAGAAAACCTGCCTACCCTATTGCTTCCACCCACAAATAATTAAATGCAGTAGCAGCTAAAGGCTGCTGAAGAAGGTTGCTAAATACTGAAGAAGTATTTAAGAACATTTAAGAACAGGGATGTCAGAAAACCTGCCTACCCGATTGCTTCCACCCACAAATAATTACATGCAGTAGCAGCTAAAGGCTGCTGAAGAAGGTTGCTAAATACTGAAGAAGTATAGCTGAAGAAGGTTGCTAAATACTGCCCCATTAATACTGCCCCTTTAATAATAATACCCTTGGAATCATATTCCTCTTCCCCCCTTTTTAAAATGCAGGAGGCAGAAGATAATCTTGCCACCTTGCTGCTACTCCAATAATCTGCTGCCTGAGTCAACCGCCTCACTTTGCCTCATGGAAGGGCCGCTCCTGACTAGATGCCTTGAATATTCCTTCTCCTTCAGTTGAGCTACTGAAGATTCAGCCCTTTATTACAACAGTGACCAAGATTTCTGAGCCACATGCAAAAATCTTAATATGGATGAGAGCGCATAATAATAATATTGAATATGTGGCTAGATTTTTAAGTGTTCAAGGCACTTCGATGTATTATATTGTTGCTATTGTTACAACAGTCCTGTAAGGTAAATAGGTGTTTATCCCCATATTGCCGGTGAGGTTGAGAACTCACTAGGACTACCTAGTGAGTTCATAGCAGGGGCTGACTTCAGAAAGGGGACTTGGTGCGCTACACTTTCTCAGGATCTGAAACCAAAGTCAACAACATACTGGCCAAGCTAAATTCAACTTGTCTGTAGCTTTTATTTTCTAAAATAGAAGGGACTTTGCTCCTGCTACTATGTTCTCTATTGCAGTTTTATAACCACCATGACTGGGAATTCCCATCTGAGATTACATCTACTTCCCTGTTGGCAATGTACATTACAAATTACTTCCCAGTTTGACAACAGAGTTTGATTAAGTTTTAATAGCTTTAAATGCTAAATGCTTGAAGGTTAAGAGACTAATTATGTGTAACATTCCAAACTTTTGTTGAATCCTTATGCTAATAATTGCTAGCAGCTATTACACTACTAGTTGTCTACCCACTATATACTAATAGCATTGCAAATGGTTTGCGATAATTTGATATAAATCTCTGAAAACTGAGGTATGAAGGTAGTGCTTTTATAACTGCCACTGTAAGAATTCATTTCCACTCCTGCCATGGAAGCAAGAAGAGACAAAAATCAGGAATAACTAGGACACAAATGAAGGATCTACAAAATAGTTCTTAAATTTCAAATCAGCTACTAGCTCCCCTCTCTGTGCAGTCTATGACTACCTTCAGAAGGAAATGAACTTCTGTACATTTCATTCACCCCTCTATGAGAGACTCTAGCCATGCTCAGAGTGACTGAGGCTGAACTGTTCCATTCCCATCCCTCAGCTATGCCTATTCAAAGACCCATCTTGTTCATACTGAAGCAAGGCTTATCTCACTTCAGCACTCACAATCCTTAGATATCTTCAGGTAGCTAATGAGGCTCTCCACATGAGAAGTGTGGTGAGCCTGCAGGGCTTGTGTGGGGAGAGTGGGCTTAGCCCGCTCTCCCAGCACACAATCAAACACCTAGCCCTGGATGGCTGGATCAGCCACCCACACGACAACCAGCTCTGTCATGGAGCTGGTAGAGGCGGTGGGGATTGGGGGCCAATCGGCCCCCAGAAGTCCCAGGATGCCCCACATGAGTGTATGGGGCATCCTGGGGAGACCCTCAAAACCAGAAGGCTGGTTTTAGCCTGGCGGCAGCGGGGCCAAGGTCTCCTCATGAGTTGCAGTGTTGCAGAGCTGCGCCATGGAGATTTCCAATCGCCAAAATGTAGTTAGCTGAGTGCTCACTCCGCTAACCTCATTTAAGGGGAGTGCTACTGCGGGCTAGCCGCCAGAGAACTACCAGGCTTGCCCATGAGCCCTGTGGTTCTCATGAGAGGCAAAACAGGGCTGGGCTCCTCAGTTTCTCCCCATCATGAGAATAGCCTCAATATCTAATGAGGCATATAGAATTCTATAGGGTGGATTCACACAAGCTGCTGCAAGTCAGTAGGAAGTAGGGGAGAGGGAACCAGCGTTTCTCATGAAACACACACTCCTGTGCAGCATGTCGTCTGAACCTGTCCAAGTATGGTTGGCAACTGGCCAATCCAACTTGTTACTGACCTTGTCAAGCCAACTTCAGCCCTTGGTTATGAACCTTAGGAAGGAACATAGGAAGCTGCCATATACTGAGTCAGACCATTGGTCTATCTAGCTCAGTATTGCCTTCACAGACTGGCAGTGGCTTCTCCAAGGCTGCAGGCAGGAATCTCTCTCAGCCCTACCTTGAGAAGCCAGGGAGGGAACTTGGAATCTCCTGCTCTTCCCAGAGCGGCTCCATTCCCTCAGGGGAATATCTTACAGTGCTCACACATGTAGTCTCCCATTCATATGCAACCAGGGTGGACCATGCTTAGCTAAGGGGGCAAGTTATGCTTGCTACCACAAGACCAGCTCTCCTCTCTAAACCTTGGGTTTGGACAATAACAAGTTGGGTTGGCAAGTTGCCAGCCAGATCTGGAAATGTTCAGACAACATACTGCACAGGAGTGTATGTGCCATGGGAACATTAGGTTCCTTCTCCCAGACTCCTTACCAACTTTCATGTAGTCATGTGAACCTGCCCATAGTCAACGATTTGTGTTCTCAGAGATTTCAAAGCAGAGATATTCCATGAGCTGAACTTGATCCTTTCCCCTGAACCAAAGCTTCTGTCTCATAAAACTATAAAAACTTCTTTCATATGCTGGCCCAGGTTTTTAACATATGGAGCTAATCATACAGTAAAATTTATTGGTAAAATGATAAGAAATAATTATAATACATTAGCCAACATTAGATTTGCTCCAGATCTGTACATGAAAATACTATGCAAATTATGGAATATGAAAATTTGTGTAAATCTTTCTTCCTTATGATATATTTCTGAACCAACTCTTCGGTTGCTGGCCTCTGGTGTATTCGAACTGGAATATGCATGATCATATGTTAATAGACAATATACATCTGGGAACTAAACGTCAGCACAATGCTAACATCTTCAGTGAAAACCGACATATCTTCTTTCTCAAGGTTAGCTTAACATTAATTAGAGCCTCACACTGCACTTTCAACGCAGGTGCTTATTCTTTCTGTGGATATTGTCCTATTTTTAAATCATGAATAAGAACAAATTCAAATGTCAGATCTGAAAATGAGTGCTTGTTAAGACCCATAAACATCCATAGCAGATACTGTAATGTATGAAAGTGGGTTAATTTGCAAAGAGCTTTAGATTATTATTTACGTTGGAGATCATCCATGTATGACAGTCTAGCAAATGAGTCACTTCTTATCCTTTTGTATAAATTTGGTGGTACGAGTCATCTATGTAAATTTTGGAAGCATCACTCCAACTAAATTAATTGCATAATACAAAGTAAATGGACCTTAATTTTAAAAATCCATTGTATTACTTGAGGTTCACTGTACTCTTTTGTCACTTGATGGTCTTGATGGGCCTAATCCTACAAACAGATAACAGGAAGACATTTTATAACAGGTTACTTAAACATACTCAGTCTTAGCCCTTTTGTGTTGGCTTGTGTACTATATCAGAAATATATATCTTATGGATATATATCTATACATCCATAAAAGAGCGTCTTAAAAAAACTATTGGCAGCAGCAACAACAGCGAAGAAGGAGACAGGCCAGAACAGCAGAGACTGTTGCAAGAGCTTGTGGGCTGTGAACCCTTTTCTGGCCAATTTATGGATTAGAAGTTAAATGGGCTGATCCGTGGGTGAGTTGTTGAAATGAACTTTCCCCATCCACCTTTTTAAAGAGCAGCATCTGTTTAATTGACCTATGTGGCTCTTGCTTCTTATTCTTCTCCTCATTTAACTTCAGGGCCCTTGACTCCACTATGCCCCAAGCCCATAGCCAGCTGAATCTGGACAAGATGGAGGTAATGTTGGTCAGTAGGAGAGCCAATCGGGATGAAGAGATTATACCGGTTCTGGATGGTGTTGCACTCCCCTTGAAGGAGCAAGTATACAGCTTGGGAGTATTGCTGGACCCGGCTCTGCTTTTGGAAGCTCAGGTGGAGGTGGTGGCCAGGGGTGCCTTTGAATGGCTTTGGCTAGTACTCCAGCTGCGTCCCTTTCTCGAGAAGGCAGATCTGGCCAGGCCTGTAGCCAGCTAGTGGCATGGTGTGTGTACTTGCCACACCAAAAAATTCTCTTTCCTCCTCAGCCTCACTGATTGTTTTCACTGAACATTTTATTACCTGCCTCCCCTGACTTCTGCAATCTCCCCCCCCCCAAATATTTTGAGGCTGATTACAGGCCTGCTATGCCCTAGGACAAGCAGCTGGGTGAGTTCTGACTTCAGATTATGATCTCTACCAGGCTGATCTAAGGAGATCACTCTGACAGCAGCCATCTGATTTCAAAGACTTCTGGGGCAACTTCTTCTTCAAGATCAGCCTCACAGTGGGTTCAAAGCACAAGCTCAGCTGGGAGTTCTATAGTGGTGGGACATGAATGCATTCCCCATGCCAATTCCATCATTATTGTGGGAACTGTGGAGGGGAGCATTCTACCTCTGCTTGCCCAAGGTGACATCCATTTAAGTTTAGAACCAGTGACCCGTCGCAACATGGTAAACAAGAAGTTCTAGTAAGAACTAATCTGCCTACTTTCTTTGCATTATAATTTTAATTGATAATTACCATCTTCAAATGTTAGCCCACTTGCACCTCAAACATTCACATATATTCACCATCTCAATTGAGGTGGATGACACCATCACAAAGCACACCATTGAGGTGTCCCTATGTGTCCCCACAACTGTACCAAATTTGGTTCAAATTGGTTAGGTATTTCACAAGTTAGCCCATGTGTGCCTCAAACATTCACTCACCTGCCATCTTGAATTGGGGTGGTTGACATCATCACAAACTACTCCATTGAGGTATCCCGGAGTGTCCCTAAAACTGTACTAAATTTGGTTCAAATAGGTCCCCACATCCACCACAAACATTCATGCATCCACCAAATTGAATTGGATTGGATGATATCATCACAAACTATGCCATCAAGGTGTCCCTATGTGTCCCTACAACTGTACCCAATTTGGTTCAAATCGGTTAGGTGGTTCACAAGTTAGCCCATGTGCACCTCAAACATTCATGTTTCTGCCATCTTGAAATGGAGTGGATGACATCATCACAAACTATGCCATTGAGGTGTTCCTATATGTCCCTAAACTGTATCAAATTTAGTTCAAATTAGTCCAGGCATTGCGAAGTTGACAGAAGCAGAGAGAGAGAGAGAGAGAGAGAGAGAGAGAGCAAGCATACTGAGTGATCTAACAGGCTTAATTTCCTTAAGAAAAAGTAGGCTAAACAGGTGGGGACAGAACCACACCCCATCCCAGCAAATGGGCCTAGTCTGGTTAAGATTTCAGTTCTTACACATTTGTTAGCTCATTATTCATTTATGTCAAGAGGTTATAGAGGGCCAGTTCAGAATGATATGTGCATTTAGTGTATCTGTGGTTTGGTTTGGTTTTTGTATAGCCACTATGAAGACACATTCAGATGAACAGTCCAATGTGGGTAGAGTGTATTCTTCTGATCACATGTTTAGAATCCTACTGTACCTTCCTTTCACAGATGCAACAGGTATATCACTCCCCAATCACTATGTTTCCCAGGCTTCCTTTGTTGTATTTCCTGTTTCAAACACAGCTCCTTCACATAGATGTAAGTACAAAAACTGATAGGCTCATGCACATTGATCAACTGTTGGGATACAATTCTTTTCTAAGGCAGAACTGAGAGCCTTGTCTCCTTTCTCTTCTATGGAGACATGCTGACCTGTTTGCTAGCTTGAATTACACAAATTAAATGGGCATGTTTGGCGATCTCAGGGTTTACCCCAGGTTTGTATATTAGTAAAAAGGCTTGCAATTTGCAAGCATTCTTCCAAATATCAACCTCTTATCTCTTTCTGTGACTCTTAACATTTCCCATCTCTATGAGGTTCCATTTGCCATGCTGTTCGATGGGAGAGCTTCCCAGCATTTTGTGGGGAAAGGGAAGGAAAGGTTGTGCCTGCCTTCGAGTCGGTGTCAACTCCTGGTGAATACAGGAGGGGTTTACCATTGTCATCTCCTGTGCAGGATTAGATGATGCCTTTCAGCACCTTCTTATATCTGTATAGGAGTTTCCCATATTCTGGGGGGATTCAAATCAACAGCCTCCTGCTCTCTAGGCAGGTTACTTTCCCGCTGCGCCATTAGATGGCTAAGACAGTGCCTTTTTGTGGGCTTTGGGATTTTTATTTTATTTTATTTTTGGGGTGGTCTGGGCGAGTTCTGAAACCTACCTGCAAAAACTAGATAGATGTTTCTTTCTTTTATGTGTTGGTCTGGGAGTTTCATGTCAGTGAGTCAGGCCCAAGCAGCTTTAGATAACAGTGAGCAACATAGTGTATTCCAAACTGGGGGGGGGGGGAATCCCTTTTATAGGAAAGGTTCCGTTTCCAAGCCCACAACCCCAAATTTCTGCTGGAGAATGAAAAGAAACAATTTTGCAGCTTTAGTGGGGTGCTGAAAGGTGGGGAAGAGAAGGCAAGAGACCAGGGGTGACTCCTGCACCTTATGGGACCTGCATCTGAGAGATTTTGTGTCCAACTGGCTGGCACACACCACACACCAACTGCAGGAATGGCAATGATGGGAGGGGTACTGGGAAGCAGAGCCAGAGATCATATGGGCCTGACGCCAGCCCAGGGAAGGGCAAGGGCTGTGTGGACGTCCTGACTGTGGGAAACAGCCCAGTGGGTTGTTCAGTGCCTGCTGATGATATCACCCACGAGGTGCAGCTGACAGGGTCTGTTGCTGGGCAGGGAGCAGGGGTGGGGTTGTTAAACAGTGATCGGGGGAAAGGAGGAGAAAGTGCGGTAAAACTCATGCGGAAAGATCCAGGAAGGGCAGGGCTTGGAAGCTCAGAATGTGAAGCAGCCTTTAAAAATGGCTCAGCTAAGGATGAGGACAAGGCAATGTGAGAGGCGGTTGTAGTCTCCCGGTGAGGATCCAGCCCAAGGACATGGCTGACTGGGAGGAGGACCTGGGTGTTGCTAACCCCCTCCCCTATCTCTGAGGCCTTGCCCAGGTGCTTCTGACTGACCCCACTGAGGGTGCCGAAGGCACGCCTGGACTGACATTTTGATCTGTTGAGTTTTGGTTTGAAGGGTAGCATTATATCAATAAGGCTTTACCCAGTCCTTAACACATTTTCTTTGGATCTAGGATCCAGCCCCAAAATGTAGGAACAAATCCTCATTCAGCCATAATATTTGCTGGGTGAGTCTGGGCCAGTCACTTCTCTCTCAGCCTTACCTAATTCATAGGGTTGTTGTGAGGAGAAACTTAACTTTGGGCACCCTGGAGGAAGAGAGGAATATAAATGTTAAAAAAAACCCACAATAAAATAAATTATAAAATAATTTATCAAAGACATTGTGGCAGGGAGATAAATGGACTTCTCTTTATCTCCTTTACAAGTAATGTTCTTAAAACAGAAACAGGACTGCTTGGGACAAATAAAGATTTTATTAAATAACTCTACCTCTGAATTAGGCTTGTGCATTTCGATTTGGGTACAAAATGTTTTGTGCCCGAAAATGGAAAATTCGGAGGTTTTGTAACCAAAACAAAATCAAGAATTAAAAAACAGAGGTTTTTGTTTCCAAATCGAAATGACTGTGTTTCGGACAGAATGCTTTGTTCTTTGGAAAAGCATTGCAATTCAAATTGACTTCTCTGACTCTCTCCACTCCAGCTGAGGCACTGAGTGATTAGCAGAAGATATGCAAAAAGCTGTTGAATGGTTTCCCTAAGTATGTGTTGTATTCAGTGTGACTGAAATGCAAACTGACCTTGCAAAGGAATTTGGAAGACAGCATTTTGAGACAGAAATACTCAAATATCTTTGGGAGCTTAATGCAATTCCAAAACTCTTGCTAAAAGCCATGGTATAAATTGTGTGGAGAAGCTTTTTGAGAAGCTGGTTAGGAAAGTTCTGAAATTACACAGGTTTTTCTTTCCAAAGGTTTAGAAAGAATCTCTTGACTTGTTCAGGGGTCTTTTGAAGAGCAATTTTGTTTTTCTTCTGATTGTTATGAATTATAGTGGTGTCTAAGTTTTGTTGCCCAAGTTGAGCAGTCTAATGTAATTTAGGCCACAATGTAATTTGGTGGGACATGATGTCTAAGCCAGTGGTTCACAACTTTTGCCATTGCAGGGACTGGTCATCCACATGGGACTACAGAAGACAAAAGGAGGGGGGTGGGGAATACCCCGTCAATCTATTGACATCCCCAGGAATCTTAGTTGCTTCTATCTTTCTCGTAACCATGATCCATGGTTTTGCACTTTCTTAAATGCAGTATTGATAAATCTCAACAATTATTTAAAAATAATTACCTGTAGCCCCTTCGGGGGGCTTCCTAAAGGCTGTGGGGGGGCCTGCAAAGGTTCCCCCTCCCCCCACCAGCCTCTTAATTCACTGCCACATCCTGTCCTAGGCTAATTTCTGGGCCTGTTCGGACCTGCAAAGATTGGCATGGTGGCCATTTGGAGGCCACCACACATGCTCAAATGGCCTCTGCATGGCCTGGCAAGGCCTAGGGCCTCACAGGGACCATTTGAGCATGTGTGGTGGCCATTTAATTTTTTTTTAAAAAAAATGGCCACTGAAAACAAAATGGCTGCCGCACATGCTCAAATGGCCTCTGCGAGGCCTGGCATGACCTAGGGCCTTGCAGAGGCCATTTGAGCATTCATGGTGGCCATTTTGTTTTCAGCAGTCATCCATTTTTAATTTTTTTTTTAATTTTTAGAAATGGCGCCCCCTTCAAGTGGCACCCGGGGCATGTGCCCTGCCTGCCCTACCCTAGATACGCCCCTGCAAGTGCAGGCAGCAGTGTGACTCTTGAGTTTTAGCATGCTAGGAGAGAGACATCCCATCTTACAGCTCCAAGAAAGGTGGTTTTGCTTGCTTCCTCCCCCATGGCTTAAATATTAAAATGAACAGCTTTGATGATGGACTACTTTTGCCAAGGATTAATTAGTTGGCGTTGTTTTTGGCTCCCTGAAATGCTAAAGAAATTTGAGCATATTTTGGAAGACTCATCCTGCAAGGGTAGGCAGGTAACTCTAGTCAAGTCACAGGCCATAAGGATGGCGTGTTTGGATTTGGGAAGAAGGGATAAAGTTAGGCTGGGAAGTGGCAGGGTGGAAATATTTGCTCTTTCCTTCCTAGCCTAACCTTCAGAGATTTGGAAAAGGCTGTAGGTTCTTTCACAAAGATGATGATGATTGTCTTTTGTTTTGGCATTGCGGGTGGTGGGGGTGTGTGAAGTTGGGAAGGACCAGGTGACAGCTTCATCATTCTCCCCGCCCTCCAAACAAATTGCTAATGCTTCAGCCACAGGGCCTACCATTGCCATTTCATGTAGCCCAAGCTGCATCTCCTTGGAGGAGCTTCTCCATGCAACAGAGAGCGGTTGCTGCTGTCAGTAGTGGCAGTCAACCGCTTGGGCCTTCTCTCCTGCTGCTCCTTGGCCGTAGGACAGATTGTGGAGGGGGGGGCGCCACAAGCACCACGTGCTGAGGTGGGGAGGAGGAGGAGAAATCCCCCCCACCCAGAACGAGCAGCAGCCCGCACACAACCCGCAGGCAGGGCTGGCCCCGGAGGGCAGTGTACTGCCCACTCCAGCCCTCTTCCTCCTCCACCGCAGGATGACGAAGGAGAGGGTGAGGTGGGGGATGCACTTGACTGGGAAGCTCAATTTGGCAGGGAAGGACAGATACCCCTTTGCCTCTGGCACACAGGCAGGCAGGCAGGCCGGCGGGTGGGTGGGTGGTGGCAGAAGAAGAGGAGCTGCATGGCCATGCCTCTCTGAGCAGCAGCAGCCGCCTCTCCTCCTGCAGCCGAGAAGGTGGTGGTGTTACTGCTGCTGCTGCTGCCCCTTCCCCCTGCCGGGGGCTTTTCTGGGCTGCACACCCCAGCCCAAGACAGGCGTTCTCCTAGCCAGGCTCAGCGTGCATGCGGCAGCTCAGCACCTCGCCCTCCTTTTATGGGCGGGTGCGGGAGAGGCACTGCCCCACAATGCACATGTGCTGGCACGGAAGCAAGGCCGCCACTGCCTGACTCCTGGAGCTTCTATGTTTAGATAAATTATGGCCTTGAGAACCAAGAAAGGAATTAGCAGCAGATGAAAGCTAATTTATAATGATGCAGTTGATTGGAGTTGGTTTTGGGGGGAGGGGGGGATGTTGACTCCCAGTCACAGACCGGCACTCAACCATTTGCGGACCGGCAGCGGACCCTGGACCGGCCTTTGAGAAACTGTGACCTAGAGGGTGTTCAGTGTCCTGGGCAGCATTTGAGATGATCAGCTGCATATCATTCTGGGATCTGGACTACTGCACTTTTTGGGGGGGATAATTTTTAATTTGTTCAGATCAGTGGGTTGAGTGGCTGACATGCTGTGCAATGGCACTGGCTCTGTGCATGTCCTCGTAGGAAGCAGCACTTTTTCAGGCTGCGGCTCTGTTCAAACTTTTCAGAGCTGGCAAGGGAGAGATGGGGCCAGACTGCATGTACGCTTCAGAAAAGGGATTACCGTATTTTACGGACTATAAGACGCTACGGACTATAAGACGCACCTTAATTTTAATCCAGTTTTTCAGAGTTTTAACATATTAAACTGTTAAAACATATAAGACGCACCTGAATTTTGGCTGATATTTTTCGAGGAAAAAAGTGAGTCTTATAGTCCATAAAATACGGTAGTTCTTCCAGCAGGACTGCATTACACTTCACCTCCATCTTATCAAGAATAACCAGAGAAGAAGGGAACACCTTGTCACTCTGTGCAGGGCTGACTGAGTGCTTGGGCACAGGTCCTTTGGCAGAATGTCTCTCTGGGTGCACCTGAGAGTGGCTGTCTTTTTTTCTCATGTGGATGTTTCACCTCTTACTTCCTGCACATACTCTGAGTCTTTGCTTCCCAAACATACCTTGACCACAGTGGTGAACTGAGCAGCAATCAGTCTCAGGACCATTGTACTACTGCAAGCTGGTATGTAATCACCCAATGTGATGCAGATTAGGGACTCACTCCTGTGGTGTTGAGCTGTTAGCCCCTGCACTTGGGGAGGCAACCCCATTGTTTGCTTCAGCAAATGAATGAATTAAGTTGTGGCCTTTTTCTCCAAGTTAATATCTATTTTCTTCATTGATGTGGGTGTAGGATAAGAAAAGGATAAAGTTTCCAAAGTCTTTTCTTTCTTTCTTTCTTTCTTACTTTTATTTATTACATTTCTATACCGCCCAAAACGCAAATTCTCTGGGTGGTTTACAAAACAATAAACACAGCCAAAAAATGATTAAAACATTTCAACAATTAAACTTAAAAGTTAAAACTATTAAAACACAATTAACATACAATTAAAACAGTATCTAATTAAAAGCCTGGGTGAACAAGTGTGTCTTGACTGCCCTTTAAAAAGTTGTAAGAGATGGGGAGGCTCTTATTTCAGCAGGAAGTGTGTTCCAAAGCCAGCAATGGAGAAGGCCTGTCCCTGAGTAGCCACCAGATGAGCCGGTGGCAACTGCAGACGAACCTCTCCAGATGGTCTCAATGGGCGGTGCGTTTCATAGTGAAGAAGACGTTATATTAAATACCCACATCTTAAATACATCTTAAATATGTAAAGGATTTGGGAAGACAGATTGTCTATGGTTAGCATACTGACACTGGATGGAGGGCGGTTTCCTAATTTCACAACTGTATCATTCAAAACTTGACAGCTATTGGCAGAACAACAAACAAAAATGAATGTCCAAATTTCAAGTAGTGTACTTGCCAAATGTAGAGATATACGATACTCAGTTATTTCTTAATGTGATCACGTATCCAAGCCAAGTATATATAGCCAACCAATCTATTAGCTATGGAACTATGAATAAACATTGCCACTTTTTTCAACAAGATTACAGAATATAAATATCATGCAACTTTTTTGGTGTTACATATGAATGAAGAAAATTGGCAAATAATTCCCTTGTGAAATGAAAATGTAAAAGATATAGATGTCCAAAATGAGGGCCACGTGCTCAAGTCAAGGTTCATAATCATGTATTTCTTTCATTTGCTGAAATAAATTAGATCTTTGCTACAAATTATGGATGAGCTTCATAGAGCTGACTTTGGAAAGCACTGTTTTTTCCTCAGCTTTCTCAGAAAATCAGAATTATTATGCAAAAAAAATCAAGTTTTATTTCATCCCAGTGTTTTCTAATTAAGTTCAGCAAATGTGAGAGCCTCCTATCAACTCTCCAAAGCCTCCAGCCCCCAATTCCATCCGCCTCACTCCAATTCTTCTTAAGCTCCAACCAGTGTTCCCTCTAACAGAGATTCCCAGATGTTGTTGACTACATAATCCCCAAGCAAAAGCCACTGTAGCTGGAGCTTTTGGGAGTTGTAGTCAACAATATCTGGGAATCCCTGTTAGAGGGAACAGTGGCTCTAACTCTTCTTCCCATCTCTGCTTTACTTTCTCCTACTCTGATGACAGCGAGAAGCAAGAAAGGGAGAACACACTCCTCCCTCCAATTTCCGGTGTTCAGCAATACAGTGAACAAACACAAGCAGACTAGCAAATATAGTTTTCCTAATTATTTCTGATGCTGTAGCACACCAAGCACTTGAGCAGAGTGAGAGATTTTCTTTCCTTCCTCCCGCTTGCCACTGCTGGAGCAACAAGAAATAAGCAAGCTGGTGGTGAGGGTTGAGGAGTAGGGGGTGTGCATTTTGGAATTTTTTCATTTAGATCTGGATCTGAATCAAAACATGCCCCATTTTGTTTTGTACCCAAATTTTCTGAATCTGAATCACCCCGCTATGTTTTGTAGCCAAATTTTCCAAATCTGAATCTGAATTGATTTGTATCAAAAAGGGTCCCAGGGCAAAAAGAGTGGGCAGATAGTTTTCCAGAAATGTATCACTTCACATCAGGGGGAAAGGGGTGGCCCAGAGTGGAGTGTGATGGGTGGTAGTGCCCAATGGAGGCAAAGAAGCTACCAGAATTATTTCAAAGAAATTTGGCAAAGAGCTGATTTTTTTGTGATTTGTTGAAGTTTACATGTCTTTAAGGTTTTGCCCATAAGGAACAATGGAGGTTTCAGCTAATGTATTGCTTTACGTCAGGGGGGAAAGGTCACTTTGTGGCCCAGAGCGGACTGTGGTGGGTGGTAGTGCCCAATGGGAGCAAAGAAGCTTCCAGAATTATTTCAAAGGAACTGGGCAAAGGGCTGATTTTTTGTGATTTGTTGAAGTTTAAGGTTTTGCCCATAGAGAATAATGGGGGTTTCAGCAGCCCCATAATTCCACTTGGGGGGCACTGAGGTGGCCCAGAGCAAGTGGTGGTGTAGAGCACATAGTTGCTAACCCATGGGGTGCTGGGTTCTATTGTTTCTGAGGTGTTCTGAGTGTAGATTCTCTGACAGCATATGAGAATGGATTCATCGTTTGTCACTGAAAATCTCATATGCCACCAGAGAATCTACGCTCAGAACACCTCAGAAACAACAAAACCCTGTACCCCATGGATTAGCAACCCACGGGGTGGTTGGCACCCTATGTGCACTACACCACCACTTGCTATGGGCCCCCCCAGTGCCCCCCAAGTGGAGGTATGAGGCTTCTGAAACCTCCATTATTCCCTATGGGGAAATTCTTACAGACGTGCAAACTTCATTAATTCCTAAACAATCAGCCCTTTGCCTAATTCCTTTGAAATCTGGGTGGTGGCAGGCACCCACTGGGGCACTACCACCCATCCCACACTTCTTCCCCCAAAGCCCCCTTTCTGCACTGAATCTGCCCCAAAGAACATTAACAGCACACATCAACAACAACAGCAGAGCTTTGCAAAGAACCAGGTTTCCAAAGCAAGCATGATATCACGGATGCAGCAGACTAGGGCCAACAACAGCGTCAAATGTGGCCTGGTGTCCCTCCCTCAAGCATTTTTGGTCCACAAGCAACAGAGACACAGCAACATCTGTGGCACCCAGCCATAAAAGTGAGCTAAGTAAGGAAGGGTGCAAAAAAAACCAACATTCTGCCAGTGAAACAGTGAGGTTTGGGTCCCTCCCACCTACACAAATAGAAGAGTGGTGATGGCAACAATGGCACACAATTTTTGGTGCATTTTTTTGACATTTCTGCAACAGAGCGGAGCCTGTGGCACCACACAACCTATTGTTTCAGTTCTTTGAAATTTTAAGGTTTTAATCTGTGGATGATTTTTAAATTGTTAAATTGTTTTAAGTTTTTGTATATGTTTTGATTTGTTTTATGCTATTCTTAACTGCCCAGAGACTAAAGCTTGGGGTGCTGTACAAATCTGACAAATAAATAAATACTAAATAAAATCTTGTTTGAATAAAAATGATGATGATACTAGAGGTCACGATATGACCCAATCTTCATTGCAAAGATGTCCACAAAGCGAGAGAGAAAGAGAGAGGGAACCTGTCCTGTGCCCATCCATGAGGTCCCCCAAATACAGGCACAAGAAAAAAAACCATCCAAGGCATTCGAATTGCATAATATATATACATTGTAACTAGGAAACAGATACAATAGGGAACAGTAAGGGAACAGATACCATATAACTAGGGATTGAACAGAATAGATATACAATATAATTAGGGAAGATACAATAGGCTGCTGGGCAGAGAATATTAATATATCAGTTATGGGGCAGAGGGCTTGAAGAGGACAGACTTCTGTTTTTTTTAAAAATGCCCCCCCCCCCGAATGGGAAAAAAGACAGAATTGTTTTTTAAAACCACAAGGCTACGCAACCCTTAACCACCTACTGGTACTAGCTAACGGGGATCCCTCCCACACAGAACCCCTGTTTAAACTTCTTCTAAACTAAACAACACACAACTTTTAAAATTTAATTGCAACCCAAAACCTCCTCCTCTTGTCTCTGAGTCTACTCTTTCTTCTTCAATCTTCTTCTTGACTTCTTCTCCTTCTTAAGATTTTTTTTTGGGGGGGGGGTCTGGCTGGGGCAAAAGCCTGTAAAATCTGGGGCAGTAGGGGTGGCTGGCCACGTGGCCAGTGGCCACAGGGGCTGGTGGCTGGCACACAGCAGGAACAGGCAGACAGTGATTCTCTCAAGGGGGTGAAAAAAGAATTCTTCTCAGGATTCAACATAAAAATAAAAAAAAAGCACCACAGCAGAGATGAATTTTGATCCATTCCCAGGCTGGTACCCACACTAGTAGCCACTAGCCAGCAGGGGCAGGCAGGCTGGGTGGGTGGGCAGGCTGGGCTCAGGCTGGCAAGGCAGAAGGCAGTAGGCAGCATAGGGGCAATGGCATGGTGGCGGCATGGTGGCAAGCAAAGCACAGCAAATGTTTTCTCTCTCTCCTAGAACAAAGCACAGAATGGTGGCTGGCAGGCTGCTGCCTCTTTAAATCTGAATTAATGGCAAAATGCATGAATGAATCCCTCCTTCAACTCCCTCCATCCCACCCTTTCCCTTCTTCGGCCCTTTGCCTGGCCAATGCAGGGTCAGTCTGAAGCGGCAAGAGCCAAAGGAGCCAATGGGAGACAAGTTGGGAATCATCAGAAGATCAGCCCATGCTTTCATTCACTGCTCTAAAGGAGGGAAATTCAAGTAGATGTCAAAGACAAAATGGAGACTGATTCAGAGATCACCCCAAAATGGAGGTCTGAAACAACAAAAGTTTTGTAGCCGAAACAGGGACGATTCTTTTTGTAGCCAAAACTTTTGGAAGTTGCAAAGAGGTGATTCATTTTGGCTACAAAATGGCTGAAACAGCCCATTTCGGGAACAAAACATTTTGTACCCGAAACGTTTCACACATCCCTACTCTCAACATCTTGCCGGTTCTCTTGCTGCTGACAGTGTTGCTCACTTGTGGGTGCTGAGCCGCATCCAGCTGCTTTTGCTCTTGCCCCCTGACTTCGGGAACTGACCCCTTGCTTCACTTTCCTGCTCCCCCTTTATGGGACCAGATTTGTGCCTTCCCTGCTAGCAATACTCTTCTGAGAGTTTCTATGGCAGTTAATAACTGGATACTTGGGGTGGGGGGGTGGGGTCAGTTTTGGTGATCCTTTTTAGAGTCAAACTTTGACTTCCAGCAGGGGGGTAGCAAGGTTGGAGGGGGCCCAGAGACAAGATTTTAAAATGGGCCCCTCGCTGATATATACACACAAACACACTTCACAATATATAGTGCACTCACATTCACATCCCCATTATGAATATGGTGAATATCCAGTTCACATTGAATCTAGTTTTTTTACTCTCCGCTCCTGCCGATCTCCAAGAGACTCAACATAATTCATAGGGGGTGCAACATGGGTGAGTGGGGAGTCGTCCCCTCGAGGCAGTGGGGCCCCAAGACGACTGCCTCCCCTTGCCTAATGGTAGGTATGCCCCTGACTTCCAGTCTTTGGGATTTGTCATGTTTTGGACCTTGCTGTTTCTTTTTTCTTTTCTTCCCCTTTTGGCCAGTGTTAATAGATAAATGTCTCAGTTCTCCAAAAAATATGAGGCAGCTTACAAAATACTAACCAAAAACCCAACAGAAGAATAAACAATTAAAAACCATACAAAGTACTGCTTCGGTCACAGTACTTAAATATGTAAACATGTAAGATCAACTGACCTCCTTCTCTTCTTGTGTAATTATACTGGGATGGAGAAGAATTAAAGCAGTAAAGCAAGAGAGGTCACAACACAGAAGTTGAATGCTAATTTATGGTTTGGAGTATTCTTAAGGTTTTGTTGTATTGTTGATGTTGTTGTTATTTATTAGCTTTTATAGTTCCGTGTACAGAAAAGCAAAGCTAACATCTACTTGGCTTCTTCTGTCAAGGGCTGTTCTTATATTCTTATGAAGTTTGCTTCATATTCAAAGCAAACATCATAAGTATTGTATTTTGAAGCAAGGAAATATATTTTTCAGAGACATCTCTACCAGAACTGTGAAGTCAAGATTTACATAAACAAGAAGCAGCATTTTTGAGCCTTACATGTGCCAATATTAGTATCCATATCAGAGTCTTGTTGCCTGGTTTTCAGCTTTTAAAACTCTGAATTAAATTTTGGATGTATTGGTATCTGCATATTGCCAGTTGTTGTTTTGTTTTGTTTTGTTTTTTTAAACTGCAGTTCTGTATAGATGTTATAGAACATTGATTAATTACTAAAATTTTGATGTTTCTACTTTTTAAAGGGTTGATCTTTAATGGGGAGGAAAAACTTATGAGCAAGAAGGAAAGACAGAGACAGAGTAGCCTGATTTGAAAAGGAATTACCACATCTAATTTTACTCTTAGATTTTTCCTCTGCAACAATTGATGGTGTTATTACAGCGGCTGACATCAGATGAAGTTGCCCAATAGTACTACTCAGGAGTTATTCTAAAGGACTATTTAATTTCAACAGGACTTCCATCAAGTAACTCAGTCACTATGTCAGACAATGTTTAATAATAGTTTCAATTATTCCAGATTGGCTATTCCCCCCAAGAAGTACACCTACATCTAGTTTCTAAGGATTCCCCCCCACAATCTGTCAATGATCAGAATTGCTGATCAAAGAATTCTTTCATAGCCCACACCTTACCATATCATGAGATCAATGTACATACAAGGGGAAATAATCCTATCAGTAGAACTGAATGCAAATTTACATAGAAGCAAACTACATAAGTAGAGCACTAGACCCAGAACTGGAAATTTTTCATAAATTAAAACGAAGAGACTTTGGTGCTTTGATATCTATTTAAGAGATAATGTCAATTGAATAAAACGTTGTCACAGGATAATGGCTTCCCACTGCTAGATAAATGTCACAGCAATTCAAAGGCACTTTATTTTCAAAGTTAGAAAGCTACTTTGCTTTCAGAAAGAGCTGTGATACTACTTTTTAATTTCAGAGAGGTAGCCATGCTTTGGCAGCAAAAACAGCAAAGAGTCTTGTGGCACCTTCAAGACCAATTGGTGTATTGCGGCACAAGCATCTCTGAATTAGTCTACTTAATCAGATACATGAAATATTATCTATTGTATATATGGTCAGAGGAAAATATAAACAGAAGAGCTGAAAGGCCATGGAATACAAGAGGTTATTATGAGCCTGTGACATTTCTCTGGAGAGCCCAAATGTTAGGGATTTTTCTTCAATTGCATTTAACTACAGAAATATCCGATTCATCATTCATTGCGTGCCTGTGAAATGAAACCATATACATAAAGCATTTAGCTTTTGACAGTGTTTTCATTCATGCTTTACAAATGCATCAGTTTGTAGGATGCCTGTCTGGATAAGTTTTAGATATATAATTAGATACGTATGTGAACACACAGAAACCCAGCTTGCATGCATTGTGTTCTGTTCAATATAGTTCACCTCCTGCTGCAGGTACAGCTTTCTCTTGCTTTCTTCATATTCTCTGATTGCATATTCTCCTTGTTTTAAAGAAACCTTGTTTTAAAATTCAATCCCTCTCTTTCAATGAGGATTCCTTTCATCTTAATTAGGTAGTCCATTACAACTCATGTTTATTTTATTTGTCACATTTCCACCAAAATTAATGTTTTCCACCTATACCACCTAAATTAATGATCTCAAGGCAGTTTACCAATTTAAAAACAGCAATTAAAACACCTAAATAAGTAAAAATAAATAAATAAATATATGATGAATCAATAAAAAATCTAAAAACAATTCAATAAGCCCCTATACTGTGCAGCAAGCTGCCAATCCAAGTAACAGCCATGCTCGCTACTTCCAAAGCACTGTAAAGCACACTCACATGGCTTCCAATGGTGGGCCTGCTGCTAGGGATGTGACTGGAACCGGCGATGGACGGTTTGATGGCGGGGTAAGAAGCCTTTAAGGAGCAGGGAGGGTGCACTTACCCTGCCCCCATGATGTTTTCCCTGCCGGTGCTGTGCTTAAAAACAGTCCCCCAACCATCGAACCGGCCAAACCGATTCGGAGGTGCATAAAAGGGTCGCCAAACCAATTCATGGCTGTCCCTACTTCCTACATGCCTACTACGACTACATGAATGCAGTAGTGGCAGTATTCCCACTGGAAATGATGTGGGTTGGTGTATTGATGAATTGGCTTATTGTCTTCATTGCATATTAGGAAATAAAGTATTGAGATGTGTTCTGATCTAATGCATGTTTTCAACTTACTGTAAAACTTGCAATAACATTATAATCTATGGGAATAATTGTTTTGCCCATAGATTTTGATTTTGATTTTTTAAAGAAAATCTAAGAAATTGGGTTTTTAAGGGGGGGTGTCACCATCTATATCCCAATCATTGGATCCCATTTAGGAAATATCAACCAATTATCCTAGCCATTAAGACTAAGCAACCTCCCTAGCAAAAGAATCATCCACTAGTCATAACAATACTTATCCAAAAAGTATAGAATATATATTTTGAGATGAACTACAAAGAATTTCACAGCTAATGGAAAGCCAGTGGAACTACCCCTGCCTAGTTTCAAATGGCTCTACCTCCTCCTTCAGTACCCCCTCTACCTCACATCTCATGCTGAAGGTTCCCTTACTTAAAGGGTAGTTTTAGGGGGGACAGAAATCTGCTGTGGAGGAGGTAAGGGAAAGTTAATTTGATGGGAATTGTTGCATGAATGCTTTTTCGGAAGCCTACCACTATTTTGTTTGTTTGTTTCATATATACGAATAAGGCAATGAATATTTATATTCCACTTTTCAACAAAAGTTCCCAAAGCAGTTTACATAGATATAAATAAATAAATAAATAAATAAATAAATAAATAAAATGGCTCCCAGTCCCCAAAGTGCTCACAAACAATCTAGAAAAGAAACATAAGAAAGACACCAGCAACAGCCACTGGAGGAATGTAATGTTGGGGATGTATAGGGCCAGTTGCTCTCCCCCTGCTCAATAAAGAGAATCACCACTTTTAAAAGGTGCTCCTTTGATCAGTTAGCAGGATGCCTCTTTGCTCAGTTATATACCCTGTTCTTTCTCCAAGGAATGCAGAGTAACTTAAATTATGACTCCCAAGCAGATTCCTCCCTCAGCAGCTTATGGGCCCAGGGCCAGATCTGCTTAGCTTCAGCAGCTGAACTGCACTGCTGGCCTTCAGATACATTCTCAGGGCCACATGGCACTATTCAATCCTGAACAAACGCTCCCATTTGTGTTCATTTTTATTAAAACTACTCTCCATCCCAAGTATGCTTGAAAATGTTCCGTAAGTACTGCCTGAGGGGTTTTTAAAAATCTATTTGATATTATTATATACATAAAAGGAAAATGGTCAAATAATATCTTCTGCAAATTATATTTTATCAGCTCTAAATTTCAAACACTTACTCCATTGTCTGTCTTAGCGACTCCTACTGCAGCATGCCAGCCAATGACATGAATGTGTTAAGGGCTGAACTGAAATTGCAGATTGTGTAAGTTCAGTGCATCAACCCAGACAGATATTTATTTTATATTTAGAAGTCAGCCTTCCCAGGCAGACAGCTATTGAAAAAATATTTATATCATAAATTATCTCCAGGCTCCAAGAGCCCCTTCTTGTAATACTTTTCAAAGCCATTTGTTCAGAAATTTCACTGACACATTCTATTAGCAATAATTTATGTTTACCAATGAAACCTGAAGGGACAGCTTGACACCTTGATATTTAATTCTGTGGTGAGGTAAAACAAATTGGTAGTTTCATACTCCCTGTGCTGTTCTACTATAATTTACTGGGGGGTGGGGGTGGGATTGTACTTGTTGAACAACACAATTTGCATTTATAAACAAAAGTAAGGAACAACTGTCACTTTAGAAGAATGGTATGCAACTCATGTACCTTAGTGAATAGGAATTTACAACTATAGTAAATGTAACCTGTTTCCCACCCTTAGCCTGAGTTAAGATCCTTATATTATAGATCAGGGTAATAGAAGAAAAGCAGTGAAATGCAATTTGGTCCCTTAGGTCAAAATCTGGGGTTTTCAAAAGAAGAAGACATCTTTTAAAGGATTGATTGATTGATTGATTGATTGATTGAGTGCCATCAAGTCACATAGATTCTTTCCAGGATGATCCATCTTCAACTTGGACTTTGAGGTCTCTCAGTGGTGCATCCATTGCTGTCATAACAGAGCAATGAATCATTCACCTTGCTGCTGGTCATTCTCTTCTTCTCTTTCCTTCAACCTTTCCCAGCACCATGGACTTCTCAAGGGAGCTGGGTTTTCACATAACATGACTGAAGTATGATAGTTTGAGCCTGGTCATTTGTGCCTTGAGTGAAAATTCTGGATTTGTTCTATGATCCATTTGTTTGTTTTCCTGGTGGTCCATGGTATCCTCAAAAGTCTTCTCCAGCACCAAAGTTCAAAAGTGTCAATACTTTTTCTGTTCTGCTTCTCAGCTTTTGCATCCATAGAGTGTCATAGGAAAAGCCATTGTCCGAATGATTCTAATCTTTGTAGGTATAGACATGTAATGGCATCTAAATATCCTTTCCAAGGCCTTCATTGCAACCCTACCAAGTGCTAGACTGCGGCGTATTTCTTGACTGTTAGATCCTTTACTGTTGTCGGTTTATCCTAAAGGCAGAAGCTATCCACCACTTCAATGTCCATTACCAATTCTGAGGCTGGTTGCTGTACCCGTTGTCATTAGTTTAATATTCTTTACATTTAGTCATAGTCCCATTTTTTCACTGTGCTCTGTGAATTTCATTACTAGAGCTTGCAGATCATCCACATCCTCAGCTATTTAAAGAACGCTTACCTAAAACTATTAGCACTCGGTGCTTACATGAACATTAGTTTTAAACTATTATTTAGCACATAGTAATATAATGAGGTTGTTCACACAACCTTTGGCCACTGCAGGGAAGTCAGGTGCTTGCCTGCCTTCCCTGGCAGATGAACAGCAGCCATCTGTTCCTCCACTGCATGCCCACATGAGCAGTGGTGTGGTGAACGCCAGAGCTGGGAGTGGGAGGATTTCCCTTTCTCATGTCCTAGAGTGCCCCGCACCACAAGCATGGCGGCTGCTCTCAGAACAGTTGCCGGGCCTGACGTGGTCACTCCTTCCCTCCGGCTCAGTGCCGTAAATAGCCGTGGACTGGAAGGAATTATTTTAACCCAGTGGCAATGATTCTCATGATTCTCTGCCAAGGTTAAATGAACCACCAGTTTATTTAACTGCAGCTACATGCCGGGTTTAAAAGTTGGGCTAATAGGGGCAGAAGTGCCAGGATTGGGAGCGATCCCAGTGCTCCTCACAATCAGCCCATACCTATACCTGAGTTAAAGGGCATGAGTTCAACCTGAGTTAAAGGGCATGAGTTTAACCAGAGAACGGATCTATACATTTATCATAGGGTTTTACAGTATATGGCATAGGATACCACAGGGATGAATATGCTAATGGATGAATAGAATTGTGCTTGTCTTAGCAGAGGAGCTACATTTTGTTCTTCACTGTAAATCTGCAGAAGAGGTGTACCTCTGTTTTTGCTCTGAAATGAAAGTAAAACTGGGGATTATTGTTACAGCAGTGTTTAAGAAGAATTTGTTAACATGTGCTTCTGAGCATATCGTGAGTGCTCTTGCCTCAGCAGGCAACAACTACAATCAGCACCATTAGTGAAAGTTACCCTTTTAGTCAGAATCTTCTAATCATAATAGGTACAAGGAAAATGTTTGCAGCTGTTGCTACCAGCCTATGCAGGTAAAATGAAATTTGCCTATGACTAGTGGTCTCACCTAGAGATGTATCTGTCAAGTTCAACAGTACCTGGTTGAACATCACAGGCTGGATACTAATTTTATTTTAAGCCACCTTGTACATCCCTGCTTGGCTGAGGCCAACTTCAATGCCAATGTCAAGCTGTAGTGCGGACATTATCTGCCTCTCACCAGCACTTGATGTGCAGTTAGAAGTCCAGGCCCAGAGAAGAAACGCTCCATGGAAATTACAAAGTTGATACCTGGGACTAGAATTGCCATTGAATTTTGCATAAAATGGAATTTTGAGAAAAGCAGAAACATCAGGGAGTTGTTAAGAGAAGCCAAAAGAGTATTGATAAGGCAAAATATTCTGCATGCTTCTAGCAACCTCATCTGGATGCACATCCACATAAACTACATGAACAAGTCTCTTTTGCTGGAACAGCATAATGAACCTTGGGCCACAACATTAATTCTGTTTCATTTCATTGAAATGCGGATAAGAAATTTCATTCAAAAGATTAAGTATGAGCTTGTCTCTAATATTAAAGATACCCATTCCAGTGAGAATAGTGAATTTCGACACATGTTCTGTGTGTTTCAGGTTTCCACAACATGCTGAAATGCTAACCTGAAACTCATTCTGTAGGATATTGAAATGAATGCTCTGATCCCTTTCATTATGTTCCCCAGCTGTGCTGATTGTACCAAAATGCCATAGGAAGCCATGTGTTGTTTTTTTAAAAAAAGGAATAACAGTACAGTAATCACTGTTAAAACTTTATGGGGAAAATACTGTACTTCTATGTTGTGTTAAATTCCCATAGAGAGAGATGCAGTGGGGAAGAATGTGTCTCTTGCCTTCATGTTTGAAGTGCATTATAGCAAAATATTAGTTCTAGGACTCCAAGCTGAAAAACAGGCAGCACTGAAACTAAAAAGAATACAGATAGCTTTAATATGCTGTTTGATGAGTTACACGCTATAAAGTATAGCATGATTTAATGAAAAAGTTGTAGTGTAAAATTCTGAAATAATCTTCCCCAGAAAGCAGATAGGTTTATATGACTTTGAGGTTAAATTTTTTAATGGCAAAAACAAAATGGGAAGTAATGAAAATCTCTTGGGAAAATGGAGACAGAAAACAAAAAAGGGCTCTTAGGTTGTTTATGCCTCTATAAATCCAGAAATTGCTTGCATATTGGATGCTTTTGAGCAGAAACTCTTTTTCAGGGACAACTAAGAACATAAGAAAGGGACTGCTGGATCAAACCAAAGATCCATCTAGTCCAGCATCTTGTTTCAGCCAGATGCCTTGGGAAGCATAGAAGCAAGACATGTAGGGAAATAGCCTCTGCCCTCTGTTGCATCCTAGCAACTTCTCTTCAGAAGCAAACTGCCTCTGAACTGAGAGGTAACATATATTCATAATCTACTATCTATCTATCTATCTATCTATCTATTTATTTATTATTTTTTACATTTTATATCCCACTCTTCTTCCAAAGAACCCAGAGTGGTGTACTACGTACTTAGGTTTCTCCTCACAACAACCCTGTGAAGTAGGTTAGGCTGAGAGAGAAGTGACTGGCCCAGAGTCACCCAGCTAGTTTCATGGCTGAATGGGGATTTGAACCCGGGTCTCCCCAGTTCTAGTCCAGCACTCTAGCCACTATACCACGCTGGCTCTTTTTAGACCAATAATCTCAATTTACTCAGTTCTATCATATGTAGCGTTATGAGACAGCCTCTCTCCACTGCCCACTCCTCACTGGGAAACTCTGGTTTCCTTTAGAAGTGAAGCAGAGCATCAACAGGTATTTAGTGTGAGGAGGGAAAACCTGACCTCTATTTGGATCAAACAGCATGTTATGCCAGCATTGCACTGGTGCAAAATAACTGCCTAGGAAAAGGTGACAACCCCTCTTTGAATCCTGCATGTTTTAATTAAGCCAGAACTCCTGACATAGCAAAGGTGTCTTTAAAGTTAAAGAGACCCCCGAGAAGCAGAGAGAAACACTCTGGGATGCAATCAAGGGTAAAGTTCCAAATCAATTCTGTGTATTCAGCGCAATGGCACCCTCTTATTCTGTGCTTCCTTTGAATAGCCATACCACACCCACACCCTTTCCAGGTCTACTATCTAAAGTTTCCTCCTTCTCCATCTAATGTTTCCACTTTTTCAACGTTGCAAGCTAAAGCTTTCCCACCATTGGAACTTCGTAGAGAGTAAAACCCCACAAAAGCCTCTGTTAACATCTTAGTTGCTTAAGCTATGGTTTAATACTTTGCTTAAGTTATATTGTGGGAGCCTCTCATCCCCTGCTGGCTCCTTATATGCCTTCTCACTGACTATGCATCGCCTGCCCCCCAATTATGGGGCCAACACCCCTCTTTATTTCCTGTAATTGACTACCCTTTACAACTGTTGCCAATGCCTCTTTCCCTCCTCCCTCCTCCTACTCAGATCCCCTCCCTTTGGGAGACATGCTGCTGATGTTAGCCTCGCACGTCTCTCCATTGGCCTTTTCAGGGCTCTGCTCCTCCTCCACTCGAGCGGAGTCCCTGCCCATTGGCAGTCTTTCCTCCGCTTCTCCCTGGCCGCCACCTGTCCTTGTCACCTTGAGCCCCTTCACCACTCCGTCCTCAGAGGTAAGGACAGCCAGCCTCACCAGACACAAGCTTACCAAGAGAGATTAACTCCATGCCTGACTGCCTGAAAGCCTCTAACCTAGCAAGTAAAATCAAGCTTCCTCCTTGTTTTCTCTCTCTTGCACTTCAACTCCGCAATCATACCTATGCAATTTTTATGCCCTGCACTGGTTGCACATCCAATGCACAGTAGACACATGCCATTTTACTGCATAGGCCAAGTCCTGAGTTGTCCTTGTCATTATTCAATGATTTAAACAGTGCCAAGACAACCATTATAAACAGAGTGGAACAATTCTATCTTTGGTCAGTTTCTTGTTGAAAAACTAAAAACAAAGCTATGATTCTTCTCTTGCAGCTTCCATTACAACTGCTTTGTTCTTACATCTGTGCATGATAATTATTTTCTTTGCAGTAATAACTAAACTGGATTTAAACACAGGGCTACCAGCAGTAAACAAACAGTGTATTCTAGTACATATACACTAACATTTCTGTTTCACTTGCTGGTAATTGTTCTGATAATTCAAAAGGCCCCATTATGAAATGTTAAATGCAATTTAGCTACCCCAGAAACATCTAGCAGTAGCTTTTTGTGACACAGCTTTTTGTGTCTCGAGGGAATCACTTTCAAAAGCACAGGGATGGACACTTCTAGGATTTGAAATATATACTACAGTCCTCCTGTATTGAGATTTTTAATTGTAAACTGCCTGAGCCATTTTGGAAGGGCGGTATAAAAATCAAATAAATAAATAAATAAATAAATAAATAGTTGGCTTAAGCTTTCTTGCTACTTTCAATGGCATTTGTTAAATCAGAAGGGAAGAAATAATACTTATGTAGAGTAATTGCCCCATGCAGATGTATTAAAAGCAAGGCAGTTGTACAGGATATGGAAGAATAACAAAGATAATTCTGTAATAAACAATCAGTTCACTTTGCAAAGTCTGTAACATCTTCCTCTTATAAGCATGGCACATTCATCATAGTATAATACAAATACAAATGCAAATACGATGTATATTTATATACTGCTTATCAGTAAAAGTTCCAAAAGCAGATTACATAGATATAAATAAAAAGAGTCGCTGTCCCCAAAAGGCTCAAAATCTAAAAGTATCATTGAAAATATTATAGTATTTAGAGTATTATAATATGGCACATGCATCACTGTGCACAGAAACAATAATGGACAAAATTCAGACTAGATAATCTAACTAAGCTTCATTAAAATCAATGAGACACATTAGTCATATTGTCTCATTAATTTTAGGGGAACTTATTCATGACTAAGTTGGTTAGGATGTTGTCAATGTATTTATTATTATTTTTTTAAAAACCACTCACATTCAAACACTGACACTGAATGCAGTTAGAGCATAAAGATAATGGCTGCAAAAAATTACATTATTTGACATTAGTGGTGAAGACCTGTTGACATGCAAAATGACTGAAGGATTTGTATTTCCCCCCAATTTATATGTGTAGATAGATAGATAGATAGATATATAGTGTGTGTGTGTGTGTGTGTGTGTGTGTAGCAGCTCCTGTCTGCACTGTACCACATAAGAACTCCCTCATGCAGCTCCAAGGCAGCCGTTAAAACCATAGACAACTTACTAGAGAGGCTTTTTTGAAACCCCCCTTCTGGTCTGTTTTTTTATTTTCTATAGAGAACAGACCATCTGCCCACCTCTTGTCTCTGCCCCCACAGGGAGCTGCCCAGGAAATTTTTGGAGGGAAGCAGGAAACCTTGGTCTCTAGACAATGGTTGGTTTTCTTAGTTATTTGTTTTTGTTTTTTACTCTAGCCTCAAGGAAGAGTAGACTTTAATTTAAAAAACAAAATCAATCTTGTTGTCTGCAGTTGGGCTTCCTTCTGCCCTTAGAAGATTTTTTTAAAAGCAGCTACTAACATAGTACTTTTGTTCTCCTGGGGACAAAGTCAAAGAGCATGTTTCTCGGTGCCTGAGGTCTATGTGTAGTTGGCAGTCCTTTCTCTACCCCACAGGGTGCTAAAATCCTTGTTGCTGAAGCAGCTTTCCATTGGTATAGGGGAGAGCTACTGATACTGTTAATTGATGAAGTGATAAGTGCTGAATTGGGGGTCAAGAAGAATTCTATTTTTTACCTATGTGTGGACAACTGAAAGTCTGTATCTTTCTGTAATACTACTCATGTTCATACTTGTGTACATTGCAGTTTAACACATGTTTGTGAATGTTGGAAGAGAGCTTTGGAAAAGGGCCTTCAAACATGATCTCAGTACTCAAGTCAGTTAATGTGGAAACAGGTGTTCTTCAGTTACCCAGATCCTAAGCCATCTGGGGTTCTATTGGTGAGTGCAATGGTTTGAATTGTGCTTAGCAACAGGCTGAGAGCCAGTGGAACGTTTTCAGGATTTTCCCACTGTCTTCCCAGTATTCCAGTTGCCAGTGTTTCAGTTAGTATCCTAGCCAGCAATCACTGTATTTTGGACTATCCACAGTCTCCGGGCACTCTTTAGAGGCAGCCCAGTCTGTTGAAGTTACAAGAGCACTGATAACTGAAATTTGAAGCTATTTTTCTTAAAGTTTTGTTTAGCTATTGCACGAAAATTTGGAATTCAGAAAATTCTTCTCTGGCTAAGAATGTAAAATGAGATGTTGCATGCACATGAAATGCTGCATGCTGGGATGCTCAGTCTATCTTCAAGTTTGCCAGGAGGTTTTGTAGGTGTATGCCCAAAATTACACTTTTACTTTCTCACTAATATTGCATTCATTGTCACTGAAACTCTCATTGAAATTCTTGTTGATCACGTTGAAATGCCGAGATGTATTCGAAATACAAATGTAATTTGAAATTTGGGTGCAAACAATCTGGGTGCAAAGAGGCTAACAGTAAAGAACAGACTTCTGTGCATTTTCCTTCAAAAAGCAAATGACTTTGTATTTCATATATTACAAAGTCATTTGCTTTTGGTAGGAAAATGTACAGAAGTTCTTTCTTTACTGTTAGCCTCTTTGCACCCAAACCCATTGAAGACACAAGGAAAGTAAATGGAATAGAGCCACAACTTTATTCCAATTGATCTGAACATAGAAGGGGGATTGGCTCTCCACTCCCTACAGTGTGGAATCGAGAGACTCACTGCCCACATCAAATCTACCTAAGCATAATACCTAATACATCTTGGCTCCGGTCAGCATCCTACCTGTGGTTGATGCTGCCATCTTAGCCAACCTATTGTTCAAGCTCCTGCCTCAGGGATCACCGCCCTGAGGCTGTAAAGTCCCTTAAGGCTGGTGATTCCCCAGCAGGATGGAGAAAGTCTCAAGCCAGCGCTCCCTGAACCGTAAAGCCTCTACGGACCACTAAGGACTCCTCCTAACGCCAAACACATGCTTTAAGGTGCTCATCACCCTACACTGCCAATTTATGCTGCACTATACCTGCTGTTGTGACCGTGATGCCTAACTACCTAAGGGTCAATAGTGCAAGGTAGTAAAAAAAGACCCCATCCCCAACATAGACT
Source organism: Hemicordylus capensis (assembly GCF_027244095.1). Classification (NCBI taxonomy): domain Eukaryota; kingdom Metazoa; phylum Chordata; class Lepidosauria; order Squamata; family Cordylidae; genus Hemicordylus; species Hemicordylus capensis. The sequence continues at coordinate 115,172,796 of NC_069658.1, read as the reverse complement.
AATAAGCTGGGAGCCAAAAATACCCACAAACACCCTACTCAGTCCCTCCAAAAGGGCAGCCAGCCAAAGCCCACGCTATGCCCAGGGACAGGCTGGGGGGTGGTCACATTAAATGTAGACTGATGCTGGGCCTGCCTCTAACCCCCCCCCCCGCCTCCAGCCAATCAGAGTGCCCCAGTTGCCTCCTGCTCCATTCAAGCAAGGCTGGGGCAAGGAAGACATGTCCCAGACATGTTGGAATGTAGAGCCGCATTCTCTCCATGAATATCTTGTGGAATTATCTTGAAACTCTAATTGATCAGTCCATGGACAGACAACCCAACCAGACAGACTTTGGGTTGCTATCTTCTGTAGTTGGGTCAATTCTCTTGCCAGCTAGATCTAAAACTCTTTCTTATTCCCAAGTACTCTGTTTCAGGAAGAAAGAGATGGTTTTATAACCACAGTTTGTAAGTGGCAATATGATAAGGCACATATTATGCAGCAGTGCACATACATCAACATTATGAGCTGGAAGATAACTTTAAAAAAAGTTTCCTCTCCACAATTTAACCCCAAAAATGATGATGGTCAAGCATCATATTTCCAACCTCACTAGCACTTTCTGAGTGCAGGTGCACTACACAAAGTAATTGTGCAATATCTCAAGACTGCCACACTTCACTGTGAGCATGCAGCTGCAGTGGATTAACATTGCCTGTGTTATGCTGCACTGGATGTTGACCAACATTCTGTTTTCAAAATTATATAAGACATATTGTCATTTATACTATTTTATAGTAGTGCAGCAGCTGAATCATCAGAATTTTCACTGATCTCTTCACAACTAGGGAATCATGATATGAATCAGGTCAGTGAAATCTTTGCTACATAACCTCCTGCTGTTATGCATTATTGTACTGTTCATAATTATTAGAAGCCTAGATTTTGTTTTTCAGAATCTTAAATTTAAATTTAAACATGGCAGGTTTGGGATGAATAGCTTAGTATTTGCAATATTTATTAAAATCCAGTCATTCATTGTGCTATAAAATAACAATTAACTTTAAAAATCTGTCTATGATGTAAGCGTTACAATTTTTGTTTTAGTTTGTCCTTTAATTATTTTCAATTGAAAACAGTTAATGGATAAGGAAGGAAGACTGATCGGACTTGGAAGATGGCTGATTGATTGACATGTTGATGATCTTATTTTCTGTTGAAGGTCTACCTTTCCTCCACCATGATCTTTAAAAAGACAAAGAAAGCTATTTTTTCTCAAAGCTTGGCAGCTTGTATAAATAATTTACCATGTTTTGAGCATGATGCATTCCTCACTTATTGACCCTTTTATTAACCTTTCCTCTGTTGAGTAAAGAGTTTATTTTCCAAAATGTAGAAGTATCTGGATATGATGAAGGAGTTTCAGATGGGGAATTTCAAATTTGTATATATACAAATAATTATTTATGGAACCTTGGGGAAGAGTAGCTACTATACAAACAGACTTGCAAATGAGAATTGATAATGTTATAACTTATTGTTCTTATTTATAATCTGTAGGTATTTATTCCACCTCTGCCCAGTTTGTTGTGGGTGTCAATAAATTGTTCACGAAAACTTGTAGGTGGACACTGTTCCTAGTCTGTGATTGGTTGTAATTCTCTCTCTCTCTCTCTCTCTCTCTCTCTCTCTCTCTCTCTCTCTCTCTCTCTCTGTGTGTGTTGGGTGTGTGGTGGAATGATTCTTTAATCATTAGTCATACACTTGAGCAGAAAGTCTTCATATATCCACCGCCTAGAGATCTACAGATCAGGTGGTATATAAATATGATAAATGAATACCTAATAAATAAATATCTGTAGAAAGCTTGCAGTTAACATCACATGCAACCTTGGCATTTGCAGCATGTCCTATGCAGCCAGTCATATGCAACCAGTAGTATTTTTCACATTGCTATGCAAAATTAAAATAATTTCCTTATGAACCCGTGCAGAGCAAGAAATTAAATTACTTCTTGCTGTAAACCTTGTATGTGTAACTGAGAATTATTAAGGCTTAAAACAGCAATCAGTTACTGTAACTGGTGAAATTCAACTGATTGTCTGTCTAAAATTTTGCATGGTTTGTACCATGCTTGTTCACATGGTAAGAGATGTTCATTCAGACATGATAATGTACATAGGTATATGTGAGAGGGGCACTGTTTGGTACTTAAAAACATCATTTGGTGAACTGATTATACAGTAAATATAGTTACTTAGAATATTACATTTTTGTGTTCATTTAACATTTAACATTTGATACAAACTTTTGCATAATACAGTATATTCACAAGGAATCAGCTCTCTCTCTCTACACACACACACACACCATTAAATATATTTATATGCTGCTTTTTTAGCAACAAAGATGGCTTAAATAGCAAAATATGAGAAAATGTTTCATTCTTAACATGTTTCCCCTTATAATCATTACTATTTTATTTTTCTTTATGCTAGTAACAGTAGCTCATATATAAATAACACATACTGAAGCTCTTCTCACGATCAGTGAGAAGAGTTTCTTCCGGGTCTGCGAGGAGAGTGGGCTTAGCTTGCTCTCCCCATAGCCGATCAACAGGCAGCCCTGGGTGGCTCGATCGGCCACCCACACGACTGCCATTTCCATCACGGAGCCGTCGGGGGCTGCCGGCAGGGATTGGGGGCCGCACAGCTCCCAGAAGTTCCAGGATGCTCTGCATGAGCACACGGGGCATCCCGGAGAGACCCCTGAGCCTGGGAGGCTGCTTGGGGGTCTACTCGTGTGTCACCGTGCACCGTGGCTCTGGGGGTTTCCCCAATATGCCCAAGCGCTCTGCAAACCTGGTTTTAAAGATCGTGAGTAGCTGCGGAACGTCTCTGTGCCACGGTTACTCACAAGTAGACCCCCGGAGGGGAGGCGAAAAGCCACCTCCTGGCTCCGGCGGTCTCTCCAATATGCCCTGCATGCTCGCACAGGGCATACTGGAGCTTCCAGGGGCCGCACAGCCCCCAAGCTCCCCAGCCCCCGCCGGTTCCATCACGGAGCCAGCAATCGTGTGGGTGGCCGATCCAGCCGCCCAGGGCTCCCTCCCTGCTCGTGTGCGGGGAGAGTGGGCTTAGCTCGCTCTCCTCGCACACTCTCCAAAACCGGGTCTCACTGATCATGAGACTCAGCTCATTCTGTTGTCCTGTTTGAAATCAAATTGGTGCCCTTTCCTTCTGTAGTGTATAGACAAACTCTATACATGCTGTATATACACTGTAGTATAAACAAAATGCAAACTGGGTTGCTTGCTGCCATGATAGGTATAAAAGAGCTGGTTTGAGTTTGCTTCTGAGTTTACATGTTGAGGACTGGAGTGCATGTGGCTAAAAGTCAATATAAATATGTATATGTTATAGTCATATATGTTTTATGTCACATATCCTGTTCTTCCTCCAAAGAGTTCTGGGTAGTGTACATGAGCTTCCTCCCCACTTTTATCCTCACGTGAGACAGCCCGTGAGACAGCTTTGGAGGAGAGAGAGAGTGTGTGTGTGTCTCACCTAAAGTCCTGCAGTGGGTTTCATGACTGATTGATCCCCACTACACCACATTGGTTCTAAACAGTGTGTGGGTATTAACTGCAGGAGAAAAGGGAGATTCATTCTTAGCGGCGAAGTAAACTAGTGGGGAGGAGAATGTTGGATACCTTTAGAAAGCATGAAAAGGGTTTAAATATCAAAATGTGGGGAGGCAGTGGGCCCTGGGCAGGCCCTGTCGGCCCAAGCCCTGGATCTTTTAAGTACCTATCAACACCTCTGTAAGGGAGAGAGGAAGAGGGGAGTGTGGCAGGATTATGCATGCGAAATCTGGTATTTGTCAGGAATGTTCAGAATTTCTTTTCAAAATGATTTTTTAACAATTCAAAATTCCTCTGAGTGTGTTTGGGTGTAAAAAGTAGTGCATTCAGCCAAATTATGTTGGGAGTTGTAATTTTTACCCTGATTAATTAGCATTGCACTAAAGAAGCTACCCACTCCAGTTACAGAGTAGAATGTAGAGTTTAGTTGTTGCAGCTATTTAGAGAAGACACATGGAGATTCTTGTAGAACTAAATACTAAGTAGATTTATTGGTGAAATACACTTTGGATAGGAAAGGTCTAACCGTAATCTATAAAACTACTCTAAGAGGAAAGGAAGGGAATCTGACTCTCACAGGAAATGCCTGAGGAGTCCTACCAAGGATCATAGAGTAGAGGCAAGCAGGGACAGGCAAGGAGACCCTTACTTACTATCCTGGCTCCCAATGCCCCTAGTAGTCATTAGGATAGTTGGTGCAAAAGGTTGATGCACTGGAACTCCCTTTCCAACAATTTAAATGGCAGGGCAAGGGGCGGGGGAGTGAGAATGAGAATGGGAATGACAGAAGTGGGGAAAGAGGAAGACAGAAAGTAGTGCAAGGTGGGCATGAGGTGGCAGAAGGTGGCATAAGACCATGAGTGGTTCCCCAGAGGTTCATCGGAATCCAATCTGGCCCACCACCAGATTTGAGTTTGACACCTCTGGCGTAGTGCATTTGCAAGAGAGAGAAAATCCAAGACCCCGTATTTTTATATTGGGGAGGGGGGTAATTCCTGTTGCACTCCCTGTAATTTCATCCTGGATCCGCCCCTAACTGGGATGATGCATCTCCAGATATCTCACAATGCACCACACATTAATGTGGTGCATTAGGATATTCCCAAGAAATTTCTGTGTCTGCTGGGGCTGAACACAGTCCCAGTGAGCACACAATCTCAGAGCCCAGGTTAAGGGCTCACTTGAGCCTTTAACCCTGGTTAAGAGCTGGGCTGAAAAGCTGGGCTAGGCAGTGCTGCCCTGCTGGGATCGGGCCTGATCCCAGCAGTTCTCATGTGCCGCTTAACCCAGGCTGGGCTTCCCTAGCCTGGATTTGGATGCTCATGAGAACAGCCTCAATGTGTGAAACTAAAAAACCTATGTGATGCAAAACTCTGCCATTCATGGATATTCTCTTAAAGATACATATATGTACTGTAGTGACATTTGTCAGTGACATTTAGCAACTGACATGCTTTATTAAGGTGAATGCCTTTTAAAAGTATCATCAGAGATGCATATTGAAAACCTCCCACCTGTATTATTTGGATTAGAAATGAGTTATAAGGCTCACAACACATTTCCTGCAAACAAACAATGTGATAAATTTTACAAATATTCTTAAATAAATTATTTCCTACATCTTACAAAATGTTAATTTGTAATAGTCTTATAGGATAAAATAACATTTCCCAGGAAGTGCTTTTCCCATGACTGCAGCAGAAGAAATAAAAGAATAACTGCTTATATTAACAGCATTTTTGCAATTGGAAGATATTTGCATAGCCATAACCATTTATTTTAACTATTGAGCTGTGGAGGTCAATGACCCTGGATACAACATCTCTTTTGATAACATCAAGAGCAAAGCAAACAGTGATAGCATCTCTGACTGAAAGTGCAGGGGCAGAAAGGAACAGTGAGCAACAAGGGCAGAGGCAGCAAGCTCTTTTGTGCAAGAGAATGTGTTGCTCTGTGCTGAGCCCTGTATTGGCAGAAAATGTTGCGGAATGTAGAGGATGAGGCCAAGAAGAGTTGCAATCTCTCCATCCTTCTCCATCTAAGCTGATTCCTTGTTTTGCCATTAGTCTGAATTGAGGAGAAAGAGAGGTTATCTGGAGGAGTGATTGGTGAAGCTGTTCTGCCTGTTGAATTTCTGACTGAACAGTTAGCTGTTTGGGGAAAACACTGTGCTTTTTAGAGAAATTCTCCAGGTGCATCTCTAGCACGTGATTAGGAAGGGTGTCAGCCTGGTGAACATCTGCCTAGACACAATCTCCAGCCTAATGCTGGCCTGAAAAACTAAGGGAAATTGTGAGTGGTTGGATCCTTAGTAGCAAAGCTAGCAGTGAATATGAGACTGTACAAAGTCTTTACTGCTTACTTGGGCAGAAGTTAAGGTGATCATCTCAACATGCAATTCCCATTCTTTTTAGACTGGAGCACAAGGAGGAATTGTAAGCACCTTCATATTTCGTCATATATAGAAGGGTGTCAGGGTTAAAGCTTTTTTGCGGCAGTGGGGGGGGCGGGATTTACAGTGTAGTATTGAACATGCATTGCTCTAAAAATGTATGCCTAAAGATCAGGGTGAAGGATATTATTGATTAGTTAATACTATCTGTCGTTTTAGGCACAAAACCTGGAGGCAATAAATAAAACATACATTATTAAAGCCACATGTTGCATACTTAATATTTATGTCAAATCTTTCATTGCCAGTGAAATTTTGCTAATCAGTCTGAACAGCACCTGTCATTCTCATTTCACTAGCAACTAAAATATGTTTCATCTACTCGGGTCTTCCACGTAACCAAGTCATGTGGGTGTCTTTAATCTTCTGCCAGAGTGAGATGTCTAAACTTCAATATGTCTTTGAAAAAAGTGGCAGTGTCTCACTGTGTGTGCGCGTGTGTCCCCCCCCCCCCCTCCCAAAAAAGAAATCTTCTAAGGTCAGGGTTGATTTTGTGTTACTAGATCAATAATAAAGATGATCATACAGTGGCTCTGAGTAGTGTCACCACTGACCTTGAAGTACTAGATTATTGTTCAATACCAGTCAGAAATGTTTAATCTCTTCATGATGGGTTGGACTAATTTTAAAATATATACAGCCATTTTGGCTTTAGCAAGAGCAGGGACACAAAATATAAACAAACCTGACAGAAAAGGAAAGCACTCTTGGATCGAAGGGAAGGTCTCCTTAGGGACTTTAATGGGTGTCATTTATCCTGTTGACTGACAACTTTGCCAAAAAAATGTAATTGCTTTTCTATTTATTGTATGGTAAAGAAAGAGAGAGTTTACAATTCACTAAACATCCATAGTCAATGGTCATTTTAGCTCAATATGCTTATTTTTTAAAATAAATAAATAAATAAATAAGGTACCCTAGCCCCAAGCTGTGTAAAGCTTTAAAGAACAGCAACTTGAATCTGGCCCAGAACTTGACTGGTAACCAATTAAGCTACCGCAGGATGGGTGTGACACTCATGCAGAGGTTTGCGCCCATGAGCATCCTTGCAACAGCATTATGGACCAGCTGAAGCTTCTGAACCATCTTCAAGGGCAGCCCCACGTAGAGCACATTCCAATCTAGATGTTACCAAAGCATAAGTGACTGAGGTCAGGTCCGACTTCTCTAAGTAAGATTGCAGCTGCTGTACCAACCGTAGCTGGTAAAAGGCGCTTCTGCACTACACCGCCGCCTGTACCTCCAAGGACAGCATAGAGTCCAGAAGCACCCCCAAGCTGCAGACTTTGTCTTGCAGAGGGAGTGTGACCCTATCCAAGACTAGATCTACCTCATTGCTTGCATGATCAGTTCTACCAACCCAGAGCACTTCTGTTTTGTCTGGATTCAGTTTCAGCTAGTTTGCCCCCATCCAGTCCAGAACAGCCTCCATGCCTTGGTTCAGAGTATCCAATGTCTCCCTGGTGTATACTGACTTAAAAGATACGTGGAACTGGGTGTCATTACCATATTGATGGCACCGCAGCCCACACCTAAGGAGATGTTATGCAGATATTAAACAGTATGGGGGACAGAATAGATCCCTGTGGCACCCCATAGACCAAACGCCAGGGGGTGGAGCAGGCATCCCCCATTACCACCTTCTGAGTATGATCCTCCAGGTAGGAGTGGAGCTACTGTATAACCATGCCTCCCAAGTCCCAACCCAGAGAAACGTCCAAGAAGGATACCATGGTCAATAGTATCGAGATTGGCTGAGAGGTTCAGGAGAATCAAAAGAGTCACACTCCCTTTGTCTGTCTCCTGGTGCAGGTCATCCAACAGGGTGACCAAGTCAGTTTCCATCCCATATCTAGGTCAGAAGACAGACTGGAAAGGATCTAAGTAATCAGAATCATCCAGGGCTGCCTCGAGCTGAGACACCACCATGTTCTCCAAAGCTTGCTCAAGAAGGGGAGGTTAGAAATTGGTCTAGTTTCTTAAATCATCTGAATCCAATGAGAGCTTTAAAAAGAGAGCCTAATGACTGCCTTCCTCAGCTGAAGAGGACCACCCCCTGCTTCAGAGAGTCATTCACATTATTGCCACCCATGGGTCCAGTCCCTCCCTAATAAACTTTATCAACCATAAAAGACAAGGATCAAGAACTCACATGGTAGGACTCAGCCTTCCAAGCAGCCTGTCCACCTCTTCAGGCAACACTCTCTGAAAACCATCCACTATAACATTGGCAACATCCAGTTCTGGTGCCACAAAAATCTTAGCATCGAAGTCAGAATGGATACAAGTGATTTTATGCACAAAACGTAACACAAATTGGTCACCTAGGGCTACCAAGGGTTCTGTTTGATGGTCTATGGGGTCCTCCCCTAGGAATCCCCAAACCACTTGAAAAAGCTCCACTGTATGACATTGAGCACTTGTGACAGTGTCAGAAAAGTAGAATTTCTTTGCTTGGTGGAAATATAGTGGAAGGTCTTCCCTATTTATTTATTTATTTATTTATCTATCTATCTATCTATCTATCTATCTATCAATCAATCATATTTATCTACCGCATGACATAGACATCTCCAGGCATTCAACAAAGTTAAAAACATAACAAATGTAAAAACAATATAAAGCAGTTAAAATTCATAAAACAGATAAAAACAATCTCAACAACTAAAAACATTAAAATTTAAACTTCAGTTAAAAGCACAGGGAACCAGGAATGTCTTGAGGGTCTTCCTAAAAACAAGCAGAGAAGGAGATGCTCTTATTTCAACAGGGAGTGTATTCCAGAGTCCCGGAGCAGTTACAGAACAGGTCCAGTCCTGAGTTACCACCAAACGAGCCAGCAGCAACTGTAAACGGATCTCTCAAGATGATCTTAATAGGTGACAGGGTTCATGACAGAGAAGGCTCTCTCTATTAAGTACCCTGGACCCAAGCCAGTGAGGCTTTTATAGGTAATAATCAGCATTTTGTATTTAGTTCAGAAACCTATCGACAGCCAGTGCAATTCTTTCAAAATTGGTATTATATGGTCCCTTTGGGTTGACCCAGAGATCAATCTGGTTGCCGCATTCTGTACCAATTGTAGTTTCCGGACTACATTCAGAGGCAGCCCAATGTAGAGTGCATTACAGGAGTCAAGCCTGGAGGTTACCAGCATATGTACCACTGTTTTAAGGTCATTTACTTCCAGAAATAGACCGTTTTTGGTGTATCAGCCGAAGCTGATAAAAAGCACTCCTGGCCACTGCCTCAAGCAGAGAAAGAAACCCTCTTCCATATGGCACGCAATTGGGACATCCCCACACCCCATGTTACACTGCCTGGCTGTGCACAGGGTCATGGGATGGGCCAACAGGACACCACATCTACTCAAGTTCTAAAGTTCCCGAGTTCAGCCTGTCTGTGCACCATATGTAGATGAGCACGCACTTTTCCCTGCTCCCCGGGGCAGCTTGGTTGATTGCAGGGGCCACTTGGACTGGTTTCCCAGGCACTTCAGCCACCATCCCATGCAGGGAAGCAGTCTCTGGAATATCCCTGCCCATTGTTTCCCAGCACAGCTCCTCTCTGAGCACCCATGAACTGACATTCTTATGAATGGGCATAGTTGCGTGGCCATGTTGTCGCCACACTCATCATCCTGTTTTGACAAGGAGTAATCAGGGACTTGCTCATGAGTAATCAGAGGTTGTAACCCCACCCTGGGTAAGTGGCTGGGCCCCACTTCTGATCTCAGCTGACCCAAGACTGTCCTCGGTGGCCTGCCAGCTCATGAGCTAGCCTCTGAGGGCATCTATCCCAAAAGGAGGGGGCTGAGACCCCTTCCCCACATTTCTTCTTTAAAAAGTATAATTTGTCTGCTCTCGAATCCTATCAGGGGATCAGCCTTTCAGATGCTGTCAATAGCACACCCACAAAAACCAAGCACGAGGATGGAGCAGGCAGTGGGCTGTGGAGTGGACCCTTCCAGCCATTCAAGATTCCCAGGACAGGGCCGGCATTGAGGTGTATGTAAATCTGGAGGTGTGGAGATTCACAGGAGTAGAGGCTTCTAGGGAAGGACTAGGTCTATGGGTAGTGGAGGTGGTGAATGCCTCTCTAAGGCAGGGGGTGAAGCCCCCTCAGCTGAAGGAGGCAGTAATCAGGCTCCTCAAAAAAAAAAAAAAAAAAAAAAGCCCTCATTGGACCCAGATGACCTAAATAACTTTCAGCCAGTTTCTAACCTCCCCTTATTGGTCAAGGTGTTGGAGAGCATTGTGGCATCTCAGCTCCAGGCTGCCCTGGATGAATCTGATTAATTAGCTCCTTTCCAGTCTGGCTTCCGACCTGGATATGGGATGGCAACTGCCTTGGTCGCCCTGGTGGATGACCTACAGAGGGAGTATGACACTGTTGATTCTTCTAGACTTCTCAGCCACTTTCAATACAACTGACCATATGAGGGTCATACTCAGAAGGTGATACTGGGGGATGCCTGTCCACCCCCTGGCCTATGGGGTGCCACAGGGATCTCTTCTGTCCCTATGCTGTTTAACATCTACATGAAACCTCTAGGAGAGGTCATAAATAGGTGTGGGCTGTGTGGTGCCATCAGTATGCTGATGACAGCCAACTCTACCTATCTTTTAAATCAGCAGACACACACCAGGGAGACAGTGGATTCTCTGAACCAAGACTTGGAGGCTGTTCTGGACTGGATGGGGGCAAGCAGACTGAAATTAAGTCAGAAGTGAAGCTTCAGCTGGTTCAGAATGCCGCCTCAAGGATGCTTGTGGGTGCAAGTCTCTTCATGAGTATCACACATATCCTGCAGCAGCTTCATTTGTTACCAGTCTGCTTCCAGGCTAGATTCAAGGTGCTGGTCTTGACCTTTAAAGCCCAACACAGCTTGAGGCTGGGGGTACCTGACAGACTGTATTCGCCCATATGAACCTGCCAGGGCCCTCCACTCATCATCTCAGGCCTTGTTCATGGTCCCACCACTAACAGACATCTGGTTGGTGGGGACTAGGGACAGGGCCGTTTTGGTTGTGTCCCCTCGGCTTTGGAATGCCCTCCCTAAAGAACATCACCATGCTCCCTCTCAGTGTTTTTTAAAAAATAACTAAAATACATCTTTTTAAAGAAGCTTTTTTTTTTAATATTTCACCTATTCCTTATATCTGGTAGGTTCTTTAGACTTTAGTTTTTATAATTCTTAGTTTTTATCTTTTAAAATAATTTAATTTGAAATTTTAAAATCTAATTCTGATTTTGGTTTTAGCTTGGATTTTTAACTTGTTTAATTTGGTTAATTTTATTAGTCTGATGTTATATTGTAACTATTTTATTCATGTTGTGAGCTGCCCTGAGCAGTAATATACTGGAGGAGTGGGGTATAAATATTTTAAATAAGTAGTAGTAGTAGTAAGCCCCAGTTTCGAGTCACCCTGGGCTGGCTGTGCTACCTATTGGTGTCCATGGGTAGGGGTGCATTTACCCACACTGGTGGGAGGGTTGGCAGGGCGCATGGTTTGACATGGGCTTGGCGGCAGTCACCAAGAACAGGACTGCACTTGCCAAGTGCCATCCCCACAGTTTTCCTGCATGGAGCATCCTCTCTCACTCCCCGCAGTCTGCCACTCCTGTGAGAAAGTGGTTTGTGGGCAAATGGGCAATTCTTCCACACTCTGAAACACTGCTGCTACAGTGGTTCTACCTACAGACTGCCTTACTCATGAGTGAGATTTTGGAAGCAAACACTCCTTCCCCACCCTTGCTTGGTGAAAAATAGAATTTGGCTTTTCTGGAATCTCTTTGGTGGTGGTGGGGGGTCAGCCTTTCAGACCCCATCCATGGCATACCCACCAAAACCAAGCACGGATACGGTGTGGGCAGGGGCAGTGGACCCTTCCAGCCATTCTAAAGTGCTGGGACAGGGCTAGCACGGTGTATGTAGATCTGGAAGTGCAGAGATTCCTGGGAGTAGAGAGCCCCGGTTTCCAGCCACCTGGGCTGGCTGCATCACCTGTTGGGGGCCATGGGTAGGGGTACACATATCTACATTGGTTAGGGGTTGGTGCGGCACAAGGTTTGTCAGGCGTTTGGCAGCAGCTGCCAAGACCAGGACTGCACTTCCCTGAGTGCCCATCCCCACAGCTTTCCTGCATGGAGCATCCTCCCCAAAGGAGGCCACCCGCCACTCTTGTGATATGGCGGCCACCCCGTGGACAGACAGGCAATTGTCTTGCACTTTGACAACCCACTGATACTGCAGTGGCTTCACTTGTGTACTGTCCTACTCATGAGTGATATTTTGGGAGCAAACTCCCCCCACCTGGGGAAGGGCCCGGGGTCCCCTTTCCCACTCTTACTTGATGAAAAATAGAACTTGGCAGCTGTGTAATCCCTTCAGGGAGCTTGCCCTTCAAACCCCGCCAATAGCACCCCCCACTCACACAAACCATTTGCATGGACCATGCAGGCAGTGGGCTGCAGAGTGGCCCCTTCCAGCCATTCAAAGTTCCCAGGCTAGGGACATTGTTGCCACATTTGAAGATTTTTATGTAAACAGATTTGCTCAGATCAATATCAATAGGAATGCACACAATGTATTAGCAAAGAAAAGAAGATTTGAATACTGTGTACTTTTATAACTGAAAAAAGGAGAAATTTGCAATTTCAGTGTTATTTTTCATAATTAATATTTTGAAATGTGCACTGTGCACGTATCATATGTGCAATAAACAGTTAGCAGTGTTAGACATTTAATCATGGCTAATTAGGGCTGAGTCAATCTTCATAAACATTTTTTGGCAGTGTTCAGATCTTTCCTCATGATTCTTCATAACCCCCTTCAAAAACATTTGCCTATTCCATTTATGTATTTCAGTGTTGAACATCTTTTTTTTACTGTGAAAATCAACCTAGGAGTGACTAGTGTGATGTAGCACTTCTGAAATTCATCATTCTATTCATTGAAACTCTGACCCATTTTCTAATGCACTCTTCGTGTCAAATGCATAGTTTCCAGACATATGCATTTTTCTAATATATATGTGTATTATACAAACACGCTATACAGAAGTTGTAGAAGGTGGCATTTGGGGGGAACACTGTGCCTTGTAGTAATGCTGTCTTCTGGGTTTTCTTTTTCTTTGTTGTTGTTTTGTTCTTCTTCTGTCTCCTCCTCCTGGTCCCCCTCTTTATCTCCAATCTCCCTCTTCTGGGCTAGCAGCGGTGAGGAAGACGGAAACAACTCACACCTTCCACTGCAGCACGGGGGTGGTGGGAAAGAGAGAGAGAGAAATACCAGCACCAGGTGGCAGGGGGAAGGAGGAAGTCAGAGAGAAAGTATATGTGCCGTCTCTTCTTCAGCAGCGGGGGGGGGGGGGGAGAGATTGAAAAGTGGCTGTAGTGGGACATTTCCCAGCCTCACACAAGCCAGTAAGTTGACTTCCATGGGCCAGCAGTTGGACACCCCTGCTTAAGGCCTTTGTGTTCAGCTTCTTGAAATTAGTAATAATGTAATATAATCAAAATGACTGTTTGTGGCAATCCTGGTTTTTGAGGAGCATAATTTCTCTTTTTAAAAGTATGTTTGTTACAATATTTTCCATACACAAAGTTTTCCAATTCTGTATTATTCATCATTAAAACTCAAGAGGATGGCTGTGTTCCTATGCTGTGTTATAAAAGCTTAGGGTGCTTTAGGTAGGTTAACTAGGTAATATCTAGCTGTTATCTAGTGCTTCCCAGGTACCTTGGTTCATGGTTACACCTGTTGCCTGCTCTCTTGTGGGAACCAAGGAAACAATGAATGTTTGAAGTCTAACTATGATTTAAATGAGAAGAGATAATGTTAAGATAAATCTGAAATACCCCAAAGAAAAAGATAAACTGGCTTGCTCTTCTTACTATTTCCACTTTATTGATATTTTGCTATTGAATGGTAAGAATCCATCAAATCCATTTTAAGGATCCATCAAAACTACTTTTTTTTTGCAGTTTAAAGCATGTCCTGTTTATTATGTGAACCTTTTATTCAACTTAATAGCACAGAGCAAACCTATCTTCCTATATACCATTATAATCCTGAAGATTAACTCTCTTAGGTATACCATCTATTCCATGTTCTGGGCCTGCAAACTAGACAAAGAGGTAGTTATCTTTTAAAGTGGTGGTTATCATAGCAGAAATAGAGAGCCTTAACATAGCAGAGAGAGAGAAACTGATCCTATTCAACTCAGCACAGCATCTCTTAAATGGCTTTGCTGGTGTCGCACACAGGTGTGTGTTTTAGTTTGTGAGCCCTTTTGGGTTAGGGAACCATCTTCTATTATCCTTTGCTATGTAAATCACTTTGAGAACTTTCTTTGTTTAAAAAAGGAGTATAAAATCGTATTATAGTTATTTGTTATTATTATATTTCGACAGCAAGGACAAATCAAGAGGCATTTTCAGCCATTGTTCCAATGTTGTGGAATCCTCTTCTCCTGGAAATCCAATGAATTGTAAGCCTGATAATTTTTCAGAAGTGTAGCAGCACCAGTATATTTGGGCTGGCCAGGGTTCAGCTTTTCAAGGGGATTATAAGTCAGCCATGAATGTTTTTTTCATGCTTGAAGTTAAAAGTCAAAATCGCTGGCACAAGAATACATTGGTTCAGCCTAGCACTGAAAGATTTTTCAGGACTTTCAAAGCATTCACAATTCTGCAATTAAATGCACATAACTCAATGAGTAAAGTGCCTACAAGGCATTCAGTCTGGCACACTGATAATATGATTAGTAATAGTAATAGATTATCACATGGATAGTCAAGATTGCACTCAGATCCCTGTAACAGACGAGAGATGTGCAGGGAGCTGAACTCGCAGAGGCGTATCTAGGGAAAATAGCGCCTAGGGCAAGCACTGAAATTGCGCCCCCTGTCCAAGCATCTGACACCCATCTTTCAGATAACTTTACCATAGTATCAGCTCAAAAATACAAGTCAGGCTCGTTAATCTTTTAATCTTTCAAAAACTATTTAGCAGTGGTCTTAGCCAGACCAAAAAATGCTGGAAAACTACAAATTTCAGTATGCTGGGGCTCATGAAATACCCAAATACTATATGGAGGTGTACTTGGAAAACTAAACAGAAGTCCCTGTCTAATTCTCTACTATGCATTGTAGCATCACCATTACATAAGTTTTAAAAATAAATGGAGAATTTGACTTTTCCCAGATACTCTAAAAATAATTAAAGGATATGCAGAGTAAACTGTGTCACTGCTTGGAATATATTCTAGTCTTTCAGAAAGACAGTTAAAATGAGAGAAAGAGAGCAAGAAACTCCCAGTGGGACTTAATATTAAGGATTTCACACTGAGTCAAAGACAAACTCACCATTAATAACCATATTAGCAAGACATCACATTTAACTCACTTATCACAAAAAGCAAAGTAAGAGCAAATGAATACAATCCTAGCCCATAAGCATCAGCTAAAGTATTCACAAGCCCTGATTCTCTGTACATAGTGCCAATCTGAATATGTGTACAGTGTCTTATATTATATTAATTTTTTAATTTTTTTTAACCTGTAGCCTCTTTGGGGGGCTTCCTAAAGGCTGTGTGTGTGGGGGGGTTTTTGCAGAGGTTTACCCTCACCCCGCTGGCCTCTAGGGCCTCGCAGGGACCATTTGAGCATGTTCGGTGGCCATTTTAAAAAATAATCTTTTTTTTAAAAGGCCACTGAAAACAAAATGGCCACCGTGCACGCTCAAATGGCCTCTGCAAGGCCTGGCATGACCTAGGGCCTCACAGAGGCCATTTGAGCATTCACGGTGGCCATTTTGTTTTTGGCAGCCATTTTTTAATTTTTAATTTTTTTTAAAAAAAAATAATTTTACAAAATGGCGCCCCCTTCAATTGGCGCCCGGGGCACGTGCCCTGCCTGCCCTACCCTAGATACGACCCTGTGAACTCGGCCACATTAAATACCTACAAGATCTGCAACAGTATAACTTAACTGAAGTGCAGGTCATAACCTCCTACAGGAGACAGCCTCAGATGCAACAATTGCCTTTCCCACTGTTGAGCAAAACAACCAAGCTTGGAAGCCATTAGCAGTCCTGTGACTGTTCCAAACTCTTAAGAAATTTAAAGTTTACTGCACTAAAATTGCCTGAGTCACCAATTCCTTGATCCCCAGAGTAGCTGAGCTGAACAAATCCACAAAGGGGTTCCTTTCCCAGACACCCCTGGGCCATAATACCCCAAGGAACCTTTCATACCAATAGTGCTTCTGATTGAACACCAATATGTTTAACAAAATTCCCATACCCATGCTCACCT
This sequence comes from Hemicordylus capensis, assembly GCF_027244095.1. Taxonomy (NCBI): domain Eukaryota; kingdom Metazoa; phylum Chordata; class Lepidosauria; order Squamata; family Cordylidae; genus Hemicordylus; species Hemicordylus capensis. The sequence goes on along the minus strand of NC_069658.1, from coordinate 115,156,400 downwards.
GCTAGTGTGACTGCAAACAACCTAATTTCTGACAACAACCACTAATATCACCAGTGTCCACAATTACTTAGTGAAAAGTAGATTAAAAGAAGAAAAGGGAAAAAACCATTAAAAACCAAACAAGGGGGGCTAAAAGATTCCTACTGATTTTTTTAGTAGGAAGGAGTAGGTAGGTGAATCCTGTGTTAACGTTGGACTGCAGAAGATACGGACAGGGTTAGTTTAAAACAGGGATTCTCAATGTTGGGTCCCCAGATCTTATTGGACTTCAACTCCCATAATCCCCAACCAAAGACCACTGGGTCTGGGGATTATAGGAGTTGAAGTTCAATAATGTTGGGCAAATTTTGGGCAGTATAGAAATATGTCAAACAAACAAACAAACAAACACCTTGCTTCTGCAAAAGGCCAGCTGTAACCTCACCCACCCAAAAACTGCACAAGGAGCTGGGGTAAACAGCACTGCAAAATCAAGGGGAAACTAATTGTTTTAATGGACTATTGAAGATAAAATTCCAGAAACAGAACTTTCAACTGCTGGTCAACTCATCTCAAAATATAATAATTTTCCATGGAATTTGTTCACATCTGCCATTAATCAAGTGAAGTGCTGTATAGTGTAGACTCGGGACGAATATGCCACTAAGTATTCTCGAAAGATTCTCATGGTAAAAATTTATGACTATTATTATTATTATTTCTTGTTTACACAGTCAGACAGGTGTTATTGACTGGTTTGTTTTATCCAGACATTGAGTCTTTCCCAAGGACCTGGGATGCCAGAATTTTATTGTCAATTGTTATAGATATCATCGCAGAATATAGGCTGTCCCCAGTAAAGCTGCTTTTTGTAATTGGCTGATGGTGATTTCTGTGGCCCCTATGTTGCTGAGGTGCTCTTTTCCAGGTCTTTTGGAACTGCACCCAGGGCGCCTATTACCACTGGGATTATTTTGGTCTTCTTCTGCCACAGCCTTTCAATTTCAATTTGTAGATCTTTGTATTAGGTGATTTTTTCTATTTCTTTTTCTTCTATTCTGCTATCCCCTGGTATTGCTATGTCGATTATTTTGACTTGTTTTTCTTTCTTCTCGACTACAGTGATATCTGGTGTATTGTGTGGCAGATGTTTGTCTGTTTGTAGTTGGAAGTCCCATAATATTTTTACATCTTCATTTTCTTCAACTTTTTCAATTTTATGGTCCCACCAATTCTTGGCTACAGGTAGCTTGTATTTTTTGCCGATGTTCCAGTGTATCATCCCTGCTACCTTGTCATGCCTTTGTTTGTAGTCAGTCTGTGCGATCTTCTTACAACAGCTGATCAGGTGGTCCAATGTTTCATCTGCTTTTTTACAAAGGCGGCACTTGCTGTTTGTTGTGGATTTTTTGACTTTTGCTCTTATTGCATTTGTTCTTAGTGCCTGTTCTTGCGCAGCCAGTATTAAACCCTCTGTTTCTTTCTTCAAGTTCTTAAGCCATTGCCAGGTCTTGGTGCTGTCTGATATTCCACTTATATTGTGTAAATATTGACCATGCAGGGGCTTATTTCGCCATTTTTCTGCTCGGTTCTTGACTTGTTCTTTCTTGTAGGCCTGTTTTGTTTCATTGGTGTTGAATAGTTTCGCGTTCTTGACCATTTGAAATGCATCTTCTTCACTGTCCCTTATATATTCTTCAAGGTCTCTTTTCTCCTCCTCTACTGTTTGATGGACTTGCAGCATTCCTCTTCCACCTGAGCTTCGAGGGAGGTAGAGCCTATCTACATCACTGCGGGAGTGCAGAGCATGATTGATGGTCATTATTTTCCTGGTCTTACGATCTAGCGTCTCTAGCTCTGCCTGGGTCCAGTCTATTATTCCTGCAGTGTATCTAATAACAGGTATAGCCCAGGTGCTTATGGCTTGTATGATGTTCCCGCCATTGAGTTTGGACTTGAGGATTTTTCTGACTCTCCTGATGTATTCACTTCCAATTTTTCTTTTAACTTCAGTGTGTGCGATGTTATCAGCCGGGAGAATGCCCAAGTATTTGTAAGGTTCTTTCTCTTCCAGGTTATTGATGTTGCTTTCATTGGGAAGTTCTATTCCTTCTGTTTTTCTTATTTTCCCTCTGTTCATTATTAATGCAGCACACTTGTCTAGTCCAAACTCCATTGCTATATCGCTACTGAATATACGGACAGTGTTTAGCAGTGATTCGATTTCTGACTGGGACTTTCCATACAACTTCAGATCGTCCATGTACAGCAGATGGTTGATTTTACTGGATCTTTTAGATGTTTGGTATCCGAGGCTTGTTTTGTTTAGTATTTGTGAAAGTGGGGTCATGGCGATTACAAAGAACAGAGGGGATAGTGAGTCCCCTTGGAAAATGCCTCTTCTAATGCTAACCTGTCCAAGTGCCTCGCCATTGATTGTTAACTGTGTAGTCCACATGCTCATTGCTTTTTTATAAATATCTGAATGTTTTTGCTGACACCAGTTGTTTCTAAACATATTAGTATCCATGTGTGAGGCAATGAATTGAAGGCTTTCTTGTAGTCAATCCATGCAACACTTAGATTGGTTTTTCTTCTCTTGCAATTTTCTAAAATCATTTTGTCAATCAGCAGCTGGTCTTTTGTGCCTCTGGTGTTCGGGCAATTTCCTTTCTGTTCAACTGGAAGCTGTTCGTTAGTTAATAAGTGTTGCATCACTTCATCTGCTATTATTCCAGTTAATAATTTGAACATGGTTGGCAGGCAGGTTATTGATCTATAATTACTTGGAACTGCACCTTTTGCTGGGTCTATCATAATGAAATGAGTTTTCCCAGTTGTTAGCCATTGTTCAATATCACCGCCTTTCATAATGTGATTGAACTGTTTTGATAGTTGTTTATGGAGGCTTGTTAGGTGTTTAAGCCAGAAGCCATGCAGTTCATCGTCGCCTGGCGCAGTCCAATTTTTAATTTTCTTTACTCTTTCACTTATTAATTCTGGTGTTATTATTAAATCTTGCATTTGTTGGTTTCATTTTTTGACCTCTTTCATCCAGCCTGCTTTTTTATTATAATCTATTGGATTGTCTCATAATTTCCCCCAGAATTGCACTGTTGCTTGTTTATTTGGTGTTTCTATGTTTCTTGCAGTTTCTCCTTCTATGCTTTGGTAGAAACATCTCTGATTCGACTGGAATTGGAGATTCTGCCTGTGTTGTGTAATTCTGGCTTCATATCTGCTAATCTTCTTTGACACTGCTGTTATTTGCTGCTTTATTATTTCCAGGACTTCTCTAATTTTCCTTGAATCTAGGTGGTATTTTTGGATCAGTTACTTATTATTATTATTATTTTAATTTTTTTTCATTTTATATCCCGCTCTTCTTCCTTGGACTTGAACTCCACTGTTTCTGCAGAGTCTATTAAGATGGTGTCCAGCAATCCCTCTTGCATTATTAGATTGGATCAGTTTCAATCTGTGATGCCTGATGACATGGACAAGCTGCTTGGGGCGGTGCAGCCTACCACTTGTTCTCTGGATTGTTTTCTGACTTGGCTGCTTTGATCTAGCATGGAGATGGTTGGAGATGGCCTAGTTAATATCATTAACTCATCGCTGAGGGAGGATAGGATGCCTCTTTGTTTGAAGGAGGACATTTGTTTGAAGGACATTCCCGCAGGAAATTTTGCTTCACATTAACTAATTCTGGGTGATAGGCAATGGACAAGAATTTGGGCGGTATAAAAATATGTTAAATAAATAAAATATTTGTTTTTATGATGTTGTAAACCACCCAGACATATAGGTTTTGGGCAGTATAAAAATATGTTAAATAAATAAAAAATTAAAATGATGTCCCATTTACCAAGAAACATAGACAATGTAAGCATAAAGCTGGATACAACAAAGCAGGAAGTGCATCAGAGACGCTGGGCAACAGCAAGGTGTTTTATATGTTGTTCTATATGCAAGGAACTGTCATTTATTCAAGGAAATGCCTGGCTCTAAAAGCCATTTCACTTTATGATATACATAAGTTTAGTTAAAGGATGAGCAAAGTAGTGTTTAAGAAGCAGAGGCCTATACACCCAGTTCATTTCCATATGACCAGAATAGGGTCATATTCTACTGGAATATCTCTTGTGTTTATGGATAACTTTCTGCTGAACTTTACTCTTAGTGGAAGCAAGCTAGGTGTGTTATTTATGTTTGAAAATCTAATTTTAGATAAATTTGCTTGGCTTAATATTGAACACACAAAATTTGAATCTAGATTAATTTTAACCTGATCCTTTGAAATGAAATTACCTGAATATAAATGTAAAGTTGGCCATATTTAATTGAATGACTGTTTAGATTTCAATTATTTTTAAATCATATGAAGATCAGAATAATATCTAATTCAGCAAAGGAAATTAGTTAACTCTAATTCTGTTTCACTGAATTTAAATTTTTGGCAGTTTGAGGGAAGCAAATGTTTACATCAATTGCAAACATCTTGTATTTTTTAGAGCTAAATAGCTATTTAGTGCAATGTGTTGGATGCAAAGAATTTTGCATTCATAAAGCTGAAAATGTAAGTCAGCTTTCTGAGTTTAAAAGCTGCACTACCAAAATTCCCTTCTTCCATATACAACTAAAAGGAGGGTGCCCTCTCCTCCTTTGCAGCTGAGCACTCGATCTGCAGCCGTGTTCCTTCCTTTCCCCCAGCAATGGGTTTTCCCTCCTTCTATACAGTCAAGGCTTCCCTTCTCTTCTTTGAACTCACCCTCTTCTTGCAGGCTTTCCTCTGAAAAACCTCCTGCCTTGCGAACTGCAAACCACAACTGCTCGCAGGCTGGAAAATGCAAATAGAGGGGTTTTTTTAACATGAAGAGGGAGGCGGGACAGGAACCTGGAGAGCATTCTCCTCTGTTCACATTTCTGGACCTCTCTAGGCACAAGCTCTCTGTTCATTTAAGCCTTTCAGCCTCTCCTGAAAAACTAGTTTGTTGTTGCAACGGGGACGCACAAGCTCTCAGCAGCACACTGGAAGCCAGAGAGAGAGGGAGAAAGGAAGAATAGATGCAGGCAGCCAGAGCCAGCAGGGCAGGCAGCCTCAGTGGTTGTAAACAGGGACAAGCAACCTCACCCAGGCTACTAGGATTCCGCCCCCCCAGAGATCACTTGCATTTATTTCAGGTAGCGTTTGCTCTATTCCCCTTTCTATCCCTCTTTGGAGGGAGAGAAAGGGGAATAGATGCTTTCAGGCAGCAAGCCCTGCCTGAAATGACAGTGAAGAGCTTGCTCAAGCTCTTCGAAGATTGAGGCCACGCCCCCTTTGAAATCACATGCAAAGGGGGCATGGCCTTGTACTTTGGGGCTTGAGGCCACACACCCTTTGACATCACATGCAAAGCACCGTGGCCTTGAGCTCCAAAGAGCCTGAGCAAGCTCTTCGGTGTCATTTCAGGCAGGGCTTCCTGCTTGAAAGCATCTGTTCTTCCTTTCTCTCCCTCTTTGGAGGAAGAGAAAGGGGAATAGATGCATTCAGGAAGAAAACACTGCCTGAAATAAAGGGCAAGTGCTCCTTGTGGGGCAGGCAGGGGGCCTCTCCCAACTGCAGTAGGGGGGCGGGACATGGCAACGCACTTTGTGCCCCCCCCAATGGCGCCCAGGGCACATGCCCTGCCTGCCTCACCCGCATTATGCCCCTGCCTGTGGAAGCTCCCACACATTTCTGTTTTTCAGAAAGTAACTTGCTTTAAGCATATTACATTATTTCATTTTTACTTGTGCAGAGATGTGCAGAATAAGTTTTTTTTGGGGGGGGGGGGGGAGAACAACCCTGCTACAGTACTCTTTTTAAAAAAGGATGAAGAATACCCTGAGAAGGGGTATGTGGGAGGTGAAAGAAACATGTCCTATATATTGTAAGATCAGTGGCAGCTGCTGAGGGTGGTGCTGGGGGGTGAGGGGGCAGAGGTACTTTGGCAAGGAAGCAACTGCATCTATTTAATCCAGCATAACATTCCTCCAGTGGCTGTTGCTAGTGTTTGTTTAGATTCGTGATAGGGAACAATTTTCTTATTCTATGTTGAAATATATTATAATAGTAATTATAATAATAAAATGGCTGCCATGGTGCATAGTCTAACAGAGCTGTAAGACTGCATATTTCTATTCTAATTCATATTTTAGAATATTTCTAAAGCCCGGCTGCTGCTGCAGAAGCAACATTATTGTATTTATATCCATTTTTCACAAACAGGGATAAAAGTGGTAGCACTGCTTCTATTTTTTATTGCTGGGTTTAAAAAGCATTGGGGCTTATCTTGTGGCTTTGCTGCAGTCCTGCACTGCTGTTGTGACCACAGAAGGAGCCTAACTACAGAGAATAATAGGAGGGAAGCCACAAAGACTCCCATCTCCTACCAATCTTGATGGAGGCCAAAAAATTCCTACCTGACCTCCAGAAGGGTGACCAGCGCTTAAACTCACATTATTTTCCATGGGGGCGGGGGCTCACTAATGCTGAATGGAAATCCGGGAAGGTGCGGGCTGCAACCGCTCTCAGGTGTTAAGAAAACAGCCTGCTTGGAGGCTCCCATCAACACCCTTATATGTGATTTGGACCTACAGGTTTGTAATTACTATTTTGACTTTCTGAACTAGTGGGATGGTGGGCTCACCATATGCCTACATGGGTTAACTCCCAAGGATAAGTCACTTAGCAGGCAGCATGGGAAAGTAAATCCAGGTCAAGCCTAATACGTGACTGAAAGGGGAACACTTCCCCATGCTCTGCTCTGGGTTCAAGCAAAGATGAGGATGCTGAGTTGACTCGAGTTAAAGAGAAATTGTTTCTCTAAGGAGTAGTCGAAGTTCCTCTCTTTGCTGACATAAAGGATTAGCATTCTAGCTAATCACGTTCATAGGAAGAACCGATAAGATTGCAGCAAGCTCCTGCTCCTAACACAAGCTTCAATGGTTGGCATGAAGCACAGGAAAGAGCACCCATTATGTTAATGAAATTCCAGTCTTCTATCAGGAAGATCTTCCTGACATGAGATAATGTTTGAGTCCTCTATTCAATGTTTTTACACACAGGTTGCCTAGGCCTTTTTATTTCATTGTGCCTTAGAGCACACCTGACTAGGATTGAATAGGGCAACATGTATTCTTTTGTCAACCATGGATATTGCCCTTATCTGGAAATATGTGTGGTTTGCAGATGGCCCAAGGGCAGATCTCTGCATATCAGTATCCCAAATCCCATCAAACAGCATGTCTCTTCACCAGATTCACCTGTTGCATGTACTTGTATCTTGGCACCAGCCATTCCACTGGTTGTGCCTTGGCCCTTGTGCCCGTTCTGCCTTCACACTCCACTTTGGACCTGACACCAAATCCAAACTGTGCAGGAAGCTTGGCTGCTTTTTGGAAACTGGCCTCCTCTGATCAGCCTCCTCCTTTAGTCTTTTACTGGCTTCCTGGCTCACAAGTGGCATGCTTGCCTCCACTGTAATGAACTGCTCACTCTAGATTTGCTGATTCCCCACCTCGGTCCAAATATTAGCCAGGAGTGCATAGCCAGCACTCCAGAAGAGTTTCATTAACATGGGGTTCACCTGTTTCCAGATCCTCAGCCAATCAATATGCCCCTCAATATCCCATGCTTCATTTGGCAAAGAGGACCCCTGCTAACTTGGCAAAGAGGCACCTTTTAACATGGTGATTCTCTTTATTTAGCAGGGGAAGAGTAACTGGCCCTGTCCACCCCCAGCATAGTACCTCCAGTGACTTTTGCTGGTGTCTATCTTATGATTCTTTTTTAGATTGTGAGCCATTTGGGGACAGGGATCCATCTTATTTATTTTTTATTTCTCTGTGTAAACTGCCCTGAGCCATTTTTGGAAGGGCGGTATAGAAATTGAAATAATAATAATTATTATTATTATTATTATTATTATTATTATTATTATTATTATTATTGGAACACTATTATTAGTATGGGAACACCATACAAGCCATAAACACCTGGGCTATACATGTTATCAGATACACTGCAGGAATAATAGACTGGACCCAGGCTAGAGACGCTAGATCTTAAGAACAGGAAAATAATGACCATCAATCATGCTCTACACCCCCACAGTGATGTAGATAGGCTATACCTCCCTCGCAGCTCAGGTGGAAGAGGAATGCTGCAAGTCCATCAAACAGTAGAGGAGGAGAAAAGAGGCCTTGAAGAATATATCAAGGTCAGTGAAGAAGATGCACTTCAAATGGTCAGTAACAAGAAACTATTCAACACCAATGAAACAAAACAGGCCTACAAGAAAGAAGAAGTCAAGAACCAAGCAGAACAATGGAAAAATAAGCCACTGCATGGTCAATATTTGCACAATATAAGTGGGAAATCAGACATCACCAAGACCTGGCAATGGCTTAAGAATGGCAACTTGAAGAAAGAAACAGAGGGTTTAATACTGGCTGCACAAGAACAGGCACTAAGAACAAATGCAATAAGAGCAAAAGTAGAAAAGTCAACAACAAACAGCAAGTGCCGCCTTTGTAAAGAAGCAGATGAAACAGTGGACCACCTAATCAACTGTTGTAAAAAGATCACACAGACGGACTACAAACAAAGGCATGACAAGGTAGCAGGGATGATACACTGGAACATCTGCAAAAAAAACAAGCTACCTGTAGCCAAAGATTGGTGGGACCATACAATTTAAAAAGTTGTCGAAAATGAAGATGCAAAAATATTATGGGACTTTACTACAACTTTACTGGGAACAGCCTATATTCTGCTACAATATCTATAATAACAGCAACAACATTGATAATAAAATTCAGCCATCCCAGGTCCTTGGGAAGGACTCGATGTCTGGATAAAACAAACCAGTCAATAACACCTGTCTGACTGTGTAAATTAACAACAACAACAACAACAACAATAATAATATGTCACAAAGAATGACTGTTGGTTAATTGCCTACATTAATAATTTATTGCATAAATAGCTTCACCCAGGCATGGAGTGATCAGATCTGAATGAAAAGTGGCCCTCAGTGCTGATTAAGTGCTTACAGAACTTAAATCCTACATAACTAATGGATGCTCATGCAAAAACAAGTTACCTGAACATCTTCATCCAAACATGCATGTAGCGAGTGAACTGTTATTCTCAATAAACTGGTGCTGAGAACTGATCATTTGGTGGTGCCAACTCCCTGCAAACAAAAGTGATCAAAATTGTCCATGAAGGTCAGTGGCCAGGAGCTTGACTAAAAGGGGAATCAGAGAAAGGTGTTGATGGCCAGATATGGACAAAACACATTGAAAATGTAATCTGGCACTGTATGGCTTGTGCTGTATCTGACAATTCACAGCAATTCTACTCTTGACTCCAGTAGTATTGTAGTGGTCCCTGGGGAAAATGTGCTCTGTATATAATGGGGCCTTTTGATAACCAGCCCATGAAACAAAGATTTGTTATAGTGATGGTGGATTACTGTTCCAGGTGGCCAGAAGTTTCATTTGTTGACAACATTATTACAAATAAGGTGATCCAGTTCATGGCTACAGTTTTTGTGAGGGAAGGTCCCTCTGAAGAACTAGTGACTGGCTGTAGGACACAGCGTATCTCATTTGAAATAGAGCAATATTGCATAACCATGGGATAAAACACAAGACTATTTCCTTGTACAATTCTCAAGGGAATGGATTAGCAGAAAGAATGAACAGATTAGTGAAAGAAAGTTTATGCCTGGCTACTATGCAAAAACAACCCTGAAAAGAGGTAATCTATGAATCTCTATTTGCTTATCCAACTACGCCTCATTCTACAAGAAAATCACCTTTTGAACTGGAAAGGATGCAAAGCTACAACCAAACTTCCCCAATGGCAACAACTGATAGGACTTTCCATGCCATCTTACCTTGAGTATGTAGGGATTCATCACTGGGTAAGAGTGAAGCAACAATTTACAATATACATTTTATGTAGACCAGAAATGGGGTGTGAAACAGCTAACATTTCAGGTGGGAGATTTTTTTTTTAGTATGGCTGCCTTATGAAGTGAGAAAGGGATGTTGCTAATATTCTGAACCAAAACAAATAATCAAAATCTAAGGGGATTCTGTCATACTGGATGATGGAAAGAAACTGAACATTTTGAGACTTTCCAGCATGTATTATGAGACAAGAGAAGGGAGTCTGATCTCAAGAGAGGAACTGAAAAAGAATTTGATCTTGCCTCCAGTTTTGACTCACAGATGAGGCTGATGAATGTGATGTACAATCATCAGTACCAGGAACAACATCACTAATGCCAGAGAACACAAAAAATTGGTAGCAGTATATGTGATGGACAACCACCTAAAAGACTTCAAGACTTTGTCCCTGAATTTTAAATCAATTCAGTTTGGGTTGTTTTAAAAGGAAGTGGTATTTTATCTGGTAATCCTTTGTGTTTTGTTGTTTGGAGGTTTGTCCCAGTGGGGATCCTGTCGAGCAGTGGTTCTTAATATAGGATCTGCCAGATTTTGCTGGGAGTTGTAGTCCAGCAACATCTGGTGTACCCCATGTTAAGAACCACTGCTGTAGAGAGAGTGTGGTGGATAGAGTTAGAAAGAAAAAAGAGGGGGGGGGAATGGAGTTGTTTCTGAATAAAGTCTTAGTTAAACCTACATAAGATTCCCATGTGTTTATGAGGGAAGAAGTTATATATTGCATTGTTGTTCATTCATTCTATGTAAACCACTGAGAACTTTTGTTGAAAAGTGGTATATAAATGGTAGTAGTAATAGATTATGAGCAAATGCACTGCATATGTGCCTTACAGTCCTCACCAATACAACATCTTAACTTCCTCAGTCTCTCACCGTACCTGATATAGACTGAGCATCATGGCAAACAACAACAACAACAGGACCAATGGTCTGACTCAATACAACACAGCTTCTGGTATGTCCTGGGCTGGGTCATTTGTTACAGCAGCACATGGCTCTCAACATTACATTGGTACAAATTCCCTGGTCCTGATGTTCACCATTTGTTTGACTGGTATGACAGATCACATATTGAGCTAAAAATACAGAACTAAGGCATCACTAATGGGAGATACCATGACATTTTGATCTAGCACTGGTCCACTTACAGGCAGTGTAGCAGCATCATTAGATGAAAAGGATGTCTAATGAATACCACAGCACAAAAGAGCAGATTCAATAGCTGCTTCATGGGAAAGGAACTCAACTTGACATGAGCATCCCCAGCTAAACTCCTATTAAAAGCCAGAATAGTCGCTTTCTAGTCACCACTCAGATTTCATTCCCAAGTGTACAGTTCAAAGTCATTCTTGTCACAATACAGAGAGGTGACATCAACATTGTTGGGTTCTATGCAGAATGAATTCTCTCATAACAGATACTTATTATCATCTCCTCTCAAGATAGTTTCTTTACCTAATGCTCAACAAAAAAGCTCTCACATAATCTGAAACAAAACTATGTATTCTGTTACAAAAGTACTTCAGTGCTACATCTTTTTAAAATATAGGACCCAAAGCTACTCTTATTCTGAAATTGTACACAGTTATTGAACAAAAAGTACTTCAAACTTTGTAAACACAGCAGATCTTGTAAAGTCCTTAGAGTTTAATGGAAATGATGAAACATTTTCTTCTTCCTAGATAGTGACATATCGATGTCTTTTCTGAGCAGAAACAACAAGCCAGTATGGCATATTTTCATCTTCAAGTCACAACACTTACTAAAAACAAGAATCAAGGCTCTCAAATTACATTTACACTGAGAAGAGTGTAATCTAACTATCAAAGGAATTGTACACTAAAATATTTCCGCTATTGCAAACTCAGCCTAGATATAATTTGTCTTGGCTAGATTTAAAGAACAGCGGTGCTAAAAAGTTCAATAGTCAGTGTTCCCACTACTAGTCAAATTGTGAAAGTTGGAGGTTCATAATTAAATCCATGAGCCCCATATCTTGAGTCAACCCAACTTTAGCCAAATCATTATTCCCCTTCAGCTTTTTAAAAACAGGAGCTAAGGGAATGCTCATGAAAGATAAGGGGCTTCATCTGCCCCTTTTTCATTGGCGCATTGGCGCCCCCCACTCCCAGCAATGTGTAATACAGTTAACATCTGACAGCTGACTTCAAAAGCACTTCTGGATGAAAGAGCAGCTTTCAAGTTGTTGTTATTCTTGTTGTTGTTATTTATTTATGCGGTCAGACAGGTTTTATTTACTGGTTTGTTTTATCCAGACATCAAGTCCTTCCCAAAGACCTGGGATGGCTGAGTTTTATTGTCAATGTTGTTGCTGTTAGTATAGATATTGTCGCAGAATATAGGCTGTTCCCAGTAAAGTTGCTTTTTGTAATTGGCTGATGGTGATTTCTGTGGCCCCTATGGTGTTGAGGTGCTCTTCAAGGTCCTATGGAATTGCACCTAGGGTGCCAATTACCACTGGGATTATTTGGGTCTTTATCTGCCACAGCGTTTCAATTTCAATTTGTAGATCTTTGTATTTTGTGATTTTTTTCTATTTTTTTCTTCTGTTCTGCTATCCCCTGGTATTGCTATGTTGATTATTTTGACTTGTTTTTCTTTCTTCTCAACTACAGTTATATCTGGTGTATTGTGTGGCAGATGTTTGTCTGTTTGTAGTCAGAGGTCATGCAGAGCATGATTGATGGTCATTATTTTCCTGGTCTTACGATTTAGCATCTTTATCTCTGCCTGGGTCCAGTCTATTATTCCTGCAGTGTATCTGATAACAGGTACAGCTCAGGTGTTTATGGCTTGTATGGTGTTCCCGCCATTGAGTTTGGACTTGAGGATTTTTCTAACACTCCTGATGCATTCACTTCGAATATTTCTTTTAACTTCAGTGTGTGCAATGTTTTCAGCCTGGAAAATGCCCAAGTATTTGTAATGTTCTTTCTCTTCCAGGTTCTTGATGTTGCTTCCATTGGGCAGTTCTATTCCTTCTGTTTTTCTTATTTTCCCCCTGTTCATTATTAATGCAGCACAATTGTCTAGTCCAAACTCCATTGCTATATCGCTACTGAATATACGGACAGTGTTTAGCAGTGATTCGATTTCTGGCTGCGACTTTCCATTCAACTTCAGATCATCCATGTACAGCAGATGGTTGATTTGACTTGATGTTTTAGATGTTTGGTATCCAGGGCCTGTTTTGTTTAGTATTTATGAAAGTGGGGTCATGGCGATTACAAAGAACAGAGGGGATAGTGAGTCCCCTTGGAAAATGCCTCTTCTAATGCTTACCTGTCCAAGTGTCTCGCCATTGATTGTTAACTGTGTGCTCCACATACTCATTGCTTTTTAAATAAATGTCTGAATGTTTTTGCTGACACCAGTTGTTTCTAAACATATTAGTATCCATGTGTGAGGCAATGAGTCAAAGGCTTTCTTGTAGTCAATCCATGCAACACTTAGATTTGTTTTTCTTCTCTTGCAATTTTCTAAAATCATTTTGTCAATTGGCAGCTGGTCTTTTGTGCCTCTGGTTTTCAGGCAATATCCTTTCTGTTCAACTGGAAGTTGTTTGTTAGTTCATAAGTGTTGCATCACTTCATCTGCTATTATTCGAGTTAATAAATTGAACATGGTTGCCAGGCAGGTTATTGGTCTATAATGACTTGGAAGTGCACCTTTTGCTGGGTCTTTCATTATGAGATGGGTTTTCCCAGTTGTTAGCCATTGTTCAATATCACCTCCTTGCAAAATATGATTGAACTGTTTTGATAGTTCTTTATGAAGGCTTGTTAGGTGATTAAGCCAAAAGCCAGGCAGTTCATCATTGCCTGTCACAGTCCAAGTTTTTTATTTTCTTTGCCCTTTCGCTTATTAATTCTGGCGTTATTATTAGATCTTGCATTTGTTGGTTACATTTTTTGACCTCTTTCACCCAGGCTGCTTTTTTATTATAATCCATTGGATTATGGTGGCACTGTTATACAGTGATTCCGTTCCTACCTCTCTGGTAGATTACAGATGGTGTCACTTGGAGATTGTTGTTCTGCAAAGTAAGAATAAAAGTGTAGAGTTTTACAAGGCTCCAGTGCTTTTTAACACCTACATAAAACCACTGGGAGAGATTACCAGGAGGTTTGGTGCTGGTGTTATCAATATGCTGATACACTCAGATCTATTTCTCCATGTCATCCTCATCAGGAAACGGTATATCTTATCTAAATGCCTGCTTGGGCTGGCAATGGGCTGGAGGAGGGATAACAAACTGAAGATGAATCCTAATAAGACAGAGGTACTGACTGTGGGGGGTCAAGTCCTGAGAGATGGTTTAGATCTGCATGTTCTGGATGGGGTTATATTCCCCCTGAAAGATCAGTATGTAGCTTGGGAGTGCTCCTGGACCCAAATCTCTCCCTGATTTCTCAGGTTGAGGCAGTGGCCAGGAGTGCTTTTTATCAGCTTCGGCTGATACAACAGCTATGTCCATTTCTGGAGGTGAATGACCTTAAAACAGTGGTACATGTGCTGGTAACCTCCAGGCTTGACTTTGTAAAGCGCTCTATGAGGGGCTGCCTTTGTACATAGTCCAGAAACTACAATTGGTACAGAATGCAGCAGCCAGATTGGTCTCTGGACAACTTGAAGGGACCACATAAAACAGGTTTCAAGGGAACTGCACTGACTGCTGATATGTTTCTGGGTGAAAACATATGTGCTAGTTATTACCTATAAAGCCCTTAACGGCTTAGGTCCAGGCTATTTAAAAGAGCACCTCTTTTGTCATGAACCCTGTCAACTGTTACGATCTTCTGGAGAGGTCTGCTTATGGTTGCCACCGGTTCGTTTGGTGGCAACCCAAGACCGGGCTTTCTCTTTAGCTGCCCCGGGGCTTTGGAATATTGTCCCTGCTGAAATAAGAGCATCCCCTTCTCTGTTCGTTTTCAGGAAGACCTTTAACACTCACCCATTCTCACAGGCTTTTAATTAGAACTAATCTTAATAATTTGTTTTAATTGTTGTTTTATGTTACTTTTTAAATTTTTGTTTTTATGCTACTGTTTTAATTGTTTTGTATTTTAATCTGTGCCAATTTTTAAATATTGTTTTAAATTTTGTATACTACCTAGAGATGTACATACCAGGTGGTACAAAAATATGATAGATAGATGGATGGATGGAAAGATAAAATAAAATTACTACTCCTTCATCCCCTTTGTTTCCAAACTCCTCTTGGCTTTGGAAATCTGCAGTTGTATTCTGAAGACCTGGAAGACGTTCCACCTGGAAATCAAAGAACATAAGTGTGGAAATCTGTTCGGCTATCCTTGGAGTTGCTTGACTCGATCCCTGAGAGGTAAATAAAGTAGATAAGGGTTTATGGTCTGACCATGAAGTGAATTTTCTGCCCCACAATAGGGATGTGCGAACCGGTTTGAACTCGGACGGTTTGAATTCAAACCAGGGTGGTTCAATGGTTCAAATTCAAACCAAACCCAGCCATCAGGTTCGAGCTGCAGGCTCGAATTCGAACCAAACTGGGGGTGGTTTGATTCGAACTGGTTTGAACCAGTTTGAACTGGTTCAAACCTCCAAAAGTGGGTGGGGTGGTATCTGGCACCGTGGGTACCTGCCACCAAAACCCCAAAGTAATTGGACACTCGTTCGATTTTTTATGAATTTTTGAAATTTATTTATATTTTTTCTCAGAGGGTATAATGGGATGTGAACCAGCCCATTATACCCTATTTTGGAGCACCTAGGGACACAAATGTGGGGTGGGTAGTAGGCACCCAGGGTCAGCTACCACTCACAAAACCCCAAGGCAATCGGACACTCCTCTGATTATTGGTGAATTTTAAAAATATTTTTGAATTTCTCATAGCGAATAATGAGGATTGCAGCAAATGTATAGCTTCACATCGGGGGGAAAGGGATTGTGGATTGTGGTGGGTGGTGCCCAAGGGGGGCCAGGAAGCTATCAGAATTATTTGAAAGGAATTGGGCAAATGACTGGTTTTTAAGTGATTTTTGAAGTTTACACGTCTTTAAGGTTTTTCTCCATAAAGAAGCATGGAAGTGTCAGCAAATGTATAGCTTCACGTCGGGGGCAAAGGGGTGGCCTAGAGCGGAGTGTGGTGGGTGGTAGTGCCCAAAGGGGGCAAGGAAGCTATCAGAATTATTTGAAAGGAATTGGGTAAAGGACTGATTTTTAAGTGATTTTTGAAGTTTATGTGTCTTTAAGATTAGCAATGAGAGTGGATTCATGGTTTGTCATTGAAAATCTTATATGCTACCAAAGAATCTACACTCAGAACACTTCCGAAACAACAAAACCCAGTACCCCATGGGTTAGCAACCCATGGGGGTGGTTAGCACCCTCTGTGCACTACACCACCACTCACTCTGAGCCACCCCAGCACCCCACAAGTGGCTTTAAGGTTTTTCCTCCATAGGGAAGGTTTCATCACCCCCATAACTGCACTTGGGGGGTGTTGGGGTGGCCCAGAGCGAGGGTGCCAACCACCCCTATGGGTTGCTAACCCATGGGGTAGTGGGTTTTGTTGTTTCTGAGGTGTTCTGAGTGTAGATTCTTTGGTATAAGAAGTAGCAGAGGATGGCCATCCGCATCCTAACCTCCAGATTGATCAGGCCTGTCTCCAGGCATAGAGTGTCACTGGAGACACATCTTGGTACTTGAAGTGCTGCCTGCAGGAATTTAGATTGTACAAGTTCCAGAGTCACAAAGCTGGGAAAGGGGCCAAGTTGGGCACCATAGAGGACCTGAGCTAGTGGCTTGGCTATGAACAGTTCAAGACCTGCCGGTACATAATGATCTCCTTTCATCCTCAGGAATTTGAGAATGTCAGAGGAGCTTCTCTGAGCATTAAGAGCCACATGTTCCCCATGAGCTTTCCTAGAGCCACCAGAATGAAAAAATATCCCTAAGTATTTGAAGTGTGAAACTTGCTCAATCTTATGCCCTTCAATCCGCCCAAAATGGATTTTGGGCCTCCTGGTGAAGGCCATGATTTTAGTTTTGTTATACTTGATTTCTAGGCAGTCCTCCCTGCAGTGCAGCATCAGGGCCCTCGGTGCTATTCTAAAGCCAATGGGGGTCCTTGAGAGGATAGCTGCATTATCCACATATAACAGGATAGCAATGTGTCTCCCAGAGAGCTTTGGAGACACAATATAGCAGAGTGGCATACATCCCAAAACTGACTTGGTGAAAATTATTGGGAAGCCCAAGAGCCACACAACAAGAATGCACTTGAATAATTTTTAGAACTCTGTGAGTATTACTCTAAATTTATTAGACAATTTGCCTCTGACATTGTTCCATTGCATCCTCTCTTTAAAAGGACTGTAGCATTTAACTGGGATGCATCCTGCAAGACTAGGTTTCATACTATCAAGTCCGCTATTGATGAAAGCCCGCTTTATTTTGACACCAACAGGCACACTATTGTAACCACTGATATTTCTGAATATGGTTTGCATGCTGTCCAGGCTAAAACCACAATCAGAATTATGGTTGCTGTTCCAAATTAAAAGTTATTTTAAAAAGCTAAAAATTGAGAATTGTAAAAACTACAGATATAATCAAAGATGGAACATTTAAAAGCCTCTTTAAAAAGATCTGTTTTTAGTTGTTTTTTAAAAGCACTAAGGGAGGAAGCATGACAAAGCTCTTCAGGGAGAGCGCTGGAAAGCCGAGGGGCCAAAAGAGAAAAAGTCCTGTCTCTTTACCCCACCAACCAGATCTCTGTTAGTGGCGGGACCATGAGCAGGGCCTGAGATGATGAGTGGAGGGCCCTGGCAGGTTCATATGGGCAAATGCAGTCTGACAGGTACCCTGGCCACAAGCCATGTAGAACCTTAAAGCTCAAGACCAGCACCTTGAATCTAGCCTGGAAGTGAACAGGTAACCAATGAAACTGCTGCAGGATGGGTGTGTGATACCCATGAAGCGACTTGCGTCCACAAAAATCCTTGCAGCAACATTCTGGACCAGCTAAAGTTTCCGAACCATATTCAAGGACACCCCCATGTAGAGTGCATTGCAGTAATCCAATATGGATATTACCAAAGCATGAGTGACTGAGTCAGGTCTGACTTCTCCCCATAGGGAGCTGACATATCAGCTGTACCTGGTAAAAGGTAGGGATGTGCAAACAGGGTTCAAATCTCAACCGGTTTGAAGTCAAACCAGTTCAGTTTGAAGGCTCGATGTTGAGATGACCCCCCAGTTTGGCTTGACATCAGACTGAACACCGCATGCCCATTGGCCGTTTGTGGGAGTTTGCCAATATTTTTTTAAAGTTTTTTTTAAAAAAATATTGTATTGTCTTACTTACCCCTCGAGGCTAGGGAGGGGACTTCTCCAAGGCCATGAAGGAGGTTCCCTGGTTCAGAGCATCATATATATATATATATATATATATATATATATAGAGAGAGAGAGAGAGAGAGAGAGAGAGAGAGAGAGTGCTTCAAGCACCTTTAAGAACCTTTATATTGTTTGAGATGAGCAAAGTGGAAAAATGGCTTTCTGCCTATGTTTCCATAACTTGCTTGTTGATGGGAGCAATATACTCTAGTAAGCAGTTGGTTGTTCCAAGCATCTCGAGTGTGAGTCACACCCATCCACAATAAACAGAAACTAAAGCTGTGACAAAGTATCACCCTGTAGAAAATTTAGGATGAAATAAGGGATGTAGGGAACAAACTGCTCACCAAATATTAAATGAATCTTTATTATGTCTCTAAATTGTAAATATTACATCAATAATGTGATCTATTTTGTTTTTCCTACTGTACTGCAACACATTATTGCAAGATAAGGAGTCACCTAGGCAATGGGGTGCTTGTACAAAATTTTGCAGTGCTACACCTTTCATCTGAGCCTATAGGGAGAGTTACTCTGTTATTTTGGCAACTGGGCAACTCTCCCTCCCTCCCTCCCTCTCTCTCCAGCTCAAAACAAGAAGAAAGGAAAGCATCCTCATATGATGGGTATATTAAAGTTAGGGTTCCCAAAGCATCAACAAAATAGGGTTCTAATTTTAGAAACTGATGAAGTACTAAATTGGGATCAGTTTTGGCTCAGCCTAAACTGAAACAGAATGATAGGCCGCTTTCGGACATAACACAGAATGGGCCCGCGTTCCACACCACCATCCGCATTCGTACAAAATGGAGAGCAATCTAACTGCAGTCTTGTTGACTGCAAAGAGGAGGGAGAAATGACTGCCAGGGTTTCCTTCTTTAATGGAGGACAGCCCTGGCAGCCAATAGCAGCCAAAGCGATGGAGGAGCTTCCTTCCTCGACTCCAGTTGCCGGAGGGTGAAATTGCGGTGCCAGTATTTGGACGTAATGCTGTCACCACCAAACTGAAGGTCCAGATGGCAGACCATACTTCAAACTGAATGTACAAAGTGGAGTTTGGGGAGGGAAACTGCAAGTCTATTTCTCGACCAAATTGAAGAGGTGAAGGGACTTCTGGTTTCATGTGAATGCAGCCAGAGTGTGTTCAAGGACAGCTGAAGAGGGCCAATATGTATTTGACGTGAATTCTGAGGTATTGAAGCAACAACAACAACAACAATTCTGTATTATTACTGTTATTAAATTCATATTTATATGCTTTTCAACCAAAAAAATTGTACCCAGCAAAAGAAATGAAAAGGCGGCTGCCTCTCCCAAAAGGTCCTAATTATGACCAGAGAGAGAGAGAGAGAGAGAGAGAGAGAGAACGCACAACAGAGACACCAGCAAACTGGACTTTACTCTTTACCCGGAGTCAAGCCGGGTAATCTATCAGGAATCAGAGCCAGGAACATGCAGAAGGTCAAGCTGGAAAGTCATCTAGTCAGTTGATCAAGAAAGACAAAAACCAAATCCAGAGCCATGCCAAAGGTCATACTGGAGCAGGTCAGGAGCCAGAAGGCTTAAGCAGGTGTCAAGAGTCACAACAGGCTAAGAGTCAAGAGAAGTAACTAGGAGATGTACACCAGATCAGGCAAGCCTTGATACTGAGGCAAGGTCTGCCCGCACCAGAAAGCCTCTTTATGCTTCCTGTTCCAATGAGAAGGCCAATGAGTAGATTTCTGGGGTGGGCTTGCTCAGAACTGCAGAAGCCCACTAGCAATGTTGCCAGGGGCAGCAACATGCAGAGCTTCAGAGCAAGCAGGGCATGAACCCCACTGGAAATATTCTAGTTTACTACTCGACTCTCTTTTTCCACTCCACTTTCCTTGTTTTCAAATATAATGTGCTGAAGAGAGGGATGAGGTTTTTTCCCCCCTCCAGCACTGAAGAAAAGGAGAAAGAAAAGAAGGGAGGCAAGGCAGTAAGTGAACAGCAGGTGGGGAAACAAATGGCAGGCAAAGGGGCAGAAGAAACATGCTCCCAAACATCCCTGCTGCTTTCCACATGATTGTGCTATTGAACATAAGAACAGCCAGGGGCGTAGCAAGGTTGGAGGGGGCTCAGAGACAAGATTTTAAAATGGGCCCCTCGCTGATACACACACACAAACACACTTCACAATATATCGTGCACTCACACTCACATCCCCATTATGAATACGGTGAATATCTAGTTCACATTGAATCTAGTTTTGACTCAACATAATTCATAGGGGTTGCAACATGGGCGGGTGGGGAGTCATGTGATGTGCCTCTGGGGGGCCCCTTGAGGCAGTGGGGCCCCAAGATGACTGCCTCCCCTTGCCTAATAGTAGTTACGCCCCTGAGAACAGCCCTGCTGGATCAGGCCCAAGGCCCATCTAGTCCAGCAGTCCGTTTCGCACAGTGGCCCACCAGATGCCGCTGGAAGCCACAGGCAGGAGTTGAGGGCATGCCCTCTCTCCTGCTGTTACTCCCCCGCAACTGGTACCCAGAGGCACCCCACCCCCAAGGCTGGAGGTGGCCTAGAGTCCTCCGACTAGTAGCCGTCAATAGACCTCTCCTCCATTAAATTATCTAAAACCTTCTTGAAGCAATCCAGGTTGTTGGCTGTTACCACATTTTGTGGCAGAGAATTCCACAAGTTGATTATGTGTTGTGTGAAGAAGTACTTCTGTTTGCTGGTCCTAGATTTCCTGGCAATCAGTTTCATGGGATGACCCCTGGTTCTATTGTTATGGGAGAGGGAGAAGAATTTCTCTCCATCCACTTTCTCCACCCCATGCATGATTTTATAGACCTCTATCATGTCTCCCCACAGTTGTCTTTTTTCTTAACAAAATAGCCCCAGGTGTTGTAGCCTAGCCTCATAAGAAAGGTGCTCTAGGCCCTTGAACATCTTGGTTGCCCTCTTCTGCACCTTTTACAGTTCTACAATGTCCTTTTTTAGATGTGGTGACCAGAATTGTACGCAGTACTCCAAGTGTGGCCACACCATAGTTTTGTATAAGGGCATTATAATATTAGCTGTTTTATTTCCAATCCCCTTCCTAATGATCCCTAGCATGGAATTGGCCTTTTTAACAGCTGCCACACATTGAGTCGACACTTTCAACAAGCTGTCCACTATTACCCCAAGATCCCTCTCCTGGTCAGTCACCGACAGCTCAGATCCCATCAGCATATACTTGAAGTTGGGGTTCTTCATCCCAATGTGCATCACTTTGCACTTGCCAACATTGAACCCAATGTGCCCAATCTTGTGGATGGCTTAATTAGAAGCATTTGCCACTTTGTTGCCCACTCACCCAGTTTGGAGAGATCCTTTGGGAGCTCTTCACAATCAGTTATGGATTTCACTACCCAAAAGAGTTTGGTATCATCTGCAAATTTGGCCACCTCTCTGCTTACCCCTACTTCTAGATCATTTATGAATAAATTAAAAAGCACCTGTCCCAGTACAGATCCCTGGGGTACCCCACTTCTTACTTCCCTCCATTGTGAAAACTTTCTATTTATACTTACCCTCTGTTTCCTGTCTTTCAACCCATTAGCAATCCACACATGTACTTGTCCCTTTATCCCATGACTGCTAAGTTTCCTCAAGAGTCGTTGATGAGGAACTTTGTCAAAAGCTTTTTGGAAGTCCAGGTATAGTTGGAAGACTACTCTTCTTGAGTTGCAAGACTACTCTGTGAAGAGCAGACACATCTAGGGGAGGTGAGCAAGCTTTTCTAAGCATCTAGCCCTTCCCCCCTTCAAACCAACTAACAGGAGGAGGGGAGATTTTCAGGAGCTGATTTCTCTTTAAGGGATAAGTTCTAGTCTCTGTGTGTGTGTTTGTAATGCAAGGGTTAGAGTTGCAAGGATTAGCTAACTCCAGTGTTAGCTAACTCCGGTGTTTGTCCCTGCAAGGGTTAGAATTTGCGAGGGTTGGGTAACTCCAGTGTTTGTTGATTATTCCTGCCTGGAGCGGGTGGAGTCAGCTAGGGCTATGGGAGGCCCCACATTCCTTTGACTCACATCCTGTGTCAGCTGGAAGACTACTCTCTACATAAGAGGTTTAGGGCTGAGAGCATAGCGAACAGAATTGGAAACAGGACATAGGAGTTTTGCAGGAATTTAACGGGATGTATGCGAGGGAGCCTGGAACAAGCCCCGTTGATCACAAGGAGACTGGTGGAGAAGAGAACATAAGTACAAATCTCTTCCTCATATTCTTGGGAAAGGCTGCTTGGACAGTAAATACCTGACCATTACAGCTGAGACCTATCCTTCTAATAAGCTATCTCTAAATACTGTAAACAGCCAACAAAAACAGTATGAAGATAGAAGGCCAGCAGGGGAGGGGGTACTTCCCAGTGTATTGCACAGAGTGCCACATGTATGACTATTTGCCCCATGGGCAGAAGTCATGGGTGTGTGCTCGGTGCAAGGAACTCCTGGCTCTCCGGGAACAAGTTCATTCCCTCGAGACCAGCCACATGATTGTGGTGTATTTGTGAATATTGCAACTATATACCCAGGATTGATCATGCTGGTCATTCTCACTGGACTGGAACACAAATGCTAATTTCAATACAACTTACTTCCGAGAAAGCCATAAAACCCAAGAAGCTATTGAACATCATAGCATGGAACATAGCCAGAATCATGTTTTCTCTAGGAGTAAAATACAAGAAGTACAGTTATGTTCATGTGCAAATTGTAACAATACCAGAATGCAGGAAGTAAAGTCCACCTCTTACTCCACATGGCCTATTCTTTTGCAAAAATGAATTAATTTTAAAATGTTTTACAAGGCTTTCATTTTTATAGCAGAAACACCTTTACTAAAATTTAAATAAATTCTTGTGGATGGCTTAATTAGAAGCAACGTCCGGTAAAGCATCCAGTAGGGAAGCTAATTACTTGATTGTCAAATGGAATAACAATAATTTTCCTTACAGTGAAAGCTCTACTACTGTAATTAGGTTATGTCATACTTTACCCTGAAGGGAATATTAAAAACACAAGACTAGCCAGTTCTATCCACTGTATAATTTCTATTTATAGACTTCTGCTAAATTGCTGCTTCCGTGATACAGCTACAACATCAATAACCAGAACAACAACAGCTCTTCCGTTGGTCAATTAAGTTTGCTACATGGATATTAATGTAAATATGGCTCTTTGTAAATACATTTTTGTTGACTAATCATTTGTAGTGAAATACTAAAAAATTATGAGCACATAAAATATTCAGAAGAAAGGGCATGTGCTTAAATGGGCTTTAGCCTGAAATTATATTAAATTAAATATCATGTATTCCTTTAATATGCATGCCTGCATATTAATGCATATTTATAATCAATGGGAGGTTTAATAAGAGCAGAACAGCACCCCAGGTTGGTATTTCTATGGAGGACTTTCTTCATTTATTTCTTAGACTAAGAATTAATATCTTGCCATCTAATTAGAATGGTTTCAGAATGGCTTTTAAAACAAAACATATACCAAAAAAATAATAAAATCAATGATTAAAACTTATACCCCATAATATCAAAACACTGTAACACCAAAATGTCCACCTATACAGGTTTAATTGACTCAACAACAAACCAACTCAGCAGCCAAAGATTCCCTTGGGCAGTAAAAGTTTAAAAACATTTCATGAAGAACAGAAGGAAATCAGCTAGACAAGCCTTCTCTGGTAGAGAGTTCTTGTCCTGTGCTGAGCGAGTGGGAACCTGTGGGTCAAGATGGAGTACTAAGAAGACAGACTAGCTAAACAGGACTGACAGGATGTTAGCAGTTAGTCTATTTGTCCTCAAAGCAAACTGACACTTGCTCTAATAAAAATTGAACCAAACCAAGCCCTTATATGCCTGTGCAGTCCCTGAAGGCCCAGTCAGGTCCTGCCTTCTCAAGTGTCTCCTACAATCAAAAGTCTTGTGCTTAGATTCTTGCATACAGGCAATATTTTGTGATGTCATGGCATCTTTGGTATCTTCCATGTAGGGAGATTGGATGAT
The DNA here is from genome assembly GCF_027244095.1 of Hemicordylus capensis. NCBI lineage: Eukaryota > Metazoa > Chordata > Lepidosauria > Squamata > Cordylidae > Hemicordylus > Hemicordylus capensis. The sequence goes on along the minus strand of NC_069658.1, from coordinate 115,131,981 downwards.
TACAGACTTGGAGGGATTTATTGGTGTGACCTATCAGGAGACCCTAGCTTACTGGTTTTGGCTGGGGCAGACAGCTAAGTTTGAGTCTGCAGTTGCAGTTGCAGACTCCACCAGAATTTCCATTCCTTCCCCACCCTAAACCCAGATGATTTCTCTCTGAGCTGTGTACAGGTTCACCTGGGCTGTGTTAGTCCTACATAACTGCTTCATGTTGATCAGTACCTGAGCTGTTCATCAGTACCTGGACTCGAACCTGACTGGGCCAGTTTGGTCCGGCACCCCCTTGAACCCCCTCCGGCTCGGTTCAGTCAGGGTGGTGAGTTCGTGAACCTTTTTTGTAAAAACAAAACAAAAACACATTACTCCCCCACAGGGGAGTTCCTGGAGGTGACGGGGGGTGGTGGTGCCCAGAGGTTCCCCCTCCCCCACCTGCTCTCTTTATGGCCCCCTTTGGACCGTTTGTCCACTCTTCAGCTGGTTTTCAGCCTTCTCCCCTCAGCGTGGTGGCCATTTTGGAGGTCGCGTTCCTGTGCAATTGGACTCTGCGTGGCCCAGACCCTCCCCCCCGCCGCTGCCTCCAGGAACTCCAAAAAATTATGAAGTTGGTTAACTTATTGTCCCCACACTCCAGCCACAAGGAACACACACACAAATAGATTGGATGAAAAGGCCACAACTTTATTGATTGATCAGATTAGCAAACTGTTTGTGGATCAATAACTCTACCCCACAACAGTGTGGGCCTAACAAAGGCCGGGTTCAAACATCGTTGTCCTTCCCCATGCCTTTAAAAAATGGGCAACACACTCTGACTCAGGATAGAAGCAGGAAAGACCTGCTTAATCCCCTTCATAGTCAACCCAAAGGGTCAGGGCAATTTCTAGAGCTTCACACACCCCATGCTGCACAGCCTTTAATGTTTGTCAAGCTCTGAAGCAGGTTTCATGGTGAATCAAAATCTCTGAGCCGCAAAGCCTCTAAGGATCAATTGACCAATTCACCCCTTTTAACTGCCCAAGGGTGCTCACCAATTTCAACCCAACTAGACCTCCACCCAGCCTGCACTGTATCTGCCACCAAAGGAGGTCAGCCTAGCTTGACTTTCCTGCCCCACTACCCTCCAAGACCACAGCAAGCCCCCTCCAAAGGTTAGCCAATGAAACATCACACCCACCTGTCGACAGATGTACCCCATTGGGGCAAAAAAGGTGAGGCAAATAGTGCAAAACACCCGGTTGTGTTTTAAAAGCACCACCTCACACGGCCACGTACTTACCCATGGCAGCGTTGACCTTCTGCCTGGCCCTCTCAACTGCCTGCTAATTGTGAACTCCTGCTCCAATATCTGTGCTGGAGTTAACTGACCCAAATTATAATCACCTCTGGAATCCATGAACTAATGGTGGCAAGGTCGGAGGTAGTGTGCTGTATCAAGAAGAGCCCAGTTCGCTTCCCCAGATCGTTTCCCCCCAAATGCACTACTAAAACCTGGGGAGGGGCACTAACCGCTAAATAATCCCATAATGCTGGAAGCAACTGGCTCCACAGCAAGCCCCCAAACCAACAACCAGCACACACTGGCATGCTCCCCCAAAGCAAGTTGGGTTTGGGAAACCAAAATGCAAGATGCTGCCCCCCTTGAAAGCTCAGAAGACCAGGGAGTGGCCGCAGATGAGCACCCGCACAGGAGCCGCTGCTCCACCAGCACCTGCCAAAAGAACACCAAAGGTGAACACCCAGCAATAGGCTGGCCATAACAAAACAGCACTTAATGCATATAACGTAAAAACACTTTGGACCTCCAATGCCCAATACACTAAATATCTGAGTCTGCAAAATCCAGCCTACGGGCCGTAGTTGCAGCACCAATGCAGAAAGAGTGGAGACTGAAAAGGTGGGCCAGCTCTCAACTGAATGAGGGCTTTACGCAACACAGTCCAGAGCTGGTATTGAGTCAGTGGCATGCCATCTGCATGAACAAAGAAGAACCCTGCTGATGCAGATCGAAATACAATGAATTGCCGGAAGGCCTGCACAAGGCGGCACTCGCCACAGCAGCCAGCTTGATCACCTGGCCTCTACCCCTCTGGTTGGTCTTAGAATGTCCTAAGTGCCGTTGCACAGCTGCCTCAGAGAAGGAAAGGTCTGCATATTGCAGACACTCATCATGAGATGCCTGGTTGTTACGTGGGAGCACCTCACTTGGCTGAAAAGCTCTGAAGAAAGTTACCATTGCTGCTGCCTCAAAATGCACTACCTCCCACTGAGAGCTACATAGGATTTAAACTGTAAAAGAAGGGCTGATAGCAGCTCAGCAGTCACCAGCTGCCTTTGATCTATAGCCTAGGATCTCTCCCTGGTCCAACCCTCTAGCATATGCTGCACCCTAAAGTCTCACATAGTGTCCCGAGTCCCCTGGACCTGATCCTCAAAAGACAGGATGGCCAAATAGCCAGTGAGTGTAGAAGTCACTCACCCAGAAGAGTGAAGCGACACCAAGAACTGCATAAGGTGGTTGGGTGGGATAGGCCAGCTGTCCAAAAGGCCCTCTGTCTGTCTAAATGCATGAAAAGCAGCTACCTTACAGGGATAGCTAACCCTTGTACTGGAAGCCAGAGACGCGTCAATGGCCCAATGGGCCTCTAGTCACAAAACCTCCACAGGGCCTCTGGCATCATCTCCATGTCCATACTGGCTTCTGGGCCTAACTCCCTGAACCTGGCTACCTGGAAACGAAATAGGGCATCAGCGATGTCATTCTGGAGCCCTGGGATATGATGCTCCAGGAAGAGAATATTAAACTGCAAGCACTGGAGGACAAAAGCATGTAGCAACCCCATCACTCAAGGTGAACGGGAGGTCTGAGAGTTCACCACCTGAACCACCACCTGGTTGTCACACTAAAAATAGACGGAAGAGTCATAAAACGCCTCCAACCATAGGTGCACAGCCACAATAATGGGGAAAAACTTCAGGAACATGAGATATCTCTCAATCCCCTTCTCCACTCATCATAAGGGCCCCTGGGCAGGGCACCACTTGCCTCTGAAATAAACCCCAAATCCGATGCCCCCCAGCAGCGTCAGAATGTACCTGCATTTCAGCTTCTAACAGCTGTTCAGACTTCCAGAATGACACCTTATTAAATTCCCATAAAAAGACTTTCCAAACAGCCAGGAAAGCTCACATACGCTCCGTGATTCACACCTTATGATGTGGTAATCTAACTCCAGCCACAGTGTTGCAAAGGTGTGCCTAAAAGGCCCAGCCAGGAGCCACCACTCTACATGTAAAATTAAGTTGGCCGATAATCACCTGTAGCTCCCTAAGGGTGGTTTTCCTGACAGATCTTAAGGACCCCAGCAGCTCACTCAAGCCCTCCAACTTTTCCCTTGGGAGCTGACTAAATCCTACCATGGTATCCAGCTCAATCCCTAGGAAAGATAGTTGGGTGGCCGGCCCCTCGGTCTTCTCCTTAGTTAATGGCCCGCCCAGCTGCACGACTAAATGAATAATGCTCCCTAGCAAGTGATGGCAAACTGAAGAAGCCCCCGGGCCAGCAAAAAGAAAACCATCTAGAAAGTGCACAGTAGACCAGTAGCTTGCCTTCCTCAGACATGCCCATTCAAAAAAAAAAAGTGCTGAATGCCTCAAAGGCCACACATGAAACAAGCAACCCATAGGGAGTGCTCTGTCCAAATAAAACTTTTCGGCAAAGGAGAAGCCTAGCAGATTGAAATCAGAAGGATGCACGGGCAAAAGGCGGAAAGTAGAGTCTATGACACATTTTGATAACAGGACTCAAGGGCCACAGCCCTTACCATCCTAACTTCTTCATCAAATGAAGTGTATCACACTGAACATAGATGCTCAGGGATCCCATCATTGGCAGATGACCCCTTGGGATAAGAAAGATGGTGTATTAGGCAAAATTTGCCAGCGGTCTTTTTGGTGACCACTATCAAAGGTGACACTTTCAGGTTAAGAAAGGTGGGGGGAGCCCAGGACCCTACCAGTCTTTTTAAAAACTAGAGTCTCCTTCCCCAATATGGACCGCAAATTGCAAGCAACAAAAGCCACCTGATCCTAAATCCTTCACTAAAACCATCCCTCAAATAGGCTGTAACCCAGCGGTCGGGATAATCCACCAACAGCTGACCCAGTACTTCCAAGTTTATTGGGCTGGGCCCCTTTTCCTGATGATGAGGAAGGGGGGTTGCCTTTTTTAGAGTTGGGTGAGCAGTTCCTAAAACCTGCAGTCCAGCCTTTAGCCCTGTTACAGGCTGAGCTGGAGTATTGGCACCACAAAAGCCACAAGCATGGCGGAACCCTGCAAGGGGACCTGGTACAGCACCCCCTGCTGTTGAATTCCCAACACACCAGGTGGGGTTGAACCCACTGCTGGCCAGTGTTAGAAGGATTGGTAACAGAAGAAGAAGGCACCTTGGACAGGAGATGACCACTGCCCACTCAGTCACCATCTACAGGGCGTGATAGGGACATAATCAGGAACTACATTTCATTAAGTGGGGTATCTCATGGTAGGGCAGAGTCTAAGGCTGTCCTCATCCTGAAATTTTCATCATACTGCACCCATGACATCCCTGCACAGTCCATGATGGCCTGGTGGATTATATCCATATATTTCACTAAGGCCAGGCCCCTGGCAGGCTGTTCCCTAAGAAAAACACCCATATAAATGCTAAAGCCGGACAGCTAGTTATTCCAGGTTCTTTTGACCGGCTTCCGCTCATGTGCTTGTTTCTTCCCAGCTTCTCCCTCTTTCTGTTTAACCTCTGGCTGCTGAAAGAGCAAACTAAAAATATCAACATACTCCCCCTTCAAGATCTTGTCCTTCATGCCAGGCAAAAGATAAATCACCCAAGGGAAGGCCCAAACCTCATATGGTGAATGCTAAGGGGAGGAGACAACCCCCATAGGATACCCATCTCCTGGTCCAGAGGTTGATGTCTGGCTGTCCTGAAGAACCACCCCCCATCATACCTGTTCTGCTGAGCCCTGAGGCGTGCATGGCCCAGCTGGCATGCCCAGTGGAGCAGCCGCAGCCCAAGACTGTGTTAGTGTGGCCCAGTAGGGGTTGTATCCCCACCCTCCAAATGGAGGTATCACCCAGGGAAACATAGGCCACTGGTCGGTACCGTCCACTAGTGTTTCTGCATTTGCATCACCTGATGGGTTGGGTATAGGCTGCTCCAACAGTGAGGGCTCCAGTATCACGGGCACCACCGGTGATGGAACAGGAGGCTCGCTGGGCATTGGCACAATAGGTGACTGCTGTTCTGGCTCACTGGGCTCCACAGGACTTGGTGCAGGACATTCCTTTTCCTTCTCCAGGATAGTCAACCTGTCAGATAAAAAGATTTTAACAACTCTGCCCATACAGCACCCCAAGTACGGTTCTTGGGTTTAGGGAACACCCCCAGATGGCCCAGCCCCTTTATCTAATAGTGTCTTCTTTGCCTGTTCAAGCACCTCCATCTGCTGAATAAGAGCCCTGATCTGTGCCATATCAGCTTCATCTTCAGACAATGAAGACTGCAGAGCAGGCCGCCTATGAAGCATCACAGGGTGCCCCCCCCCTTTCCCCCATGCTTTCCTGGGCAGCATCTTATGTCCAGAGAGCCCAATTGCAGAATGGAACAGCCCAACTGCCCTGCCCAAAGACCCATCAAATATCACTCTGAAACACAGTCAAGGGCTGACAATATAAAGTAGGCAGAAACCAAGGTAGCAAAGCCCTCCCAATCAGAGCCAAAGTTATCTTACCATTCAATGTAGCTGCCTAAAGAACCCCGAATCAGTGCCCAGTAGTGCCTCAGGATGCCTCCTTGTGCCTCCAAATGCTGTAGATCCCCATGCATAAAAGGCCCAAAGGCCTATCACCCCTCCAATCTCTCTGGGCCAAGGCCCGCCAGCGCCAACCCCCAGGACCAGCAAACTGAAACCCATTCAGGGCAAGGGGACACCACCCTGATCATACTCTTGTGGCTGATGCCACTGCTGATCCACCACTCTGGTGTCCTCCACGACCTTGGGCTCATGTCACCCGCCACCACAAGGTCTTGCTCGCCCTATGTTCTCGCCAGTTCCCAGCTGCCCGCTGGAACGCTCACAGGCCGATAAGGCTGCTTGGCCAATTGATAGATGCTGCAGCTCTATGTAATACTACATAAGCTCACCAGAAATGACTGAGCTCCCATCCCTCCCAGACCATCATTTGCCTCCCAGATTGATGAAAACCTATGTTCTGTTCCACAGCTTGACCATAAAACCGTTTTTTAGCCTCCAACCTAGGTAACATTTTTATTTCAAAAGTTGGCACATAGCATTGTGTTATGTTACTGTGTTGGGAAAAGGGGCAATCTTTGGTCAATGGCAGCTTAGACAATACCATCTAATTTATTATCCATTTGTAAGAAGATAAACATGTACATGGCTATTTCTCACCCACACCCAGTGTGCTGTTCTTTCTCCACACAGTGTTTTGGAGGTGGAACATCTGAAGTGCCCCTACCTGTGCAGTTACAATACTACATTAAGTAGCATTTTAGCTGCACCATTAGGCACACCCTCTTGTGTGATTATGCTGGGGTGTTGAGAACGCACTGAGTGAAGAGGGAGATGTGTGTATGTATATTATGCTGCTTCTAAATGATGGACAGGCCAGCTGGATAATATTTTCTGAACCAGCTCAACATTTCTTAAATTAAGAAGTGTCAAAATAAGGCTCTTAATTGGCCATGGACATTTTTTTACGTATTTATGTTCTGCCTGGTAATGGTGGCCAGTTATTGTAAAACTGCAGCTTTCAAAATCAATGGCAGCTATCAGATTTAATGTGAGAGGTCTGGATTCAAAATCAGTCTGAGGATATACACACTATGCTTAAGAATGACCACTGTCACATCTCAGTCTCAGTGTCCCAACTATAAAATGGGTAGCATCTACTTCACGAGAGTTGTTGCAATGAAAAGAGTTCAAGGTTATAATATGCATTGGGAGGGGATAATGATTATGATAATGATAATAAAAATAGATGTCTGGTTTTGTGTTGCTTTTTGCCTCTGGTCTTTTTTATGATCTCCACACTCCTGCTTAGTGTATGATATGTGTTCAAACCCTGTGATGACAGAGCTGTAAGTCATATATTTATTGTACGTATCCAACTTCAGGCAACAACAATTTTCAGAAGCTGGAGGGAAAGGGTTTTTTTTTTTTGTTGTTGTTGTTGTTGTTGTTGTTGTTTGTAAACCTGGGTGTAAAAACACCAAAGGGAATCTAGGTTTTATGAAAAGCTGCCTCCCCAGCTGACACATCAAATGAAGTTAGTGAGTTATGAAAAGAGATTGACAGTATTAACAAGGGGACTTGTATCCAGCAATTCCACTCCTGAGGTTTCCTAGATATATAGAACTAGTAGTGCTAGGGTCAATTCCCCTAGGCCTAGAGTTCAGATACACACCCTGCCATTGCCATAAGTTTAATTCCAGCAGAATCAAAAGTATTAATACTAGAAGATCTTATTCCATCTACAGCTAACTAGCAACAATAACATTGTAGAGAAAAATACCATCCAGTGGAGAAATTAATACTAACTTGATTATATAATATAATCATATAATATCTTCATAAGCAATTGATCATAGTTCACTGAAGCCCAAATATCTAATGCTATTTGACACAACCAATAAACGTTTGATACTGTCACTGTAAATGTTGCCATAACTTATGGTGCTTGTAGCTAACTACTGTTGATGTGGCTAAAGACAAAGGATAAGGCAGGTGATATAGTGCTCAGAGTTGTTGAAACTTGCTGTTTTTACTTTTTAAAAAAATCAGGATAGTGGTCCTAGAATTATAAGCAAACAGTAATTTCCAGTACCCAAGTGTCTGGGATTTGTATAGAGAGGAGGTTCAGTTAGTGCACCACACTTAGGTGGGAGGTGCCTAAACATCTGTCATTGGTCTGAGGACCATCATTTGCCTATATATCTATATTTTTAAAAGTATTATTTGCAAATAAAAATAAAAATCAGGCAATCGTATTTCTGCCTTGTTTTCTGGGAGAAAAAGAAGTGCAGAAAACATGTATGAAACCAATTCAACTGTAACGGTTCTCGGTGGTGGTGGTAGTAGTTGTATTGGACAGTTCTCCATATTAAAATCCCCCTGAATTAAACTTACATGTAATGGAGTCATCTAGCCAGGAAACCATCTTGTTGACAAAAGCAACTTTCTGAACAGAATGAAGTTTTGAAGTGCACAGCAATTGACTCCCACCCTTCATGCAGATTTTCAGATGGTACAAAGCTCTACTTAGTGCTCTCATCTGAAAGCTTGAATTGGCTGTAATATAGTATTAAACACTAGATTAAGAAAGAGTGATTAACTTATTCACCAACGATTAATTTATGGAATTCACCCTCACTAGATGTAGTGAGGGTGGCCACTAGCTTAGATAACTTTAAGAGTGGATTAGACATCAAGGATAGATCTATTGATGGCTGTTAATCATGAGATAGACTGATACTGGTTGATATCCTGACTAATAAAGCATCAGTGCAACAGGAGAGGCACCAGTGTAGAACGAGTGCTTCAGAAGAGTTCCAGACTAGCAGTGTGCAATCCTCAAGGATATATTTTTGAAGGACAGAGAATGCTAAGGAAAGGGGAGGTTGTCGAAATTTTTCTCCTCACCTCATGAACAGTGGAGTACTAAACAAGCACCTGTACTTCTGAAGAGTTCAACTAACTCTTCAGAAGCAGCAATGCTACATTAGTTTAGCCATCAGCCAGTATATCTTAAAATATGAAGTGCTGGTGGGAAAGCAGAGAACTATCACAATGGCCTTGTTGGGAAGTCCCAGAAGCGTCTTGATGGCTGCTATTGGAAACAGAAAGCTGGACCAGTCTGATCCAGCAAGGTAATTCTTGTGTTTCACTCTCAGTTTATCAATGTATTCCTTTCATTTACCATTGTTAAATAGCAGCAGCTTTTAAGTGTTCCTTATGTTAATTTTGTGGATGCATTGTTAATTTTGTTACAAATGTGGCTGGATTCATAGAAGTTAGTGATTATACTAATGATGTTTGAGGTTTTCCTTGTAAACTTATACTTAAATTAATAACCAGGGATACCATGCATTGAGATGAGAAACAATAGAGAGACACCCCAGCTATGCATGGGGAAAATGCACAGACACAGCTTCACTGAAATAAATAAAACATCAAGACAATGGTGTTGGTTAGATAGCAGGATGACATACATACTCACTATGAATCCTATTGGGAACTGGTCAGAAGCCTGTGGCCACACATTGTTCTCCATTTCTTAGCTAGACCTCCAGAACTCTCAGCCCAAGGATTCCTTCAAGTAGGAACAGAAACCAGCCATTCCAGCAGCTTGCCCAAGTCTACTCATCAGATAAGTGCATGCTGTGACAAATGCCAAGTTGTCATACCAAAACATTACTATTTTGTTGGAAAAATTTCACCACAAAAGCATCCTTGCCATCAAAATGGGGAAATCCACAGACCAATGAACTGCATTTCCAATAGAGGACAAAACACCAATATCCAGAGGCTTCAGAGTACACCTAGAACTCTTCATTAGCGGTATAGAGAGATGGTTTTGTGACTCACGTGTTGACTGCACTATGACTTGCCTGCCTGGTGTGAAGGTTGCAGACATCATGTAGCATCTAGTTAGGTTCTTAGGCAGTGCTGGGGAGGAGACAGTTGTCGTGGTGCACATCGGCACCAACAATGTGGGGAAATGTAGTCGGGAGGTCCTGGAAGCCAAATTTAGGCTGATAGGTAGCATTTTGAAGTCCAGGACCCCCAAGGTAGCATTCACAGAAATGCTACCTGTTCCACGTGCAGGTTCAGTGAGACAGGCAGAGCTGAGGGGTTTCAATGCATGGATGAGACATTGGTGCTGGGAGGAGGGGTTTAGATTTGTTAGGCACTGGGATACATTTTGGGGCAAGCAAGGCCTGTACAAAAGGGATGGGCTGCACTTGAACCAAGATGGAACCAGACTGCTGGCGCTTAAAATCAAAAAGGTTGCAGAGCAGCTTTTAAAATGATGCCTGGGGAATAGCCGTCAGGAGCTGGGCAGTATCCGGTTCAGCAAATGCCATCCTTTAAAGTGTGGGAGTGCAAAGGATTCAGATAAAACAGAAGGGGACAGAGCAGAACCACATAAAAAGCAGTCAGAAGGCTGTGCTAATTGGTCAAAGAGCCAAAAGAAAGATAACATACACCAGTGAAGAGATTCAGCTTATAGGTGTTTATATGCCAATGCCAGAAGCCTCCAAGCCAAGATGGGTGAGCTGGAGTGCTTGGTTGCTAACACAGAGATAGATATAGTGGGCATAACAGAAACATGGTGGAACAGTGAGAACCAGTGGGACACTGTTATCCTGGATATAAACTCTATAGAAAAGACAGGGAGGTTCACCTTGGAGGTGGAGTAGCACTGTATGTTAAAGAAGGGATAGAATCTAACAAGGCAGAAAACCTAGGTGGATCAGAGTCCCCCATAGAAACCCTGTGGGTGACAATACAAGGCCTGAAAGGAAATGTGCTACTGGGGACGTGCTATCGCCCTCTGGATCAAAACACTGACAGTGAGTGGGAGTTGGAGGAGGAAATCAGGGAGCTGTCAAGGAGAGGCAGGGCAGTAATAATGGGTGACTTCAATTACCCACACATAGACAGGGTAAATTCACAGGCAGATAATGACAGAGAGGTCAGATTTCTAGATATGCTGAATGACTGTGCCCTAGAACAGTTGGTCTTGGAACCAACCAGAGAGAAGGTGACTTTGAACTTGATCCTGAGTGGCACCCAGGACCTGGTGCATGATGTCAGTGTCATCGGCACTTTAGGGAACAGTGACCATAGTGCGATCAAATTCAGCAAAAATGTGGGGAGAGAATCACCAAAGAAGTCTAACACATACACCTTGAATTTCAGAAAAGGAAATTTCTCCAAAATGATTAATATGTTTATTTATTTATTTATGTATTTTTATACCGCCCAAAACCTACATCTCTGGGCAGTTTACAACAAGATAAAAGCAACATTAAAAGATTAGTAAAAAACAAAAACGAGAAATTTAAAACACAATTTAAATTTTTTTAAACAATATTCTAAAAAAATTTAAAAACAATCAAAACAGTATCAGTTAAAAGCCTGAGTGAACAGATGCATCTTTAAAGACTTTTTAAAAATTGTCAGAGATGGGGAGGCTCATTTCACTAGGGAGTGCATTCCAAAGCCTCAGGGCAGCAACGGAGAAGGCCTTTCCCTGAGTAGCCACCAGACGAGCCGGTGGCAAATGCAGACAGACCTCTTCTCATGATCTCAATGGGCGGTGGGGTTTATAATGTATGGTTCAAAGAAAGCTGAAAGGGAAAATCAGGAGAGTCCCTTCACTCTGGAATGCATGGAGTTTATTCAAAACCACAATACTAGAAGCCCAGTTAGATTGTATACCCCAAAGGGTGAAAGGTACCACTAAGTCCAGGAGGATGCCAGCATGGCTAACAGGTAATGTCAAAGGAACCATGAAAGGGAAGAATACTTCCTTCCAGAATTGGAAGGCTTGTCCAAATGAAGAGAACACAAACTCTGGCAAAGAAGTACAAGGTGACAATAAGGGACACAAAAAGAGAATTTGAGGAATATTTAGCAAAATGCATCAAGGGAATAACAAAAATTTCTTTAAATACATCAGATGCAGGAAACCTGCCAGGGAGATGGTTGGACAATTAGGTAATTAATAATTTATTACGGTCAATGACCAGTCAACATAAACACCAAAATATAAATCAGCATAAAACAAAACAAATTCAAAACAGTAAAACTTGATAACACTACATCAGGTTATGCATAAAGCTCAGTTACAACTAAGTTGTTCCCATCTCAGTTTACAGGTTGCTGCACAGAATCTTGCTGTCCCTGCTGTGAAAATGGACCATTAGACAATGAGGGGGTGAAAAGGATTATTAAGGAGGATATGGAGGTTGCAGAGAAACTAAATGAGTTCTTTTCATCCGTCTTCACGGCAGAGATTACCGAGCATATATCTGTTCCTGAACAAGGCTTTTTGGGGATGGAGGCTAAAGAATTGAGTCAGATAGAAGTGACGATGTTTTAAACTGTCTGGAAAAACGGAAAAATAGCAAATTGCCAGGGCTGGATGGCATCCATCCAAGAGTCCTCAAAGAACTCAAATGTGAAACTGCCGACCTCCTTGCTAAAATATATAACTTATCCCTGCAATCTGGCTCTCTACCACAGTACTGGAAAGTAGCCAATGTAACAATGATTTTCAAAAAGGGATCCAGGGGCGAACTTGGAAATTACCGGTGAGTTAGCTTAATGTCCATTCCAGGCAAATCGATGGAAAGCATCTTCAAGGATAAAACTGTAAAGCACATAGAAGAACAGGACCTGCTGGGAGAGAACCAGCATGGCTACTGCAAAGGTAAATCTTGCATAACAAACCTTTTGGAGTTCTTTGAGAATGTAAACAACTGTGTGAATCAAGGCGATCCAGTTGATATACCGGTAATATACCTGGACTTCCAAAAAGCTTTCAACATAGTTCCTCATAAAAGACTCCTTAGAAAACTTAGCAGACATGGGATAAGGAGACAAGTACATGTGTGGATTGCTAACTGGCTGAAAGACAGGAAACAGAGGGTAGGTATAAATGGAGAGTTTTCACAATGGAGAGAAGTAAGAAGTGGGGGGCCCCAGGGATCTGTACTGGGACCAGTACTTTTTAATTTATTCATAACTGATCTAGAAGCAGGGTAAGCAGCAAGGTGGCCACATTTGCAGATGATACCAAACTCTTTAGAGTAGTGCAATCGAAAATGGATTGTGAGGAGATCCAAAAGGATTTCTCCAAACTGGGTGAGCAGGAGACAAAATGGCAATTGCAGTTCAATGTTGGCAAGTGTAAACTGATGAACATTGGGACGAAAAACCCCAACTTCAAGTATACATTGATGGGATCTGAGCTGTTGGTGACTGACCAGGAGAGGGATCTTGGGGTCATGCTGGGCAGCTCATTGAAAGTGTCAACTCAATGTGCGGCAGCTGTTAAAAAGGCCAGTTCCATGCTAGGGATCATTAGGAAGGGGACTGAAAATAAAACTGCTAATATTATAATGCCCTTATACAAAAATATGGTGTGACCACACCTGGAGGACTGTGTACAATTCAGGTCACCACATCTAAAAAAAGGACATTGTAGAACTGGAAAAGGTACAGAAGAGGGCAACCAAGATGATCAGGGGCCTAGAGCACCTTTCTTATGAGGCAAGGCTACAACATCTGGGGCTGTTTAGTTTAGAAAAAAGATGACTGCGGGGAGACATGATTTAGGTCTATGAAATTATGCACGGTGTAGGGAAAGTGGATAGAGATAAATTCTTCTCCCTCTCACATCACTAGAACCAGGGGTCATCCCATGAAATTGATTGCCAGGAAATTTAGGACAAGCAAACAGAAGTATTTCTTCACACAACGCATAATCAACTTGTAGAATTCTCTGCCACAAGATGTGGTGACAGCCAACAACCTGGATGGCTTTCAGAGGGGTTTGGATAACTTCATGGTCTATCAACAGCTACTAGTTGGAGGGCTAAAAGCCACCTCCAGCCTCAAAGGCAGGATGCCTCTGAGTACCGGTTGCAGGGGAGTAACAGCAAGAGAGAGGGCATGCCCTCAACTCCTGTCTGTAGGCTTCCAGTGGCATCTGGTGGGCCACTGTGTGAAACAGGATGCTGGACTAGATGGGCCTTGGGCCTTATCCAGCAGGGCTCTTCTTATGTTCTTTCCCCAACACATCACTTCTCTACAAAAAGAAACCCCATTGTACTCATCCAAAAAGTGCTCAGAGATCTAAGATTCTTTGTACTAACCTAAGTAATCATATAAAATTGTGATGGGACCTATCCTCAGCTGTTGCTGCATACTATTGGAAGCAAACGGCTCAGCACCCTGCCTGCACAGTCAAGTAACCAGCTAAGGACTAAGTACTTTAGAATTCCCTTTCTCTTACTAAAAGGCTCCTCACCAGAGTCTTCATTACCTGCAACTAACAGCAACGACGACGACGACAACAACAACATTTGTTAGCCCACTCATAAGAAATTGTTCTCTGGGCAGCTCACAATAGAATAACAGTAGAATAAAATATACAATTAAAACAATTTACTGCACTAATTAGAGGGTTAGGCCAGTAACAGAGTATAATAATTTTTAACTAATTCTAATTTCAGCCTGTTTTAATTACATACATTCAATTGTATAACTGTAATCAATTATATAACTGTAATTTTTCTCTTCTGTTTTGGCTTGTGGCTGTAACATTAAAGAAGAGGATTAGGTTCCATCCAATTCTAAAATCCTGTGATTCTAATATTCTAATGTGGGGATCCCTGCCACAGTGAGGCGGGTCTCACGATCACTGTGACCCGGTTTGTAAGAGTGAGCAGGGAGGGAGCCCTGGGCGGCTGGATCAGCTGCCCACATGACTGCTGGCTCCGTGATGGAGCCAGTGGGGACTGGGGAGTTTGGGGGCCGAACGGCCCACAGAAGCTCCAGTATGCCCTACACGAGTGTGCAGGGCATACTGGGGAGACCCCTAAGCCGGGAGGCTGCTTTTCAGCCTCCCGCCAGGGGTCTACTCACCAGGGAACCATGCCGCGGCTACTCATGATGAAAAAAAAATGGGTACCCGGTTTAAGGAGTGGGCTACTTGAGCAGGTTACCTGCTCAAGAACCACTGGGCTCGGCTGCCCGATTTTCTACAATCGTGTGAATAGCCTCAATGTCTCATTCATTTCCCAGGAAAGTCAGGCATGTGGATAGCCTTTTGTCTTCTCAGATGCAAGGGGCACCTCCAATTCATCTATCCGTGACTCAAAAGCTGCCAGCATGTTCTGACAGCCAAGAATAAGCCCACGTGCAAAGATAAAATCATCCAAGTGTTGTGTTACTTACTCATTGAAACCAAGGTTTAAGAAAAGCACCACTGTAGAAATGAATTGAAAATCATTCAGATGCGGTGCAGAAAATGGAGCTCGCTGTGATCAATGCTTTGTCAAAATAAAATTTTCCCTCAAAAGTAAATCACAACAGATGAAGATCTAGAGGGTGAATTGGTAGCAACCTAAAAAAACCCCCTTAATGTTGTACTTAGCTATAAAAGTTCCCCACGGTCCCATCCATGCAGAGGCGCACTTACCACCGGACCTTGGGGATCTGGTCCATGGCCTCCAAGGTCCAGCAGGGTCTCCTGCTGCCATCCTGCCCCACCCTGCCACTGCCCCACTGAACCATTATTTCCCCCCAATAATTTTAGCCACCATGTGCACGGCTGAGGGGGTGGCATGAGGGGTGAGCTGAGCAGCCCCCCCCATGGCAGTGGCAGTGGGGGTAACAGCTGCTAGGCCTGGCCATCTGGCCCAGTGGCCCTTGAAAACTGCAAGGCGCTCTAGAGCACCTGGACAGTTGGAATAAATCATTGCAAGCCCGAGATGTCATGGGCTTGTGATGACCTATTCCAACTGCGAAGGTACACTGGAGCACCTAGCAGTTTTCAAGGGCACTCCACCTGCTGCCACTGCCAGCAAGGGCACTTCTCCTGCTGGCACCACCAGAGGAGGCCTGCTTGGCTTACCCCATCCCCCAGCCATGCACATTGCGTCTAAATTCATTGGAAAAATCGGCGGTTCAGCAGGGTGGGGCAGTGGTGGGGCAGGTGCAGGGTCGTGGCAGGAGCCCCCCATGTAGGTTTCTTTTGTTTTTAATGGGGGGGGGCTTGTGGCAGGGATGGTCCAGGCACCAAATACCTAGGTGTGCCACTGCATCCATGCGCCATGGCAACAGCCATGGCAAAGATGGATATCACACAAAGCAAAGGCCTGGATCGATTGTATCATTATGTGACTTACTCTTCAGATAAGGGAGATACTGGAAAAACCTGAACTTCCCTTCCGTCTTCTTAGCGACCACATCCAAAGGAAAGAACTATAAGTTGGGCATGGGTAGGGATCATGGGGACAGAGATCCTACTGCCCTCAATCAATAAAATAAAGTATTAAATAAATAAAATAGTCAGTTTTACCTGCACCACCTGCTCAATCCTCCTCTATGTGTGGGTAGACGTAGCATCAGATGTCCAAGAATTTAGTCCATGGACTAAATTTGGACTAAATTAATGGACATCTGATGCCTTCTCTACCCACACAGAGAATTCTAAAACCAAATTTAAAACATAAAGCCAAATACCAGCATCTGCCCAAGGCAGGTAAACTGCCAAATAATTAAGAAATGACCCAGGCCACAGTGATGATGTCCCTTTTGCAGCTGCTGCCCTTCAAGAGGGGATTATCAGGCCATTACTTAGACTGCTGCCACCTGGCTCCTGGCTTTTACACTTTTGCCTGAACTTCCTGGCAATGCAAAAATACTTCCCAGATGTGTTGAACTCCTTAGCTTAGTCAAATCCTTAGCACCCTCCTTACCTGCTTCCCCTTTATAACCTGCCCCCTTCTTGACCCCTGCTGTTAAAAGATTGCCCAGAATTTTTCCAGTTGACGCCTTATCCTGGGGGATAGCATTCCTCCATAACTCAATGTCCTTCCTATCCGAGGGCAATAATGGATCCATAGAAGCTCACATACTAAAACATTCATCAAATGAAGCCAAGATGGCTCAAAAAAGGAATTGTAAACTTTGTGGATTATGTCTAGATACTTCACCAGTGAAGGTGATCTACCAGGCTGTGCCTGGAGCACTACCCCAGTCAGACAACCAATTATCCCAAGTCCTGAATTGCTCCACACTTGGTAAGGTGGTAAGTTAACTTGCTAACTGGGCAAGAGGTACCTTTTTAACATGGTGATTCTCTTTATTTAGCAGGGGGGAGTAGCTGGCCTATCCACCCCCAGCACAGTACCTCCAGTGACTTTTGCTGGTGTCTATCATGTTTCTTTTTGATATTTTGAGCCCTTTGGGGACAGCGGTCCATCTTATTTATTTATTATTTCTCTATGTAAACCACTTTGGAACCGTTTGTTGAAAAGCATTATATAAATATTGTTGCTTGTTTTCGTAAGTAGGGATGTGCATGGAACTGGCAGGGTGGGAGTGGCTCAAAGGTGGGGGCATACCTTTAAGGGTGGGGGAGGGTGCATTTCCTCCTGCTGCATTTACCCCACTGATGCTCCATTTTAAAACTGTTCGTAGGGGCCGCAGTGTACTCTCTACCACCCCTTGTCCGGCCGGAAGTAACAGGAAGCATCTGGAGCACATGTGCACATTGGGTGCATGTGTGCACACATCACGCTCACTCACGCACCTGACATACGTGCGAGCGAGTGCTAGCTCCCTGTGCACGTGCCAGTTACTCCCTGTTACTTCTGGCCAAAGAGGACTCGGGGTGGCAGAGAAGTACGCTGCCGCCCTGACAGCACTTTTAAAATGGTGTGCCCATGGGGGAAATGCAGTGGGAGGGGTAAGGGTACCCTCCCCTGCCCTTAAAGGTATGCCCCTCTGCCTTCAAACCAGCCGGACAGCTGGTCATTTGAACTGGTTTGGAGGCCCTTAAAAAGGCCTCCAAACAGGTTCATGCACATCCCTAGAGGTAAGCAACCCATCCTTGATCAGCAACCTTGGCTCAGGATCCCTAAATAAAAGTGGATCCACATGTGCTTGCATACTATTGTGATTCTCATTTGGACAGCTGGGCCACCCATTCTCAAATTCATCTTAAATAATGGTATTTTCAAAATTGTCTAAGGATGAAATCTGTATATTCTTACTTAAAACTACTCTGCATATTGTAGATTTACATGACCATTTATTGTCTTTTAAGAACCACTTCTACTCTAAATGGCAATCCAAAAGGAAGACAGCTTTTGAATGTCTTCATACGTAGACTCTACTTTTTCTCTTCCGCGTCCCTCAGCTAGCCTAATGTTTAAGCTTTATCAGAATGAATGTAGTAGTAACTTGTCCAAAGACACACTAAATTCATTTATGGGGCCGAGTTTCACATCTGCAATACATATCGTATGTGTTTCTTCCAATATGTATGGATTGCTATTGTAGAAAAATGGCTATAAGAGTGGTAGAGGAAGGATGAGAGGTGTTGCGAGCTCTGCAGAGAAAGCTGCAGTTAGTGTGTAATTTTTAAGCATAATAATGTCCTTTGATATCATTAACTGAATAGTTGTGTCTAGACATTTTTCTGTGAGTTAATAAGAGAAATAGTTCTGGAGGGCCTAGATATAAGCTAACGCTGCTTTATAACCCAATAGAGGAAAATGAATGTCCCAAAGTAATAATTTCTTGCACTATGTATCCACTTCCAATTATGTGTTTTGAACCTGTAATTGTTTGAGACTTCCTGAAAGATCATGCCCAGCATGGCAGTCCTTGATGTAATCAGCTGCTTTTCTATTACAATTTTCCATATATTTTTCTCAATTGTTAAATTGATTTTACCTAATGCTTGTCATGAAGCCAAATATTTCACTGATCCGAGCACCAGAATAGCCAGAAATTAAATTTCTTATATGCTGTTTTCATTATATAACTCAGCAAGAAAAGAGACTGAATCAAAAGCTATTCACAAGTGGGGCAGCATGTCTGCAAACTGCACAGAGGATTTCCATTTTCTGGCAAGAGGAACAAGGGAAATGAGAACATCTAACCGGAGTCATTTTGTTTTGTTCAATTCAAATCCGACCAACAGGGCCTAATAAGCACCTGTTATGCAGGAACAGGTTGGCTAATGATGTAAGCAGAGTCTAGGTTATCATTACACATTTCAGGTTGCAGCTATTAACCATGGGGATTTGCAAAAATACTGTTGTTTTCCCATTTTGTCTACCTTAGTTAATTGAAGGTTATGAAGGGAAATTGAGCCTCTCAGGTCAGCCTTCATACTTACTGGAGGATGTCTGCCATAATTTTCCTTTAACACAAAAAAGCACTTCTTTTTTCTTTCTTTTTTGCATTCAGCTTTAACATCAGCCTTCTACAGGAACTATCTCCTAACTCCTATGCTTCATATTCATGTGGCTTCTTTAATTTGATCAGTTTAAAATGTGAGGGCAGCTTTTTTTTTTTCTTGGCTTGCTTTTCTTACAATAGCCTTTCATTGTGATGAAGAAATTTAGGACACTGTCAACTGTGTGCTGTTAAGGAGACTTTCCATTAAAGGGTTCAGCAAACAGTCAATGGAATATAGATGGATGATGATGATGATGATGATGATGATTAATTGAATTTATATACCGCTTAGTATAAAAATCTCTAGGTGGTGTACAGAATTAAAACATACAATACAACACATTTAAAATACATAAAAAGATAAAAATTATAGATCAAAAACACGTTAAAAACACGTTAAAACTTAAAATTTAAAAATCAAAACTCAGTTGAAGACCTGGGAAAACAAGTATGTCTTCAGGGTCAAAGCAAACAGAGAAGGAGATGCTCTTATTTCAGCAGGGAGTGCTTTCCAAAGTTATAAAACTGTAAGAAAAAGAGAAGAATTATCAAAGAAAACTGAAGGACATTTACCAATGAAACAGAACATTTATCAGTGTAAACAATTTCAGTTCTGCTGCCAGCAGCTGCTGAAAGAAAATTGTAGGATGTTATTTCTGTAAAGGAAGCTGTAGTGGCTGGTGCGGGTGCTACTGGGGGGGAGGGAGGCAAGAGGAACCTTTAAGTTTAAATCAATAGGTGCTTACCTCTGCTACTGCTGCACCTGAATGCTGCTTCGAGCAGCAGTGCACCATCTAGCACCCTCTGCATTGGGGGATCACCTCCACTATTCACCTGGCTGCCAGCAGGGAATCAGCTCTAGGGAGGACAGGTGAGTAGCAGAGGCGATCCCCCAGCTCAGGGGGTGCTGGACAGTGCACTGATGCTCCAAGAAGCATTCAGGTGCACCTGTAGCCGATGTAAGTAACTATTAATTTATACTTAGATGGATAGCTTTATTTTGGTCATTGACCAGAATTTGTAGATAAACAATAGAAACAATCAACAATAATTAGGTAGTAAGTTTTTTACGGATTTTACAAGCTACATAGCAGAACTTGGCCACATTCCCAGAAACAGTATCCTTAAAATTTGACAGCAGGTAATCTAAATAAAACTTATCGGTGGCCAGGAAACTGCATTAAAAGTGAAGAAATAAAATTGATACGAATATCCCTGTAAAATGTGCAGTAAAGAATTACATGTGCGGTTGTTTCTATTTCTCCTGAGCCACTAAGGCAAGGGCAGGCTGAATGTGATATTTTCTTAAACTTCCCCTCTAAAACTGCAGTGGAGAGTGCATTTAGCCACACAAGGGTCATGGCTCTCCTAAATTATACTGTTGTTACACTAAGTAGGTATTCAGCAGGTCTTACATTTAAAGACTGGTTACCTATATAGATCCTTCTCGACAGCTTTGCTAGCTCTTCTTGCAGTTCTGTATCAAAGGCACACTTTTGATAACCCATATTGCTTGGTCATACCATAGCCTAACGAGCTCTTCCTGGGACAAACCATAAGGTTGTAACTTGTATCTTAGCGCCACCTTCCATTTCGAGGCATAACTGTCTATGAGCCAAACCCACTTGGAAAAATGTCAGCTTCAGCCCAAATGTGAAAATACTTAACCAAGATCTTATTTCTAATCTAAAAACTCCTTCCTCCGGTCTAAGGACTGTATTGGGAACACAGCATGGCACCTGAAATATTGTTCTTAAAAATTTGGTTTGAATAGCTTCCAGGTGCGGGGGGGGGAGTTTCTCAAAAGGGCCAAGTTGAGCACCGTACAGAAGTTGCAGGTAAACTTTAGCTGTAAAAAGCTTTATAGCAGCTGGTATGAAGAAGGCTTCCCTGATAAAATAAAAGGACCTGATAGCGTTAGCTGATTGCTGGGCATTTTGAGTTACGTAAGTGAGGTGCACTCTTCACCCTCCTGTAGAGTGAAAAACGACTCTGAGGTATTTAAAGGTTCTCACTTGTTCGATTTCATGGACTTTCATAGACCAGGAGTTGAACTTGGGTCGTTTGGCAAAGCACCTTGGTTTTAAATAGTTAACTTGGTTTTAGAATAGTTAACCAACGCCTCTTCAGCACAGTATAAGTTTAGTGAAGCAAGTGCCTGCTTTGACCCAGTTGGGGTCACCACCAAGTTGTCTGCGTAGAGCAGAATCGACAGATGTTTATTTGCAAATTTCTGTGGTTGAATATCTGATTTATTTAAGTGGGTTAATTTACAGATAAATGTGCCTCTTGCCGCACCCACTGGCAATACCCACACCATCTGATACTGGAAGGTTGAGCAATTCCCAAGACCTTCAAGAGAATACAAGATATATAATGCTATTTTATTATTGATGAATACAACAAATTGATCTTGGCTACCAGAGGCCTTTTAAAATAACTATTTAACAAACAAACAAAAATGCTGTGTTATGTATCTCCATTATCGCTTTCATTATCTATTCATCTAGCTCATCTATCTATCCATCTATCCATGTAGCTTAGATATTTCAATTGCTCTAATTAGCCATATTTTCAGTTGGAAGTGGACCTTGAGTTATAGAATTTGAAACCTCAGAGGTCCATGTTATGAACGGTCTATAACATATCAGAACCAGAGGTACCAACTCAGAAGTATGGTGAAATATAGGCCTGTGTCTGATTTCATGTTATATTAAGAAATGGAATCACACCTGAACTCTGGGTGTTTGCCTGCTCTCCCTGCTCTGGAGCAGGAGGTGATCCAGCATTGTGTTGTTAAAATGGATATGCAAGGAAACACAATGAAGCCAGGTCTGAATGCTGAATGCTATAATCCATATGCTAATACCACTGACTACCAAGTGTCTGTGGAAGGAGCCAGGGGGCTGATTCCCCCTCCCTTTCCTGTTACAAGAAGTCAGTGTTAAATGCTTGTCAGTGATTAACTGTATTGTTCTCCATGGAAGGTCAACATAGCCAAATGCATACAGAGATCTGTCTGTAGATTTTAATCTTACCTCACTGATGCTACAAATGTATTGAATGTCTCACGCACATATATGTTACTTTAAATATAATTACACACTAGATAAGAGGTACACAAGAAATAAGAATGGCTGTCTTACACCAAATAGGATCAATTCTCTTACTAACTCTGAATTTTAACACCTTTTGGGGGGAAATGCAATTTGCAGCATCTTAGATGCAGATTTGCTGTGGGCAATGTCCCCCTCCCTCCCTTCTGAGCACAGAATTTTACAGAAGATGAGATTCAGAGATCTCTCTGAATCTGGCCAATATCCTGAATTAATAATTCATTGTCCAGAAGGTAGCAGCAAATTGTCACCTTTTTGGACACCCAGGAAAAGAGGAGATTTTGAATAGATTCTATTCAAGGATCAAAGAGAAATACACTATAAGAATGAGGCTTTTTAGACAGAGAGTTAGCAATCTTTCGCCTATAGCAAAAGCTGCTCACGAGGATCCCAGGGTTTTGCTGCTAAGCCGCGGGGCAAAGCAGGAACTCTGCCATGGTCAGAGGCTGTCTGTGATTTCTACTGCGCAGTGAGAAAGTCAAGACTCCCCAGCCATGATGCTCTGGCTATCAGCCGTGATCTGAGCACTGCAACAACTCCTGTCTCCGCCAAGCGCCTCACCCCTTCAGCTGAAGTGATTCTTCTCTCTCAGGCCTCTGTTCCTGGTAAATATGCTGCTCCTACAAGCCTGGAATCCCCTCCATCCTTTCCCTGCTCCCTTCTCCTCCCCCCCTTCTTTCCCTCTACTAATCTCCCCAAAACCATGCCAGCCCACATCCTTCCTCCCCCCCTTCTTTTCTGCCTGTATCTGAATTGTATTAGACTTTAGGAAGATTTAAATGCACACACATATGGTAGTTAGGCACACAGGTGAATATTGGTACTGGTTAGGATGTTCTGTTTAAATACTGTTGCTAATACTGATAGAGGGTTCTGCTTTCTGCTTTGCTAGATTATGTTGTTATTCTTTTTATACTCAATAAAGCCCATTGAATCTTGAGGACTGGTTTGATCTCCTTTCTTCCTTGCATCCAGATCACACATGGTCACTAATACAAAAGAATTTGGTCCAGACCTATTTTTGTATACTGGCTAATGAGCATATTTAGTATATAAATCAGGCCTGGTCTGTAACATCCATTGGAAATAATTGTACAGTTACTATACAGCAGACCCTTGTGTTTCGTGGGTTCTCCTGTCATTGTTTCTGTTACTGGGTGGGTCATTAAAACCCAGTTTGTTTGATAACTAAAACAAAGGCTGTTATTGGCTATTTGTGGTATAGAAACCTGGTTACTTTGTTTGCATGCTAAAACTAGGGCTATGTTAAACATTGTGGTTTAAATGCCAGCTGGAAATGACTTTGTGCCAGCTGGAAATGACTTTGGGTGTCACTTCTGTTGGCCATTTTGTGACTCATTCCTAATTTTTTTTTAAAGGCCAAAAATCAAAGGATTTGAAGGTGGGGGGGGGGCAGAGCTGGAGAGCAAGGTGATGTGTTTTACTCCTCTTATTTCTCTCTCCCCCTCCACTTTTGTGTGTGATTTTAATACATTTAAATGTGCTGAGAAACATAACCCTATCATAGTTATAATGGGCTAGATGAGGGATAACAAATTGAAATGGAATCAAAGCAAGATTATTGCAATGCCCTCTATATGGGGCTGTCTTTGTACATAGTTCAGAAATTTCAGTTAGTTGCAGCAGCCAGACTGGTCTTTGGGATAACCCAGAGAGATCATATTATGCCTATTTTGAAACAGTCACACAGGCTGCCAATATGTTTCCAGGCAAAATACAAAGTGCTGGTTATTACCTTTAAAGCCCTGAATGGCTTAGGTCCGTGTTTCCTTAGAGAGTGCCTTCTTCTGCATGGTCCCTACCGCTTGTTAAGGTCATCTGAGGAGGTCCATCTCCAGACACCACTGGTGCGTCAGGTGGCAACTCCTAGGTGGGCCTTCTCTGTAGCTGCTCCTGGGTTGTAGAACGCTCTCCCTGCAGAGATCCGTAGCTTGAATTCATTGTTGGCTTGGTCTTCCAGGCTTTTTAAAATGTTTAAAATCTATTAATTGTTGATGGTTTTATATTGTTTTTAAATTGTTTTGTAATGATTGTTTATAAAGGACTGATTCACAAGTTTTACTTTTGTTGCTGTGCCAGAGCCATTTGGATGGGGCGGTATATAAATGTAATAAATAAATAAATAAATAAATAACCCTCCCCTCAATCCCCATAGGCTCAAGATTTCTTTTTTCAGTTTCCCTATTCACAGCAATAGGCCAGAATGGAACACCCATAAAAAAGAGGGCTTCCTGTATTAAAACAATCCCCCTCTCTATTCACTTTGAATTGACTTTATGTGGAAAACACATTAATACATTAAAATAGCTCCCCATCAGATACATAGGAGGCTCGACGGGGTAGATGGGGTGGGGGAGAATGCAGGATCTTACCTACCATCCCCCAGATGATGATGATGATGATGATGATGATTTCTCTACTGCCCTTCCAAAAATGGCTCAGGGTGGTTTACACAGATAAATAACAAATAAATAAGATGGATCCCTGTCCCCAAAGGGCTCACATTCTAAAAAGAAACGTAAGATACACATCAGCAACATTCACTGGAGGTCCTGTGCTGGGGGTGGATAGGGCCAGTTACTCTCCCCCTGCTAAATAAAGAGAACTACCATGTTTAAAAGGTGCCTCTTTGCCAAGTTAGCAGGGATATTAACATCGGACTCTTGTGCTACCAAGCCCTCTCTGAAGCTATATTGAGCTAATTGTTGGAGATAATCTCTGTGATTACATAGGAAGAGGTTTCCACAGCCAATTACAAATGGCTTATTTTTAAATCTATCTGATATGAGCACTGTTTATTCTGGAAAAAATTCTTTGCTTTACCCCTTGTAACAATTATTTTTCAATGAAGCTCAGTTGTGTTCACATAAATCACATTGATAAGTGTGATGTACTTATGAGTAGCTGTGCTGGGTGGCAGCCAAGGTGTATGTCTTGTTCATAAAGCTAAGGCATTGACAATGCAACCACACAATGAAGTACTTAGTTGCGGAATGTGTTTTAATATTTTTTGGATACAGTGTGTTACATAACTGTTGCATTTCATTCATGTTTTTTCCCTCAGGGGACCATATTCCATATTGTTTTTCTTTTTACAAGGGATGAGACATCTTTCTGGATCTGTTCTACTCTCCCTCCAAGCCGCTCAGGGAGCACTTGTATCCTCCTCGCAGCCACCTTTGGAAGCTGGTTACTTTGAAAGACTCTGACTGGCTGAGATTAGCCAATTAGTTTCAAAGGAAATTGAATCTGGGTTTCCCATCTCCATCACAGAACACTTTAACCATTTTTTTTTTTAAATTTAAGTAAAATATTTATATCCTGCCTCTCCAGCATTCTGATGGTTGGGACATGCAGGTTACAATAAAATACAATAAAACAAGACTAAATAACAATAAAACAAGCATAAAAGCAAACCATCAGCAGGATAAAATGGCAGGCAGGAGTAAAGTAGCATAAAACCAATTTTAGAATACTTCAGGTTCTTTTAAAAACTAATCAGGGAGGGAGACTGATGAGGCTATTATGTTATACTATGTACAGTTGTGCCAATGAAAGATTATTTTTCCAACAATGAAGATGCCTACTGTCTGGCAGGTGAATCAGGGACTTTAAAACGCTCTCAATTCCATCCAAAACCAGGCAGACTATGGACACTCATGGTATTTTTTTTAAGTTCATGTTAACCAAACCCTGAAAAAACAATCCCAGACAAACAGATTTTATGGTGCAAGAGCTATAGCTATCAAGGGGAGTCTATCAAGGGGAATGAGTTTCATTGGCCCGTTCAGCTGCACTGATCCTGTGTTGGTGCCGCATGACTTAGCAGCAGCCTTCTGATCAGTGCTGTGGGAATCCCCATAATGCACCACACACTTGCATGGTGCATTATGGGAGTACCAGGGGCCAAGGAAAATGTGACTTGGCCTGCAACCCCCTGTGCTGCTGGAGGAGGCAGCTGCACATCTGGGCGTGTAATCTCTGCACCAGGCACAGATGAAGCGATCACCTGCCGGGGAGGTATGTTTTTTTAAGACTTCCTCCCCATGTGCCCCAAGCCTTTTCTCACTGATCGTGAGAAAGGGCTCCTTATTTAATTTTGCAAACTGTATTGATAAAAGGATGTAATTAGATGGGCCACTGTGAAAAACAGAAGTTGCTGGACTGACAGACCATTCATTTGATCCTTCAGGAGATTTCTTATATTCCTATTATTGATCCAATAAGGGTTTAAATTACATTCTTTAAAATACTTGTGATGTAATTAAAATGCTAATGTTTCAGTTTGTCATTCTTGAATTTCTGATAGAGTTACTTTAGCGGATCATTGGCTCTCCGTACAGAGTGACTAGTTCTGAAGGTTAAACTCTGTTTTAAATCCTTGAGAAGAAGAGTCCTCCTGTTGCATTGGACAAGAGGCTCATCTTGTCCAGTATTCCATTTCAACAGTGGCAACAAAATGCTTCCTGGGAATTTATAAGCAGGGCAGGCTCCAGGTCAGTGGGGACCCTTGTACTCGTGACTACTGAGGATGTCTGGTGGGAATAGACGGTTATCTTGGTGAACAGATGAGCGGGAAATGGTTGTGGCTTGACCAGTAGTGGCAATTCAGACTTCAGTGGTAGTTATAGAAAAATGGTCCTGCTAGATCAGGTTCAAGGCCTATCTAATCCAGCATCGTGTTTGCCTCAGAGAAGACCACACTCCCCCATTGCCAGCAATTGTGCTTGTGTGACACTCTTTCTCTCCGGGGCTCTTATGAAGGTGGTGTTGTAACTGCTATTAGGAGAAGGGCTTGCATGCCATTTAAAGCAATTTAAATGCCCTTTCTCTGCTGTGGGCAGGTGGCCCATTCATTCAAAAAATGGCCTATTGTGCTCAGCATACCCCCTTGAAGATCGTGGACAATGGCTGCTGCCCTGCTTACAGTCTGGTGATGCGAGTGCTACAGAGTGAGTCTGTAGAGACTGTAGACCCAGTCTTGAATACTGCCTGTGCAACAAAAAGCCTGCATGCGTAAGTTTGCTTATTTTGTAAACGACATATTGCAAAGATGCTGGGATGGTTTGAAGGCAGAGAGGCAAATAACAGAAAATTTATTTTATTATTTTTATTTATTTTATTAAAACATTTTTATACCACCCAAAACTTACGTCTCTAGGCGGTTTACAACAGAATAAAAACAAAGTAAAACATTTAAGACAAAAATGAAAAATTTAACACACTGCAATTTAAAATATCTAAAAGAATATTTTAAAACAGCATTAAAACCATTAAAACAATATTAATTAAAAGCCTGGGTAAACAGATGCATCTTTAAAGACTTTTAAAAAGCTGTCAGAGATGGGAAGGTTCTTATTTCACTAGGAAGCACATTCCAAAGCCTTGGGGCAGCGGCAACGAAGACCCGTCCCTGAGTGGCCACCAGACGAGCTGGTGGCAACTGCAGACGGACTTCTCCAGCAGATCTCAGTGGGCCGTGGGGTTCATGCAAAAGAAGGTGTTCTCTTAAATACCCAGGGCCCAGACTGTTTAGGGCTTTATAGGTTATAACCAGCACCTTGTATTTTTTCCGGAAACATATCGGCAGCCAGTGTAGCTTCTTCAATACAGGAGTTATATGGTCTCTCTGAGATGACCCTGAGACCAACCTGGCTGCCACATTCTTAAACAACTGTAGTTTCCGGACTATGTACAAGGGCAGCCCCACATAGAGCGCATTGCAGTAATCCAGTATGGAGGTAATAACCAGCAGATGTACCACTGTTTTGAGGTCGTTCATCTCAAGAAACGGACACAGCTGGTGTATCAGCCAAAGCTGATAGAAGGCACTTCTGGCCACTGCCTCACTAGACTGCGTACCTGTTCCTTCCGGAGAAGTGTGACGCCATCCAGAACACGCAGATCAAAATCATCTCTTGAGTTCCAACCCCACACAATGAGTACCTCCGTCTTAGCCGGATTCAGTCTCAGTTTGTTATCCCTCATCCATCTCATCACCGACTCCAGGCAGGCATTTAGGGAGGTTATGCCCTCTCCCGATGAAGCTGACATGCAGAAATAGATTTGGGTGTCATCAGCATACTGATAGCACCCTGCACCAAATCTCCTGATGATCTCTCCCAGCGGTTTCATGTAGATGTTAAACAACATTGGAGACAATATGGAGCCCTGAAGCACATCATACAAAAGTTCAGATTTTGAAGAACACCATCTGGAACCTGCCCGAGAGATAGGAGCAGAACCACCGCAAAGTAGTGCCTCTAACTCCCAACCCCCTCAGACGCTCCAGAAGGATACTATGGTCAATAGTATCGAAAGGCGCCGAGAGGTCCAGAAGGACCAACAGAGTCACACTTCCTCTGTCAATTGCCAATTGGAGATCATCCATCAGGCCGACCAAGGCAGTCTCCACCCCATAGCCAGCCCAGAAGCCAGTTTGAAATGGGTCAAGATAATCAGTTTCATCTAAGACTGTCTGGAGCTGGGAGGCCACCACCAAAATTGGAAGCTATTCCTATTCCTTGCTTCCTGGCTCAGTGTAATTATTATGCAAAAGTAAAACTTACTTCTTTGGAAGGGAATGTAGCAGAGGCAGCACCTTTTCCTCCATGCCACTGTTGGTTCAACCATATAACCCTCTGTACACTGATGGGGAGGGAGGATGATCCTTCACCGATAAGAGATTCAGCAGCAGTGGCTATCTTCTCTCTCATCAGCTTATGAGCTTCCACACAGAGGTCCTTCCTTGCCTCATTAAAAAGCCGGTTTCTCTATTATAAGAGGATTGGGGGAATAGGGCAGAACTGGTGTGGCTTTCTAGCTCCAGGACCCATTAAACCATTACCAGCACCTTTATCTCCCAGCACCTTTATCTGCAAATAGGAATATCCCCCAGGCGTTAGGGGATATTTGATAGATCAGCCATGAATCCTTTGAGACTCCTGGAATCCTGTTTATAGGAAAGGTATAAAGCCCATAGTTTTTCTGTTTCAGCCACAGCATCTTCTTATTAGAGAGATATACAGGAGGCCCCACTGAGATATCATAGCTAAACGATAACTATGGCTAGACTCAATGAACTTGCCTATTCCTTTAAAAAAGCAGTTAAGTGTATAACCTTGCTTTCCCTTCACATAGAATTAAAGGCCTAGGCTAAAGGTTAATCTTTGGGGAAATCCTGGTGTGCTAATAGTTTGCTATTTACTTTCTTTGCAATCTGCATATTGTAGACTGAAATTAACTGGAAATTAAAGTACAGAATGGGGAAATGTAGCAAAAGTCAACTGAAACGATTCAAATATGCAATGTTATTAATACTGAGTAATTTTGGGGTGAATCTGTGGTTTTGATGACTTGGTTGTTCAAGGTTTTTAAAGCTATGATTTTCTCAAAATTTATTTATTTGTTTAGAAAATTTATTGATCGCCTGACTTCCTTAGACTCAGGGGGTTTACATGAATTAAAATGACAACAGCAGGTGGAGGGAGAAAGAAAACGGGGGACTTCCCCCCCACCACACACACACTAAAAACTAAAAGCCTGGCTGGCAGAATAGATAAGTTTTCAGAAGCTTCTTAAAGGACAGAAGGAAGGGGGCATTACATATCTCAGGAGGCAAGGTGTTCCATAAAGACTCCTTTAGACCCTACTCTGCTACCAGTTTAAAATCTATGTGTTGTGATTAATATGATTGGTGATCTACAAAATCACAAAGACCATATTGCACAAGTTTTGGCTCAGACCAAATTTCTAATTTTCTTAGTCATACTGAGTTGTTGTACAAACTATCCTCCACATGTCCAGACTCCTCATTGAAACTTGCCTACACAATTTGCCCTTCCTTTTCCTGGAGTTTCTAGGTCCTTAAACCTATATTTGTTGTTAGACTTCTTAATTCTACTAGGTATTCCCAAATCACTTAGTCCACGTACTCTAGCATTGATTCAGGTGTCAATGTTTCAGTGTAGGAATTGACAAAACTCACCTACAAGCCAATATCACTACAGAAGAAACTGCTTCCTAACCAGTTGTGATTATTTCCAGTATTTAAGACCTCCCTGCTCAGTTGTATATATGAATTCCAATTAATACAGAAATTGCTTTCAGATTTCAAATGCTCACAGTTAACTTGATCACGCTTTATAGGAAGTTCTCTCTAACCATCCTTGATGTCTGTAAAATGTTTCATTGGCCCCATTTGCATGTAACACCAAACCACAACTAAACAGGGCAGAGGTTGGAACCCCTGTACATCCAAATGTGTGAAACTGTGTTTTTGTGCCCAAACTGACCTGCAGTTTGCCTTGCCAAACTCCAATGTGAACCCTTGGATTGTAGTGAGTTTCACCTCTCCAACCTAAGGTTTGGACGCGACCGGGTCATGCCTGCCATGCTTTCTCGATGGCTGCCTCTCTGAGCACTTGTTACCCCCACCCCCTGTCTACTGAACCATTGTCCAGCAACAGGCACACTGCCAAGTCCCATCCCACGTTTCTAAGCCTGTCAAATGGAAGTCACATGGGGGGGATGCCCACTTCCCACTGTATACCTTGTCTCCCCAGTTCTGGGAATCAGAAGGGTAAGGGTACAGGTTGGCAAGATGGGCACTATGTATTTGTGCTCTGAAAATGCACATTCACAATGCAAATTCACAAGCACATGCAGTCACGGTGGAACCATAAACTGGGCAAACTCCTTCGATCACAGCAAAGATACCTGGGCTTGCTGTTAAAAGGTAGCCCAGTCCAGGAATCCTTAATGGCTCAGCTCTATTTTTCTCATGAGACTGAATGGCCATGGAGACACCCATGCAGTGCTCATGAGAAGAACCATCTTAGGGTGTACAGGAATCGGGCAGAATCGCTAATAATGTGTGACATTGCCACTTCTCCTGAGGATAGATCACTCATGGGAGTGTAAGGCCATGGAGACATGCATGCAAGCTGGACAGCAGATGCTGCCCAGCGTGGTTGCTCTATAGAAGCAAGCAGTGCTTCTCTGTCTTGGTTACTGCCACGAAGAAGCAGCCAAGGAGGCCCTCTGCCAGTCTGGATGCCCATTGGAACATATCTATCCTTATTTTTGCCCAGCATAGAAACCCTACTCTCCTGCGATTGCTGATAACTGGAGCTCCCCCTCCCAAGATTCCCTGCAGTGACTGATCAGCATATGCCACAACATGGATACAAACCCAGGAAATTTGAAAGGGAGTGAACATCTATCCCCGATCCCGGTGTTTGCCCAGTACCTCTCGGACGCATGGAGTGACAAATTCTCATTTAGGTGCATGAAAAGGTTGCCTGGAGAGGAAGGGGTCACTATGTAAAGGTTTTGTTATTAGACTAAGAGAATGGGGGCCCCACATAAGTGGGACCCTCTTTATTTGGCTGGCCTACCTCATGAGAGCACAGTCCGACAAAGGTCTTGGGCTAATCCCTGGGCGGCAGGATTTTGGTTAGGGTGACCATTTAACAGCATTAAAGGACGTTTCGGGCATGTGGGTGTGGGTGTGTGGCTTCTTATGCTAAGAAGGAAGGAAAATTTCACAGCTACACATGACCCATGATTCTTGGTTGCTTTGGAGAGATTTCTGATTTGCTTTCAGTTACAGACTTGCTGTTGAGTAGTACAAGCCTAGTTTGGAGGAATTATCTAGGTAGTGTTGTTGTTTGCCCTGAACAGTGTGATATAGGATTTTCCTTCAACCTGTGTGTTAGCTATTTGAGGAAAATGAGAACTGAATCTCTTGTGCCTTCAAATGTGCCTCCACCTACTCAGGGAGTAGGTGTCAGGCTACCCACCATATTTGCATGATTATGTGAACCCACAAATACCCCTCCAGCCAAGGTAGGGCTGAGTCTATCTCTTCGCCAGTGAGAGGGCAGCTGCTGATGGCATGAGGCTTTTCCAGTCTGCTGGCAGTGCAAAGCATAGTGGGAAGATATGCAAGGCCTTAGAGGGCCTTTCCATAGGTGGGCCGGGCTTGAGCTCCCATTTTCAAAAAGGAACACTGTGCCTAGCTTAATCATGTATTTCCTTGATTTGCTGACCATTATAGAAGTTCTGTTTGTGTGCAGCCCCCAAATGCTTGTGTGAACTTACCTTCTTACAAGCACAGCATGTAAGGAAGAGATATATTGCAAACTGTGCATAGTTTTCTTGATAACTCCCTAGACCAGGCATCCCCAAACTGCGGCCCTCCAGATGTTGCTGAACTACAACTCCCAGCATCCCTAGACACAGATGATCAGGCAGGACTCTCTGGGCAGCCAGATTGGCTGCCGAGATGATTATCGGTTCCATCACAGAGTCATTTGGGGTGGCAGGTATCGGGGGTTTCCCAGCCCCCAGAAGTTTCATAAAGCACCATGTGAGCCCCCAACACCGGGAGGCTTGTTGTAGCCTCCCAGTCAGGAGGTGACACACTATCTTTTAACCTGGTTTTCAGGCACTCTCATGCCCCAAACCCATATTAACCAGTGGGCTTCATAAATGGGCTTACCACCGGCCACCAGCGGGAGCTGCTCGGCTCCCATTGCTGCACAAGAGGAGCAGGGACCAGCTGGGCTCCCTTAGCCTGGTTCTTGCTGCTCATGAGAATAGCCTCAGTGTTTGTCTTATAAGGAAATGTCTTTAAACAGGTTATAACTATCCCTATAGAGACCACACACATTCACCCTAGATATGGGTACAACTCCCCACAGTCCAGCCCTGGCCCTCACAATCAGCTCATCTCTAAAGGTTATTTTTAGTACTCCACTTCTGTTCTGGAACTCCATTTTTCAATCACGAAAAGTCTTTCTCCTTCAGTCTCCATTTTGAGTTTTGACATCTATTTGAATTTCCAGCACTTCCAGCCTGCAGATTGGCCAGCGAAAGCATGGGCTGATCTGCTGGCAATTGCCTCCTTATTCCTTTTAAGGAAATTTAAGGGTAAAATTTACCCTCATTGGCCAGTGGGGCAGTGTGCATTTCATTGTTGCTGTTTCACACTGTTGTGTGTAGATCAATTTCATTTCTGGGAGGGATGTGGATGTGCATGACCTTTGGAAATCTGCGTGGTTCTTTGCAAAGCTATGCTGTTGTTGATGATGTGGGATGTTGATGTTATTTGGGGTGGATTCAGGGCAGAAAGGGGGCTTTGGGGGCAGAAGAGTGGGCCAGGTAGTAGTGCCCCAATGGGTGCCTGCTACCACTCAGAATCTAAAGGAATTGGGAAAAGGGTGGATTTTTAAAGAATTTCTGAAGTTTACATGTCTTTGGGGCAGATTTGGTGCAGAAAGGGGGCCTGAGGGGCAAAACAGTGGGTTGGGTGGCAGTGCCCCAAGGGGTGCCTGCCACAACCCCAATTCCAAAGGAATAGGGCAAAGGGCTGAT
Source organism: Hemicordylus capensis (assembly GCF_027244095.1). Lineage (NCBI taxonomy): Eukaryota > Metazoa > Chordata > Lepidosauria > Squamata > Cordylidae > Hemicordylus > Hemicordylus capensis. The sequence continues at coordinate 115,098,397 of NC_069658.1, read as the reverse complement.
TTCTTAGGAATTGTTGAAGTTTACACGTCTTTAAGGTTTCCCCCCTAGGGAATAATGGAGGTTTCCGCAGACCCAAAACTCCACCCTGGGGGCACTGGGGTGGCCAGGAGCAAGTGGTGGTGTAGTGCATATAGGGTGCCACCCACCTCCATGGGTTGCTAACCCATGGGGTGCTGGGTTCTGTTGTTTCTGAGGTGTTCTGAGTGTAGATTCTCTGTTAGCATATAAGATTTTCAACAGCAAATCATGAATCCACTCTCATGTGCTACCAGAGAAAGTATACTCAAAACTTCTCAGAAACAACAGAACCCAGTACCTCATGGGTTAGCAACCCATGGGGGTGGTTGGCTCTACACCACAACTCGCTCTGGGCCACCACGGTGCCCCTCAAGTGCAGTTATGGGGCTGCTAGAACCTCCATCATGCCCTATGGGGAAGAACTTTAAAGACGCGTAAACTCCATTAAATATTTCAGTTTCATGAAAATATTAAAAAGCATTGGTGACAGAATGGAGCCCTGAGGGACTCCATATGATAGCTACCATTTTAAAGAGGAACTGTCACCAAGCTCCACCATCTGGAATCTGCCTGAGAGATAGGAGCGGAACCACTGTAAAGAAGTGCCTCCTATCCCCAATTCCCCCAGGCAATCCAGAAAGATACCATGGTCGATGGTATCAAACGCCACTGAGAGATCCAAAAGAAACAACAGAGTCACACTCCCTCTGTCGATTCCCCGGTAAAGGTCATCCATCAAGCTGACCAAGGCAGACTCAACCCCAAAGCTCGCTCTAAAGCCAGTTTGAAATGGGTCTAGATAATCAGTTTCCTCCAAAACCTCCTAGAGTTGGTTAGCCTCTCTCAATCACCTTGCCCAAACATGGGAGATTGGAGACCAGCCTATAACTATCCATCACTGAGGGATCTAGGGAAAGCTTCTTAAAAAGTGAGAGCCAGCATGGTATAGTGGTTAGAATGCTGGACTAGGTCCGGGGAGACCCGAGTTCAAATCCCCATTCAGCCATGAAACTAGCTGGGTGACTCTGGGCCAGTCATTTCTTTCTTAGCCTAGCCTACTTCACAGGGTTGTTGTGAAAGAGAAACTTAAGTATGTAATACACCGTTTTGGGCTCCTTGGAGGAACAGCAGGATATAAATGTAATCATTATCATCATTGCCTCCTTCAAACAAAGAGGCATCCTATCCTCCCTCAGCGATGAGTTAATGATATTAACTAGGCCATCTCCAACAATCTCCCTGCTAGATCGAAGCAGCCAAGTCAGGCAAGTATCCAGAGAACAAGTGGTAGGCTGCACCGCCCCAAGCAGCTTGTCCATGTCATCAGGCATCACAGATTGAAACTGATCCAATCTAATACTGCAAGAGGGATTGCTGGACACCATCTTAATAGACTCTGCAGAAACAGTGGAGTCCAAATCAGCCCGAATACAAGAGATTTTAATTGTTATTGGTTTTAATATTTTCTGTTTTTAATGGTAAACCGCTCTGTCATTTTGGAAGGGTGGTATAAAAATAAAATAAAATAAAATAAAATTTGTCCACAAAAAACCCATTAGAAGCATCACAGCAGAACAAAGTCCCTGGGGATTGGTTTGAACTGGAAGCCACCTGAATCAAACTCCTCACAACCTGGGACAACTCTGCTGGACGCGAACCCACAGAAGCACACATGCACCACATTCGCATAAACCTTCAAATGGGCTCTATGAAGTGTCCTGTCACATTCAAGCTGAGTTCTCCTCCACTTGTGCTCCAGTCGCCTACCTTGCTGCTTCAGACCCCATAACTCCTCTGTATACCAGGGGGCCACTTTTAAAGCAGATCAGAAGGGACACTTAGGAGCCTGGTAAGTTCCCTATTCCAGGTTCCCACCAGGGCATCAACAGAATCACTGGCAGGACCAACATCAAAACTCTCCAAGGCTTTTTAAAATCCTACTGGGTCTAGTAGCCGCCTCGGGCAGACCATCTTAATACGTCCTCCACCCTTGCAGGGCTGGGTTGTGGCTGTGAAACCAACCTAACCAGGTAGTGGTCCGTCCAAGACAATGGGGAAACCACAGGATCCTGCACTCACAGAACAACCCCCTGATCTGAACAAAAGACCAAATTGAGTGTGTGGCCAGCAACATGCCTGTTTTTTATGTTTTTATACTTTTTAGCTTGATGTTTTTATTGTCTTTTTATTGTATGTTTTTAACTTTTGTAAACCACCTTGGGGTTGTCTTTTAACGAAAGGCGGTATAGAAATGCAACAATAAAATAAATAAACATGAGTTGGGGGCTCAGAATCTGAGGGGTGAGTTAGATCTTCCTGTGCTGGATGGGGTTACACTCCCCCAGAAGGAGCAGGTGCACAGCTTGGCACTACTCCTGGACCCAGGCCTCACCCTGGTTTCTCAGGTGGAGACCATGGCCAGGAGTGCTTTCTATCAGTTTCAGCTGATTCGACAGCTGTGCTCATTCCTTGAAGACGATTACCTCAAAACAGTGGTGCATCAGCTGGTAACCTCCCGGCTTGACTATTGCAATACACTCTACATGGGGCTGCCTTTGTACATAGTTAGTTCAGAATGCGGCAGCCAGATTGGTCTCTGGGGCAACCCAGAGAGACCATATTATGCCTGTTTTGAAACAGTTACACTGGCTGCCAATATGTTTCCGGGCAAAATACAAAGTGCCAGTTATTACCTTTAAAGCCCTGAATGGCTTAAGTCCTAGGTATCTTAGAGAGCGCCTTCTTCTGCATGATCCCCACCGCACATTAAGGTCATCTGAGGAGATCTGTCTCCAGTTACTACTGGTTCGTCTGGCAACTCAGGCAGGCCTTTTCTGTCGCTGCTCCTGGGCTGTGGAATGCACTCCTAGAAGAAATCCATAATTCGAGATCATTACTGTCCTTCAGGAGAGCCCTTAAAACCTTGCCTGGCCTTGCAGGGTTTTTTAATGATTGAAAAACTGTTTTAAATTAATTTAAACGGTTGCCCTGGTTTTCCAGGATTCTTTTAGCTGTTTGAATTGTTTAATTGGTTTTATTCTGTTTTTATAGTTTTAATTTTAACTGTTAACTTGTTTTGATTGTTTTTATCCTGTTGTAAACTGCCCTGAGCAATTTTGGAATGGCGGTATATAAACCGAACAAATACATAAATAATAAAATAAATAATATGCTGCCAAGGGCTCAAGAAATCTCTCCTCTCACGAGAGATCTCTGGTCCTTAGGGACAGGTGGAACAAGTCAAGCACTCAGACAGAAGGCACAGGTGGAACAGGGCAGCAATGCTGCAAAAACAAACTTCCTTGGCCAAAACAGGAATGTAGAGGCAGGGTTAGATGGCTGTTGTTCATCAGGAGAGATCAGGGAGCTGGCAGAATCTACCCCCTTCCTCTCTTCAACCTCTCCAAACTTATGCATAACAAAAATTCTGTATGTGTGCAGAAGATGTTGGGTCAACTACCCAACAGTAGTTGTCAGCCTTTCAAAATAGTTGTGATATCTAAAAACACTTGCATTCTTGTTGACACAAATGTACAGAAAAAAAGCAATGAAAGTATTTCCACCATCAGCAAAAGCACAAGGTGTGTGAAAGAAATTACTATATTTGCTTTCACTAACATCGAGAAATAAAAAGAACTAGCTGACCCCGCACAGAGCATCTGTGCAGTTGTGCACTGAGCCTGTGGCATCCCCGCACAGCTCGCTCGCTCTCCCCCCCCCCGCAGCTCACTCGCTCGCTCGCTCCCCCCCGCAGCTCACTCGCTCGCTCGCTCCCCCCGCAGCTCGCTCGCTCGCTCCCCCCGCAGCTCGCTCGCTCGCTCTCCCCCCCCGCAGCTCGCTCGCTCGCTCTCCCCCCCGCAGCTCGCTCGCTCGCTCTCCCCCCCGCAGCTCGCTCGCTCGCTCTCCCCCCCGCAGCTCGCTCGCTCGCTCTCCCCCCCGCAGCTCGCTCGCTCGCTCTCCCCCCCGCAGCTCGCTCGCTCGCTCTCCCCCCGCAGCTCGCTCGCTCGCTCGCTCTCCCCCCGCAGCTCGCTCGCTCGCTCGCTCTCCCCCCGCAGCTCGCTCGCTCGCTCGCTCTCCCCCCGCAGCTCGCTCGCTCGCTCGCTCTCCCCCCGCAGCTCGCTCGCTCGCTCTCCCCCCGCAGCTCGCTCGCTCGCTCTCCCCCCCGCAGCTCGCTCGCTCGCTCGCTCTCCCCCCCGCAGCTCGCTCGCTCGCTCGCTCTCCCCCCGCAGCTCGCTCGCTCGCTCGCTCTCCCCCCGCAGCTCGCTCGCTCGCTCGCTCTCCCCCCCGCAGCTCGCTCGCTCGCTCGCTCTCCCCCCCGCAGCTCGCTCGCTCGCTCTCCCCCCCGCAGCTCGCTCGCTCGCTCTCCCCCCCGCAGCTCGCTCGCTCGCTCTCCCCCCGCAGCTCGCTCGCTCGCTCTCCCCCCGCAGCTCGCTCGCTCGCTCGCTCTCCCCCCGCAGCTCGCTCGCTCGCTCGCTCTCCCTCCCGCAGCTCGCTCGCTCGCTCGCTCTCCCTCCCGCAGCTCGCTCGCTCGCTCGCTCTCCCCCCCGCAGCTCGCTCGCTCGCTCGCTCTCCCCCCCGCAGCTCGCTCGCTCGCTCTCTCGCTCGCTCTCCCCCCCCGCAGCTCGCTCGCTCTCCCCCCCGCAGCTCGCTCGCTCGCTCTCCCCCCCGCAGCTCGCTCGCTCGCTCTCCCCCCCCCCGCAGCTCGCTCGCTCGCTCTCCCTGCAGCTCTCCCCATTGGGCAGGCCAGGGCCAGACCATCCCTCCACCTCCTCCTCCCACCTCCTCCTCCTGGCTGGTAGGGTTTTGCCCACCGTCTGCCCACCTCCTCGCCGCCACCATTATTTCTTCCTGCCACTGCCTCCTCTTCCTGGCCTGCTGGGCTTTGCCCGCCATACACCCACCTCTTCTGGCCGGAGGGACTTCGCCTGCTGGCCCTCCACCTCTGCATCCTGACCACCACCATTATTTCTCTCCGCTTCAGTGCTGGAACTCTTGCATGCTCTAGAGCATCTGTGCGTTAGTACTTGACTGCTTGCTTCACCTCAGAGAGCTCTCCACCCTCACCTGAGCTGCACTCCTGCTCCTCGTCCTCCATCCCATTGCTTCCACCCCCCTCACCCTTCTTGCTTGTGGCTGCAGCATTGCTGCCACCTATTGGCCAAGCTGCAGCCCCCTATTCCTAGAAACTTCCCCACCCTCACCTGAGCCCCACACCTCCTCCTCCCCCCAGGAGCAGCAGCAGTGGTTGACCAGGCCATTCCTCACTGCTACCACTACCATGGCCGCAGGTTCCCCTCAGGCCGCTGACAGGCCTTGGCCCATCCCTTGCCTGCCTGTCTCCCTCTGACAATGACCTCAGTAGGCCCAAACAGCAGCAGTGGTTGATGGGCCCTTCCTTGCTGCTAGTGCTGCCATGGCCACTCATTCCCCTCAGGCTGATGACAGGCTCGGGCCTGTCCCTTGCCCTTCCTTCTGTCTCTCTTCCTCCTCCCTTCTTTTTCTATTTGTCTCTCCTCCACATGCTCTTCCCCACTCTTTCTTTCCCCTCCTTTCATGTTTCTTTTTTTCTCTCCCTTCCTCCCTGAGTTAACAGATTTTGTTCATCTTGTTTCCTCATTTAATTCACACAACGGCATCCTCCTTCTCCTGAAGGGGCTTTTCCCTCCCTCATAACCCATCTTTTTGCAGACCCCTGCCTGCTATCCTTTTATATAGGTAGATTCTTCTCCTCTACAATCAAGAACATCTTCCGACCAGTAACAGTTGCATTCCAACTGACCTTAACCATTACAGGCTCCTCCTCATCTGCATAGGGAACCCCAACACCCAATCACCACAGTGCCACAGGCTCCTCCTCCCTATCTGCATATGGAATCCCTACTGCCCAATCACCATGGTGCTTCTGCTTTCACAAGCTCCTTCTCCCTATCTGCATATGGAAACCCCACTGCCCAATCAGGTGCTTCTGCTTGCAAACTCTGTCAAGCAATCACCTCCTTTCTACCATGTCCCCACATGGCCCGTCTTGGAGAATTAATAATATAGATTAATTTCTTAAGGATGCAAGGAAATCAGCAAAAACATTAATTTATAATTGGCAACATGCAGTATAAGTGACATCATGAGAAAAAGAGAACACAGATTTATTCCTCTCTTTTTTTTAGTACATGGCACTGCACATTTTATAAATGTATGCCTGTGCATTCCAAGTGTTAATTGGGATTGTAAATCTTTGTGAGTTTGTGTCATGCAGACCTCAGTTTTCTAACAGTAACTCGATGTTATATCTTTAAGGTTTCACAATTAAAATGACTAATATCAGGTGATAGAGCAATAAAGTTGCATGTTAATTGTAAAATCATTAGAACCAACACTTGGCCTATCATGTGATTGCACAAACACTGTGGTGGTAAAGTGCTAGCAGCACTCTTTTTGATGCTGCATATATAATTAGAAAAAACCAGCTACCTCCTGTCAGGGCTTTCTAGCTAGCTCTAGAGCAGATTGCTCCCTTTATTATATATAAAATATGATATTGTTAAAGTGCTTTTCAGGACTGCTAACATGAAGTATTATTACAGAATGAAGGAATAATACAACTGCACATGATTCTGCCTCAATCATTTTTAATATAAGCAATACAAACACAGTATATCTACATTTAAAGCTACCGTCTTTATCTAATATACAAAGAACAAGTATGATTTTAAAAAACCAAACAAACCACTCCAGGCATTATCAGCAATTATATCCACCTGTGGGGATTTGTAGGCACACCATCGAGGGCTATTAATACTATAGCACCCTTCATCTTCACAGGAGGTACTAAAGGCTGGGAGATAATAATTTTGCACAGATTAATGTAGGGAAATGGATTGGCGTTGTTTAATTGTAAGAAGATTATAAAAGCTGTTGGGGAAGGGAGTATTGCTTTTTAGATAGGTTGAAGAAAAGTTGTGTGGTGATAATATGAAATAGTGGTGCATGTGTGTGCATGAATTGCACATACATTCATGATTCATCACCAAATGTAGCAAGAAATGTATAAGATTTTCCAATTAAAATAAGTGATCTAATTAAGATATATGTTTTGTTTTAGATAGATTAAGCACTGCTTAATTTAAGCACTGCAGAAAGTGTCAAGTCCTAATAACCTCAGTATGAGGATTAGGGATGTACAGAACATTTTGAACTTGAAATGTTCCGACTCAAAATGGGCCATGGCGGCCATGGCTGTCACAGATGTGCAGAGGCCAGAACAGCTCCATAGGCAGGGCAGCCTTGGCACAAGATGCCAGGTGGGGTGCTGCTGCTCCTGGCTGCTGAATGGTAATCAGGTAATGATTATTACTGGTACCTCCCACCACCCCTTGCTGCCCACCCTGGTGCTACACTAATGGGCTGGAACACTCAAAATGTTCAGAGGATTTGTGTTCTGTTCTTAGCTCGGAACAGGATGCAAATCCCGTTCTGTTCACATCCTAGTGAGAATGCAGCAAAAGGGAACTCTTAACACAGTTGGAGGATTACCCACTTCCTCAGTGTGTGCATGTAGGGGATGATTTTTGCTGGTCTGCTCTGCTTCTGGAAGTGCAGTACAATTCTCATATTTTTGCAAGGCACAGAGCACTTCCAGAGGCATGGAACCATAGGAGATGGAGTTCCAGTGCATCAACCTTTTGCACCAACTATCCTAATGACCACTAGGGGCATTGGGAGTAGTTAGTGAGGGTCTCCTTACCTGACCCTACTTGCCTCTAATCTATGACCCCTGCCTTGACTCCTCAGGTACTTCCTGTAGTGAATCAGTCCTCTTCCTTTTCTCCTAGAGAGAAGATGGAAACATCTCTCTCTCCCCATATATATTCATTATGGGGCTAATAGATAGGATAGGTCTTTTCTATTGTAAATATACTTCACCAACAAATCAGTTTAGTTTAGACTCTACAGTGATCTCCATGTGTGTTATTTAAATAGCTGCAACAACTGAACTCTGCACTCTGTAACTGGAATGGTAGCTTCCTTGGTGCTTTGCTAAATAATCACAAACCTCAACAGGGTTATGGGCCCAGCTGCCCAAAAGTCTGTAGCAGAGTTTTCCTTTAAAGTGCAGCTGAGTGAGTTAGTAAGACAGGATGGATCCAGAGGTGAGCAGCACTGCTCTCTCCAAGCTGAATGGCGGAATTACAATCAATGGGTCATGAAAAAAACCCTTGAAAAGTCCATAATGCTGGGAAAAGTTGAAGGGAAGAGAAGAAGAAGACCAGCTGCAAGGTGGATGGACTCAATTATGACAGCAATGAATGCACCACCGAGAGACCTTAAAGGCCAAGTTGAAAACAGATCATCCTGGAGAGATTCTATCTATGTGGTCACTAAGTTTTGACACCAACTTGATAGTACTTCATTAATCAATCAATTCTACAGAGATGACTCAGTCTGTAAAAACAATAGAAAAGAAGATAAGCATTTCTCACAGACAGAAAAGCAAACAGCATTCTGGATTTAAAGAACAGAAAACAGAGAGACAGCCAAAGAGCCAAGTCTTTTAATGTAGTAAACAGCAATGAGAAGAATGATTTTATTATTGGTTCAGGTGCTACCCAAAATATCCTGAATCCCCCTGAACTGTTTATTGATTTAAACAAAAATTACGAAGTTGCTGTTTGTGTTGCTGATGGGAACAAACTTTATTCGGTGGAGAGCGGATCAGCGCTACTTTATTGAGGGCAATTTGATGGAAACATTGAAAAGATTTTGATTTGAAATGCACTCTTAGTCCCTGATATGGAGAGTAACTTCATCTCTGTGAGACGTGGAGTCAATAAAGGTTGCAAAGTGACTTTTGAGGACAAAGTTTTCTACATCACCAAAGATGATGATTTAATTATGACAACCTATATGCATAAAGATGGTCTTTTTCCATTGGACTGTGTAATTAAGCAGGCAAGCCTCACAGCCTCATGCAGACATAAGAATGGTTCTACCATATGGCATAAAATACTAGCTTGAGGAAAATAGATTAATTAAGAACTTTAAAGTGGAGTCATGCAAAGAAGCTGCCACAAGATGTCAGCGTTGCTTACTTAATAAAGGAGTGAGACCCAGCTTTTCTGGACAGACAGAGACAGAGTCACAGCATCCTCTGGAGCTAATACATTCTGTCATCTCTGGTCCACTTGAAAATAGTATGGGAGGCAATCACTACATACAGTGGTCCCTCGACTTACGAAGATAATCCGATCCGAACGCATGTTCGTAGGTCGGAATTTTCGTAAGTCGAAAAGCGCATCCATGGAGGTCCGGAACACTCGTAAGTCGAGGAAACCGCATCTAAAAATTTGTAGGTCGAGGAAGCCACATCTAAACCGGCAACGACTTCCGGTATTTTTTGTCATTCGTATGTCGAAATCTTCGGATGTCGAGTGCTTCGTAAGTCGAGGGACCACTGTACTCAGATTTATTGATGATTTTTCAATATTTACTTATGTATATCTTCTGAGAGAGAAAAGTCAAGTCTATTGCACTGGTCAATAACAAATTTGGAAGAAAGTCTCAGAGAGTAAGGGCAGACAATGGAGGTGAATACATGTCAAATGACTTGAAAATATTCCTAAAGGAACATGGGATTTCACATGAAACTATTCCCGCATATACACTTGAACTCGATGGTGTGGCAGAGAGGAAAAATTGCTCTCTACTGGAAATGACCTGATGTAAAGCATTTTTTCAATGAACTTCTTTAATGCACAATTGAAAGTTAAAAGTTTAAAAGTTTAAAAGCATTCAAAAGTTTAAAAACTTTTTTTAAAAAACAACCAGATGTATTTTACATGATGCTGGCTTGGCAAATAAATTATGGGAGAAGCAGTGATGACTACAAAATATTTTCAAAACAGATTGCCAACCAAACCAATAGACAAGACACCATTTGAACTATGACATGGGTGCAAACCCTCCCCAAACCATGTTAGAGTGATTGGATCAAAGGCTTATGCATACATCCCAAAAGCCAAGAGAACCAAACTCAATTGCAGATGCAAACTGGGAGTGTTGTTTGGATATGTGCCTGCCCAAAAGGGATACATAATCTTTGATCCTGCAAGTGGAGAAGTCCGAATTCACAATGTGGCTGCTAAAATCCCCATTATTCCCTATGGGGGAAAGCTTAAAGATGCGCAAAGTTCAGGAATTCTTTAAAAATCACCCCTTTCACCAATTTATTTGAATTCTGGGTGGTAGCAGGCACCCATTGGAGCACTACCACCTGACCCACTCTTCTGCCCCTGAAACCCCTTTTCTGCCCCAAATCTTCCCCAAAGACATGCCAACTTCAAAAATCCTTTAAAAATCACCCCTTTGCCCAATTCCTTTGAAATCATCATCATCATCATCATCACCACCATCATCATCAATTTGATTTTTATACTGCCCTTCCAAAAATGGCTCAGGGTGGTTTACACAGATAAATAACAAACAAGTAAGATGGCTCCCTGTCCCCAAAGGGCTCACAATCTAATCTGGGCAGTAGCTTCCTTGCACCCATTGTGCATTACCACCCACCCCAGGCCACCCTGGTGCCCCCCCCCCGGAGCTATAAGGCTTCTGAAATGCCTATTATTCCCTATGGAGAAAAGCTTAAAAATGCACCAATTTCAAAAATTCTTTAAATATCACTCCTTTGCCCATTTTTTTTCTTTTGAAATTTGGATAGTAGCTTCCACCCATTGGGCACTACCACCCCCACCCCCACTCTTTTGCCCCCAGGACACCTTGTTTGCCACAAATTTATTCAGATTCAGAAAATTCAGGTACAAATTGAAACTGGGGTGATTTGGCAGGGCAGATTTGGACCCAAAACAAATCAGGGGTAGGGATGTGCATAAAACCGGTTCTCCCGGTTCGGTTCGGGTCCGAACCGGGTCCGGACCGGACCGGGGTGGTTCGGTTTTGGTTTTGCCAGACCACCCCCCCGGTCCGGTTCGGTTTTGAACCGGTTCGGATCCGAACCGAACCGGTTCGGATCACAAAAAGTGGCTGGTTTTGAAGGGGACATTGTGTTCTACCTGCCACCCAAATTTCAAGTCGATTGGACCTTCCTCTGATTTTTTACAAATTTTTTTCAAAAAATAAATTTTTGCCCATAACTCACAATGTGGAGCCCTTAGGGGCAAAAAAGCTGGGGTGGGTGGTAGCCACCCATGGGTGTCCTCCACCCCAAAAATCCCAAGGCAATTGGTGGCTCCTAGTATTATTGGTGAATTTCTGAAGAAAATTTTTTTCCCATTGGCTAGAATGGGGGTTCGGGGCTGCCCCAGACCCACCTCTGTGGGGTGGCAGCACCCCCAAAGTGGGTCCGGGGCCATGGCAAAAGTGCCCTCAGTCCCTCCCAGCAATCCCCGTAGAGATAGGAGTGATGGTTCTGTTGTTTTTCTGAGGTATTCTGAGTGTAGATTCTATGATAGCTTATGAGATTTCCAATGAGACACCATGAATCCACTCTCATTTGCTATCACAGAATCCACACTCACTCAGAACACCTCAGAAAAACAACAGAACCATCACTCCTATCTCTACGGGGATTGCTGGGAGGGACTGAGGGCATTTTTGCCATGGCCCCGGACCCACTTTGGCGGTGCTGCCACCCCACAGAGGCGGGTCTGGGGCAGCCCCGAACCCCCATTCTAGCCAATGGAAAAAAAATTTTTCTTCAGAAATTCACCAATAATACTAGGAGCAACCCAACAATTGCCACCCCATCTTTTTGGCCCCTCTCTCTGGGCGCCCTAACACGTAACACCTAGTCAGTCCATCTTAATGCCTACCTACTACCACCACTCCTATCCAAGCAAGTAAGAGGAGGACACTCAGAGAGACAACACCCACTCTCTGATCTAACAAAAAGGCCACTGCTGTGCTGCCTGCCAGCACAGCAGCAGCAGCGGAGCAGCACACTAAGCACAAGAGCAGCACACACAGAGAAGAAGCAGGAGGCGGAGCAGCAGAGCAGCAGACCTGCCGCTCTGCATGATGGGTGACGTGATGCCCAAAGGAACCACCGCCTCACTCAGTGCCTGCCACTGACTAGGCCCGACAGACAGAAGCCAGCCAACCTGCTCTGCTCTGCTCTGATGCTCCCCATGGATGATGCACACACACCCTACATCTGCATCCCAATGACCAGACCAGACCAGACCAAGTGCGCAGAGTCAGCACAGGCCAGCAGCCACCAGCCCAGCAACAACAACAGCTACTACTGCTACCACCACAACCAGTGTTGCCGCTACAATAACATTCCCAGTCCAGTCACGCGCGCCACAGCCTGAGCCTAGCACACAGCCAACAGCTGCTGCCAGCCAGTGCCTGGCAAGCCCAGCCAACATGAGGAGGAGAGAGCTAACAAGTAGACGGCGCACGCACATCACCAACCCATCACGACGGCGCAACTGCAAGGGGAGAGGGCACAATTACAGGCAGGAGGAGGAGGAGGAGGAGGAGGAGGAGGAGGAGGCGGGCGAGGCAATCCTAGCACAGATTTGAAAGTTTAAAATCCACCAGGACATCTTCTAGAATCTAGACTTCTGTTTTTTCTACCACCAGCTGTAGTGTCTAGTTAGTCAGTGTGCTGTGCAGCTGAGCTGAGCTGAGCTGAGCTGCATGTGAGGAAGGGTGATTGTAGCTAGTTCTTTAGTTTCAGCAGACTGAGCATTGAGCATGGGCAGTGGCCTTGGGAAGCAACACAATTACACGACACTCACCTGCTGCTGCTGGTTCTAGAAGTTGCCTCTTCTCGTCTTCACCTCTTCGTGTGTGTGTGTGTGTGTGTGTGTGTGTGCAGTGAGTGCATGCCTTTTGCCTTGCTGGAAAGAAATGCTTCTCTGGTCCACCACCACATATCTGCTCAAGGACACAGAGGCCCAAGGCAGAGGTGGTGGCACCAGTGTGAGTGCATGTGTGCTGGTGGTGTTTGCCACCACAGGTGTTTTGTGTGTGTATGTGTGCGCTGCTAGCTAGGAGGGGGGAGGGAGGCAGGGAGGGAGGCAGGGAGGCAGGGGGGAGGAAAGGGGAGGGGGAGAGGGATGTAGAGGGGATTGAAGGGGGGAGGGTACGGCTCAGAGTTGGTCAGCCACATATTTGTGCACACACGTGCTCACGTGTGTGCTTCGGTGGGAGAGACCAGACTCTCATCATCTGCCAGACCGGGGTTGGGGGCAGGTGAGGCGGTGGTGGGCTGGAAGGGAGGGAGGATGGAAGGTGGTGAAGAGGAAGGGGAGAGGATGAGAGGGGAAGGATGGAGGGAGGCATGGGGGGGAGGAAAAAAAACATGTAGACAGACACACACCACACTACACACAGAAAGCATCCACACACAGAGACAGTGCTAGGCATCCATTCACACAGACAGACAGACAGACAGACACACAACAGGAAGAGACAGACTGAGCCTGCACCACACACACACACACAGACCCAATTCCCCCCCTGCACAGTTATCAATCAATATGTTGTGTTGGCAGCCAGTTCATTGCTATTCTGATGGTTTTGGGTTTTTTGCCATCAGCCAACATCAACAGTGACCACAATCAAGATGAACATAAGATGATAATAATTCATTCGTTTCATTTCAAAAAATCACCCAATCATCTTCTCCATGTAAACCAAGCCCCCCACACATGATTTCTGGTGACATTTTCAATAAAATCAATTCATTTGGCATTCATCATTTTGTTCTCCCTTTGTCACCTTTTTTTCTTTCTTTTGCATAATTTTGAGGCTTGATTGTGACATGGGGTTTTTAAAGAAAAAATTATTTACATGTTTATTTACATACAGTATTTACATATCTACACTGCATTTTTGAACGTATACCCGCCGCTGCCGCTAAGTCTAGTACTCCGTGGGCTGTGCTACTTTGGGGGGGTGTGCCGTGCCCACGCCAGGTCCCCAAATGCTGACAGGTGGATAGATAAAGGCCCTGTGCTGGTCAGCATTGGGTTTCTTTTTAGGTGGGCGTGGGCATTGTAAACATCTGGCCAGTCGCAGCACTACAACTACTACTACAACTGCATCTCTGTGTGGGCACACTACACGCTGCGACTGGCTGGCACGGCTCAGCATCTGTCACGTCAGCTCAGCTAGAGGTGGAAGGGGGGAGGGTAGGGATAAGCACAGAGTTCGAGCCAGGCAGGTGACCAACCATGGGGCAACCCACGGTAATCACTCGCCCGTCTCAAACTGCAGCTTGGGGTAGCCCAACAGGGGGAGGTTCACCTTAAGGAAGACCAGCTGCTCCACCAGACCAGGGTCCAAGCGGGAGCGAGAGGGTGTCACCACGTCCCCGGCACGTGAAAACACCCGCTCGCTCTGGACACTGGTTGGGGGGCAGGAGAGGAGGCGCACAGCCACCACCGCCAGGTCCGGCCAGACTTGGCGGCGGCTCGCCCAGAACTGTGCGCAGTCCACGCCGTCTCCCTCCACAGTCTCCTCCAAGTACTGCGCAACGCATTGCTCAGCACTGGAGGGGGGCCTGGCAGGTCGAGCCTCCCGCATACCAGGCATGGCGCCATAGCAGAACCGCTGAAACCACTGGGCGGATCTCGAGTCGGTAGCAAATGGCTGCTGCGATGGCGCCGCCTGGGATGCCGCACTGCTGGACTGGGAAGAGGGAGGGGAAGGGGAAGCTGACGCCGGCTGGCCGCCCATGCTGCTGCTGGGTGCGGGTTGGGCCGCGAGGGCTGCCCCCGCACCACTACCAACACCCTGGTCTCTGCGGGCCCTAGCGGCCTCCTCCTCCCTAACCTTCTCGACCAGGATGCCCTTCCACCTGGGCAAGTCGTCGGCACTCACGGCATTGCCCTTGAGGGCTGGGTGACAGAGACAAGCGAGGACATACTCCTCCCTGTCTCCCAGCACATCAACGAGCCGCTTGTCAACCCCAGACCTCAGCCTCCCAGCCAGAGCACGACCCTCTGGCGTGGTCAGAGAGATATGGAGTCCACCCATCAGCTTCTCGAGACCAACAGCTGTGGGCAGCGCCTGGCTCAAGGGAGTGGTGTCGCCACACAAGCCCTTCGTGGCAAGCTGGAAGGGCTCGAGTGCCGACACCGCCTCGGACATCTGCTTCCACTCTGCGTTCGAGAAGTCGCAGACATCCAAGGACTCGTCCCTCGCCAGGGCGACAAGGGCTCTCTCCTGCTCCAACAGGCGCTGGAACAGGAGGAAGGTGGAGTTCCACCGCGTCTCCACATCCGTAGGGATGAGATGGCGAGGAAGGCCAAGGTCATCCTGCTTCTGGCGAAGCAGTCTCCTGGACTTCTCGCTGCGGTGGAAGTGGGCGGCCAGCTTGCGGGACTTATCCACAAGCGTAGCCGTGGCAGCAACAGCACCTGCGATGGGGCGGGCCCCCTTCTCCTGGGACGCCCTCAGCTCCTTAAGGCCAAGGGCGTCCCTGACGGTCAGATGGAGCGTGTGTGCCATACACCGTATGTTCACACAGTCCATGACTGTCTCGACAGCGGCGGTAACGTTGGCTCCATTGTCGGTGACAATGAAGCCGCGGGAGAGGTGTGGACACCCGCCAATCCACTCCTCTATCTGGCGGTCGAGTACGGCCGCCACCTCCTCCGCGGTGTGCCTCGTGTCCATCGTCTCCACGTGCAGGACGGCCCACCTGTGCCGTAGTGCATCGGGAGCCGCGCCGGACCCGGAAGCATCGCCCGCGGAGGTCCCCTCACTCTCCGGTCCCCACCAGTGGGCAGTGAGGGCCAGGAAAGAAGCGTGCATCCCACTGACACTGGTCCAGAGGTCAGTCGTGAAATGCACGCTTGTCCCGGCCGGAGCTGCACGCAGCTCGGCCGACACGAGCTCCCTGCACCGGCGGTACAGGGAGGGGACCACGTTCCGGCTGAACGTCGTCCTTGAGGGGATGACGTATTCGGGAGCCAGGTATTGGAGAATACGGCGGAAGCCGTTGTTCTCGACCACCTGAAACGGCTGGTCATCGGTGGAAATCATCTCCCCTATGAGGCGGGTGAGGTGATGATGGTCCACGCGAACAATACGCTGGCTGCCCAAGGACTGCGTCCACCGCTGGACGGGCAGTGTAGCCTGCCTGCTGGCTGGCACACTGCCGCTGCCCGCCCTAGTGGCAGATGCACAAGGCGCACTAGCGCTGCCAGCCTGTCCCCTGAGACCTGGGTGGTGACGCTCTAGGTGTCTCCACATAGGCGTCGTACCCAGGTGCGCAGGGTCCCTTCCACGGCTGACAAGCATCCTGCAGTGGACACAGCGGGCGTGGAATGGGGCATCTTGAGGGACCTCAAAATGCACCCATGCACCACTGCCCTTGGCCTCCTGCGCCCTGGGCGCCGTCCTAGGCCGTTTCTCGCAGGGTGGCTGCAGTCCTAGGGGGGGGGCGGCCGCCGCTGCCTGCCCACTGCTGCCACCCAACCCGCCCCTTCCGCCCTCCACAGCGGAGGAAGGGCCCGGCTCAACTGGCATCGGAGAGGCAGGCCTCTCCTCCACCACCTCGCCAGACCGCTCCCCACCAGAGTGTCGGGCTTCACGAGGGGGGGCCCCACTGAGCGGCGAAAGGATAGGGGGAAGGGGCCCCAGAGGGAGGGAGAACCTGGCTGCATCGCTGCCAGCCGCACGGTCCTCACCGCCCTCTACCTGCTCTTCCAACTCCACAGTCTCCTCCACCTCAACAACTGGCGGTAGCTCAGCAGCACCTGGTGCCGCCGGCGAGGAGGGACCCGCCACAGCCCTAACAGTGCCTCTGCCTCTGCCGCGATTGGCGGCAGCAGGCGTGGGGAACTGAATCCTGCGCACCAAAGATGGGGCCGGAGCAAAGAATTCTCCAATGGGGAGAACTGGGGTGTCCTCAGGCTCCCCGCGTCCTCTCCCTCCCCGTGCCGCAGGCGCACCCCGCACCTGGCCTCTCCCACCTCTGCCTGCCAGCCTTGAGCGAGCCCTGCCCGCCACACGGCGCTCAGACATGCTGCTAGGTCAGAAGGAGGGAGACTTTAGGAGGAAGGCCAGACAGGGTCAAAAAAATAATTTGGAGGGGCTTAGGGGCCAAAAAAAATGCAGCTGATTTGGAGGCGGCGGGGGGGAAGTTTGTTTTCAAAAAAGGAAGCCAATT
The DNA here is from genome assembly GCF_027244095.1 of Hemicordylus capensis. Taxonomy (NCBI): domain Eukaryota; kingdom Metazoa; phylum Chordata; class Lepidosauria; order Squamata; family Cordylidae; genus Hemicordylus; species Hemicordylus capensis. The sequence continues at coordinate 115,081,236 of NC_069658.1, read as the reverse complement.
GGGGGGAAAGGAAGACTTTTTGATATGGGGGGGAAGCCAATCGAAGTGAGGGGGAGGGTGTCCTTTTTGAATTTGGGAGTCAACCACCAAGCCAATTGGGGAGATGGGTCTGGGAGGGTTTTTTTTTAGAAAAATAGGGGGTTAAAGGGTGGAACCCCGGTGTGGGAGGGTGGCACGGGCAGTTGGGTGGAGTAGTTGTGGTGTGGGTGGCAAGTTTTTAGCTTTTTGGGGGGGGGAGAGTGGATGGGGGGAGGGCACAGCACCTACCGGGGGTGGGGGAGGGATGCAGTCAACGCTTGGGAACCTGCAGATCAAAGGAGGAAACCCTTATTTAGTGAACTGGAACACAAAGTGTGGGTTCTGGGGGGTGGTTCTCAAGTAATGCTCCTGTGGGGGGAGCATCAAACTCAATGCAGACTATTTAGTGACTCTAAATTGCACACAACCAAAACCAGAACCCAGTCACACCAACACAGAGGTTGAACCCACCCACTCTGTGACTCTGCCTGCCCAATGCCATGGCAAGCAAGCAGCAGCAAACACTTGATGGCAGCCTCATGGATTGAACATCATGATCATCATCATACGTGTGTATTGGCCCAGCATGTAGTGGCAGCATCAGAGCCCAGCCAGGACCCCACTCAGACTGCCCCAGAGGCAAGGAAGCACTCTGGCATGGCATGGGCCCAGCATGTAGTGGCAGCATCGCATCAGAACCCTGGACCCCACTCAGACTGCCCCAGAGGCAAGGAAGCACTCTGGAAGGCACCTGTTCAAAAACCACCTGCAAGACGCATGCAATGCAACGCAACACACAGCAGCAATTTCTTTACTGGGCATGGGCATGAAGACACAAGTTTTACAACAGTACATCTCCTCTCCAAGGTTCCCTCCCTCCTCCCCACACCCAAATGCATTTCAGAATAGGGGTGTCCCTATTTAAAACCGCCAGCTAGGGAGAGAAAGGGGCAACAAAAGGTGCACAATCGCACACGCACTAACCCCTCTTCTTCCGGTCCTTCTCCTGCCACTCACTGCTGGTCACGGATTCGCCGCCGCCAGCCAGCCACCCTGGGCTGAGACACAGCAGGGCGGCCGCACGAGGCACACAGGCAACCGGGGTAGTTCAACAACGATGGAGGGGCAGAAGTGAGGAGACAACACTATTTGTGTCGCTCAACTCACCCCCAAGCAGAGACAAAATCAACCAAAAACTATAAAAAGAAAAAAAAAACCGATGGCAGCCGCCAGGTGGGTAGGCTACTGTGTGCGGCTGCAGCTGTGGGAGAGGAGGTGGAAAGTGAAGGGGAGCAGAGAGAGAAAAGACTAAGAGAGAGAGAAAAGAGAGGGGGGGCAGGGACAAAGAGAAAGAGAGGAGAGAGAGAGAAAAGAAAGAGAGAGAGAGGAGAAAGAGAGATGATAGAGAGAAAGAGGAGAGAGGAGAAGCGCAGCGCAGCAGGGAGGGGGGATTCAGGTGTGGGGGGAGGACACAGCAGTAGCAGCGGTCCAAAGAGGTGGGGGGAGCAGAGAGGGTGTGTGTGGTTGGGGGCTAGTGTGTGGCAGGGGGCCTGGGGTAAGTGGAGAGAGTCGGGGGCAAGGAGGAAAAGAGGTGGGGTGGGGGGAGCAGAGAGGGTGTGTGTGGTTGGGGGCTAGTGTGTGGCAGGGGGCCTGGGGTAAGTGGAGAGAGTCGGGGGCAAGGAGAAAAAGAGGTGGGGTGGGGGGAGCAGAGAGGGTGTGTGTGGTTGGGGCTAGTGTGTGGCAGGGGGCCTGGGGTAAGTGGAGAGAGTCGGGGGCAAGGAGGAAAAGAGGTGGGGTGGGGGGAGCAGAGAGGCTGTGTGTGGTTGGGGGCTAGTGTGTGGCAGGGGGCCTGGGGTAAGTGGAGAGAGTCGAGGGCAAGGAGAAAAAGAGGTGGGGTGTGGGGAGCAGAGAGGGTGTGTGTGGTTGGGGGCTAGTGTGTGGCAGGGGGCCTGGGGTAAGTGGAGAGAGTCGGGGGCAAGGAGAAAAAGAGGTGGGGTGGGGGGAGCAGAGAGGGTGTGTGTGGTTGGGGCTAGTGTGTGGCAGGGGGCCTGGGGTAAGTGGAGAGAGTCGGGGGCAAGGAGGAAAAGAGGTGGGGTGGGGGGAGCAGAGAGGCTGTGTGTGGTTGGGGGCTAGTGTGTGGCAGGGGGCCTGGGGTAAGTGGAGAGAGTCGGGGGCAAGGAGAAAAAGAGGTGGGGTGGGGGGAGCAGAGAGGGTGTGTGTGGTTGGGGCTAGTGTGTGGCAGGGGGCCTGGGGTAAGTGGAGAGAGTCAGGGGCAAGGAGGAAAAGAGGTGGGGTGGGGGGAGCAGAGAGGGTGTGTGTGGTTGGGGGCTAGTGTGTGGCAGGGGGCCTGGGGTGAGTGGAGAGAGTTAGGGGCAAGGAGAAAAAGAGGTGGGGTGGGGGGAGCAGAGAGGGTGTGTGTGGTTGGGGGCTAGTGTGTGGCAGAGGGGTGTTGGGGGGAAGGGGAGGGGGCAACAACAAACAGCAAAGGAGAAACTGGAACAACTCGGGCAGCAGCAGCGATTAGGCTGGATGGGGTGGTTGGGGGAGGAGCTGGGCCTGGGCTAGGGTAGGGTCTGGGAGGAGGGAGGGTGGGGGGGGCAGGCAGGGGGGGAGGAGGAGGAGGAGGGTAGCAAAATATATAAAGCAATATATATCAAGAGAACACAAGCCAGAAGTTTAAAAAAAAAATTAAAAGAAAGACTATAACCAGCAGAAAAAACTTGGGGGTGGGGGTGTGGGGAGGGGGAACCAAACACAGACTCTGAGGGGGGCCACTAAGTGAACAGAGACAATGAAACCACAATTGCTGCAAATTAATAATAGCAAATGAATAAGTGGAACCAAGCAAAGAAAACTGGACTCGGTTTGGCAGCAGCAAACTTGGGAGAAGGCTGGATGGGGTGGGGTTGGGGTGGGGTGTGGTTGGACTTGGAGGGGCAAGTTTGGAGCAGGGAACCAAAACTGATTATATGGGACAACAAGAAACAACAACAGAATCCTCTGGGGGTGGGGGGGAGGGATTCAGGGAACCAACTCGCAGGGCAGCAGCAGTCAGCAGAAACAAACAAAATGGTACAATTTAAGCAAAACCAGCAAGCAATATATAACTGAAACCAATGGAATGCAATGTGAAAATCAAAAAGTTGGACAACAACAAGGCAGGACAAAGAGCAATAATTAATGGAAGAAGATTTAAAGCAATGAGGATGCAGTGGGTGGGAGTGGGGGAGGGGGAGGGTAGGCCCAAAGGATGAGAAGGGAAAGGGGGGGGAGGGGGGGAGAAAAGCAGACAGACAAGGAACAGGGAAAATTGGGGGAAATTAAGAAGAAAGTAAAGTGAAGTAACACACAGTATACAGACAAGAGACAGACAGAGAGAGGAGACACACAGAGAGTCACAAAGGGCAGGTGGACAAAGGATTAGACAGAGCACACACAGAGAGACACAGGACACAGTCAGGACTCACAGAGACACCAGAGCAGCCAGCAAAGGGCAAGCAGGTCTCAGAGATGATCCCACAACTGCAGCCAAGAGAAGTTTCCAGAGAAGAGGCTTGGGTTTATATAGGTTTGAAATTCCCTCCTTTGGGAGCCCCCACCTTTGCACTCCCCCCACGGCCAACAGGGTGCCAGCTCTCAACAGTGCAACAGCCAAGCAGCCTACCAGACCAAAGGACTCATTCTGGCCAATCAAGGATCAATAGCGCAGCCAATACAATGCCTGGAAATAGCATCACAAAATGGATGCAAGGAGGAGCAAAAGTTTCGGGAAGGAGACACAAAATGGAGGACACACTTTAAAGAGACACTGAGTGAGACTCAATTTCGTTCCCGAACCGGTTCGGGAAACCCGAGCCGGTTCGGTACCGAACCGGCTCGAATTCGGTCCGGCTCGGTCCCCGGGAGGGCCCGATTCGGTCCGGGATCGAGCCGCCGGATCCGGACCGGTTCGGACGAACCGGTCCGGATCCGAACCGAACCGCACATCCCTAATCAGGGGTGATATAATTCTGTTAAAAATAATTTTTAAAAAGATTTGTGCTCATCCCTAATAATTTCCTCTGTGGATATGTGCCTGCCCAAAAGGGATACAGAATCCTTGATCCTGCAAGTGGAGAAGTCAGAATTCGCAATGCAGTGTATTTTGATGAGAGACAAGGGCCAAATAGAGGTGATGTACCAGAACCTTCGATTCACTTTATGTATAGCAAATCTTGCTATATTAAATAATTACATATGACACATTTTTTACCATAGGACAATCCCTTGTAACATCTGTAAATCTGGTAGATAATGGGACGTGTGGAAACATTTGCCTCCCAAATAAATAAATAAATCTTTGGATCATTTGCAATTTGTGGTGCCATTATCAATAGATAACTGTTCATGGTTTCTCTCTTTTTATGGATAATAGTTTCAGCTGCCACACCACACAATACTTTCAAAGTAGCTTTGCCATGTGGCACAATTGGCTGCTATTTCACTAAGTGGGAGGGAGTCCCAAGTTCCTTTGCATGTGCGCATTTAGTCATGAGGCTCCTTGTGTCCTTTTTTTCCCCAAATTCAATTTTTATTAATTTTAACAATAGTATCCATAACAAACATAATAGACAAAAATGAACTTCCCGCGCACCTCTCTTCGTGAAACATCAACTGTAAGATTTACCCTTGCTATAATAATAATACAAAACACAAATTTAAACCCTTAAAAAGACAATTAGTCTACCCAACCTGCATTTTTTTCCTAAATTTCAAATCCTGCTGTAAGATCCATAGTAGGAAAATGATTCAAGTACAACAAAAATTAGAATATTACATGGAACCAAGAAGACAAGGATTGAAGAAAAGAACAATATCGGACCTCTGAAAAGTATACAGTGTACTGTGCTTGATTGGCCAGCAAACTCGCCTGACCTGACCCCATAGAGAATCTATGGGGCATTGCCAAGAGAAGGATGAGAGACATGAGACCAAACAATGCAGAATTACTGGCGGCTGCTAATGAAGCATCCTGGTCTTCCATAATACCTCATCAGTGCCACAGGCTGATAGCACCCATGCCACGCCGCATTGAGGCAGTAATTGCTGCAAAAGGGGCCCAAACCAAGTACTGAATACATATGCATGCTTATACTTTTCAGAGGTCTGATATTGTTCTATTCTTCAGTCCTTATCTTCTTGGTACCATGTAATATTCTAATTTTCTGAGATTGTGGATTTGGGGTTTTCATGAGCTGTATGCCATGATCATCACAATTATAACAAATTAAGGCTTGACTTATCTCGCTTTTCATGTAATGTGTCTGTCTCATATATCAGTTTCACCTTTTAATTTGCATTACTGAAATTAATGGACTTTTGCACAATATTCTAATTTTCCGAGTTTCACCTGTACAATTACATGGTTCTCCAAGTCCACTATGGTTTTGCACATCCACCTGTACAAAGTTGTGGAACTTGAGAATAGAAATGGGCTGCTGGAACTTTGAAATGGAAGATACAATGTGGCATACAGGCCCCATGCTAGCATTATTGCTCCCTGCTATTCAGACGACATCTATTATGTTAGCACTGTGATTCCCTCTCCCCACTTCACTGTATACCAGTGGGGGACTAGACTGGGATGACAGGTGCCATTTGGACTGCCCATCCACATCCCACATCATGACAACCAAAATGGCTCAGCACAAATGAGTCTTTCATAAGAGATGTCAAAAAGCCATTATCCCTTGAGTGACAGAAGTAGACAAGACATATTTTCTATTCACTGTTGATGTTCTTTCTTGAAATTATAGCACACCAAATAGCAATATCTCTGTGGGATAGCTAGCAAGTAAAATTATGTAGAGCTATACTGAAATTGTAAATACGTTGTTTCTATTTACAAATGTGATTTCTTCTGAAATAATACAAATTAGTAACTACTATTCTGAAAGTGCATTTATGGTGAATATTATCTTTCTTTTTGTTTCAACTTTGACAGACTGCACAGATGCCATGAGTTTAGATATCTCAGTGGCAGCCTGAAAAGGGCATAGAGGTTTGTCCTGTTCATTTCAGGTAGGGTAATTCTTCTGGGTCTCAGCCAAGTGTTCCCTTATGGGAAAGGAGAAAAGAGAAGAAAATGGGCTAGCTGGCTTAGTGTGATAATACTAGTACATTATTTTATAAGATTGTTTTTGTTTAATTAAAATGCAAAGAAGACCCGCTTTTCTGCACCATGACTTTTACCAGCCCTGTGATAACAGAAAACCTGAAAAACATTTAACGGCCAAACTGTATCTTATACCAGGGGTTCTCAACTGGTGGTACACCAGATGCTGCTAAACTACAACTCCCATCATCCCCAGATACAATTTATTGTGGCAGGGGATGATGGGAGTTACAGTTCAGCAACATCTGGTTACAGTTCCCAACCTCATGTTGGGAACCCTTTTCTTATACACTCAATGGATGTATGATCGTAGCCCAACAATCTTCTTTAAGTTCAGAGGTGCTTTTATCACTGGACTTCCGGGCGGAGGTTCAGGGCCTCGACACCCCCCAGGGCCCCCCAAAATCCTCTTTAGTCTGTCCCAGGTGGTGTGCTTGCTGTGTTACTGTGTGTTGAAATGTTTCTTCTAATGAATATTTGCACAAATATATCTGTTCTATATTATTACATTCTGGTGAGTTCTGTTGCTGTTTGTGCCCTCAAGATACCACATGTTAAAATTACTCTGTGTGTGTGTTTAGGTGGATGATGCTTAACTTGCAATGGAGGGCCTCCAAAGGACTTTAGGTCCAAACTTCAGAATTACCTAGGTGCAACTCTGTTTGAAAATCTACTTTAGCAGTGGGCAATTTGTACATATTTTGTACCTATGATATAATTTGGCCCTCAGATTATGAAAAGTCAGATTAAGGGATTTTTCTTGCATATCAGTGTAAGGTACAGGAACTCCCTCAAGGCATCCTTAATAGAGAAGTGAATCATTACAACAATACCTTTTCAGACACTGGAGTGACTCTTAAGGGCATTTCACATGTTACCAAGCAACAAACTCAGGTTTGTCACTGACTATGCGCATTCAACAGGGAGCTGCAAACAATCCTGGTTCATTGCTTAGTGTAGCTGTTTGACACACATTTTAAAATGTCTGTTTGTCACATTCACAGTTTGCATTTTTCTGTGTGTACACCAAAACATACACCCCATCCTTAATGTGGGGAATGGTCCTATTTAAACTGCAAACATAGAATATTCCTTTACATCGTCAACTTTTTCATTGCATTAGTGAGATGAACATATTCTGTTTTGTTTTTCTTGTGAGTAAGGGCTGCTGGCTTTTAATATTGTCTTTTTACAGTTCTTATCTTACAGTTTCTTCTTCTGTGTGATGACTATTTAAGAGGGATGCTTCAAATTCAAATGAGTAGTGCTGTAGTTCTCAATGGAGTTCCATCTGGAAATTCAAAATTTATGACAGAGCTTATTTTACCCTGGAAGAAGAAACTACACTGAATTAAGTGTAATTAAGTAGGTATAAAATCGATTTGGAATTGAGGAGAAAAGACATTTTTATGGAATTGTAATTTTATTTCTGGCATTTTAAGCAAAGATATCTAGCTCATTGTGCTTCTTGAGCTCACTATGCTTTATTCTTTATTTGTTGTTCTTCATCAAGTGGTGTGTGGGTGGCCTACTTTTGTTTTATAATTAGAATTTCTTTTTTGTTGCATCTATCTGCTATATTACCATCTGTAGGGCAGTATATGAAAATTATCTGTCGACTTTGAAAAATGCCTTAAAAATAAGTTAAATGACCCATTCTGAACAACCTTTGAAGTTACAGTGTTTAGTTAAATAGGAATTCTTTCAGTAAAATATGATAGAAAGTGATCCTATGTAAAGAATAGTTGGATGAGTGGAAATAAATATTGTAATCAAAGTTTGCAATGAAATATCTGAATGTGGAGGCCCACCTGCTTATAGGCGCTAGGAGATATGATAGTGTGACACCTCTCTTGTGGTTGCTACACTGGTTACTTATTTGCTTCCGGGTTCAATTCAAAGTGCTGGTTCTCACCTTTAAAACCCTTCAGGGAGTAGCACCTGCTTACCTTCAGGACCGCCTCTCCCAGCCAGTCCTGTCCTGTGAGATCTTCTCTGGTTGCCCTTCTTTCAGTCCCAGGTCTTTGAGAGGTCTGTAGTACTAGGACCCGTGGAAGGGCTTTCTCTGTTGCCGCCCCTTCACTTTGGAATTCTCTTTCCCCCCATCCCCAGATTGATCTGCCTCATCCCTTTCAGCCTTTAAGATCTTATTGAAGATGTTTCTTTTCTGCTAGGTGTTTGCCCTTTAATCTCTCTCTCTCTCTCTCTCCCTCCGTCCCTCCATCCCCCCCTCTCATTTTGTGTTGTTTTATCTCGAATGCTGTTCTTGCCTTGTACACCACCCTGAGTCTGTGGATTGGGCAGTATATTAAACCTTTTAATAAAATAATGAATCAATTATTTGGGGTCAGATGTACAGTATATCATTCAAATAAGGATTCCTGAGATCATTAGATATTTAGTGAACCTAAATCATAACAGACCCAAATATATCCAACATTTATTGGATTAATACAGGGGTTTCCAGCTTGAAGGACTCCAGATGTTGCTAAACTACATCTCCCATCATCCCCAACTATAACATATTGTGGCTGGGGATGATGGGAGTTGTAGTTCAGCAAAATCTGGAGTTCCACAGGTTGGGCCCTCCTGGATTAATATATAACCAGCCACAAAAATAATAGATCTAGGCTAACCTAAAATGTATATTTTTGTGAACATTTCACCTCTTCCTAGAAGCACCACATCTTTAGTGATTTTCCAGGGGGCAGGCTGTGGGCATAAAAGTATCTGCAACATGGCAGCTGTGCTTTTTACATGTTATGTTTTAAGATGTATATGTGGTTTTTATATTGTGAACCGCCCAGGGACTTCTTTGTATTGGGCAGTATAGAAATGTACTAAATAAATAAATGTCACTCCCAATACATTATACAGGCATGATAGTGCCAGTATAGTTAAGACTGGGAGTTGTTTCTAACATTCTACCATTATGAGCCCTGTACATTCTATTGGTTATAAAAGCAAAGCTGTCTGCCAGTTCTACCTGCCTATTTGCAGACATCAACTATGTGGCAAGAAACACCAACATTCCAAATCTGGCACAGATCTGATGTAAAATGGTGGAGATACAACCATTTAAAAATGGACTCTAAAATTCTAGAAATCAACAATTTGCTATTCTTTTTTGTCATCATATGTGCTGAAGAAGACATTGTACCTGCTTTCTCCTTCCCTCCAGTCCCTGGCAAGGGATGATATAGATTAGGTTCTTGCCAAAGTAAAACTATCCAAAAAGCTATTTAAAAAGAGTAGCACTTTGGGGGGCTCCGTTCAGAAATGGATCAAAGTAAGGAGGGAATCTTTAACTCTTTTCTGCCACAGTCTGTTGTTGCACCAAAAATCATACTCCCCGAAGCTGCTAGGAGGGAGTAAGAGGATTAGATATTATCAAATCTGCAGATTGTATGAAGCTGGGAGGGATAGCTAACACTTTAGAAAAGCAAAGGCACAGGATGGGGAAGACATGGCTTAGCAGCACAATATTGAAAAGGGACTTCGTGTCTTACTGGACAAGTTGAAATAAGCCAGCAGTGTGATGCCGCTGCTAAAAAACAGAAGCAACACATCCAGATCACAAGAATTCCATTCAGTTCTGCATTGGTCAGACATCACTTGAAATATTGTGTCTCATTCTGGTCCATTTGAAGAAAGCTGTTGAAAAACTGGAATAAATTCAGAGGAGGGCAACAAAGATGGTGAGGGATCTGGAAAGCAATTTCAATGAGAAACAGTTGAAGGAGCTGGGCATATTTAGCCTGCAGAAGAGACAACATGATAGCCATTTTTAAGTATCTGAAGGTCTGTCATATAGAAGAAGGACCAGTCAGATAAAAGAAGGTTGCTCTGAGGGCAGGACTGGAACCAATGGGTTGAAATTAAAAGGAAGCATATTTAAACTAGACATTAGGAAGAAATTTCTTAAGCGTAAGAGCTGTTGGACAGTGGAACAGTCTGCCTGATGAAGTGGTAAGCTGCTCTCTTGAGATTTCAAACAGAGGCTAGACACAGCCATCTGCCAAGGATGCTGTAGCAGTTTCCTACATTGAGCAGAGGGGTTGGACTAGAACACTTCCAAGGTTCCTTTCAGCTCTAAAACTCTATTATTCTATTAGTCCTGGAAACTTTCATAGGTACTAATAGACACATCCTCTCCAGGGCTATTAGCAGCTTTGGGGGTAGAAGACAGCTTTTGTTGGGACTAGGCACAAAGGGAAAGCATTAGATACCCTGATCTGATCCTGGCACTGCTGCTATTTGACTTTAAAAAGAAACTCAGGGTCAAACATCAAATGTAATTTAAACAGAGTTTGGCCCTAATTCTGCAAAAAACAAACAAACAAACAAAAAACAATGGAACAATTGCTCATTTATTCATGTATTTATCTCAGTTATTGACAAATTAAAAAGATATGTAGTTTTTACAGTAAGAGGAACAGAATAGCAATGCTCACTGTACTGCAGGGATGATCTGGTGAGAAATAAAACAATTGTCTTTTTTATTATCCTGTTCCTATGACTTCAAGTTAAAGGAGAGAGCAGTTCAGGTGAAAGGAAGGAGTCAGTTCAGGTGAAAGGAGGCAGTTTCCCAAAATAAAGGCTAAATGAGACTTCATGTTGTTTAATCCTGCATTCTAGACCAATTCCGACATTTATTATTATTAATTAATAAATAATAATAATTAATTAATTTACATTTCCCTCCAAGGAGCTCAGAGCCGTATACATGGTTATTTTTATCCTCACAACAACCCTGTGAGGTAGATTAGGCTGAGAGATACATGACTGGCCCAGAGTCACCCAGTGAATTTCAGAGTTGAATGGGGATTCGAAAGCAGGTCTTCCTGGTTCAACACTCTAACCACTATGCTATGCTGCCAAACAAACAAACAGAGACACTGAATTTGCATAGTTTCCTGAGCATGGACATCTGGAAGGGGTGTGAGGGAAGGCAGTTGCCTCCCCTTAGATTGAGGTAGTCCCATTGAATTAAATGAGGTTACTCTGAGGTACATAGGTATGACATGATTGAGTGACTGAATGATAGAATTTCTAGACCGCCCTATCCAAAGGCTCTGGGCAGTGCAGAACAATTTTTAAAAAAACATTAAAACAAACACTATTTAAAAACACATTGCTTAAAACAATATTAAAACAATTTAAAAACAATTCAGAGCCATTAAAATGCTTAAAAACAATTTAAAAACCTTGGAAGGCTAGGCCAAACAAGGAGGTTTGTAGGGCTCTCTTAAAGGCCAACAATGAGCCTAAATTACGGATATCTGCTGGGAGTGCATTCTATAGGCCAGCTACAGAGAAGGCCCAGCTCTGAGTCGCCACCAGACATACCAATAGTCATGCAGAGGCCAATTGCACAGGTGCGGTGGCCTCAAAAATAATGCCGCACCAGGGAGGGAAGGCCCAAATGGGCCAAAGAGCTGGCTGGACAGAGGTATGGACATCAAGGGAGGCCAGCAGTGGGAGAGGGAAGCTCCGCGGACCCCCCGCTGCCATCTCCAACAACTCCTCCAGAGGTGATAAGTAATTTTTTAAAAAACAAAATGTCCCTGAATCCCCTGGAAAGTTGGAGGGGGGGTGTTCAGTCTAGGGTTGGACCAAACAGGGGATGGTTTGGTTCAACCCCAAATGGTCAAACTGAACTGGATTGATGTCAAACACATTCAACATCGAACCTGTTTGCACATCCCTAGAGTACAGCGGTCCCTGCATTTTCCCCCCAACATCTAAAGTAGCCATCATGCATACATCATTTGTGTGAATAGTAAGTTCTAGTGAAGTGATGATGCATAAACACCAAATATGGAAGAGGGGAAGAGAAGAGAACGAAAGGGGAATAATATATTTTGTTATGGAATATAGTGTTAGGATTGGGTGACCAGTATGAAGTTGGTTTGAAGGGTTAGTTTACTATTATTTTATTTTTTTTTTATTTTTTATTTTTTTACATTTTTATACCCGGAGCAGGGCCCCCTCAGATGTCCTAGTCAAGCGGGCAGCAACCTTTGGGAGCAGGCGGTCCCTCAAATACCCCGGGCCCAAACTGTTTAGGGCTTTAAAGGTCAAAAACCAGCACCTTGAATTGGACCTGGAAACAAACCGGCAGCCAGTGCAGCTCTTTCAAAATGGGGGTGATATGTTCCCAACGGGCAGCTCCGGATAAAACACTCGCTGTCGCATTTTGCACTAGCTGTAGTTTCTGGATATTCTTCAAGGGCAGCCCCACGTAGAGCGCGTTACAGTAATCCAGCCACGACGTGACTAAGGCGTGGGTAACCATGGCCAGATCTGCCTTCTCGAGAAAGGGACGCAACTGGTGCACCAGCCGAAGCCGTGCAAAGGCACCCCTGGCCACCGCCTCCACCTGAGCCTCCAAAAGCAGAGCCGGGTCCAGTAGTACCCCCAAGATTGGAACGGAACAAGTATTATTGGAACGGAACAAGTATCAGCTAGGGCTGTGGTGGTTCTAGTGTTCATTATTCATCCTTGTACCTTACATGGGAGGTTAATAATAACTATTGATAGATAACTTCTTAAAATTCACCAACAATTCATTATTAATCTCATTTCTGTGGAATTACATTCAACATCTTGCAGTGAAAACAATGACATATGTTTGCTTTTTAAAATGGAACAGAGTAGTAAGACCCTGGGTTCCCAAGTAATTTGATATATGTATCGCACAACACATGACTGCTGCAATGGAACTGAAATATGTTGCTTTATAATTAATATAGCATAAATTAAATTCTTGGGTGGTGTGTGTGTGTGTGTGTGTGTGTGTGTGTAAGAATTAGTATGGAAACACTGTCAATTATAGCACTGTATGAGTGAGAAGGTATCTAATACCAAGACTCTTCCTGCTTTTCCTATTAGAAAACTTGTTCTACACTTTTAAAGTCAAGCACCCACACATACAGACACACACACTGCAGTATACTGTTAAACTAATTCTATAATATAGTCCATCTGTGAGTGTAAACACAAACACCAGTTTTCTCAGATACTCCTTTTCATAATTTATATTATCTGTGGAAAGGAATCCATTGCATTTATAATTATAATATTCATAACAAAAGCCTAGCCTAACAAAGAAGTAAAGAGGTTTTGGAAAGCATAAGCAAATGAGTATATTATGGGAGGGGAAATCCCTAATGTATACCTTAAGCTTAATCTTTTTGACAGAACTTAAAGAACTTTAAAGAACTCCAAAATGAGATTTATATGAAACTGATATAAATTACACCTAGAATTATCAGCATAAATCTTGTCAAACATTATTTTTCTGAAATATAGATTTACATGTGAGTGAATGCAGGTATTTAGTGCATTGAAATGCTAAGCTTGGAATACCAAAACAACAATGAAAAGTTCTTGTACCATTTGGAGAATATTTTACTTCTCTTAAAATCATGTTTGTATTGGACGAAAAACCTTCAGTACTTCTTTTAGTTAAGCTTCAAAGCCATATAATTATTATTATGCTATTTACACACAGTCTACCAGATGTTATTGACTGGATTTGGTACTTTAATTATTGGGCCCTTTCCAAGGGTCTAGGATAACCAAAGAAAAATTAAAGATAGCATCGTAGTATTGGTGCTGTCTCAAGTAGTGTGACCTTCTGTAGCTGATGTGTTGTGTTGTAATTTTATCTAAGCCCAAGGTGTCAAGATGGTGTTCAAGTTCTTTTGGTACTACACCAAGGGCACCAACAACTATTGGCACCACTACTGTTTTCTTTTTCCAGTAGTGGTGCCAATAGTTGTTGGTGCCCTTGGTGCAGTACCAAAAGAACTTGAACACCATCTTGACACCTTGATCATCAATAGAATTACATAACATCAGCTACAAAAGGCCACACTACTCGGGACAGCATGAGTACTATGATGCTATCTTTAATTTTTCTTTGGTTATCCTAGACCCTTGCAAAGACCCCAGTAAAATTATTATTATCTATATATTTAATTCTCTTGGGACATGCGTGCCCAGGATTTGGCGGTGGAACTCTTGCGACACGCTGCAAGAGTTCCGAAGTGAGGAGGACTGAGGAGGAGAGGGGGAAGAAAGTGCAGGTGGTGGCCAGCTGGCCGGCGGAGGACGGGGAAGAGAAAAGTGGTGGTGGGCAGTGGGAGGAGGAGAGAAAAGTGGAGGAGGCAGTGGGCGGGGGACAGAGAAAGGCAGTGGAGGGCAGCAGGTGGGGGGAGAGAAAGGTGGAGGTGGGCAGCGGGCGGGGGAGAGAAAGGCGGTGGTGGGCAGGGGGAGAGACAGGCGGCGGGCAGCGGGCAGGGGGAGGGGGGAGAAAAGCTGTGGCGGCAGTAGGAGGATGGGAAGGAGAAAAAACGGCGGTGGCAGGGCCCTTCTTGGCCACCTGCCGTGGCTCTGTGTAGGGGGAGGAACGGGGGGGAGGGCTGGAGAGCGTGGGCTGGAGGGAAGAGGAAAGAGGAGAGACCAGGCCGGGAGGAAGAGGGAGGGGGAAACAGCTGGCCCCAAAGCGCCACACAGATGCTCTGTGAGGGGTTGGCTAGTTGTTGTTATTATTATCTCTTGTTTACACAGTCAGACAGGTGTTATTGACTGGTTTGTTTTATCCAGACATCGAGTCCTTCCCAAGGACCTGGGATGGCTGAATATTATTGTCAATTGTTATAGATATTGTCGCAGAATATAGGCTGTTACCAGTAAAGCTGCTTTTTGTAATTGGCTGATGGAGATTTATAATAATAATAATAATAATAATAATTATTATTATTATTATTATTATTATTAACAATAATAGTCATAATAATAACAACATTTTATGCAACATTTTAAGCAAAGTTTTCAAAGGGGTTTACACAGTAAAATAAATAAAATAATGCTTCCTTTCCCAATATAACTCACAACCTAAAAAACAAAAAGTGACAAGGGAGATACCAACAATTATCCACTAGAAAAGACACTGCTGGGACAATTGCTCTTCCCTTGTCAAATATAAGAGAACCACCACTTAAGATGTATTTAAAATCATGCTTTCAGCAGGTTTTAGGAAGGGCATTCCAGTATTCCTCTAGAATTCCAGTATTCCTCTAGAAGTTACAAGCACTTTGATAGATATTCTGAACCATTCAGAATCAATATCCATAGCAGAACTAAGCCAAATATTCATAATTTTGGTATCAAAATATGCCTGTTGACTAAAGAAGAACCTTTTTTTAACCCTCTAAGTAAATGCTGTGGAAATACTGCGCTTTTGGGCCACATCTAAGAGATGCTTTGGGGCATCTCAGAAATTGCTGTGTAAATTCCTCCCAAGGGTGACTTTTACGGCACCAGCAAGCTGTACACTTCCTGAGCTATTATCATAGGTTGAGGAGAATTCCCAAGGCATCTCTGGCTTGGCATTTGGAAAACCAGGGAGCTTGCGAAGACTGCACTCAGGTTCAGGCAGACGTTTAGCCTGTTTTCCAAGCCAGAGTGGTCTAGTGTTTCGAATGTCAAACTAGGACTAAGAAGATCTAAATTCAAATCCCCACTTATCTTTGAAGGGTGTCCTTGGGCCAGTCGGACACAAACTAACCTACCTGTGCAGATTGTTGTGAAAACAAAAGAGAGAGAGCCTTATCTACCACCCTGAGCAACTTAGAAGAAGGGTGCACTGAAAATTAAATAAATATATGACTGTAGTGATCAGGCTATTAAGAATCAATTTAGCTAAGAGAATACCTACAGAGAGATATAAAGTAGGGATGTGCAAATTGATTCGGGTACATTTGTACCCAAATCTACCTGTTTGGGGCAATTTGTGGACAAAACAAATCGCCCCTGAGCTAGCTGGCCAGATTCGGATCCAACACCAATCACCCAGATTTCAGACCTGGAAAATTTCATACTTCCATTTTGATCTCTCTTACAGTCTCCATTTTGTGTCAGGATTTAAAAAAAAATAAAAATAAAAAATCCCACCCTCCTAAGCCTCAGATTGGTGACTTACAGTGTGCAACGATTGGCTGCCAATTCCCCCCTGGATCCAGATTGGCTTATTTCCATTCAAACCTGTGTTGCCAGGGGTCAAAGAAGGGACAAGGGTGGGGGGAGTTCAAAGGAGGGGTTTTCAAATGTACTTAAGAAGGCAGCCAGCCACCATTCTGCCTTTCTGCCTCATGGGAAGAGAGAGAGAGAAAGAGAGGAGCTTGGCTTTGCCTTCCCTGGCTGCTGCCAGGAGTGGATTCCCTGCTTTTTGTTCCTGCTTTCCTGATTGAGGAAAAAATTTTACCCCCTTCCTGCTGCTGAGAGAATCACTGCTTGTGCCTGCTGTCTGTGCAAACTGATTTGGGTACAAAATGATTTGTACCCAAATCTACCTATTTCAGGAGATTTGTGGACAAAACAAATTGCCCATGATAGCTGGCCAGATTCGAAACTACCGCCCCCACAAAAAAATTGGGAATGATTCGATTCGGATACAAATCGAATTTAAAAAATTGATTCGGTCACACACCGTAATATAAAGGTACTCCTAAACTTTAAGTCAATCTGACAAGGAACTTTGGGAAATTTAGGATCGACAAAAGGATGCACTTTTTCACAAAGCACATAATTAATCTATGGAATTCTCTGCCACGAGATGCTTGGATGGCTTTAAAGGGGGCTTGGACAAATTCACAGGATTGGACAAATTCACAGAGAACAGGTCCATCAATGGCTACTAGTCTAGTGGCTATAGGCCACCTCCAACTAAAGAGTTAGAGGCATAAAGTCTCTCAATATCAATTGCAGATGAGCAACAGCAAGAGAGAGGGCATGCCCTCAGATCTTGCTTTTGGGCTTTCCGGAGGCATCTGGTTGGCCACAGTGTGAAATATGATGCTGGACCTGATTGTCAGCAATCTAGCCGCCCAACAGGGAAGTCTGGGGTGTAGTTCACAGAAGACCAGGGTTGCAGAGGCGAAAACACGGCTCAGAAACCTCTCCCTCTGGCTCAGGCTGGAGGCTGTCGACACTACAGATGACGTACATTGTCTTCCAGCAGCTAACTGCAAGCTGTAGACATGTTTTATAGTCTAAGCGGATAACTCTCAGTTGGCAGGGATTCAAGGCTTATCAGCCCTCTGCAAGAGGTGTTTACTTCTCCTGATGGATTTCAGATGTGCTTGCCATCTTGTTACCCATCCTTGCTGTAGAGTTAGTGGGGGTTGCCTGCACAGCTCATCCTCCGGTTCATCAGACCCTGTCTCTGCTGCCTCAGACTGCTGTGCCTGCTCTGGGACATCAGCCGGACTTGCCTCGGGTGTCTCTTGGGAACTGACAGCCGGGCTCTGCTCCTCAGGTACCCCTGCATCAGCTGAAGGGCTGTCAGCATCCCCTTCCTCCTCACTATCTGGGATCGAGGGTGTGACACTGATAGGCCTTGGGCTTGATCCAGCAGGTCTGTTCTTATGTACCTTGATAGGATTGCACATCTCCTTTGCTCCCAAGGCTCAGGAACCTTCCTGAACTGTGCTTGTAGGCTGGGTTGTGTTGGAGCTAGGACCCTGGCAGCATCAGCTCTCTGCTGCAAGTCTCATAGTGACCACTTGTCAGGGGGGTGGGGTTAGGGTCATGGATAAGAATGCCCTCTTTGTTCCTCCAGTGTTAGTCTCCTTTTTGTCTCTCCAGAGATGGCTGTTTGTTTTGGTCTCTCTCTTCAGACATGAGCTTCAGCTGAAATTAAGTTGCAGGCTTTTCACATTCATTTGTAACCTTTTCTTTAAATAAATCATTGTAGTTCTTCAATACTAAATAACTCTCAAGACCTCTTGCTTTGCTGCTTTCTCACTAAACTAGTTTTGCTTTGCTACTTGGGGACTGAACTGCCATTCTTCCCCTACAGGCTGGAGGTTATACAGTGCCCTGGAACCTTAGAATCTAGTCTTTTTTTAGCATTTCACATGCCTTTCTAGAATGCAAGACTTGGATGACAAAATGACAAATTTTTGACAACTTCAAAAACAAAACTGAAAAGACTAGTTCAGTTCTGATTCATGTCCCAACTATTTGATATTTGGCCATCAATATCATGGTGGAAAAGTTATCAACAGGGACTCTGGTAATTCTTCTGACTCTACTGCTCCCTTAACAATATTGAGCAATTGGTTTTAAATTCTCTACATGTCTACATTGCTTATATCAATATATTTCCCATTCTCTCACAGCAGCATTAGTGTCCTGTACATAGGATACCAATAGGATGTAGTAAAACCATCTGAAAAAAATCCTCAGATGTGGTTTTTCATCTAATTTCAGTTTCTTCTTGAAAGAGAACAAATTCTCAAATTTCACTTTTTCGGAATGTAGGCACCATCTCAGACAGAATCTTTCACCACAGCTCTTATCAGTTGAAAATACTGGTATTTCAGATTCCATACATGTATTAATTTTATAGTTTGTGTAAAGAACAAGTTATGTTTTTCTCTTTGCTGCAAATTCTTTGATATGGTTACTGTAAGGAAACATTAGTAGCCCAAAATGTAAGAATGACACAATTTCTGATGAAAACACAGAAGACCACAAGGTTGTAGATCAGAAGATTAATTCAAAGTAATGTTCTCCAAAGGGGTTTTTCTTCCTTTAGAGCAGCAATAGCCACATTTCACAGATGGTAATTATTTCCTGATTTTAAACCATCTGGTTTCTCCTTATCTGTCTTCTGGCTTTGCAGACAGTGTGTTGGGGGACCCGTTAAAGGACAAACCAGATTCCCAGGCATCAGAAGATCTTTTGAGCAAATTTCTCAAAATTCCCAACTTCTGCTATCTCCTTCCCTTTTGCCAAGGTAAGCCTTCCACACTGCAACCCACTCCTCCTCTTTCAGCTTTAAATTTACTGTTTAAATACCTCTCTTTTATTTAACAGCACAACATTCTTTCTTTCAGTCTTTCCTCTTAATTGTCTATTCTTAAAAGTACATCAATGATGGATTCTTGGAGTCTCTTGCTGCTATCCAATGGATAGCACATACTATCATTATGAAACATACATATAAGGATGATATGTGATATATTTTCACTGCTATCTCAACCCAAATAAATTTTCTTGAATGGCATAAAAATCTCATTTTTAAAAAATGTCAACAATGAATGAATAAAATAAATAATGTGGACTTCTTTCTGAATCAGATTTTTAAGCAACTCACTAAAAACAAAACATCTAAACCCCAAAACATCTAAACCCCATTATTTTTACATGTTTACATAGTTAATTCAAATATGTTCAGTTCCTGGTAATGCTTTTGTTAGGGTAATAGTTGATCCATGCTAATCGCATTACAATTGGTTTGGGGATGGAGCTAGGGCAGGCTCTTCCCAATAATAATTATTTCATATATCTTATTCTGACCATGCCGGGCACAGTGGTGTGAGCCTGTAATCCCAGCAATTGAGGAGTATGAGGCTGGTGAATCACTTGAGCTCAAGAGTTCTGGGTGGCAGTAGGCTATACCCATCTGGTGTCCATGCCATCCACCTTGCCATGAACAGTAACCCCAAGCAACAACTGGTTAACTGCAAAAGCAACAACTGGTTAACTGGTTAATTGCTGCACCAGCCACACCCTTTTCTTGAGAAGTCTGTTCTGCCTGTCCCTATGCCTTAGACATGTCATATTTGGACTATTGCAATGCCGTCTACTTGGGGCTGCTCTTGAAAGCATGGTGCAGAATGTAGCAGTAAGGTGATATCTGGAACTGCCAGCAGTGATAATATTATCTGGAAGACACCACACTGGCTGCCAATCTGCTCCTGGGTTCAGTTCAAGGATATTATTTATTTTATTTTATTTATTAAAACATTTTTATACCGCCCAAAACTTACATCTCTGGGTGGTTTACAACATAATAAAAACAAAGTAAAACATTCGTTAAGACAAAAATGGGGGGGGGGGGGGGACACACGTTACAACAATTTAAAAATTTTAAAATAATATTTTAAAACAGCATTAAAACCATGAAAACAATATTAATTAAAAGCCTGGGTGAAGAAATGTGTTTTTAAAGACTTTAAAAAAGCTGTCAGAGATGGGGAGGCTCTTATTTCACTAGGGAGCACATTCCAAAGCCTCAGGGCAGCAGCAGAGAAGGCCCATCCCCGAATATCCACCGGACAAGCTGGTGGCAACTGCAGACGGACCTCTCCTAATTATCTCAATGGGCAGTTGGGTTCATGACAAAGAAGATGTTCTCTTAAATACCAAGGGCCCAAGCCGTTTAGGGCTTTATAAGTTATAACCAAAACCTTGTATTTTGCCTGGAAACATGTCAGCAGCCAGTGTAGCTCCTTTAATATGGGAGTTATATGGTCTCTACGAGATGACCCAGAGACCAACCTGGCTGCCACATTCTGGACTAACAGTAGTTTCTGGACTACATACAAGGGCAGTCCCACATAGAGCACATTGCAGTAATCCAGTCTGGAGGTTACCAGCAGATGTACCACTCTTTTGAGGTTATTCACCTCAAGAAAGGGACGCAGCTGGCTTATCAGCCGAAGCTGATAGAAGGCACTTCTGGCCACCGCCTTAACCTGGGAGACCAGGGAGAGGCTCGGATCCAGAAGCACCCCCAGACTGCGTGCCTGTTCCTTCTGGGGAAGTGTGACCCCATTCAGAACAGGCAGATCAAAATCATCTCTCGAGTTCCAACCCCACACAATGAGTACCTCCGTCTTAGCCAGTTTGAGTCTGTTTGTTATCCCTCATCCAGCACATCTCCAACTCCAGACAGGCATTTAGGGAGGTTATGCCCTCTCCCGATGATGCTGACATGGAGAAATAGATTTGGGTGTCATCAGCATACTGGTAGCACCCTGCACCAAATCTGATGATCTCTCCCAGCGGTTTCATGTAGATGTTAAACAACATTGGAGACAATATGGAGCCCTGAAGCACATCATACAAAAGTTCAGATTTTGAAGAACAGCAGTCTCCAAGGGATACCACCTGAAACCTGCCCGAGAGGTAGGAGCGGAACCACTGCAAAGTAGTGCCTCCAACTCCCAACCCCCTCAGACGCTCCAGAAGGATACTATGGTCGGTAGTATCAAAAGCTGCTGAGAGGTCCAGAAGGACCAACAGAGTCACACTTCCTCTGTCAATTTCCAGTTGGAGATCATCCATCAGGCCGACCAAGGCAGTCTCCACCCCATAGACAGCCCAAAAGCCAGTTTGAAATTGGTCAACATAATCAGTTTCATCCAAGACTGTCTGGAGCTGGGAGGCCACCACCCTCTCAATTACCTTGCCCAGCCATGGAAGGTTGGAGACAGGCCTGTAGTTGTTCAAGTCTGAGGGATCCAGGGTAGGCTTCTTCAGAAGCAGACAAGGAGGCACCCTACCTTCCCTCAGAGATGCATTTATAATCTCTACCAGGCCTTCTACAACAACCCCCCTGCCAGATAATATAAGCCATGTTGGACAAGGGTCAAGAGAACAGGTGGTAGGCCGCACCATTCTAATCAGCTTTTCCACATCCTCAGGAGTCACAAACTGGAACTGATCCAACCTAATCACACGAGAAGTCGCTGGTTATTAGCTAATAACTATTAGCTGGTTATTAGCTTTCAAGCCCTAAATGACTCTGGGCTGAGGTACCTTAAAGACTGCTTGCTCCTGACTAGTTGTCCAGGAAGGCACTGCTTTGTGTGCTGATACTTGCTGAAGCTTATTTGTCCAAAATGTAGGACAGGGTCTTCTCAGTGATTGCCGCCTCCTCCTCCTCCAGGCTGGGGAACTCACTCAAATGATATTCACATAGCTCCCTCACTCCCAAACCTTAGGAGAAGACTGCCATTTTTTATTCAGGCCTGTGACTAATGAGTAGCTATCCCTTATTTACTGTTAATTGATTATAGCCATGATTATTGATACTTAGTAAGTGCATACACACGGTCATCTAAGTGTGGTCTGAAGGAGGGAAGAACACCTACCCTGAATTGCACAGATGAGCAGAACCTAGCTCTGTGAGCACAGCACCCAGATGGTGCAGCTGTGCAGTCCATCCTTTAAAAAATGGTGCTGGGCCCTCAAGTATTCTAGTACGTATTGTGCTCACAGCAGAGAGGCAGCCCTCAGTACAGCAACAGCTGGCCCCTCTAGCCACCAAACTCTATGCCAGATTGACAGCTGGGAAGATTTTTAAGCAGCATTTTCACCACATGACCAAACTCTGAAGTAGGACAGATGCTATTTTCATCCCATCTCAGTTAATACCTAGGTAGCAAAGTACAGCTACTAAGGGGCTTGACAGAAGTTCCAAGGGTTCTCATGACCAGCAATAGCCTACTTTACTGCCTCCTACCTTCCAATTCTTGGTCATGAGAACAAGTTTAGTATATTTTTAATAAAATTTTATTAATTATTTGTGGTTCTCAATTTGTTGTTCACCGCCTGGGCCCCAGGGTAAAACACTGTATATGAATGTACATTAATAAATTCTAACCGCTGAAAGTCTAAACAACAAATCAATAGCTGACATCCAGACTAGCACTGTGTTGGTGTGACAGTACCTGACATCCAGACTAATGCTGCACTGTTACATGAAGTGGGGATGGCAAATTCCTGCGATCTTTCTGACTGTAGCTCCTGAAAGAAATTCCCTGAGGATTGTGCAGCCCTCAGGGACATATTTTTGGGAGGCACAGAGGGTTTCAGAAGGAAGGGGAGATATACAAAAACAGCACAGCATAAGTCTGATGTCAGGCACTGTTGTACCAGCACAGTGCTAGTCTTGGATGTCAGCCAATAACAGTATTGAGAGTAAAACAGCAGAAATGACAAAACCACACACAAACTTCAGGGGAGCTGATTAAATATCAAATTCAGCTGATGTTTTTAAAAGGCCAGAGAAAATAAAAAGGGATCTGCATGGCCTTGAAAAGACATAAGGGAGGGCTTGAGGTAAGCATCCCTGCTAGTATATTCTAGGGATGTGCAAAAATTTTAGGCACAGATCGATCTGTGCCGAAATGAGCAATTTTGGGTGATTCGGGGCCGAACCGAATCACCCTCAATGTCCAGTGATATTTTTCGGGGCCGAGCTGAATCACCCAAATTTCGGGGCTGAAAAATTCGGGTGATTCGGCTCATGAGCGATTTTGGAGGATTTTTTGAAGTTTTAGTGACTTTGGGGCAGTTCGGGGGCATAGAATGGGATGTGGGCAAAAAGAGTGGGGTGGGGTAGTAGTGCCTAATGGGTGAAGGCTACCACCCCAATTTCAGGGGGATTGGGCAAAGGGCTGATTTTTGGGGAATTTCTGAATTTTTTGTGTCTTTGGGGCAGATTGGGGCAGATTGGGGCCTGGGGCAGAATAGTGGGGTGGGGTGGTAGTGCCTAATGGGTGGAGGTGACAACCCCAATTTAAGGGGGATTGGACAAAGGGCTCATTTTTGGGGAATTTTTGAAGTTTTTGTGTCTTTGGGGCAGATTGGGGCAGAAAGTGGGGCCTGGGGCAGAATATTGGGGTGGGGTGGTAGTGCCTAATGAGTGGAGGTGACCACCCCAATTTAAGGGGGATTGGACAAAGGGCTCATTTTTGGGGAATTTTTGAATTTTTTGTGTCTTTGGGGCAGATTGGGGGCAGAAAGTGGATCTGCCCCAAAAGAATGGGGTGGGGTGGTAGATAGTGCGTAATGGGTGGAGGCTACCACCCATCCCCAATTTCAGAGTGATTGGGCAGAGGGCTGGATTTTGGTGAATTTCTGAGGTTTTTCTTCATAAGGTGCAGTGTGCTAGATTGATATTCATAGTAAATGAGAGTGTGAAAAAGTGAAAGTGGGGTCATGAGAGTTCTTTAATTGAAAGAAATCTCATCTGCTATCATTGAATGAGAATTCACACCTCAGAAAATAAGGGAAAACATCCCTTCAGAAAAACTTCTGAGATGTGAATTCTCATTCAATGATAGCAAATGAGATTTTTTTCAATTAACGAACTCTCATGACCCCACTTTCACTTTTTCACACTCTCATTTACTATGAATATCAATCTAGCACACTGCACCTTATGAAGAAAAACCTCAGAAATTCACCAAAATCCAGCCCTCTGCCCAATCACTCTGAAACTGGGGGTGGGTGGTAGCCTTCACCCATTAGACACTATCTACCAGCCCACCCCACTCTTTTGGGGCAGATCCACTTTCTGCCCCCAAACTGCCCCAAAGACACAAAAACTTCAAAAATTCCCCAAAAATCAGCCCTTTGCCCAATCCCCCTGAAATTGGGGTGTTAGCTTCCACCATTGGGCACTACCACCCCACCCCAAAATTTTGCCCCTGGGCCCTTCCCCCCCCAATCTATTCAGATTCAGATTCGGATTAAATCCGAATCCGAACCGAATCAAGGGTGATTCGGGTGGCCCATATTCTGGCACAAAACAGAACAGGGGTGATTCGGTTCGGGTCACGAACCAAATCGCCAAAAATCCAAATTGCACACCCCTACTATATATTCCAGTTATTGCAAGAAGAGCATCTTACCAGTCTCTGCAAACATATTTTGGAGGGCAATGCCAGCATTTCAGAGAAAGACTTCTAATGTAGACTTTGGAAGACTGTTATCTGTTCATAAGTATTGACCCACATACCTCTTATTTCAGTAATTTAAAAGAACTAGACCCAGAAAACTACAGAGGTGTAGAGAAAAACCTAGATCTTAAGACATGGGGACACCACTAGATACATCTAGGTTCCTTGTAGAAGATTACCTTTGCTGAGCTCAGGGAAATGGTGTGTGTGTGTGTGTGTGTGTGTGTGTGTGTGAGAGAGAGAGAGAGAGAGAGAGAGAGAGAGGCGGGGGGTGGAGGGAGAAAGAGAGATCTCCTTTGGATTTTTCCTTACAGTTTTCTCACCCCCATGTGTTCTGTTAAGACAAAAATATTAGCAAACTTCCCACACAAGATATTGTTAGCTGCTGACAGCAGTTGGTGTTCTCAAAGCAGAGCATCCACTCCACAAAAAGGAAAGGCTCTTAAGATTCATTTCCTTGCTGATCACAAGGCCTGTCTCAATTTATGAGTGAGGTAGTTTACTTTGTTCCATGCATATTCACACTGAATTGTGAGATCACTTTTCGTTCTCTAGTTCACTATAACTCACTCTGACAAGTTCCTGTCACTCTGACAAGTTCCTGGGCAAAAGATACTCTGGATAAGCAATTGAACAAATAAGTGAGACATGCCATCTCATCCTGCAGTTTCTTCTCTTGTTGGCTGTTGTTATTTGTAGCCTATATGCCAATTACCTGTTTTAGACCTCAAAGCATTTTAAATTATCTGTTTCACCTAGTCTGCTCCTTTGGCTTTTCAGGTTTCAAGAGAAACTAATTGCACCCAGACCCCAAGGAAGACACGAGACAAAATGTATGGGTTAATCTATGGCCACATTGTTTGGTCTAGGACCGTAAATAAAACTTGACTTGACTTGACTATGGCCACACTTTATTAACTTTCCAATAAGCCCAAAACCTTTGGTTTAAAATAAGAGTTAAGCTGCTTTATATTTTCACTCATGCCCTAAAAAGAATTGAAATTTGTGCCATATAAGCTGTAAATACTTTGCACAGTCTGATATAGGATTATAGTTTTAGAAATGAGGCTCCATGCAACCACACTTTGTCTTGATCAGAGATGCATCAGGCAGGAATTTATCAGAGGCATCTCTCTAGGAAATTATTAGGGAAACTGCACCTGTTAAATGTCTGCCTGGATGCATCCCTCCCCAGCCCTATGTCCAACTGAAAGACCAAAGCAAAGGTGATTGATTGCTGTGCTGGAATAATGTGCCCCCTGCATCGCTACCTACAAGAATATACTTATGTAAGGCCTGTACTGGGCAAAGAGCCACAATGGGGTTGCTGGACAGATGAATCTGGGGAGGCTTCTCTGTTGCTGCACTCTGGAATGCTTGCCTGGTGGCTATTTGCTCATCAGTCTCCATCACAGTTTTTTAGAAAGCATGTTAAATCTTGGCTTCTTACCCAGGGTTTTATATGTTTGTCTCTACTGCTGCTTCTTTGTATTCTGTACAGTTCTTATGCTTATATTTAAAATCTTTTTAGTCAGATTTGTTTTTATCTTTTAGCTTAATATTTTAATTGTGTCATTTTTATAGTCTTGTTTTTAATTTTTGTGTGAACCACCTTGGGATTGTTTTAATGAAAGGCGGTATACAAATTTAACAATAAAATAACTAAATAACAATAAATAAATACATCTGAGCCCCACATCTCTCTGATTGGTTTTAGGATGATCAAGACCATACCCTGCAATGTGAAATGCACACCCCTCATATCTAAGGCACAGCCAATATTGTCAAACCGGGATGCTGCCAGCAATTCACTAATCTAAAATGTGCTGAAGACTGCAACCAAAGTAGCCACCTTAAAGAGTTGAACTTTGAAAACAAAAGAACAAAGACTTGCAAATTGAACAAGTGCCTAGTACTTTCCAATCAACTGTGGAGAAAAAGGAGATTGTGAGTGGTGGGGGAGAGGGGGCTGTAAAGGACACCATTCCTCCAACATGTGTTGAGTCTGAAAGTCAGTAGTGATATCCGGATAACCTTCAAATTTGGAGTGGAAAATTAATGATGTGATGTGGCCCCCTATGGACTGAGGGGCCAAACCTGAGTGATGAATGTAAACACAGAACTGGAGAATGTGCTCAACTTGAATTGTTCACACTTTTGGCAAGGAAACTGACAACCTAAATTGCTCATACTCATGTACAGCAGCTGCTTACTGTGCCCTGGTGCTGGGTGCAAGTGAGCGATGAATAGCCTGCTCTACTGCAAACCTCCAATTGTCCACAAATCGACATCCGGCAGAAGCTCTGCCTAACCCCTAGCCAATTGGGCACTGCATAGAATTGCTCCACCTGCATCCAAGATAGGGTGTTAGCTATGCTGTTATCAAGGTCTAGTATATACTATATAAAGTACATACTAGAACAATATATTAAATTGCAGGCAGTGGAGAATAAAATGCCGAACTATGTTCAAAACACGAGGATTTCGTGAATAAGGCCACCTGCACAGTGGCCTTATTATCACATCAAAAATGAACTGACCTGTTAGAAAAGCAATCTACCCAACTAAGTAACCAAAATGGGAAATAATTCTAAGAATGTCATGTCATGGGTGACATGATCTGGAATCTCCAAGATTCCATCCACAGTGCGGTGCACCAATGGCCCAAAAATAGAGCCCAAAGCCATGTGTGCCTGAGGTGTCAGAGTAAACCTGCATGTCTGCTTCCAGTAGCAACTTGGTTCTCCAAAAAGAGATCCTGTTGAACCTAGCCAAACATTTAAGCCAAACCTGGCTGTAATCCTTCATGCCCCTGGTCAAGCATAAATGCCGCAGAAAAGAACAGCCTGGAGCTACAACTTTGAAAGCAAAACTAAGATGACCAGTGATCACGTGCATTTCACACAGTGTTATCTTCTAACGTGAGAGAAGAGAATGTAAACAGAAAACTAGATCCTGAACTTGCCCGAAAACAGGCACTGAGCTATGGTGTCTAGTTCAATTCCAAGAAAGAAGATGCATGTGGTAGCTCCCTCAGCTTTCCCCCCCAGCAAGCGGTATGCCCAAGTCAGCCATCAGGTCCTAAAAAATGCTCAGTGTCACCTGGGTCAGGAAACAGGAAGTCATTTAGAAAATGTACCAGTGTTACTACCCACCAAACTCCGCACTGCCTGTTCCAATATGGAGCTAAAATGCTCGAAAGCTGTGCAGTACACAGAGCCCTATCCATGTAGAAAAACCCATCGAATGCAAACCCCAAGAAATCAATATCATCTGCCTGAACTTTTAAAACACTTAATCAAATATTAATTAGGGTGCTTTCAATTATGTTTTCCCCACTTTGAGATGACCATAGGTCAAACCATGCCTTGTTTTGCAGAAGACCTCCACATTTGAATTGCTGTCTACTTACTGAGCTGTAAAGCATATGGATATCTAATACTTAGTGCACGAAAAGTGCTAAGGGAAATAAAGCCTGATTTGGTTGCTCACAAATATTCTCTTTTGGAAGCAAAATTTTGTTGAAATCTAATAACGTTGCACTGAAGTTTTGTTACAAATTGTGTAGATCTTTCACTGGAAGTCCCTTTTACATTCAAATTGTTAATTTGATCTAAATTCTTTGCTCTGGGAAAGGATGGACCTTATCTTTAAAACTAAAAGAATATCCTTTCTATCAGTGATAACATCTTTTGTAAAGGAGACTGATATAGAAAGCTCTTTCACATCATATTAGGGTAGGTTGGAGGGGAGGCATGCTCCTACCCCATGCTTCCCATATGACACAAGCCCCAGGTTGGGTTTACTTACCTAACACCCACACAATCAGGCTGCTGAGTGCTCCAGGAGAGGGAATAAAACAAGGTGCGTCCTTGCATTGTGGGAGCAGTGGAGAGGCAGTCTTTGGTACTGCAGGAGCTCCATTCTGCTTGGCTCCACTTTACACAGGACTCTATGATTCTGACAGCCACCAGCAGGTGAAGCTGCTTTAAAAACCAGATTGTGCACACAGACAACCAATTTTTAAATTGGCAATTTTGACAATTTTTAAAAAATATTTTAAAACCCATCTCTTTATTCAGGCTTTTTCAGTTTCTTGATAACTTATAGGTTCTAATTCTGTGATTGATTTTTAAATTGTTAGTTTTTATTTGTTTTTATCTGTTTTTATATATGTTATATATGTTTTTAACTGTTTTATATCATTGTGAACCACCCAGAGACTCGAGTTTGGAGCGGTATACAAATGTGATAAATCAACCAAATGCCAAGGCAGGAGAAGAGCTGTTTTCCTCCAAGAGTTGTTTGGACTTGGGTAACAAAGTCAGGTTATCCAGGTCTGAATGAGGTGGGTGTGTAGGCATCTCATAGATGCAGACAACCTTGGAAAGCTGAGTTTCCTCTTTCAACCCAGCTTTTCTGGTCATGAGACAACCAGCCCCAGAAAATATATCATAATAAGCAAACGCTGTCAGTTATGGGTTTGGAATGCAACACAAGAATGTCATAAAGAAAAGATATATTGCTTTAAATGGTCCATTAGTACATAACTGGGCTTCAAGGATAAAAGGCAGGATTTCTGAATAGATTATCCCTTCCACAAAGATTGAATTGTGGAGGACAACTATTCCTAAATTTCATCGACTAGGCTAAATGTTTTTGTCAAAGCAGAGAATATCGCAATTTGTGTCAATAATATAACATTGTTTTCAAATGGTTTCCTACTATTTACCTTGAATTTCAATATAGCAATTTCTAAAGTTTGATATTGGACTAAGTTTTTCAGTTGTGTAACCATGAAACAGAAATATTCTCATGTCTATTATAGCCCTAATGACTTTAAAAAGGAAATGCTTATTTAGAAAAAAGCAACTCATACATCAGTGATATGATATATATAAATATTGAAAGAATTCAATGTACCTTTTGCTTGTTCATATCACAAAAATAGTAGAAGTGTCATGACAACAAACACTGTTGTGCACTGGATTTTTAATATTCTAAAACTGTATATCATTGCCAAGTTAGAAAGAAAGGTAGAAATGAAGAGCCTTGACTATAGAATTTTAGAGAAGAAATCAGTGTTATCTTTATTGTTTTTTAATATTTGTCTATTGTCTTTCTGTAACTAGCTACAATCTTCAAGATCATTTAATTTACTTTCACAATGAATTTATGTGGCTGCTGATTGTTGCTTACATTTTACAGGTGGAAATGAGGAAAAAAGGACTTTCCTAATGCCAGCTACAAAAAATCTATGGCAGATTTGGAATCCAGACCACTGGTGAACATGTTAGCTGCTCCCAGTATTCAAATATAATTAAAAAATAAAGAATATAACCAAGTTCCAAATCTAACATCATAACCACAGTTGCCCAGTGTCCACAGCTTACCATTATAGGGATATTTTTCAGAATCCTTGCTTGACTAGTGCCAATTTGGTTGTTTCCATGCATTCTACTACATCAAAAAAAAAAAAAAAAAAGCTAGTATGACTTGACCAGTCTGCATTGCTTGAATACACAGCTGAATATGTGGTGCAGTTGACATGGTGTCAACCTTGGACACAGATGATGAACTTCAAATCCCTGCATTGCCAGGAAACTCTTATTAGGTGGTGTTGGACAAGTCACTGTGTTTGCTTTCTTTAAAGTCCTCATGTGTAAACATTGTTTTTTCCATGCCAGATGGTTTTTTGAAGGAATTTGATTCCCTCAAGACCTTTAAAAAATAAAAATAAGTTTTTGTGGCTGCCACTCTGCTTGTTCTTCCTTGCTTTATTGTGGCACCCCAGACTTATGAAGTCTGGGCTTTCACTACTATATTGTGGCTTTTTCCTACTAACTAGCTAAATAACTAATTAATTAAACTGGCTGATATTCTCCACAGCCCTATGAAGGTGAAACTCTTGGGACATTTGTGTTGCAAACTTACTCACTGTCTGTGGATAAGGATCAGATGGGGATGCAATATTTGCTTCACTACTCTCCCTGCAGAAGTCCTTCTGCAATAATTGTAAAAAAAAAAAATCATTAGCAAGAGTAAGTTAGAGTGGCCGCATTGGCCAAAGAATGTCACCACACTGTGGCGCAGTTAATACAAATAATGGGCCCTTAATGTGATGCAAGTGCAGGCATATATACCTTTTCTCCACCACTCTGCATATGCAATGGCCCAGTTTGTATTATTCTTTCCACTACCAATTAAAAAAGAAAGGTGTGAGATGGCATGAATTGTGCCATTGTAAACATGGATGTATGCATGAAGCACTCATATTACATGGATCATATACAGTGGAGATATGGCACATGTCTCCTCCTCCACCATGGAAGATGAATTGGTGAACACCCTGCTAACTTGGCAAAGAGGCACCTTTTACCGTGGTGATTCTCTTTATTTAGCAGGGGGAGAGTAACTGGCCCTGTCTACCCCCAGCACAGTACTTCCAGTGATGTTGCTGGTGTGTATCTTATGTTTCTTTTAAATTGTGAGCCCTTTGGGGACAGGGATCCATCTTATTTATTTATCAGTTCTCTATGTAAACCGCCCTGAGCCATTTTTGGAAGGGCGGAATAGAAATCGAATTGTTGTTGTTGTTTGTCCAAGCCAGGAGAATATGAGCTAATTCTGATGTTATT
Source organism: Hemicordylus capensis (assembly GCF_027244095.1). Taxonomy (NCBI): domain Eukaryota; kingdom Metazoa; phylum Chordata; class Lepidosauria; order Squamata; family Cordylidae; genus Hemicordylus; species Hemicordylus capensis. The sequence continues at coordinate 115,049,875 of NC_069658.1, read as the reverse complement.
TTTCCATACTCGCATCTTTAGGGGCATGTGCAGGGAAACATAAAAAAGAACTGCAAAAGATACAAGTTGTGAGAACCTAGACCTGAAGGTAGCACATTGATTTGGTATAGGTTCTCAAAAGTAGGCTGGTTTATGTGTGTCCATTCTCACATGCAAAGCCTTGCATTTTAAAATTATTTTTCTTGCATTTTCTATAAACATATGCCAGGTAGAAAAAAGGACTATCTGAACTGGACCTGAATTTACATTCATTTTAGATTTAATTTTCTGCCTAAAAGAAACCAAACCAAACCAATACAGAAACAGAAGAGCATTTATTTTTTTAACAACTCAGTAGTGTCCCAAAATCAACAACAACAACAACATTACACACACACACACACACACGATTGTCGGGGTTTTCCTACCCTACCCTCCACCATGAGACAAGGTTGTTTACCCAGTCAAATGGCAGTGTGCCAAGAGAAGCATCGAGCTCCAGTCATCAGGAGAACCCCAGTAATTACCTTTCAGAAGTCAGGAAGGAAGGGCTCAGAGAGGCTGGCAACAGCTGCTGGGGTGGGTGTGGGTGGGCAGGTGCAGCCAAAGAGACAGCAGAATGGGGGAGATGGAATAATGATGATATCAGCTCCACAACTGCAGCCCTGTGTGGAAATGCTACTGAAGGGGGTGGAGAAAAAGACCCCTTGGGAGGCCAGGGATTGGGTGGCCAATCCTCTTGCCTGGCCAGGGAAGAAGGAGCAAGGGGAAATGGGGAGGAGTGTCCTAAATGTAGGGCTTTATTTAAGGCAGGGGCTGCCGAAGATGAGACAATCAGCAGGGATGGGGTTCGTTGGTCTGGTGGACGCCCGGAGAGGAGCTCAGACTTTTGCTCCCACTGATAGGTGAAGGAGTGGAGTGACTATACTTCCCTCCTCCTCCAACTCTGAGGCAATGCCCGTGCCTATAATTTAGTGAGAGAGGGTGGGAAGGTTAATTAGATAATTCCTCTTCCCTAAACATGGAGATATATATATACTGTAGATATACTGTAGATATATTTAAAGATAAGGAGTGGGGTGGGTGCCATTTAGCTTTAAAAAGAATTGTCCTTCATTCTACAGTTTTACTGTAAATGCTCAACAGTTCTTCTATAGGAAGTACAATTCCTTTTTTCATTAAACATCAGATTCCAATGTGCAGTAGGTTAGGAGTAATTAAGGGGGAGAAAGCACTATTCTTAAGTTTAAAAAATGGGATTTGAAGTATTTTAATCAAGAATGTGCACTCTAAATTCTTATCACTTTACTTGAACACAGAGGGAAAGTTTTCAAAAATATTTTAAATTATTTTGTTGTCTTTCTGTATTATTTAATAAAATAATTGTCTATTATGGGAAACAACATTAATAGACTAAAACTTAAGATCCTAACAATGAAAAATTTATGACAATATTTTGCATAATATATAGTTAAAGATCAAACTCACTTCTTAACATAAATTGTGTGCGTGCGTATATAAGTATATACGTGTGTGTGTGTGTGTGTGTACATACACATACTAACTCAAAGTAGTTCTATATCCTGATATCCTTCCTTATGCATAACATCTACTAAAGGTTGTACTGCATAGAGAGGAGATTTCCAATTACACTATTAACAATACTCATTGGCTAATATCCTGATTAACCAACCAAGGATGCAATGGAGTTGCATACTTACAGTGAGAAGACTGCTCTTGACACAGCCAGAGGCTTTCCCATGTCTACAGTACACATGGGGGGGAGTATCGGGAACAATTGTTCCTGATCTTCCTTGCCTCTAGAAGCGCTCTATGTCTTCCGGAAGTATGTCACACAGCCCCAAAATATTTATTTTTTGGAAAGCACAAGCCATTTCCAAAGGCAGGGAAGATAAGTGAAAACTGCTGCCCCCCTCCACCCAAGTGCACCTGCACATTGTAGAAGTGGGGGGGCCTCCAGCTGCATTAAAAGCAGCCTCCTGCTGCAAGGAGACAGTTCCCACTGTGTTCTCAGTTTGTCGGTTAGCTGCTGAATCTACTTGCCTGTTGCCCATGTTCAACTAATTAAGACTGCAACCCTAGCACATTTACCTGACAGTAAGCCACATAGAACTCAGTGGGACATAAATATATGTCCTCAGTAAACATAGGATCATGCCGAATATCTCATTTCCCCCACCTGTATTTCAACACAGATTGCTTGACCTAGAAATGTCAATCCACAAACAAAAGCAGGTGTTCATGTGTATATTAGCAGTGCCAGTTATACAGCTCCACCCACTAGTAATGCAAGCAAACCCCATATGAGACCTATGTACATAGTTATGCATTAGGCACTGGTAAGTTGGAAGCTTCCCCATGTTTTCTCACTGGGAAGCAGGTAGCATAACTAACAGAGAGATCTTAATTAGCAGGCATACAAATCTGTAGGATAAACCACAGTCTTGATTTGCAAGTATTTAGTACACTAACAAAATAGAAGCACTGCCAATCAAATAATGGTCTTTGGCAGGTAATTCTTCCACCATCATTTCATCTCCATGCTGGGAGGTGCTTCATCTGCTGAATTTCATGCAGCTTTTAGAGGCGTAGGAAAACTGTTTGCAAAAAATAGATGGATAGACCCTGGATTGTGTAGTGACTTGGGCTAGAACATGAAAAATCCTAGCTGAATCCCCACATAGCCTCTCAGTCTGATCAAATTCAGCGTTTTTGTGAGAATTGTAAGGTAAAGTGTGTTGTCAAGTCCTGGATCTAAAGTGTGTTGTCAAGTCCTGGATCTTTCCATTCCTGGATCTAAAAGTCTGAAAGCTATTACCTAATGTGGACCAAGCAGGCAGTGTGCAGCCCAGAAAAGTGTTGCATGCTTACCTCTCTTCCACTTTTCCTTTTTGTGTCAGCAGTAACTTAATATCCATTATTTATTAAATGTAATATCTGACTTCAGACACACTTTTCAAAGGTGTACAGGCCAAAAAGAAAACAAGGCAGAGTAAGCCCAAAAAGAAATGCTTATGGTAACTCAGTCAGCAAATTCCGTACTGCGAGTCATTTGCAAAGATGCAGGTGCACAAATCACTCTTGCTTCAGAAGAAGCTCAGTGTGCAGTTACGTGAGGAACAAGTGAAGGTGGGTTTTCCTTCCCCTTTCACAGTGCATATATTTATATTATATCCAGTAGTTTAATCCAAGCAGAAATGAAATTTAATTTGAGCCACTTCTTGTCACATAAAAGTAAAATGGTAATTTTCTTCTAATTTTTGCAGACCCAATAGAGAGAAAACACAGTACCTTGCACTCATTTAGCACTTCAGAGAGACTTTTCCTCAGTAATGGGACATTTCTGCTGCTTATCTCACATGAAATTAGTATAATACAATTAGATCTTCTCACCTGCCAATTGTGAATCAGATCTGCAAGTGGCATTTGGCAGAAATCTCTCCTGCTTTTTTATTCATTTGCATTGTCTGCATCAGGTCTGTGCTGTGCTAATTCTTTGAATCAGATTGCTCATACAGTCTGTTACTAAAAATTGCCCTTATCTATCTATGTTCTCATATTGGAGCAGGTGACGGCAACATCAGTGAGAAGTGGCAAGATATGTCATTTATATGACATAGCATCTACAGCATTTGGGGCTCTTTACCTTGGAAAAGAGGCGACTAAGGGGAGACATGATCGAAGTGTATAAAATTATGGATGGAGTGGAGAGGGCAGAGAGAAATTTTTCTCCCTTTCTTACAACACTATAACAAGGGGTCTCCCCATGGAACTGAAGTTTGGGAAATTTAGGACCGACAAGCAGAAGTATTTTTTCACACAACACATAATTAATCTATGGAATTCCTTGCCATGGGATATGGTGATGGCCACCAGCTTGGATGGTTTTAAAAGGGGCTTAGGCAGATTCATGGAGGACAGGTCTATCAATGGCTACTAGACTGATGGCTGCGGGCCATCTCCAGCCTCAGAGGCATGATGCCTCACAATACCAGTTGCAGGGAAGCAACAGCAGGAGAGAGGGCATGCACATACTTCTTGCCTGTGGGCTCTTCAGGGGCATCTGGTGGGCCACTGTGTGAAACGGGATGCTGGACTAGATGAGCCTTGTGCCTGATCCAGCAGGGCTGTTCTTATGTTCTTATATAAACACAAACACATATATCCTAAATTCTCATAATTGGGGGAAGAAGAAAAAACACCCAAGGAGAATTAATGGCTCATTGTAAGTAAGGCAGTTCAGGCTTTAGCAATATAAATTGAAACTTGGATAACCATACAATTTCTTGCCCTTTTTATTCAAAGCATTGAAGATGGCATTGGATTTCTAATTAATTCTGATAGATCATTTAAAGCCAGATTCTCTAACACTAAACAAATATACATACACTTACATTCAGGGCATTACTGGATCCAGGACTCTCTCCACTACAACAGGTTTCCACCTTTTTACAGGCCTATAGCATCCTGACATACAGTAACTAAGCATCTCAAGAGAGGGATGTGCACAAAACCAGTTTTGCCAGTTTGGCTCAAATCCAGACCAGCTTGGTCCAGTTTTGTGCACCATCAAACTGGACCCAGTTTGAGTTTGAACCAGGCCAGTTTGAAAGGGCTTGGAGCTCTACTGGTAAAGGGGAATCTGGTGAGGATTCCCCTTTACCAGTAAAGGGTAAGGAAGGGCAGGGGGGCTTCCTTAAAGATAGAGTAGGCAGGGAGTAAGAAAGTACTTATGTGTCCATGGTGGTAGCTGCAGTGGCGTCCTCAGGAGAGGTGGTGGCAGCTCCCACCCTACCCCATCAGCCTCCCCCAGTGAAGGCAGGGCCAGTCTGGGCCTAGCTTAAGACTTGCCATAAAAAGTGCTTGAGAAGTAGGAAGGGTGTTTGAGAAGGGAGAGAAGTGGCGAGGAGAGTTAGAAGGGTAAGAGGTGAGTTTACCTATCCTTCCCAGGTAAATTGGTGCATTCATTGTATGTTGGCAGAGAGGCTCCTCACAGGCAGGAAAGTGGAGAAGAGGAGCAAAGGGCTCCAACTCACGTGTATGAGAGTCCGAAGGAGAGTGATCCAAACAGATTCTGAGGCCATGTGCATTGGCTAGAGGAAGATACTAGGAAACTAATTTTTAGGAAACTAATTTTTATTAAGTGATTCAAACTACTACAAGATTACATCATGGTTATGATACATTTACAGGTAGAACTTTCATACAGAGTATATACAAAAATTATAAATATATCGGTACAGTTATATACAAAGACAGTTCCAAAGTTGCCCAAGATTAATGCATTGAGTTTTTTAGAATGGAGTATGATATGCAAATTAACTTGAGAAATGGAAAACCTGCAAATTACATGACTCATAACAAACCAAAATTGTGATGGGGGGGTCACTTCCTCTGTCCATTTCCAAACATTTCCCACACCGCCTTTGTAATGTGAAATTTTTCGCGTTGAACATAACCTATGAATTGCTTCCAAAAAACCCGCACCGTCATATTTGTGGGAATGTCACCTCCATCTTTGTTTTCCCTATTTCTATGGAATAACATAACCTGAACAACGTAAAGATTTACCAGCCTTAAAACCAGCAGAGGCACGGACCAGTGGTCATTGGTGACGTTTCCCATTCTACCCCTCTTCCTGGAGGACTTTCTCTTCGACCCTCAGAAGGTGAGTGTATTACTATGACCCAAGGCTATCTCTTCCTATGTCTGTCGTTCTAGTGCAGGCCAGTCCAAAAGAGTACTGACTTTTCCCCATACTGCCTTAGCTATTGCACATTCTTTCAAAAAATGTTGATGACTCTCTGTATATGTAACATTGGAAATAAGTGCTTGCTGTTGGCAGACAAACCGGGGACATAGCCTTAAATCAGGCAGCAACCAGCGCATAGCTCCATGAAGGGGCAGAACTTGATGAAAAGGCCGCCACCTCAGTTCCTATTAAAAATAGGGGATTTTCTTCTCCTTAAATATAGCAATGGGATCTTCAGAAACTAAAAGATACTGAGAGGTGTTTGGCCTCCGCCATTTGCGCTCCAGTGCTGGTTTAAAATAACTTTCCTCCAAAACCTCTTCATAGAACCTCTTTTTAAAACTCTTTACTGTAGAGCCTCCTTGTCATGGATTAATGCTGCGTGCTTTATAACTCTCCCTTTCAATCCTAGAGGAGCGGGGAGGCACCCCCCCCAAAAAAAACAACCCCTTGTAACAGTGTAATTGGAATTTCACTGATTATTGCTTCCAAGCATACACACTTTCTTGGGAGCAGTGGTGTTTACTTCTATGTAAATTCCATTGGATTGGGCTTGTAAAAGTGGCACATGTAGATGCAATTAAAATATTAATTGGTATTTTTATACACCACTCAAAGGCCTGACTACATTGTCACCAAAATTTTCTATTAGTAACATTTGTCCGGGAGCCCTTAAAGGTGAAAGTCAATTAGAGCTTTTTCAACAAATGTCAACATTCATGTATTGGTCACATGTTTCCCCTTCAAATATTGTAATGTTTAGCAGGAGACATGTGAGCAAACTGATCTGTCTTGTACAGCCTGACAGCTTTACCATGAGTTTGATAGAGGCGGTCACCTCATGTGACCTGCATGTGTGCCTGTCTCAGTGGGGTACTCTCAGCACCCCTTTTTATGTGGTGCTGCCACCACTGCCACTGTGCATTCTCCCAATTCTTCTATTTTTAAAATACTGAAGAGTAGTTCCATCTTCTGCACAACTTATACTCCTCTTCTATTTAAAAGAGCAGGAGGAAGAGGAGAATATATGGTGGTGGAGGTGGTGGTGCCAGTGACATGCCTAGGGGTGTATAGAACTGGCTTGGTTTGACCAATTAGAGCTCAAACCAACCTGGTCCCCCTAAAGAGGGGGGTTGTCCAAGTTTGAACCAAACTGGTTCGACCAGTTTGATTGCCTTGCTTGTAAGGGGGAATCCAGTAAGGATTCCCCTTTACATGCAAAGGGGGATTTAGATTTACATCTAAAAAGGAGTATGGAGGGGGAGCGGGGGAAGAGGGCACCTTACTGGCTGTGGTGGCAGCAGCTTCTTGCAGCAGTGGGGATTGCTCTGTGGCAGGCCCCCCCCTTCATTGCTCTCCAATGTGTGTGTGGGGCGGGGGAGAGTATGACGGGGCCAAAAAGGGTAGCCCCACCCCCCACTGAGGAGCCGCTGCCACAGCCACCTTGAGACATCCAGTAATGGGCCCTCGCCCACCCCCCAAACCCCTGTCAACATAGGAAATCCCCCTTTGCTTGTAAAGGGGATTCCTTACCAGATTCCCCTTTACAAGCAAAGCACTCGAACTGGGATAAAGCAGGTTGACCCGATTCGACAGCACAAACTGTTCCCGAAGTGGGTGGTGATGGTGGAAATAGAGGTACTTTTCACACAGTCTCTTCAGTGATCGTGCTTTGCCCGTTACAAGCCCCTCCGTCTTCCATGGAATGGAGAAGAGCGCTTCAGCGGCTTGCAGGTAAGGACAGAGCTCTCTCCCCTTTGCCGCTCAGGTTGCTGCTGGGAGGAGACGGTAGCATTCAGCCGTGTGCGGTGGGGGGGGGGGGCGGGGGGGCGGCGGCGGGAGGAGCAGGGTTGAAGCCAGAGACGAGTTTGGAGTTGATGCACACGCTTGAGCAGCAGTAAAAAAAGATATGATATCGACACGCTCAGCTGCATCTTGTTAAAAGCTTCCTGCGGGTTGGCAGAATGAAATCTTTATTTAAAATACACAAAGTATCGTCAGGGGAGAAAGAGAGGGAAGAGAAAATAGCGAAAGGGGGCTAGGCGCTCTGCTTAACCCAGCAGCAGCGTGAACGGGAAGAAGGGGGAGGGGTGAAGAGGGCGGGGAGCGCCGGCGGCGCCCAGAAGCAGCCGCGGCGGGTCGCTCGCCTCGGCTGCTGCCACTTGAGCTCTTCAGAGACCCTCTCCCCTTCCTTGTTGTTAATACAGCTCTGGGCCGGGAGGAGGAGAAGGAAGGGGCTTTATATCAATAGCCCAGGGATAATCTGCGCTTACACTTGGAAGCGATAGTGAGGAGGCAGCCCCAATCCCCCAGCTCCTTTAACCACCCATTTTCAGCAAGACAGCTTTTATGTTGTGGTCTGTGTGACTAGAATCATTAGCACCATTTCAGCGACTCGAAAAAAGGTGCATTATTTTAATGCATTATTAATTGTTTTTCTCATCGACAGAAAAGGTGCGGGGAGGAAACGGTTGAGCCTTTACGATGCTGTACTGACAGCAAAGAGCTGGCCGTTCTCTGGGCATAACGGGATGGCCAAGGGTGTGTGTGAGACTGGGAACAGCGCTCCCCGTTTGTTTCACAAGCAAACCATCTGAAGGGGGGGGCGGTGCGTGTCTATGCGGGCGCGCGCAGATGCGCGCCGTGAAGTGCACACAATATGGGGGCAAGCGACAGAAAGTTCGTGAGAAATACATATTTTCGTTCCTTCTCTCTTTCTTTCTTTTGGGGCGGCTGTCAGAGAAAAGCGCGGGGAGGAGGAAATAATAAACTCTCCGGCCAAATTAGGAGTCTCCTGAGTGGGGCAAAAAGGCTTCCTTCTCGGGGCTGGAAGAAAAGCAATGAGGTGTGTCCGAGGTGACAGGCAAGAAAAGGAGGGCCGCCTTTCAGATTAGCTTTTTACCACGTTCCCCTTCCCTCAGCAAGGCATCCCGACACCTTCAACTTTCCCACCTCCTTTGCTCCTTCCAGAAGGTGCGAAGAAAAAGGTGCCGCTTATACACCCAGAGGCGCTGAGGGCTGCCTTCTTCTTCCCCACACTTCCCCCCGCCACTCGGCCGTTCCTCTCCCCTGCGGGTTTTGGCCAGGCAGGCACCCGCGCGCGAGAAAGAGCGCCTCGTCGCTGCCAGCCGTCAAGTGGCTCGTTAAGGAAATGCAGCTGAGTGAGAGGAGCGCGGCTCGAGCTGCTGGTGCTGCTGGTGGTGGGGATGCGCCTGAGAGAGACAGAAAGAGAGGAGTCTCTGTGTTTGCGCTTGCAGGAAGGAGACGCTTTATTTTGCTGCTGCTCCCGCCGCCGCTGCCGCTGCCTCGCTTCCCTCTCCCGTAGCCAGCAGGAGGAGCGTGTGTGTTTCTCTCCCTCTCTCTGTGAAGGGTTAGCTTTGACAGCACCGGCAGCGACTCCCCTGTATCTATATCCCCGGCTCGCTCGCTACTCCGTTTCTCCCAAGGAGCTTCTGACTTCCAACCTCCACACACTCCGCCTCCCACTTCCTCGTCTTTAAAAAAAGAATCAAAAAATCTTCTTTCTTCCTCATCACTCTGGCAGCATTAGCGGGGGAGAGCTGCAGGTATTGTTTTCTGCCCTATAGAGCACCAATTGGGCACGGCACGCGCCACTCTCGGAGTTATTTATTTGAGCAAAAAGCTCCCACCCACCTCACAATTTGAAAGGGGGGGGGCGATAGAAGAGCCCTTTAAGCACCAGCACTCAGTCCCCTCCCGTCCCCTCCCCCACCTCTGCTCGCAATCTCCCTTCAGCACCAAAACAAACCTGCTGGATGTGTGACATGTGGTTATCTTTCTTTGCAGTTCATTCGTGGCCTTTGTGGAATAGGAGCACTATTCTTAACGTGACCGGCAGGAGCGGGAAGGGAAGACTCCTCAAGGTTTCCTGAGAGGTCCGAGCTGGCTGCATTAGTAAGTCAATTTTGGTGTCATAAGACTCTCTATTTTTCGTCTGTCTGTCTGTCTTTCTGCCTCACAAGCTGACTGTTCAAATAAAAGAAATAACTCGACTGTTCCAACTTGGGGCTTGTTGATAAGGTGGGGGTGGGGTGGGGGGATGCTGCTCTGAGACTTATCCCCCCCCATTTTTAACATCATTGACATCTTATGTTAGAAGATGTTCAGCTGTGTACAGTTGTCTTGTAGATTGCATTCTGAGTTAAGGGATAGAGGTGTACAATTTTTTTCCTCCAGCAAATTGCTGCTCATCAGTAGACACCTAGAGGATTTGAAATGGAATGGTAGCACTAGGTGTCCATTCAATTTCCCATAATAATATGTGGTGGTGGTGGTGGTATTATTGTGGCTTTCTTGCTTGGATTTAGGTGCCTTTATTTTTGGTCCTTCAGTTTGGTCCTTTGCAAGGGAAAGTCTTCAATGCATGGGTTGGATATTAGAGTGGATTCAGTGTCTGTGATGGTCCTTGCATACATCGGACCATCGGACATATATTGGCTCCTGGTGTTGAGAGAGAGAAAAAGAGAGAGAGTGTTTCTGTGTGGGAACTGAATGTGGACAAGGCCATAAAGGAAGGTTGTGAACTAGATATATTGATGGCACAAAGGCAAACAGTTGACATAAGGAATATAATGTCTTGGAGCCTCAGAAAGGTCTCTGCATGAAAAAGTTTTGAGAACATTATTCCTCTTGGGGCAGGCACACAGATAATTAGCACTAACTGAATTTCTCTTGGATACCAGAGGAGGAACTGAGGGCATAACTGATTTCATGAAAGGGCAAAATAATGAATGATGTGCCTAGTTAATGCAAAAAATATTAGCCAATGTTTTCAAATATCTAAATAGAACCTTTGTGTCAGTAGAAATATAGTTGAGTCAGTTTGTTCTGAGTGTACTAGATTCAATCAATAACATCTCAGCATCATTTCTTATTGCCAAATGGATTCTGATTGTAATACTTCTGTTGGACTCTTAGACAAGCTATTGGTAATGTTGTGTATCTCAAAGCATATAAGGTCACAAATTAAATCACGTTTTCACAATGCGAATTAAAATTGCATAATTAAGGATGAGGCAGCAGCATTATTTAATATGAATATACTTTCATTGTTAGCCCCCTGAACATTTGGGATTCATTATTTTCAGTATTCTTTTAAAACTGAGAACCTGTGTTTGAAAATACATTGTTCCTAAGTTGATAAATGTGTCCATATGATAGTTTATCATGAAAGTTTACATTTGAACGTATAGCTAATAGCTGTATTGAAACATGGAAGTTTATTTCTTGCAAAATCATCTTTTTTTAACTGGCTCTTCCTATCAGATATGTACATACCATGGTAAGGCCAATTAAGTAGGGGTGGCTTAAGATATTAATATCATGAAGTATTGCTTGGCATGAACTGTAGAACCACAATTGCTTGCAGTTCCCGTAAACATAATGATGTGAACTGTGTAATGGCACAGGATGCAAGTCCTAGGGAAGGCAAACCAGTGTTGACTAAATAATGGCTGAATCACAATAGTCTTTAAACAGCAGCATTGTGGCCATGAAAAGATTGTTCAGTGGTCTTAGAAACTTGAAACAACTGAACATAAGAGAGTGACTCCCCCCCAAACCTGCATCTTTCCAGGAATAGTGTTTTTAGGCTTCTTGAAGTTGTTTGGTTAGGATGGTTTATGGGTGGAAGTAGTTCCTCAGTAGTTAACACATTTAAGACCAGATAACTTATTTGTGTTACTTTAACTTAATATTATTTAATGGTAATTAATGGTAATGCTGATCATTGTTATTTGAGATTAAGGATATGTTATCATTTCTGTGAAGTATTCCTTTCAAAGATTCCTGTATGTTGTTTGAATAGATATACACCTAAAATATCTGATGGGAATGCTGAACTCTGTCCCTGATGCCATGCTGTGGGAATGATTTCATATGATATTCCTGAAACATCCACTTGCATTCATTATGTTTAATATTTTGTTAAAGTTAATATAGAGAACAGGTGAATAAGGAATCATTATGGGCAAGTGCAGTACTAGCAAACAAAGTAATTCAGGGGGAAACAACACATCTTGCCTTTTGAGCTACAGAGGTGCTTGTATTTTGAACATAGAATAAAGTTGCTGGTGTCAGCAGTAATGCAATTCATTATGCAATTGTTCTTGTTATTCAGATCAGATAATGGCCTGATGAAATACATAAGCAGTCTGCAGGGAATGAATGATTAATTTCTCTAACGTGTGCTTACTATAGGACTTTTGACTAATAAAGTACTGTCTACCAGTTCTTGCTTACAGTTGCAGTTAGTGGGGGGAAATAGTATTTGCACTTATTGTTGTCTTGTAGCACTCAGATATGCTATTAAATAACAAGAATTCCCAACTCAGTAATTTTGACTTAATTCATTCAGCCAACCGATAGTTATGACACAGAAATGTGTTTGTGTGGTTATGGATGTTCTGAATAAACAAAAAGCACACAAAATACATGATGCTCAACTTTAAAACTAGTACTCTAAGATGTTATTAAGCACAAAATGTCAATTTATTTCTTATAGTTAGGCATGCATTTGTTTAAATTCATTTAAATTTTAGTTAGTTGTCACTTAGTCTAGTGTGCTTTACAAATACCAAGAAAAAAATCACCCTAACAGCATTACTAACATGTCTCAAAATAAAAGTTTAAGGAGGTACTCCTGAAGATCTTTGGAAGTATTACACTTATTATGTACATCCGTTATCCCTTGAAACATGCATAAGATAAACTATTTAAATGTTATTAAAATGTAGCAAAATAAGTTGATTTTCCAAGTCAACTTGTGGAAATCATAGCATAAGTGAAGATGTTATGAATGACAGCTGTTGGAACTGGTTAACAAGATATAGCCTGACTTGGTCATTCCAGTGATCCTTTTTCAGTGCAATAATGGTTGGAGGAAGAAATTTGGAATGTGCTGAAGGGATAAAAATGACCTTCAAAGACTAATAGATTATTTAAGAATTTAGAGTTCTCTAAGTAATTTATATTTGTTCTTTTTTTAAAAAATGTTTGGATTATTTTGGATAGAAAGTATTTGTTTTAGAAGTTTTTTGCTTTTCAGTTACTGGTCTGGGGTCTCATTTTTTATTTTTTATTTTTTGCAAAATCTGCACTGATTAACAAATACCTTTGTTGCTGTGTTAAGAAAACTTAAGATAGCAGAATTTGATGCATATCCATTGATAAGCTCCCCTGCCAAACGTTCTGTTTGGAGTGTACAACTTTGAATACAGTGATCCGGGTTTTTTTAAAGAAAATAATGTACTGTGCACTGAAATTTTTCAATAAAAGCCAGTGATGAGTGCAGATACATAGGGGGGAAAAACAGTGCTGGTTGTGAGACGTATACTAATATCTCAGTAATATATTATTTGAAGAGCATAATGTATAATGTAGACATTTAAAAATAAAGTATGTGCAACTCAGTCATTCACATTTACTTTCAAGTCAGTCTCCATTCAATGACACTTTATCCCAAGTAATTACAGAGGTGCTTTTTGAGTGCTTAGAGTTATGTACTAAAATAGTGGTTTTGGTGCTTCAGTTGCACATTTATTATATAAACTATATGAACATGCTACACTGATATAACTAAGAGTACAGTACTATTGAATATGTTTATTCAGTTATGTAGTGTCAATGCTAAATGTTTCAGCTGACAAACTGCTATGTTGTATACAAACCGGGTCTTGCAGTTTGTACTGAGATGCAAAAATGTAAGCTCGGCAGATTGTTAAATTTGGCTAGACCCACTGAACATTTTAACTTTACCTCTGTCGATGTAATGGTTTACCCAATTATGGTAAAGAATTCAATTGTAAGCAAGCATAATCAATCGCAGAAGTGCAATTTTGTAAATTATAGTTATTGTTAAATATGCTTGGCACCTTTTTTGCAAATATTCATCTGAAAATAAAATATTTATTCTAAAAACAAGGGGTTTTATGCATACAATAACAGTATTAACAAGGTTGGAAACAGAAGGCGAATTCTTTGTAAGAAAGCTGTGTAAAAATGCTTGCTAGCTTTGAGCAGTATGAGTTCCTATTCATTATTAATAGAAAAATGTGCTTTATGGGTTGTTTCAGAATGGGGGGGGGATATTTTGTGAAATATCTCATGTAGCTCAACTTCTATATATCAGGAAGACTGTTGGATAAAAACGGTATTCACAATAATTTTAATCAACTGTATAGACTATTTTGGTCACTTTGCACTGAAGCTTTATATGAAACTTGGTCTGTGTATGGATTTAATACGAAAAGGTAAAGTGTATGTCAGAGGTCCTAATTGCAGACAAAAAGCTGACAATAGTTATAACGAATAATAATAACATATCAAAATGATGATATAACTTTTTATTAGTTTTACTGCTTATATTAAAGTTTTACAGTAAAAGATGCAGCCATGTAGATTATATTACATTGGTATAAACCAAGTTTGCTTAGTTATTAGACCTTGTAAACTTGGGTGCACAGAAAATAATACAATCAGGGTTTAGAGATCAAGCAAAGTAACATATTAAAATATTGATGATGATGATGATGATGAATACACCACTTTTGAACAAAAAATGTTCTCAAAGTGGAACTTGAGGAATAAGCAAAAGGAATAAGATTTTCAAAAAGAGCTCACTGTTGACAAAGTAAAACAAGTTATACACTAGAAAGACACTGTACTGGTACTTGATAGGAACAGTTGATTTTATCTGCTAAACATAGAGAGCTTCTTCTTTAAAAGGTGTCGCTGTCAAATTAGCAAGGGTTATTAGCTCTGTAACTTGTAGAACCTGAAGCATGCAAACACACTGTAGCATGCTTGGGGTGATACAGCATAGAAAGATGCAAATTTTGCCTCTTCTTTCTTTCCAAGTTACTTTCCCCTCAAATCAGAAATACATGAAGAAAGGGATAATATTTACAATGCAAATTAGAATGCAAGATTAAATAAAGACTAAGGCTGAAATCTATGGATATTTTCTGAGGCAGAAATCTATGGAGTAGCCCATTGGATGTAACAAATTTCTCTCTTTCATATTTCTCATAACAAAACTGAACATAACAAAAGTTTTGGTCTACATAGATAGTTATATTAATAATGACATAGCAACTGTCTCAGTTTAGTAACAAAAATACTGGGGGAAGTGGGAGATCAGAGCCCCCTCTCTTCTCAAGAAGACAGTCAAAGAAAAACAAGACCGCATTCTTATGGCTCAGATTATTAAATCCTGAAAATGGCATATGAGAAGCAATTGATCACCTCTGGATTGAGAGAGGAATGACATACGTGGCAGTGTATACAGACGTTCTTGTCAAAGTATAAAAGTAACTTTTTAATGTTTGCCCAATCCAGCTTCAAATATTCATTGCATGTTCATGAACATTAAATTCTGCACAGGTGGCTATTCAAGTAGAGACAACTTCCGGTGATGACATAATTGATGGCTATTCAAGCAGAGGCAACTTCAATTTATTACTTAATTTGCATAATCAATGTCTTCCTGTTTCATCTATATATTAAATACTGGATAATATAAAGTTAAAACTCACCTGGTGACTCTGCATTATATAGATTCTGTGATATTTAATATATGTTTGCATATGCTAAACAACTCATGATGACTTGTGTACAACTGATATTTGGAACAATGAGCAGGTAATAGGACAATTTGCTTCCAGCCCTGGGTCTTACAAACTCTGTGGCTTGGATAGAAATTCTGTGGCTTAGACTCATATATGGGCATTTGTTGATTGCATTAAGCCCCATTGAAAGCCAGTGTAATCTATTTCAACTATTTCAGCAACAAAATAACTAGGTGAACATCCTCAAGTTTTCCCCTTGTCAGTGAGAAGATCACATAACCCAGGGCTTTAATATTCCATATTAAATATTCAGGAATCTTAGATTTTTTTATGTTTGATTTTTTAATCTTTGTACACCATTAAGTTGTGACTATCTATGTTAAACTGTTTCCCCAATGATTTCTTTTTGATCAACATAATTTTGCTTCCACTTATTTTAAGTATATTTCCACTGCATTCAAATACACTGCTTTTCAGGTTTATTACTGAAAGGCAGTTATTTTATTTTGAGAATGAAGGTGATTATTTAAGCATGAAACCATATGCCAAAACTTGATGTGGTCCAAATTGTGTGCCTAATTTTCAGATTGTTTAATATAATCAAACATTGTTACAGAAATGTTCCCTGGGACTGGTTCCCCTTTTCATTGATTTAGCAGCAGCAGCAGCAGCAGCAGCAACAACAACAAACCTTGAAGCTCCTTACATGATCTGTGTGAAGAGCTTTGGGCGGGTCTGTAGGGAGAGCGGGTTTTCCCGTGGTAGAGTAGAGGCTCAGACTGGGTACTGAGCCAAATCAAAGCACAGTCCTTTGCCCTCCTGTGGGCATACCTCCTATGAGACTGACCCACATAGGGGATACCCAAACCTTAGTTAAGATTCCTCATTGCAGGTTTTGTAAATATTCAATAAAGTGGCCCTAGTTTTTTCCAACTACGCATGTCTTGTCGTTATTTGGGCCTGGGTTTGCAATGCATCGTGCAAGTGTGTTACTGGGAGCCCCCCTCCCTGTGAGTGTCACGATCAATTAGCCCAGGTCAATTAACCTGTGTTAAGTGGCAGGCTACTTTACTGTCACTGGGAGCCACGTGGCTCCAAGCGGTTCTCACATGCAGCGAAAAATGGGCTGGGCTTCCCTAGCCCAGTTTTCGCCACTCATGAGAATAGCTTCTTTATTTGTTAGCTGCTCCATAACACACATACATCAGATCATAACAGACCAATAAGAGGTGGGGGGAGACATTGAAATTTCCCAGAGAACGATAGCCAATGATAGCAGAGGAAGTTACTAATACAGAGGGTGCTTAAAGCACCCCATATTCATTGTCTTCAACATTGTTCCACCTAGTCCTGTGTGAGAATTGGAATTGTTTTGCTCCTCATTGGATGGTTCATCAGACTGCTTGTTGTTTACCTGGAGGAGGCTGATTACGAAAAGAAAATTGAAATATTTGTCAAATGAGATACCTTGAGAGGGTGTCATTTTGAGAAACATATTCTGAGACATTTTGAGAGCCAGTGTAGTGTAGTGGCTGGAGTGTTGGACTAGGACTGGAGAGACCTAAGTTCAAATTACTGTTCAGCCATGAAACTCACTGGGTGACTTTCAGCCACTAACTTATCTGTCAGCCTAACCTACCTCACAGGGTTGTTGTGAAGATAAACATAATCATGTACATAATTCTGGGCTTTTTGGAGGAAGAGTGAAATATAAATGTTAAAATAAAATAAATGTTGGTATGTACAGAAAAGGACTGTAGATGGTTGTGTCAGCACACACTTATTTATGAGCTGATTTTGCCCCACTTCTTTTCCTTGGCTCTGCCTTTCCCCCTCTTGATAAATTTAGCTTCTGTTGACTTGTATTAACTGCACCACCCTTGTCTACTACCTCCTTGCCGCCTTCATTTGAGAAGTAGTCAGCTATAGCTAGATTGTTGTCAAATTACATAAGAACATAAGAACAGCCCTGCTGGATGCACAAGGCCCATCTAGTCCAGCATCCTGTTTCACACAGTGGCCCACCAGATGCCTCATATCAACACCTGCACAGGAGCCACTGCTTCGCCAGCACCTGCCAAAAAAACAGAATAAGTTGAACGCCTAGCAACAGGCTGGGAATAATATAACCAACTAGCGCACATAACGTCGAAACACCTCAGACTTCCATCACCCAATGCACGATGTCTGCATCGCAGAGGCCCATGAGATGAGCAGCAGTTGCAGCTTCTATGCAAAAGGAGTGTAGACTAAGCCAGTGGGCAGGCTCACTAAGCTGAACCAGTGCTTTCCACAGGACAGCCCACAGCTGATACGGTGTCAGTGGAGTGCCATCAGCATGTACAAACAGGCATCCACCAGCAGGAGGATGTAAGCCCATGAAACACCATAAAGCCTGAATGGGGTACAACACACTGCCACCTGCTGCCAAGAGTGCAACCTCCTGACCCCTGCCCCTCTGTTCAGTCTTGGACTTGTGCAGGGTCAGCCGAACCCCGGCTTCCATGAAGGAGAGATGAGCAAACTGCAGACACACCACCCGACAGGCCCAGCTGTTACGAGGGAGGACTTCAGTTGGATGAAAGGCCTCAAAGAAGGAAATTATCACTGCAGCCTGAAAAAGAGCTCCTTCCCAGGGTGACACAGGGCTTGCAGCTGCAAGAGGATGGCCTCCAACAGTTCTATACTGATAGGTCTTCAGTGATCACAGACCTTAGGGGTCTCCCTAGCCCAGCCCTCCAGCATGCACCTGACCTGAATATCTGTGGAAGTGTCTTGCAAGCCCATAGCTTGGGCCTCAAGACAGGGCAGCCAGGTATCTACCCAGGGTAGAAACGGCTCTGTCCATATACCAAAAACTGCATTAAATGGTCAGAGGGGATGGGCCAGATAACCAGAAGACCAGCCTGTTGCCTAAAGGAATGGAAGGAAGCTACCTGACTATATCCCACCACCATATCCATTTCAATGCCCAAGAAGGACAGACAGGTGGCAGGCCTCTCCATCTTACCTTTTGCTGGTAGAACACCTAGCTCCTTGGTCAACTGGAGAAAAGTGATAAGGAGAATGGTGAAATAAGCCAGAGGCCTGGAGCCCAACAAAAAGAAAATCATTGAGAAAATGTGTAGTGTACACACAGCCAGCCTCTCACCCTTTCAAAAAACTTGCTAAAGGCCTCGAAAGCAGCACAAGAGACTGAGCATTCCATAGGAAGTGCCCTGTCAAAGTAAAACTTACCCTTGAAGGCAAAGCCCAACAGCTCAGAACTGAGCGGATGGACTGACAACAGGCAAAAGGCAGATGTAACGTCACATAGCTAGCAGAGCCCCATGACCACACCCCCAACTATCCTCACCACTTCATTGAAGGATGTATAACACAATGAGCAAAGATGCTCAGTGATACCATCAATCATTGAAGATCCCTTGGGTAAGACAGATGGTGAATCAGACAAAACGTGCTTCTTAGGCACTACCTCCATTGGTGACACACGCAAGTGAAGAAGGGAGGGGGCGAGTCAGAAGGGCCCAGCACCCTGCCAGCTGACACCTCATTAGCAATTTTTCTACACAACACCTCCTCCATGCCCACCACATACTGCAGGTTGCACTCAAAGAAGGGCTTGTGCCATAAAGAAGATGGAATTCTAAAACCTTCCTTGAAACCTTGTAGCAAATAAATGGCCACGTGGTGATCAGGATAACTTGCAAGCAGCCTGTCCAGAACCTCCACCCTAACTGGGCTGGGACCTTTTCCTGGAGATGGGGTGGTGGGTTTCCCTTCTTCTGGTTGGACAGGTGACCTCGGAACCCAGTATTCCAACCCTTTGCCCTGTTACAGGCCGAGTTGGGGTGTTTGGCACCACATGAACCAAATGCGTGGTAGAAGTGGCAGGGGGACCTGGAACAGCGTTCCTGATTCTGAAAGACCCAGCACACCAAGTGGGGTTGAACCCACTGCTGGACAGTGTCTGAAGCACTGGGGGAACCAGATGCCATTGATAAAAGGTGGTCACTATAAGCTCGGTTGCTGTCCACTGGCCAGGATGGGGACATAATCAACAACCACAGCTCATTCAGGGGGCATCCCAAGGAAGGGTGGGGTCTAGCACGGCCCTCAATTTCACCATAGCAGGCCCAGGAGGTGCCTGCAAAATCCATGACCGCCGACCGATGGATGATGTCTAAATATTTGACAAAGGTGGGACCTTTGCTGGCTGCACTTGGAGAACTATACCCATATAAATACTGGACCCTGAAAGCCAGTTCTCCCAAGTCCTCTCCACCAGCTTGTGCTTGGATACCTCCTGTTCCTTCCCTGTCTCACCCTCCGTCTGCTTAGACTCGGGGTTCCAGAACAACAAACTAAATATATCCATATACTCTCACTTAAGTATCTTCTCTTTAGTGGCCAGAAAGAGATGATCCCTGGGCAGCAAACCCAAAGCCCCATAGGGCAAATGTGTTGGCAAAGGAATTACACCCATGGGATAACCACCCTCCACCCTTGTAGGTATTGCTGGGGTGCCCTGTGGACTCACCCCCTTCCTGACTTGTTCTGCTACCCCTTGATTAGATAAAGATGCTCTCATAGGGCCAGGGAAAGCCCCACCAACCCAAAGGTTGCCCTGGAATGGGCCAAAAGGGGTTATAGCCCCAACCCCCATATGGTGGCATAGACCAGGAGCAAAGAGGCCATACCTCTTCCTTCTTATCTGAAGTGGCTGGTGCTGCTGGGTCAGCAGGAGATGGGTTAGACAATGCCGGTGCCAGGGGTGCAGGATTCCCAGGTTCACCAGGTGGCGGCACTACAGGAGGTTGTTGATCAGAGACTGGATCTGCCAGGGCCAGTGAAGATTCTTTTTATTATTATTATTATTTATTTACACAGACAGACAGGTGTTATTGACTGGTTTGTTTTATCCAGACATTGAGTCTTTCCCAAGGACCTGGAATGGCTGTATTTTATTATCAGTGTTGTTGCTGTTATTATAGATATCGTCGCAGAATATAGGCTGTTCCCAGTAAAGTTGCTTTTTGTATTATTATTATTATTATTATTATTATTATTATTATTATTATTAATTTGATTTCTATACCGCCCTTCAAAAAATGGCTCAGGGCGGTTTACACAGAGAAATAATAAATAAATAAGATGGCTTCCTGTCCCCAAAGAGCTCACATTCTAAAAACAAACAAACACACAAGATAGACACCAGCAACAGTCACTGGAGGTATTGTGCTAGGGGTGGATAGGGCCAGTTACTCTCCCCCTGCTAAATAAAGAGAATCACCACGGTAAAAGGTGCCTCTTTGCCCAGTTAGCAGGGGTTCACCAAGATGCAGGCTAGTCTAAGGTCTTTTCACATGCTACCATCTTGTTGGACCAAGACTTTACTAATCCCCCCCCCACCCTACTGTACTTCCTGCCCTTAGGAAGAACCCCAGACAGGCCAACATCCTTCTGCGGTGGGGCCTTTTTTGCCCTTTTGAGGGCCTCCATTCATTGAATAAGCATGCAGATCATGCCCTTGTCATAGTCAGAGGAAAATGACTGAGGAGCAGGTCTCCTAGGGTTCCTAATGGGGCCACCCACTTTCTTGTCTGTAGCTTTCTAGGAGGCATAGCACAACACAAAGCCTCACCCTTAAGCAAAGGAATCAAACAGCTAGTACCCCAACAGACTCAGTTACACAGATCTCAAATGGTCCCCCAAAAGAACCCCCCTGAAAAACAAACTGTAGGCCACCACAAGCACAATTCAGACTTGTATGGCCCACAGCTTCAGGCAGCCAGCTCAGACTGCTCCCAGCCACCCCACCATCAGTGGGAAGAAAGAGATACCCCCCTACACACACAACCGCTGACCATGAGGCCTGACAAAGCATGCTATTGCGCACAGAGATACCTGCTGCCCCCACCCAACTGGCATTAAGGATACCACCCTTTCCTATGGGCCCTCTCAAACCTTGAGGAATGCCACCAATCCAAGGCCAATTCCAGCTGCAAATGCCACTCTCAAGGGCTGCAGGCTCACAAACAGCCAGGCAGAAATGCCGCCCAAAACAGGCTGATCTCGGCCGAAATGCTGTGTGACGTGTGTCACCGCTCTTCTGCTCACTGCCTGACACTTGCCCCCTTGCCCACTCTCCTCCGTGCTTGGACCTCAAACCAAGGCTTGGAGAGAGCAGCCTCTGCGGAGCTCCTTCCTCCAGAGGTTTGGAGAAACAACTGACAACGGGAGGCGAGGCTGCATGCAAATGGCCAGCCAGCCCCAGCTCCAATCAGAGCTAAGCCTGTGGCAGTCAGGCGAAGGGGTGGGACAAAGGTCTGCCCCACAGCATAAGGCTGCTGGGCAGAACATTCTGTGAGCATCACTGTGGATGCTACATAGTGGCTTGCATGCAGCTTAGCCTTATGAGAGCAGAGCAAGAACTCCTTCCTCTCAAGGAACCATCAAACTGTGTGTGAGGCTTGGCTTGCAGTGCTCTGTGGGTTGAAGTAGATGAGGACACAATTGCAGACAGGAGGTGGTGGAGAACCACGAGCGCATTGGACCAGTGGTTTGTAGTTACTTCCAAAGGCCATTGTGAGGATGGCACTTGCTCCCCTGTAAGTCTGAGCTGTATGTCAGTAAGTACGTTTGAATAGGAGCTGTAGTTATAGCATAATCTGGCAATTCATGGTTCAATTTTGATGTCAATCTGCTCTTTTAAAAAGTCTAGGAATTAAATATTAATTATTAATAACATGACAATGATGACCTACTTTAGCTGAAATATGTTAAAAATGTCCTTTAATATTACAAAATGTAGCATTTAAAAGCTATGGTATGTCACATTGGTATGATACTTTAAAAAAACCCCAGCACCCCAAATTCTCAAGGGTTTCTAATTGTTAACAAATATTTTAAATGCATCTTGAAAAATAGGAGGATGGTGGGAAGGGATTTCTGTGAGTAAACAGAATACAGAAAACATATCACTGCCATAAGGACTGGCCAGAGCCTTTGGCCAGAATTTACTTAAAGAAGAAATGAATAATGTTTATGCAACATAATTATATATTGTGTTCAGTTTCAAACCATAATATCTGCTACTTGCAGCTTATTCATAACCTTGGTTTGTATCCAGAGACTGGGCTTTCTGCCATTCCATGATCAAATGCACATTTCCTTTCATAGTGTTACTCAGATAATTATTCTACTCAAGAAGGGTGAATGAACTTCATATACAAGCAGGCAACTGTCCTTGTTAAAAAAAAGGAATTCTAAAATATTTACAAATTAGGGCAGAGCTAAAAGCATTTTATATTTTTTCCCCACAAACATTTTCAGTGATGCCAAAATGCAGCTATCTTTTCAGTGATTTTTCAGCATTCTTGGCTAATATATTCACCTATTCCTTTATACCAGGGATTCTCAACGTTGTGTCTCCAGATGTTATTGGACTTCAACTCCCATAATCCACAGTCAAGGCCACTGGGAGCTGAAGTCCAATAACATCTGGGGACCCAACATTGAGAATCCCTACACTACCTTTTTCAGATTTACCCTCAGTGTCACTTGATGATGTCATCATAAAGCAAAATCAAATTGGCTACACCGAGAAGTTATCTGTTAACTACTCAGGCCCCTAATAGGTGATTCATGATATGCCTAATCTAAAAGAAGAAATAAGCTGCAGTCAGGGGTGGGTGGGGGGAATCAGTACTGAAGAAGCAGCAGCCGAGGAAACATTGGTTCCAAACTAGGTATTTTGAAAAGTGAATAGCCAAACCTTAAGGTCATTCACACAGCCAGTAGCAATTGTGTGGGGGAGAGGCAGGCTCTACCTGCCTCCCCACACAGGAACAAATTTATCTTCAAGGCTCTGCTGCTCATGCGGCTCATGAGCCATGCAGCTTCAAGCAGCAGAGCAGGGAACCAGAGGAGGCATATCTCGATGCACCTCACCTGTGGTACATTGAGAGATTCTCCCTCAGCCGGGCATTCTTGCTGTGTGTGTGGCGGGGGGGGGGGCTGCCTGCAGAAGGGTAGAAGGGTGCATTCATGCTCTTTTACCCAGATAAAAGCCTGGGGGAAATTCTGGAACTCCCCGGAGA
Organism: Hemicordylus capensis; assembly: GCF_027244095.1. Taxonomy (NCBI): domain Eukaryota; kingdom Metazoa; phylum Chordata; class Lepidosauria; order Squamata; family Cordylidae; genus Hemicordylus; species Hemicordylus capensis. The sequence goes on along the minus strand of NC_069658.1, from coordinate 115,026,434 downwards.
GGTAGCACCAGGATTGGCTATGATCCTGGCACTTCACTCAAGCAGTTCTGCTTGAACAGCCTCCCTATCTTTGAGAAACCCTACACAATCAAAATTGACACTGATAATGAAACAGGAGCATATTGACACAATCATAATAAATAAGGTATCAGTCTTGTGGTTTCTGGGAACAGGTTCATTAGGTAGTTTTTCCTTAAACACACACATGCACTCGTGCATGCATGTACATGTGCGCACGTGCACACACAAACATCAGAAAATAATTATGAAATACAGTCAAAATACAATGAAAATGCTGGAATAGGAGCTGTTTCTTCTTGCTTTATCACTGAAATGCTTTTTCAAGAATTAAAGATTTCTGGCATCAATGTTTTTATTATGAGGGCAACCTGTTGGTCTACATGATGAGGAGAATTACTCAAAGTATTCACAATGAAATTAAAAGTACAAATTTAGTCCATGACAAAGAGGAGCAATGAAAGTAGTCAGCATGCCACCAGGTAAGGGACACACTGGTGGAAAATGTGATAAGGTAGCCAACAGACATGGCCAATGGACACAGAGAAGGCACAGGGTGGCTCCACCAGTCTGTCATTCCCACCAGTCTGTTGCCTGAGGCAACTTCCTAAGTCACTGTTATCGATTGACTGGCCCTGAAAAGAATCCTACTTGTGTGAGTGTGTGTGAACTTCATGGTGTACTTTCCCTATTTCAACAGAAGACTTCTGAAATCAGAGCTACTTCTTTTCCTAGAAATGCCTTAGTTGGTTTAAGGAAAAAAGGTTTTCTACATCATCAACCCAAAACCCTAAATGCCTGCCTACAAGCAGTAATGGACTGGATATGGGATAATAACTTGAAGCTAAATCCAAGCAAGATGGAGGTACTCATGGCAAGGGGTCAAACTTTGAGTGATAGATCTTCCTGTTCTGGATGGGGTTGCACTCCCCCTGAAGGAACAGGTCCATAGCTTGGGAGTGCTTCTGACCCAGACCTCGCTCTTATTTCTCAGGTTGAAGCTATGGCCAGGAGCGCTTTCTATCAACTTTGGTTGATACGGCAGCTGCATCCGTTCCTTGAAGATAGTGATATCAGAATTATGATAGACTCTCTGGTAACCTCTAGGCTTGTCTACTGCACTCTATGTGGGGCTGCCTTTGTATGTAGTTCAGAAACTTCAGTTAGTTCAAAATGCAGCAGCTAGATTGGTCTCCAGGGTATCTCAGAGAGACCATGTTGTGCCTGTTTTAAAGCAATTGCATTGGCTATCAATAAGTTTCTGGGGCAAATACAAAATGCTGGTGATTACCTATAAAGTCCTAAATGGTTTAGGACCAATTTATCTGGGAAAGCTCCTCTTCTGCATGATCCCCACCACACATTGAGATCATCAAAAGAGGTCCACTCCATATGCCACTGGCTCATCGGGGAATGGGCCTTCTCTGTAGTTGCTCCTAGGTTGTGGAATGCACTCCCTGTAGACATGCATGTTTTAACATTTTTGCCAGCCTTCAAAAGAGCCCTTAAGCGCCATTAAGAGTCATTTTTAAGCAAGGCATTTAGTAATCTCTGAATCTTTTAAATTTTTAAATTGCTGTTTTTTTAATTTTGTTTTTCTTGTGTTTATTTTTGTGAACCGCCTAGAGCCTTTGGAGTCAGGAACATACATAGGAACATAGGAAGCTGCCATATACTGAGTCAGACCATTGGTCCCTCTAGCTCAGCATTGCCTTCACAGACTGGCAGCAGCTTCTCCAAGGTTGCAGGCAGGAATCTCTCTCAACCCTATCTTGGAGAAGCCAGGGAGGGAACTTGGAACCTTCTGCTCTTCCCAGAGCGGCTCCATCCCCTGAGGGGAATATCTTTCAGTGCTCACACTTCTAGTCTCCCATTCAAATGCAACCAGGGCAGACCTTGCTTAATTAAGGGGGCAAGTCATGCTTGTTACCACAAGACCAGCTCTCCTCTACAGGCAGTATATAAATAAAATAATAAAATAAAGCCTATATCATTTAAATAATAGACTGTCAACATGTATCAAATATAATAAGATAAATTCAATAAAGTGAAAAGGCATCCAAAGAAAGATGATGTACATAGATAGGTTTTTATCATCAGATGTCTGCAAAGAGAGTTGGGTAATAGTTGAGTCTACTGAATAAACAATCTTGTATACATCTTTTGTCACAGGAAGAGTTCCTGTGCCCAAATTATGTGCCGTATCATTGTGAGTGAGCTGTCAGGCAACTGAAGAAGAATTATTGGTGCAATGAAACACAAGGACTAAAGGAGATAAGAAGTGTCATGTGAGTGCTAGTAATCAGGACAACCTTTCATCTGGAAACTTGGAGAACATTTATGTTCTTTGTTGTGTATCTTCATTTAGTGAAGCAAAACCAAAATAAGCAGCAAAATAGCAAGCAGTTTGTTTTTCCTGATGTACAATAAGTACATTTTGTAGAAATTATCATGGGAAAAGCTATAAAGATAGGTGAAAGATTGATGATTGATGATCAAACCAGATCTTTTCTTTATTTCTCTGCAAATCAGTACATCATTGATATTCTAAGTAAGAACAGGATATGTAATCATGTACCCTACTGTTTTTCCTAGTTCACCTATTTTCTTTCTGTGGCTATGCTTTAGCCCTGTAAAATTATCATCATTCTTAACGCCAGTCATGATGTTTAGAGAAGCCATTCCAAATATCCTTATATGTTTTGCAGTGGTGAGATGTGGTGACAGGAGATCTTCTTAAGGGGAAAAAAAGGCAGCAGTTAGGTTAGGGCTGTGGTGTTGAAGGAGGGGAGTTATATCTTTCCCCTGCCATTTATTACCTGAACATATTTCACCTACAGGGGAGTGGATTTATATTGGGAAGATACAGGGGTGAAAAGGTTTCAATTGCTGCAGCTGAGCAGCTGTTATTTTTAAGCTTTAAATGTATGGAAGATCACAAATGTCCCACCATTTCTAGTTTAACCTTCAGAATTTAGAATAGTTCTAATTTTGAGTCAATTCTGAAGTTTCCCTAGCCTTTAGTTTCAGTTCTGTTCAACCGGAATGGCTTGGGCCCTGAGTATTTAAGAGAACGTCTTCTTCGTCATGAACCCCACCATCCACTGAGATCATCAATGGGGTCCATCTGCACTTGCCACAGGCTTATCTGGTGGCTGTTTGGGGACAGGACTTCTCTGCTGCTGCCCCAAGGCTTTGGAATGCACTCCCTAGTGAAATAAGTGCCTCCCCATCTCTGACAACTTTTAAAAAGTTTTTAAAGATGCCCTATCCAGTGATGTAGTTGCAAATTCAGAAGTGCAGGCACTCTCCATAACAGCCTCCATGGCCATGCCCACTCCAACAGCCAGATAAGCCAAGAAATACCAGCATTCCATCTCTGCGCATCCCCCTTCCACTACACCCCTGACCTTACCTTCTCTCCACTGATTCGTTAATCTTCTGCTGCTGAAGGAAACATTTTACTGACATGTGCTCTGTCAGCAACAGTTGTGAGTGAATGGAGGGAAGAAGCATCTTCCTTGAGGCAATGACTAGATACAAAGGCTTATGGACTGACTCTTGCACAGAATTCCTGCAAGGGACTTTGTACATCCACACTGCGAGTGGCTAGTTTCCATTGCTGTGTTCTGTCTTATTTTGGGGACGTAGAGGTAACCATAGCCCTGTTCAAACATTATGTTGTATCTTTATCCAGATGTCTGTACACTTGTAAATATTCTTGTGTGAATGACTGTACCTCTGTTCATTTTAAAAAATAACCTGGGTACAGACCCTCTGAAATAAAGATAGGGAGTGTAATGCTGCACCTGTTTTCAACATGTGAATAATGGTACCTGAGTACAGATTTGGACCTGTGTACACTACATACAGATTGAACAAGGGCTCATGTGAACAGGGGTCAAGTGTGTATAGGGTTCAGGTGTTATAAGTTTTTAGGTTCAAGGTAGAATGGCACAAACTAAAGAGGGAAAGCACAGGCATGGAAAACCTTGTTTGAAGCTGTCGCAAATTTAAAATTATGAGTTATGGTCAACTTGGACAGTTTAAGCTAGATCAAGCCAGTGTGGTGCCATGGATAGAATTGTTTTAGGAGACATACATTTAAGTCCCTATTCAGCTAACTTGTTGGGCAAGCTTTTGCACATATTGTCTATGCTGACTGACAGCAGTTTTTCTAGATTTCAGATCGGGGTTTTCACAGTGTTACTCAGAGATGCCAGCCCAGCGATTGCACCTGGAACTTTCTACATATGTGCTGTTATTGAGTTCTGGCCACATCTCCACTACTGTGAAACCAAACTTACCTTACACAGTTTCTGTGAGGATAAAATAGAAGGAAGCACTATCTTCATCATTGTGAGATCCCCAGAAGAAGGGCAGGGAGAAATAGCTGAAAAGATTACAGATATTATATTTTAACAAAAATTAACCACATCTGAATAGCTTTTAATGATACCAAGCAAGGGCACAGATAGTTTCTGCTTCTCCTGCCTCCCGTATATAATAGGGGAAATAACCTAGCAAAAGGATTTCACATTTTTGTTTATGCCACTGCCTTATACATATATGCTCTGTCTTTGTGCTAATACACCTGCATGAGTCCTGCTTATTTTTCAATTACTATGTGGGCATATATAGTCTGAGTAGCAAAATATGAAACACCCTTACAAACAGAGATTTAAAATAATTCAATAGCCATGAATAAGCATGGGAATTCTTTAATACAAGACACATTTTGATAAGTATTTAATGCATGATATGCTCCTAGCTCCATAATTTCAAGTGTGAATGCTGTATGTGCAGACACTAGTGGATAGAGCCTTAAGTGTTAATTGGATTATTTTCCTCCCAAACCTCTAATGTGTGTGTCTTCCTCCCCAAGGTCTTTTGGTTGCCTGCTGAGTAACTTCAATGTGTATTTAGTTGTAAATGAGAAATCTGAACTTGTAGAAAGTGCCAGACAGAACAGCACTGTGATACAAACATGACCACTAGGGATCATTGTAAAACTGCTAGGCTGCTTAACTACTTGTTATAAGAATAATTTCATATCTTCTTACACTAAAGATTTCAAAGAAAAAACACAACAGCGAGTAAGAAGGCAATACCAACAATTAAGCAAACTGAGTGAAACTTTGTCATTTTAATTGAAATATTTTCTGGGGATGAAGTAAATTTTCAGGTCTCATCCTGGGAGTTCACCTGGTGAGTTGGGATTGTGTATGCTCAGAACCCTTCTCTGGCATTTCGTAGATTAGGGATGTTTAATGCAGCATTTTCTTAGGTAGGTGGTAAGAAGCCTCTCACTTTCTGAAGCCAGATATAAATATAAGGGGCATAGTCTTCTATTAGCTAGCCAACAAAGCAGAACTTCCTGTTGTTTTTCTCTAGATTCGCTAAACCCGTGATCTTCATTCTTTTTTAAAAGCAAGGGCTACTTTGGCAAAAGACCTTCAGTGTGACAGCCATTTCCCGGCACACTGTTCTCATGCAGTGTTGCCCTTTGCCCTTTAAGGGAAACAGATTCCTCTCAAGTTGAACCACCATTTTGGAAGGTGCACATGGAACACTAAAATGGTAGTGTAGCTGTATGGAAAATAACTGGAAGACTATACCTCCCAATGCTATGTTCACCTTTCAAGATGTCACTTGGGCTTGAGAGACTCAGTTTCCCTTTAAGGAGTCTCACCTGCTCTGGGCATGCGTAGCACTGTATGGTGGGAACAGCCACCTCCTTGCAGTGCTAGGAGGAGTGTGTGGAATATTTGGCTTTAGCTGAAGTGCCACACAGGTCTAATCAACAATTAATCAGGGAGTCACACTTTGGGTTGATGGAAACCACCGCTGGCTCCCAGGCCGCAATGAAGCACACTGCTCTAGAAATTGTTTTAGATGAGGCATCACATGGCCCTGGCCCAGGGTGATTTTAACAATGGTTCGAGAAACCAAAATTCAGCAAGTGACAGTCTACCCATCATCACATATGCAGCTATTAGAGTTATAGGAGCTATGCCCAGAAACAAAAAAGTTGGCAACCTAATCCCAGACTGCCTTTGATGATCCCAATGCTAGCTCATCCCACAGCCAAATTTGAGTAAGGCTGTACATAGCGCCAGCTTGCCCTAAGTTATCTGATTTTGTCACTTTTGAACAAGCTTCTCTCTTGAAGGTACCTTCACGTATAGGAACATAGTAAGCTGCCTTATACTGAGTCAGACCATTTGTCCATTTAGCGCAGTATTGTCTACACAGACTGGCAGTGGCTTCTCCAAGGTTGCAGGTGGAAGTCGCTCACAAATTAAAATTAAGCATAACTTCCAAATTCTCAACTATAAGCTGAAGAAGCCTTTAATTTAGGCACAGGGCAGATATTTTAAAAGGAAGTAGAGGAAAAGAAGAAATATCAAAGACCTAATACGGTAATGGCTCCAGAAACATTTTGTTGTGTAGCCTTTGCAAATCACATGCTTAGTGACTTCCCCAATATAGCAAGCATTTCTATCATTAACCTGTGTCTATTTTTATTGTTAACATGCTATACATCATTAATCTGTTAATTAGCGGCTTAAAGGTTAGAAGGTTTTTAGTTTAACACCACATATCATAGCTTCTGTGAATTTTATTTATAGAATCGAAGGTGTTAATTAAGAGTCTGATTTGACCTGAAGCTCACAGATAGTTCTGCAAAGGTATTCTCTCTCCAAAACTTAATGCAAAAATAATATAGCATAATAACTCTGATAACATTTAATGCTGATGTTAACATATGGTCTAATTAAAAATTATAAAAATAGTTTAGAATTGAAATAATTAAACCAAACTGTCATATGGGCATTTGAAATATTTGTGTTTATGGATTTTTTTCTCTCCTTGACAACATAGCAGTGAAATCTTCCATCACGTCTGTTCCTTTAAAGTGCAAATTATTCAGTAAGCAAATGGTATATTTCATTTAATATGAGTCTCTGAAAACCTGTTTGGAATCATATCTATCCTCACTTCAGCCTGAGGCCACAGAAATATTGTATCTCCAAGTATGCTTATTACAAATTTTTGCACTAATAGAGAACTTGTGATATAACCAGTAGAATGAGAATATGGCAGGGGCTGTGACATATTTCTGAGCAGTCTTCCATTCACGGGTGTGAATAACTAAGGCTGAAAACTTATGCACATTTTCTTGGAACTATGACCCACTGAACTCAGTAGGAGTTCAGGGCCCACTGAACTCAGTTGGATTAGACAAGTGTTGAATGTGTCTAAACATATATAGAATTGGGATATAATTGGGTGATATCAAAAGAATGCAAACCATGTTTTCATTGGGCTGCTAGTCAGGGCATAACTCCAGGTGGAGGAATACAGTGATTTATAATTTCTGTTAGATTTCTGTTTCTCTTTCTCTTTCTGATTTCTGTTTCTGTCATTGTTAAAATATGTGAAAATGAAAACATAGTTTAGCATGCTCCAGATGTTGGGTTCAATCATAGCTTTTAAGACCCATTGATTTCAGTAGAAGAGAGTGAAGTGTGTGTTCAGATCCTTCCAGATAGAAATGGAATGTAAAAGCAGGATAGTGCTCATTGTACTTAATCAACCACATTTATTGCATTTCACAGCCTCACAGATAAAATTTGTGCTATGGGCATCTTATCTGGTACACTCTAGGAAAAATTACACCAACTGCTATTTTAGTATGTTTGAAAAGAATAAAACATAAATGCTGAAATGTGGAGTTGAATAGCAAGCTAAGTTATTTTTGTTTCTGGAAAACCTGGTCACATATCTGGAGCTTTATTTTTTCACATATCTGGTGAACAGTTATTGGGAAGCATTAATGAAACCAGTGGAGATGAATGGACAATAAATATCTTGTTTTAGCTGAGGATATGCTTGCACTCAGGTTCTTTGTTATACAACATATTACAATATAATGGCTGTAAAAACATGACATCTTTGGGGGAAAACAGTAAGGGATGTGCCTTTTTCATTGCTCTAACTGGAGAAGAAAAATCCCATTTCACAGCATCACTGCTGCAAGCTAATAGGGGATTACATCTTTATATCCAAATAGAATGCTGGTTGTTTGGGATATTCCATGAGATTTTGAATGTGGTATAATATGCCTCTAATTGCTAAGGTCCAGGTCCTGCCTAGTTAGGAAATGTCTGTATCTATATACTTTTTTCTGATCCTTACTATAAGGAAGTAAGCCTCTTTTTTCGTAAGTTAAATTGGGCGAGACACAAACCAGAATGTTTTCTGTACAGCATCCTATAAAATTCTCTATCCAAGGAGATCAACCCCCCACCTCCTTCAGTGCAACAAAGCATGGAAAAAGTGTTTTTTTAAAAAACCAGAATCTTTCCTAGCTATTGCTACTTTCTTGTTTATACTTTAACTGAAGTTTTGTGGTTTTAAAGATAATATTTTATATCAGTTTTAGCTTTTTAATTTTTATTTGTATTTCTTATAACATAAATGTTATTCCTAATTTTCCTACTCCTAACATTTGTTTCTTAATAAAATAAAATGTTGGTCAGAACTTCTGATGCTTTTTCAGCATCAACTCACCGCACTGTGCTATCAGTTGTATTATGTTGGCTGTTTGCATACATTACAAACCAAAGAATAAATAAAAATGAAGAGAAAAGAGTTAATCTGTTGGCTATCATTTTGAAGGAAAAAAATATCAGTGCTCTTTCTCCTAAAGTAGCTATTAGCCTGCCATCCATCAGAAATGCATGTAATAAACATGCAGTTCTACCAGTTTCCAAATCATGCTCTAATAGTACTGAAACAAATTTATGTAGAAATTCACCATTTTCTTAAAATCTTTTTACAGATTTTACAGATGTGTTAATTCAAGTCTATTCTAGCAGTACACCAGCTTTAAAAAATTGTATTTCTATTATGTTACATTTGTCAACATTAAATTTTGGTTTCTACTTGTCAACCTAGTTACACAGTAGAACAGAATTCATTTACATGTGACTTACTGTGTGCAATGTGTGCAGTATTCTTCCCAATTTTATGTCATCAGCAAATTTAACAATCTAGGTCAGTTATAAAAAGTAAGAAACAGCAGAAGCTCAAGTAAAGATGACCCTAATAAGACCCCTACTATGTTTCTTTCTTCCATTTTGAAAAATACTTTGAAAAATGGTTTTTTATCTTTTCTGGTTAGAGTAGTAAATGAGGAGCTTGGAGATGTGGCTTTCATTCCTGAAAAATGACTCTCTTAAACTTAGTTTTTAACCATTAAAAGAGAATTTACATTACCATACTTGGTAAAGAAACTGGAACGGCTTTTAAGGAGGGCAAATATATTTAGGGTGGAAAATATCAAATTTAAATACCCATAGTTAAGCTATGGTGACAGTTGCAGAAACGTATAATCCATAAATTCTCCTAGATTTAGAATTTCTTAACATTTGTCCCTGCTTGCATAGATACATCTCCAGTAGAATCATGTTCACTTGTATCTATAGCAAGGCCCTCTTTTGCTCTCCATTTCCAAATTCCTATCTTACCCCCTATCATGCTTTCATACATCGAGTGAATCAGCTGTTTAATGATATAGGAAGAAAAATTGTCCTACCCAGCATGAAGTTTCCACATGAGCACTTCTCCTTCTACCTACCTAGGCTTTTACTTGCACACGATCAAAAATCGGGAATGCGCACAGTTTGCAAATCTGGGTGGGATACTTGTCCTATCCAATTTATGGTTGTGTGAACTAGACTATTGAATTTGGCTGCAAATTTTTGGAAATGTTAATTCCCTGATTTTATTTCCAAAGTGCAACTAATGCATTGGGAATGGTCCATTGTGCTTTTTTTAATTTCCGGAGTTTGTACAGAGCACCACACATGCGCACTTTGTTGCAGTTCTCAGTTCAGTCATTTCTTTTCCCTTTCTACATTACTAATGCCCATGTATGCATTGATAAAACACTGCCAAAAAAGCCACACACACACACACCCCACCGGTCCAATGTAACTATATGCAGTTTTGGTGTATTATTTTACCAAGGCATATGTGCACTTACGTACTCTGTTAAAACAATGAGGTAAAATGAGCTAAACTTGATTTACTGACTTCATCAATAAAACACCTCACAAAACCACAGGACTATCATGTCAAGTGCTTTTTAATCATTTAGTTTTCAAAAACAGATATACAAATACAATTAAAATAACAAAAATATCTGTTATAAATAAGTTCACAAATAATCAAATTTACATGTTACACAAACAATTAGATAATTTTAGATCTCTCTCTCTCTCTCTCTCTCTCTCTCTCACACACACACACACACACACACACACACTTTATGTGTTTTTTCTTCATCCCATTAAATCAAGAATTCTTTTGATTCATAAGACTGCTTTTTCATGGTGTTATCAATGCATACAAGGGCACTGGTGATGCAGAAGTGGAAAAGGATTCATATGGGTAAAGGAAATGAAAGCTGTGGCAGATTGTGCATACTCTAATTCTGGATTTAGTTTTAGAAATTCTCAAAGTTACTGAAACGCAAGAGGATTGGAATGCAGGACAAAGAGAAGAAGAGAAGGGACAGAACTGTAGAAATCCTCCCATACTCAAAAGAGTTCCTTAACAATTTCAGAACTAGATTCCATATGCTATTGGGTTAGCCAAAGTGTAGTTGGGTATTTGTTTTCTGGTAACTGCAAAGTCTGCCTTCCCATATAACTGTCAAGATATCTGCCTGAGAAGTAGAATGAATATATAGTGCCCTCTAAAGTTAGGATATGTGTGCACCTTTCTGAAATATTTAAGTGGATTCTTTTCCACTACATAGGATTTCAGTTCTCATAAGTTTTCAGTGCCTACGTGTTTTTCCAGTGTAGTTATGCTGATCTACTTGCATGGAATGATTCATTCAAATGTTTTTTTGAGCAGCTATGATATTGTTAATTAATGTAAAAATTCATGTTTACTTAATTACCAATATTTGGTCCGTGATACCCTGGCCTATAAACAAATTAGAAATAATCATTTTTCTAGATATGTATGTATATCTAATAAACAACTAGTGGGTTATAATTCTAGCGAGATAACCTGAAAACAAGCCTTATTGAAATAAATTGGTGTTACTTCTTAGTAAACATGACTAGAATTGTGTTTGGATTTTTATAAATATGAAGCACTGCATTCTTAAAAACAAGTCTTATGGCAGAAGAAATACAGATGAAAATACTTAAACCTGTTACTTAAACAGTAAAAATACTTAAACCATCTCTAGTATTAACAGCCTGATATAAGCCCAAATCATATATCACAAATGAATGTAACTAGGAATGTGCTTTCATTCAACTATGAATGTAAAATAGAAATAAATGAGGGATTCATTTCATTCATTACTAGTAAAGAAACAAATGCCAAACCCATGAATGTATTCTGAGTGTTATATGTTCCATTAATTAATCATTCGGACTAATTTGTTTTCATTTGTTTTCTGACTCCCAGAAATGACCCCCAAACCACCAAAAATACCCAAACCCCCAAATCACTCTGACCCCCCCCAAATCACCCCTGATCCCAGGAAACAACCCCCTGACACCTGGAAATGACTGCCTGACCTCTGGAAATGAACCCTGACCCCCCAAAAAATTACAAAAAACCCTGTCATTTAAAAAATTGCCAAACGGCAGATACTCAGGTTGCAGTTGGTGAGACTGGTGACAGTTTCCCAGTCGCTGATACGCAGATCTGTGATTGGGAAACCCGTGGTTGGAGAGGAATGAATTTATAACCTATGCACCCACTGAATTTAGGTGATGTCTAGTTGTGCAATTCTGTCTATAGTCCAACAGTGTTAAGTTTGTGTAAAGGACATTGCTCATTTATCTCAATTTCACTAATTCTGTTGGGGATTTAAAGCATCTGTTATCAAGTTAACTATGTATAGAACCCATGCTCTATCCATTCTTTCTCTAACTAGATTTGAACTGAAACCAGAATTACTAGGGGAACTGAGCTAGAAGTGCCACTTCTAATATGAATTTAGTTACATCTACAATCATGCCTTTTGAGCTTAAAAATATCACCCTAAACTTGTGTCTCTGGGCGGTTTTCAATAAAACAATACAAATAACAAAAACAAAGTTAAAACATTACAATAATTTAAAATTTTAAAACAATGTTAAAACTATTAAAGCAGTATTTAATTGAAAATTAAATTAATTAAAAGCATGGGTGAACAGATGCATCTTTAAGGACTTTTTAGAGTTGTCAGAGATGCAGAGGCTCATTTCAGCAGGGAGTGCATTCCAGAGCTTTGGGGCAGCAGCGGAAAAAGCCCATCCCCGAGTAGCTACAACATGACATGGTGCCAACTGCAGACGGACATCTCCTGATGATCTCAATGGGAGGTGGGGTTCATAGTGAAGAAGATGTTCTCTTAAATACCCAGGGCCTAAGCCATTTACTGCTTTATAGGTTAATACTAGCACCGTGTATTTTGCCTGGAAACCTATCGGCAGTCAGTGTAACTCTTTCAATACAGGAGTAATATGGTCTCTCTGAGATGACCCAGAGACCATCCGGCTACCACATTCTGGACCAACTGTAGTTTCTGGACTACATAGAAAGGCAGGCCTACATAGAGTGCATTGCAGTATTCCAGTCTGGACGTTACCAGCATATGTACCACAATTCTGGAGTCATTTATCTCAAGAAACAGATGCAGCTGGCTTATCAGTTGAACCACCGCCTCAACCTGGGACAGCAGGGAGAAGCTCAGATCCAGAAGCACCCCCAGACTGTGAACCTGTTATTTCTGTGGAAGTTTTACCCCATCCAGAACAGGCAGATCACACCCATCTCCCAAGTTCTGACCCTGCGCAGTACATCTGTCTTACATGGAGAAATAGATTTGGGTGTCATCAGCATCCTGACAGCACCCTGCACAAAATCTTCTATGGTCTCTCATCAGTATGGAGATCTGTATGGAGTCCTGAGAGACACCATACAAAAGTTCAGATTTTGAAGAGCAACAGTCTCCAGGGGATACCTCTCAGACATTTGGAATCTGTCTGAGAGGTAGGAGTGGAAGCACCTCAAAGCAGTGGTGCTTCCACTCTCAATCACCTCAGATGCTCCAGAAGGATACTATGGTTGATAGTATTGAAAGCCACAGAAAGGTCCAAAGGGACCAACAGAGTCATACTCCCTCTGTCAGTTCCCAATTGGAGATCATCCATAAGGCTGACGAAGGCAGTCTCCATCTCATAGCCCTACCAAAAGCCAGTCTGAAATGCATCTAGATAATCAGTTTCTTCCAAGACTGTCTGGAGGTAGGAGGAGGTTTCTTTTTAGAATGTGAGCCCTTTGGGGACAGGGAGCCATCTTATTTGTTATTTCTCTTTGTAAACCGCCCTGAGCCATTTTTGGAAGGGCGGTATAGAAATTGAATTATTTATTATTATTATTATTATTATTATTATTAAACATGTCACAGCAGGTAATTGATGGTTCCAGATTCTGATTCACGGGAGGAGGGGCACATATCAGCCCTCTCACAACCCTGAATAACTCCGCCAGACATGAGCTTGCATATGCAATACGGGCAGAAAAGAATTACTTTTTTGCCACATGTACTGACTGAGCATAGATCTTCAGATGTGCTCTATGTTGCAATCTGTTGGATTTGAGCCGAGTCCACTTGTGCTCCAGTCGTCTACCTTGCTGCTTCAGCCCCTGTAGTTCTTCCATACAGCAAGGGACCAATTTTGAAGCATGTCAGAGAAGACCCTTAGGAGCAATCATGTTTACTGCCCTGGTGAATTTGCTATTCCAGTTCCCCAACAGGGCATCAACAGGATCACTGGCATAGTCATCACTAAATCCCTCTAAGGCTTCTTGGAACCCTGTTGGAACCAATTCTCAGGCAGACCATCCTAATAGGCCCCTCCCTCCTGTGAAGGTTGGAAGTGATTGTGAGTCCAACCTTTATCAGATAGTGGTCCGTCCATGACAATGGGGAAATCACAGGAGTTCCCACCCATGGAACACCACCCTGATCAGAGTTAAAGAATCAAGTGTGTAATCAGCAATGTGCATCAGTCCTGAGACCACTTGGGATAGGCCCATAGTTGTCATGGTCTCTATGAACTCCTGAGCTGCCCCAGACAGATTGGTCCTGAAGTGAACATCGAAGTCCCCTACCACCACAAGCCTAGGGGACTCCAACGCCAGTCCTGAGACCAAGTCTGTCAGCTCAGTTAGGGGCTCTGTTGGGTAGTGGGATGACCAACAGAAGTCCCAGTCTATCCTTGGTCCCCAAACTTAAGAACACACATTCAATATGGTCAGACACTTCAACAGGGATCCTGGTAAGGGAGATGTTATTCTTATAGACCACAGCCACTCCACCTCCCCACTCACGACCCTTCACTTTTGATCAGCATCTGGAAACAGGAAACATTTTGATCAGCTTGCTTTTGATCAAGATCAAAATCAAATAAATTTAGTGCATAATTATATGACTGTACTATAATTTTTGAGTAAAATCATGGTACAGTATTACATGACAATAATTTGAGTGGTAGTTAAACCACATGGAAGAGGAATAATTTTGATGGGGGATTAAGTTATAATATAGTGTACTCTACGACACCATCATTTCTAACAGATACTTGACATTACTAGATGGACTTCAGCTACTGGAAAGGAAAATAAAGAAGAACCAGGCCAGATTTCATATGTATAAGAAACTTATGTTGTATGCCTCAATGTCAATTCAAAAAAGCTAACATTTCACAAGGCTCATTGGTTTCTTTTGCTTTCCATATGTGTATACTGGCTGTGTGTGGACCTGAGAGGGAGAAGAGTAAAAATGCCTGTGAAATGCCCAAGCCAGAAGAGAAAGTTGAGTTGAAGAGAGAAATTTAGCATAATCTTATTTATTTATTTATTTATTTAACACATTTTTATACCGCCCAAAACTTACGTCTCTGGGCAGTTTACAACAAGATAAAAACAACATTAAAACATTAGTTAAAAACAAAAACAAGAAATTTTAAACACAACAATTTAAATTTTTTAAAACAATATTCTAAAACAACATTAAAAACAATCAAAACAGTATCAGTTAAAAGCCTGGGTGAAGTTCTTGAAGTTTTAGTGTTTGACATTCTTGGTATTTTTATTGGTTACAAATTATGTTATGAGTCCTTGTAGAAAAGTGATCTGTGCTAACTCTTACAATTATAAGATCAGTGGAAATGATCAGTGTCCCTGTGGTTTTTCACTTTTATATGCAGTCTGGTTATTATGAAATGGTCATGTGAGGGAGGACATGATAAGATAACATATCAAATTAGTTGCACAACTATGACCTTTTAGAATGTTGTGCAAAGTTGCAACCTAAGACATGTCAAACAATCACACATGCCAAACAATCACCCATTAAATAGAAGTAAGATACTGCTAATTGTATTTAAGACAATAAAGCTAATCAGCATGAAATGCGTAAAATAAATCTGTGAATCAGTTCATAAACTCATAATTAGAAGATTTCAACACTTATCTAGTCTATATGCTGCCTCCAAACATGACAGTAGTTCATAAGCTGTTCCTCAGTTCATATTGCAATCTATCCAATTCAAATCAGGG
Source organism: Hemicordylus capensis (assembly GCF_027244095.1). Lineage (NCBI taxonomy): Eukaryota > Metazoa > Chordata > Lepidosauria > Squamata > Cordylidae > Hemicordylus > Hemicordylus capensis. Next base: position 115,010,768 of record NC_069658.1, on the reverse strand, counting down.
CTGACATCCTAACTGTGAAAGAGTGCACATTAGGAGGCTCTGCAGGAACATGGTGGTGTCCCACAAGTAACTTCCACAGCCCTCCTTATAGGAACATAGGAAGCTGCCTTATACCAAATCAGATAAAGATGTGAACTAAACAGGCTTCGCTGGCTTGGTTTTGGTTCTGTTCGAAGTGGTTTGAACCGCTTTGAACCAGTTCAGAGCTCTACTGGTAACGGGGAATCTGGTGAGCATTTATTTTTAACTTTCTGAACCCCAGACTGGCTTGAACTTGAGCCAAACTGGGGAGTGGTTCGGGTGTGTACAAAACCAAACATGCCCAGTTCATTTCAAGTCCGGCCCAGACTCGAACCAACCAGGCAAGCCAGTTTTGTACACACCCCTAGAAAGTACTGCTTTAAACAATGTATAGTTACTGTGGAATTTGCTGCTGCTAGATGTGGTGATGACCACCAATCTAGATGGTTTCAAAAGGGGATTAGACAAATTCATAGTGGATAGAGCTATCAATGGCTACTTGCCTTAGTCTCTGTATATCTCCACCAGGATCAGAGGTAGTGTGCCCCTGAAAACCAGATGCTAGACAACACCAACAGGAGGGCGTGGTTGTCCTCTTTTTACCACTTGCAGTTTCCCAGATGTAACTGGTTGGCCATTATGTGAGGGAGGATGCTAGATCAGTCTTTGGCCTGATCTGGCAGGGTTTTTCTTATGTTCTTACTTAAACCTACCTATATAACAAATAGCCCTCCAGATAGCTTAGAGGGCCAAACTAAATCTTAAATTTATTGGTGTAACATGTTGGCAGCAGCCTATGTTCTAAACCTTTCAGCCATTTCCACAGCCATAATGCCAGATGCCTTTCTCCCCCACACCCCGGTGCCCTGAGGTCCCCTCCTCTGTGGTGACTTGCCTCTACAACTGCTGGGTCTCTACCTCCATGTTCTCAGCTGCAGTGGGGGCTTCTTAAGCTCCAGGAACCACAACAGCTATTCCCAAGCTTTGCCTGGCTAGTGCACCCCTATAAAGACATCATGTCCAGTGAAAGGCACCATCCCATCATGTCTTTATAGTTCGCAGTGGTTGGGCAAGCTTAGGAAGATGGGAGCCACCACAGAGTTGGTGAAGGCAGCAACTTAGGGGAAGATGAGACAGGACCCTGAGGGCCTGAGAACTGGGAGAGAGAGAACAGCTTATGTGGAGAGGCAGCAGGCAAGTGGCACCTGGAAGCAAGCAGTTCCTGATCATGGAACATGCACACTCAGTTGTAGCTCTGCCTCTGCTTACACTAAAAGTGCCGCTGCTCCCAGGACTGGCATCAGGAGTTGTCATAATTGGGTGACTGCCATGGACCCGAAATCCAAGGCTCACAGCTGATACCTGTGATTACCTCTGTGTCCCTTACCTTTCTATGGTGGTAGGGAACAACTTTCTTGGGGCCTGTTTAAGTAGCAGGAGGTCCTATGAGGGCAGTTTGCTGAGGTGCCGAGCCCCTGAAACCTGGAGCCTGCCTTGACTATTGCCAAAGATATTCATGTGTTCTCTGAATTTTGTCCTCTCCTCTTTTACAAAATTAGCTGCTGTTGCTGGTAAAAATGGGTAATTTCTTCTTCAAGAGTTCTGTGTGGTTTCACTCCGTACAGAAGAGCTCTTTGATAAACAAAAATTAGGTATAAGCAACTATGTTTACTGTTTTGTGGAGGAGCAGGACACTATGTTGTGTTATGCAGGACACTGAAGGAGGAGCAGGATACTATGTTACCATTTGCAGCAGCTTGTTCAACATAAAATCTAGTTTAGTTCTTATGTACTAAGAATATGTACAGTTCTAAACATGCACTGCAAATTTGAACACAGTGGCTGACATCCCACTAACAGTGCAGAGGTGCTCCTTGCAAAGTGTCTTATCAGTGAGTAGTAAATGAGAGTCCTTGCTGTGTGTGGTGGTGGAGGGGCAGGATTTTTGCTGATTTCTCCTTCCCTCAGAAGTGCTCTTTAAAAGCCTTAAATATATCCCTGACAGCTGCAGGTGCACAGTTGTACCCTGGGTTACTAAACACTGTGGAAGGGCTTTGCACACAGCTCCTACATACAATTAGTGGGGATCCCAGCTGCTGGGACTTAGTTCTGAGTAAAGATATGTAGGATTAAGCTCTGAAACATTTACATATCTTATGTGATGATAAATTGGTGCAACTACGAACATGAAAACTGAGTTATTAAAGAGAAAAATTACTAGGCCATCAAGGCCCACTGATAATACTTCACATTACAGAAAATCTTCTGTAAAGTTTTATATTAATCACAAAACACTAATTTTCAAAATAATAGTATTCCAGGTATAACCAACTATGATGGTTAAGGGGGTTAATGGGCTGTGGTTTCAAATCCATACTTACTAATGCCGGTTTATCAGTATGAAATTCACCATTAGTACTGTTACTAGTACTAAAACTGTTGCTGAAGCTGCAACATAAGTTTCAACATAAAACAAGTTAAAGGGGAGAAAAAACAAAAACAACTGAAAAAAGCCTGGGTCATGGGGCAAACCACAGGTCCTATCAATCAGGATTCTTCCACAGCCACTTGTTTCATCTTTGGGGATTGATTTCATAGTGCAATTATACCTTTGGCCACTGCAAGCTCATACCAAGACAGACAAATAGAATGAATATTATCAGAAACATACCATAAAGTCATGAATCCTGGTATAAGTAAATCACCATTTACGTATGTATGTATATGTATGATTGCATATGCATATTTTTGCTTTGTTGTAAACCACCCAGGGACAAAAGTTTTGGGTGGTATAAAAATATGTTAAACAAACAAACAAACAAACAAACAATTGTACATGTCTTTCCCCCCAGAAGTCCCACTCTATTCAACTGGACTTGCATTATGCATAGGATTGCAGCATAACTATTATTTCCCAAAGGGTTTTATATGCTATAGAAGTTATCAGAGGGGAAAAAAATCTTTGTGGCCTACTTTGCACTTTTAAAAGAAAATACCTTTCAGACATATAGACAAAACTACACTACATTTCTTAAGTGATTCAGAAGAGCTGTAGTTCAGATATCCCCATAATAATGCATATTGAGAGTGGGAGGCAACAATATGTGAAAAAGGAAATGAGAAGTTGTACTTCTGCATATGTTCAATATACATCTCTTGTAAATTGGCATTCAATGTAGAAAGATAAATCATCAGATTTGTATATACATACAGATCAAACTGACTGCACAATCCTATACAGTTAAGTGTCCCTAAGTACATGGATTTCAACTGTGCATATAACTTAGATGTGAATGCTTTGTAATAATTAAAATATAGCAATTATGCTTTTGGATTTATTTGGGATGCATGTATTGCTTGCCCAATAAAATGAGGCGTAAATAAGGAATTTGTGTTATCTGTGAGGGATTTAGCTCTACTAACAAAACGTACTTGCCTGCTATGAGGCATTTATACTGGCAAATGTAAACTGTTAATACAATCTTACCATGAGCTGCTCTACTTAAGACCAAAAACAAAACGATTGCACTAATTTAAACAAGTAAAGTGAGATATATCTCCATGTCATATATTGTCATATATTGTCATATAGTGGAGCCAGCGTGGTGTAGTGGTTAGAGTGCTGGACTAGGACCGGGGAGACGTGAGTTCAAAGCCCCATTCAGCCATGCTACTTGCTGGATGACTCTGGGCCAGTCACTTCTCTCTCAGCCTAACCTACTTCACAGGGTTGTTGTGAGGAGAAACTTAAGTATGTAGTACACCGCTCCGGGCTTTTTGGAGGAAGAGCGGGATATAAAATAAAACAAATAAAAATTTCTCAGCCAACTTTGTCAGGGGTGCTGCTGCCTGTACAGCTGTGGAAAGGTGAAGGGCAAGATATTTCAGGGGCTTGATTTACAAAGCTGGACCTGGACTTGAGGCACAGCCAGTCAAAGACCAGCAAGGCCACAACCATATAGGGTGTCTGCATTCTTGTTTGTCCACTTTGTAGCAGCTGTAGCAGTCCACCCACTTGACTGATTCTAAATGTGCAGGACTAGCTAGTTTCTAGAATGGGCCAAGTATGATTTTTCTGACCTCATTCCTGATTGACTGATGGAAAAGAGGTTTTGTTTGTTTGTTTGTTTTGTTTTGCTTAGTCTGGTCAAGGGGACATATGGATCTGTCTGGTCAAGGGGACTTATGGATTTTATCTTATTGCCTTTGCAAGCCCTCCCAGTCACATAGGTTTGGAAAGCATGAGGGTATTTGGTACAGAGGAAATCTCTGAGGTCCATGATGACCTCATTAACCCTTTGGCTCACTATGAAAATATTTATATCCTGCTCCTCCAACACAGTGCTATTTGGGGTGGAAACAACAACAATAAATCACAATAAAACCTCATAAAAACATAAATAGATAGAAAAGCAGTATAAAATAGGGATAAAATGACTAAAAACTGGATTGCCCACCCAGATGATTGCCAGCATGAAGGGTCAGGGGCCAGGATATGGCGACCTGGCCCCCGTATCTCCCATAATGCAACATGTGAGTGCATGGTGCATTTAGGGAGATTTCTCCCAGTGATGGGCAGCCACCTATCAGTGTTGCAGTGTTGCAGTGTTGTCAGCTGAAAGTAGCCGACGCTGCCACATGATTAACAGAATGGGGCCAAGCGAGTGCTCAGTCCCTTAACCTCGTTTAAGTGGCTGGCTGCCTAAGCAGGTTTGCTGCCAAGGTGGTTTGATCCCAGCAGTTTTTACATGCAAGCAAGACTGGGCTTGGCTTCCTTAGCCCAGTTCTGTCTCTATGTTGAGAACAGCCTTAAGGTGTATGGAAGTGAAGATCAAAGACCAGTTATGGCCATGTTCTCACAACCAGAATGATCATGGTTAAAGAGTTAACAACAATCAGTAAACTCTGTGAATTCCTATGGAGCATATAGTGAGAATCCAGAATTTCCAGGCAATCCCTGTTAAATTGCTGCAGTTATCCAACATTTAACCACGATCAATAACCAGTATTAGATACTGATTTAACCAGGATTGCCTAGAAACTCTCACAAAGTTCTCACAAAATGCTCTGTATGAACATGCAGGGCTCATTGAGCATGGTTAACATTTTAACCGCAATTCTTCTGGTTGTGAGAATGTGTTCTATATCATTGATCTGATATTTGCTGAGGTTAATGTGAGTAGCGAAAGATGATTCTACTAGCTATTGCGCTGTGCTAGAGGGAAGTGACAGTTAAATATTATTATTTTACATTTATATCCTGCTCTTCCTCCAAGGAGCCCAGAGTGGTGTACTACATACTTGAGTTTCTCTTTCACAACAACCCTGTGAAGTAGGTTAGGCTGAGAGAGAAGTGACTGGCCCAGAGTCACCCAGCTAGTTTTTCATGGCTGAATTGGGATTTGAACTCAGGTCTCTCTGGTCCTAGTCCAGCACTCTAACCACTACACCACGTAAGTTTTAAATTAAACCCATGTGTTGAGTTTCATGTCTCCATTCCAGGTTGAGATGGCAAAATCAACTGCTGAATATTACCTTACTTTTAATTGTGTAGCACTTCAGAAATGTACAGATCCAAGGGAAAGAAAACTACATATGCAGAATATTAACATACTAGCTGACCGGGTGCATTGTTGTTGTAATTGAGTCCATCCACCTTGCTGCTGGCCATCCTGTTCTTCTCTTTCTTTCAAAGTTTCCCAGCATTATGGACTTCTCAAGGGAGCTGGGTTTTCGCATAATGTGTCCGAAGTATGATAGTTTGAGCCTGGTTATTTGTGCCATGAGGGAAAATTCAGGATTGTTTTGTTCTATGATCCATTTATTTGTTTTCCTGGCTGTCCATGGTATCCTCAAAAGTCTTCTCCAGCACCAAAGTTCAAAAGCATCAATACTTTTTCTATCTTGCTTCTTCAAAGTCCAGCTTTCACATCCATAGAGTGTCACAGGAAAAACCATTGTCTGAACGACTCTAATCTTTTTAGGTATAGACCTGTCACAGCATCTAAATATCCTTTCCCAGGCTTTCATTGCAATCTTAACAAGTGCTAGTCTGTGGCATATTTCTTGACTGTTAGATCCTTTACTGTTGATGATCGAGCCTAAAAGGCAGAAGCTATCCACCACTTCAGTGTCTTCATTATCAATTCTGAGGCTGGTTGCTGTTCCCATTGTCATTAGTTTAGTCTTTACATTTCGTTGTAGTCTTATTTTCTCACTGTTGTCCTTGACTTTCATTACAAGATCTTGCAGATCATCCACATTCTCAGCTATCAGAGTGGTGTCATCATCAGCGGAGGTTATTGATGTTTCTTCCTCCAACTTTAAAACCACGCTCATCTTCTTCCAATTGACCTTTTCTCAGTATATGTTCAGCATATACATTGAATAAATAAGGAGACAGTATACAGTCTTGCCTTACTCCTTTGCCAGTCTGGAACCAGTCTCTCACCATGTTCCATCTGGACTGTGGCTTCCTGTCCTGTGTATAGGTTTCTCATGAGAATAATGAGATGTCCTGGGACACCCATTTTCCGAAGGATATTCCACAACTTGACATGGCTGATGTAATCAAAGGCTTTTCTGTAGATGATAAAGGACATATTGACTTCTTTTTGGTATTCTTTTTCAATTATCTAGTGGGCATCAGCAATGATGTCTCTTGTTCCTCGGCCTTTTCTGAAACCAGTTTGAACATCCGGCATTTCCCTTTCTACGTAGGGCCCTAATCTGCATTGGAGGATCCTGAGCATTATTTTGCTAGCCTGTGAAATTAAAGATATTGTGAAATGGTTTGTGGAATCTGTTGACTCTCTTTTCTTTGGTATGGGTATGTAGACTGACCTCTTCCAATCTGTTGACCACTGTGTTGCTCTCCAAATTTGCTAGCATAGTTTGGTTAGAGCCTTGACTGATTCTTCTTCTGTTGCATGCCACATTTCTATAGCTATTATATCAGTTCCTGGAACCTTCCAACTTGGTAATGACTGGAGTGCTGATCTAACTTCATCTTCCCGTACTTGAGGTTCTTGCAAGTAGGGACTTTCTTCTAGAGTATCTTGATGTTGATATCCCTGCTGTACAGATTTCCAGTATACTCCTTCCATCTCTGTTTGATCTTCTCTGAATCAGTTACTATCTGTCCTTTGGCATCCATTAACATAACAATTCGAGGTTGGAACCGCCTTCTGAGATCAGAGATCTTTTGGGAAACCTTCCATGTTTTCCCATGTCTATTTCCATCCATCAGGTCTGATGTAATTACAGATGTAATTGTAATACTGCTCCTTGTCTTTTCTATCCACTTTCTGAAATTCCCTATAAAGTTCCTTTGTGAGTCTTTATCTTTAAAGACCTTCGTGAGGTATTTTTCATGAGGACCTTTGTGATATCTTTATCATGAGGTTCCTTCATGAGATCTTTATCTTAAAGACCTCTCTAATAACAGGCAATACCGAATTGCTGCAATTATGCCATTTTATTTATGTTATATAATTTTTCAAAAGCATATAATAGCTGTTTGAGTATCTAACAGCCTGTCACAATACTATGTCACTAGTCTTTCTATTTTACCTCCATTAAATCCAAGCACTCTATGCTGACTGAGTTTTCAACAGTGTATTAGTTCCTATTTATTGGTATAATAGTTGGTTTAGTTAGGAATGGATATTAGGAACAAAATTTTCCTATGATTATTGGCCCTGATCCAACTAAAGTTAGTCATGCTTAAGCCCCTTTTACTAACTTAAGCCACATTAGTTGCAATAGTATTTAAGACTGTGAAAATTTAATTGGATCAGGGCCAATTAGCTACCCTAAGCTGTAGAATTTTGTCCCTAATATCCATTACTAATATCCATGCCTAACTAAAGAAGTTCATAGCATTTCTTATAGAATTACAATTGTATTATCTTTTCAATTATAGGAAGTAATAAAAAATAACTGTCCCAAATTTCTTAATCTAATTGGCATGATGGATGTAAAAATTAACATATTTGGCTTAGTGACATTTTGGCAGCAAACCTCCATTTTTTATTTATACCCACCTGTGTTATGACTACCAGAGAAATGAATGATTAAGATTTTTCCCTTTAGCTACAGAGCATATGGTACCTTTCAATGTTCTGTTGTACATACCATGGCTCTGATAAAAATACTTTGCACAACCATTTTTATACATGATTATTGCATGCAGTTTTTTAAATAGAAAAATTACCTTACAGAATCAATGACTTCTTAAAAGTTTTTTTCAGTCTTTTAAATTCATACTGAGGCTTCCCACACAAGAAGTGTGGAGAGCCTGCAGGGCTTGTGTGGGGAGAGAGGGCTTGACCTGCTCTCCCTGCCATGAGCATTATGCCTCCCATGGGCAGCCAGATTGGTCGCCTACATGATTACTGGCTGAATTTCTCAATAGTACTAGGAATGTGTCCACATGGGCTCAGGCAGCCAATAGCAGGTCCTTTCCTTCTCTGCTGCAGGCCCACCACTTTTCTGGGCACAGTGCTTGCTCTGTTAAAGGCTGCACATGGCTGTGGTGCTGTTCCCTGCAGCCTGCACATAGCATCAGCAGTGGCGCAGGTAAGGAGCTGCTTACCTGCTTCTTGAGGGAACTGCTCCCCGCCCCACTAATCCTGTTCAGCTGTGGCTGCCTTAGCCAGTTCAGCACTCCCAAAGGAGACTTCAAAGCGGTTCGTGTACATCCCTAAATAGTACTACTATGGACTAGTCTAAGGGACTACTACATTTCAATAGGACTTCCCCTAGTAAAATTAGTCAGGATATCAGCTGGTAAAATTCAAAGCAAATTTCAAGGTTCTTCTCAAGATGCAACTTCTATGAACTTTCAGAGGAAGCCAGATGGATTTCTATAAAACCAGTGAGTTTTTTTTAGATTTTTCAGTGTCATTGTTTAAAGCTCTTCCATTGAAATAATATTTAACATTCAGTAGATTGTGCTACCGCATTTTTATTTTTAGCTGTTAGCAGTTTTTAATAAAGTTTTAAATGGATCCCAATCCTAAAAGAATGTGTCGAAATGCTCACCTCCTAACCAGTTAGGAAAAGGAATAAATCTTATTAAAGCAAGCCCCTCCACCCAAAAACAAACTCCATAACCAGTTACAGTCAGCATCACTAAATTGTTTACTTGGGGTTTTGGTTTTTTTTTCTTCAACCCTAAACATTCTTATATCATTAGCCTGATTCTACTTATACTGGAAAAATCAATGCATTGAGAAAATAAAATTTTACTGAGAGCCTTTAGGCAAAGTGCAATGTTAAAAATGCATCTTTGCTTCCCTTGTGGTTCAGAGGATTGGAAAGAAATGGAATCTGGGTTAGCGTCAGAACAACAGGTTTTTTTTAGCAGCTGGCTAGACAGCCTGTGAATTAAACTCTTACTTAATGCTTTTTTTTTTGCTTGATTACTGTATTTAATAACATCACCACCTTAATTTGATCAGTTAAAAAGGCAGAAGTGTTTTTTTGTCCATTTTCTTAAAGTTTATCAAAATCAACTTATCTTCCCATGCACAATGTTTTGTTGAAGGAAAACTGATTTATCCATAATCATTACATCTGAAACCCTAGAGAGTGAATGTGAGCATGAGAGAAGCTGAAACAGAATTGTTTGTGGTGTATCTAAGAAGCAATTGAAAACAGCAACCCATAGGAACATATGAAGCTGTCATATACTGAGTCAGACCATTGGTCTATCTAGCTCAGTATTGTCTTTACAGACTGGCAGCGGCTTCTCCAAGGTTGCAGGCAGGAATCTCTCTGTCCTAACTTGGAGAAAACCAGAGCGGCTCCATCCCCTGAGGGGAATATCTTACAGTGCTCACACTTCTAGTCTCCCATTCATATGCAACCAGGGTGGATCCTGCTTAGCTAAGAGGACAAGTCATGTTTGCTACCACAAGACCAGCTCTGTGATAGACATGTGGTATATCTTTGCAATAATTGTTGATCTGACATCCAGAATAACTGTGCCCTAACATGCAAGGATATGTGTGTTTGTGTGTAAAATTTTCAGTAATCTCTCTTTCCTCTGCAGTCACCTGTGCTTCCTGAACCAAAGAAACAAAGTGCATGAGACTACTTCAGCTTCTAGGGATGTCATTTTAGGGAAACAGGAAGCTGCAGAGGGAAGGGGGGGCTTTGCAAATAAATAAATAAATTACAGCACTTCTAATGCAACAGAAATTCTGGCACAGATTAAGACTGGATGCCAATTTTCAGGGCAGACAGTTTCTCGCTGGATAAAATTCTGAAGTGTTCACAAACAGACTCCAAACTATTTTGCTAAAGCAATGCAAAGCAATAATATTATGGAAATGAATGTAGTAAATTATGCAAAACTAAGATGACTTTTTCCCCTAACTGAGCACATGATGAACATTGTGTAACGTGGTCAATTAGGAAAAAAGACCAGATAACATAGTCATGTTGCTGACATTGTCATAACATTGGGTCATGACCCACATAAAGCTGCCTGCCTGGGAACTGGGAGAGCTCCACACTGTGTATATTCTTGATTGCTGATCATAAGAATATGGAAATGTTCCCCAGTGTTAGGAAGGCACCATGCCAACCGGACATTTAACCAGGATTGACAACTGTAATCAAATTCCAGATTACCAATCCCAATTTAGTGTTGGGTTGGTGCAGTGCCAACATTGGGGGAAATTTCCAGATTCTTACAGTCAGAAATTGGAAGCATGCACAGTGCACAAATCTCCTGATTCATAAGCAGGCAGTCTTGTGCGTATCATGAGAATGCACCCAACATCAACATGACATTAAATCAAAATATGCTTTATAGTTACTTGGATGAGGGACCATTTAAATGCTATGGACAACATCAGCAGTTACTGTTCTGCAAACTGAGTGAATCCTTCCATACATTAATAAGCTATACCTCCTTTACTTGCTGAAGAAGCTGTGTCAAGAGTAGATTTTCAAGAGATGCAGCTGGAAGGGGGAAATACCTAATTATCACTCATTCCTTCACTGTGAGCCTTTCTAGATAAAATGCAGCAGATGCAGTGAACTCTTACAATTAATTCTATGTGGAGTCAGTGCAGATCATCAACACGCACTGCATTTCCTCCTGCAGTTTGCTTGCAGTCCCCATCCACACATTTTGAACTAGTATGGTAATTGTCTCCCTCCTGAGGCTTCCCTTTCCTCACAATATCCTGCCCACCATCTTCCTCCCCTTCTCAATATCCTGCCCACTCTCCCTCATAGTATTGCTCCACACTGACCTCATAGTATTCCTCCACACTGAGGATTCTATAATGTGCATGTTTGCAAACATGTACCCACGGCGCTAATTCTTTTATAAAGCCATAGCAGCACAATGGTGTGGCAGCAGAGGTTATAATAATATATTTTTAAAATTGCTGTCTTTCAGTTTCCAGTATTTCTGTGTTTCCAGTATTTCAGTTTTCCCAGTATTTCCGCTAGTGCTCAGAGTCAGCTGCAAAGCTGGCAGAGAGAGTAGATGGAAATTGGATAAGGTCATTCACATGGCCAAATTTTGGGGGGGAGGGACTAGAGGAAGGGCAGAAACCTAACCCAGCTTTATAGGGAAGGAAGCTGGGGTCAACTGGTATCCCACAATGCACCACCTGAGCATCACAGTGCATTGAAAAAGTTGAGCACTACCTGTTCTCTCCTTCCCCCTTGCTCTATCTAATGATAGCTGCTGGCAGCCTGGCAGCAGCAGCCAGTAGAACAATGAACCACATGAGCAAAAAGCAAAGTTGGAGGCATGTGTTTGTCCTCCTAACTCACTTTAAACCTGTGTCAGAGATCACTGCTACCCAGGGGAGGAGCAGTGGGATCAGGATTGATCCCAGGACTGCAGAAGACCAGTCCTACCTGGGCTTGTCCTGTCTTACCTAGGTAGGGCTGGTTGTGAGAACAACCTCTATGTGTTATATCTGTTCTGCTGTATTGTCATGGCACCATAATTAATTAACATTAGCTGCCATGCTGCCCTTCTGCTATGGTCTTTTAAAAGCCTTTAACTAACTGTGGTTGCAACCTTACACCCCTGAGTAGATGCAAGTGTCTGGGCAAGTTCTATGCTACCAAAGCATAGTTAAATTCACGTTCAGGTAATGATGGTCATTTAGATATGCTAAATGGCAGTGCCTCAGAACAGTTGCTGATGGAACCAACCAAAGAGAAGGAGACTCTGGAGTTAATCTTGAGTGACACTTGGAACTGGGTGCTATTCATTGATGTTGTGGATCCGACAGAAAACAGTGACCATAATGTGACCAAATTCAGCATATATGCAAGTGGAGAATTGCCAATGAAGTCCCACATGGGCACTTTTGACTTCAGAGAAGGAAACTTATCAAAAACAAGGGGACTGGTAAAAAGAAAGCTGAAAGGGGATATCAGGAAGGTCAAATTGCTCTAGAGAGCATGGAGTTTATTTAAAAGCACAATAATAGGATATTAGAATGTATAACAAAAAGCAGAAAAGGTACCACCATGTCCAGGAAGATGCCAGCATGTCTGATTAGTATAGTCAAGGGATCTATAATCATTCGTTTTTAATCAATCAATCTATCTATCTATCTATAAAAGGGAAGAAGACTTCCTTTAGAAATGGAAGTCCTGCCCAAGTGAGGAGAACACAAAGGAACACAAAGAGGCTTGTACGAAGAGAGCGGGCTTGACCCGCTCTCTTCGCACACGATCAAATGTTGAGCCCTGGGCAGCCGAATCAGCTGCCCACACGGCTACCAGCTCTGTCATGGAGCCAGTTGGGGCAGTGGGGATCGGGGGCCGCCCAGCCCCCAGATGTCCCAGGATGCCCCACATGAGCACATGGGGTATCCTGGGGAGACCCTCGTGCTGGGAGGCTGCTTGTAGCCTCCTGGTCAAGGGTCTACTTGTGTGTTGCCGCAGTGCAGAGCCATGCCACTGTGGCATACACTTGCTCTGCTAACCTCATTTAAGGGCAGGAGTTCATAGGCGGGCTAACCGCCATTGAACCACCAGGCTTGCCTTCGAGCCCGGAGGTTCTCACAATGGGGGGAAACCAGGCTAGGCTCCCTTAGCCCGGTTTTTCTCCATCATGAGAATCACCTCAAAATTTGGCAAAATAAATGCAAGGGTATTTTTTAAAGTTGCTAGAAACATGAAGGGGACTAATAAAAGCTTATTTAAATGCATCAGAAGGAGGAAGCCTACTCTGGATGTGGTTGGACTGTTAGATGGCATGCAACTACAAGTGATACTTAAGGAGGATAGGGAGATTGTAGAGATGCTGAAGAAGTGAGTCAAATAGAAATGAAAACATCAACAAAAAATATGTTTAAAATAGTTTTGTGTCATCTGTGCGTACATCTAATCTATATTTATGCATATTACCTCACAGGAGCACACACCAGATTACAGTTTTGGCATTTAAAATCCCAGTGTTCATCCAATCGATTCCAGATCTTCTTCTAGTTTTTATAGTCTTCAGTTTGTAGCTTGTTAATAATTTTTAATTTGAAACTTTTTTAAAAATTGTGATTTTAAATGTGGTTTTAGCCTGGTTTAGTTCAACTTAGTTTAACTTTATTAATTTTTTTACTTTACATTGTATCTATTTTATTAATGTTGTGAGCCACCTTGATCAGTGTACTGGAGGGGCGGGGTATGAATATTTTAAATTAATAATAATAAATAAATAATTTTAAGGGAATGTTGTTGCTTATACATAGATACAGAGACCAAGCTAGAACCATAATTAGTCTGGTGAACTCACTGTCAGCAAATACCAGAGGAGAGGATTCACCCTACTCTTTCATTAACTGCAACAGCAACAATGCATATAAATAAGATAGCTTGTGTTCTTGTATTTGAAGCATTTAGGATATAATTGGAAAACATTGCATTTCTATAACATGTAAATTAAACTGGCTGCTGACTGTGTAGCATCTATCACACATTCAAAACACATTGTCTTAGTTTTAATCAGAGATAGATAACACTGATACACAATCTTATTGCAGTTCTTTTCTAGATGATAATAGCATAGTCTGAGCCTTGTCTCAGATAGATATTTCTATCTATTGTTTGTCTGAGAACTGCAATTAAAAATCTTTTCCCGATTTTTATTTGTGATTAAATCAATGTTGATAAATTCATTAGAATAATCCCAGACACTTGAATGTTTCTTAATATTTGTCTGAAGGTAGATAATTGATGAACACTGAACTGTCCTTTAACAAATATACAAATGAAAATTTTAATTTGAAAAAAAAAATCGAAGGCAGAAATGGTTTTATATCACCCTATTAGCTGCATCCAATTAGGGATGTGCAGAACTGGTTGGCTCTCAAACTGGGCCACTATGAACCGGAGCAGTTTGGTTGCAAACAGGACCGCCCTTCAGGAAGGTGGCCCAGGCCGAGAAATGAACTAGTTTGGCATTTTGGTAGCAAGAGGGGTGAGGGTGAGAGGTGTGTGGACGGCTCTGGGGGGTGGTGAGAGACATCTTTCAAAGAAAATGTCTTTATTGGGTACTGAAGCTGCCTGGAACACTGGTGCGGAACTCTCTCCCGCAGTCTGTGGGGCAGCGGCACAGCTCAGGCACTCACCTGGCTTCCATGCATGCACAGAGGCCATTTGCATGGTCAGTAACACCATGCTAGAGCCATGCTGACCATGCCAGACCATGCTGACCATGCTTCTCGTTGCTGTCCCCAGCGTCACCCTCCCACCCCTCACTCCCTGGCTTTCTCACTTCCACCCCTCTCTCCACCGAAATGCTGAACTGCCAAACTGGTTCGAGCTGGTTCAGTTGAATTGACCGGTCAGCTGGTTGGTTCAACCGATCCGATTTGTGGACCTGTGGTTCAGTCCAATTCTGGTCTGAATGCAAACTGAACCATGAAAAATGGCCTGCACACACCTCTACTTCCAATATAGAAACATATTCCTATTTATTTATTTATTTATTTATTTATTTATTTATTTTCTTTCTTTCTTTCTTTCTTTTTCTTTCTTTATTATTTTAATTTATATACCACCTGACTCCAAAGACTCAAGGCAGTTCACAAAAATAAACACAATAAAGACAAAATAAAACAAACTGTTAAAACAGGAATTTAAGACATTGAAAGAGTATTAAAAGCCAGGCTTTAAAAATGTATCTTAAGGGCTCTTTTGAAGACTGGTAAAGATGTTAAACCACAAATGTCTATAAGGAGTGCATTCCACAGCTCAGGAGCAACTACAGAGAAGGACTGCTCCCAAGTCACCACCAGATGGGCTGGTTGCATACGGAGACAGACCTTAATGATGATCTTAATGTGCAGTGGGGATCATGCAGAAGATGGCACTTTCCCAGGTAACCTGGTCCTAAGCCATTTTGGGCTTTAAACGTAATTACCAGCATTTCATATTTTGCCCGGAAACCTATTGGTAGCCAATGCAATTGCTTTAAAAGACATAATATGGTCTCTCTGAGAAACCCCAGAGACCAATCTAGCGGCTCCATTTTGGACCAACTGAAGTTTCCAAACCACATATAAAGGCAGCTCCACATCGAGCTCATTGCAGTAGTCAAGCCTAGAGGTTACCAGAGAGTATACCACAGTTCTGAGTTAATTATCTTCAAGGAATGGATGCAACTGTCCTTCCTATCAACAGAAGTTGATAAAAAGTGCTCCTGGCCATAACCTAAACCTGAGAAACCAGAGTGAAGCACTCCCAAGCTATGTAACTGTTCCTGCGGGGGAATGCAACCCCATCCAGAACAGGAAGATCTATCACATCCCTCGAAGTATGACCCCTTACCATGAGTAGCTCTGTTTTGCTTAGATCCAGCTTCAATTTATTATCCCTCATCCAAACCATTACTGCCTTAAGGCAGGCTTTTAGGGAGTGGAGGGAGTTGTGCCATTTCCTGATGATGATGTAATGGAGAAATAGATTTGGGTTTCTTTGGCAAATTGATAACTCCCTGCTCCAAACCGCCTGATGCAAAATCACTAAAGGCTACCCTTTAAGCCTTTCTCCACTGATAGAAATTATCTAGGGGAAATGTGTTTTTGATATGACAATTGGTATATAGTTTAACAAGCTTTTCATTATTAATTATTAAATTTTGTGAAATATTGTGAAATTGTTTAAAACTTCAAGATTGTGAAGTTTTACAAAATAGCTGTGTAGATTTTCATAAATACAGTACAGCAAGAGAAAAAGGACAGAAATGGGGAACAGAAGCAAAGAACATAAGAATAAGTAGAACATAACAACAAAAAAAACATAAGATCAGACCCAAGACCGATCTAGTCTAGTGTATTGTTTTCCACAGTGACCCACCAGATGTCTCTGGTGGAGATCACCAGATGCACACAAGCAGAGATGAAGGCATGCGCTCTCTCCTGTTGTTGCTCCCCTGAAACTGGCATTCCTGAAGATAATCTATAGTCATCCAGGTATACAGGCATAAATTTGTCTAAACCCCCTTTAAAGCCATCCAAGATCATGGACATCACCACATCCTGTAGCAGAGAAGATGATGTGCTGTGTGAAAAAGTACTTTCTTTTGTGATCCTAAATTTAATGTCAATCAGTTTCATGGGAAACTGGGTCAAGTGAGAGAGGGACAAACTTCATCTCTATCCACTCTTTTCAGATCATGAAAAATTTTATAATGTTTTCTCATGTCTCCCCTTAGTTGCCTTTTCCTAAACTGCCCAAGTCCAGTTTGCAGCTGGAGTTACCAACTTCTTACTGACTTTAAGCAAATTTCAGCCCTTAGTTACAAATCTCAGGTTGAAGTTGGTAATTCTGGTCTCAAACTGGGCTTGGTTGGATTCAAACTTCACACCTTGGAACCTCCAATTCCCACTTTACTGAGTTGGTAGCAGTTGTGTGAAGCTGCCCTAAGAGATTGTTCAAGAGTTGAGATTAAGAGACTGAAGGTCATGAAAATGTGCACTGACAAGATAAAAGAAAAAGAAAGCAAAGAAAGAAAAGAGAATAAAACAAAGGAGGAGGAAGAGGAGGAGGAGGATTAAATAAGTATATCTAGTAATGCTTGTTCTCAACTACTGTATAAGTGAGAATGGCTGGAAAAAGAAATAGTGGCTGACATCCAGACTAACAAAGCAGTTGCACAAATGTGTTGTGCTAATGTGAGGCTATTGGACTACGTAGTTGCACATAGCTTGCATTCCAGACAAATTTTGAACTAGTGCTAACATGTTTACACTTGTGCAATGAGGCACACAAGCTTTGGGGTGCCTTAGGTTTTCCAGGGAACCTTTGCACAATAGTGCAATTTCAAGCATCCCTGTGACTTCATGCAACTATGCATTCTTCCACTAGTGCAACTGTTCATTGTGCAGGCATTTCATTTATCTGGATTTCAGTCAGTGATATCCAAAAGAAAGTTAAATTAATGATAAATTCCTAAGCTATCTAAAACAAACTAAGCTTATTCTGTTTAAATTGTATGTATATATGTATGTATGTATAGTATGTATGCATGTATGTATTTATGTATATTGCCCTTCATCCTCAGACCCCAGGGTAGGGGTGTGCAAACAGGTTTGACATAGAACAGGTTTGACATCAAACCGATTCGGTTCGAACTGAACCACCCCCTCTCTGACCCTGGACTGCACACCCTCGATGGTTCACGGACCATTTTAGTTTTTTTAAAAAAATTTAACCTTTACTCCCCACAGGGGAGTTCCTGGAGGCAGCGTGGGGCGGGGATCAGCCAAGGTCCCACCTCCCCCTGCCGGCCTTCCTCATGCCCCCATCGACCGGTTCGGCCACTCTTCGGCCTTCACCCAGCAGCGCGGCTGCCATTATGGAGTCCGCATGCCAGTGCACTTGGCCTCTGGATGGCCCTGGCCATGCAGAGGCCAAGTACGCAAGCGCACGGGCTTCATAATGGCCTCTGGGCTGCCGGGTAAAGGCCAAAAATGGGCAGAAGAGCAGCCAAGCTAGCCGGGGGGGCATGAAGAAGGCTGTCGGGAGAGGGGAACCTCCGCGGACCGCCCCCCCCGGCTGCCTCCAGGAACTTCCCTGAAGGGAGTAAAGGAAAAAAGTTTTTTTAAACTAAAATGGTTCACGAACCCCCCCCACAGACCAAACCAAACCAGGGTGTGTGTGCAAGGGGGTGCTGGACTGAACTGGCCTGGTTTGGCTCGAGGCCAGTTTGGCCTTGAACTGAACTGGGCCAGCCGGTTCCATGCAGAACCCTACCCCAGGGTGCTTAACAGTAACATAAAAACAATCTTAAAATCTCAGAAAAAACAACCTAGGAATAAAACAAACACAGCTACAATTTAAAAAGAGATCTTGGGCAACTCATTGGTCAAAAACCTGGATAATAGAGCAGTCTTTAATTTCCTCCTAAAGACTGGGGGAGAGGGAGCTATGCAGATCTCATGCAGATATATGTGCCCTCATCCAGTTTATCAGTTTTAAATAACTATATTTTATAGCCATAAAATAATATACAATTAGAATTTAAAGTAATAAAAATTAACATACAAGTTAAAGTAGCCTCATTTAATATTTTCTCAGAAATAATAATAAAACTTCCAGTTCTCTTACATTACAGATTTAACATCTGCTTCTACTTACCACAGAATCCCTTCAGACGCAGTTTTATTTCGAAATGAGCCCTGATTGTTACAGAGGATTTTGTGCAGCAGCAAAGTAAGGGTCTCCACATCCCTTGAGGGATTTTCTCTACTCCCTGAAACAACTTGTTTCTTTTCCTTGGTCAGTCATTCTAACTTGATAATGCTAGCATGACAACTTGCACAGTGAGGACTTGTTAACAGTTGCTTAACCCTGGTTTAACAATGGTTCACAATTGTTTAAGTTTTATATGTTGCTTGGTCTGGGGGTTAGGAGCTGCTGACCTATTGAGCAGGGGCAGGGGCTGAACAAGATGCAGCTGGTTCTGGTTCTGGTTCCTGGTAGCTCCATTGCTCTTCTCTCTCTCATTCTGATGTATAACAGTAATGTTATTTGCTTTTAGGATCATTATGCTTTTAGGATCATGCATGTAGCACACAAAGAGCGCGGCAGGCCTGTGGAATATTGTCTTATTAGAAGTTGTTATCTATCTTTGCTGTAACTGCCATGCAAGCGGGGAACAAGCAGTAGAAGACTTCGGCATACGCTTAGATAATATGGGAGGGCTGTTGGGGGAAAACTGAAAGCTGTTTCTTCTGTCTTATCTACACTGTTGGGAAACTGAGCTCATCTTTTCTTGAGAAAAGAAACTTATTTCTTATTTTTGCTGTATAAATATGCTGCCGTGTCACAGAGCAGACATTCTGGGACTTGAACATTAGCTGACCAGAACCTTTGCAGGTATAGAGCAAATAAAAAGCCTTTTTAAACCTTTCTCGTCTGGTGAAGTCTTTGGCTATCTGACCCAGAAAAGAACCGCACTTGGGGTGGTACATCCGTTCCCCCTATCTTGTAATTAAAGAGAGCTGCGATGCTTGCAGGATGGCCATTCATTAGGTAGAGCTGTGCAGACTGGTTAATCATTGACCAGCCTGCACCACTCTACCTGATGAATGGCAAGCCTGTAAGCAGCACAGCTCTCTTTAATTCCAAGGTGGGGTGGAATGAGAGAGAGGGGAGCAATGGAGCTACCAGGAACCAGAAGCAGCTGTGTTTTGTCCAGTGCTCCCACAGGTCATTAGAACTGGCCACTCCTGAGTGACATAAGAATGGAAATTGTTGCTAGGTACTGGGACTGACAGGGAGAGTTCCAAGAATCTCAGAACCTAGGAAGTCAAGTCAGTTGGAAGTTAACTTTCAAGGAAGAAGCTGGCAGAAAGTGACTCAGATTATAAAATGGTAAACTGTAACTGACTGTGTTTGGAACAGTGTGTTTCCTGGAAAGGATCAACTTTTGTTTCATTTGTTTCTGTGTTTTTTCTTTATGAAACAAACAATAAATCTCCTTTATTTTAAAAATATTTTGACTTTCTGTATTGGAGTAACACCGCATATCTAAAGCATTTCCCCACTATCAAGGGCAATAGCCATTATAAGAGAAGGCCACTGAAGTTAAATGGTGGCAGCGGATTCGGGAACCTTCATAAGAACCATAGCACAACTTGACTGAGTCTGAGCAGGAGTGATTGTCTGCACAAGTGGTGAGATACTGAAAGATATTGTCCTCCAGTGGTATGCCCCTTCTGAATGCACCTCTGCCACTTTACTTCTAGTCATTGTCCTTTGCAGGCATATATTATGGTCTCCTATTTTTATTCTTTAAAAACAAAGGCCTACTCCTATTCATGTCGACAAGTGGGGGTGGAGTGAGGAATAAATTAGATCTTTGATACTGCTTTTATTGTTTCTTCAGAAAATCACTCATTTCAAAAAATTGCATGTGCCAACTTAACCTTTTGAAAGGAGGAAGTGTACACAATTAATCCATGCATACTCAGAAGTTAGTTCCACTATATTCCATGGAGCTTACTTCTAGGAAGTGTGAATAGTATTGCAGCCAAGTCATTTAAAGGGGAAGTTCAATGGGAGGAAGGTATTTCAGACAGTGATTAATTAATAGGGCTGTGCATGTACAAAAAAATTAGATCTGATCCGAATCCGAACTGATCTGATTTGATTTTGAAAAATATCAGAATCAGATTGTTGGGCCCCTCTCAGGTCAGAGTCAGATTTCTGGTCGGAAATCTGACTCAACATTGGATTGTTCCCCAAAGAGGTCAGTGGGGAAATGGGGGGGTGGTGGTCAAGAAAAAGAAAGGGATGGGCCTTGGATTTTGAAATTCAGAAGAGGTGAAGTACAGGATGGAAGGACTCTGTATAGTGAATTTGAAGTGAATCGGACAACCCTGTGATTTTTCTTTTTTAAAAAAATGAGATATTATTGCACAAGTGCACCATTCTGGCAATTTCTTTGGGTTTCAAAATGGGGGTTTCCGTCATTTGATGCTTCCAACAGTCCAACATGAGTTTCAATATGAATTCTGACATTCTGACATGAATTTGGCAATTCTGATCCTATATCAGGGACCCAGTATTGGGTCAGAATTTGACTGATTTTTTACCAATTGCAGCAATGTCAGATCAATTCTGACATTGCCAATCTGAGTTTGCAGAGGCCAGTTAATTAAGGCTCAGAAACAATGTCAAAGGTATAGGAGACATTTGAAGTCGCATCATTACGACCACCACCCTCTTTTGTTTGTTTGTTTGTTCCTTTCTAAGTTACATGGCAGTCTTGGAAAAAAGTGGGAAGAAATGTCCACATGCATCAGTTTTGCAGAAATTTGATAAATGAGTAGTGCATGACACTATATGATTTTTAAGCCAGATCTGCTGGGATAGTGGGGGCAGGGGTAGAGAAACAGGAACAGGTACAGATAACCTGCTGGCAGTGTACCACCTTTAATGCAGATGGAAAATAACAACATTAGTACAAGAAAGAAATCCCACCAGAACTGATGCGTGTGGACACTCTTTTTATCCTCGACATGCATTTCAACGCGGAAACATGAAAACAAGTGCTATTGAGATTTAGGACTGCCCACCAATTACTGTTACCAGTTTTAGGGCTGCATGTACCTTCTCCACCAATACATCTATTACCAGGTTTGCTCTGAAGTGTAGTAGGTACCATCCTTTGTGATTAATGTGGGGAATTTAACTCAATGTAGTGCACATATACACTGAGGTACCAGGAAAGCAGAGCATAGGATATACCCATGTCATTTATTTATTTATTAGTGTAGTGTAGTGGTTAGAGTGCTGGATTAGGACCGGGGAGACCCGGGTTCAAATCCCTGTTCAGCCATGATACCTGGGTGACTCTGGGCCAGTCACTTCTCTCTCAACCTAACCTACTTCACAGGTTTGTTGTGAGGAGAAACCTAAGTATGTAGTACACTGCTCTGGGCTCCTTGGAGGAAGAGCGGGATATAAAATGTGAAATAAAATAAATAGATAGATTGATATTTTTATACCGCCTGATATGTATATCTCTAGGCCATATACAAAATTTAAAATATTTAAAAGTCACAAATTAAAATACATGACGATAAAAGCAGTAAAATTATTAAAACAAGTTTTTAAAATTATTAAAATTAATTATAATTAAAAGCATGCGAGAACAGGAGGGTCTTGAGGTTCTTCCTGAAAACAAACAGAGAAATAGATGCTCTTATTTTAGCAGGAAGCTTATTCCAAAGCCCTGGAGCAGCCACAGAAAAAGCCCGGTACTGGGTTGCCACCAAACGAGCCAGTGGCAACTGTAACCGGCCCTCTCCAGAAGATCGTAACAGGTGGCAGGGATTATGACACAATAGGCACTCTCTCAAATAGCCTGGACCCAAGCCATTAAGGGCTTTATAGGTAATAACCAGCAATTTGTATTTCACCCAGAAACATATTTGTAGCCAGTTCAGTTCTTTTAGAACCGGTCTTATGTGGTCTCTTTGTGTTGTCCCAGAGACCAATCTGGCTGCCGCATTCTGTACCAGTTGTAGTTTCCAGACTACGTACAAAGGCAGCCACATAGAGCACATTACAGTAGTCAAGCCTGGAGGTTACCAGCATATGTACCACTATTTTAAGGTCATTCACCTATAGAAATGGATGTAGCTGACCTATCAACCAAAGCTGATAAAAAGTGCTCCTGGCCACTGTCTCAACCTGAGAAACCAAGGAGAGCTTTGGATCCAGGAGCACCCCCAAGCTATGTCCTGTCCCCCCACAGTCAGTACCTCCATCTTATTTGGATTCAACTTTAGTTTGTTATCGCTCATCCAGCCCATTACTGCCTCCAGGCAGGCATTTAGGGAAGATATGCCATTTCCTGATGAGGCTGGCATGGAAAATATATCTGGTGTCAACAGCATATTGGTAACACCCAGCACCAAACCTCCTGATGATCTCTCCCAGCGGTTTCATGTAGATGTTAAAAAGCATTGGAAACAATATGGAGCCTTGTGGGACTCCACACTTCTCACTTAGCGGAACAACAGTCTCCAAGTGACACCATCTGGAATCTGCCAGAGAGGTAGGAGCAGAGCCAATAATAATAATAATAATAATAATAATAATAATAATAATAAATAATTCGATTTCTATACCGCCCTTCCAAAAATGGCTCAGGGTGGTTTACATAGAGAAATAATAAATAAGATGGATCCCTGTCCCCAAAGGGCTCACAATCTAAAAGAAACATAAGATACACACCAGCAACAGTCACTGGAAGTACTGTGCTGGGGGTGGACAGGGCCAGTTACTCTCCCCCGGCTAAATAAAGAGAATCACCACGGTTAAAGGTGCCTCTTTGCCAAGTTAGCAGGGTGCTAACTTGGCAAAGACAGTGTCACCCAATCCCACCTCCCCCAGGCGGTCCAGAAGGATACCATGGTTGATCGTATCAAAAGCTGCAGAGAGATCCAAAAGGACAAGCAGAGTCACACTCCCTCTGTCAACTGACAATTGGAGATCATCCATCAGGCTGACCAAGGCAGTCTCAACCCCATAGTCCAGTTTGAAATGGGTCAAGATAATTTGTATCATCCAAAACTGTCTGGATCTGAGAGACCACCACCCGCTCAACCACCTTACCCAACCATGGAAGATTAGAAACAGGTCTGTAATTACCTAACTCTTAAGGAGGCTATTGTTAGACCACTCTTGACATCAAGAGTGGTCTAATAATAGCCTCCTTAAGACAAGGAGACATCCTGCCCTCCCTCAGAGAAGCATTAATAATATTAACCAGACCCTCTCTGATAATATGATTATCCAATGCAATAAGCCAAGTTAGACAAGGGTCAAGCAAACAGGTTGTTGGGTGCACAGTCTGAAGCAGTTTGTCCACTGCCTCAGGAGTCACAAACTGAAATTGATCCAATCTAATCCCATAAGAGGAGTTGCTGAACACCTCCACAGTAGACTCTGCAGTAACTGTAGAATCCAGCTCGGCCTGAATCAGAGAGATTTTATCTACAAAAACATCGTTAAAGACATCACAGCGAGTGACCAATGGTTCCAAGTTTAAATTTAAGGGGAAGGGGTTACAAACTAGCCCCCTCACAACCCTAGATAACTCAGCTGGACATAAATTTGTGGAAGCAATGTGGGCAGAAAAGAACTGCTTCTTTGCTGCCCGTACTTCCAGAGCATAGGTCTTCAAATGTGTTCTGTGATGTGCCTGATCAGACTCTCTCCGAGTCTTCCTCCACTTGTGCTCTAATCGTCTACCTTGCCACTTCGGCTCCCGTAACTCATCCAAATGCCACGGTGCTGTCTTTAAAGCAAGTCGGAGAGGACACTTAGGAGCTATTTTGTCTACTGCTCCAGTAAGTTCATTATTCCATCTTTTCACCAAAGCATTGACAGAATCATTAGCAGAGCCAACCCTAAACCCCTGCAAGGCTTCTTGGAATCCTATTGGATCCAATAACCTCATCGGGCAGACCAATCTAATAGGTCCTTCACCCCTGCAGAGGTGGGTCATGGCTGTAAGTACTACCTTAACCAGATGGTCATCCGCCCATGACAATGGGGAGATGACAGGAGCAAAAGACCAAATCAAGCATGTGGCCAGGATCATGTGTCGGACCAGAGACCAATTGAGATAGGCCCACAGTCATCATGGTCACTGTGAACTCTTGAGTCGCCCCTGACAACCTGGTCCCAAAATGAACATTAAAGTCCCCCACCACCAACAACCTGGGCGACTCCAATGCCAACTCAGCAACCAGGTCCATCAGCTGAATTAGGGACTCCACTGGGCAGCAGGGTGATCAGTACACCCCCAGAAGTCCCAAACTATCCCTGGTCCCTAGGCTTAGGTACACACATTCAGTATAGGCTAAATCCCTGACAGGGATCCTGGTAAGGGAGATGGTATTCATATAGACCACAGCTACCCCACCTCCCTGACCACATCCTCTCACCTGCTCTACCATGAAGTAACCCTCTGTGACCAAACTGGACCACTAGCCTCTCCTGACCAAGTCTCCGTAATACTTACTAGGTCAGCTCCTTCATCCATAATCAAGTCATGGACTACCTCAGATATATTTTGATCCCACCTGGATTTGCAGAGTAATAAGGTGAGGTTCTGTGGGTGGGTGGCATTGCCCTTTGAGGTCAAAGAGGTGGTAGGCCTGCTGGAAGGTGAAACAGCAATTAGATTTCTGAATTCCCTTCCCCTATAATGGCCTGCTGGCCTGCCAATGCCATATCTTTGTTGATTCCCCACCATCACTGGTATAGCTGCCGCAGGGTCATTCTCCACCTCCCCATCTCTGTTCAGCCCAAAACACATACCTGTACCAGGCCTAACTAAATGTTAGGCCACTCAGAAGGGCACCATAAAATAAAAATAAATTTCTTGAAAGCAAAGTTAGGTTTTATTGGAAAACAGATTTACGAGTGAAAAGCAATGGTAAACGCCTTAGCAGATTTGCTGTCTTTCCTTAGGGAGCCTCCTTAGGGACTTCCTTTCCTTAGGGAGTTAATGTTCTGAGAATGGCATAGAGTTGTGCCTAATACACATTTACAGGATAGTCCTGTGGGACAGGGACAGAGTTGTTGACACTAGGAAATGGGAGTGAAAAAAAGTAAAACTGGAAAGAAAACATTTCTGTAGCTGCCTATCTTGAAGCTTTGCCTTGTGCTTGAACGATGTGAGGGGAGATGCACTTGGCAGGAAACACCCCAGGCTGCTAGGTTTGTAGCTTGCAAGGAATTGAGGAACCCCAAAATAGTAATTTCAGCTCAGAAATGCTTAGGCTTGAGAATCTCTAAGACTGATCCACCGAATGCACACTCTCCCCGGGCTTTCAGTGGGGTGGATGGCTGGGGTAGTGAGAGGTGGGCAACCTCAGTCTGGGAACAGCATGACATGGAACTATTCTGGACAATACTGTACAAATTTTTAACTCTAAAGAGGATTTCTTAGTAGCCTAAAGGCTAAGCTCTACAGGGAGTTTGCTCTGTTGTGGGATTTCTTTAAAAGTGATTACATTTAATTTTCTGGGGAGCTTCTCTATGGATGTTCTCTTATGGGTGTTCTCTTCTTAAACAAAAGGTCCCAAGGGAGACAAACTGCATGGGTGCATGGGGAAGGAGGGCATTGGTTTTCAGCATGGCTCACTGTAATGAATCTAATAATCTTATCTGTGGGAGGGAACCTGTCCTTGGTTCCTTGGCTTATCTGGATGTTCGCTCGGTTGGAGTGAGAGCCACATGGGGCCAGCAGCAGTGAGGAGACTCCATGCTAGCAGGAATCTCCATATCACTGCCGCTTCGCCTTCCCAGATCCGTGTGGCAAGGGTTTCTCAGACTGGAGAGAGGCAATGCTAAGGGAGATGGCTTGATCATGTTGAGCTGGCCCTTTATATTCTGAAAGGCCCATGCCAGCGACTCTCAGCTGAAGTTACCATCCTATTAAAGGATCTGCATTTCGGTTAAGGGCTCCCCACTCCAATTTTGCTGCTTTCTCCCTCATCCAGGGACAGCTATACCCAGAGTTGTCTTTGTTTTGGTATAGTAAAATTCCTAGATGCTTCTTTTCAAAGCAGCATTATAGATATGTTGTTGCTGTTAATGTTTATATCACACCATGTCCCTTTTTTCCTGCCAAAAAACCAGAAAGCTTTTTTTTAATGACTTCAAATGGGTCAACAGGTGGTTCAAAAAACTTCCTGTGGTCAGCTTCTTAATTCTTAATTTTTTCTGTTAAACAGGTTCAGGTGTTCACTCTTTCATACTTAAATGACAAAAATTCTGGCTGTTTTGAATGTTGCTGCTGCAGATAATTTTCTGGTTTAAGTCAGGATTTAATTAATCAGTACGATGATGGGACAAAAAAGCCCCCTCCTTTGCTTCAGGACCTACATAATTTCCTCTTATTTGAAATAATACACCTTAAAATTGCACCAAAGCTAGGCTGTTTCAATGTCAGTATATCCTTCAGTGCATTAAAAAAATGACTCATCCTAAAAGAAATATTTTAACTAGATCATGTGAATAAAGCACTGTACTCAGAGGTAATGAGTAGTGATGAGAGGCAAAGTATAGTATGTGTCCTAGATTTCACTGGTAATTGGTAAATTGCTGCACTTTGTGGAATGCAGTGGCAACTGAAGGGGCAATTATTGAACCAAAGATGTAAGTTCTTTGACTTGATTGTGAATCCTTGATTAATTCAAATAGTGGAGCATATACTTTATATGTATTTTAGGGTGGTATTTCAATCTGATTCTTCAGAAAATTTATACTACATCAACATAAGACCTTGTGTGCACTGGCTGCAGATATGTTTCTGGGTGAAATACCAAGTGCTGGTTATTACCTATAAAGCCCTTAACGGCTTGGGTCCAGGTTATTTAAGAGAGTACCTCATAGGAACATAGGAAGCTGTCATATACTGAGTCAGACCATTGGTCTATCTAGCTCACTATGGTCTTCACAGACTGGCAGCGGGTTCTCCAAGGTTGCAGGCAGGAATCTCTCTCAGCCTTATCTTGAAGAAGCCAGGGAGGGAACTTGAAACCTTCTGCTCTTCCCAGAGCGGCTTCATCCCCTGAGGGGAATATCTTGCAGTGCTCACACATCAAGTCTCCCATTCAGATGCAACCAGGGCAGTCCCTGCTTAGCTATGGGGACAAGTCATGCTTGCTGCCACAAGACCAGCTCTCCTTTGTCATAAACCCTGCTGCCTGTTATAATCTTCTGGAGAGGTCTGGTTATGGTTGCCACCAGCTTGTTTGGTGGTGACCCAGGACCGGGCTTTCTCTGTGGCTGCCCCAGGGCTTTGGAATATTGCTCCCTGCTGAAATAAGATCATCCTCTTCTCTGTTTGTTTCCAGGAAGACCCTAAAGACTCTCCTCTCAAGCTTTTAATAGCATTAATTTTAATAATTTTATTAATTTGTTTTAATAACTGTTTTATACTGTTGCTTTTATTGTGTCTTGTGTATTTCAATCTGTGTTGACTTTTAAATATTATTTTAAATTTTGTACACTGCCTAGGGATGTACATAATAGGTGGTATAAAAATATGATACATAAATATATAGCAGCACCACCAAGCAGTGACTTTTATATGTTTAAGAACAGATTATATATATGAGTATGAAATAATAGGTATGACTAAACTTAACTTCTGCTTACAGAATCTGGGTTTCATATTGTATATTTTTAAATTTAAATGTATATATTTCAGATTATTTATTTATTTCACATATTTTTATACTGCCCAAAACTTACATCTCAAAACAATGGTTCTTTTTTTGCACTTTTCAGCATACCCTGTTGTTCCTGAAATAAGCATTGAGCTGTCAAGTCTTGCACCGCATTTCAGTATAGATTTGACAATAAGCATAGTAAAGCTGGTGGAAAAATACCTTCCAGTTTCCAAAAGCTGCTCCTAGGCTGAGATAAAAGCAGTTAAAATTGCACACAAACTTGTATTTCTTCTCGTGGCTGTTGGAGGAGCTCAGTGCTACTTTTTGGGGGATCAGGAATATGAATGGAACTGAGTGGAAAACGAAACATATTTCTAATTCCTTAAATTACTGTATGTTGTTCATGATACTGATACATTAAAAAAGAAATTTCATGACTACAATCTGAGTCAACCTGTATGCTGTGCTATCGAAATGAATCTTACAGAGCCCTTGACAAATGCTTTGGTGTCTTGAAGAGCTTCAAGAACTATATGCCTATTTTGTTATTAACTATGAAATAGTTGGATATCTGCTTACAATGGAAAATTAATTGCTCAGATGATTTTTTTAAATGTCCATAATAAATGTATGTGTCAGGCTTACAAAAGATCTTAAGTTATATAATAAAGCTGGAAGTAGTAAGGAAACAGTTCCATGCTATGTGAGATAGTTTATACTAAACTAAATAGGTAGATTTCCACAGATTTCAAGACCGATAATTGTATTCTTAGATGAATGTATTTACAGTGTTTATTGCTGTGTATGTTTAGTTGGGAGTACCTTAAAATCTATTTTTCTATTTAGCATTTGTCTTTATTAGTATTATTTTTTGGCGAAAAACTTGCCATCCAACACAACTTAAAAGGATAAAGAGTAGCCTGAAGCAACCTTGTTGGATGTCTTTCTCTTTTGGGACCTTCTCTTACAGGGCGGGAAATTTCTAGAGAATAATAATGATGATATTTTGCACTTCTATACTACCTTTTATCAGAAATTCTCAAAGGCCCTTAGAAACATTAAACTCCCCAAATATGTCTTTGAAGTACAGAAAAAATGTTTCTTATCTTACAGATTGGTGAAAATGAAGATAGAGCAAGGGGCCTGTCATCTTTTCCAAATTTGGGAATAATTTTTCCATAGCTGAGAACAACATGTGGATGTTGGACTAAGGAACAGTAATACACTTTGAAAACATTTGTTAGAACAATCAGTAGTAGAACTTGTCTCTACCAGTTGCAAATATGGATTTAATATATTCTGTACAGGTAGAGAGAGGGGGAGGCACTGTGCAAGCAGAGCCTTTTGCTTGTTGGAAGGAGAAAAGATGCAGCAATTTATATAGCACTTGGGATTAGAAGAAAGTTCCCCAATTAGACTTGTGGAGAATATGCCCCCAAAATATCCTCCAAAAGTTTTTTCAGGGGGAGAATATGGGTGGGGAGAGAGGGAGAATCTGACAGATTTTTTTTACAAACTTTCAAATATTCTCTGAACAGCAGCAACTTGTGCACACTTAAAAAAAGAAAAGCATCCAGAAGTATCAGTAATTGGGTCCCCCACCCTGAGTATGCTCCTTAAGGTATTCCCACCCCCCACCCACCCTGGAGGTCTGCTTTCTGTATTTTAAATGCCGTATAGGAGCCGTCTATGGTTATGCAAATTATACCTATGTGAAGAAATTTGGGAGATGAGAATCTGTGAAATGGAAAATACTTATCTAAAACATTCTGTTCCCCTCAAAGTGAAGAATATTGGGGCAGGTGGTGGTGGAGAAACAGTGGTTGGAGAATATTCTCATACTTTTCTAGAAGAAATGATGGTGTTCTCCCTGAAAATAGCACTAGTTGTTGATGGATATTGGTGTGCCGTAATATAATCTTTTGTTGTTGATAGCTGAGAAAGATTGGTCTCTCACGGTATTATACCATACTATTTTAAATAATTTATTGAGAATGAAATTTAGAATTACATTCTCAATTACATTTTGGAAATGGAAGCATATGTCATCAAAGACATTTCAAAAGTTTACATAGGGCAGCGAAATGGGCATCTAGAGCTCTTTGAGTACCATGTAGTTGAATGACTAACTATTAAAAGGACAAAGGAGTGCGCTTTTAATCAAGGCAAGCAGCAACAACAACAAAAAATGTTCTGCCATTATAAGTTTCAGAATCATGCAGTGCTCAGGGATATATTTCTAGAAGGCAAAGAGGAAGAGGAGAGTGGCATCTTTGCTGCTCGTGAAGACTCTGCCTGAGTTAACAGTGGATATTTCTGTATCCCCATACTGCTGCTCTGGATGTCAGCCATTGTAACCCCATAGAGTGTGGAGTTTTACACTGCATGTTACTACCACCTTTTTGAATTATGTGTTCCCATGGCAGTTACTCAGAGCAAACTGCTAAAGATGAATATTATATCCAGATACATATGATGGCAGGACTGTAGTGCATGGTAGCCTCAAACCTGTACATAGATTAGAAAGTAGATGTGAGATATCACTGGAAGTAGCTTAGCCTTTTTGGGGTGAAGAATGGAGACTTTAGGGGATCCTTCAGTAACAGTCTCCTCACAAACCAACACACACATCTGTAAAAGATCTGATAAAACTGCTAAAGCATGTCAGAATTTCCCCATTCTTTTCCAATGGGAGGTGGGTTTTTTTGGTCATTTTCTGGGAAATATATGCATTTTTCAAGGGTTTCTTATTTTTCTCATAGTGTGGGGAAAGTTCAGAACCTACCTGTAAAATTGTGTGTTTCTATCTTTCATAGTTTGGTCTGGGAATTTCATGTCAGTGAGAGAGTGAGTGAGGGAAGGAGGCTTAGATCAACATATTAACAATCTATATATTTAAAACTACTCACTCACTCATACTGCTCATAATCTTCACTTCTGGGGGGAGCAGGCCACCCCCTTAGTGGCGGCAGGTGGTCTTCACCATTCAGTAAGTTTGGTGGTAGCTTTACATCCTCTCAGTAGTTCAAAAGGTGGTTTTCCTGTAGTGGAATGAGGAGTTTTACAAATTGCCTCTTTCCAAAGTTGCCGTTGTGTAGTAGCCAGTTGTAAACTTTGCTTCACTAATTAGTTCATTCTTTCCATTAAGCCATTCCCTCAAAAATGGTACAAAGAAATAGTGTTGTGTTTTATCCCATGGTTATGCAAATATTGCTCCATTTCA
The DNA here is from genome assembly GCF_027244095.1 of Hemicordylus capensis. Taxonomy (NCBI): domain Eukaryota; kingdom Metazoa; phylum Chordata; class Lepidosauria; order Squamata; family Cordylidae; genus Hemicordylus; species Hemicordylus capensis. The sequence goes on along the minus strand of NC_069658.1, from coordinate 114,979,328 downwards.
ATAAGGTAAGCTGTGTCCCATTCTCAGTCACTAGTTCTTTAGGAGGACCACCTCTCACAAAAAACTGCAGCTATGAACTGTATCACCTTGTTTGTAGTAATATTGTCAGCAAATGAAACTTCTGGCAACCTGGAATAGTAATCCACCATCACTATAGCACATCTTTGTTCTGAGGATTAGTTATCAAAAGGTCCCATTATATCCAGAGCAAGTTTTCACCAAGGACCATTGGGATACACTACTGGAGTCAATGGGGTGATAAAAGTCTTTTATGATTTGTCACATACAGCAAAGCCTGTGCCTGATTACATCTTCAATGTGTCCATACCTGGCCACCAAAAGCTTTGTAATAGGGATGTGCACAAATCAATTTTTTTGATTTTATTTGTGCCCAAATCAAATCACCCCAGATGTGTTTGGGGTTCAGGTCTGTACCCCCCCATCACCCCAGATTCAATTTGGATTTGATTTTATTCAGATTTGGATAGATTTTGACAACTTATAAAGGTCCTAGGGGTTCCATATTTGGATGGTGGGTAGGTCTCCATGGGTGCCACCTACCACCCAGATTTCAAGGCAGTGGAGCACTTGGTTGATTTTCAATTATTTTCTTTTAATTTTTACTGATTTCATATATTTACGCCATATGGGGGATTTGCCCTATCCAGCTCTAACATGGATCCCCAGCTTTAATTTTTTTAAAAGCTAAGCTGTAGCTCTTGTAGAAGTGGAGTTATGGAGCAAAATGTGCGGTCACTATTTTTCAAGTATTTGGATTCTTTGGTGTATAATAACATTTCCTCATAATAAATCCCTATGAGGATTCATTGCATACCTTCATTTCTTCTGTTGATTTTGATTGTCAATAGAGTGTCAACTGTCAACTGCCATGTGCCAACTACACCCCTCCCACCCACACACACATACACTGGGGTACTCAGTTTATATTTTAGGAATTTTTGAGGCATTTAGACTCTTTGGTGTGTAATGAATCCTCATAGGGTTTTATTATGAGGAAAGGTTATTAGACAGCTAAGGATTTCAATGATAGAATATATCTTCTATGAAGCAATAAGCACTCTGGAAGCAAAGGCAATTGCAATTTCTCTTTTACTTTTTTGCTGGGTCAAGACAGCACCCAAACCATATTCAGAAGCATCAGTGGTTACAATAGTTTGCCTGTTGGTGTCAAAGGAAGTGAGAACAGGGCTTTCAGAAATGGCCAATTTTAAAGTAGCCTTGCAAGATACATCCCAATTAAATGCTACATTCTTTCTGGGTTTTTTAAAAGATGCAATGGAGCAAATTATCTAACAAATTTGGAGTAATACTCACAGAGTCCTTAAAATGAGTGAAGTGCATATTTGTTGTCTGGCTCTGGTGCTTCCTGAATAGCTTTATTTACTACTTTATTTATAAGTTGAGCAACCCCAAGAATAGCTAAATGGATCAGCAGACCTATGGATTTTGATTTCCAGGTGGAACATCTTCCAGGTCTGTTTTGGGATGTGTGCCTGTCAGAGATAATAGGGCTATTCCCACGATCAGGTGAAATTGGGATAGGGAAGCCTAGCCCAAATTCACCTGATCGTGGGAGCTACCGGTGGCTTCCTGGTGGTTAACCCACCAAACTACCCCTCTCCTTAAACCGGATTTGTGGAGTGAGCGCTCCACAAACCCAGTTTTTAAAATCGTGAGTAGCCGTGGTGCGATTCCGTGCCATGGCTACTCATGAGTAGACCCCCCAGCCAGGAGGCTTAAAAGCAGCCTCCCAACTCGGGGGTCTCTCCAGTGTGCTCTGCGTCCTCGTGCAGGGCATACTGGAGCTTCCGGGGGCCATGCGGCCCCTGAACTCCCCAGCCCTGGCCGGCTCCATCACGGAGCCGGCAGTCATGTGGGGGGCCACTACGGCCGCCCAGAGCAGACTGGCTGGTTGTCTGCGGGGAAAGCGGGCTAAGCCCACTCTCCCCACAAACCTCCTAGAGGCTCTTCACACGAATCATATGAAGAGCCTCAATGTGTGTCCCAAGTACATCACTGAGTGTATGCAAAACTGACATTTATTTGCAGATACTACAAGTAGGGATGTGCAAACAGGTTCAGAAATGACCCCCTTTGACATCAAACTGGTTTAGTTCGATGGCTTGATATTGGATTAACCCAGCCCCCCTGGCTGGGTTTGCTGTTGAGCCAAGACACACACACCCCGCCAGCCTGTTCACTGAGTGTTTGCAAAACTGACATCTCTCTGCAGATATAGTAAGTCTGTGTTGTTGGAGTTTTCTTAAGACTTCTGTAAGTTTAGCATCATGCTCCTCAATATTTTTGCCATTCACTAAATTGTCATCTAGAGAGTAAGGGATGTCATCTGTAGTCTCAAATGTTGTATGCATCATTGGTTGAAATACCAAAGCTGCAGAGGCTAATCCAAAGGGCAACCTTGTGTATTCAAAAAGACCCTCTGGGGTAATGAAAGCTGTGTATTTGCAAGAACACTTGAGCAGAGGAATTTGGTGATAGCCCAAAGACAATTCCATAGTTATGAACACAGAGGCCTCTTTCAGACTAAGCAGCATTTTATTGATATTGGGTAATGGATGAGCATCCATTACTATGTTGGAGTTCACATCTCTTCGGTCTACATATATTCACAGTGTAGCATTTGATTTACTCACAAGAACAATGGGAGAGACCCATTCTGATGAATGAGTAGGCTCTATGATGCCATCATGCTATAGTCTTAAGAGCTCCTCTCTAAGTAGTTAGTGCAGTGCCATGGGTATGTTCCTCACTTTGTGTTATACAGGTATTACATTTGCCTTCAACTGAATTTTATGTTTGAAATGTATGGCAGTGCCAAGAGTATCAGCAAAAATGTCCAAGAAATCAGCAATCATATCAGCATATGGATGCTCCATCATCTGTGATACAGATTCTGTGCTATTTGGGTCTAACACCCAAATAGATGTTTCTGATGTTTCCAGCTCAAAACTGAAACTTCTTTTTTTACACATACACTTACCCTTCCACAGTATGTCTTTGTATTCCAGGACAGCAGTGAAATATCCATTTATGGCAAAAGGGAAATCACCATTTCCCCATGGGTGGATGTTTGAAGGCTGAGGTTCAGAACTGATGTAGTAATAAGTTTCTTGTAAAGTAGAAGGGATTTGATAGTGTATGGAGAACTAGAATCCGCACTTCATAGCCATTAAGTTTAACTTGATAATGTGGAGAAGCAGGCTCTGATTCTGTCACACTTAAAATGCTGTCAGGAAGTGGTTCACCTACATCAAATTTATCATATAGTAGATCAGTAATGGAATGAATAGCAGGCTTGGAAACCTTAGCAAAGTGTCCATTTTTCTTGCACTTGTTGCAAGTGACCTTCCATGCAGGGCAGTGAGCAAAATTTGGCAAACTCACAGGTTACACTTCAAGCACGCAATGCTGTGATAGCACAGTACTTCCAGTGACTGTAGCTGGTGTCTATCTTATGTTTCTTTTTAGACCGTGAGCCCTTTGGGGACAGGGATCCATCTTATTTATTTATTATTACTCTGTGTAAACCGCCCTGAGCCATTTTTGGAAGGACGGTATAGAAATCGAATTAATAATAAATAAATATTGATCGATAAACTCACCACGCATTTGTGATCTAGAACGGAACTTTTAATGTTCAGCAATCACATTCAAAATCGGGTTGAATTGATCATCTAAGGCTTGAAGAGCAGCTTCCTAAGGGTTGGCATCCCCTTCCAAGTTGGTAGGAAATGGCAAATGAATATATATATTTGGCCTTCAGGGACCAGAAAGTGAAGCAATTCCTCTGTCTGCTGTGTCGGAGTAAAATCAGGGTTCTGTATAGTGAGCGGGGAATTTCAGAAATAGAACCTCAATTGTTTCTAGGGAAGAGCAGGATCTCCTGGGGAGGGCATGAAAAAAGGTGGCGGCAGGATATGAGCCATGCTGCAGTGGACATCCAGTGAACAATAGGGGTGTGCACAAAACCGGTTTGGCCTGTTTGGTTGAAATTCGAACACAATTCAAACCAGGGTGAGTAGGTTTGATTTTGGTTTTGCTCGAACCCCACTGGTTCAGTTTGAATTCAAACCCAACTCCAACCAGTTCTAAAAGGTTCTAAATAGGGTATAATGGGAACTCGAAGAGGCCCATTATTCCCTATGCAGAGGACTTAGGGGCACAAAACCAAGATGACTGCTAGGCAATTATGGGTGCCAACTACCACCAAAACCCCAAAGCAACTGGACACTCCGATATTTAATAAATTTTTTTGAAGATTTTTCAATTTTTTTCATTTCCCCCACAGTGAATAATGGGAATTTGAGGATGCCCCATTTGCCCCCTTGTGGGGTGCCTGGGCACCCCAAAGTGGGTTTGGGGGTAAGGCATGTTTAGCCACAACTCCCCACCCCCTGGAAGCCTCAAGCTGGTGGGGTCCATGGTTTTTTTTAAAATAATTTTTCTTAGCCTACTTTCTGTGCGTCTGTGTGTCTGTCTCCCACTATCAACTTTGCAATGCCTGGACCAATATGAGCCAAATCTGGTACAGTTGTAGGGACACCTCAATGGTGTCGTTTGTGATGTCATCCACTCCAGTTCAAAATGGTCAACCCGTACACTTTTGAGGCACAAGTGGGCTGACTTGTGAAGTATCTAACCAATTTGAACTAAATTTGCTACAGCTGTTGGGACACATAGGGATGTTCCAATGACATAGTTTGTGATGATGTTATCTACTCCAATCCAAGAAGGTGGAAACTTAAACATTTGAGGCACAAGTGAGCTAACTTGTGGACTGTCTAACCGATTTGAACCAAATTAAGTACATTTGTAGTGAGTGACATACAGGGACACCTCAATGGCATAATTTCTGATGATGTCATCCACCCTGATTCAAGATGGTGGATGCATAAACATTTGAGGCGCAAGTGGGCTAACTTGTGAACAACTTAACCAACTTCAGCCAAATTTGTTACAGCTGTAGGGGCACATAGGGATGCTCCAATGGAGGAGTTTGTGATGTCATCACCCCAATCCAAGATGGCACTCACATGAATATTTGAGGTGCAAGCTACCTAACTTGTGGACCTCAGTTTCAACGTGAAAGTGAAAGGAAAGTAGGGAGAGTAGTTCTTACTAGAACAACTTAATAGTTTTGCATTCGCTTCAATGAATGGATGAATGGTCAACCTGTGTGACCTGACCTAGTGACTTGTGTGTGAACTTGTGTATGCTGTTTCTCTGTGGAGAGCATTAATTCATTGTAGAGAAGGCAATAAATAAATAAATAATTTCTTTTTAAAAAACAAAAACAAAAAAACACCAACAACCCCAACGACTTGGGGCCACATTCCAACAGGCAGTGACACAACTAAGATGAGAACAAACTGCAAAGCAAAAAAACCATCAACCACAGAGACAGACCTGCCTGCGTGCACAGAAAACCAGATTACCAGGAGGCGCGGCTTGTGAATGCGCCTGCGGGGGGTGGCGGCAAGCGGCTTCTTTAAGGTAAACGGAGCCGGTGCTCCGTGCCGCCCAGCAGCCCCCGTGGCGGGGAATCGCCTCTGCCACTCACCTGGCTCCCGTGGAGGCAAGCCCCTGCCAGCGGCCAGGTGAGTGGCGGAGGCGATGCCCCGCCACGGGGGCTGCTGGGCGGCACGGAGCACTGGCTCCGTTTACCTTAAAGAAGCTGCCCGCCACCACCACCCCCCACAGGTGCGTTCATGAGCTGCGCCTGATTACCAGACATCAAAAACTACTACCACAGCCACAAACACACACTTAGGAAGACACACTATGGTGCAAGGCAGCAAAAACAACCCGCCATGCAAACTGCAAAGAAAGAGGGCGAGGAAAAAACACACCACATTGAATTATAACTTAAAATAAATGGAACTTGAGATTTTTTTTTCTGCTCCTCTCTGTACATGCAGCAGTGTCTACAATAAAGGAATATCCACCTCAGACTGGCAGGTCTACCACATCTTTGCTGGAGTCCTCACAGGCCCCAGATACGTGGTGACACACAGACCACTGACTCCTCATTGGCGGTGCATGCATGTTTTGTGTGTGTGTGTGTGTGTGTGTGTGTGTGTTTTAGAACTAAACTGAAGAGGGAAAAGAAAGGGGGGACTATATACACATTGCACAAATAAATTATATACAAGTATATATACAGATCTATGCAGGTGTAGTATATATTAACATTGTACAAATACATTTATACTGTATACACATCCATTTATACAGCTGTAATATTTACACAACAACTATCTTCACAAACCAAAGCTACCAAGACACTATCTAGACCAGTGATTCTCAAAGTTGGGTCCCCAGATGTTATTGGACTTCAACTCCCATAATCCCCAACCAAAGGCCACTGAGGCTGGGGATTATGGGAGCTGAAGTCCAATAACACCTGAGGACCCAAGTTTGAGAATCCCTGATCTAGACAAAAGAATGAAACCTATAGTCTTCACCACATGAACACATAAATCTCCATGTATACGTGCACACAAACACACACACAGCTGCACAAGAGCATCTAGTTCTACTTATTCAAATATTTACACTTACACACATTTGCAGATTTACATTTTTAAAAATCCACAATTGTACAGTTCCCCCGCTGTCTCCCCCAAGACAAGTCACGAATGTACACATCCAAAAATCTACATATTAACAAATCTACACATTAACAAATCTACACAGTGCCGCATTGGCACAGCCATCTAGTTTTTGTGTGTGCACCCATGCCCCCCCAAGTGCTGCTGGCCAGATGGAACCAGGGGGATGTTCAGCATCACTGGTTATGCCAGTGGGTGTATGTGCCCAGTTGTCATGTCACAGCACTAGCGGCACACTGTGGCATGGCATAGCGGAACAAAGAAGTGAAGAGGGTTGGGCTGAGTGGAAGTTGTTGCCAGACAAGTGACCAATACCATGGGTCAACTATGGGCCAATCACTCACCCGGCTTAACTTCTAGTTCGGGGTAGCCCAGAAGGGGGAGGTAAACCTTGAGGAAAACCAGCTGCTTGACCAAGCCAGGGTCCAATTGGGAGAGAGCGGGTGTTACCACATGAAAACACCTGCTCGGTCTGGATGCTGGTTGGGGGGTGCAGGAGAGGAGGTGCAGGGCAGGTCTAGCCAGATTTGGTGGTGGGTTGCTCAGAACTGCGTGAGGTCCATCTCACTTGGGTGGTGGGTTGCTCAGAACTGCGTGAGGTCCATCTCTGGGTCTTCCTCCACAGGCTCTTCCAGGTACTCAGCAAAGCATTGCACAGCACCCGAGGGCCTGGTAGGCTGTTCCTCCCGCACACTGGGCAAGATGCTAAGGCACACCTGCTTAAACCACTGGACTGACTTTGCAGAAGGAGCTGCCTTCTGTGTTGATGCTGCTGCCTGGAATGCTGCACTGCTATGCTGGGAAAAGGAAGGGGTGTGAGAGGAAGGGTTGCACACACTGCTGCTGAGTATGGGTCATGCACGCTTGTAGGAGAGCACCATCACCACACACCTGGTCTCTGGTCCTAAGATCCTACTCCTCTTTAACTCTCTGGACCAGGAGATCCCTCCATCTGGGCAAGTCATCTGCGCAAACAACATTGCCCTTGATGGTCGGGTCGCAGAGACAAGCCAGGACATATTCCTCTCTGTCACCCAAAAACCCTGGTCCTCAGCCATCCAGCCAGTGCATGGCCCTCTGGTGTGGTCAGTGAGTTCCAGAATTAACCCATCAGCTTTTCCAGGAGAATAGCTGCGGGCAGGGCCTGGCTCAAAGGAGTGGCAGAAGGGCTCCAGTGCTGACACCATCTCGGACATGAGTTTCCACTCTGAGTTGGAGAGGTCACACATGCCCAAGGCCTTGTTCCTTCCCAGGTCATCTAAGGATGCCTCCTGCTCCAACAGGCACTGGAACAAGAGGAAGGTGGAGTTCCACCGGTTATCTACATCCGTGGGGGTGAGATCGTGAGGGAGGCCATGCCCATGCTGCCGCTCATGGAGCAAGCGGATGGACCTTTCACTCCAATGGAATTGAGCTGAAATTTTGTGGCCTTTGTCCACAAGCACAGCCATGGCAGCACCAGCACCCTGAAGCTGATGGCCCTGTTCCCTGGATGCCTTCACCTCCTTGAGGCCAAGGGCATGCCTCACAGCCAGGTAGAGCATGTGTGCCATGCAGTGGATGTTCACACACTGACTCTACTGCTGTGGTGGTGTTTGAGCCATTGCCTGTCACAATGAAGCCCTGGCTGGGGTGTGGCAACCCACCTATCCACTCCTCAGTTTAGTGGCTGAGGAGGGTTGCCACCTTCTCCTTGGTGTGCTTGACATCCAAGGTCTCCATGTGCAAGATGGCCCACCTGAACCAAAATGAGGTGAGTGATGTGCTGGAGCCAAGAGGCACCAGAGGTCCTCTCTCTCTCTCTCTGGGCCCCATGGTTAGGAAAGCTGCACACAGCACGCCTGACACGAGCTCCCTACACCTCACAGACAGGGGGGGAACCACAGTCCAGCTGAACGTGGTTCTTGAGGGGATCTGCAAAAACAAGACACAACCTGTTAAAAAAGCACAGAAAATACCTCTGCTAAACCCAACCAAAGGAGGCCCTATTTAATTAAAAAGCTAAGGACAAAGGGGACACCAAGAAGCAACCACTTACTCCTCCTCATCATCCTGAAGAGGCTTCTGCTCCCCACACTGGTCAGGGAAAAAAAAACAAACCCTGACTTGTGGCAGGCTAGCCACCTAATGGTGCAGCGGGGAAATGGCTTGATTATTGCCAGTTCAAACCCCACTGGTATGTTTCCCAGACTATGGGAAACACCTATATCAGGCAGCAGTGATATAGGAAGATGTTGAAAGGCATCATCTCATACTTCATGGGAGATGGCAATGATAAACTTCTCCTGTATTCTACCAAAGACCACCACAGGGCTCTGTGGTCACCAGGAGTCGAAACTGACTCAATGGCACACTTTACCTTAGTGGCAGGCTGGCAGCACACAGCTGGGGCAAGGGGCAGATGGTAAGAAGGTTAAGGGGAGAGGGTGTTGGGAAGATCAAAAAATTGAGCCAGAGGGCCTCAGGCCAAAGGCTTTGCCCTCCCCCCCCCCCCGGCACTGGCTAGCTGGGCTTTAGCAGAAGGAGACACACAACTCAGACTGCAGTGGGGGATCCAAAAGGGACAACAGCGCAGCAGCCAGCCAAACACAGCCAGGAAAAATTACTATGAAAACCTGTGGGGAGCCAAAGTGGGCAGGACAGAGACCTCACCAGAAAAGACGAGAGACAGCTCCACAAACCACCACCGCCAGAAAAGCAGCAAGCAGCGAGTGTGCGCTTGTTCTCTCTCTCTCTCTCTCTCTCTCTCTCTCTCAGCAAAGAGTGATTTTGTAAGTCCACAGGGCTGCCTTTAAGTAGAAGTTGAAGCTCCCTCCTTTGGGAAACTATACCCTTGCTTCCCTCAGAGCCAATAGGATACCAGTTCCCGAGGACTGGCAGCACTGTGGAGCCTATTAGAGAGCCAGACACAACTGGCCAAACAGGGAAGGAGGAAGGTTGGAAATCACAGCAAGTGACAGAACAGCCACAAATTGGCCACCAGCACCTAAAATGGAAGCTCGAGCTTTCAAGCTTCTTTGAACCGGTTCAATAGAACCAGGTTCTGTTTGGTTGACACTCAGAGTAGCATTGCCATAGGAATGCCCTGTTTGGTCTGAGTTCAAAGCTTCGAACTGAACCGATTTGAATTCGAACTGGTATGAATTGAAACCTGTTTGCACATCCCTAGTGAACAACAGAGTCCAAGATTGAGAAGGAAAAAGTACCTTCAGGGGTAGTGCAGGTCAGGAATCTGAATAAACAATCAGCAGCAACAATAGTAGAATGCAGCAGTTCAAGAACATAGGCCCAGTAATGCAATGAAATGAAGATGCAGGAATTTTCACAAACTTTCCAGGCTTGCAAACATAGCTGGTCCAAAATCTCATTGCCAAATGTTTTGGAGCTGCTCCTCAAACACAATGCAATATTATGTTTTCAAAGAAATTGGACAAAGGGGTAATTTTTTTGAAGTTTGTGTGTCTTTAAGCTTTTCCCCATAGGTAATAATGGGGATTTCAGCAGCCTTATAGCTCCAAGTGGGTGGCACCAGGGTGGCCCAGAGAAGGTTGTGGTGGGTGGTAGTGCCCAATGGGTGCAAGGAAGCTACCACCCATAAATTGGACAAAGGGGTGATTTTTAACAATTTCTTTTAAGTTCATGTGTCTTTAAGCTTTTCCCCCATAGGGAATGATGGGAAATTTCAGCAGCCTTAGATATAACTCCATGTGGGGGCAGCAGGGATGTGGTGGGTGAGAGTGTGGGTGGAAGGAAGCTACCACCCAGATTTCAAAGAAATTGGGCAAAGGGGTTATTTTAAACAATTTTTTGAAGTTGGCATGTCTTTGTGGCCAATTCAGGGTGAAAAAAGGGGTTTGGGGGCAGAAGAGTTATAGGTTGTCAGGTTGGGGTAGTTGTAGAGGTCAGGTTATAGTTCCCCAATGGGTGCCTGCCACCACCCGGATTTCAATTAAATTGGTGAAAGGGGTGGTTTTTATTTTATTTTTTCAGAAGTTGGCTCATCTTTTCCCCCATAGGGAATCATGGGGAATTTCAGCAGTCCCAAAACTCCACTTGGGGGGCACCAGGGTGGTGTAGTGCACATAGGGTGACAACCACCCACAAAATGACAAGCCCATGGGGCACTGGGTTTTGTTGTTTTCAATGTCTGAGGTATTCTGAGAGTAGATTCTCTGGTAGGAAATGAGAGTTGATTCTTTCTAAGTTCATTCATCATTTTGTACCAAAGAAGATTATGAATAAACAAAGATGAGCAGCGATAGTGGATTCTAACTTATCACCCCTTTGCCCAATTTCATTGAAATTTGGGTGGTAGCTTCCATCCATTGGGCACTACCATACAACCTACTTTGGTCACAAAACGGAAGTCCAAATCTCCAAATTTTTCAGGTCCAAAACTGGGGTGATATGTTTTGTACCCAAATCGATTTGTGTATCCCTAGTATATAATCAATGTGCCTGCTATCAAAGAATACAGAGGAAAAGTCTTCCTAAGGATGTACTGAAAGCTATTAACTTCTGCTTAAGTTGAATTCAAAAATGCAAGTTTGTTTACATTACTTAGTGCCGAAAAGAAAAGTTTGCTGCTTTGTAAAAGAGCAATTACATAAATAGCCAAATATTCATCATGAATGTTTTACAGGCCAATGGAGCAAAAGAATTCACACATTGTCCTCAGAATGTATTTCCTCAGAATATAATCAGGCCAGGATGTGCGGGGAGTGATCAAATGTCTGTTAAAAATGTATGAGGTTGGTGATGTTCAGTGATGCAAGCCTTTGCAAAATGCTTGTGATCATACAAAGGACCTGTGCAGAATGAAATACCTATGGCTCAAATGCTGTGGATAAGAGACATCATTGTAGTGAAGTCTGTGAACTGGAAGAGAAATCTTGAAATACAAATGTGTCAGTTTTATTACTGTCAGTATGACATACAGAATTCAGGGACAGACCTAGAGATCTAGAGTAAAAATCAGTTCATCATGGTGGCTCAGGAAATTGTGTACCTCAAAAGAAAGATCCTAACAACAAGGATTGTGGTAAAAGATGCCATATTACTCTTATGGTGTTGTGAACTAAAGTTAAAAGGTATGAATGGGCTTCACTCTGTTCCAAATAGGAGATTGCATGTCTAGGTCATGGATGTCTGACTCCTCCATAGTTTCATTTTGATTTTTGTTCAGTTGTGGATTCCCTGCTTTCTTGCATACCCCACGCCTCAATCAACTCTATTCCCAACAGCTGTGGTGGGACCAGAAAAAAGATTGATACGGGCACAGAAGGGGCAAGGTACATTTCTGAGTGGGTGAGCTATGTCTCACATGTTGGATTTCTTTAACAAGAATGGGGAGCAGGTGGGAACAGACTATCCCTCCCCCCCGCCCCAATGATGGCCCACATTTTGGAGGACAATTGGAGGTGTCCATTCTGTGGTCTTCCTTGCACAGGTTCTGTTTAATTACCTGTCTAATAGATGTTGTCACCACTTCGGCATCTCTCGAAGGCTCTCCTAACACCCACCATTTCTTGATTCAACTGTCTTTCCACTAATGTCTTTCAAGAAATTCTTTGTTCAACTCCTGTGCCCATTTGTGCTCCACCCAATTGTTGTTCACCATTGGGCAGTACTCACAGAGGTCGTTTTGGTCATGGGTGAGTGAAAAATGTGTTTCAGAGAGATAAATTACCCCTTAATGACTTCTATTAACTAGAAGCCTTTTCTCCACAGGGCCCCAATGCAGATTTGACTTCTGTGCAATCCAAGAATAGATGTCTGTCTATTCACTATTTAATGTCTGCAGCCTTGACAGTTGATTCCAGGCCGTTGTTCCTTACCTCGTTTCATCCAAATGGGCAATGAGTGTCCTGTGCTGGAAAAGGTGTAGAGGAAGAAAGAGTGGGAATTCTAACTTCAATTTTGCCTTCAATATAGAAGAGGCTGGGACAAGGGTATCCTATAATACTTTGGGCTTCTTCCTGCCCATTTCTGTTTTTTCTCCAACTACTGAGTGAGCACTCTTCCTCTCCTATTTTAGTCCCTTTTGACTTTGGGGCAAGGTACAGGTCCCTCCACATTTTCACTCCAGAAGGAGCATGTCTCTCTTACATATATACAGAAGAGGATGTCATGTCACGGACACATGTACTTGTAGAAGTCCCAGAAGCACTCAGGGGCAAGAAGGCAATTCTAAAATAGAAGGCAATTCTAAATATCTTCTGTGTGTGATCTTGTATTTGAATTTTCAAATAAGACAATATGAGACTTTGCATATTTGAAAATTGTCAGTTAATTTGAGATCAGTTAATTGTTAAAAGAGCAATTGCATTCTGTTAGTTTTATTTTTAGAAGTATTTTAAATTAACTTTTCTCTTCTAAAAGCTGATATTTAAAAGTATTCAGCAAGAAGCACAAGCAAATTTCTCTTTTCCACGCCACTGTGTGACTTTCTTATTAGTTCACAGTTGGTTTCCTCCTAACTTTTGATTCACTTTAGCAGGGTCCTGAAGATCATTTGCATTATTTGAATAAGTTGGTTCTTGCTTCCTTCATCCCCCATGGAGATGCTCTAATCATGCTGAAATCTTTTGTTTCAAATATTGCCAGATTCCCTGGTGTGGACTGAACACAGACTTCTTATAAATGTTGCTCAAAAATAAATGTGCTGGTTATGAATTGCTGTGTTGTTCATGCTTGTGAAACACAAAGATTCCTGGGTAGAGAAACTGTGAGGCACTTGTGGACCATTGGGCAGGGGAAACAAATGAAATGGTTTTGAAGGGAATAGTTGAAACATGTAAGTTGCCCAAATATTTAAATACATGATGAAATAAGGAACTATACTGTACGCTCTACTTATTTGATTTATATATAAAATATGAAAGTATTAGACTTCTTGTATCAGTCTTTTGAAAATGATCTCTCTTGCAAAGTTAAGACATCAGTGGGTTATCATGTGCTCAGGTGATAATATCTCCTGCTCTGTTCCGGGGTTTTTGTTTTGTTTTGTTTTGTTTTTTGGCATAAACCTATTTTTTGTTTCATTTTGGGATTGTGCTTTTTAGCCTGCTTTCCTTAAAGAAAGTAAGCTTATGGGATCACCCGGCATTCTGTGTGTGTCTGTGTCAGTGCGTGTCTGTGTGAGTTCCTCCCATCAACTTCACAGTGCCTGGAACAATATGAACCAAATTAGGCACAGTTGTAGGGACACATTGGACTCAGTGGCATAGTTTGTGATGATGTCATTCACCCTAATTCAAGATGGTGGATATGTGAATGTTTGTGATGCAAGTGGGCTAACCCATTTTGACCAAATTTATTCCAGTTGTAGGATAGTGAAAGCGAAGTAGGCAGGTTAGTTCTTACCAGAACAACTTGTTATGCTATTGGAATTATGTTTTTTTTGCTATTGAAAACATTTTTTAGTCATTTCTAGTGGCGCAGTGGAGAAGCAGCTTGCCTAGGGAGCAAGATGCTGTTAGTTCAAATCCCCACTAGTGTGTTTCCCAGACTCTGCCTAGCAAATTTATATTTGTAATCACCTGTATCAGGCAACAATGATACAGGAAGGTGCTGGAGGCAGGTGCTCACTACTGTGACCATTGCAAAGGCATAATCTCATAATGCACGGGAGAAAGGCAATGGTAAACTACTCCTGTATTCTACCAAGTAAACCACATGGCTTTGTGGTTGCCAGAAGTCGACACCCACTCAACAGCACAATTGTAATTCCTTAGTTGTGTGTGTGTGTGTGTGCGCGCGTGCGTGCTCAACTTCAGCCCTCCTGCAGATGTTGGCCTACAACTCCCATAATCCCTGGCTATGGTTCCTGAGTGCCCAGAAATTACTTCTGATGTAATTTTGAAGTATAGACACATTTTGTGGCCTTTTTTTTTGTTAAAAAAAATTAATGAAACATTTGACAGGCATTCCTGGAGACCTGGAGAACAAGGTACTATGCTTTTCTATCCTTATTTCTCTCCACCCCACCCCCAATTTTTTTAGTGTTTTTTTTAAGCTCAAAGAATATAACCCCCAATTCCCATAGACTCAAGATCTCGTTATTCACGGTTTTGTTATCCGCAGAATGGAATCCCCGTTAATAACGAGGGCCTTGTGTGTGTGTTCTCTGCCTTTTCTCAAAGGAACTCAGAGTAGTATGCATGGTTTCCTCACCTCATTTTAGGCTTACAATAACTGTGTGAGGGGTTGAGAGATTACTGGTGCACGGACATTCCACAGTAAGCCTTGTGGGAAAGCAGTGATTGAATCCAGGTTTTTCCAGTCTGAATCCTACACTATGGCTACTATACCATACTAACTTTTATTTGAAATGTTTAATACATGTATATCATGAAATATTCCAATGGACATTGGTAAGTTTTATATGATTATTAGATTAAATTAGTTTCTAGAAGTAAAAAAGACTCATATTGCCTTTGAATGCTGCCTACCCTGAGAGTGATAGGCAATTTTTCACCCAAATGCATTGCAGATCATTAAAGATGGAATGCTTTTACTCTGTTATTGAAAGAGATTTCAGTCATAATATCATCTACTGAAACAGCTTTTTAATAAAGTACTTGAGAGATAGGCATAAAGGACATAGCATTACAAGTGGAAAATTTCTAAGAGATACATTCGTATGTCTTTTACAGACAAGTATTTCTCCAATCTATGTTAAATGCATTTTATCTAGAGATGTATGAAACTAAGGCCTGTGCACTGCAAAAAAAATAATCTGATCCAGTTTGACAGTGGCACTGTCATGTTGTGTTGGGTCAAGGATACCCAACAGTGTTTTTTTTCCAGACCCTCCTTCCTTGTTACCCTATCCTACTCCTTTATCTCTGAATGGGTAGGAGCAGCAGACAAGCTGCATTCAATCTTTAGAATGAACACACATGGACAGGTAGCTGCTTTCTGCCACTTTGGATTTATTTTGTTAAACTTTCCTTCTAGATCCTGTGAGTGGTGCAGGTCTTTCGGGGATTAGCAGTCTTTTTCCTGAGATGGCAGTCATGGCTGCAGCCCTATGAAAAACTTTTTAAAAACCCAATCCATGAATGGCAGCTCTCTGTATGGATATGCTCTCTCTAGAGCAAAGATGAAGCAATGCAGCCTGTCCCCTGCTCCCACCTGGTCACAGGTAAAGGAGGAAAAGGAGAAGAAGGCAGTGAGGGAGTGAGGGTCTGCCACATCTCTGCCATAGCTCCACTGCAATAGTAGGGGTTCTTGACATTTCCAACTTTTGGATGTTTCCCGCTGTCATGGCAGAACTTTATCCGGCAATTCCAAATAGGACTTTCAGTTGTCAGACATGATATGATAAACAACCTAGTAAAGCCCTTGTGAGAAATCCTCTTCCTCTCCGCCAGTGAGGATTTCTTTTAAAGTTCTAAAGGTCCCTGGAATTTGTTTTCAGTTTATGTAGCTATTTTTAAAATGCTTTAACTTGATTATAACATATTGGAAATTCCCCTACACTCTTACCAAATTGAAATAAGAATATCTTCTATTTTACTATAAAACAAATCATATCACAGGATATAAAACTATGCAGGAGGAGAGACAAAATAAACCATTTAACATTGTTAAAAGCCAGCATATTCCTTTGGCTTGAAGCGAACTGACACTCTCCTTTTCATTGTGACATTCTAAGCTTCATGAACAAATGAAAAATCAACTCTGTGTGGATGCACAATTAATAGGGCTAACAACAACTAGCCTAACAATAATTAGAAAAATGATGATACTTTTCTAAGTAATGAGCAGTAAATTTTTTCACACAACCAAAAACTGAGGCTATTCTCACAATCACCCAAAAGTGGGCTAAGGAAGCCTAGCCTGCTTTTACGTGATCATGTGCTTCAAAGGGAGCCACATGTCTCCCAGCAGCAAAGCTCCCAAAGTACCCCTCCCCAGAGCGAGCGCTATGTTAACCTCATATTTTTGATCATATGTCACCGCAGCACACAGTGACACATGAGTAGATCCCCTCGGGGTTCTCTCCAGGATGCCCTGTGTGCTCACGCGGGGTATCCTGGAACTTCTGGGGCCTGCATGGCCCCCACTCCCCACAGCCCCTTCCAGCTCTGTGACGGACCTGGCAGTCATGTGGGCAGCCGATCCAGCTGCCCAGGGATCCCTTTTGATCGTCTGCAGGGAGAGTGGGCTAAGCCTGCTCTCCCCACAAACTCCCTTACAGCTCTTCACACTGATCATGTGAAGAAACTCACTGTGTTCTAACTGGGCATGGGAGATCTGTGTGTTCCCAATTTTTGGTTGTGTGTGAATGACCTCATAGTTTCCGACGGGAGAACAAAATAGCAAGAAGTTCTAGGCTACTCCATATTATTTTTATTATTAAAGTACAAAAATAAAAAAATCACACACGCACATACACCGCTGTCAGAAACAACAAGATGTTGAAGCTGTTCTCACAAGAAGCCTAGCGTGGGCTAGGTTGCTCATGTGGAGCACCAGGATCTGCACGGATCCCAGCACTCCCACCCTGCCTAATCCCACTTCTTAACCCAGCTCTTAGCCGAGGTTAATGACTCGAGGGCGTCCTTAACCCAGCTGCAGAGATGGGTGCCTAGAGTGCCCATCTGATGGGGGAATTCCCCAATGCACTCTTCTCGGGGTGTGCTACATTGTGGGATTCCCAGAAGCCGGAGTGTGTCATCCCGGCCTCTGGAGATCCGCACTGCTACCCCCTGCGCCCCCGGTGTGTGAAATATATTTATTTATATCCATGTAAATCACTTTAGGAGCTTCTGTTAAAAGCAGTATATAAATATTCATAGTATATAAATATATTCGTAGTAGATAATGATGCAATAATAAGTCAATTTGTGAGGGGGAAGAACCTGGTTTATGCATTCAGATTTAAAAGAGTACCCATGGTGCTCAAATCCTGCTTTCGTTGATATTTCTGAGAAAAAAAATGGCCAATAGTGGAACTTGAACAGAATCTTTTGTCCTTCGATATTTAACTATTGAAATAATGTCTGCTGTGGTGACATTCATTGCCTAGAAAACCTCAAAGATTTAATATAGAAATGCATTTTAACTACAAATGCTGAGATTTATGTTGTTTACTTTTCTCTTATAGTTACACAGCAATTAAAGCTAAGGGTTGACTTGCTTGTAAGTAGTAAAATAGTTGCTCTCAGTTATCTCATTAAAAATGTATGCCATTTTATAATACAGTAAAGATGATACAAAGCTGAAAAGAGATTGGGAATAGGAGGTTATTCTTAGCACAAAGCATCTGTGTAAAGCACATTTTGTCATGACATCAGCAAGTAGATTTAACTAAAGTTAATGCAGAGGTATTTGCAATTGATGCACTATTAAAGGGAATGGCAGCATAATTATTGACTTAACATATACAAGCATGTCATTGTTTTGAGAAAGAATTGAAAATTTTCCATAAATTAGAACAAACATATTTTTACCATTACTTACAGGTGAAACTCGGAAAATTAGAATATTGTGCAAAAGTCCATTAATTTCAGTAATGCAAATTAAAAGGTGAAACTGATATATGAGACAGACGCATTACATGCAAAGCGAGATAAGTCAAGCCTTAATTTGTTATAATTGTGATGATCATGGCATACAGCTCATGAAAACCCCAAATCCACAATCTCAGAAAATTAGAATATTACATGGAACCAAGAAGACAAGGATTGTAGAATAGAACAATATCGGACCTCCAAAAAGTGTACAGTGTACTGTGCTTGATTGGCCAGCAAACTCGCCTGACCTGACCCCATAGAGAATCTATGGGGCATTGCCAAGAGAAGGATGAGAGACATGAGACCAAACAATGCAGAAGAGCTGAAGGCCGCTAATGAAGCATCCTGGTCTTCCATAACACCTCATCAGTGCCACAGGCTGATAGCATCCATGCCACGCCACATTGAGGCAGTAATTGCTGCAAAAGGGGCCCAAACCAAGTACTGAATACATATGCATGCTTATACTTTTCAGAGGTCCAATATTGTTCTATTCTACAATCCTTGTCTTCTTGGTTCCATGTAATATTCTAATTTTCTGGGATTGTGGATTTGGGGTTTTCATGAGCTGTACGCCATGATCATCACAATTATAACAAATTAAGGCTTGACTTATCTCGCTTTGCATGTAATGCGTCTGTCTCATATATCAGTTTCACCTTTTAATTTGCATTACTGAAATTAATGGACTTTTGCACGATATTCTAATTTTCCGAGTTTCATCTGTATACAGGCATGGTAGCATGTTATAGTTAAGATGAAATCCCAAAACTGCATTCTACCATTATAAGCTCAATACTATTTCATAATATCCAAGCATCCATTCGGTTTTTCTGACATTTGATATTAAGCAGGTCAAAGAAGTTTGAATATTGATTCCTAAAAGCTGGTTTTACTTGTTGGTGGCCTCAGTTTCTTTCAAATCAAGCCTTTGAGCTGCAGAACCCCTTTGGACCAATTAGCTACTCCCCCATTTAAACCAACCCAAGGGTGCTCACCAATGACAGCCCCCACTATTCCTACACCTAGCCTGCACTTCACCTGCCAGGTGCCACATCAGAAAGGGCCAGAATGGCCTGAAAATGGGCCAAAATTGCCCTTTGGAGAGCGGGGAAGGGCAGTGAGGGGAGGGTAATTCACTGGAGACCTCCCCCACAGCCATGGCAGCACCCCCCGGAGGCAGTGAGTTTTCAAAAAATGTTTTTTTTAACTGTAGAACCCCAAACTGGCTCGAATTCTAATCAATCCAGGGGGGTCCATTCGGACATGAACTGAACTAGGCAAACCAGTTTTGTGCAGACCTCTAAAACAGAATGGAATAGGCAAAAAAACACACACACACCAAAAAAACCTTCCCAAACTCAGCCAATCTGCCATGAAACAAACAAACAAAATTTTAATCTGCCCCAAAATGATGACCATACTGCACCTGGCATGGTCAAGGGGGAAAGAATGAGCTGGAAAGAGAGCAAGATGCCAAACAGCTGCTCATATCACACACCCTACCAACTTGTCCAAAGGCCCTCCTCCTCATGCCTTCAAAATGAGGCAAAGGGGCCACTCCAGCATGAGGTTGAAGGATGGCTGTATTTACTTGGTAGCGGGTAGACCCTGTTATATATCTGGAATCCAAACCATTAAGGTTTAAACAGATAATCATTATTACTTTGAATTGTACTTGGGGACAGATTGGCAGATATTGCAACTCCCTCAGGTCTCTGATAGTAATTTGGTCTGAATTCTGCACCATAAGTAGTTTCTGAATATGTTTAAGGGCAACCCTGTGTGCAGCATGTTTCAGTCATCCAAACATGGCATGACCAAAGAATGGGTAACAGTGGCTAGATCTGCTGTTTTAAAGACGGGCCATTCCTGAAACTGTGCAAAGGCACTCCTATCCACAGAATCCATCTGATCATGCAGGAGCAATGCTCCAGGAGAAGCCCTAAACTGTGTACACTTGCAGCCCCTTACAGACCAGGCTGAAACTCCTCTCCCTGATTAATTCTCCTACTGACCTGCAATACTCTGTTTTGTCCCTCTGTTTTGTCTGGATTAAGTCTCAGCTTCTTTCAGCACTTCCAGCCAAATACTGTTTTCAGCCCAACACACACACTCACAATGTGCTGACAATTGGTGCATTTTCCAAAACAAACAAACAAAGAACATGCCAAAGAAACTATTAAGCAACCTTTATTTCAAGGTGAGAGTTAAGCCCCAGGGAACATCCATCAGGACATTCTACAGCCTCATATATGATGTTATTTTTACAAATTAGGTTCCATATTCTCACATTGATATGATAAAGGTGTATAACATTATGCATGGAATAGAGAGAGTAGCCACCTTAAGCGATGCAGCACGGAAATGCTTGCCTAGCAAGCAGAAGGTTGCCATTTCAAATCCCTGCTGGTACTATATCGGGCAGCAGTGATATAGGAAGATGCTGAAAGGCATCATCTCATACTGCGTGGGAGGAGGCAATGGTAAACCTCTCCTGTATTCTATCAAAGAAAACCACAGGGCTCTGTGGGCACCAGGAGTTGAAATTGACTTGTCGACACACTTCACTGAGAGAAAGTAAACAGGGACAAATTTTTCTCCCTCAGCACTAGAACCAGGGATCATCCCATGAAAATGAAAGTCGTGAGATTTAGGATCAACAAAAGGAGGTACTTTTCCACACAGCTCATAATTAATCTATGCACTAATTAAAATATCATGGGGAACTTGGTAAATACTTTGCTTGAATCAAAATAAATTACAACTGTGGAATTTCCATAATCCATTAAGTTAGCAACCCAACAGATTTCTGGTAGTATGGACTTATTTTAGAAGCCTAGAATGCAATTCGTCCAGCCCTGGGGACCTGAATTCATTTAAGGTACAGTAGTTTGTCATTTTCAGACTATTTTATCAATCTCGAACTATGCTGCTTTTGTGAGGTTATACAGTTCTCTTTTGGAAGAAGAAGGGGCAAAATAGGAGTTGGAAAACTACACGTGTTTGCCACCTGTTAACATTTCACATTCTTACTGAGCAGACCTACCAGGTCATTGGTGCTCATTGTCACCTGTTAATATTGCACATCCTCACTAAGCAGCAGGGCTACTGTTTCCTTCCTGTTAGGGTATACCTCTTTGAGCATACCTCAAAAGGCCCTTTTTTTTGTTGCTGTTAACATCCCTTGCCATTTCCTAATTATTCTAAGCTTTAACTTTACTGAAACTACCACTGAATTTCTTGTCTATTTATTTATTTATTTATTTATTTATTTATTTGATTTGATTTGATTTGATTTGATTTGATTTGTATACCGCCCTTCCAAAATGGCTCAGGGCAGTTTACAATTAAAACAAACCACTAAAACAGTAAAGAGCTAAAACAAATTAAAAACAATATAACAATTAACAATTTAAAAACATTTTAAAACAACAATTAAACAATTACAGTGATTAAAAACCCCAAAATTGGGTTTTGAATTTTAAAATAAACCAGAAATTAAAACCCTCACAATTTAGGAAGCTGAGAAAGCTTGGGTGAAAAGATGGTTTTTCAGGTGTTTTTTGAAAATTTTTGAAAATCTCTTCCCCAGAGATGGGGAGGATCGTATCTCAGCAGGGAGTGCATTCCATAATCTCGGGGCAGCGACTGAAAAGGCCCGTCTCTGTGTAGTCACCAAACGGGTTGGCGGTAACTGGAGACAGACCTCCTCAGATGACCTCAATGGGCAGTGGGGCTCATAACAAAGAAGACATTCTCTTAGGTATCCAGGGCCTAAGCCGTTTAGGGCTTTGTAAGTTATAACTAGCACTTTGTATTTTGTCCAGAAACCTATTGGCAGCTAGTGTAACTCCATCAGTAAAGGAGTAACATGGTCTCTTTGAGATGACCCAGAGACTAACCTGGCTGCCGCATTCTGAACCAACTGAAGTTTCCGGACTATGTACAAAGGCAGCCCCATGTAGAGCTCATTACAAAAGTCAAGTCTGGAGGTTACCAGAAGATGTACCACAGTTTTGAAGTCATTGATCTCGAGAAACGGGCGCAGCTGGCATATTAGCCGCCACTGCCTCAACCTGAGAAACCAGGGAGAGGTGTGAATCCAGAAGTACTCCCAGACTGCAAACCTGTTCCTTTTGGGCAAGTGTGACCCCATCTAGAACAGGGAGATAAAAATTGTCTCTAGATTTCTGACCCCGCACAATAAGTACCTCCATCTTATCTGGATTCAGCTTCAGTTGCCATATACTGAGGCTATTCTTACGGTCATACAAAATTGGGCTAAGGGAGCCTAGCTCGATTTTGTACGTCTGTGAGAACCACCGTGCTCGCAGCCAAGCACAGTCTCACCAAAGCGGGTCACCCGCTAAAACTACCCTCCCCTAAGCCCAGGTTAGTAGAGTGAGTGCTCTGCTAACCCAGGCTTTTTGATCGTGTCTTGCTGCAGCATGGGTCTGCACTGAGGCAAGTCACGAGTAGACCCCCGACTGGGAGGCTAAAAGCAGCCTCCTGGCTCGGAGGTCTCTCCAGCATGCCCTGCGAGCTCACACAGGGCATGCTGGAGCTTCCAGAGGCCGCACGGCTCCCGTTCCCCCCAGCCCCTGCCGGCTCCGTAATGGAGCCAGCAGTCGTGTGGGCTTCGGCTGCCCAGGGCTGCCTCCCTGCTTGTCTGTGGGGAGAGCCCACTCTCCCCGCTAACCCTCTCGGGGCGGGTCTCACTGATTGTGAGACTCGCCTCACTGAGTCAGACCATTGGTCCATCCAGCCCAGTATTGTCTACACAGGCTGGCAGTGACTTCTCCAAGATTGCAGGCAGGAGTTTCTCTCATCCTATCTTGGAGTTGCTAGGGAGGGATCTTGGAACCTTCTTCATGCAAGCATGCAGGTGCTCTTGCCAGAGCGGCCCATCCCTTAAGGGGAATATCTTAAAGGGAGACTACACATGTAGTCTCCCATTCAAATGCAGCCATGGTGGACCCTGCTTTCTTGAAACATCCATAATTTGTAATGCAGTGCTGTATTCAGCACAATTTATTTGGACTCTATTAACTAGTCTTAATGCAGGTAATATCCAAATCATTCTTTACATATCTGGGTGTTCCAAACATGTCCCAGGGCCCTGGAGTCCCAGTTTTTGCTTCTCACCACCCACAGATATGTTCAGAAGTGGTTAAGGCACTGATCCCCCACCAAGCCAACAAAGCTGGTGGATGAGGCAGGCAGCTCCTAAGTGAATTCTGGTTTCTAAACTACCCCACCTTAATAGCTATTTGAGGCAGGTTCAGGACAAAATCTTTCACCCTTAAAGTAATGTCCTAGTAACTAATGTATTTAATTAAGCATACTTTTTAAACGGATCCTGTAAGCAATGACCTATTTAAATGACATTTCAACTGAATTAGAGAGAAACCAAAACCAAAGCACACAGGCCCACCACAACACTATAGTACATAATAGGTTAAAGGGCGGGGTAGAGTTGTTTCTTCAGATCAAAGTAGAAAAATCCTGCTTGACCAATAGGCGACTGGCCAGTTTCACACTGCAATACTTAGAAAGGGTGGGAGGATGGTGCTAGGCTAACCAAGAAGTTCCCATGGGAGCAAGTCTTGCAGCTTAAATAGCCATCAAATATACACTATTATTGGCTAGCCTGCAAGCTGCTGTAGCATCCCTCCAGTGGCTATTGCAGGTATCATGTTTCTTTTTAGATGGTGTGCCCTTTGGGGACAGGGAACCATCTTATTTATGTATTATTTATTTTTCTTTGTAAACCGCTTTGTGAACTTTGGTTGAAGAGCAGTATATAAATATTCATAGTAGTAGTAGTAATGCATTTTTTAAAGTGGACCTTAACTGGAACCCTTTGGACTAAGCACAAGTCCCCATACTACACCATAAGTAACCCAAGTAATTTATATTAAATTATTCCATATTGTTCCCCAGTCTTTCCTTTCCATTGCCACCTCTTCATTTATTTTCTTCCTTGAGTCTTTTAGATTGTGAGCCTTTAGAACAAACCTGTCTTCTCACAATTATATGTACAGCATCATATACATATGGAACTATAAGACTAATTATAGGGATGAGTCATGCTAATGCAGTTATAGCAAGATAAAATGAAAACAAATTGGGGGGGGGCTACACAATTTGAATATAATATAATATAATCTACTTCACAGTTCACAATTTAACTGGCTGACATCCACAAAGAAGCACCAGTGGTTATAGGAGAAACACTGGTGTTTCTAAAGAGGCCAACTAACTCCGCACCACAGTGTTTCTCCTATAACCACTGGTGCTTCTTTACTGTGGATGTCAGCCAGTTAAATTGTGAACTGTGAAGAAGATTATATTATATTATATTCAAATTGTGTAGGCCCCCCCCCACCAATTTGCCCCTCCACTGCTCATGCAGTGGAGGGGGGAATTTTGACAATCTCCCCTTTCTTCAAAAGCACTCGGTGCCACCTGAAAATGTATTCAATTACATATTTTGAGGTAGCACAGAATGCTCTGGGGGAAGGGGAAATCATCAAAATTTGACCCCATAAAAACACTGTAGCATTAGTTTGGAACAGACTGGAACATTAGTCTGTCATCAGAAGCACTTGGTGCTTCTCCCATAGCACCAGTGCTTCATTAATCTGGTGTCAGCCACTGTGTTTAGTCTTAAATCCACTTAAATTAATAGACTTAGGCATGCTTGAGTCCATATTTGATTGCAGCCACAGTAATGATGTTTTAGTCTGATTGATTCATTGATTGAATATTTCTCTATGTAAAACGCTTTGGAAAACTTTGTTGAAAAGCGGTATATAAATATTTGATATTGTTAAACCAAATCTCTGACAATTTGAATGAAAAGAAGCAAACATTACTTTTATGTTGTTACCACTCTTCCTGGTTTTACTCTATGATGGATGGAAATGATCTTGATTACTTTCAAGTTCTTAACTTTGCTAGACCATAAATCTCTGGTAAGTTTGATATTGCCACTCTGTCTTTTACATAAGAAGCAACATAGATTTTCTTTGGCCTCTTAGTGGATTCTACACTTCCTTAAGTTTTAAATTATAGCACTAATAATAATATATGGCCTGCGTATTGCACAGTGCATACATCAGTGAACAACTAAATAGACAGATTTCA
Organism: Hemicordylus capensis; assembly: GCF_027244095.1. Classification (NCBI taxonomy): domain Eukaryota; kingdom Metazoa; phylum Chordata; class Lepidosauria; order Squamata; family Cordylidae; genus Hemicordylus; species Hemicordylus capensis. The sequence continues at coordinate 114,953,998 of NC_069658.1, read as the reverse complement.
AACAAAATGGATTGGTAACTAGGCTTGAGTTTTTCTAATAATCTAGACGTAAGTCATGAAACATTTAACATGTAGTATTGGCTAAAGAGGTAGTTAAAATGGATTTCCTTTGCAGAAACCCAGGAATAATCACTATAAATCAACCTAGAGTCCATGATAGTATTTGCTTGTCTCCCTGCTCCTTGTCCCACCCCCACAGTTCCCACAGCTGCCACAGGCTAAAATCCAACATTATAGCAGCAATCTGCAGTAGAGTGAATGAATTTGTGGTTCCATTTCTCTTGAGGTTTATACAATTTGTTCATAAAAAGCCACAATATGTTTCTCTACATTACTCAGTGTCTGACATTCAGGTTGCTGGAGCTTCTAGCCCAGTTTGGTATTTGCCATCCTGAAGCTGTAAACACTTTTTTGTTTTTAGTAGCAAGTCTCATACATCCATTTCAAGGTTTTACAGTGATAAAAAGCTGACTGCCTACATAAACTGGAGTGGGCTGCAATATTGTTATTTTGTTTATTGCTCTTTTACTGCAGTGGTCAAATAGTTCCTATGAGACCAGACACTGGTACTCTGCCATCTGTACAGTCAATGTTAAACAACTTGTGTCAACTGAAGGGCTGTGACAAATATTTACAACAAGCATGCTAATTAAATAAAATGCTGCTGTTCTGAATTCTGAAGAAAATAAGATTAATAACAAATTAAAAATAACATGTCATCTTTGTTCTAATAGATAATGGTGTTGGGGACTAGAGAAAGACACCAGTTGTATTAACATACTGCTCAACTGAAAAGGAAGGAATTCTTTCAAGCAGTTATTTCAATGCTGAAATATCTCCTTTCACAGATTATTCCACAGTGTTTGCCTATTTATGAAGTATTGCCTTGCCTCTGAAAAGCCTTTGTTTGCCTTAAGTAATCCCTGATCAGTCATGTGATCAGTTCAGGAAGCTTTGTCCTCAGTGATATCAGCTCCTAGCCAAGTGGATGAACTATAGACAATTGCAATGTCATCACATTCACAATGTCATTACCGATTAGCTACAATTAACCTAGGAAGGGATAGGAAGCCCTAAGGAGGGGAGGGAAATTAATGTTAAAGGAACAGGGTGAAGCAAAAGCTGCAAAAGCCCCAATCCAAAGCATTACTTTTGAACTTAAAATAAAATTCTACTAAAATAGATTCGTGTATTGTTTTTTGATTGGCATATGTCCTAATTAAGAGTTGTGTGTGGAGAACACTTCCATGAACAGAAGAGAAAGGTCATTTTTTTGGCAATCCCCTCTTTCTCTAGACATTTTAGCAATCCCCTCTTTCAGTAGTCATCTATACCTCCTGAAAATATTCCTTGAGTTCCAGGGAAATATCTTCAGGAGGCACAGGTAGATGTTGAGAAAAATGGGATCACCAAACTTCACCCCCTCTGTGTGATTTACATGCACAGATGTGTTTCTCTCACACACATTCATACTTGTGTGGAGGTATTCTCTGTGCACTAGCCTTAGTTGAGATATAATTTATTATGTTTTTAAAATAATACTAAATTGTTAAGGATGAATATGAAAAGTGACTGCAAAAGATCAAAAAACAGAAAGCGAAATGGATGTCAAAACAGATGGTGGAAATTGCCAAGGAGGAGAGAAGCCAAAGTCAAGAAAGATAAAGACCTCATGAAGAAACCTAATAGGGAATTTCAGAAAGCTGTTAGAAGAGACAAGGAGCAGTAATACAATAGCATCTGTCAAGACCTTGAGGATGGAAACAGACACAGAAAAACAAGGAAGGTTTTCCAAAAGATCACTGAACCCAGAAGGAGGTTCAAACCTCGAATTGGTATAAGCGATGCCAAAAGAGAGATAGTAACTGATTTAAAGAAGAACAAACATAGATGGAAGGAATATACTGAAAATCTGTACAGCAGCGAAATCCACATCCAAGATACTCTAGAAGATATTCCCTACTTGCAAGAATCTAAGTATGGGAAGATGATGTTAAATCAACACTCCGGTCATTACCAAGTCAGAAGGCTACAGGAATTGATGGAATAGCTACAGAAATATGGCAGGCAGCAGAAGAAGAATCAGTCAAGACTCTAACCAAACTATGCTAGCAAATTTGGAAAATGACATGGTGACCAACAGATTGGAAGAGGTAAGTCAACATACCCTTACCAAAGAAAGGAGACTTATATTGCACAATATCCTTAATTTCACATGCTAGCAAAATAATGCTCAGCACCATCCAGTGCAGATTAGGGCCCTATGTGGAAAGGGAAATGCCAGATCTTCAAGCTAATTTCAGAAAAGGCCAAGGAAATAGAGACATCTTTGCTGATGCACACTGGCTAACCAAAAAGAAGTCAATATGTGCTTTATTGACTACAGAAAAGCTTTCAATTGTGTCGACCATGTCAAGTTGTGGAATATCCTGAGGAAAATGGGCATTCTACAACAGCTCATTGTTCTCATGAGAAATCTATACACAGGACAGGAAGCCACAGTCCAGATGGAACATTATGAAACAGACTGGTTCCAGATCGGCAAACCTAGGTTAAGACAAAGCTTGTATATTTTCCCCTTTATATGCTGAACACTTATATGGTGTTCATGGAACCGGCTGGTCCAGTTCCATGCACACCCCTAGTTCAGCATATAAGTTGAATATGTTGTTCCCTGTAGTGAACATATACTGAGAGAAGCTGGATTGGCTGGAGAAGATGAGAAGAAGCTGGAGAAGATGAGCATGGTTTTAACGTTGGAGGAAGAAACATCAATAACCTGTGCTATTCTGATGATACCACTCTGATAGCTGAGAATGTGGATGATCTGCAAGCTCTAGTGATGAAAGTCAAGGAGCACAGTTAAAAAATTGGATAGCAACTAAATGTAAAGAAGACTAAACTATTGACAATGGGCACAACAACCAGCCTCCGAATGAATAATGAAGAAACTGAAGTGGTGGATAGCTTCTGCCTTTTAGGATCGACCATCAACATTAAAGGATCCAGCAGGCAAGAAATATGCTGTGCATGGGCACATGGCAGGGTTGCAATGATGGCCTTGGAAAGGATATTTAGATGCCTTAGGTATCTGTCCCGTAATACTCCTGTGACACTGGGCTTTGAAGAAGCAAGATAGGAAAAGTATTGATGCTTTTGAATTTTGGTGCTGGAGAAGACTTTTGAGGATACCATGGACAACCAGGAAAACAAACAAATGGATCATAGAACAAATCAATCCAGAATTTTCACCCGAGGCACAAATGACCAGCCTCAAATTATTATACTTCGGAAACATTATGCGAAAATCCAGCTCCCTTGAGAAGTCCATAATGTTGGGAAAAGTTGAAGGGAAGAGAAGAAGAAGACCAGCTGCAAGGTGGATGGACTTAATTACGACAGCAATTAATGCACCACTGAGAGACCTTAAAGGCCACTTTGAAGACAGATAATCCTGGAGAGAATCTATCTATGTTGTCACTAAGAATCGACACTGACTTGACGGCACTTAATCAATCAGTCATGATACTTAGTTTATGCAGTTGACACAACTATGATAATTAGAGCTTAACAAATGCTTACCCATCTACAAACTAAAATGTGTGTGCACCTGGCCTAAAACTAATGTATGCACATTCCATTTTAACCATAATCAGTATTGCTTAAATAACCATAATACTTAAATAATAAACAGATCTGCCATATTTCCCTGTTATGATTCATGATGAAATTAATAGTAGTTGCTGCATGAAATTAGAAGTTTAGCCCAAATAAATTGAAGAAATGAAACTTTTTTGCCAAATGACATTCAGATGTTCAAAAACTGAACTGTTCCTGAACTGGGTCTATGTATGTGTCAGGCTCCTAGTACTGCACCTTAATATGAGTCTTCCCTGCTGTCCCTCTGTCACTTAATTAATGGTGTCATTACTTAATACTTACTTAATTATTAATTTATTGTATTTATCATATTTATATGCCACCTGATATACGTGTCTCTAGGTGGTGTACACAATAAATAAAAACAATAAATATAATTTTTTTAAAAAAACAATAAATATAAAACAGAGTAAAATAATTTAACACAATTTCACAGGATAAAAACAATTTAAAATTAATTTCAGTTAAAACAGGTGTGTATTAAGGGTCTTTGTAAAAACAGTTAGAGATGGAGGATGGAGATGCTTTTGTTTTGACAGGGAGCATATTCCAAAGCCCTGCGGCAGCCACAGAGAAGGCCCGATCCTGAGTCGCCACCAAACAATCCGGTGGCAACTGTAACAGAACCTCTCCGATGATCTTAATAGGCAATTCAGAAAGCACTCTTTTAAGTACTCTAGACCCCAGACATTAAAGGCTTTATAAGCAGCTCTTTGTATTTTGCTCAGGAACATGTCAGCAGCCAGTGCAGTTCTTTCAGAACTGATGTAATATAGTCTCTTTGAGTTGTCCCAGAGACCAGTCTGGTTGCCGCGTTCTGTACCAGTTGTAGTTTCCGTACTATGTACAAAGGTAGTCCTTTGTAGAGTGCATTACAGCAGTCAAGCCTGGAGGTTACCAGCATATGCACCACTGCTTTAAGGTCATTTACCTCCAGTAATGGACGATGCTGACATATCAGTGGAAGCTGATAAAAAGCACTCCTAACCACTGCCTCAGTCTGAGAAACCAGATACATCTTTGGATCCAAGAGCACTCCTAAGATACTTACCTGATTTTTCAGGGGAAGTGTAATCCTATCAAAAAGAGGTAGCTCTCAGTCAGTCTTTATTACGGTCTTTTACTAATAACACTACTAAAACAAAATAAAATTTTAAACATAGCCATATTAATAACATAACTGTACATTGGATCTAACCATTAACGAGCAGAGTGTGTCAGTGTGCAATAGATGAATTATTTATTTATTTATTTATTCATTTTATTTGATTTTTAGACCACCCTTACAGAATAACTCAAGGCGGTTCACAAATATCACAAAACAGTTAAAATCAATCAATGATTGGGAATAAAAATTTTAAAAATACAATAAAACAGCTAAAAATAAAACAATTCAAAACCTTATAAAAACCCAATACAATGAAAACAATTTAAAAACTCTGGAAGGCCAGGACGAACGGGTAAGTCTTCAGGGCTCTCCTAAATGCCAACAAAGAATTCAAATTACGGATTTCTGCAGGTAGTACTTTCCACAATCTAGGAGCGGCTACAGAGAAGGCCTGCCTCTGGGTCTCCACCAGATGAGCCGGTGGCAACTGGAGCTGGACCTCCTCAGATGATCTTAGCATGCAGTGGGGATCAGACTGAAGAAGGCGCTCTCTAAGGTAACCTGGACCTAAGCCATTCAGGGCTTTAAAGGTAATAACCAGCACTTTGTATTTTGCCTGGAAATGTATTGGCAGCCAGTGCAGCTGTTTTAAAACAGGCATAATATGGTCTCTCTGAGTTGCCCCGGAGACTAGCCTGGCTGCCGCATTTTGAACTAACTGAAGTTTCCGAACTACGTACAAAGGCAGCCCCACGTAGAGCGCATTATAGTAGTCAAGCCTGGAGGTTACCAGCTGGGGCACCACTGTTATGAGGTCATCCTCCTCAAGGAATGGACGCAGCTGTCGGATCAGGCTATGCTGATAAAAAGCAGGAGTACCCCCAAGCTGTGCACCTGCTCCTTCTGGGGGAGTGTAACTTCATCCAGCACAGGGAGATCTAACTCATCCCTCAGATTCTGAGCCCCTTCAATGAGCACCTCCGTCTTGATTGGATTCACACATCCATTATGTGTGATAGATGAATTCACATCTATTAGCAGATATTTGGTGTAGAATTCATTCGATCAACCTGGAAGGTTATGTAAAAGAGGGTCAATTAACCTTCACCTAAGGTCTATATAAAAGACACAACGCAGGAGCACATGTGCAACTGATTCAATCTTTTCAGAGTTACAGGGGCAATATCTCTGTTTAGTTGGGATTCTATTGTATCTATCTGCCAAGAATTCTGAATGGAGGGCATTCATACAGGCCCTTGAAGAGAGGCAGAACTAAACCATCTCTTGGGTCCTAACCTCACCCCATCCCCACCTGCCCCAGTCAGTATCTCCATCCTATTTGGATTCAACTTCAGTTTGTTATCCCTCATCCAGCCTGTTACTGTCTCCAGGCAGGTATTTAGGGGAATTATACCATTTCCTAATGAGGATGATATGGAGAAATAGATTTGGGTATTATCAGCATATTGAATGAAAACATCCTACACCAAATCTCCTGATGATTTCTCCCAATGGTTTCATGTAGATGTTTTAAGAGCATTGGAGACTGTATGGAGCCTTGTGGCACTGGCAATATGTGTGGCAAAGAAGCTATTCTTTTCTGCCCATATTGCATCTGAAAGCTCACATCCAGTCGTGGTGTTTATAGTTGTGAGAGGGCTAGCAGATGTCAATCTTCTCTTAAATCAGAATTTGCAACCATCGGTTGCCTGTTGTGATGTTTTTAATGAGTTCTTTGAGGATTAAATATCTTGTATTAGGGCTGACTTAGATTCAGACCCCATAATTATTGCAGTGTCTAATGTGGAGGTGTCCAGCAACTCCTCTTATGTGCTTATGCTGGATCAGTTTCAGTTTATGACTCTTGACGATATGGATCAAGTTGAGGCAGTGGCCAGAGGTGCTTTGTACCAAAAGAAACCAGATTATTTCTATCAAAAGAATCTGGTTGATATGCCAGCTGTGTCTGTTTCTTAAGATAAATGACCTCAGAACTGTGGGACATATGTTAGTAACCTCTAGACTTGACTATTGCAATGTGTTCTATGAGGGGCTGCCTTTGTGCGTATTCCGGAAACTGCAGTTGGTACAGAATGTGGCAGCCAGGTTGATCTCTTGGTCGTCTCGAAGAGACAAGTTACTCCTATATTAAAAGAACTACACTGCCCTACCAATACATTTCTGGGTAAAATACAAGGTGCTGGTTATAACCAAAAGAGTCCTGAACAGCTTAGGCCCTGGATATTTAACAGCACATCTTCCTCACTATGAGTCCTATTGCCCATTGAGTTCACCCGGAGAGGTTTTTCTGCAGTTGCCACCAGCTCGTCTGGTGGCTACAAAGAGACACCTTCTTTGTTGCCACCACACAACTCTGTAATGCACTAAGTACTGATATAAACAAGGCAGTAACAATCCCAAGATGCAGTTGTTCACCCAATTTTTTAACTAGATCGGTGTTTTAAAATTGTTTTAAGATTTTAATTAGTTTATGTTGCTGTGAACCACTCAGAGATGGAAGTTTGGAGTGGTGTACAGATATGATATACAGGCAAATCTCATTATCCATGGTTTCAGGATTCACGATTTTGTGTATCCACAGTTGGGGAAAAGGCACCCGACCATACACAAAGAAGAAGAAAGAAAAAGACTCATGCATCTGCGGGTCAGGTGTTGGCCACAGCCATACTTGTAAAGGGGCATCCAGCAAGGATTCCCCTTTACAAGTAATGGGCTTGGGTTGGAGGGGGTTGAGGGGAAAGGAAGCAGAACGGAGGGGGTGAGGGTGCTGAGAGAGGCCCCAAATGGGCTCCAGACTGGCCCACACGATCAGTTGGAAGAGAGGCTTGGAGGGAGAAGGAGTCTCCATTGCTGCTCATGCTGCTGTCCCCATTGCTGTGGCCACCTCCACAGAGATTTTAAAAGGAAAAATGCACAAACCACCTCCTCTGCAGTCCCCACTATTGCACCCACCTCTCTCACCATCTGCATTGATTTTAGAAGGCAAAATATGCCACCTGCAACCCAGTCCCCACTACTGTGACTGCCACCACCACCATCTACAGTGATTTTAAATGGTAATTTTTAAAAAAGCCATTTTTGCCTGACTTTGGTCTGTTTTCGGTCAATTTCTATTTTAAAAACACACATGATTTTAGTGTGATTTTCCCCCTTAGGAACCTAACCCCTATGCTTCCATAGCCTCAATTACCCGGTATATATTGTTTCAGTATCTGCAGCACTAGCCGGGAATGGAACACCCATGTATACTAAGGTTTTCCTGTAGTTCTCGCTTTGCAGAGCAGCAGTCTCCAAGTGACACCAGAGTCTGACACTGGAATCTACCAGAGAGGTAGGAACGGAACCACCGTAAAAAAAGTGCCACCCAGTCCCAGTTCCCTCAGGTTATCCAGAAAGATACCATGTTTGATGGTATTGGAAGCCCCAAGAAATCCAAAGGATCAGCGGAGTCACACTCCTTCTGTCAGTAGGCAATTATCCATCAGACTGACCAAGGCAGTCTCAACCCCATTAAAAAAGCTGGTTTGAAATGGGTCTAGATACTCTGCATCATCCAAAAACGTCTGGTGCTGAGAGGTCACCACTCACTCAGTCACCTTGCCCAACCATGGACAGAATCCATGTGGGTTCCATGAAAGGCATCCGATGCAGGCTAACTCTCAGGCATCTAATGCAGGTTTCTTCAAGGAAGGTCTGATGATAGACTCCTTAAGACAAGGAGGCATCCTGCCCTCCCTCAGAAAAGCATTTATCATATTTACTTAACTCTCTCTGATAATTCGATTACCAGATGAAATAAGCCAAGTTGGGCACTGGTCAAGAGAACAGGTTGTATGACACACAGTCCAAAGCAGTTTGTCCACATCCTCATAAGTCATAAAATGAAAGTGATCCAATCTAATCCTATAAGAGGAGTTGCTGGACACCTCCACAGTAGGTGGAGTATACACCTACTGTGACCCACTATACCACAGATGTTTCCACAAATATACAAATATTTGTTGTTATTACCACAGATGTTGCCACAAATGTATACAGCCATGTCTAGTGATGCTGGACTCCATGGGACATTTCCCATGGATCCCAGCATCATTAGACACTAGTTCACATGATTTATAATATATGTGGATGATACTCATGATAATGTTTAAGAACACTGGGAGCTATGGGAACACAATTTTCCAAAGTTCTAACAGGTCTGAATATTGCCTTAAATATTTATAGTGGTTTCTATGATCTAAATTTTGATGCCCTTCTACCACAATGGAGCAATGAAATCTTCCCATTTGCCAAGATAATTTTGTAGACGAGAAAACAGTAGTGGGTTTGCAAATCAAAATGGATTCATTCAGGATCTTCCAGCATTCCAAAAACATCTAGGTCCAATTCCAAGTGGTTGAGAGGGAACAGGACCTAAGAAATATGAGTTTAAGAGCCTCTGTTCAATTAATCTTATTTTATATTCTCCTTAATCACAAATAATGAATGATATTTAATGATGTATGTTAAGGGTAAATGTGAGCAACTTCATTAATGCTGGCTGATGGACCAGTCTTAAGTACAGTAGGAAATATATGGAAATCAGGTATTCTGTCAATAAATCTTAAAAACTATCAAGTGCCTTTGTTAACAGGTCACATCTAATTAGTATTTCTATAATCAACATAAATGTTAACAGTCACTGCTGTTCATTTCATAAATGGCTAAAAGAAGACTAGAGCTTATAAGCACAAGCACATTTACCATTTAGGAATGTGCGAACAGGTTTGAATTCAAACTGGTTCTGTTCGAAAGTTCAAACCGAACAGGGCATTGAATTGGCAATGCTGGTCCGAGTTCAAACCAAACAGAGCCTGGTTCTATTTGAACTGGTTCAAACTGGTTTGAACTGCGTTGAGCTTGCAAAACTAGGTATGGTGGTAGGCACCCATGGGTGCCAACTACCACCCAAACCCCAAAGCAATTGGACATTCCTATGATATTTTATGTTTTCTTGAAATTTTCAAATTTATTTTTCCCATAGGGTATAATGGGGACTTGAGCCAGCCGATTATTCCCTATGTGGAGTACCTAGGGGCACAAACATGGGGTGAGTGGCAGGCAACTAGGGGTGCCTACCACCCACCAAAACCCAGAGCAATCAGACACTCATGCGATTATTAATGAATTCCCCCCCCCCCAATTTTTTCATTTCTCCCATAGGGAATAATGGAGATTTGAGGCAGCCCCATCCCCTCCTTTGGGGGGTACCTGAGTACCCCAAATTGGATTTGGGGTATGACAGGTATGGCCACAACTCCCCCCAGGCAACCACAAGTTGGTAGGGTTTACGGTTTTTTAACATATATATATTTAAAGGATTATAGCCTGTTTCAATGCAATGAACACTGTGTGACCTTAATTGCTGTGAACTTTGAGTTCACAGCAATTAAGGTCAGTAGGTCAGGTCACACACAGTTCTATTTATATGAATGGGGAAGGGACTCCTATTCATTGCATTGAAACAGGCTTCAAAAATTCATTAATAATCGCAGGAGTATCTGATTGCTTTCGGGTTCGGTGGGTGCTAGGCAACCCTGGGTGCCAATTGCCACTCAAAACCCAAAGCAATTGGACATTCCTGTGATTATTAGTGGATTTTTGAAGATTTTTCCAATTGTTGCATTTCTCCCATAGGGGACAATGGAGGTTTGATGTGGCCCAGCCAGTTCATTTTTTCTTTTGGGGGATGCCTGGGCACCCCAAATTGGGTCTGAGGTATGGTGGGTTGTGCCACAACTCCCCCCCCCGGCAGCCCCAAGCTAGAGGGGTTTATGGTCACCCCCCACCCTCAAAAATCTTTTTTAGTGAGTGGCCTCTTTCTACAGTCTTTGTCTATCAGAGGAGCTTCTCTGGTTTGTGTATGTATATGTATATATGTATGAATGTATGTAACTATCATACTTCGGGCACATTATGCGAAAACCCAGCTCCCTTGAGAAATCTATAATGCTGGGGAAAGTTGAAGGAAAGAGAAGAACAGGATGACCAGCAGCAAGGTGGATGGACTCAATTATGACAGCAATGAATGCACCACTGAGAGACCTTAAAGGCCAAGTTGTAGACAGATCATCCTGGAGAGAATCTATCTATGTGGTTGCTAAGAGTCGACACCAACTTGACGGCACTTAATCAATCATCAATGTGAGTGTGTTCTCTCAGTGAATTCCTATTAAGAACTCTATCTATCTATCTATCTATCTATCTATCTATCTATCTATCTATCTATCTATCTAAACAAACCAGAGAAGCTACTCTGACAGAGATAGACTGTTAAAAGGCCAGAAACTAAAAAATTCCAGAGGAGGGGCTACATACTTGAGGCTACGTGGCGGAAGTTATGACACAACCTGCCATGCCCCCAAACCCACTTTGTGGTGCCTAGGCACCCCCTGAACAGGGATGGGGCTTCCTCAAATCTCCATTATTCCCTATGGTAGAAATGCAAAAAATAGAAAAAAATCTTCAAAAATTCATAATTGCAGGAGTATCCAATTACTTTTGGGTTTGGTGGGTGGTAGGCACCCCTAGGTGCCTACCACCCACCCCAGTTTTTTGCCCCTAGGTGCTTCATATAGGGAATAATAGGCTAGTTCAAGTCCCCATTATACTCTATGTAGAACCTTTTAGAACCAGTTTGAATTGGGTTTGAACCGAACCAGGATGGGGTGGTGAGCAAAACCAAGACCAAACCTAACCACCCTGGTTAAAAGCTGGTTTGAATTCAAACCAAACAGTCCAAGCCAGTTTTGTGCACATCCCTATTACCAGTAACTAGCTTAACCCTCACAGAGCATCTGTGCACTAGTACTTGATTGTTCCCCTCACCCACTCCCACAGCCCCACTCACCTCAGAAATCTCTCCACCCTCATCTGAGCTGCACTCCTGCTTAGAGAATTATATAGAAATTTGCCTTAGAGAATTCTATATATATAGATTCTCAAAAATCTACTTCAACAACCAGTTTCTAGAGCTGAGCCAAAACACTTTAACAATACTAAAAGTGAAAATGAAAATTATAAAAAAGCCCACCTGTGATACATTAGGAGGGGGAATCTAAAAATATACTGAATCTTTCAAAATACTTTCAACTTCACCCTCAGGTTTTGTTTTGTTTGGACCAAGACCTGGGTTATAAAGGAAGCCTGAAAACGTCATCAAAGGCTGCATTGTATGGCTACAAGGAACTATGCAATCCCCAATCTACATGAAAATCTCAGAAAAAATGTTCTCCAATTTGAAAACAAGAAAACAATATAATTCCTGTCTTGTGTGCTCGTGAAGCTCCCAAATGTTACCGAGCTCAATTTTAGGCAGAGTTCCTTAATATTTTCTTCGAGTCCATGTGATTATACATAGGGCTGTGTGGAGACTGTTACTAGTTGGAGCTGGGAGGATAGCTTACATCAGGCTTCCCCAAACTGCAGCCCTCCCGATGTTGCTGAACTACAACCCCCAGCATACTCAGGCAAAATAAATTGTGGCTCGGGATGCTGGGAGTTGTAGTTCAGCAACATCTGGAGGGCCATAGTTTGGGGACATCTGGCTTACATAAATAATATAAGGAACCTAATCTTAAACTTGGATAGCTCCCCTAGATGATCACATAAACTATGGAATTGCACAGCTCCCATGGCTTCTGAATGCTTAAAAGTAAGCTTTTGGGGCTTTGTACATCTCTGTCTTCATTAGACTTCCAGATTTCGATGGAGAGAAACTCTTTTGCTTTTTGTTTCATTTGCTTACATATTTGACAAATATTTTCCCTTCAAGCATGTATATTTCAACATTAAAATTGTAGTTCAGAGAAACTCATTTCAGTTCCACCAAGTACATCTTTATTTCCATCATTTACCATTAAAAGTTGGCAGAGAAAGAGAGGTAAGAATGGCTAACGTTAATCAAAATATTTCAGTACATGGTATTATGCAGTATGTGAACACTTGTGTCTGCTAATCGTTATCTGATAGATATACGATACCTTGTAATACATCATTTCCAAAAGCAAACCTATTTTGGAAACTGGAGCCCACCAGTCCTTAAAATAAGTGTTTCAGACTGCTACCAGTGGGAGGGATGTGTTAGGTTCACATCTTTCTTCTCAAATAGATTTGGAAAATCCCGAGCGGTAGGGCTCTAAAATCATGTGTTGAAAAGTTTGTCAAGTGGAATGTACTAATGGTTAATTTTACTGAGCTCAGCAAAGCAACATGTTACATTGAGTCTTATCCATCTTTGCTTTTGTTACATGTTTAAGAACCTGGGTACAGGGACCTCAAATGCATGGTACAGATAGAAAGTGTACTGCTGTTCCCATCTTCAACATATTGTCTGAATAACTCAACCTCTGTAAAGATGTGTACACTCATTGTATGTGTTGAACATAATATGTAAATAGGGCTGGACTCTTCAGTGTTTCTACTCATTTGCTCTTTCTTGTTCCCCATATGTGATACAGTTTGCCTCTTCCCCGATGTTTTTTAGCCATGATCACAAAAGGGCACTACAGAAATTAGTTGGAGAGCTGTACTATATCCATTTTGAATTGCTGCTCTCTCTCAAAGTTAGACTATATTCACCACACATTCCTGCTATGGTCTTCCTCTAAAGAAATCAGAGTGCTTCTGTGTTGAATTGGTTTGTGTTGCTAGACTCACTGGCTAACATCATGCAACTCTCCTGATGCTCTTGTGCACATGCTGTTGTGCCAGAGGGCTAATACTTCTGAATACTACTTGCACTCCAGAAGCATTCTGCAAGATTAGAAACACTCACTGACCCTGAGGAATGTGTTTTTGATCTTGCAGAGCACTTACATGTGGCTTGTTATGATGTCTGCCACAGTTACTGAGTACTAGATTACCTTTTATTGAATAATTAATGGTTTGTAGACAATCCAATACAAATACATATATTTTGATACAATTATGTTTTATGCAGGCATTATATCTAATGTATTAATGCACAAAGGCCTTGGAAAGTATTAGGCATTTCCTACAGATGTTTTGTATCTCTGTTGTAAAAATAGTAGGACTGTCACTTTTATTTGAGGGTTAAAGTATGCCTTGTTGTCAAGAGGATAAATGACTTCATTATGACTGCAGTGCATGACTGAAGAAGGGAAGGTTAGTGGAAGTAGTAGGGAGAGTTGCTGAGCTTGGAGGATAAGTGCTCCTTGAAACAACTGATTTGTCATTGATAATCAATAAATTATTTCAATAAGGAAATACACATGCTTTGTGGAGAATCCATGCAAGGAAATCAGATGTTGATATAGTGAGTTTCTGCCTTGCAGTAGGTAAATTGTATCAGTTACTTAGTCTCCTAGAAAAACTTCTTTTTGGTATTCCAGCACCACCTACAATTAGGTATGTGCATTCATTTCAGAACAAAAAGGTTGCCAATTCATTCAATTTGGCATTCATCAGGAACAGAACACAATGGCGACAATTGTGTGTCAATTGATTTGTGATCCATTTCAGCGTTCAGGTATACTTCCTTCAGTTTCCATTCCTGCAGCCAGCCACAAATACGATAAGGGGAAAGGGAGAGAAACAACAGGTGAAATAAACAGTATAACTGCTTCAGTCATGAACTCATACACATCTTCACATCTTCAGACACATCTTGCTCAGAATATGAGAAGTCATCTCATATTCTGTGCAAGCATATGAGAGGACTTCTTGGAGAAACCTTGAATCACAGAGTACTGGGGTGGGGGGAGTTTTCAGCTCCACTAGTCCCATTCCATTCCTGAATTTAATTCCTGTACTGTATATCTCTGAACCTGTTAGTTTGGGTTTTGCTTTGCCTGTAGCCAGAGCAATTTATTTTAATTCCACCTGACTCTATCCTCTCTTCCATCCATCCTGATATTATTCTGGCTGTGAGAGTGGATTTGTCTTGGGTTGCTTGAACTGAGGAGTGTCTCTTGACTATTCAGCAAAGGCTGGAGCTGTTTATTTGGGAACCTTTCCAGCACTGATCCAGCACAACACCCCATTTATTTATTTCACAGCTTCTGGAGGCTTCTTTATGGCGGTCTGCCTTTGCTTTATCCAGAGCAGCTCATTTAAAATATCCTCTAAGAACCAGGTTATTAATACCTCCCTTTATATATTTCCCCCACAGTTAGGGAATAGGGTACTTTTTTCTTGCTGGGGTGTACTCCTTAATTTATTCTGAAGGTATTTAGATACAGTTTGCAAAGATCCTAATATTCTAATATTCTATTCAATATCCTAATATTCTATGTTTTGTCAGTTCAATTTATTTAATATTCTAATATTCTATTCAATATCCTAATATTCCATGTTTTGTCACTTCAGTTTATTTTTTTTAACAATTATTATTGTGCCTTCCTTGGGTGTATATTTGTTGATTTGCAGGGGGGAGATGGCTTTCCTAGAAGGCTGGAGCAGTATGGGTATATTATACCATTAATTTGAAATCTACTGCTAATAAAATAAAATAAAATCTTTGATCCGTTTTAATTGCTTCCTTCTGAGAGAGAGAGAGAGAGAGAGACAGTGTGTGTACTTCCTGCCTTGTCTTATTCTGAAGCAGCTTAAGAAAAACACTTATCCCAAAAGTACTATTGTATCCTTCTCCTGTTCTAATGTTCTGTTGCCAAAGGGCTACAGAAACCAAATTGAAAATCCACATTAGGCCCATTCACATATCACATTCAACACATGTACAATGAGTGTACAGTGTACACAGGTACAGATCTGTAAACTGGTACAGTCATTCACATGTTATGTTGAATGCAGGTAGAGAAGTATACTTCCTATCTCTACGATGCATTTGAAGGGCCTGTGTACAGGTTCACTTTTAAAATGAATACAGATACAGTTATTCACACAAACATGTGTACAAGTGTACAGACATCTGTACACTCACATAACATATTGTCTGAATTGGGCTATTGATGCACAATCTCCACTCTAGTGGAGCACATGGTCTGACAGAGGTCAGCCCCCAAGCATTTTTTGTGCCTTTTTGTTTTAAATAGCCAAAGATTACACATGACAACTGGCACCAGTAACAGGATAATGGTGCTAAAGAATGGCAAATCATATTTTGGAAATAAAGCTGCCTGGTTACTCACCATGTTCTTCTGCATTTTCTTATGGTCAGGACTGCTGATTGTTACCCCCAACAGTTGTTGTATGAGGGTCTGTTCTGTTTGAGGGTGAGTGCACTGGGTGTTGTTGTTTATTTCTGTCGGCTGCACAGCCTTCAAGGGCATATTTCTACAAATGAACAGGGCTTTTTCAGAGAGGGGAGAAAAATGAAAATTGCATTCCATCCCACTTCCCATGAACTGCTCTGTGAGTCAAGTCTGCAGAGGGTAAATAAATTGTCCATTCCTTGCAATGGCAGAGCTCTGTTCTCCTAAGACTGTGGAGCATGTCAGCCAGTATATGTTTCTGCCTTTCATTGCCCTTTAATTCAGTTCAAACCAATGAGAGATATTACTACTCCACCTTTGGATCAAAAGAGGAGATTTCATGAGAAGTGTTAATTAGATGTTATTAATTATTCACGGTATAACCATAGAATAGGTGTTCAACATGAGCAGGAGCAATTTAATTGGAAGTGGTTCCTAAACCAGTTCTTAATTTAGTTTAAATTATGGACACTACTTAACATGCAGAGGGTGTTTTTTTTTTAATAGAATGGATGTACATTATTTCTCTTGAGGGAAAAATATGTTTTTATTCCATTTGAGATCAATGCACTGCTGCTGTGCAAGGCTTGAGCAATTCATTCTTTTGTTAAGCTTTCGCACTTATTCTTTTTAACTGGGTCACTGCATACTACATTGGTACATTTCTGAATGATTAGAGAGGCTGCTTTTATGAGCTGAGAATTGTTGTGGTCCTCAGTTCTCCAATACTTTGCACCTGCCTAGTAATATACCCTAAAGAGAAACAGGTAGGAAATGCTTCTACAGAGATTCATTAGTGCTGAGAACACTCTCAGATCACTCTCATGTCGAAGACTACATATAGCACAAAGCAATAGAAGGAAGGCAGTCCCAGGTTTACCACTCAAGTTTCTCCTAGAATTAAATTGAATTTAAAGTGCTTTCATGTTAGTTCTGAATATGAGAGATAGACCTCCTAGTTCATTTACCATAGTTTATAACCATTTTCGATGTTGTAAACAGTCTGCCTTATTGTTTTAGGTAAATGGCATTATTCTAATCAGCAGTGTGTATACACTTGTACCTTGACCCCAGAATGATTCTTTTATATTACATTGAGTATGATGGAATAGTCTTTTTCCAATATTGATCATAAAGACGGTCACTTTTATTTTGTTCATGCTAAATATGCTTTTGAACACTTTCATTGTACAATTGGACCATACTTATTTTTTAAAAATTGGATTAATAATGATTGAATTAAAATCAACAGGACATCACACGTTTCCCCTCCATTTCCACATTCTCACATCCAATCCATCTCCACATCTGGCCAGGCTGAAGCCACACATGCTGTCTGAGAGTTCTTCCTGGAATCTGTAACACTCCAATGTATGATCATGGAATATAAGCAGAGTTAACTTCCTTCATTATATCATTATATGCCATTAATGTTGTGTGCTATTGATAATAATGTGCGTGCACCACTGGCAGCTGGCTTCTTGGGCAGTGGGCAGCAAGGTAATAATGGGTGGGACCAGGGGTAAAAAGGCAGAGTTAAAAGTAGGTGGGCCCATTAGCAATATCTGGCAGTGCCATCTAACACTTGCTTTCTCCCCATCTTCATCCAGAAGAAATATAAGAAGGAAACAAGCAATTCAGTACAATTAATTATGTAAAAAGAGATACCATGTAAGATGCCTGGATGTGGCTCATTCAGGCCATTAAATCCAAAGATTCTGCTATGTCTTAGCATCTTATAAAGCACTCTCCCAGCTACAATCCAAAGCATTTGGATTGTCACATTCACCCAGGAATCTGGGAGAATGACTTTCATCAGCTATACAAAAACCCTGCTGATGATTGAGGAAGCCCTGGTTGTGCCATTGAGATACTGTATCCCAGCATGGGCTCCTGTGTCAGCTTTGGAGATCCACAGTCTAGTCACCCAATTAAGACTGGAGAAGGCTCCAGGGGAGCTGAAGTATATGTATGTGCACGAAACTGGCTGGCCCGGTATAGTTCGAGTCCGGACCAGACTCAAACCTGACCAGATTAGTTTGGCCCTGCACCCCTTAGAACCACTCTGGTTCGGTTAGGTCTGATGGGGTCGTGAAGTTTCTCCCCCATTTTTTTAACCTTTAGCCCCATCGAGGGACTTCTTCTAGTCTTTGGGGGGGTATCCGTGAAGGTAACACCCTCCCCCCATTGGCATTGTTAATTACTACCATGGCCCGTGTTGCTGCTTGTTTCAGCCCCTTGGGGCCTCTGAAGCTCGTTGCAGCAGCCATTTTTCATGCTGCCCCGCATGCACAAATGGCCTCTGTGAGTTCTGGCATGGCCCAGGGCCAAACAGTGAAGCTCGGCATCACTGCTGCAGCCCGTGTTACTGCTTTTTTCAGCCCCTTCAGGCCTCTGTAGCTCAGCTCAGCAGCCATTTTGCATGCTGCCCCACATGCACAAATGGCCTCTGTGAGTTCTGGCATGGCCCAGGGCCTCACAGAGGCCCTGCACCATGCCAGGCCTCACAGAGACCATTTGTGCATGCGGGGCAGCATGCAAAATGGCTGCTGCGCTGAGCTACAGAGGCCCGAAGGGGCTGAAAAAAGCAGTAACACGGGCTGCAGCAGTGATTAACAAGGCTGGTGGGAGAAGAGGAACCTTTGCAGACTACCCCCAGCCTAGAGGAAGACCCCCGAAGAGGATAAAGGTTTTTTTTAATCGCAACCCCCCGAACCGTCGGGGGGGGTTGTTGGTCCGAGGTCAGACCAAATTGGGTGGTGGTGGTGTTGGGTTCTACTCTGGAACTGTCGAACCAAACTGGTTCAATGTAGAACCAAACCCCCCTCAAACTGTTTGCACATCCCTACTGAGGAAGCAGCGGCAGGACCATAATGGTAAGGCAGGTGGGGGTGTGAAGCATGCGCTTCCACAGATGGGGTGGAGGGTCTCACATGTAATCTGTCCATGGGGCTGCCAGAGAGGGTAGCTAGCACAGGCAAAGCATGCTCACCGCAGACAGGATAGGGTTGCACATGAAGTCTGCCCATGAGGTCGCCCAGGAGCGAGGTGATCACAGGCTCACCCTGCCCTAGCTATGCCAGTGCAGATAGCACAAATGTGCTCTATTAAGCCACATAAACAACTAGGAGATTATTTTTTTAAAAAGTATTTTTCTGCATTGGAACATTCTGTCATTTGAGGTATCTTTCTTATGATATAAAAATTTTACCCCCATCTTCTTCCTTATGATGTAAATATGGCAGATATGTGAACAAACAGCTCAGCAGTCTCAGTTGCATCTGTGTTAGGGATGTGCACAGAACTGTTTCCGTGCACTCTCAGGAGGGTCTCTCACAGACAGGGAAGGCACTGGCTACCTAAGGGACAGGGAAGGCACTTTCCCCCCACTGGTGCTCTTCCAAAAAGTGGGCATGTAGGGCTGCAGTGTGCCTCCTTGCAGCTGGGATCAGCATAACCTTGCAAATGGCCTATGCACGTGCACATGCATGTCGTGCGCACGCGTCGGCCATTTGCATTGCACTGCTGATTGCGGCTGCAAGAAGGCACACTGCAACCATGTGAGCCTGCTTTTCGGAAGAGTGCTGGTGGGGAGAAAGCGGTGGGGCGGGGTCTGGCAGGTAGGCAACTCCTTCCCTGCCCCTTGAAGTGACCCTGCCCCCTCTGAACCAGGTCAAACACCAGTTGCCAGAACCAGTTCGGCACTCCTAGAATGGAGTGCCGAATGGTTCCTTGCATATCCCTAATCTGTGTGGACCCTAGTATGGGAGTGAGAAACATAAATTGTAGCTGAAGGTCCTGGTTTAAATCCTCCTTGGTCCTGAACTCACTGGGTGACTGTAGGTAATGCAGTATACATTATAAATTACTGTTTGCAGTACAAAGAAGTCTGAAAATATTAGCATGTTCTTTAATATGCAAACAGATTTACAATGTAAAGAATGTTCATTTAGTATGTCAGTCCAAAAGTGTTGGAAACATATTTTTTATGGAGCTGACAACTCTGACTAAAATAGCTTGCATCAAACTATTCCAGCATCAAAGTAAAAAAAACCCTACTGAAAAGATTGTTATGTACTGTTGAATGAAAAGTTTCCATAGTGCGTTCAGTTCTCCCTGAGAAGAACCTTAAATAAGAGAGAGTCCTGAAAGTAAGATCTATGTCATGGATTGATATCTGTGCAATGAAAGGGCATATATCCAGCAAAGTGCTGCCAGTGTTAGGAGAGTTGGAACATAAGCCAATCTGTCATTGATCCGGGCCCTGGTTGTGCAGCATTTAATACTTCAGGAAGAAGACCTTGCATTAATGTGCTGCATTACTGGCTGCCAGGACAAAGAACATTCGGCTGGTATAATCTCCCCAGGTGCCAACATGCCCAACAAATTGGCATTCTTTACTGGCTAGAGTTTCCAAATAAATTTCAAGACAGAAAGCATTGCTGTAATAATCCTGAAAGTGGTGATGCATACCTTCTACATCAGAACTGATGCAGTCACAGTTCACACCTTTAAAAAAAACAACCTAGGGAATAATTTTGATCCAAAAAGTAACTGATATAAAAGATTAGGAGTAACAATAATGTAGTTCTATAGTAACAACAACAACAACAACAACATATAAGAAATAAACATATAAATGGCTCTTTTAATAATAAAAGTTGATAGTACTTAATATAAATGCTTAAAACTTAACAGAAGCTTTTTTAAATCATGGTATATAAAAAGTCCTCATGCATATTCTGGTTAATTCATTAATCATAGAAAGTTCTCAGACATAAACTGGCTGAATCTTGTAGTCCTGTGGTTCTTGGTTGAATTCAAGTCCTTGTAATTCCTTATACAGTCATTGCACAGTCAGACATATTTCGACCTTCAGTCTTTCTCAATGACCATTTCCCCAAGATTTCCTTCTTAATAATTATCTTGCACATCTTTCTGCTTTAGGATATTGTCTTTTTAATATAAGGGCTTAATATCTTAAAGCAGAAAAATGATGAACACTTATTTTACTAGAAGGAGGTTGGAGGCGCATTATCCTTGTGAGAACATTGTACCGGGGGGGGGGAAAGGTCAGGAAGACAAGGTTGAAATGCATCTGACTGTGCAATGACTGTATAAGGACTGGAAGCATGCTTTTGGGAGAATCACAGGATGAAGCTTGTGGATTTAATTTAGGCCTCCCTCTAGCTCCCCTTCCCCACATAATTGGAACACTGATTTAGGACAAATAGTATACCTCTCTTTCCCTTTCTAGCCTATCTATCTGATGCTTTCCTATTGATTCAACACTGGAGACATATTGTAAAAGTAAAAAGGATCTTAGAAATCGCATCAGAGAACAAGACGTCAGTATGTGTCATGCTAATCTTGTATCCATTACTTAAAAGAGAGAAATATGGTGAAGAGTCTCTTGTTTCCCTTTTAACACTGGAAATAGATGTAGATGTTGGTGACAGCAAAAGAAGACTTGAGGATTTGAGGCATTCTTGCTCGATGATCAAATCACAACTTTTATCTGAAGAGCAGCATTTCTCTCGTGCAACAAAGATAGCAGAGAGTGTTACATCATTCCCTGCAGCGTATACAGACAGTTGTAAAAATTTCATAGTAAGAGATCAGCCAGAGGGTGTGCAAGTGCATTCTGTGGAACCAGCATATCCGTTTTAGTCTACTTTCCAATAGGCTTATGAGATCACACAGCCTCAAAACTGTTGTACATATGCTGGTAACCTCTAGCCTGGATTACTGCAATGCGCTCTGTGTGGGGCTGCCTTTGTACGTAGTCCAGAAACTCCAGATGGTACAGAATGCAGTGGCCAGGTTGGTCTCTGAGTCATCTAGGAGAGACCATATTACTCCTGTGTTGAAAGAACTACACTGGCTGCTGATACTGGCAAAATACAATGGCTATTACCTATCAATGGGTTTATGGTTATTACCCATAAAGCTCTAAATAGCTTAGGCCCTGGGTATTTAAGGAAACAACTTCTTCGCCATGAGCCCCACTGCCTGTTAAGATCATATGGAGAGGTTTGTCTGTGGTTGCCACCAACTCGTTTGGTGGCTACTCAGGAACGGGCCTTCTCCGTTGCTGCCCCTGGACTTTGAAATGCACTCCCTGTTGAAATAAGAGCCTCCCCATCTCCGGCAAATTTTAAAAAGGCACTGAAGACACATTTATTCACCCAGGCTTTTAATTAGATTTATAGTTTTGAAAAAATCAATACTGGGTTTTAAACATTTTTAATGTTTTAAATGATTTTAATTAAATAATTGATTTGATGTTTTAAATGATTTTAATTGTAAACTGCCCAGAGATGCAAGTTTTGGGTGGTATAGAAATATAATAAATAAATAAATAAATAAATAAATAAATTCCATGTGTATGTCCATCCATATGTCTCTCCATTTGTGTGCCCCCCCCCCATCAACTTCACAATGCCTGGACCCATAGGAACCAAATCAGGTACAGTTGTAGGGACACATAGGGATGCCCCAATGGCATAGTTTGTGATGATGTCATCCAATCCAATTCAAGATGGTGGACATGTAAACATTTAAGGCACAAGTGGTCTTGAACTGCCTAAGCAATTTGGAACAAATTTAGTCCAGTTGCAGGGATAGTAAATTGAAAGTAGGCAGATTAGTTCTTATTAGAATAACTTGTTGTAATTCATAGCAGTCATTGGAGCTATTCACATGATTAGCAAAAATCGGGCTAGGAGAGCCTAGACCGATTTTTGCTAATCGTAAGAACCACCTGGCTCGGCTGCGAGCCCAGTGGTTCTTGAGCAGCTAACCCGCTCAAGTAGCCCTCCCCTTAGCCCAGGTTTGAGGAGCGAGCACTCCGCAAACCTCGGCTATTGGATCGTGAGTAGCCATGGCGCGGCTCCGCGCTGCGGCTACTCACAAGGAGACCCCTGGAGGGAGGCAAAAAGCCGCCTCCCGGCTCTGGGGGTCTCGCGAGTATGCCCTGCGTGCTCGTGTAGGGCATGCTGGAGCTTGCGGGGGCCAATCAGCCCCCACCAGCTCTATCACGGAGCCGGCAATCGTGTGGGCGGCCAATCTGGCCACCCAGGGCTTCTGAGCGATCATCTGCGAGGAGAGTGGGCTTAGCCCGCTCTCCCCGCAGTTTCTCCAAAAGCGGTTCTCACGGATCGTGAGACCCGCCTCATTCACTTTTGAGAGACTCAAGCACATATACAATTTTAGCAATCACAACTTTTTATAAAGTTTGAGGTCACATAAGTTGTTTTGGGGGAAGCTCCTTATGCTGCTGCCTCACACATTAGCCCATATGACTGGATTACTCCTCGATGAATGTGTGATACAGACCTGAAAAGAGGTCTGTTGCTCCCTCCAAATTATATACTTTTGCCACTTGTGATTATTTGTAATACTCTTAGTCATTTATTCTTTATCAGAGATATAGGTCAAAAAGGTCAAAAAGGTCTGCATGTTAATTCAAGGTCTAAAAGGTCTGCATTATATTGCTCTATTCATACATCATCATAAATTAGCTGTATGACATTATATCTCTGTCATGAAAGTTAAATATTCAAAAGAAAAATAAACCTGTTCAGGAAGACAACTGACAATTCAAGACAGATTTTTTTTTAAATCAGGAATTTAATATGTTAGTGTAAGCTAGTCATCCTTTTCTCACTTTTTTGCACCTGCTTTTCTGAGCAGTCAGAAGGTAATTCATTGTCCTTGCTTACTCAGCCCTCATGCCTTTTGGTTGGAATTGACAGCTATGCTGAACAGTGCTGAGTTGGACAACATTTTCACAGCTGTAATTTGTGGTCCTAAGCATCATAGCTGGAAGCTTATAATTTGCCACATAAACTAAATTTAAATCAATCATAAACTTATGAGAATATTTTCTTGCATAATTTTGAAGAAAATGAGATGAAATGCAGTACGTGTTTTTTTAAAAAATCACAAAATCTGTCTGTGTGTTAAAACTGAGATCTAATGCCCCTAAATAATTCTGATGCTGTTTCACTCACCTCTGTCCTTCAGTCCCTCCTCTGTATGATGGGTATGGATGAAAATCTGTGGTCCCATTTAATTTATTCTCTGAAATGAACTAACTCTGTCATCCTACATTTGTGTCTGTTTCTTCTATAGTTAATGTATATAAACTACATAAAGATACAAGACAGTTAATTGGTGATTTACATAATAGTATCAATATAAACCATACATACAGAAAATCAGAGGAAGAGTAAAATAACTATAATAAATGAATAGAAACAAACATTATGGAATTATACAGTGATGACTAAACTTACTAATTATATAAATATAAAAGAAGAAATGCAATGGATAGACACTTAAAAGGAAAAAGAGAACTATTAAAAGAGAACTATTTGCAAGTTTACATTAAATCAAATATGACTTTTCCAAAAATCTATAAAGGAGGTGATCATGCTTTGATCAGAAGTACACCAGGCAGAAATTCATCAGTGACAACTCTAGGAAGTGGTTAGGGAAACTGCATCTGTTAAATGTCTGCCTGGATGCAGCCCTCCACAGCCTAATGTCCAGCTGAAAGATCAAGACAAATTGTGGGTACATGGAGCCACATTTCTAAAGCCATCATCATATACCAGGCTGTACCAAGTATTTACAGCTTATATGGGTCAGAAGTTAAGATGGGAACCTTAACTTGATATATCCATTATTTTTAGAGCACAAGGGAAAATGTAAAGCATCTTAACTCTTCTCTTAAACTGAAGGTTTTTGGATTACTAAATGTCCAGGTGTTTTAAAAAGGGAAATCTGATTAGACACTATGGGGAAGAGCTTACCCAAACTTCAAGGTAGAACTTCCTGAAATTGAACACCAAAAACTGTAAAACCTTCAACTAAGATAAAGTCACAGTCCTCCGCCTGAGAAAAACTGGCTCAAGGTCAACCCAGTTCGCAGATCCCTAGGTGTAATGTTGAAACTACTCTCTGAGCCGGGACTCACGATCAGTGAGACCCAGTTTCTGCAGCAGAGTGGGGAGAGCGGGCTAAGCCCACTGTCCCCGCTCACGATCAGGGAGGGAGCCCTGGGTGGCCGGATTGGCTGCCCACATGATTGCCAGCTCCGTGACAGAGCCGGTGGGGGCTGGGGAGCTCGGGGGCTACACGGCCCCCGCAAGCTCCAGTATTCCCTGCGTGAGCACGCAGGACATACTGGGGAGACCCCCAGAGCCGGGAGGCGGCTTTTCACCTCCCCTCCAGGGGTCTACTCATGATCGGGAAGCCCGGGTTTACAGAATGCTCGTTCTGCAAACCCGGGCTTAGGGGAGGGCTACAAAAGCGGGCTAGCCGCTGGTAAGGCACCGGGTCGCCTGCGAGCCCGGTGGTTTACACGAGCAGCAAAAATCAGGCTAGGCTCTCCTAGCCCGATTTTTTGCTGCTTGTGAGAATAGCCCCTCCATCTTAACTATTCTGGTACAACCAAGAGCAAGAAGGGAGGGATAACTTTTCAGTCACCCTCTGCCAGCCCAGTAAAGTGGGAACTGCAACAGATCCTTAATTCTACCCTCTCTTGGCTGAACAGTGAATGGGACAGCCCCTATATCCTCATGCTTCATTCAGCTAAGACTGGGACAAGCAAACTGCACCCAAGACAGAGCTGGGCGATCAGCTAGACTCCACCCATAGTTGTTTTACTTTCAACTACAACTAATTTTAGAGTTCCATGATTAATCCTGCCATTGTTGGCATACATAATTTAGGGCCTGTGATTATGGTTCAAACTTGATATAATATTAAAACAAGCATTATTTCACAACCTAGGGTGTTCAGATACTGCTTAAAAAAATATAATGGACAGTTGTGTGCTGTGATAATGTTATGGAGTTCTATGGAGCAGCCATATGGAGTTCTATGGATGAAATAGAATCCATCGTATTGCACAAAGTTGTCAAATAATGGAAGCAGGGATTTTCTTACAAACAACAGACATTTCACTACCTTGGTTTTTTAAAAACAAGCAAGCAAGCAAATAGAGAACAAAGCTTCCACAGATCATATTTTGTCCTAGACTCAATCCTCATTCCTTAAATGATTTAGGAAGCCTTTAAGGATTATAACTTGGGTAATTCATTATTTGTGCTCATACATTATTTAATATTTGATGACAAGAAAATCTTAAACTTTATTGCTCCAGTGCCTGTGGATGAAAGAGTTCTCCTGCCCACCAAAACTTCCCATTTATTTCAATGGAAAGGGCTATCTGCAGGCAAAAAGGAATACAAGTCTAGACTGAAATAAATAGGACAGCATGTGTACACAAGAGATTAATATATTCATGCACACACAGATCTCTGGATCAAATCACGTCTTTCTTCTTCAGGATCTCAAACATACTGCCTATGGAAATAATGACAGAAATAGCTCACCTTATTATGTGAGTTATTAACATAAAGCTAAATATTGCAGATAGTAACATGTTCAAAGAAATAGTAATGCATTAATTGTATAAGCTTTAATTGATCCATTGTTTAATAATCTGTAATAAAGCAATAACTTCAAAAGAAATTTGTCTTTGTTTTTAGATTTAGATATTGTAACAGGAGTCATATTGTGAGGATCTACCTAAGTCTGGACTGAAACTCTGCATATTGTGGTCCTCCTGTGGTAATTCTTGCATTGCAGGAAATCTTTGAGCTCCTCCAGGTCCTGGACACACCCTACCTACAAGGATGCTCATTGGCAATATCTACAACAGGAAGAGTATTACAAGCCTCAGTTTCAAAATCTTGGCTTATCTGCTTGGCTTCCTTGGCTTCCAGCATGCTCTTTGATACCAGACTCCTCCTCTCTGCTTGTGTTGACTCTTGACTTGTTCCTGACCACCAGCTTGCTGATTGTCTTGGTCCTGGCTTTGAGCCCTCTACCACTTACAGGTAGCTTCCCATGGCTCAACCTGACACGAATGAGAGCCAAACTAGATGTTGCCGCAGAAGATCCATGATTGACTCTCCCCATTTTTTGAAAGAGTAAATTTATTGACTGTAGTCCTGGGGAAGTAGTGGGGTGGTAACTCTTTCCATTGTGCATTTTTTCCAAAGCAGAATACACTCCAAAGCTACTGTTGTTCACATATAGATATACAGAAAATGTATATAATGTATGTTTTTCAAATCAATGTTTTGTAGTTGAAAATATGTAATCACTAGGTACACAACCAATACATCTAACAGCTATTAATCTTTTTAAAAAATCACTGGGATATAAGAACAAGTGCATTAAGGCTGTTCTGGTTCAAAGTTGAAGTTTTAATTGATTGCAAAACAAGGGCCCTATCACTGAGATCTGCCATCAATTAGACTTATTTTCCTCAGGTAACTAACTATTTTAGCTCAGATACACTGAAAATACCAGTAAAAACCTGTACACTTAGAATCTCTTTCCATTTTATTGAACCAAATTTTTGAAAATATAGAAAAGACAGTTTCTAAAGTGGATTCAGGCTACAACTGATCTGCACCTTTATGGGAACAGAATTGTTTGTGAGTGTGAAGCAGCTCCTCTCAGTGCATGGAAGATATATCTGACAGGAAGATATTACTGGTAGTCACACTTGGATAAAGAAACAATATTTGACCCAAGCCATTTAGGCTTTAAATGTAATGATAAGCATATTGAATCTCCAGATTTTAGGCTTTATGTACAATAATTATCTGTTTATCACTGAAATGCTTCTTACTGCACTGTATAGTTTATTTTGTTAGACACCAAAGCTAAGGTCATTGTTCTTTTTATGCAAAGTGCTAGAGCTACTTGTACAATGTCTGCTGCAGAAGATGGAGGTCTATACCTCATCATTTTGTGTGCAAGGTTGAAGATGTTTTTCTAAGTCTGCATTTACTGTGTGCAGTTGTCTGTATCAGGGGTTTACATGAAGAAAATCCTCATTCATTGGTCACATTGAAGTTTGTCTACTGTAATGCACATTTTACTTTACATGGGGTTGCCATAAAAAAGTATTCAAAAGCTTCAACTAGTCTAGAATGCAGCAGCTAGACTGTTGTTGTGGTCTCATAGGATAGCAACCTGGTTCCCAATTCACTTCCAGGCACAATTCTGAGTACTGGTGGTTACATTTAAAGCCCTAAGTAGCTTAGGATGAAGATATCAGAAGGATCACCTCCTCTCATATGAACATGCCCAGATACTGATATTAGTTCAAGGCCCCACCTCAGTGGGAGGCTGAATTGGATAGGACTTGATATAGGGCCTTTTAGGTGATGACACTTTCTCTCTTTAGAGGTTCAATGGGCACCTTCACTAGGGCCTGTCTTTCTAGGACTTTAACTGAGCCTTTTGTTTTGACAGGCATTTGCCAGCTGATGTCTAGGAGGTTAGATTTCATAATTAATCCTTGACTACTTCTGCGTGTGTGTCTTTGTGTGTGTGTTTTGATCTCATGATACATAAAATTTGTACATAAAATTTGTACATAAAATTTTAAAATTTAACCATTTTTGTTGTTTCTGGTGAATGTACACCACTTTGTACACAGCATTGTTGTGGACAAGATGTAAACAAATGCAATAAATAAATTAATATGAAGAGGTCATTCACACGGCGGTTTCTGGGGCAGGGAGCATGGAGAGGGGGAATGCAGGGCCAAACCTACCTTCCCCCCAAATAATCACAGATCCAATGTGTGGCATGCGGATCTCTGGTGGGATGGTAGCTGGCACCCATGAGTGTCTACCAACCAAACCCCAAAGCAATCGGACACTTGTAAGGTTTTTGAATTTTTTGAATTTTTTCCCTCATAGGGTATAATGGGACTCGAACCAGCCCAATATCTCCTATTGTGGAGCACCCATGGGTGCCAACTACCACTCAAACCTCAAAGCAATCAGACACACCTATGATTTTTTATGAATATTTGAAATATTTTTAATTATTTTTCTCATAGGGTATAATGGGACTCAAACCAGCCCATTACCCCCTATTGTGGAGCACCGGGGGGCACAAAAGTGGGATGGGTGGTAGGTACCCAGGGGTGCCTACCACCCACCAAACCCCAATGCAATCGGACACTCCTCCTCCGATTATTGATTAATTTTAAAGTATTTTTGAATTCCTCATAGGGAATAATGAGGATTCCAGCAAATGTAAAACTTCACATTGGGGGGAAAGGGGTATCCTAGTGCGGAGTGTGGTGAGTGGTAGTTCCCAAGGTAGGCAAGGAAGCTAACAGAATTATTTGAAAGGAAATGGGCAAAGGGATAGTTTTTATGTGATTTTTGAAGTTTACACCATCTTTAAGCCCATGGGTGCCAGCTACCATCCCACCCACTTTGGGAGGTTTGAACCAGTTCAAATTCAAACTGAACCGGGTGGGGAGTTCGAGCAAAACCAAAACTGAACCTCCCCCTCTCGGTTTGAACCCGGTTTGAATTCAAAACGAATTGGGCAAACAGGATTTGTGCACATCCCTATATGTCTGTAATGTGCTGTTTGATGAGAACCTTGGCCAGATCATAGCCTATGTTAGCTAAGGGGGATGGGGATAGGTCCTGGGACAATATTTTAGTCATAATTGACTGTTTCCAGCTGGATTGGAAGTCATCGCTCAGGGTTAGGGGGCAAGACCTAAGGGACAAAAAAGTCTAAGCCAACAGTTAAGTAGGAATGTGCACAGAACGGGCTGGCCCAGTTTGGTTCGAGTGAGAACCGGCACCCTGGCAAACCCCTTTGAGTTTGGTATGGCTCGAGGAGGTTCATGAACTTTTAAAGGTCTTTTAAAAAAATCGTTACCTTTTCAGCCCTCTGCGGGGTTCCTGAAGGCAGGGGGGTGTCCAGGTTGTCCCCCTTCCCCCACTCACCTTCTATATGCCCTCCAAGAGCTGGTTCAGCCAGCTCTGCACCCATTAAAGGTCTTTTTAAAAATTGTTATCATTTCAGCCTTCCGTGGGGTTCCTGGAGGTGGTGGGTGAGGGTCTGTGGGCTATGCAGAGGCCTATTGCACAGGTGCCCAGCCCCCAACATGGCAACTGCCCCACCAGAGAAGGCCGAAAACCAGCCGAAGACCGCACACATGGGTCCAGAGCCAGCCGAACTGGCTCTTGGGGGACATATAGACGGTCGGCAGGGGGAGGTCTTTGTGTGTGGGTCTAATCTGGTCTCTGTGTGTGGGTTTCTTTCTCCCCCTCCCCGCCCTTATTAAAAATATTGATATGCAGCTTTTTTAGCAACAGAGTTCTCAAAATGGCTTAAATAGCAAAATATGAGAAAATGGCTCTCTCAACATGTTTCCCCTTTTAAACATTTTTATTTTATTTTGCTTTGTGCTTGTTGCAGGCTCCCCCACCAAAAGTCTATTTTTGTACACTTGCTTCAAAACAAGGCTTTGCAAATCAGTTCACAAGAAACTCATTTTTAAAACTCCGGTGGCTTCTCAGAGCATCTGGTGGGCCACTGTGCAAAACAGAATGCTGGACTAGATGGGCCTTTGGCTTGATCCAGCAGGGCTATTCTGATGTTCTTATGAAATGATTGGTTGTCCTTAAATTCTACAAAATTGGGGTTACTCTATATATTATATTCTGCTGTCCTATTTGAAATCAAAATGGTGTCTTTTCTTTCTGTAGTGTATAGACACACATCTTGGGCTCCTGCCTCAGAAGGCTGGATGGGGAAGGAGCAAGGCTGGTGCGGAGTCCCTACTTGAAGGAGCCAGAGCTGGTTGGGGCACCTGGCCATGATGTGAGACTCTCCTCTTCTCCCCTCCCCCCCCAAAAAAAACCCCAAACACTACAGGCTGACTCCTGCAGCCCAGATGCCCTTGTCTCACACATGTATCCACTCCCTTCCACCAGTTATTTATTTTCTTCCCCCCATCATTTCTCTTCATTTCTCTGCAATGATATGCTTAAATGCTTTGAAATTCTATGATGCTAGATATATATTGTTAGGAATTGAAAATAATTTTCCTCTCTTGGGTAGGTGTATAGGGCTGAGGGGTGAGAGGGCAGGCATCTTGTGGAAATTAGTGGAGAGAGAGAACTTAAAACAGTGCTATTGTCATGCTATTCAGATGCCATCCACTTGAGTTTCTAACAATCTTGCAGAAACTGGACTACATAGGAACACATATATCCAAACTATTTTATTAGTATAGAATTGTGCTTTTTAATAGTTACAAGTGATACTTACTTTGAAATATTTATAGTAACCTATAAGTAACAGAAAACAGATATCAAAAGTTAACAGAAAAAAAATTATTAAGTGAAACCAAAAAGGTATGATGAAACCTACCCATTCTGCTCAAAAAATTGTAAACTGCCCTGAGCCATTTCTGGAGGGTGGTATAAAAAGCAAGCAAGCAAGCAAGCAAGCAAGCAAGCAAGCAAGCAAGCAAGCAAGCAAATAAATAAATAAATAAATAAATAACCTGGCGCCCTCCCCACATAAATTCCCCCACCCTCTCAGTGTCCCCAGTCCAGCCCTGGGTCTATGAAGGCTACATAAAGGGAGGTTGTGTTGCAGGAAGAATATTTTTCAATAAGGTGCTGGAGTACTAGGCACCGGTCGATTGTGGATCAGCCTTCCCTGAAGCCAGCCTGTTCCTCCACCAACAAATTTTCCTGCTCCAGCCAATCCCGTAATTTCAAATGCAGATGTGTCACACAGAGCTTGCTAGTTGTATTGAGCAGGCTAATGGGTCTATAGTTGGCAGGCTCATTCTTTCTGCCCTTTTTGAAAATGGGGAAAATAATTGCTGTCCCTCAGTCCTTGTGGATATGACCATGTGTATCCATGAAGGCAAATAGTGAAGCCAGAATGGGTGCCCACCAATCCAGATTGTTTTTAATGGCCTCAGCCATGTTGTCACTGGTGTCCATGCGGTCATGTCCTCTATAGTTTTCCCAGGGCTTTCTGTGGAAGAATCCTCATAGAGTTCATAGAAATGTCTGTGCACACGGACTCCTGGGAGCTTTTCATAGTGAAACGGGGGAAGGGGCGGCAGGGAAGTATCCTGCCGCCCCAATTACTACTACAATTACGGGCGCCAGAGCGGGAAAGTGGCGGGAGGGGTAAGTAAACCCTCCCACCACTCTTAAAGCAACCCCCCACCCCTGTGCTGGACCGCAGTTTGGCGGTTCCGTGCATACCCCCACTGGAAATGGGCTGCTGCATTTTAACTTTAGGATCAGCTCCCCCAGAACAGTTAGAGACTCTTCTCTCCAGTGGCGGGTGAGGAGGAGGGAGGCAGGGAGCTGGGCTTTTGTTCTTTCCAGTTCTCTATAAGGGGTAGATGTAAAATGTTCTTTTGTACTCGAAGATGTGGGGGGAGGGCTGGTTTAAAAGTACTACTCCCTCCCCCAGTAGTCTGGACTTTTAAGCAGTAAACATGACAGCTTATCCCTTAGAAAATTAGCTATGGATGAAGGGGGGAAAGACGGCGGGCGGTGCAAACATTTACAGATAACTTCAGTTTTTCCCTCTTCCCCCATCCCTCATCACCCAGGTGAGGGATGCTCTAGCCAGTTGCATTGCAACACACACAACACACACATGAGTAGTAACAACAAAACTTTTATTCAGTTTGCTTTCTCATTACGGCTCCAATCCTCTGCATGCTTACTTGGTAGTACGTCCCATTGAACTCAGGGGAGCTTTCTTCTGATGCATAGAAGAAGCAGCACAACCCCCTCCTTCCTAGTTTCTGTTTGCCGTTTTACCTAAAAGAACCTCAACCTCAACCCCTTAACTTTTTATTTCTTAGTATGGGTGCCCTTCTTTCAAAATGAGCTTTGGGGTGAGGTGATTTAGATTTCCGTGCAACACTCCTGGCAGCCCATAAAAAAAACACAACCCCTCACCCTTTTTTTGCAGGGTGGTGGTGGTGAAAAGCCAGTACCTGTGATTGATTTGGTTTTGGTTTGCACGAGCACACTTTACCTGGGAGGAAAAGCTGGATCATTTGGGGTCCCCCCCCCGCAGTTTTAATGTAAGTAATTCAAACAAAACATTTCTAAGCCATCTTTCAGAAAGTTCTTCTTCCTGACCTGAGTAGCGTACAACTAAAAAACAAACAAACCACCAACAATTTACAAAATGTACAATGAAAACAAAATAACAAGTTTGTTTAGAAAACAAAGGCGAGAGGGTACCTTCTCTGTGTTAGGAAGTTTATAGAATGATGCATAAATGGAGAGAGAGAGAGGGAGGAGTCTTTTTCTCCTCCCATCATATCATATTAGAACTTGGAATAAAACTGATTCAGAAATACCAAAGAAAGGGCTTTTCCAATGCAAGCCAGGAAATAAAAGAACTGTTTAGCTGTAGATGCCCAAAAATGAATAACTGCAACTATCAATTCTTGACATAATTCACTGAAGGTTCTACAAAACAAGTAACACCCCTCCCCACTTTCATGAGCATACTGTAGCAGTTTGAGTGTTTGACTAGGACTGGGGAGAGCTGAGTTCGAATCCCCGTTCAGCCACAAAACTCACTTGTTGACTCTGGGCCAGTCGCTCCCCTCTCAGCCTACCCTACCCTACAAGGTAGAGCTGATATTATGGTAAAGTTATCTGAAGGATGGATGTCAGATGTTTGGACAGGGACACAATTTCAGTGCTTGCCCCAGGTGCTATTTTCCGAATATACGCCTCTGATTAGTTAAAGGATGATCGGAAGGTGATCACTGTCAAATTTAGGAAGAACCTCTAGGCTCTCAACAAAAGGGAGCAGATACTTGGAGACAATTATGTAATCAATGGTGCTCGTTTTAGACTGACAAATAGGTGAATTCACCTGACTGATGACCTACAACTGCACCATTTAGGATGGAAAGGTTGAGCCTGGTGGCTGCTTGTTGCAAGCAAAATCCCACAAACTTTGATCTCTAGATTTGGTTGAGGAGAAGTCCATCAGTCTCGAGGTGGGGCAGGTGGGGGCACACTGATGTTTTGTGTAAAGGGTGTAATCATTGGGACCCAGCCTAGTGTTAAAGTCACCGCTCAGCACCACCAATGCTTGGGGGTGTGTAAGGCTGAGATCCGCAGCGCAAATTTCCATTTCAGCCCATATGGTTCTAAGATGGGGTTTCCACTGTTGTGGGTGAACTTAGGTATTAATTATCAGCAGGGAACAGTGAATGAATTGAATTAACACTGCCTTAGCATCATGCTTGAGTGTTGGGAGAGATCTTGACGTTGCACAATGAACAGTAGAAACTAGCACCCTCAAACTTCCTTTGGATTTTCCACACCCCCTCCGTGGTTCGGCCTCAACTGAAAATGAGAGAAATCCATTAAGTAACTCTTCCTCCACAGTCCATGATTCCTTTATCAAAATAATGTCATTGCAGGAAAGATAGTCAGTGAATCGGGCATCCCTAGCAGATACAGACAACCCAACCACATTCCAGGAAAGGTGGTTTGCCTTATGTTGGTTGTTTGAATGTCATGGGATTGTACTGCAAACTGGAGGCAGAACAGGGGAACTCCGTGGGGACACCAACAACACCTCAGACTGTGGGTGGACACTTGTCAATTATTTATTATTACTTATTCGTTTAAAATATTTCTATACCGCCCAAAACATGTGTCTCTGAGCGGTTTACAATGAAAATAGTTTAAAACATCAACTCACTTGACAATTAAAATCATTTAAAACATTAAACATTTTAAAACATTTAAAACCCAGTAATAATAATAAAAAAATAATCAATGAGATGAGGATAATCATTGAATGACAATCCGGGGCCTGATGCTTGCAAGGTGATATCTCTGGCAGCTGGGGGCACCATCTGTTGCATCCAGGGCAATGAGGTCTCATTGGCTTGCTTCTATGGGGGATGTATGCCCTTCCCCCAAGTGGATGTCACCACGTTTCCCAGAGGAAATGGGAGGGGTTATTGGGGGTTCATAGGTAGTGCAGATGGCTGTTTGGCAGGATTAGATGGCAGGATTGACTGGGTTGAGATAGCTGCTAGTGAAACCTCAGTGGTGAGGGTGTGTATCTCTAGGGAGTGTGTGGCTCCTGAAAGATTGGACTCCGCAGCCAGCACCAGAATCACATTTGGGGGTACAAGAGGAGGGTCATCATTGTTGCCCATTTCATTTTCGTTGGACTCTGTGCATAGATCTTTGAAATGGACTGAAAGTCTTCTCACCCGGCCAGGCATAACACTCATGTAGGCTTGTGTACCCACATGAGAGCTGCTGGGGGTGGGGACTGTGAGGTTGAGCTGGTGGGTGGGCTTGGAGCATCTTGTAAGAATTGGAAATCAGTTCTCACTATCAGAAGAATCAGATTCTGATTCATCAGAACATAAGAACAAATCTATTAGAGGTCTTGGGGTTTGCGGGGGGGGGGGGGGTTGCTACACTTCTAATAATTGCTTTTGTAATTCCAAAATGTCATCTTGAATTGACTCTACTTTGGGAGCCTCTGATGGCAAGGAATTGACTTGCAGGGGCACGCAATAGCTTAACAGCAGGGAGTGAGTTTGTTGAAGCTTAGCTTGACTGGGAAGTTTGTTGGAAATGGAAGATTAAGAGATCTAATCTAAGAGTCTACAAAAAAATCTAATAGCTCATAAATAATAAAATTGCATCCAATCATGCACATGAGTTGGGTTGGAACTGCTAGTGTCTCGAATGTTAGGGAAAGGCATTTGTAATTAGCTCTGTTCTGGAGAAAATGGTGATTTTTCAACATGATGCTTTCTCTTTGGCACTTTAAGATCACAGCCAGTGATGTAATTCTGACTTATGACTATTCTGTGTGCCCATAAATGGAAATCCTTTCCGGGAATTCAATGAGGATCTGATGAAGCTGCAAGATTCTGCAGAAATTGGCAAAACGGTTTGCTTCTGCTTGACATGGCAGGCTTGGAGGAGACCTGATGGGAAGGGCTGGCTGAGAGTTACTAGAGTCATGAGCCATTGAGCTTTTAACCCCTTGGTATTGTTGGGAGAAGAGATGTTTTCCTTGGGGGCCGTGAGTCATAAATTGATCAAAGGCAAGTCTAAGCATGTCCACTTTAGCGGAAATTTCATTCAACACCCCACAGTTGTCACCAAGGATTTTGTTTGCAGACACAAACTGGCATCACCTAGATACTAGGGATGTGCAAACCAGTTCAATGTCAAGCCAGCTTGACATCAAACTGGTTTGGTTTGACAGTACAGGGTTGAATCAAACAACCCCCTGTTCAGTCCAACCCCAGACCAAACCCTGCTCCTAGCCATTCGGGGGGGGGGTTCATGAGCATTTGGTAAAAAAAAAAAATTTAAAAGCCATGCAGAGGCCCCTTGCATATGCACGGCAGCCTCCAAAATGGTTGCTGTGAGGGGGGAAAGGCCTGAAAAGGGCCATAAAATGCCCAAACTGGGTGATTTTTGGCATGAGGAAAGCTGGCAGGGGAAGGGGTAACCTTAGTAGACCCCCACAATTGCCTTGGAGAAGCTTCCCAGAGGGGGTAAGCACTATTTTTTAAACAAAATGTTTGCAAACCCTGCCCCTGAACTGAACTGGGGTGGGGGTTCAATGGGGGGCAAAACCAAACTGGCCCAGTCTGGTTCAGGTCCAGTTTGTACTCGTGTGTACTTTGTGCACACCCCTACTAGATAATTGGATAAGGAAATTGTGGGAGGGATGTGATGGATGCCTGAGAGATTTAGAGTCCCCACTTCGTTGCCCCAAGGGATGTTTCTGACCAGCACGCTTGGATGGCTTGGGAGCAGTTTGATTTAACAGCGTCTCCCCTGCTGCATCTTCTTGATTGGTGTGGGAGGGCTCACCGGTTTATCAGTGTTCAGGGTCATAAATCTGTTCTTAATGGAAATCTTAGCAGAGGAGTTACTCACAGTTCCTTTGGCTTTTGGCCCTGATACTAGGATGAATACAGCAAGTTTCATCTGCTTTTGCTTCCCTACTCTGCCAGACTGCTGCTGGGCACTGGCTTCACTATCAAGGCTTTCCCAGCTGTCCCTGCTCCCCCCCCCCCACTTTCGATGGCATGATGGATTAGGGAAAAATGTGTCCAGGTAAAGCTGAGTCTGATGGATGAACAGAGCTTGGGGAGAGGTGCTGCTAGCTGGTTGCCATCTTGGCTCTGGCCCTTCAACTTGTATCAATTCACAACTAAAACCATTTGTTCAAAGACAACACAACGATGAAGATGACATGTTTCCCTACCCCTGTATCCCCCTCACCATACTACAATTTCTAGTTGGTACTAGAAGAATGTGATTAAAATTTGTTATTGTTGTCTGATAACACTGAAACTTTATGTCCCAGTTTTCAGTCAAACCAATGGAAGCTCCCCAGTACTAATTCATCATGCAACTCCTAATGTTTGGCTGTATTATGAATTGAGAAGCATTACTTTCCCCAGATGTCTTTCTTAGCCCAGAATGTGCAGTAGGATTATGTGCCTGCATTGTAAGAATTCACCAAACAGCATATATGTATGTGTGTGTGTGTATCTCTAAGGCATACCCACGGCTAATCCCATGTGTAGCAGCTCTCGCGAGAGTTCACAAGCAGAAGGACCTGATTGGGCAGTGGGGAGCCTGTGATGGCTATAGTTAGTTGGAATGACACTGTTACTGGTTGGAAGATGCTCTTGATTGTAGAGGAGAGGAATCTATCCTCTACAATCTATATATAAAAGGATAGTGGGCAGTGGGCTGTGAAGAGAGGGGTTGTGAGGGAGGAAAGAGCCCATTCAGGATATGGAGGCTGCCACTGTGTGAATTAGATAAGAAAACAAGATGAACAAGATCTGTGAGGAAGGGAGAGAGAGAGAAAGAGAGAAAGGGAGAAAGAGAGAAGAAAGAAAGAAAGAAAGGAAGGAAGGAAGGAAGGAAGGAAGGAAGGAAGGAAGGAAGGAAGGAAGATGAGAAGAGTGAGTGGAGGAGAAAGAAAGAGAGAACAAGTAGGGAGAGGAAGCGAGAAGGAGGGGTGAGGGACAGGCCTGAGTCTGTCAGCAGCCTGAAGGGAACAAGCAGTCATGGTGGGGATGGAAGCAATTAAGGGCCCAGTCAACCACCACTGCTGTTTGGGGCTACCAAGGACATTGGTGGAGGGAGGCAGGCAGGCAATGGATAGCCTGGGCCTGTCAGTGGCCTGAGGGGAACAAGCGACCATGGCGGTGGTGACAGCGAGGTGTCAACTGCTGCTGCTGCTCCTGTGGGGAGGAGCAGGAGGGGGCTCGGTTGAGGGTGGGGAGGTCTCTGGGGATAGGGGGCTGCAGCTTAGCCAATAGGTGCCAGCACCCCTGCAGCCACGACCAAGAGGGGTGAGGGGGATGGAAGCAATGGGATGGAGGAGGAGGGGTGTTAGTGCAGTTCAGGGGAGGGTGGAGAGATCTCTGAAGTGAGGGGGGCTGTGGCTGTGGGGAAACAATCAAGTACTAGCACGCAGATGCTCTGCTTGGGTTAAGCTAGTTCTTATTGATTGCTGTAAAAATACATGATCTACCAAGTTAGCTGCTTTGTAGGTGTATGCGCAGTGTGCACATTAGGGATATTTACTGATTTATTTTTTTAATTCAAGTTGTACCCAAATCAAATCACCCCCAATTTTTTTGAGTGTGAATCTGGCCACCTAGCACAGAGGCAATTTTTTTTGTCCACAAATCTCCCGAAACAGGTAGATTCGGGTACAAATCATTTTGTACCCAAATCAATTCGCACAGACAGCAAGTGCAGGCAGTGATTCTCTCAGCATCAGGAAGGGGGTGAAAAAAAATTCTCTTCTCTTTTCTTCTATCAGGAAAGCAGGAACAAAAAGCAGAGGATCCACTCCAGGCAGCAGGCAGGCAAGGCAAAGCAAAGCTCCTCTGGCTCTCGCTCTCTCTCTTCTCCCACGAGGCAGAAAGGCAGGATGATGGCTGGCTGCCTCCTTAAGTATATTTGAAAACCCATCCTTTGAATTCCTCCCCCCACCCTTGTCTCTTCTTTGACCCTTAGCCAATGTGGGGTCAGTCACCCCTGGCAACACAAGATGTAAATGGAAACACGCCAATCTGGAACCAGGGGGGAATCGCCAGCCAATCATTGCACATTGTAAGTCACCAATCTGAAGCTTGGGAGGGCAGGATTTTCAAAATAATTTCTGGAACAAAATGGAGACAACAAGAGAGATCGCCACAAAATGGAGGTCTAAATCTACAAATTTTTCAGGTCTGAAATCTGGGCAATTTGTTTTAGACGCAAATCTGGCCACCTAGCGCAGGGGCGATTTGTTTTTTTCCACAAATCATCCAAAACAGGTAGATTTGATTCCTATATCCCTAGTGCAAATGCATTTAAATTTATCCCTGTAATGTATATGAAATTCTTATTGATTGCTGTGAATGATGTGGTATCAACCAAAAAA
This sequence comes from Hemicordylus capensis, assembly GCF_027244095.1. Taxonomy (NCBI): domain Eukaryota; kingdom Metazoa; phylum Chordata; class Lepidosauria; order Squamata; family Cordylidae; genus Hemicordylus; species Hemicordylus capensis. Next base: position 114,914,626 of record NC_069658.1, on the reverse strand, counting down.
GCAAACTTTTGTTTGGTGACAATCTCCTCTACTTGGGATACTTTTCCTAATTTTATTTTATTTCTATTGCAAACACTGTTGTTGAAAGGATCTAAAGTCCTTTGTCCAGACTGAGATTTGGTGGGTGCTGAATTTCTATGTCACTCTCTGCTATGGCTGCATCTGTGGTATAGAACTGGGGCAAAATGTGCTACCTCAATTTCATGAATCCAAGCGAATAGGTGGGCTGTACTGGTGATTAGGGGGTGAAGGGGAGTGAGACTCAGTTATCTCCTTATGGCTGCAATTGGCTAGCCTTTGTTTATCCAGAAGCCCTGTTCGAAGAGACATTCGAAAAAAATAATGGTGAATGCCAGTTTAGGGTAGCAGTTTTAAGAAGAAAGAAAGAAATCCCGGCCACCATACCCCAAGTCAAATCTTACATGGAAGTAGACAACTCTGGATAAAGAATAGTAAAAGAAGGAAAGGAGGTAACTATCAAATCAAATTTATTATTATGGCCCATGACCAAGAAAGGAGGTAAATAGATTGACCAAGGTGGGAAAAGAAAAAATATTAATTAAAATATTAAAATTAAAATTTATGTGAGGAAGACAGATTTTATAACACACATAGAGGCTGTTCTCACAAGTAGACTAGCCCTAGGCTTGGCTGCACACGAGAACCACCAGGATCTACATGGATCCCAGCAGTGTTGCAGTGCAAAACCCAGCACCAAAGCCTGGCTCTTAGCGAAGGTTAAGGGTGCAAACACACCTTTAACCCAGCTCCTGAGATTGTGTGTCAGTGAGGGCTACTTGTAGTTCACACTGACACAGTGATGAGTGCCTAGAGCCCCCATCCTTGGGGAAAATTGCACTGGGAAATCCCCCAGTGCTCCATGCTCAATGCATGGTGTACTGTAGGAAACCCAGTGGCTACGATAATGAATCTCAGCCTCAGAGTTATCTGCCCTGCTCCACACTGCATGGAGTAGTGGGGACTGTGTGGAAGCACGGAGCACATAATAAGTGAAATAGGACTTGTTTTTATCCTATCCAGTGATCTTTTGCAGTTTGTTTGTTTGTACATTGGTCCCAAAGGAGATTCTGTAGAGAGTGTGGGGGAGGAGTCAGAAAGGAAAAGGGAGGGAAAGGAGAAGGAGAAAATGCGAGTTGTTGCTGAATAAACCTTTAGTTAAATCCACATAAGAATTTTCTTGTGTGTGTGAGGGAAGCAGCTATAAAACATTTGGTGATGAGATTTTGAACTAGCTAAGCATGTGAGCCTGCAAAGTTTGTGAATATTCATGCAACCTCATTTCATTGCTTCACTGGGTCAAAATTCCTGCACTGCTTTTCTATTTTTGCTGCTGATGATTGTTTCTTCAGCTTCCTGACCTGCACAACCCCTGAAGGTACTTTTCTTCTTCTCAGTCCTTGACTCTGTTGTTCATTGGATGCCCACTGAAGCATGTCTCAGATCCCACAAGCACCATGAGAGGAGAACCTGCTCTTCCCAGGAAAAAATGGAAGTCCTTTTTCTGCAATAACGTCATCACCATACAGAGCCCTGATTCTATTCCAGCAAAGCAGAAGTCTATATTGCTTCACTGCCTGGGCCTGAAGATTAGGGGTATACATGGAACAGGCTGGTCCGATTTGAGTCTGAAGCAGATCCGAACCAGACTCAAACCAGGCCAATTCGGTCTGGCACTCCCTCAAACCCCCCTGGTTTGGTTTGGTCGGGGGGGGGTTTCCATTTTTTTTTAAAGTGTCTCCTTGGGGGGTCCTCCGAGGTGGTGGTGGGGGTCCGCGGAGGTTCCCCCATACTTTGAATGTGCTTGCTGATCATTACAAGTTCTATTATAGATCCCAACTGCCTGGTGAATCTATCAAACTGTATATATCACAGTACTGCAAATGAAGTGCACATCCTGAAATCTAGGTTGTTCTGCCTAATTCTTCCAAACCCAGTCTTCTTATATGGAACCAGAAAGTGGCAGCACAAGAAAGAAGGAGCTACCAGTGCTACCAATGTGGAGACTGCCCACAAATCCAATTTTTCTCACTGTCCTGCACTTGCAACAGGTGCAAGCAAAGGGGTCACTTTGCTAAGATTTGCCAGTCTGCTGTCCATTCACTATATGATCAGGATAAGGCAGCTAAACCACCTGACAGCATTGTATGTGTGACAGACACAGAGCCTGCTTCCCCACATTGTGAAGTCAAACTTAATGGCCATGAAGCGTGATTACTGGCTGAATCTAGTTCTCTGTACACTCTCATCTCCCATTTGCTATACGAGGAAGTCCTCACTATATCAAATCTGAACTTGCAGCATTCATGGGAAATATAGAGGATATCTCTTATATCCCTGGGGATATGGAGGTTCCCTTTCCCCCCTACTGTTCTCCTGGGCAGATCTATGGTTCGTGTTAGACCCAAATAGCACAGAACCCATATTACACATGATGGCGCATCCATATGCTGATATGATTGCTGATTTCTTGCACGTTTTTGCTGATACTCCTGCAACTGTCATATATTTCAAACATAAAATTCAGATGAAGCCAAATGCAATATCTGTACAACACAAAGTGAGGAACATACCCATTGCATTGCACCAACCACTTAGAGAGGAACTATTAAGACAACAGCATGCTGACATAATAGAGCCTATTGATTCATCATAATGGGTCTTTCCCATTGTTCTTGTTTGCAAATCAAATGGTACATTTTGAATATGCATAGGCTTAAGAGATGTGAACTCCAACATAGTAGTGAATTGTCATCTATTACCCAATGTCATTGAAATGCTGATTACTCTTAAATAGGCCTCTGTGTTCACAACTTTGGACTTCTCTTCAGCCTATCATCAAATTCTGCTCAAGAGTCCTTGCAAATACACAGCCTTCATTACCCAAGAGGGTCTTTTTCAATACAAAAGACTGCCCTTTGGATTAGCATCTGCAGCTTTGGTATTTCAGCAAATGATGCATGCAATTTTGGGGACTATGAATAGCATCACTTCCATTCAGGATGTCATTTTAGTGTATGGAAAAAACATTGAGGAGCATGATGCTAAACTGACAGAAGTCTTAAGGAAACTCCAACTACACGGACTTACTATCTCTGCAGAGAAGTGTCCGTTTTGCACACACTCAGTGACATACGTGGGACACACAATATCTCAGACTGATATACATCCCAAAACAGACGGTGAAATTGGGAAATTGGGAAGCACCAGAGCCACACGACAAGGATAAACTTTGCTTATTTTTAGGACTCTGTGAGTATTATTCTAAATGTCAGACAATTTGCCTCAAAAGTTTCTCTATTGCTTCTTCTTTTTAAAAAGAATGTAGCATTTAACTGGGATGCATCCTGCAAGACTAGTTTTCAGATACCAGCAGGATGCTTCTGAATATAGTTTGGGTGCTTCCTTGACCCAGAAAAAAGGGACAGGGAAGTTACAGTTCCCTTTGTTTCCAGAGTGCTTACTGCTTCAGAGAAGAAGCTCTAGCATGTTTCTGGGTGGTGAGGCACTTCAGAACTTACTTGCTGTGTAGAAAATTCATTTTACACTCAGATCATAAACACCATCTTCTTTATTTACCACTTGTGGGTAAAGTCAAGCAACCCCAAGAATAGCCAAATGGATCACCAGACATATTTATTTTATTATTTATTTATTATTGAAACATTTTTATACTGCCCAAAACTTATGTCTCTGGGCGGATTACAACAGAAGAAAAACAAAGAAAAACATTCGTTAAGAAAAAAAATGGTGGGGGGGACATTACAACAATTTAAAAATTTTAAAATAATATTTTAAAACAGCGTTAAAACCATTAAAACAACATTAATTAAAAGCCTGGGTGAAGAGATGTGTTTTTAAAGACTTTTAAAAAGCTTTCAGAGATGGGGAGGCTCTTATTTCACTAGGGAGCGCATTCCATATGGATTTTGATTTCCAGGTGGAATATCTTCCAGGTCTTTGGAATACAACTGAAAATTGTTTTCCTTGACTTCAACTTCCAGGCCAAGAGGAGATCCCAGAAGATGAGACTGAAGGAGCTGTACTTGCACAAATAGCTTCATCTACTCATGGAGTGATCTCGTCTTCTGAATGGAAAGTGGTCCCTAGTGTTGATCAAGTGCTTACTGAATGTAAGTGCTTACTGAATGTAAACCTTATATAACTAATGAATGGCCATGCAAAAACAGGGTACCTGGACATCAAATCGACACCCCCCCCCAAAAAAGAACCCACCACTATGTAATCACCTAAAAAATATTATCTGTATGTATGCATAGGCCTCCATAAACTATAAAACCTATAGTTAATAGATACATAGATAAATATAGATAAATATTTCAAGTCTCTGAGCACCATAAAATATGTGGATAATATAGAGAAAACATTTAATAAAGAGCCTTAGCTTAAAACATCAGTGTAAACAGTATATATTTAAAAAACACACCCAGTAAATACTCTTGATGAATATGTTTACCAATAAAAAACATTATTCAAAAAAATTCCTATGTAGTATACATTCAAAATAGACTTCACTACTGGAGTCTCCAAAGTATTTGTAGAGCAAGTGCTGCAACTTGCAATCCAGTCACTCATGAGATTTTCTTCTAGGTTTTTAAATGTCCTTTTTAAATGGATGGAAAATCCAATCCGTTTTAAATGAGGTGGGAATGCAAGCTTTATGTCTTGTAGACAGTTGAAATCAGCTGCAAAACATACAAGGGAAAAATTCTTCCAATATGGCAAGGCCTTCAGTGATATTACTTCAGTGGATGAATCCTTGTGATTCCCAAAATAGTAACTATACCATCATATTGAACCAGGGAGTTTTTCACATGGTAGGCTTTATTGAGAGTTTACTGTGAGACTTCAGTGCAAGTTCGACGTTTCAAAAAAATAAATAAATGCAAAAAGTGGATTTTTTTTACCCTGGATATAAATCGGGCTACACTCTAATGCACAATGAAAACCCAAAATAGTGTATGAAGTGCTCCCTGATAGCTCTAAGGGCCTTCATGATAAATCTGGCCGATATGTGCATGCACACCTTCCATTTTGGAAGAGATGTGAACTAAAAGACCTGTGTAAAAAAACACTCTGCTGTTTTATTCCTGATCTGTATTATCTCCAAGGTCTCTATACAAGAAATAGTAATAGTAAATGGTCTATACAAACAAGTACACACAGAATATTGCACTAATATATACAAAATATCCCTAATAATATACATATACTACCAATATAATTCTTTAACTTACCAATATAATATTATACCAATATAATCCCTTGACTCAAAAATTACATATAAATAGCTGACCTGGCACAGAGCATCTGTGCCCATAGTTCATCCTGTCCTTCTTCCCTGCTGGCCAGCCGGCCCGGCAGGAGGCACTTTCCTTCTCCGCCGGCTGGCCCAATGGGCACTCTCTTTTTCAGTCGGCTGACCTGGCGGTGGGAACTCTTTCCCTGCCAGCTGGCCCAGGGGCAGTCTCTCTCTTTTCCAGCTGGCCGACCCAGCATCTGGTGTCTCTTTTCCAACTGGCCAGCCCAGCGGCAGGTGCTCTCCTTCCCCGCTGGCTGGGCTGCCAGCAGGTGCTCTCTTTTCCAGCGGGTTGGCCCAGCAGTGGGTAGTCTCCTTCCCTGCCCACCAGTGGACGCTTTCCCTCCCCGCCAATAGGCCTGGCAGTGTGCGCTCTCTTTCCCTTCCTGCCAGCCCGGCAGCAAGAGATCTCCTTCCTGGCCGGCCTGATGGCGGGCACTCTCCTTCCTCACCTGCCAGCAGGCGCTTTCCTTCTCCGCCAGTTGGCCTGGCAGCAGGTGCTCTCCTTCCCTGCCGGCTGACCTGGGGGTGGGCACTCTTCCAGCTGGTTGGCCCAGCAGTGGGTAGTCTCCTTCCCTGCCCACCAGTGGACGCTTTCCCTCCCCGCCAATAGGCCTGGCAGTGTGCGCTCTCTTTCCCTTCCTGCCAGCCCGGCAGCAAGCACTCTCCTTCCTGGCCGGCCCGACGGCGGGCACTCTCCTTCCCTGCCCACCGGCCCACCAGCAGCAGGCACTTTCCCTCCCCACCTTCCAGCCCGGCGTCAAGCGGTCGCCTTCCCTGCCTGCCAGCCCAGTGGCAGGTGCTCTACTTCCAGGCCAGCCTGGTGGCGAGCACTCTCCCTCCCCGCTGGCCCAGCGGCAACCAACTGACTACCTTAGCTAGTCCGGCAGCTGTTCACAAACTCTCACAAGAGCTGCCACGCCTAGGGTTAGCAAAGGGTACACCTAGGAGAAATAAAAATATAGATTATATAAAACATAGAAGTTCATAGGCTCTAAAATTCAATACAACCTCATTCAAATGTAATCCCAAGAACAGCCAAATGGATCACCAGACTTATGGATTTTGATTTCTGGGTGAAATATCTTTCAGGTCTTTGGAATACAACTGAAGACTGGTTTTTCTTGACTTCCACTTTCAGGCCAAGAGTTGATCCCAGTAGATGAGGATGAAGGAGTAGCAATTGTGCAAATAGCTGTTCTACTCAAAGCGGCCCTCAATGTTGATCAAGTGCTTACATAACTAATTAGATAGCTATGCAAAAACATGTATCTTCAACCATACATGCACATCACAAGTGAGTTGTCCCTTCTCAATGAGTTAGTGTTGAGGACTGATGGTTTTATGGTGCCAACCTCCTTAAAAGCAAAAGTGATGAATATTGCCCACGAAGGTCACCTGGGCATGACCTTCACTAAAAGGCGAATTAGAGAAGGTTTTGGCAGCCAGGTATGGACAAACACATTGAAAATGTAATCTGGCATTTTATGGCTTGTGCTGTATCTGACAAATTGCAGAAGAAGTTTACCACCCTTTTGTCTCCTGTATAGTATCCCAATTATCCTTGGGAAAAGCTTGCTCTGGATATAATGGGGCCTTTTGATAACCCAACCCTCAAAAGAAAGATTTGTTATAGCGATGGTGGATTACTATTCCAGGTGGTCAGAGGTTTGATTTGCTGACAACAAATGAGGTGATCCAGTTCATGGCTGCAGTTTTTGCTAGGTAAGGTTTCCCTAAAGACTAGTGACTGACAATAGCACACAGCTTACCTCATTTGATATAGAGGAATACTTGCATAACTATGGGATAAAACACAAGACTCTCCTTGTATTATCCTTGAGGGAATGGCTTAGTGGAAAAAATGAACAGATTAGTGATAGAAAGTTTACAATTGGCTACTAAGCAACAACAATCCTGAAAAGAGGCAAACCATGAAACTCAATTTGCTTACCCAACTACTCCTCATTCCATTACAGGAAAATCACCTTTTGAACTGCTGAGAGGATGCAAAGCTACCACCAAACTTACCCAAAGGCAAAAACTGATAGGGCTTTCCATGCTATATCACCCTGGGGATGCAGAGATTCATGACTGGGGAAGGGGAAGGGAGAAGCAACAAAAATATAAATTGTATGTGGTCAGAAATGGGGTGCAAAACAGCAAACATTTCAGGTGGGGACTTTGTTCGAGTTTGGCTGACTTATAAAGTGAGAAAGGGGTGTTCCTGATATACCACCCAAATGGTTCTTTTACTGGGTCAGTGAGCCAAAAACATCACCAGCGGAGAAGTTTAGAAAAGGCTTTATTTTGCTCAGCAGAATCAAAGGTTCTGGTTGGCTAACGCCCAATTTCCAGAACCCCGATCCTCAATTACAACAGACTTTTATACATTACAGATCACGTAGGCAAGTAACCTCTTTGTTTAACAAACATGATTACAGTATCTTCTCATTTATTTCCTGTGTAAATTTAAATGCACTTTGTTCCTGCTTGAGTTGCAGTTTCGGTTAAGTAAAGAATTCTTCTTTACTCAATTTACCTTTCTGATACTTTGTATGTTTGTCCTCAAGTTAGACTTTAACATGTCTAAGTCAGCCTTTAATTTAACTGATTATATCATTCCCAGTATTCTGGATCACAACAAATAATCAAAATCTGAGGAGATTCTGTCAGATCATGGAAAGAAATGGAACAGTGCAAGATTTTCAGCATGCATACTGTGAGATAAGTGGGAAGGGAGTCTGTCTCCAGAGAAGAACTAGAGAGGAATTTGATCTTGCCTCCAGTTTTGACCTCACATGAGGCTGATGAAACTGATGGAAAATCTTTGGTACCAGAAGAACAAACAGCTCCTGCACCAAAGAACCCAATACTTTGGAGAAGTGTGCGTGACAGGAGACCACCTAAAAGACGTCAATAATTTGTCACTAGATTTTCAATCAATTCAATTTTTGGTTCTCATAAAGGAGAGAGATATGTTGTATGCTATCCTGATCTTTTGCAGTTGGTTTGGACATTTGTTCCAAGCGGGGTCCTGTAGGGTGTGTCAGGTAAAGTCAAAAAAGAAAAGGGAGAGAAAAGAAAAGAAGAAGAAAATTGAGTTGTTTCTGAATAAAGATTAGCTAAACAAATATAAAATTGCTTTGTGTTTAAGAGGGAAGCAGCTATAAACATTTGGTGATGAGATTTTGAGCCAGCTATGTGTGTGAGCATGCAAAGTTTGTGAAAATCCCTGAATCTTCATTCCATTTCATTACTGGGCCTACATTCCTGAACTGCTGCATTCAGCAGCTACTACTGATTGTTTCTTCAGCTTCCTGACTTGCACAACTCCTGAGAGTACTTTTTCCTTCTCATTCCTGGACTCTGTTGTTCACTGGATGTCCACTGCAGCATGTCTCAGATCCCTCCACTTTTGTTTTGGTCTACCCAATGAGAACCTGCTCTCCCCTGGAAACAGTGCAAGTCTCATTTCTGCAAATAAAATGTTAGTTAAATCCACATAAGATTTCCTTGTGTGTATGAAGGAGGCAGCTATAAAACAGACTTTTTTAAAAAGATAAATGCAGAAAGGAAAGATTTAATTAATGTAATTCCAATCAGTGTAAATTTGAGGATAAAATTAATACTTGAAGTGATGTCAAATACTCTCTTTATTTTTATTAATCAGTTTGTACATCTGTTCATAATTATATTGCTAATTTTTTGGACACTAGTCTTCATAATACTACTTTGGCATTCTGTCTGAATGGTCTTTTCAATATGACATAAAGTTTGAAATAAAATGGCTTTTTATTATCACACCAATGTGAACTATCATACCAAGGCTGCAAACCACTAGTTTGCCATATAATGAAAAGTTTGTTGACCTAGACTCGTACACATCACCCCAGTTTCCTTGATAAATAGATAATATATTTAGGTGGGATCAATGGGGTTTTTTTAATTAGGATGTAAGGAGCTGCCTTATATTGCCTTAGATCGTTGGCCTAGACTATACTATCTGTTTTGATTGGCAGTAGCATTCTAAGGTCCTGGGCAAATGGATTGTTGCAATTGGATTGATTCTGGAACACTGTGTATGCAAAGTGACATTTATGATAACAGACCAACAAGCTTTGGTCTTCAAGTCTTGAACAGCTATTGTTTAGAAATAGTGCTTTATCTGGTAGAATGAATATTGTTCTAGGAAAACAATATTCTATCAAACAGCCAGAACAGTGCTCTCTCTCTCTCTCTCTCTCTCTCTCTCTCTCTCTCTCTCTCTCTATATATATATATATATATAGAGAGAGAGAGAGAGAGAGAGAGAGAGAGTTGATTAATGAACAAAAATTTAATGTGCAGGCTTCTGCCTTCTTCAGTTTTTCTGATGTTATACTACTACTATCCTACTAGGATCCAGACATCTCCAGTAAAGTACAAAATGCTCACTTAACAGCATCCTTCTGGAATCCAGAAAAATATTTGTATGGAGTTCTGATTGCAGCTTTAAAAAGCACAGTAGCTTAATACACTGGGCTTAGAAGCCAAAATTCTTGGTGCAACTCCAAGTGAAAGAACATGTATAACTTCCCAATATACACCACTATAATAATAGTATTCTTAATTCTACTCCCCTGTCTCTGTGACATTGAAATTGTCATATAGTCCGCAAACAGCTGGGGGGCCTAATTTGAGCAGGCCTACCTTGGGGCTGTTCTGCGAAGGGCATATATATATATATATATATATCTCAAAGGCAGTGAAATGGTTATTGAGGTTTTTAAATTCTGAATGAAAAGGAATCCCCCCTTTTCCTATTGCTTGTCCTTTCTCCCTGAGGTTTATTTGGTTATTTCCCCCTATTCTGACTTATTTGGCTTACAGCAGAACCTAAATAGGTCTCTAATAGTATTTTGATACTTAAGTCAGCCTTGCTATTGTTATGTAGTTATTGTCCCAAAGATATTTTATGACATGCATATTCTTCTTGAATGTTTTTTTATTTGGTGTTTGGACAACTTAAAGTTTTAATGGCCACTGGTGTTATGGGTGATTAGATAAATCCATGAAGAAGAGGGCTGTCAATGGGTGTTAGTCAGAAAAAATAAATGGAACCTCCATGTTTAGAGGCAGTGGCCAACATCTAAACTAATAAAATACTGTGCATCATGTGCTATGGACAGGCGGCAATTTTTGTCCATCCCCCATCCGCTCTGTAACTGACTGAGGATATGTGACCCTCAGGCACATATTTTCAGGAGTCATGGTTGGGAAGTGGAGATAAACTAAAATTGCCCAATGCCCATAACACATGCAGAGTGTCACTATTCACATGCTTCATTAGTTGGGATGTTGGCCTCCTATTTCCTTGAATAGAATACCAGATGCTGAGAACTAACAGCACTGGCAGATTGTAGCTGTGCCCTGCTTGCAAACTTCCTGGAGGCATCTGGCTCCTGAGGGAAACAAAATACTGGACAGATTGACAGCTGTCCAACCAGCAGGCTACGCTTATGTACTTAGGACAAATATGCACATCTATGTTGTAACTGCCTTGAGAATAATGGAATACATGTATTCTGAAAGAGTTGTGACAAAAGTAGAAAGATAACTATATTTCAAAGCAATCTGGCCATATAGAACACAAGCAAAAATGACTACCATTCACTTTTCAGCTCCACCTGGAAACAGCCAGATCATACAGCTGCAGAAGGTCATAATTATTGCTGTATTATGCAGACTCTCTTGTGCTTAGTATGCTCCCAGGAAAACAAGCAAATCCCTCCTATGACTCGGAGCACTAATCCTATGACTAGAGTTATAGCAGCAGGCTTTTACAGAGCACTACACAAGCATAAATACCTTACATATAGTATTTTCTCTAAAGAGTTAGTTTGCAACTGAATAAATACAATTAGTTTCATACATCTGAAGTCTTGAAATTAAGCTGTTGCTAAAGTTGCTGTTTTATGTGCAGGGTTTTTGTTCTGTTTTGCACTTTACAAGCTAATTAAAAGGTTGATGTAATCTCCTCCACCATCCTCTTCGTCCCACTTCCAGATACTGAATTTCACTGGGAGAAGCTTTGATAGCACATACTTATGATCACTTCTGCTAGAAGAGACAGAGGAAGCGTTAAGTCACACATTGATTGGGTTTTAACTATCCTCCTGGGATTCAGTTCTATAGAACTGTAAGAAGTATATGTTATCTTTGCTTAAATCAAAAAGATTATGTAAATATATTGCATACAAGTTGGAAGCATAAATCACAGATGTCAGCGTGATGGAAAGTTTGTTACCAGAGAAATCTACAGCTCCCAAATTCCAATGTGTTAATTAAAAGGTGACATCTGGTATACTAATTTATGCTAAGTGAAGAAATGTTCAGATTAAAATAGGATGTGTTTAAATGTTTTTGGTGTCATCACTGGGAAACTAAAAGTCATATGATAAGTGAGGTGACTGTGACCCAAATATATGCAAGTGGGTATATATGTATATTATAATCTCAAAGAACAAAGGAAGAAATGATGCAAGGCAAAAAAAAAAGTAGAGTACAAGTGTGATTTCTTATTCCTATTCAAACAAATTTATTTTAAAAATCCATTATACCTTTGCAAGGTACCATGATCTTCACAACCCACAACACAATGTTATCTGAAGAGATGCTGTTTCTCATACTGTCAAAGATTTCACATATGAAAAATAGTTACACTCCTGTTCTCATACAAAGAATGACTTCATTACTTCTACCCACCTCACTCTTACATATTGTGGAAAACCCTTCACTGCTTAGCTATATTCATTTTTTCTGCAATAGATGATCATATTCCTAATCCTGGAGCTTTTTCAGATGGCAACTTTACTGTGACTTTACTTTGGAAGGGTGGGTGTACGTTCACATATCTGCTAGATTTACACCGAAGTCTGTGCGATATTTCAGAGAGCTATATTTCACGATTCAGATTTTGACCTCCATATTGGAACCTAGCCCAATTTTTGTCTGGAGCTTAAAAAAAAAAATCCTTTTTGTGTCAGAATATCTGTTATGCCCCAAACTCACAGTAAAGCCTTGTGGTAAACCCACACTAAAGCCTGCTGTCTAAAAAGCTTCCTGGCTGTTGTTCATGGGGAGTGTATGGGTAAGGTCCCTTCTGCAAACAAGTGGAACATGAAGTCACTACCACTCTGAGAGACACAGCCAGTTGGCATGTGGACATTGGGATACAGTCCTTTCCCTTCCCTGAATTTGATAAATGTGAAGGGTGAAAAGAAATTACATAAAAAGAGGATGGTTGACTCTATGTACATGCAATCATATGGATATGAACTAGAGACAAGATGTGCCGGTTCTGAAATTTATCTTATACAGATCCTGGGAAAGAAGCATCTAAATACAATTCTCAAAGTTCACACAATAGCATATTAACAAGACATCCTCATAAATTAAAAAATAGAATCATTGACAGAACAACTAAATTACTAGTGAGACATACCAGACAGTAGAAATATGCTTAATCATTTTCTGATTTTTCCCCTTCAGAGTTGGTCTTTGTAGTAGCAAGCATGACTTGTCCCCTTAGCTAAGCAGAGTCCGCTCTGGTTGCATATGAATGGGAGACTTGATGTGTGAGCACTGAAAGATATTCCCCTTAGGGGGATGGAGCCATTCTGGGAAGAGCAGCAGCTTTCAAGTTCCCTCCCTGGATTCTCCAAGACAGGGCTGAGAGAGATTCCTGCCTGCAACCTTGGAGAAGCCTCTGCCAGTCTGGGTAGACAATACCGAGCTAGAGGGACCTATGGTCTGACTCAGTATATGGCAGCTTCCTATGTTCCTATGTTCCTTTTCTTCTCAACTAAGATTTTCTGTAACATTTTCTTTATTTTCCTTTGTTTGGAAAATAAATATAAGTATAGACATTGTTGACCAATGCAAAAGAAGCTTCAGCTGTACATCTCTTGCAAAGCACTGGCTTACATGCGCGCAGAGCTGTGGGTAGTGCTGCGGCCACACCATGTTCCCTTGTGCAGTAGGTCAGCTACTGTCACCAAGTCTACTTATCAATGGAATTCATTCACTGGGATTTGTTTAATATGTTATGCTTGTCACATGGTTGATGCCCCCCAAAAATTCAACTGTATGACTCCACTATGGCCTGTGATGTTCTTTGTTGTTAAACATCTGAACTTTCACAGGAAATGAAAAATAACCAGGGCACATATGCCTGGAACATTATCATGGTTGCATTTCCAAATTAATCCTCTTTCACTTTTAGTATCCTAATTGCTGGATATCCCAACTGCAGAATACAATAAGTTAAAAGTTAGAAGGAAGTAAAGAGAGAGATTATTATCTCCTCTGTGCTTTAGATGAAAGACAATAAAGACTCACAAATGAGACTGCTGCTGCTGTTTGTGTACCTCTTTTCAACAAAAGTTCTCAAAGTGGTTACATCGAAACAACATAATAATAATAATAATAATAATAATAATAATAATAATAATAATAATAATAATAGATACTTGGGCATTCTCCAGGCTGATAACATCGCACACACTGAAGTTAAAAGAAAAATTGGAAGTGAATACATCAGGAGAGTTAGAAAAATCCTCAAGTCCAAACTCAATGGTGGGAACACCATACAAGCCATAAACACCTGGGCTATACCTGTTATCAGATACACTGCAGGAATAATAGACTGGACCTAGGCAGAGCTAGAGACGCTAGATCGTAAGACCAGGAAAATCATGACCATCAATCATGCTCTGCACCCCCGCAGTGATGTAGATAGGCTCTACCTCCCTCGCAGCTCAGGTGGAAGAGGAATGCTGCAAGTCCATCAAACAGTAGAGGAGGAAAAAAGAGGCCTTGAAGAATATATCAAGGACAGTGAAGAAGATTCACTTCAAATGGTCAAGAACGAGAAACTATTCAACACCAATGAAAAAAAGTAGGCCTACAAGAAAGAACAAGTCAAGAACCGAGCAGAAAAATGGAGAAATAAGCCCCTGCATGGTCAATATTTGCACAATATAAGTGGAAAATCAGACATCACCAAGACCTGGCAATGGCTTAAGAATGGCAACTTGAAGAAAGAAACAGAGGGTTTGATACTGGCTGCACAAGAACAGACACTAAGAACAAATGCAATAAGAGCAAAAGTCAAAAAATCCACAACAAACAGCAAGTGCCGCCTTTGTAAAGAAGCAGATGAAACAGTGGACCACCTGATCAGCTGTTGTAAGAAGATTGCACAGACTGACTACAAACAAAGGCATTACAAAGTAGCAGGGATGATACACTGGAACATCTGCAAAAAATACAAGCTACCTGTAGCCAAGAATTGGCGGGACCATCAAATTGAAAAAGTTGAAGAAAATGAAGATGTAAAAATATAGTCGGACTTCCGACTACAAACAGACAAACATCTGCCACACAATACACCAGATATCACTGTAGTCGAGAAGAAAGAAAAACAAGTTAAAATAATCGACATAGCAATACCAGGGGATAGCAGAATAGAATAAAAAGAAATAGAAAAAATCACAAAATACAAAGATCTACAAATTGAAATTGAAAGGCTATGGCAGAAAAAGACCAAAATAATCCCAGTGGTAATTGGCGCCCTGGGTGCAGTCCCAAAAGACCTTGAAGAGCACCTCAACACCATAGGGGCCATAGAAATCACCATCGGCCAATTACAAAAAGCAGCTTTACTGGGAACAGCCTATATTTTGCGACGATATCTATAATAACCAACAGTATTGATGATAAAATTCTGGCATCCCAGGTCCTTGGGAAGGACTCGATATCTGGATAAAACAAACCAGTCAATAACACCTGTCTGACTGTGTAAACAAGAAATAATAGATAGATAGATAGATAGATAGATAGATAGATAGATAGATAGATAGATAGATAGATAGTTAGATAGATAGATAGATAGATAGATAGATAGAGGTTAGTACCCGCCCCAAACAACTCACAGTTGGCAAAGAAGCTTAATGTATGTAGAAACCAGCAAAAAACACTGGAACATAAGAACAGCCCTGCTGAATCATGCCCAAGGTCCATCTAGTGCCCAGCATCCTGTTTCACACAGTGGCCCACCAGATGCCACTGGAAGCCTACAGGCAGGATTTGAGGGCATGCCATCTCTCCTGCTGTTACTCCCCTGCAACTGGTACTCAGAGGCATCCTGCCTTTGAGGCTGGAGGTGGCCTATAGCCCTCTGAGTAGTAGCCATTGATAGACCTCTCCTACATTAAGTTATCCAAACACCTCCTAAAGCCATCCAGGTTGTTGGCTGTCACCACATCTTGTGGCAGAGAATCCCACAAGTTGATGGAAGGATGCTGTGCTCGGATTGGGTAGAGAGCTTACCCCCTGCTAAATGTAACAGAATCACTACTATGAAAGGTGCGTTTTTGCACAATTTGCTTGGGAGATAAGCAGGGGTTAAATTGAGAGAGAGCACATTTAAAAACTGTGGAATTCCTCCCCCCCCCCAAAAAAACACCAAAATTACTGCTGAATACACTCTTCTTGGAGATTTTCTTGAATTGGTTAAAATTAATCAAGCCATGTGGAACAGTTTCCCTCAAATAATTGGCCAGTTGGAAGGATGCCTACAAGAGCCAGTTCACATTATTACCTGACTGACAAGGTGGAGAAATAGCGGTATGTTCTTCCACCTTGTGGAGGATTAAACCTTGTATATACTCCATCATCTAACATGTAATCTAATATTTGACTTAAGCCAACAAACTTGAAAGGTAAGGTAAATATTATTATTCTCTTGTTGCATCTGAGGATCTAGATAGAGTGCAAGTGACTTGCACCCCAGCCCCAATGAAGACAGGACATGCTTAGTTGGAGTAAAATAGGGCCACTTTATTCTTTACAGCAGAATAAAACATGCAGCAAGGTACCTAACTAACCAACGTGCAGGTACTCCTCCCATGTCTGACCGCCTCCTAGGGAGGGCCGTCCCACACCAGGGTGAAGGGCCAGGTAATGATTCGGTCAGGCGCCAGGTCTTGACTTGCTCTCACGGTGAGGCTTTCCCCTTCTGAGGTGAGGGGCAACCCTTCCCACCCCCAACTCAAGCTGCCAAAGCTCTGAGATTACCTAGGAAATTAATGGCAGAGGTGAGATTAAAAGTCAAACCAGAGAAGTCCTGTTTCACAGCGGGGCTTGTGGAGGTGAGCAGCCAGTGAGCAGGGAGCCACAGATGTTAGTGGTGGTGAGGCACCATTAAAAATATCTAGCCATGGACTTCTGTCAGTGTCGTTATGCCACCGCAGGGAGGGCTTATCACGAATAGATGCAGAACAAAGTTTACAGTGTAGACTTTATTTGTTTCTAGGCAAAGGGAGTTCTCTGCTGCACTTCATCTAGGCTAAATATGTTGTTTTAGTGTTGCGGTATTCACAACACTGTGAATACCATAGGTAGTGTCCTGTCTTCCTTTCCTAATAACCAAACTGCCAAACTGAATAATTAAAGCACTTCATTCAGATACAATCTACATCCATTACTTCATCTTCAATAACGTCTAGAGAAAAATAGAAAAGTTAAAAATAGAAGTTTACCAGCCTTAACTGAAAAACATGCACTGTTTTCTATACTGAGTATGGTATATGGTTTCAGCTTTGAAAAGCTATTTGATGATCCCTATAGTTCTCATCAATGTGTAAAAAAAATTATTCTGAACTTTTACAAACAAAACTAAGCATTATTTATGATGGTTAATTAATTACTTTCTTCATCCTTAATGGTATAATAATTCTATGAACATTTAATGAGCTGGTCTTGGTTAAAATGCTACTCTACATCCATCTTATGGTTGAGCAATAACTATTCTTCTTTTCAGAGATATTTCTGGCTCCCTTTTTATATCAAAGATTATATTATCCTAAGATTGCTTCTGTATCTTAGCTCTGCAAGCAAAGTCAGGTTTCATTAGACAAGACAACTTATTTGTTTTTCTAAGACTCACTTAATAAATTACACTGCTGGCATAGCTGCCTCCAAGAATTCAAACTATAGGCCAGTTTACAGGTCTATGTGTCCAAAAATTCCCTTCTTGTAACATGCTCTACCATATATATAACAATGTGTGACACGGGCATTCAAGACAGAAATCTTAAACATGCAATGGGGAAAGGATTGTATAAGCTATCACTCGCACGGCAGCTCACCCACTGCCAACACTGGCTTCCCTTCTTTTGCTAACTGTAATGCAGACTAATGACATATACGCCCTGGTGCAAGCCCATCCCAGCAAGAACGGGCATCAGGGCAAAGACATCATTATACCGTGTTGTAGCCAGAAAAATAGGGCAAGTCAGCAGAGTTAGTGGTGGTGAGTGACAGTCTGAGTGGTAGTTGTGGAGGTGAGCTCCATCAGAACCAGGGGTGTGGCAGCTTCTCACACAGCCCCATTTGACAGCCCATTATGTGTGCACATGTCTGCTCAATTGTGAATCTGCCTTTGCCTCCCTGTGGCTAAATTTGAAATTATATAACCGGCATATACCAGTTATATAAAATATAACTGGTATTTTATTATTTGCCTCAAATAACTGGGAAAACTCAGTTTCAAGGCCATTGTACATAGTGTGCCATTATCACACTACCAATTTCATTATCAGGAGCATGGTGTCTGAATTCTCCCCCTACAAGACCACAGTGTTCCTTGTCTTCTGTGGCAGCAGTGATGGTGGTCTACTTCCTGGCAGTTGCGACACAGTCATAGCAGCACCACAAGAAAGGAGAAAGGTGGGGGTGGGGGAGAGAGAAAGAGCACTTCCTGCTGCCACTACTGTAGCAGTTGCAGCCACATGGGGGGTTGGGAGTGAGAGTAGGGTTGTTCTTTTCCAGCAAAGAACTATTGGAGTAATGATGTAATGCAGGCACACACCACACATTTGTCTTCCACATTAGGTAATTATGGACTTGGAAATATGCACTGGAAATTTTGATAACCTTAGGGAAATAATTAAAATGTTTGCTCCACGCTGGGCCCCACTCCCTAAGAAATAGGGACAGTTTTTGTTTTATCGCCAGCATTTAATAAGGCTGTGCAAATGGCTAACTTGGTCACTCATACTTGAAACCCCTTGCAAAAGCTTTCTTGACACAGTGTTTCTTGGTACACTTAGTAGCAGTGATATACTACAAGGGGAAAGTAATAGTAAACAAAAGTCAATTCAAATGTGCACAGCCTTCTGTTGGGAATGCTCTGGTTCTGTATTTCCTGCTTCAAGCAGTACTAACTATATGGTTGGACGAGATAGCTTGCCAGTCCCCAACTCTACAATTCTGTGATTCTGTGGAATTACATGGACACTTTCCCTGTACTCAGCCGTTTGTTAGTTTGGCCCAAGCTGTGGTTTGCACTTCACAAAATTAAATTTGAAAGTTTTTCTGCATACAATGAATATTGTACATGTGGTAGATTTTTGTAATATATTTTCTAAAGGTTTTTATGTACCATTCCATCAGCAGGGATATTGTAACCACAAACCACTTAATTTACTGTACTTTAATGGCAATGGAGCCAGGTTAAATGCAGACAGTTGTGGTTTATGGATCTTGCTAAAGGTGTTGCTGTGTTAAATGCATTCTAAGCATTTACTTCCTCAGTTTCTGCACTAACAGTTATTTAGCCTGACAAAATATCATTCCTTTTAGGCACTGTTTCTAAAGATTGCATCTGATTCTTGGTTAATATTTTTTTTTCTTTATTGAGAATTTCTATTTTTTAAAGTCATCATGTTTACATTAATGTAATTCATGCAAAAATAACTAATCATCTGCTTATCCTGTATTTTTTTCATAAGTGAAAACTATAAATGGTGGGTTTTTTGGTTTTTTTTACATCTGTCTAGAAGATATTCATCAGATTTACATTTTCTTATTACAGAATTTTAAAATGAGCCACACTTCACAGCTCAAAGTGTGGAAGATGTCATTAAACTGGCTCTCTAATCAAGAAGGTGTAAAAAATTTAATTAAACTAATGGCAGACTGACTTAATTATTCTAAAATATATTAAAGCACATGCTGTACATGTGATTACAATTTTCTAATTTCTTAGAGGATGGCTTTTATTCACTTTACTCGTTTGGTGCTCTATCATCAGGTTAGATGTATGGGTCCTGTTGCTGTGCAATGCACAAATTGTAGCATTGCAATGTGTTTGGATATAGTGCCACTGATTCAGTACTATTCATTGGCATTGTTACATTGATCAAAGTGCTTTTGATGCATAGAGCATATAGCTGCTGAATGAAATTTCACGTAAACAAGAGTAGCAGTATTGGAAAGAAGAGGAAATAGAACAGCACTAAGAAGGCTGGGCAGAGATTTCTTATGTCACTTCCTCAGATATGCAAATATAAGCGAAGTAAGGAATGAGAGTTTTACTTGGCAGGTGAATAAACAGACTTTCCATACACAGCATACTATTTTAGCTTTCCAGACAGGATGAAGATAGGGGATTTGGGGGGGGGAGGGGCAAAAGAAACTGAAATTCTCTCCAAATTTCAGGATTGTTCTGAAGGAGAATTTCCAAAGAATTTTCTGGCAGACCCCTGTATTAATTATTTGGCCTATATAGTAGGCCACTCTCTGTGCTGATAAGAATACCTGTTCGTGTGGGGGGTAACAGTTCAATGGAAAACTGCACACTTTGCATGTAGGTAGTCATGCTCATGTATTTTCAGTTTAAAAAAAACTCAGGTAACAGCAGTAGGAAAGATCTCTACATTTTATCATGCTGCCTCCAAGTTGCTTCCATTTATAACCGACACTATTGGAGGAAATTGACCCAATAGTTTCATTATATATCTGTGAAGTGCAAGCCATCATATGGAAAACCCAATGATGTGGAGACGCTGCTAGCACAAAGTCTTCTTGACATTAGAATTTTCATGTCAACTGTCATATGACAGTAGGACTCAAAGAGTCATCATGGAGCTGCAGCTCACTATGAAGACCAGGAAATGTACAGTCTGGCTTTTAGAGATTTGCTGCATTTGCACATAACATGGAACTGCAGTTGAATGGACCAGTAGTTCTGTGGATATTATGTTAGAATGCAGGCAAATACAGTTTGGCATGGCAATGAAATTTAGGGTTCAGATTTGGAACTCCAATCTGAACACTTGGTTTGTAGTGAGTTTTGTTGCAGCAACCCAAGGTTGAACATGGCCCGTGGTACATCTGAATATGGAACCACAGGCTGCATCCCCTGGAATCCCCTGGATTTGAGGAAGAAAGCTCCTCCGTCAACTCTGGCATGATTGGCTTTGCGGGGTGTCCTTCAGTCAAGAAGGAAGCCCACACAGCCAGTTCCCCCTCCTCTCTTCAGTCTCACTGACTGTAGAGAAGGAGCTCTCTAGTACGTCTGAATTCAGAAGTGAGGGCAGGGGGAGGGGGTTCCATTGGACCTGCAGTTCCACATTATGTGTGAATGCAGCCAGTGTATCTTCTTCATCTGGCTCTTAATACAATCCATTTAAACAGTGATGGCAGATAAGAATAGGTTATCAATGGCTGTTGCTTTGCTGCTGGATATTCAACAAAGTTTTCAATCATTTCTGCAGACTAAAAGCAAGGCCTTTCTTTTCATTGGACAGCGCTGGCCAAAAGTGAGTTATTTTACATAACTTTGAATATTTTAAGTGACACAGAGGACCTGAATGGTATGGGAATTGCTTTTGTTTGGATGGACCTTATATCACTCTGGTAATGTCTGTTGGGCAGAGATAAACTGGATGCACAACTGGGTGATGCTGGCATGGGAAAGAATCTTATCGATTGCCCAAACCATTTGATTCCTGGACATTATGAAATATGTGGTACAGTCATATTAAAATGAGTCCTTTACTCTCCACATATGAAAACGAGGACCTAAGAACATGCTTCAAATTCATTAGGTTTGTGAATTGAATAAAAGACTGCAGTGAATCAGAATATATATTTTGCTTTAAAATAGTTTTCCTTAGCTTTCCATGGCCCATTAACAACATAAATTGCTCAGACGGGAACAAAGGGTGGTTTCATAGTCACTTTAATATTCCTGATTGTGTTTGGTTTATATCAAAATGTTTAATTGTATTGAGCAGGATGCAAAATTGGGCAGGATGCAGAATTTTAAAACAAACAAACTTAGCCAAATCCACTTAGGTATCATCTTTTCTGCATGGGCCACAAGATGGCACCATGGCATATCAAATTTGTCATCTTTCCTATGACCAGCTATGACCATAAAAATACACCAATTAATTTTTTAAACTAGGATCATTTATGCTTAAAATGCAAGAAGATCAGACAGCCTTTTATATTCAAGCTTTTGTATGCAGTGTGGTAAATAAAAGCTGTCAACTAGTGCTAAAGAACGGTCTATCCATTCATTTATTTTCAGAGCTGCACAAGTTACCAAGGAGAAATATAAACGCTATTCCCATGAGCAGTCAAGACAGGCCTAAGACAGCCAAGCTTGGGCATGGCTGCCATGAGAACCGCCATGAATCATGCAGCTCCCGGTGGGGCCTCAGTGGCAGAACTGGCTATGAAGCCCAGCTATTAAATGAGGTTAAGGGAGTGAATGCTAAGCTGTGATCCTAAGCTTCTGTAGCCTTCCTTTCCATGCGCCCTCCTGCCTGGGTCCCTGGTCATGAGAAAGGGTCCATAGTCTGTATCAGCACAAAAGATGTACACAGTATGGAGAAAACTTTACATATATTTTTAATGTCCATATTCTTCCTTGGTTTGGATGCTCAGGTCCAATACATTATTTATTTTATTAGTAAAACATTGAAGCTCTTCACACAATCCATGTGAAGAGCTAGTGGGTTACCTTTGGGGAATCGGCTGCTCTATGTGTTGGCTGAAGGAAGTGCCAATGCACAGTGCCCCACCCTCGGAACCCCAGTAATGTACTGTGCAAGTGTGCGGTGCATTCTTGGGAGCCCCCCACTCCTGCCCGAATGTGCCAGCCATGGCTGCAAGTAGCCACAGCTGACACATGATCAAAAAAATGAGGGTAAGGGAGCGCTTGCTCCCTTAACCTCATTTAAGAGGTTGGCTGTTTAGGCGGGCTTGCCACCATGGAACCACCGGACTTGCCCTCGAGCCCAGTGGTACTCACAAGCATGCAAAACCAGACTGCGCTCCCTTAGCCCAATTTTGCATGCTCATGAGAATAGCCTTATTATGTTATACTTAGTAGTAACAATGCAGATATTCATTTGTTTCAAAAATAATATACTGCATTCTATACAGATGTCTGTCTTTTCTTATTCTTTTGCAATGGGGTTGGTACTTCTAGATAGGGGTGTGCAATTTGGGTTTTCGGTGATTTGGTTTGGGACCCGAACCAAATCACCCCCATTCTGTTCTGTGCCCGCATATGGGCTACCCGAATCACCCCTGATTAAATCCGAATCCGAATCGATTCGGGTAATAAAATGGGTCCCAGGGGCAAAATAGTGGGGTGGTAGTGCCCAATGGGTGGAGGCTACCACCCAGATTTCCGGGGGATTGGTCAAAGGGCTGATTTTTGGTGAATTTTTGAAGTTTTAGTGTCTTTGGGGCAGATAGGGGGCATAACGTGGGATCTGGATCAAAAGAGTGGGGTGGGGTGGTAGTGCCTAATGGGTGGAGGTTACCACCCCAATTGCAGAGGGATTGGGCAAAGGGCTGGTTTTTGGTGAATTTCTGAAGTTTACGCGTCTTTAAGGTTATCCCCCATGAAGGGTGTATTGCTTCACGTTGGGGGGAAAGGGGTGTCCTAGTGCCAGGTGGGGTTGGTGGTAGTGCCGGGTAGGGGCAAGGAAGCTACCTGAATTTTTTCAAAGGATTTGGGCAGAGGGCTGATTTTGGGCAAATTGTTGAAGTTCACGCGTCTTTAAGGTTTTTCCTCATAATGGAGCTTTCATCAGCCCCATAAGTGCACTTGGGGGGCGGGTGCTGGGGTGGCCCAGAGAGAGTGGTGGTGTAGTGCACATAGGGTGCCAACCACCTCCATGGGTTTCTAACCCATGGGGTACAGGGTTCTGTTGTTTCTGAGGTTTTCTGAGTGTGGATTCTATGATAGCAAATTAGAGTGGATTCATGGTTTCTCATTGAAAATCTCATTTGCTATCATAGAATCCACACTCAGAAAACCTCAGAAACAACAGAACCCTGTACGCCGTGGGTTAGCAACCCATGGGAGTGGTTAGCACCCTATGTGCACTACACCACCACTCGCTCTGGGCCACCCCAGCACCCCCTAAGTGCACTTATGGGGCTGATGAAAGCTCCATTATAACTTCTTATGAGGAAAAACCTTAAAGACACGAAAACTTCAATAATTAACCAAAAATCAGCCCTCTGCCCAAATCCTTTGAAAAAATTCAGGTAGCTTCCTTGCCCCAATCCAGCACTACCACCAACTCCACCCCGCTCTAGGACACCCCTTTTCCCCCAACGTGAAGCGATACACCCTACATGGGGGAAACCTTCAAGATGCGTAAACTTCAGAAATTCACCAAAAATCAGCCCTCTGCCCAATCACTCTGCAATTGGGGTGGTAGCCTCTACCCATTAGGCACTACCACCCCACCCTTTTGGCACAGATCCCACGTTATGCCCCTATCTGCCCCAAAGACACTAAAACTTCGGAAATCCACCAAAAATCAGCCCCTTGCCCAATCCCTTTGTAATTGGGGTGGTAACCTCCACCCATTAGGAACTACCACCCCACCCCACCCCACTATTTTGCCCCTGGCACCCGAAATTCGAGCAGACGTCACTTCCAACCTTTTTGCATTGAAGTCAATGGGATGCAAAAAGGCGGGAAATTCAAATAGACGTCATAGCTCAAAACGGAGGGGGGGGGGAAGAAGGCAAAAAAATGGAGGTCTGAATCACCTGAATTTTCGGGCCCAAAATTCGGGTGATTCAGCTCGTGCCCAAAATTTCTCAGATCTTTTCGTGGGTGATTCGGTTCGGCCCCGAATCACCCGAAATTAGCTGTTTCGGGCACAGATCGTTCTGTGCCCAAAACGTTTTGCACATCCCTACTTCTAGAAAAGTAATTTTGCCGAGCAATTAAATGCCAGTAGTTCTGGATGATAAACCTGAAACCCAGATACCTTATTCTGGGTGCATTCTCATGACCTGCCTATGCTCTCCAGTCAGGAACTGGGAGATTTCTGTGCTGCATGCTCCTGATTTCTGGTTGTAAGAAATTTTCTCCAGTTTGGGGTTGCACTGCATCCAGAGGCGTAGGGCAAGCACTGAAATTGCGTCCCCCCTCCGTCCAAACATCTGACCCATCTTTCAGATAACTTTACCATAATATCAGCTAAAAAATACAAGTCAAGCTCGTTAATTAACAAATCATGTTCACCATGCCTGGTGAAAAACCAAGCACACACTTAAAATAATGTCCAGTTTGGCCCTAAGAATAGGAATCATACTACTTGTACTACTGTAATAGGAGTCATACTACTTGTCTGTCTACACCATACCTACTCTGGCTCTCAGTCAGAAAGTCCTTCCTAGCACTGTTGCTACAGATCAAGAAGTAAACAGAAATATCAGGAGTGGAGGATGGAAACCTCTATGAAAAGCCTGTGCCCTTCCACTGTACTACAGGTCTCCAACTTGTGAGATACTTGATTGGGTGAGATACTTAGTGGTATGTTAGTTCTAATGTACCACTAAGAGCTAATGTACCATTAAGTGTCTCTAGACTCACCAAATCAAGCATCTCCCAAAACTACGGGTAACAATTCAAATCCTTCTTCATTCAATAATGTAAGTAAATAGGGTCACTACATTTCACAGGAATGTAGTGTGCGTCTATTCAAAGCCACCTAATGGTACAGCAGGGAAGCAACCTGCCTAAAGAACTGGAGCTGTTGGTTTGAATCCCTGCTGGTGTGTTTCCCAGAATATGGGAAACTCCTATATCAGGCAGCAGTGATATAGGAAGGTGCTGAAGGGCATCATCTCATACTGCACGGGAGGAGGCCATATTAAACCCCTCCTGTATTCTACCAAGAAAACCACATGGCTCTGTGGTCGCCAGGAGTCAACACCAACTTGACCACACAACCTTTCTTTCCTTTTATTGATTTCACACTCATGTCCACTTTACATTTTTCTAGAAATGTAAAGTTAAATGAAAATGTAAATTTTCATGTAGTATGTGACATATATTTCCATTGTTATATATCATGACCACACACATGCTGTTGTTTTGCTGCATTTAGGCTTAGTTTGCATGCCCTGGGAATGTTTCCAATGTTTGTACATGCAGTGGATTGCACATGTTGCCTTATGCCATATAAGGACCGAGACATAGTTAGCGTTGCTATATTTACATGTTTTCCATGCAGAAAAAGTGTAATGTATGCAGTGTATGCACTCCCATTATTCTACAAGAGATGCAGATAGATATCAGAAGCATGATAAGTCTTGGCATGGAAAGAAATGAGATAAGAGAATGGTATTGGTACCTTATTCAACATACACCCCTCTGAGGTCAACACACTTCTTACAATGCTGCTCTGGTTTCTTTAAGCCTTCCAAATGAAAGTCTGGTGGTTGTGCCTGAAACCAGGTGTCAACAGCAGATGTGGTATCAGAAATGGTCTGGAATTTTGTTCCCTTCAAATGTTTCTTTAAGTCTGGAAACAAATGATAATCTGATGGTACCATATCAGGTGAGTAAGTGGGCTGTTAAAAGATATCCCCTTTTGACAATTTCCCCCACTGCTTTAATTTCAGTACCTGCTTCAGTTTGTCCAGGAGGGATATATAATAATTTGCTGTTATGGTGGCATGCTTTTCGAGGTAGTCCACTAGCAGTACCCTGTCCTTGTCCCAGAAAGCAGACACCATCACCTTTGCTGCAGACTTCTGTATGCAAAACGTTTTTGGGCAAAGGGAACCGCTGAGTCTCCCTTCTCTTCGTTCTGAACCAACTGAAGTTTCCAGACTACGTACAAAGGTAGCCCCACGTAGAGCGCATTACAAAAGTCAAGTCTGGAGGTTACCAACAGATGTACCACAGTTTTGAGGTCATTGATCTCGAGAAATGGGCGCAGCTGGCGTATCAGCTGGAGCTCATAGCAAGCACCCCTGGCCACCGCCTCAACCTGAGAAACCAGGGAGAGGTGTGAATCCAGAAGTACTCCCAGACTGCAAACCTGTTCCTTTTGGGCAAGTGTGACCCCATCTAGAACGGGCAGATCAAAATTGTCTCTAGAGTTCTGATCCTGCACAATAAGTACCTCCGTCTTAACTGGATTCAGCTTCAGTTTATTCTCCCTCATCCAGCCCATTACTGCTTCCAGGCAGGCATTTAGGGAGGGCCAGCTCCTGAAGAAGTTGACATGGAGAAGTAGATCTGGGTGTCATCAGCATACTGGTAACACCCAGCTCCTAATCTTCTGATGATCTCTCCCAGCAGTTAGGCTCACAATCACGTCCCATCTCTGCAGGGCTAAAGGTTCTTTTAGGATAGTGCACCCCAAAAAATTATTGGTTCCAAAAGGATTCCAAGAAGTCTTGGAAGCATATAGTGTTGGTACTGCCAGTGATTCTGTTGATGACCTGGTTGAGAACTGGATCAGCAAACCTATCAGGGGAGTAGACATGAATGCTCCTAAGCATCCTCTTCGACCTACTTCAGAATTGACCACTTGGTATACAGAAAAAATACGGGAGTTGAAGTGGCAAGGTAGATGACTGGAGCACAAGTGATGAAAGACTTGACACAAATCCAGCAGATTACAATATTATAGAGCACCTTTGAAGACCTATGCTCAGGCAATACATGTGGCAAAGAAGCTATTGTTTTCTGCCTGTATTACATTCACAAGCTTACATCCAGTGGAGTTGTTTAGGGTTGTGAGATGGCTAGTACATGTCCCTCCACCCTAATCAGAATTTGGAACCATCAATTACCCATTGTGATGTTTTTAATGATTTTTGTGTGGATAAAATCTCTTGTATTAAATCTCTCGTATTTCGGCTGACTTATACACAGACTCAGACCCCAAAATTATTGCAGAGTCTAATGTAGATGTGTCCAGCACTCTTTTATGTGGTTATGCTGGATCTATTTCAGTTTGTGACTCCTGATGGTGTGGATAAGCTTCTTGGAGCGGTGCAGCCTACCACCTGTTCTCTTCACCATTGTCTGACATGACATACTATCTGACGGGGGGTTGCTGTAGAGGACTTAATGGCTGATAGGATAAAGTAGTCTCATTGAAAATAAAAGGACATTAGGAGTTCCTCAACATTTTCTTTTAATTTCAATAGGATTACTTTGAGTAATGTTCCTCATTATGTCAGTCACTATCTCTTTCTTTCTCTCTTCTCTACAAAATATTAAAAGATTGGCATTTTTGTTTTAAATATACTAACAGATCTTATACCCTGTGGGATGCTTTGGCTAATGTCAGATTCTTTGAGAACAATCTGTGTGCTGTGGGTGGTGGTGGATTTACCTCACAGGACCTCTGTGAAATGTGTTTCCCACTCACATTAAAAAATTTAATTTTAAAAATATTCTCCCCTTCCCCAACACAATTTTTCAGGGATTGTTTAACTGTTCCCTCAATATATGGAAGCAAGTCCCACTGAGTTTAATGGATTTTACTTCCTTCTAGGTGCACACATAAAATTGTGGGTTCACTTATCAAAATGCTGCCAGAAAAGGCATGTGTACTCCAGCCCAGCATTCTCTTAACATGCCAGAAAGCTCCAAAGAAGTGCAGCAAGGAAATCCCAGAAACCATTCCCACCCAGTGCCAACAAATTATTATTGTGATGTAGACTGCCCTTGAACATGGAAGTTCTACATGAGAACCAAACTGCCTGTGAATATGTTGGCTTCATTTCTTAAGTATGGCCAAGTGAAGCTTCAGTTTAGCTCTGATGTAAAATCTTCATGTTCAAGAACAGTCTTCACCAGGAAGATGGTTTCTTTGTGCTGGGTGACAATTTTTAGGATATCCTTGAGGATCCTTCTTCAGAACTTCCTAGCATTGGGTCCCAATACTAAACATTTTTACTCAGAAGTAAGCACCAGAGAAATATGGGGTTCCTCCTTTGAAAGGGGTTCTCCCTTCTATGCTTTGCTGAGCAGCTGGGAAGAAGGAAAAAAAGAGAGCTCACATTCTTGCCTATGATCTCTGCTGGTCCTGATTCCTATATGTGTTTATTCAGAAGTAAGCTAGTCAAATCAATGGACTTTATAGTAATTTATTCCATTTGCTGCGGGCTTTGGTGAGGGTGAGAGAATGGGGGCAGAGGGAGAAAACAAATGCCCATGAAAGGAAAGGGAGGGGGAGGAATGGTTGTTTAATTATACACGTGCCAGTATAATAATTATACAGTTGTGCCAGTATAATACACAAGACCAATGTTAAGAAGAGATTGTTGGTTGTTGAGCATGCAGGGGTATGTATTCTTTTTTCAGTTAATGTAGCAGAAACCTATTCCTTACAATGAACCATGATGAAGAATTATTTCAGAAACATAATTTCTAAACATTTTAATGTTCAAAGATACAGTAATAGTGGTGAATGCTGTTAATTAATACATGTTGTATTTGTAGAGTATATTTTATAAATGTCAGTGATGGAGGAGCAGATTAAAACTATTAACTACATGTAGCTCATAAAATGGAATCAGAGTGAAAGGAGATAATTAGTTCTTTAATTTCATATTTTTAATTGTCTGCTTCTGTAATTAATTAAACATTTAATACAGGTTTTGGTTACAATCTAAATATACATTTTTTAAAAATCATTATTAAATGAATGCTCCTTCATGTGCACAAGCTAACATTCTTACTCTACCATAACTTCTCCTGCATCTTGGTTTTTTTAAAAAAATATGAAGGAGAACAAATAGAGCTAAAATGTGTAGAGGCCCAAAGAGGAGCATGATAGCCTAGGGTTTCTCTTGGGATACATTCTTGGCCATCAGTATGGCCTCCACAACACTTCCTCTTTCATGTCCTTTGTTTTTTCTCTGCCTTTTGAAATGCCAGGAAGTAGGAGCAAGAGGAGGAATGGTGCATCATCAGAGAAGTAAAGGGGTGTGTGCAGCAGGGGGAGGGAGGGAGGGAGTGTGCTATCACGTGACATTTGTTGGGGCAAGATTCAGGACAAGGAGCAAGCGCTTCTTCATAGCATCTTAAGTGCCAGTCCCTGATTACTAACTAGAGCTTTCTTTTACCTAAAGCTACTGAAAAGCAGTTTTAAAAGCAACAGTATATCTTCTTTCATGGACCGACATGCTTCCATATATGGTAGGGCTATACATCAGATCAAAACAATATTAGGTTCCAGTGCAATGCAAACCACATTAGGACATTTTTCACCAGAAATGATTCCAATGAAACATGTTCCCAATATTAGCCATATATTTGATGCAGTGTTGCATATTATAACAGCATGTATTGAATGCTATGGATCAGGGCTGCTTACCGTTAAAGAAGATTCAATATTCTGCTTACCTTTAAAGAAGATCCAGTATTAAGAAAGCAGCTGCCTAGAAGACAGCCATGGCAGCAGTTATTCAAATTGCCACCTTTTCCTCAACCTTCTTGCCCTGGAATGCACCAGGGCAGGAAACAAAATCATCAGGTTGCATCCTTTACCTGATGCATTACTGGAAGAAAAATGGCTACACCTTATAACTGTAGGGCATGGCCATTCCCCCCCACCCCATATTAATGCTCCAGGAAATGAACACAAGGTAATGATATTGCTTCCTGGTGCATTCTTGGGTAAGAATATGGAGGAAAGGTGGCAATTTTAATTGCTACCAGTGCCAGTGTTTCCTATAAGGTGTGTGCATGTGTGTGCGCAGACAAGTTTTTAAATGTCCGCTCAGTTAATTCTGCTCAAGTGGAATCAGGAAGGTCCTACTCTGGACACACTGCCACATACACTCTGGACACACTGGCACTCTGGACATACTGGCACACATTGCCTTGATACTGCCACCCAGAACATAACTAAGTCTTCACACTCTTGGGGGGGCGGGAAGAGTGGGAATATTGGCTACTATCATTCTGGGCAGCAATTTTTCTTTGAGGAACACTAGATATTCTTTAAAGGTAAGCAACTCATGCAATTTGAAACATTGAGCTGAGACCAAATATCAGCTCATTATGATGCAGACCACCACAATGACTGAATGTGTGATTCAGTCATTACTGGAATTTGGCCGATACTGATCCTGATAATGAATGCTGTGTGCACCAATAGTATTTACACAACTTAAAAGCAGGACAGGCATTTTTGCCAGGTGTTTAGAAAAAGAGAAACCTTGAGGAACAGCTCCTGTACATTTATTTGTGGGGGAGCAAAGACCCTTGAGGAGGATATATTGGTTATTAAGTTTGGTGGGGGAATGTTCCATAAAATGAGAGGGTTAGAACTCCTCAAATGCTTGCAGGGAGGGGAGGGGAATCTACAGCCCTGGTCTCCTGCCATTCAAAATGAATGAGATGGTTAAGAATAAAGGTAGTTCTATGAATGCAAGCAGAACATTTTTCTATACATTAACAATCTATGGTAACCTGCACTGAGGCCCAAATATGAGCAGCCAATGATCCATTGTCATCCTAGTACTCCTGATGTGCTTATATGATTTTTTACTAATATTTCAAATTTCTCACACTTCTATTTCAATCATGCTGTCCTTAGTTACTGGTTTGTAATGAAAAGCTTTTTCTTTTATTAAACGAATTTCACAGTTATTTATTTGTTTGTTTTCCCAAGATGGACAAGTTTCCTCTGTTCACATTGTATTAGGTCAGAAAAGTTGAGCTATAGAAAAGCAAATAAAAACTTGGAAATGATTAGGCTCATTTTTCTGACACAATCTGCATTTCCACCCTGAAGGGGCTTTATTGTGGGAGGAAGCAATGTAAGTAAGGATGAAGTTATATTTTATTCACAGAAACTTGGGGGTTGCAATATTCATGGTGCCTGTGGTATGATATAATGGTATTGTGCAATGATAAATGGTATGATATGCTTATTTAAAGATGCTCCAAAGTCTATAAGAACAAAGAACAGGCTTGCTGGATCAGGCCCAAGGCCCATCCAGTTCAGCATCCTGTATCACACAGTGGCCCACCAGATGCCCCTGAGAAGCCCACAGGCAAGTGCTGAGGACATGCCCTCTTTCTTACTGTTGCTCCCCTGCAGCTGGTAGGGGATGCCTTAGAGCAGGGATCCTCAATGTTGGGCCCCCAGATGTTCTTGGACTTCAACTCCCATAATCCCCAGCCAAAGGCCACTGGGCCTGGGGATTATGGGAGTTGAAGTCCAAGAACATCTGTGGGCCCAACATTGAGGATCCCTGCCTTAGAGGCATCTTGCCTTTGAGGCTGAAGATGGCCCATAGCCACCAGACTAATAGCCATTGATAGACCTGTCCTCCATGAATTTGTCTAAGCCCCTTTTGAAGCCATTCAAGCTAGTGGCCATCACCACATCCTATGGCAGAGAATTCCATAGATTAATTATGTGCTGTGTGAAGAAGTACTTCCTTTAGTTGGTCCTGAAATTTACAGCCTTCAGTTTCATGGGATGACACCGGTTCTAGTGTTGTGAAATAGACAGAAAAATGCATCCCTGTCCACTCTCTCTACTACATGCGTAATTTTATACACCTCTATCATGTCTGCCCATAGTCACCTCCTTTCCAACTAAAGAGCCTCAGATGCTGTAGCCTTGACTCATAAGGAAGCTGCTCCACACTCCTGATCATATTGGTTGTCCTCTTCTGAACCTTTTCCAGTTCTACAATGTCCTTCTTAAGATAGGAACATAGGAAACTGCCATATACTGAGTCAGACAATTGGTCTATCTAGCTCAGTATTGTCTTCACAGACTGGCAGCAGCTTCTCCAAGGTTGCAGGCAGGAATCTCTCTCAGCCCTATCTTAGAGAAGCCAGGGAGGGAACTTGAAACCTTTTGCTCTTCCCAGAGTGGTTTCATCCCCTAAGGGGCATATCTTGCAGTGCTCACATATCAAGTCTCCCATTCATATGCAACCAGAGTAGACCCTGCTTAGCTATGGGGACAAGTCATGCTTGCTACCACAAGACCAGCGTTCCTCTCCACCGTATCTTGATCTTCTGGTCACCGTATCTTGATCTTCTGGTCAAGATACGGTGACCAGAACTTCAGAAAGTACTCCAAATGTGGCCATACCAGAGATTTTTATAAGGGCATTATAATATTAGCAGTTTTATGTTCAATCCCCTTCCTAATGAAATGTCCTAATGTTCCTAATGCTTACATTGAACCACATTACCATTTTGTCGCCCACTCACCCAGTTTGGAGAGATCCTTTTGAGCTCCTCACAGTCTGTTTTGGATTTCACCACCCTAAATAGTTTACAGTGTCCTCTGCAAATTTGGCCTCTTCACTGGTGGAAAAGCAGGAAACAAATGTCCTCTGAAAGCTTTCTTTCTACACTGTTTATTCTGCAGTTGCTTTCATAATATCTAAATGTGCATATCCAAGTGGGTCTTCAAAAAAGAAATTAGCCAGGTGTGTGTGTGTGTGTGTAGAAGACGCATATCTTGGAAAGGGGGGGGCATTAG
The DNA here is from genome assembly GCF_027244095.1 of Hemicordylus capensis. Classification (NCBI taxonomy): domain Eukaryota; kingdom Metazoa; phylum Chordata; class Lepidosauria; order Squamata; family Cordylidae; genus Hemicordylus; species Hemicordylus capensis. The sequence goes on along the minus strand of NC_069658.1, from coordinate 114,881,644 downwards.
ATCCACACGCCAAAATTACCTATCTGTACCTCTGGATACTCTGGGTGGAATGGAGGCATGATTACTTTTCATTCTTCAGTTTTGAGTTTAATAATTGGTGATAAGAGGTATAGTAATAAATCCAATCATCTAGGTTTGTTTGTCATTATTTAGATGATAAGAAAAAGAAAGGCAACTTGAATATTCATACACAGAAGTACATGAATAATTCCTTTTGCTTTGAATCTACGTATTGAATCTATGTTGCCAGCTATGTACCCTATCTTTGCTAGATAGACTTTTTCTACGACAGTATCACAGTTAGGGTAAACAAGAAATAGATGCTATTAAAATTGGATTTAAATTTGCAATCAGATTGTTCATTTGTCTAAATTTTCATTTATATCATCACTTTAAAATGGATATAAAATTAAATCTGAACATAATACAAACATGTTAAATGCTGCATTAAAATCTTGGTTGTGGGGATAGATGTGATGAGAGAACAGTATTTTCACTACTAACGCTAACAGAGGATATAATTACAATCTATTTGAGATAAACTATTATGAACATGGATAACTATCATGCACAGAAATTAGGCTCTAAGCAACCACACTGAGTTGATCAGAGGGGGATATCGGCATGAGGGGGATGCTCTGTGCCCGGGCCCACTAGTAATTAATATTTCATAAGTAAGCTCAGAGTTTTTCACACTGGCCTCTTCTGTCCATTTCTAAGCATGATCCATAAATAGATATTCAAATTTATACATGCCAAGAGAACCACAAAAATAAAATATTTCAGTGACATGGTGAGGCTTGCCAAATTTGTAGACATTCACCTGAACTACTCTGAAATATTCAACTCTTCCTTCCTTACTTACATGAAATGTGAATATGAACTCTGAGGCTAGTGACCTTGCTTTATGTGCTTAAATGGAAGCTACTTTTAAAAAAACAACCAAAAAAACCCCTGGCACTTGTAAGTGCAAAATCTATCAAAAGGGATGATGCACTTTCCCAAACAAATTCATCCAAGCTTTCTGGGTAAGTTCTATAAAATAACTAAAAGCTAAAATAACTAAAAGCAATTTTTTCCAAATGGTCTGTCACCCAAACATTGAGACATTCGTTGCATTTTAAAAGTGCAAGACAGGTATTGCTGCAGCCCATTTTTGGAAATTTACAGGCTCCTTGAGGAAGAAAAACACAGTGGCTTTAGACCCAAGACAGATAATAGTACAGATGTACTGTATATATATTCTGCCCCATACTTCACATGCACTCATCTGGTTTCTGAAGAAAATAGTCCTGTCACTGCCTGAAAATAGATACAGTAGTATAAGAAAAGTGTTTCCTCTATTACTGAAGGCATCCCTATACGCTTGCTCTCTGTCATCATCAGTGATCCATGTAGGGCTTTGTGGCTTCAGAACTGATCTACAGACATTGCATGTAAATCTTATCCAACCAATCAACTTTCCATGGAAGCAGTTCTTCACAGATGATTTACTTCTAGAACAGCTGACTGAGCTTTGGGGGAAAAATATTAAGTTCTCAGCAGAGGCAGTCACATTAGGAATGGATAATGCAGGCTTTTAGAGGCTAAGAACCACCCAATGGCTTATATGATTCCAAATCAATCTCAAAGTTAAATTTCTTGTGTGTGTTTTTTCATTTAGACCAGATACAGCATCTGAAAGAAAAATATTAGATCTTTGATACAGTAAAATGAGTTTGACAGTAGTAAATATTAATTTGCCAAAATAATAGTTTCCATTAGAGAACTTGAGTTTGTTCAATATTTGTCAGTAGGGATGTGCACAAATTGATTTTTTTGATTTGTTTTGTGCCCAAAACAAATCACCCCTGATTTGTTTTGTATCCAAATCTACCCCCTCCAAATCACCCAGATTCAATTTGTATTTGCTTTGCTTTGCTTTGGATTTTGACCGATTTGGACCACTTAACAAGGTCCTAGGGGCACCAAATTTGGGAGATGACCCCATGGGTGCCACCTACCACCCAGATTTCACAGCTTTTACTGATTTTGAACATTTCTGCCATAGGAAACAATGGGGATTCAAACTTGCCATATCCTAACCCTAACATGGATCACTAGCTTTCATTTAAAAAACAAAGCTAAGCTCTAGCCCTTGTAGAAGTGGAGTTATGGAGCAAAATGTGCAGTCATCATTTTTCAAGTGTTTGGATTCTTTGGTGTATAATATCTTTCACTCATAATGAATCCCTATGAGGATTCATTGCATACCTTCATTTCTTCTGTTCATTTTGACTGTTACTGGACGGTGCAAACTGCAAACTGCCATGTGCCAACTACACACACACACACACACACACACACACACACACACCTGCAAGGCAGTGGGGTACTCATTTTATTTTTAAGAAAAGAAAAACCTGTGAATGAATCTTTAACATGACCACAATAGCAGATATGGTAGATTACAAATATTGGAATAGTAAAAAAAGGCTTGATTAGTTGTGGAAACAGCATAGTCATTTAAGGTCATGTACATAATACAATTAGATTTTGTAAATGCTTTTTTGTTCTATACATTTTGTATGGAATATGAGGGATGTATTGGTTATTTGATGTTGGATGTGTTTCTGGCTGGTCAATGACTATAATAAAGGATGATCTGACCTGTGGGAGGTTGTCACAGATCCCACTGTGCTGCCACCTCATCACAGCTCAGTCTCAACCAGCCCCATGTTTTAATCTTCACTGCTGCCACCGAACAGACTTTTGTATTTTTTCTCTGGCTGTGTCTGTTAAAACAGCCTTCCAGATTTCTGTCTCATTCAAAGTTGGGTAGGGTAAAAAAGCTTCTAAGTGTGGGGTGGGGAAACAGACAGAAACCACAAATGTTTAACTCCAAAATCAGAAAACTTTAATTTAAAATAGTTCAATTCTTAACAGTAGTTATTTTGAGAAATGTGGTACAACATAGCAATCATATGAGCACAAGGGATAAATAAAATATGAGAAAACTCCATCCAATCTATCCTGCACTAATACTGGGCCCTAACAGTGTCCTTACTAAGAGTCCTCTTGCAATCAAACCTAGTCAGTTTCTGCAGCAAGCCTGACTTGTCCCTTGCTCAGCCTCAGATCCTGCTCTTCCTTCCCAGTTCTGGGGGCTCAATCCCAGGCTGTTTCTTCAGCAGTTTTAGGAGTGATTCTGTCCTCCAGAGAGTCACAACTCTCCCAGTGATTTATCAGTTCTCTTTTCTGCACCAGATCTGATTCTCTATGACTGTGACAGCAACTTGCACTCCTTGAGGTCCTTCACTTGAACTCTCTTCAGCTCTCCAACTTGCACTCTAACTCTGCTGAAGGCAGCCTCCTTATATTGAAGGGATCCTCATATATATATAAAATGTTATGTTATGTTATGTTATGTTATGCTATGCTATGCTATGCTATGCTATGCTATGCTATGCTATGCTATGCTATGCTATGCTATGCTATGTTGCAGCCTTCTTATATAGGCTGCCTAAAGGCAGCATCCAACTTATTTCAATCAACTTTCCCCCCCAAATAATTACAACTCAAGTTTGCTCCATTATTTTAAAACATATCCAATCCAATCGAACCTCTCCTCCTCCAAAATTAAACCAGTACTCTCTCCAGTATTCTCTCTCCAAACCAAACTTTAGAACAGGAGCTGTGAACTTTTGACTTGTGCAGAGCTTTTTAACACAGGGAGTAGTAAGCAAAGCAATTGCAATACAAAAATCATATCTATCTATCTTTCTATAGGAGGTTCAGGCCTCATTCGTAGGATAATAGGAAGTTGCCATATGCCAAATCAGAACATTGATACATCTAGCTCCGTATTGTCTACACAGACTGGCAGCAGCTTCTCCAAGGTTGCAGGCAGGAATCTCTCTCAGCCCTATCTTGGAGATGCCAGGGAGGGAACTTGGAACCTAGATGCTCTTTCCAGAGTGTCTCCATCCCCTAAGGGGGATATCTTACAGTGCTCATACATGTAGTTTCCCATTCATATGCAGCCAGGGTGGATCCTGCTTAGCAAAGGGGACAAGTTATGCTCGCTACCACAAGACCAGCTCTCCTTTTCCTTCACAGAGGTATTTTTAATGCTAATTATTGTATCCAATGAAATGGTTGCATCAAAAGAAAAGTTATAAATGATTAAGAGCCCTTTCTCATGACTGGGAGAAATGGCTCAAAAGGGGTGAGGGGAGGAAACTTCAAAATGCTTATTTCCCCTACAGACAATCTCTCTGCTATTGCTGGACAGTTGATTGCCCACCCAGACGACTGCTGGCTGATCCCAGCATCACGGAAGTTTGAGGGCCAAGAGGCACCCCAGTCCCCAGAACTCCCATAATGCACCACTCAAGTGCGCGTTGCATTATGAGGTGCCTCCCAATGTGGGCCGGGAGGCTATTCATGTGTATGTGATGTGCGGAGTTGTGTGGCACTGACACATGATAAGTTAGCCAGGGGGAAGAGTGCACTCACGCCCTTAACCTGTCTAACAGCCAAGGCTCCTTACAGAGTTTGGTGCCACACCACTACCAGGAGTCGCGCGGCTCCAAGCAGTTCACACGCACAACAAAGACGGGGTTTGTCTGCCTAAGCCAGGTCTTTTCCGAGCATGTGAACAGCCTCTAAATCTTATTGAAATTAGTAGGATGAGTACATTACAGTTAACTTATCCTATTAATTTCAATGCCTGATATCCTGACTAACCAACCAAGGATGCAGCAAGAGGCTGCATCCTCACAGAGGCTGCCTCATTTCACCATTGCACGGGAGAGAGGGGGAGTGATTTTTGCTGATCTTCTCTGTGTCTGAAGGTGCTCTATGCCATTTTTTTTTAAAACCCATAGGGTAATGCAGTTCCTCCCTATGTGAACATGCTGAGGCTGTAGGGAAATCTTTGTATTTAGAGAGGCTGTTAAGAGCAGCCTCTCACTGAAAAAAATGTCTGACATTTACTTCAATACAATAAAAACCATTATCTTTGTACTCTGCTTCAATTGTGCTCCAGAACTACTCTTTGGGCAAAGAAACAAAATTGTTGGCTTAGGTTCAAAACTTAACAGAAGCAAAAGGAATCCCTCTCCAAAACCCTGTCCTGAAATTCTATTCATGTATTAAAAGAGTTATTGGTGCATGTTCATGTCAGTGCAGGAATAAAGTCAGTCCACAATGAAATGTGCATGCTGAAGCTATATATCCTTAGTACCCAGCCACATATGCCAAAGAATTAATGAAACCTGCCGCATAATTCTTCTACCTTGTGGAACTATCTGCTAAAATAATATCTGATAATAAATTGAGTTTATGGTGAACTTCTAGGTCCAATCTTTGGCTGTAAATCTCTCTAGCTAACTTCTTTTAGCACATGAACCAAAGTCAGTGCAGTATACACCAGTTGTTACTTGAATCAAATTCATCTTGACTGAGTAATGCCCCCTGTGAAATCTTTGTCTTAGTAGGGGATCACAAATACTGCATGATGTATGTGGTGCAAGATTTTTAATAACATGATTGAAATACTCTTTAAAATGCTCATTGAAGTTTCACTGTACATTCATTTACATTGGGGATGTGCATGGGATGGGATTTGCATTCCTTTCTGAGCTTGGAAAGGAACTCAAATGCCCAGAACTTTCCATTGGAACAACCAGTCAAGCTAGTTGTTCTGATGGAATGAGCTCAGAAGTTCTGGGTGCCATTTTGGAGGTATGTTTTTTCCTTGTTGACTAGTTTTGGCACTCATTGACTAGTTTTTGGCTTGCGGTCTCCTTGCTTCTTAGTTGGCTTGTTATCATACAAATCAACTTGTATGATCAAGCCAACAAGAAGCAAGGAGATTGCAAGCGAGTCGGAAGCCAGTGCCAAAACCTGTCAGCAAGGGAAAAACACACTTCCAAATTTTGCAAAGTTTGCAAAGGTTCTGGAACATTCCAACTCGGAATAGGGTTGTTCCATTTTGAGCTTGAAACAGGCCCTTCATTTGAAGGGTGTTCTGTTTTGAGCTTGAAACACTGTTTTGAAACATTGTTTCAAGTCAGAACATTTTGAGCTTGAAACATTCTTCACATCCCTTGTTTACATATTCGAGTTCTACTTTGGCTTCTGTGACTTTCTTAGTTACAACAGGTTTGTATTCCCATAGCAAATATCTTGAATGAACATACACTTTCTAGAGAGATGTATATTGTTGACTACTCTTGTACATTGTTGACTGCTGTTACTAATAATAAATTTTCTATCATTATCCATTAGCATATTAAGACTTCATTATTTCAGCAAGTAAAATCCAATCTTGAGCACAAAAATATTTGAGCAAAGATGCAAATAAGCCTAACAAATGGTTAGTTGTTTTTCTAGATTGTATTGTGGTTGTGTCATAATTCTAATGTGATACTTTTATGAAAGCCACTTGGAGGACTTGCTGGGGCTATAAAGTGATGTTTTAAAAACAATTTTCACAATTAAAATTATACTGATCTGAATCAAAGATATAAAAGCAACTGCTTTGTTATATGGGAGAATACATTGTTTCATGTCACTCAGAATACAGAATATCACACACAGGTATAGCAATGAGTTGCATCCAATTTATATCACCATTGTTTAAAAGTCTTTTTGCATTGGTATACACAGTTTCCTTGGGAAAACTGTATTTTCCAGGACCCAAGTAAAGCATTAATAAATATATTATGACTAGTGCATCCAAGGAACATTATTAGTTGTATTTTGTGAACATGGCATGAAGCCAATGCATTTGATGCTTGATTTACTTTCAAGAAAACCTGCTGCCCTAATCATTCTTCCACCTACTCGGGCAGAAAAATCTCTTCAATGCTATTTGCTTTTAAAGGAACATGACGTCATCTTAAAAATATTACATTCTATGTAAACAAACATTTCAAAATACTTCTACTCACTAAGCTAATGAGAAAAAGGTCTTCCTCTAGTAATTGTTGGTACACTATATTACATAGTGGTTAAACAAGAATTTTGTACCTTTATTTAGTTATATGTACATTGATAATACTAATGAATATTCAAATGCATGTGTTAATGGACATGTATATCTAGACATGTGGTTTCTATCATTTGTGGTTATATGCATTTATGTGTTTATAGCAGTCTTTATAGTAAGGATCTGCTGAACCTTTATCATCATGGCAAACCTGTAGCCAGAGATTATCATTGCTGTGAATTGCTGTTAAGCTTTATTAGCTACCAGCCTTTCTGGAGAAAACATGCAAAGTCTATAAAATATATAATTCTGGAGCATGTAACTCAGGCTTTATTAGATCTGCACTGATTATCTGTTGAGTTCCGTGTTGAATTCAAGGTTACAAGTACTTAACAGCTTGGGTCCTGGCACCTTTATAAGAATTTTCTCCATATATACCAAAGCACACACTCAGAAAATACCAAAGTCCCTGCTGTGGGCGCCCCTGCTGAATGAGGCTTGGTGGATATGTATAGGAGCAAAGTATTTTCAGCAGTGATGTCAACCCTGTGGAATCCTTAGGATCAGATGCACAGTGTTACAGAGGGTTGCTGCAAACTTCAAAGCAAGCCCTGACATTCTGAAGCAGTGGATACAGAAACAGCGTTTCTACAGATTTCCCCATTGTCACAAATGGGGGAAACCTGCAGGAACCCTGTTTCTGCATCTGCTGCTTCAGAACCACATCAGCATTTGCTTTAAAGTCCATAGCAGCCCTTGGGTGCAGCTTTACAGAGCTGTAACACTGAACGTCATGTCAGCCGCGGAATTCTTTTAGGCCAAGTAAATCTGTTTTCATTGTTTTTAGAAAGACCTTTGTGTTGAGGTGAAGCCAACTGTTGTGTTGTTTTTAACTTTGTTATTATTTTCAACTCTGAAGTTGCTGTTTATTTTAAGTGTTTTATTTGCACAGAGAGAATGAGGAGGCCAGGCACAGAGGTATAAGAAAAGGGCACAGGCAACAACCTGGCCAAAACTTTATTGAATCAGTAAGGCACCAATCATAATAAAACAGGCATCTAATGCACCAAAGGAAGCTGGAGAGCAGAGCTTCAGGAATCTAAAGTAGTGTAGTTGTCATTCCTATCTGGCAATACCACTCACTGCACTGCCATGAAAGGTGTGTAAGAGGGTGTAAAACCATTTAAAGAATACAAGCAAAGCTTGTGCATAGCCTCATGTCCCATCAGTCAGGCCATGATTAATAACTGGATTATTCCTCTCATTTTAACAGAAAAATTCCTACCTAATTAAGATGGTTACCAAAATCTGGAAAACAGTTCTCCCTCAATATACAAACCCCTTTGTCTGCTCCCCAGCATTGACAGCCAAATTTGAGAGCTACCTAAACTTACCTAACCCACCATTCAAATCCCCAAGGGATCCCATGTGGTGCCCTTCTTTAAACTATCAAAATAGGCTCTGCTGCCAACCCAAGACAGCTCTGTGCCATCCTGGTTGAAATATTCTGACTGAGCAGAGCAGAAGCTCTCCTGCTGCATGAAGACTTCTCTGTGTCAAGAGAGCAACTGCCTCCTAGCCCTGCTGTGGGCCCACACGTCCCACATTCCCAGCCATTCCAAGCATGGCAACGATTCCACAACTCCCCATGTGAATCTTGGGATATCATTTGATTAGGGTCCTTTGTCACTCATGACAGGAACTGAAGACTGGGCAAATGAGCTAAATTGGTCTCCCATGGATGCAAATTTAGCAAGCTGGGTGGCATCCTCCAGGCTTATAAGGGCCTCTAAGGCAATAGTCTAATGTTCATAGTCTTCCACTTCACTGTCTTCCCACAGCCAAAGACCCAGATGGGGGTTGTTACAACACTGTGATGCACTCAAGGGAATGTCATGTCCTACTATCCAATTAGGGATTGAGCCCACCCTAAGTGGTAGCTCTAAGGAAAAAACAAAAACATTGTCAACGATGAAACAGAAGCTTGAGTGCTGGACTAGGACCGGGGAGACCTGAGTTCAAATCCCCATTCAGCCATAAAACTAGCTGGGTGACTCTGGGCCAGTCACTTCTCTCTCAGCCTAACCTACTTCACAGGGTTGTTGTGAAAGAGAAACTCAAGTATGTAGTACACCACTCTGGGCTCCTTGGAGGAAGAGCGGGATATAAATGTAAATAATAATAATCATCATCATCATCATCATCATCATCATCCCCCAGTGAGGTACTACCTTGGTGTGGTTGTGGGGCTTGTGTGCTCTGATGAAGGTGAGAGCTATGCCAGAGGTCCAACCATACTGGACAGGTCTCACTAGAGGAGCCAGACAAAGAGTGCCTCTCCCATCAACAATATGGTGAGACGTAACTTTAATAAATCTATACCGGATCGGTCGTTGCCTGGGTCAACAAGGACCGCGCCAGGTGCTATAGTCCCTGGACATCTGGTGGCAAGTGGGCTACAGGACTCAGGATCTTCAGTTGAGCAACCAGGGCTGGAGACAGCAAAGCTACTGGAAGAAACATTGCTTAACAAAAAAAAAAAATTTTTAAAAATGCCAACAAGGAAATAATTATCTGCTATTACAAGTCTAATCCAACTAGAAGAGGTTATTTAAAAAGAATGTACCAGATTTGGAAAGAGAAGCATCCAGACACAGAAATAACAGAACAAAGGCTAGCAGAACAAAGAAGATACATAATAAGAAATAAAGTATTCACAGGAGTTGAGCTGGAAGAACTGCAAAGAGCAACACAGGCTCAAGATATGGAAGAAGAATTACCACCAACTTGAAGCAGTTGCTCAGGCGCAGATGGAGGAGGTGTTGGAAATCGAGGATACCACCATTGCTGAACAGTTTCAAAATCAAAACCAGGCAACCTCCCCTTTGCCTGCACCTCAAAAACCCAAATGCCGTTTCACAGAAAAGCAACAAGAACTAAAGCAAAAAATAACTGAGCACATGAACCAAACAACCACCAGGGTTCAACTTCCCGCTCTAAAAACAGTTGCCAAAAAACAACTTGCTCAGGCATTAAAAGATGTCAATGCTGCACTTGCAGAAATAACAACCAATAATTTGCAAGAAACAAACCAACTAATGTACAGTGCAGCAACAATAACAGCACAAGAGCTCAGATATAAGATCAGTGGACCTGTAAAAAAAGAAAGCAGTACATCACCTAAATGGAAGATTCAATTAGAAAATAAAATCTCCAGGCTTAGATCAGATGCTAGTAAATTGAAAGATATGAAAGACAAGAAGCTGAAGAATGAAAACACCAAACAGTATCTGATCCAAAAATACCACCTAGATTCAAGGAAAATTAGAGAACTCCTGGAAATAATAAAGCAACAAATAACAGCAGTGTCAAAGAAGATTAGCAGATATGAAGCCAGAATTACACAACACAGGCAGAATCTCCAATTCCAGTCAAATCAGAGACGTTTCTACCAAAGCATAGAAGGAGAAACTGCAAGAAACCTAGAAACACCAAATAAAGAAGAAACAGTGCAATTCTGGGGGAAATTATGGGACAACCCAATAGATTATAATAAAAAAGCAGGCTGGATGAAAGAGGTCAAAAAATGTAACCAACAAATGCAAGATCTAATAATAACACCAGAATTAATAAGTGAAAGAGCAAAGAAAATTAAAAATTGGACTGCGCCAGGCGACGATGAACTGCATGGCTTCTGGCTTAAACACCTAACAAGCCTTCATAAACAACTATCAAAACAGTTCAATCACATTATGAAAGGCGGTGATATTGAACAATGGCTAACAACTGGGAAAACTCATCTCATTATGAAAGACCCAGCAAAAGGTGCAGTTCCAAGTAATTATAGACCGATAACCTGCCTGCCAACCATGTTCAAATTATTAACTGGAATAATAGCAAATGAAGTGATGCAACACTTATTAACTAACATACAGCTTCCAGTTGAACAGAAAGGAAATTGCCCGAACACCAGAGGCACAAAAGACCAACTGCTGATTGACAAAATGATTTTAGAAAACTGCAAGACAAGAAATCTAAGTGTTGCATGGATTGACTACAAGAAAGCCTTCAATTCATTGCCTCACACATGGATACTAAAATGTTTAGAAACAACTGGTGTCAGCAAAAACATTCAGATATTTATTAAAAAAGCAATGAGCATGTGGAGTACACAGTTAACAATCAATGGCGAGGCACTTGGACAGGTTAGCATTAGAAGAGGCATTTTCCAAGGGAACTCACTATCCCCTCTATTGTTTGTAATCGCCATGACCCCACTTTCACAAATACTAAACAAAACAAGCCTCAGATACCAAACATCTAAAAGATCCAGTAAAATCAACCATCTGCTGTACATGGACGATCTGAAGTTGTATGGAAAGTCCCAGTAAGAAATCGAATCACTGCTAAACACTGTCCGTATATTCAGGAGCGATATAGCAATGGAGTTTGGACTAGACAAGTGTGCTGCATTAATAATCAACAGACGGAAAATAAGAAAAACAGAAAGAATAGAATTGCCCAATGGAAGCAAGATCAAGAACCTGGAAGAGAAAGAACCTTACAAATACTTGGGCATTCTCCAGGCTGATAACATCGCACACACTGAAGTTAAAAGAAAAATGGGAAGTGAATACATCAGGAGAGTTCAAAAAATCCTCAAGTCCAAACTCAATGGCGGGAACACCATACAAGCCATCAACACCTGGGCTATACCTGTTATCAGATACACTGCAGGAATAATAGACTGGACTCAGGCAGAGTTAGAGACGCTTGATCGTAAGACCAGGAAAATCATGACCATCAATCATGCTCTGCACCCCCACAGTGATGTAGATAGGCTCTACCTCCCTCGCAGCTCAGGTGGAAGAGGAATGCTGCAAGTCCATCAAACAGTAGAGGAGGAAAAAAGAGGCCTTGAAGAATATATAAGGGACAGTGAAGAATATGCACTTCAAATGGTCAAGAACGTGAAACTATTCAACACCAATGAAAGAAAGCAGGCCTACAAGAAAGAACAAGTCAAGAACCGAGCAGAAAAATGGAGAAATAAGCCCCTGCATGGTCAATATTTACACAATATATAAGTGGAAAATCAGACATCACCAAGACCTGGCAATGGCTTAAGAATGGCAACTTGAAGAAAGAAACAGAGGGTTTAATACTGGCTGCACAAGAACAGGCACTAAGAACAAATGCAATAAGAGCAAAAGTCAAAAAATCCACAACAAACAGCAAGTGCTGCCTTTGTAAAGAAGCAGATGAAACCGTGGACCACCTAATCAGCTGTTGTAAAAAGATCGTACAGACTGACTACAAACAAAGGCTTGACAAGGTAGCAGGGATGATACACTGGAACATCTGCAAAAAATACAAGCTACCTGTAGCCAAGAATTGGTGGGACCATAAAATTGAAAAAGTTGAAGAAAATGAAGATGTAAAAATATTATGGGACTTCCGACTACAAACAGACAAACATCTGCCACACAATACACCAGATATCATTGTAGTCGAGAAGAAAGAAAAACAAGTCAAAATAATCGACATAGCAATACCAGGGGATAGCAGAATAGAAGAAAAAGAAATAGAAAAAATCAGCATATACAAAGATCTACAAATTGAAATTGAAAGGCTGTGGCAGAAGAAGACCAAAATAATCCCAGTGGTAATTGGCGCCCTGTGTGCAGTTCCAAAAAACCTTGAAGAGCACCTCAACACTATAGGGGCCACAGAAATCACCATGAGCCAATTACAAAAAGCAGCTTTACTGGGAACAGCCTATATTCTGCGACGATATCTATAACCATTGACAATAAAATTCAGCCATCCCAGGTCCTTGGGAAGGACTCGATGTCTGGATAAAACAAACCAGTCAATAACACCTGTCTGACTGCGTAAACAAGTAATCATCATCATCATCATCACACACTACTTGAGCCAACCAACAATCATGGGCAAGAGTGAGGGGAAAACATCAGACCTGCATTAGGAAAAGAAGAGCAAGGGTTGGGCGGGTAACAGGGCCTGCCTCACCTGCTCAACAAAATTACCTAAAGGTGGAGAGAAATAGTGTGGGGACAGGAGGTCAATATAGCTCAAGGTTGACATGACTGGGACCTAAAAAACAGCAACATGCTCTGACAAGCCAGGCCCAATTAAGAGACAAGATCCCTCTCAGATATCCAAGTGAAACAGTCGAGATTAACAACCTATAAACAGAATGAAAAAGAAGAGTATACATCTACCAAAGGATGAAGTTATAATCTAAAAAACTGCTGGGCATCCCCATAGCTATATTCTGTGAGCCACCTAGGTTCCAAAAAATGTAACAAGAATGGCAGGGGAGAAAAAAGCTCAGCAGAGCTTAGGGGAGACACACCGCCACACCGCCGGCAGTAAATTGAGGTGTCACTGCCCTCTTAGAACATTTTTAAAGGATTTCCTGGACAGTCTTAGAACACGTTTAAAGGATTTACCCACCCCTTTGCTTGTAAAGGGGAATCCTCACTAGATTTCACTTTTTCAGCTTATCCCTTGAACCAGGTTGAACTGGTTCATTTCTGACCGAGACTGGTCTGGTTCGAACTCTGACTGGCCGCTATTTCTTGAGGCCGGGCTGGTTTTCATTTGAACTGGTCAAACTGGGCCTGTCTGAACTGAACCTGGTTTGATTCGAACTGGATCTGCACATCTCTCCACCAAGGGCCCCAGAATTAAAAACAAGGAGGGAGAGAAGTAATTGGAAGACCAAGTCCAGTTGCTTGGAAAGGGGAATCCTCACTAGATTTCACTTTTCAAGCAAAGCCCTCAAACCAGGTTAAACTAGTCAATTTCTGACTGGGACTGGTCTGGTTCGAACTCTGACTGGCTGCTATTTTTTGAGGCGGGGCTGGTTTTCATTTGAACTGGTCAAACTGGGCCAGTTTGAATTGAACCTGGTTTGATTTAAACCGGTTCTGCACATCCCTACACCAAAGGTCCCAGAACTAAAAACAAGTCCAGTAACAGGAAGACCAATTGGACACTTTATGGGAGGAGTGGAAGGCTAGAGGCAAAAGGTGGTCGACACATCTAGCCAGCCTGGAAAAGAATATCGAGGAATCCAGTATTTCATTCACTCCATCATCTAGAAACCTGTGGAGGCAAAAACATGCCAAAGGGAACAGCACCCTAGAGACAGACCACAAAGCAATGCATATGGCAATTGCCAATAACATTGCCAACCATAGCTCGTAAAAAGCAAACACACATGTTGGACCATAACTCTTAAAGAAGTCACACCTAAAACAGCATGGGTCGCCACTGCAAACCTCACTGACCAGGACCACTGAGAATGCCTGGATGAGCAGTGCTCAAGGTTTCCCATATCTCTCCTTATGTGCCCTCACCAAGGGCAACCATGTGCTATGAGATCATGGGCGATGGCACTCCAAGGAGCCAAAGAAGCAGCCTCATTACTGGAAGCCATCAAGTGTTGCAATCTGACTGAGGTCCACCACCCTCCAAGCAAAGGCTATTGCCCAAAGAGGAAAACTCTGCTACGATGGTCACAGATTGATGGTTCTGGTGAGGTCAGGCCTCGCACCTGATACCCAGAGGAAAAGAGACAGATGGAGTAAATGGAAAGCCCAAGCTGGGTCTTACCTGTTGGTCAGAGCATGTCCAGGGCACAAGATGGTACACTGGCAGCATCTGGGCCCCATAATTGTCTCCCAGTAACACCTCCCACCTCAACCTGCCCTGGCAATGTCCTGCCCTGGCAATGTTACAATCTGACGTAAATCGGATGGAGCATCATTGCTTCAGATATGTCTGCAGTTGAGATGGAGATATCCTAACCATCAGCAGCCAGGACTCCACCACTTGATGCCTTGTTAGCAACCCAGCCCCATATCTATTTCTCCATGTCAGCATCATCAGGAGAGGGCATAACCTCCCTAAATGCCTGCCTGGAGTTGGTGATGGGCTGGATGAGGGATAACAAACTGAGACTGAATCCAGATAAGATGGATGTACTCATTGTGCGGGGTAAGAACTCAAGACACTATTTTGATCTGCCTGTTCTGGATGGGGTCACACTTCACCAGAAGGAACAGGTACGCAGTCTAGGGGTGCTTCTGGATCCAAGCCTCTCCCTGGTCTCCCAGGTTGAGGCGGTGGCCAGAAGTGCCTTCTATCAGCTTCTGCTGATATGCCAGCTGCATTTGTTTCTTGAGATGAACAACCTCAACAGTGATACATCTGCTGGTAACCTCCAGACTGGATTACTGTAATGCGCTCTATGTAGGGCTGCCCTTGTTCGTAGTCCGGAAACTACAGTTGGTCCAGAATGCGGCAGCCAGGCTGGTCTCTGGGTCATCTCGGAGAGACCATATAACTCCTGTACTGAAGGAGCTACACTGGCTGCCGATATGTTTCTGGGCAAAATACAAGGTGCTGGTTATAACCTATAAAGCCCTAAACAGCTTGGGCCCTGGGTATTTAAGCAAACGTCTTCTTGATGATGAACCCCACCGCCCACTGAGATCATCAGGAGAGGTCCATCTGCAGTTGCCACCGGCTCATCTGGTGGCCATTCAGGGGTGGGCCTTCTCTGCTGCTGCCCCGAGGCTTTGGAATGCACTCCCTAGTGAAATGAGATCCTCCCCATCTCTGACAGGTTTTTAAAAGTCTTTAAAGACACATCTGTACACCCAGGCTTTTAACTAATATTGTTTTAATGGTTTTGATGCTGTTTTAAAATATTGCTTTACAAATTTTAACTTTAATTTTAATGTTTTAAACTTTTTGTTTTTTGTTTTAACTAATGCTTTACTTTCTGTTTTTATTTTGTTGTAAACCGCCCAGAGATGTATGTTTTGGACTGTATAAAAATATGATAGATAGATAGATAGATAGATAGATAGATGAGGTAATAAAGGAAAGGGCTCTGAGTGGGTGACGTCCAGCCCACCTGGGCACCGCAAGCTGAAATCAGGATGGCAAGAAAGGGCATGCCTCTGGCATATGGACCCTGTACTCTCAAACTACCCTAAAAAGCTATTCCCTGTCCATGATACTTCAGGCTGGGCCCGTTCACACTCCACATCTACCCTGTGGCAAGCAAGGGGAGGAATGAGGAATTTCTTGTTCAGAGCACAAGAAACTATAACCCATAATCCATAACCTGCTGCAGAGGTAGGATGCCACTCAGAACACCAATTGGGCACTCCTTGTTGGTGATAAGGGCAATCTCATCTGAGCCAAATTGGGGTTGCAGAAACTGAAGCATTGTGAGGACCCATTGGAGCACTGCTGATGACTAGGGATGTGCAAACTGGCTTGAGGTCAAGCCAGTTCGCCATTGAACCAGGCCTGTTCAAAGGCTCACCCTCGAACCATACATAGCTTGGTTCAGTTCAGCTAGACTTTGAGCCCCCCCCCTCATCCGGCTGACTTGGGGGTTCAAGAGGGTTTTTTGTTTTTTTAATTAAAACTTACCATCCAGTCTGGTGATCTTCAGGGATAACTGCTGTGGCCATGGGAGGGTCTCCAATGATCCCTGCTACCCCTGCTGGCCTCCCCCTGGTTTTTTTAGTGCTGTTAAGCCCATTTATGGGCATTTCCAGCCCTCTGCCTTCTCGCGGTGGCCATTTTGAAGCTGCCGCAAATGTGCACTGGCCATTTGTGGGCCAGGACGCATGTATGGCAGCCTTCAAAATGATCACCGCAAGCAAGCAGAGGGCTGGAAAGGCCCACAAAAGGGCTTAACAGCCCTTTTAAAAAATACCAGCAGGGGGAGGCAGGCAGGGGGAGCAGGGATTGTTGGAGACACCCCTATGGCCATGGCAGCAGTCTTGGGCCACCAGACCATCTGGTAAGTTTTTAAAAAATTAACTTCTAAAATAGCCCCCCACCCTCCCCTTGAGCTGGGCCCGAACCAGTTCCACATGCATGGAACTCTACATGCACCTTCTACATGCACTGAACCCAACTAGGCCTGGTTCAGTTCTATTTGAACTGAACTTGGCTTCCCAGTTCTATGTACATCCCTACTGAAGACAGACTTGGTGCTTGTGGAGCAGGATGTGAATACTGGCTCAAAAAGTGATACACTGTCCCAGGAACGATTAGTAAAAAGCTAAGATTCCTACCTCTTGTAGAGTTATGCCAGAGGTGGGGAACAGAAGCCTTCTGGGTCTTTACTCCATACAAATCCTGCCCCTGGTTGCATTCATGCCAAGTGTCATTCAGTGTGTCTGGACATTTTTTTAATGTTTGGTTTTTGTTGGCCTCCCAGGTTTCCTTATTAATGAAACATTAATTAGTGTTTGGTATAATTAATAATTACTACACTAGTAATAGTGGATTGATTCTGCTGAAATGTGCCCACTGTATGCTTAAAATTATTTCTTATGATACTAAAGATTTCTTCAGATTGTTCACTAATAAGAGAGCCAGAGATATATTTTAAACATGTGCTGTGAGTAAATTAGTATTCTGCCTTACTAGTGTGTGTTAGAGGAGACTGACAACAGAGTTAAATAGTGAGGTTTATGGGTTCAACATTTCAGCTTCCATCTTCATCAGCAACTGCTGGTGTTAAAAATAGCACTGTGACAGCTTGGTGATAGTTAAGAATGTTGTAGCCAAAGAATTCTGTGATAGCTAGCTAGATGAAAATGACCGACGGATTATCATTAAGTTAATGTTCAGGCATTTCCTCCAAATTGGTATTAAAAGGTCCTCAACCTGTAGATCCAAAAATTATCCCTGGTGTCCAACATTTTTTCTTTAAAGGGTTGTGCAGCAGGGAATATGACAAAATAAATATGCTGAATGGAGCTGAAGTGCTTTCCCAACTGGTTATTCAGTGTGTGTGTGTGTGTGTGTGTGTGTGTGTGTGACAGATTTGGTGGTAGTGAGATAAAGCAAGGTGAAATTAATTTGTCACTGATAAACTTGGATTGGCTGAATTAGGACATAATAGGAAACTGAGGTTCCCTTCACCTCTGCTTTCCCAAGCTGCATGTCTGAATTGAGGAAACCAGAGTTAAGAGCAAAAAGGATTTCCCTCCCCAAACTCCACTCAGAACCTTAGGTCAGAGTGCAGTTTTGCCAACCTTAACTCCGGATTGGCAGTGCCAGTGCTACATCCGAATGGGGATGTGCACAAAACCGGTTTGTCCAGTTCAGTTCGAGTTTGAACCAGGTTCGAACCAGGAGGGGGTAGTTCAATTTTGGTTTTGCTCGGACCTCCCCCTGGTTCGGTTTGAATTCAAACCATATTGAATTGGTTCGCACTGGTTTGGACTGGTTCAGACATCCAAAAATGGGTAGGGTGGTAGCTGGCACCCAGGGGTACCTGCCACCCAAACCCTAAAGCAATCTACACTCAGAACACTCAGAAACAACAAAACCCAGTACCGATGGGTTAGCAACCCATGGGGGTGGTTGGCACCCTCTGTGCACTAGACCACCACTAACTCTGGGCCATCCCAGCACCCCACAAGTGGCTTTAAGGTTTTTCTCCATTATGAAGAATGGAGGTTTCAGCAGCAGCATAACTGCACTTGGGAGGTGCTGGGGTGGCCCAGAGCGAGGGTGACAACCACCCCCATGGTTTGCTAAACCATGGGGTACTGGGTTTTGTTGTTTCTGAAGTGTTCTAAGTGTAGATTCTTTGGTAGCATATGAGATTTTCAATGACAAACCATGAATCCACTCTCATTGCTAACCTTAAAGACACATAAACTTCAAAAATCACCCCTTTGCCAAATTCCTTTTATTCTGATAGCTTCCTGGGCCCCCTTGGGCACTACCACCCACCACACTCTGCTCTAGGACACCCCTTTCCCCCAATGTGAAGCTATACATTTGCTGACACTTCCATGCTTCTTTATGGAGAAAAACCTTAAAAACGCGTAAACTTCAAAAATCACT
Organism: Hemicordylus capensis; assembly: GCF_027244095.1. Taxonomy (NCBI): domain Eukaryota; kingdom Metazoa; phylum Chordata; class Lepidosauria; order Squamata; family Cordylidae; genus Hemicordylus; species Hemicordylus capensis. The sequence continues at coordinate 114,862,746 of NC_069658.1, read as the reverse complement.
TCAAAATCAGCCTTTTGCCCAATTCCTTTCAAATAATTCTGATAGCTTCCTTGCCCACCTTGGGAACTACCACTCACCACACTCTGCTCTAGGACACCCCTTTCCCCCTGACATGCAGCTATACATTTGCTGCAATCCTCATTATCCGCTATGAGGAATTCAAAAATAATTTTAAAATTCACCAATAATTGTCCGATTGTCCGATTTCCTTGGGGTTTTTGGGGTGCTGGACACCCCTGAGTGCCTACCACCCACCCCACTTTTGTGCCCCTAGGTGATCCACAATAGGGGATATGGGCTGGTTTGGGTCCCATTATACCCTATGAGAAAAATAACTAAAAAATATTTCAAATATTCATAAAAAAATCATAGGGGTTTCTGATTGCTTCAGGGTTTGCATGGTTGTTGGCACCCATGGGTGATCCACAATAGGGAATAATGGGCTCATTCGAGTTCCATTTAACCCTATGAGAAAAAATAAAAATATTTTTCAAAAATTCATAAAAAATCATATAAGTGTCTGTTTGCTTTGGGGTTTGGGTGGTAGGTACTCATGGGTGCCAGCTACCACTCCAACAACTTTTGGAGGTTCAAACCCATTCAAACCAGTTTGAGCCGGCTCGAATCGAACCACCCTATGTTTGGTTCGAATTTGAACCTGCAGCTCGAACCTGATGGCTGGTCTGGTTCGAATTTGAACCTTCGAACCACCCTGATTCGAATTTGAACCAGTATGAATTCAAACTGGTTCGCACATCCCTACATCCCTACAACGCTGGCACTGTAGTTTGGGCCCCATGGAACAAGAGTTGAGGGAGGAATCTTCTTCCTCACTCCAGTCCGATTGGCTGTCCAGCTGTCCTTCTGTCAAGAAAGAAGCCCGCACAGTCAGCTCCCCTGCCTCTCTCAGTCTGGCTGACTGCAGAGAGACAGCCCTCCAGAACGTCCAAATTCAGTTGAGAGAGTGGGGGGGAGGGAGGCGTGGGACCCAGAGTTCCACGTTACCTGTGAAATTGGCCATTATCTTGTTTATGAGAGTTTCCTTTGGCAGAAAAGATGCCCAGTTGATGTTTTGGTCAAGAATATGGAGGATGCTGTAGAAGCTGTTTAAGTTCTTTCATTTCTGTGTGAAAAGTGATGTCATTGTTGCAGAAGTGTTTATCTATGAGCCAGACTATAGATGATGTACTTTTTAATGTGCTTTGGATGGCAGAATTGGTAGTTTAAATAGAGATAAGCAACTGTGGATTTGCAATACAAGTCAACTGTAATCTGTTGGTTGATGGTGAGGAAAACATCAAGTGGTATTTGTTGATTTTCAGTGGTGATGTTACTTATAAAGATTGTGGAGTTGGGGAGGTGACTGTTATTGATCTAGTTTGTGAATTTTTCATGACTTCCTTTTCCCTTGTCCAAATCATGAAGATTTTTAGCCTCCATACTAAAAGTTTGCATTTAAACATATGACGTTTTTAAGGATAGTTTCCTTCAGTTTGTCCATGAACAAATTAGCATATGTAGGAGCCTCATGGGTACCCATAGCTGTAACCTGCTGTTGTCAGTGTTCACAATAAATGACGAAGTTGTTACAGCTAAAGACAAAAGATACCAGGATGATGTATATTTCTGAATCTTTGATTCTTTGGTAGCATATTAGATGATGTATATTTCTGAACAATCCTTGAACTTGTACTTGAAGGGGGTGGGTTAAACATCAATGCCATCATTATGTGGAATATTAGTATAAAGAGAAATGACCAAATCTAATCAGGTGGTATTATGAAATTGGTATTGTTTTTTAAGGCTTTCTATCCTAAGTGAGAAATCATGGTATCTTGATTAAAATCATTGGTATCTATGATGGAAGCTTTTGTACAAGATGTTGAAGATTAAGAGAGATTGTTTATGTTACTGTGTTATTGCATGGGACAATGGACTGTCCTGGGTTATTGACTTTATGGATTTTATTACTTATTTATTACTTATTTATTTTTATTTTATTTCTATACCACCCTTCCAAAAATGGCTCAGAGCAGGTTACACAGAGAAATAATAAATAAATAAGATGGATCCCTGTCCCCAAAGGGCTCGCAGTCTAAAAAGAAACATAAGATAGACACCAGCAACAGTCACTGGAATAATTTTGGATAACATATAAAAATAACCACAGAGGAATTGGGGTTTACCAGAATGTCCGCAGTTTCAAAACTTGATAATTTATCCATTTGATTTTCTGTATAGTTTTGCTGGTCTGATTTTTGAGTTTAGCTGTTTTGGCTGTGGCCCCTCGGCTTTGGAATTCCTTCCCGGAAGAGCTTCACCATGCTCCCTCCCTCACAAGGTTTTTTTAAAACTGTTTTTTTTAATATTAAAAAAACAACAATTAAAGACATGTCTTTTTAGAGAGACTTTTTAATGTTTAATGTTTTGTCTGATGCTTATATTTGGTACAGCTTTTAGTTCTTAATTTTTAACTTTTTACTAATAACTTCTAAATGTGGTTTTAGCTTGGATTTATTATTATTATTATTATTATTATTAATACAGGTGAAACTCGGAAAATTAGAATATCGTGCAAAAGTCCATTAATTTCAGTAATGCAAATTAAAAGGTGAAACTGATCTATGAGACAGACGCATTACATGCAAAGCGAGATAAGTCAAGCCTTAATTTGTTATAATTGTGATGATCATGGCGTACAGCTCATGAAAACCCCAAATCCACAATCCCAGAAAATTAGAATATTACATGGAACCAAGAAGACAAGGATTGAAGAATAGAACAATATCGGACCTCTGAAAAGTATAAGCATGCATATGTATTCAGTACTTGGTTTGGGCCCCTTTTGCAGCAATTACTGCCTCAATGCGGTGTGGCATGGATGCTATCAGCCTGTGACACTGATGAGGTATTATGGAAGACCAGGATGCTTCATTAGCAGCCTTCAGCAATTCTGCATTGTTTGGTCTCATGTCTCTCATCCTTCTCTTGGCAATGCCCCGTAGATTCTCTATGGGGTCAGGTCAGGCGAGTTTGCTGGCCAATCAAGCACAGTACACTGTATACTTTTCAGAGGTCCGATATTGTTCTATTCTTCAATCCTTGTCTTCTTGGTTCCATGTAATATTCTAATTTTCTGAGATTGTGGATTTGGGGTTTTCATGAGCTGTACGCCATGATCATCACAATTATAACAAATTAAGGCTTGACATCTCGCTTTGCATGTAATGCGTCTGTCTCATATATCAGTTTCACCTTTTAATTTGCATTACTGAAATTAATGGACTTTTGCACGATATTCTAATTTTCCGAGTTTCACCTGTATTGTATATATTTAGTTAATGCTGTGAGCCGTCCTGAGCAGTCGTGTAGTGGAGGGGCCAGTACAAATATTTTAAATAAATTAATACTAAATAAAGCTGTTATGTTCCTCTATAAGAATTTGTATGTTTTATTATAATTTAACTTAGACCTTCATAGATATTATCTTCTGTGTTCATTACAAGTGTGTGGGGGCGGGGGGATGACCTGGGAGCTATTAAGATACTTTTAACATTCAGAAATGTATGTAGTGGCAGCAGAAACACACCCATTGGCTATAATTCTACTATGTTCTCTACTTGTTCACACATTGAAAAATGTGTGCTAGCTAAATGCACAGTGGAACAATGGGATTTTTTATTTTTATTTTTTTTAAATCACCTATATACTTTAAATGTTGCAGTTTTGGTGGATGCAGGATTACAATTGCTGTATGTAAAGTGGTCCAGAGGGAAGTAATGACTAATTATGGGGAAAATAGGAGCACACAGCATATGTCTTCTAATAACTCAGCTATTTATTGCTAACAACTCAGGGGATATGCCTAGTGCACACAACTGGTGAAACCACCACTCCCCACAAACAATTATCTGTTATTATCTCTAGTCTCTGGTCCACTGTGCCTAGGACTGTTTAGGACCCTGAGGACATCATACAAATCCAACAATTCATACTTTCTTCTGCTGCAAAACTGAAATTATTATATCAGTTTCACATTGCCTTTTCAACCCGGAGTCTTCTGACATTTGCTGACATGTTCCACAGTGTGATGCGGGTGGTAGAGACATGCACATGTCAATGCACAGCTCTAACACACATGGCAATATTGCCAACAAGAGGGCTGTTCTGGTACAGCTTACGCTTGTACTAAAGTTTTAGGTGGTACTTGCAGTAGGGATGTGCATAGAACCAGTTCAGAGACCCTTTATGGGCCTCCGAACTGTTTTGATTGGCCAGCGGTTCTGCTGGTTCGAAGATGGAGAGCATAGTTTTAAGGGTGGGGAAGGGTGCACTAACCCCTCCCTCCGCTTCCCCCCTGCCAGTACTCCATTTTTAAAGCCCCATTTGGGGCAGCAGTGTACCTCCCTGCTGCCCCGTGGAGTCTTTGGCCAGATGTGGTCAGAAGTGGCTGGAAGTGCCAGGTGCGCATGCACACACTGGGCATGTGCATGCGTACATGACATGCGCATGAGCAAGCACTCGACGCGTACATGCGTACGTGCCCAGCAGGCACGCATGCATCCAGCACTTTCAGTCAAAGAGGGCATGAGGCAGCAGGGAGGTATGTTGCTGTCCCAATGGGGACATTAAAAAAGGAGTGCTGATGGCGGAAAAGTGGAAGGAGGGGTAAGTGCACCCTCCACCACCCTTAAATCTATGCCCCCCCATCTTTGAACCGGCCCCTGCTGGTGCCATGCATATCCCTAACTTGCAGTAGGGATAATGCAAATAATGCATGGCCCACACAAGGTCAACACAGCAGCGCCCATGGGCCTGTACTGTACACTTTACACTACAGGACGTGTTAGCCAATGTCACTTAAGAGGCAATGCACAACAGGGGCTATTACATAGAAATCTAAACAATGAAAGTGAAGAGAGCCTTTATAAAAATTGAGAAATCTGAAAAAGAGAGAAAGCATAAACAGGTATAATCTCGTTAATACAACCACCGGTGTATACTGAATGCACATGGAGTGAAGGATTGTAGCATCAGGCTGTGTCCTATGCACATTTGTTGAGTGCATAAAGAGAGCCTATGTAGGTGCAAACTGAATGTGTGTAGGTTTGTTGGAGCAGTTGGGCCCCTACTTTTGTGGATTCCTGACTGCAGAAACAGTTTGTACACTTGACTATTCACACATGATCAACAAAATATGTAAAGGGCAAGCATGCCATTGCACATTCCTGACCCACCTTTAATATTAAATATAAACCGGTGGTAGTCTGAACAGGGCTTTTATCTGTGAACATCCATATTGTTTGCCCTTCTGGTGTGCTGGGATATCTTTCCCTAGTTGAGTGGGGCCAATTTTTTATTTGCCACAAATATTGATTTAAATGTCTCTAGTTTAATAATAATAATAGTAATAGTTTAATTATAAATGTTTCTAATTTAAAAATGATAATTTAATCTAGTATTAGCAGCATGTGTAAGGGAGCAGTTCAGATTAACTGTCCCACTCCCACAATTTGGGAAAGTGCCCTGGTACACTGGGAAAGGTGAAGAACGTGCACAATATGAATCCTTATTGTGTGTGCTGTGGGCCCAGCAGATGAAATATTGTTCAAACTGAAATTATCTTTGCTTGTCATACTTGCTTTACACTTACTAGTTTAAACTTGTACTAACTCTTACATTTTGCAGCTATTTCTGCTTGCACCATGTAAACCATTTAAATATGCCTAAACTTGTAGGTAACTGCAAGTGATTATGAACACAAAAAGCAGAATGGCGTCAAATCAGTAATTATTGAAACAGAATGGAAACAAACATTGTGCTTTTGTGTCCAAGGACAAGTACAGTATTTCATTTGCAAACTGTAGAATATTTGTTTTATGAGATTGTATAAAGCATGATGCACACTCAAGTTATATATAATATATAATATTATATAATATATAAATAATATATGATATATATATTATATAAACATTAGATGAATGTTTTGGGTAACCTCTCATTTTTCCTGATGAGCTTAGATCTTGAAACAGTCAACATGATTACTCAGAATTTATATTTCATTCACTATGATTAAGCTGCCTTTAGTGTATATAAGGACTTGCATATATGCACTAGGGCTTCTGTAGTCGTTTTCTCCAATGCATTGGCTTGAAAAGGAATGCAGTCACTTCATTCTGAGTTTATGGAATAGACTTTCACAACAGTAGAACCGTTTTGCCACAATGGTTTACTTTTCTTTGTATCTTCATTTATCCACTGCAGTATATCCTTGCGGATTCTCCCATCAATCTGTTTTCAGGAGTTATTGGCATTCTGTATATTTGTCACCATCTCTGTCAATAATTAAAATTAATATCAACATTAGTGCAATGCTGCCCTTTATTGCCTTTTTATGCTCTGTAATATGCACTTATAAGGCTTCACTTGGTAACATTTCTTATTAAGCAATTGCATTGTGTATAATATTCTGAATGTCATATTGTCTTATTGCAATACTGGCTTATGCAATCTTAGTTACAAATAGGTTAGGCTCATGTCATATGCTAATGCAATTCTGAATGACATTTAACTAGTCTGTGTTGCTGTCAGCCAGTGCGAGTCCTCAGAGGGTAGGTTGTAGACTCCTTTTCTACCTCTGGTTCACTTTCTAAGACACATTTTAATATTAAATGAAAATTTAAAGCAGAGAATTCTTTAGTGTCCACACTGTGGCAAGAAAGAATTGATTTAAGCAGATATGATATATACATTAATAAAATTTTAAAAATAAGGTGCAGTACAAATGTTTCTAAATTTATTTATTTATTAAATAGATAAAATCCACACCTACCAATAACAGTCAAAATCATTTCTTTTCAAGTGTTCTTAACCAGTATCTCTGCTTTCCCAAAAGAGAAATGACTCTTATTTCATATGCCAGATGAATTCTAAGACTGGAGGCAGGCAATAACCTTTGCAAAGCTGAACATAGCATGATGGAGCTAGTGTTGTCCATAGTGAATATACTCTTGAAAGAGAAGAATAACTATCCCATCTTCCTCTAGACTTGTTTATTGGGAAAACAAGTTTTGCAAGTTTTTGTAGTGCTTCAGAATTCTAAAAAGCTTGACAAGATGTGAATCTTGTCAAGGTTTTTAGAATTCTGAAGCACTATGAAAACTTACAAAATGTGTTTCCCCATTAACAACAGTGGGAGGAGAGTACACATCATGAGCAATGATTTATGTTCAATACTTACATCAAGACTGAAAAACATACTTTCTCATGATTAGTAAGAAAGGGCTTGAGGGAACGTGGGGAGGACGGCTGCTAATGTTTACCCCTCTGCAGACAATCCCTTGTTTCTCCTTGGGTGGGTGGATTGTCCAGCCAGACGATTGGTGGCAGCGCAGAGGATCGGGGGATGGGATGCAAGTGTGCTGTGCATTATGGTTGTCCCAGCACAGACAGACATGTGCCACAGTGCTGCACACAAGCAGGGAAATGGGCTTAAGGGAGCAAGCACTCCCTTAACCTTATTTAAGAGGGTGGCTGAGCAGGCGGGTTTACTGCCACAGTGCTGCTGGCAGTCACATGGCTGCCGGTGGTTCTTAGGAGAAGCCAAGACGGGGCTTAGCTTCCTTAGCCTGGTTCTGGCTGCTCACTATTGTCAAAAATGGCCCATCATAAACCATAAGTTAGGCTTCCTGTTGCTTGCCTTTTATAGCTCCTGTAGTATCTGAAGGCTATTGATTAGCAAGCAAACACAAACTTCCGCTTCTGTGCAGAGGAACCCCTCATTCTTCCTGCTCTGCCAAGGCTGAATCCCAGGAAGCTCCATAGTGCTCATGTCACTAGACTGTGGGCAAGGCGTCAATATGTCAGTAAAGCAGCTACCATTGGCCACAATCTTTGAGGGAGCATGCTCAGTGCAGTCATGACTTTTCAGCATTAATCACCCAGCTTGCAGCAGGGAAATTACATCTTAACCCTTCCCTCACACCACTTGCACCACTGCCTTTGCAAGAGCTCTGCAGCTATACAGTCTCACACAAGCACAACTATTGATACCAAGGGATGGCAAGGAGCACTTGCTCATGGTGATGTGGTCTCGGGGGAGAGAATGACAAGAGCAAACAAGAAATTGAGGTGAGGTGGTGGTGGTGGGTTGGTGTTTTGCATTGTTCACAATGGATTTTATATTGTGATGTAACTTTGATTCTGCAGTGTAAATGTGTATAGAGATGATGGAACCAGATCTAGGAATCTGCCAATGAATTTCGGGGGAGGATCCCAGATGCCAGAGCAGAGGAAGTTCCGGGGCTAGTTATCTGTTACTGCAGGAAGAGATCTTACTGACTTCCTAGGAAGGAATATGTATATGAGACAAAGGATGCTCTTGGATTCACAGCCTAGCAATCCAGGAAGCTTCAACACACCCTTGCCCCTATGCCAGCCGGCCAGCCGGGGATTAACCCTCTAATGAGAGGGCCAGTCCATTGGAGAAAAACAGAGGCACCATGTAATTCAGCTCTCTATTGGACTGCACTCTTATGAGGTAGGCCTTCCAACTATAGGGGGCCCTGCTGATGTGAGGCTCCCAGTATCTCTGATGAATAATATAACTCATATTCCATACCATCTCCACCCCACTCAACCCTTAAAGATTCCCAAAAAGTCCAGTCCACTTAATGTCCAAGCAGTTTCGGATGAGCAGAGTTAGGGAAGAATGGGGATGGATCCTACAACCAGAGCTAAACAGGCCAGGCTGAGACTGGTGTTGCAGCGTAGGAGAAAGGAGATGGCAGAAGGCATGGCATCAGCTGAATTAAGCAGCCAGCAAGAAATGTGGCTGTCCTAGAACTGATGCATTTCTGGGCTGCTCTGAGCCAACGTCTCGATGGTAGCAGGAGGAGCTTGCACACAAAACCCAGGTTACGGTGGTGGCAGGATTCGGATGACACAATGCCACCTTTTAATCTCAGGGTTCAGCAGTGAATCTCACTACAAACTGAAGGTTCAGATTCAAGTTTGGGAATGAAAATGGACCTGCCAAGTGCTAGGTTAGGAAAGCACAATCTCAATTTCCTGAGGAAAGGAAATTGCCATGTTATTTGCCACTGATATCCAAGAGCCTTGTTTATAGCTGTGGAGGTTGATGTTCCAGTGAAAAAGTGAGAGGGAGTAATTAGTCCTTCTCTTCATGCTACATGCTTCATGCTACAAAAATGAGTTTCATGGCTAAGGCTTTCATGGGATATGTTCTTAGTCATTATTGTCTTCCATTGTAGGAATAAATGTCTTGCTATTGGCATAATGGAGATAAAAACAATGTAAATGAGAGCATCAGGTAGCATATAATATCTACCAGTAAAAAAGAGACAAAAAGTGCTGATGGCACTAGAAAACAGCTGGGAATGCTGCTGTTGCCTATTGCAGTCATAATTCAATTGAACAATATTGTTCATTCCTATATTAATGATTTACCTATTTTATGTGTCTTTGGGGATTACTGAACACTTGGATCAACATTTCATTCTGACCTTTTTACATTTCCCTTTAGTCTTTCTGTATAGTACTTGCTTTGCTGGTTGCAGAAAATAGGATGTACAGTTTTTTAACTGGTGCTTTTATATTGTATCAAATTCTGTTTCTGAAAGGCAGTGCAAGCTTTAGAGGCTTACAAGAGTTGGAAAGTTGTTTTCTGTGTATGAAGATAAGATTCTTGTATGGCCTGAAGCCTTGCTTTCTTTTTCTCAAACAGATCTTTCTTTAGGAAAGAAAAAATAAAATGAAAAGGCTTTATTTTACCCTTTAAATTTTAAAATAATTATTGAACTTTTTCTTAAAAAGTAAAAAACTAAAGTAACATCACTACTTAATTGATCTTCAGGTGAGTTTGCAAGACCTTCTGAAAGTCAGTAAGGAGTCTAGGAGAGGGAACTGGAGGTTCCCGTGGCACACACTCACCCATGTAGCATGTTGCCCAAACCCACCCAAATCCAGTTAGCAAGTAGCTAACCTAACTTGTTACCAACTTTGTTAAGCCAGCTTCTACCTTGGGTTAGAGTTGGTAGAGTCAGTAACAAGAAAAGCTGGCTAATTGCCAATTGGATTTGGGTGAGTTCAAACAACATGCCACATAGGAGCGTGCACACTGCAGGAACCTCTGATTTCTCCAATGGCTTATTAACTTGCAGCTGGTCATGTGAACCAGCCCTTTAATTATAAAGAGCCATGGCTATCACTCAGACCATGTCCTTCTGCAAGTTAGTAGAGGGAGAAGTCTGGGAGAGAGAGCCAGAGGTTTCTGTGCAGCACACACTTCCATGCAGCAAATCATCCAGAGGCGTAGCCACAATTGTGTGGATGGGTTCAAAAAATCTGGGCTGCCAATGGTAGGAGCCACTGAAGCCCCTGGGAGGCATGGCTCAGGCTCTGGAAGAGCCCCAAACAAACACACACCCCGCCCACGCCCAGGCTACCGAGAGCCCTGAGCGAGCATAGCATTTGCTGTCTGAAAGCTGCCTGAAATGACATGGCAGTGCGCACTTGGGCTCTTCGGAACTCGGGGCCATGCCCCCTTTGCGAGTTCTGAAGAGCCTGAGAGAGCGCTTCCATGTCATTTCAGGTAGCACTTGCTGCCTAAAAGCATCTATTCTCCCTTTCTCTCCCTCTTTGGAGGGAGAGAAAGGGGAATAGACGCTTTCAGGCAACAAACGCTGCCTGAAAAGGATTGGCAAGCGCTCGCTCGGGGCTTCTAGTCGCCTGGGCAGGGGAGGGTCATTCAGGGCACACCTCGTGTGCGTGATGTCACGTGCACGGGATGTTATCAGAGGAGCCACTGGGGTGGGACCCAGGCCACCGCTCGGCTGGCTCCACACCTGAAGTCATCCAAATCTGCCTAAGGCTCGTTGGCAATTGGCCAACCAGACTTATTGCTTCCTCTAGTCCAAGGTACATAACGAGCTCTGAAGTTCACTTGACAAGGTTAGTAACAAGTTGGGTTGGCAAACTGCTAACTGGGCTTACACTGATTCATCTGAAATGATGCATGGAAAACTTCTGCTTTGCTCTCCTGAACTTCTTAATGATACGTAGTGTGTGTAAACATGCCCAGTATCACTTTTTCAATTATAATGGGCATATTTTTGTAGTGTCATAAATGCTTTTTCAACTCTTATTTCAGAATAGTTGTCTTTACCTTCTTGATGCAATCTAATATATTGTCTTGTTTACTAACTAGCAATTAGTGTAGTTAAAAGTGTGAACTTGCTCATATCTAGCCTTGAAGTCATCTTTTAACACCAGCCTCTGAAATGAGAATGCTGTAGTTTATGGTATGGTTATTGAATGAAATGAGGAGTATCCAATAAGTAATACAAATGTCTATTCAACTATGCTGATCTGGAAGAATTCTATAGAGGGGGGGGGAGAGAGGGAGGGAGAGAGAATGTGTTGGGGAGTAGAATTATAAAGTATGCGCACACAAACGCACAACAGCAGAAAAAGAAATGAGGTGGTCTTCAACGTATAAAACATCTTACGTGAAAAACATTCCACTTTTTATTGCAATGTCACAAATTTGCATGTGTTTGTAAACACAGATTGTAAACACTAGCTTGTAATTATAACTATATTGTGTTCTTCCATGTTTTGAATCTGTTATGAAATAACCCTAAGAGAATGATATATGCTATTGTAAAAATATCTAGATTACAGGTCACCAGTGGGTATCCCCAGGCTGAAGCATGCCATTTGCCTCCCTAGTTGCCAAGCCTCTCATTCTATTTCCCGACTCTGTTTCTTGAAATTGCTCTAAGAGAGAATGTTATGCAAGAGAGCAAACTTTCCTTATTAAACAGTTTGTGGTTTGCAGTCAAAACATATTTGAAATTAGGCATGCTTCCTCATTCTGTGAGTGTACACACTCTGATTTATGGGGTGAGAGTTAACAATTGCAAAGGAGGTGCTGTAATGATGTGCCATTTTCACACTGTGTGCATCATGAGCTGCTCCTAGACAACTTCTGAGTCTGCTGATGCATTTAACAAGATTTATTAGGTTTGTCTTTATTATTATATGTGTGATTGTACTTAAAATCTGTAAGATGAAGTAATGGAAAAAGTCTTATTTATCCTAAAGATGAAAATTTTCAAGTTTCACTTAAAGTGATGGCTGAAGGTGATTTCAGCTGGATGTCTTGCAGTTCCACTAGCCCATTAATGAGGCCTATTGCTCTTTTCTAGAATGCTTAAGGCAGTGATCTTCACTGTTTTTTAATTGGGGGCTACTTTGGTTAAAAAAACAACAACCCCAAACACCCTTCAATGAGCAGTTTCTCACTGACCTCCACAAGGTATTGCACTTTTCTCAGTCCTGCAAGGGGCATTTTTAGAGAGATGGAGCCCTCTATTAAAAGCTCTAGGAGGAAAGCACTAGGGAAAACTGCATTTCCCAGCACTGTGCATTTCTTCCAGAATGGTGCAGGGGCTGAAAAGAGTTCCGTTTCTGTTAAAGGAGGCCCCACAGCACTGCATGGTGGGAATAGGCACCTCAGCATGGGGGACTGCGCAGAGTATTCAGCTTTGCCAAATCTTCATATGGGCCCAACAAACAATTAATCAGGGGGCTACACTTAGGGTTGATAGTGAATGCCACTGCCCCCCGGGGCCTTATAATCAATAACACTGGCTTAAGAGTTGTCGTTCCGGGTATTTTGCTCAGGGGACAAGTGGTACTTCTAAAATTTACAAGTGGTACTTCTAAAATCACAGATTTCATTAAATTAATCTATGCCTTATTCAGTGGCCTAAGAGTTTCCCACAGTCCTAGTTTCCCACACAGTCCTAGATCTCAATCACTTCCTGTGGCACCAAATTGGTCTTTAAATGATCTAGAACCCCACTAAGCTTCCTTGTGAGCTAATCTAGGAACTTCACACTGTCTGTGCTGAAGCTTCTCTGCCACTATTGATAGGATGCAATATCTGACTGGCCTAATTTTAAAAAGAAGGAGGAGGAGGATTGGGTCGTAGAAGTTTGAACAGTACCTGCATTCCCTACAGATTTGTCAAACCAGCGGAGCCATCGTTCACTCTGAAAAACATGTGTGTGCACTATGAAGAATGTATAAATAAGGTTGCTGTCCCATGCTCTCAGCTTGTGGTGGAATCCACATGGAACTGGATTGTTTGAAGATGTTTGATTTCGTGTATTGTACATTTTAAGGCTACTATGCCTCAGCATTTTTAAAAATTACTTGCTAAAAATATGGTGATTTCAGACTTGCCTGAGCTTTATACAAATCAGTTATGTGTGCATTCCACTTCATGGTCTTGGAAAAGTCATGCAAGTGAGCATTTTTATTTGTGTTGAATATTTTGAATATTTTGGAGATATCTTGATTGAATTATCCTTAAGAATATTTACAAAATATTGCAATAGTACAATTATGATAGTCCAATCATGACCACATTCTCACAATGACAGCAATCACAGTTAAAGAGTGAACTGTGATCATCAAGCTCTGCATGGCCCCATGGAGCATGATGTGAGAAACTGAGGATTTTCAGGTAATCTCAGTCAAATTGCTGTGGTTAAGCAGCCTTTAACCAGAATCAATCAGATCCTAGTTACTGACGCCAGTTAAGTGCTGTTTAGTTGCAGCAGTTTGACTGGGATTGAATGAAAACCCCACATTATCCCTTCATCCTCTGTAGGAACACATGAAGCTCAGTGATCACACTCACTAATGCGGCCAATGATAACCAATTCAGTGGAAATCTTGAAACTTGACTTTTGTTGGTTATATAAATAATTTCTGATTTAATTATCTGATTTATCCTACACTACATACTATTTGCTGGAATCGTTAAGAATGATAAGCTGTTGTGTTTACATCATTTTACCTAATCACATTGTATGATCAATTGAAAACCCTGTTTACAAATTAAATTAACTAAACAATTTTGAAGGTACTTGTAAATGTAACAAAATACTGAATTTGGGTTAATTTAGGGTCCAGTTTTGTGTGTGTGCATAAGTGCATGTAAAAATCATCCCGAGAGCATCACAACTTCAATATAATGGCCATTTTCTGTATCATTGTGTTGAAGACTGTTTGCCTCCTGGGGAAGGATGCAATTGCTTCAGCAAGTTGAAAGAAGAGATATTTCCAGTTCTAAGATTAGTAAGACTACAATTTTATCAAGAAACATTTCAGTGGCTTCAGTAAAGTTAGTGAATTAACTTGAATCACAGAGAAATACTACTTTGTCTTCCATTGGACTGATTCACAGCTATCAGGCTGTGAATCTTCCATTCACTGCCTGATAGCATGTGTTCTTGTAAACTGTCATTTGCAGCAATGTAAAGGCATGATATAGAGTTCTTGTTGAGCCACGAGCAACTCTTATCACTTGGGGTAGCAGATATTCTCATGTTTTGTTATTAGCTGCCTTGAACTTTGATAAGAAGATGGATTAAAAGTTTTTAAATAAATCAGCGTAAATCAAATCAAAAAATTACTATATTACATAATGACATGTGTCTCTGAGTGCAGCTTCCATACCTCTTCCATCTCTTCATGAATGGTACAAATTGTGTGTATCACAAATGGAGATTCCCACTGGTGGTTCCACTCTTGTAATCAATGGAAAGGGGGGGGGTCAAAACTGCCAGATTGACTACTAACAGTTAAAGGAAAGTTAAAACAGATGAATTAAATGAAGTCATAAGTCTTAATGAACAAACCAAAAATCTAGATTATACTGAATTGCATTCAGGGGGTATGCAGTCTGGGGATGCTTCTGGATAGGCTTGAGCCCGAAACATTTCGGCGGCCATTGAAAAGGCCACCGAAACGTTTTGGGTGGTGGGGGTGATTCGGCGTTTCGGCGCTGGCGGGGGTAGGGCTTTAAGGGCGGGGGAGAGTGTACTCACCCCCCCCGCCGCATTTCCCCCGCCGGCGCTCTCGGAATTAGAAGCCCCTCGGGACGGCAGCGTTCCTCCCTGCCGTCCCGTTGCCCCCGTTGGCCGGAAGTGGCCGGAAGTCCCGTTCGCGCGTGCGCCCATCGTGCGCGCGCGCGGCCGTACGCGCGCACGCATGACGGGCGCACACGCGAACGGGACTTCCGGCCACTTCCGGCCACTTCCGGCCGACAGGGGCAACGGGACGGCAGGGAGGAACGCTGCCGTCCCGAGGGGCTTCTAATTCCGAGAGCGCCGGCGGGGGAAATGCGGCGGGGGGGGTGAGTACACTCTCCCCCGCCCTTAAAGCCCTACCCCCGCCGTGCCGAACAACCTTTCGTGCACATCCCTACTTCTGGACACAAACCTCTCCCTGGTGTCCCAGGTTGAGGCAGTGGCCAGAAGTGTCTTCTATCAGCTGAAGCTGATATATGCCAGCTGCATCCGTTTCTAGAGATAAATGACCTCAGAACAGTAGTACATCTGCTGGTCACCTCCAGACTTGACTACTGTAATGCGCTCTAAGTGGGCTGCCTTTGTACATAGTCTAGAAACTTCAATTGGTCCAGAATGTGGCAGCTAGGTTGGTCTCTGGGGCATCTTGGAGAGACCATATTACTCCTATCTTAAAAGATCTACACTGGCTGCCAATAAGTTTCTGGGCAAAATACACGGTCTTAAATATAAACTATAAAGTCCTTAAAAGCTTAGGCCTTGGGTATTTAAGAGAATGCCTTCTTCACTATGAGCCACACTGCCCATTGAGATAATCAGGAGAGGTTCATCTGCTGTTCCCACTGGTTCGACTGGTGGCTAATTGGGGATAGGTCTTTTCTGTTGCAGCCCCAAGGTTTTGGAATGCACTCCCTGCTGAAATAAGAGCCTCCCGATCTCTTAAGAGCCTCCCCATCTCTTATAACTTTTAAAAAGACAGTCAAGACACATTTGTTCACCCAGGCTTTTAATTAGATATGGAGGCACTTCACACAATTGCTATGAAGCTCCTCAATGTGGTCTGCGTGGAGAGTGGACTTAGCCTGCTCTCCCTGCAGATGAGCAGCCACTTGTAGCTGGGTAGCCCGATCGGCTGCCGACATGGCTACTGGCTCCATCATGGAGCTAGCAGGGCTGCAGAAATTAGGGGCCGTGCAGCCCCCGGAAGTTCCAGGATGCCCTGAGCGAGTGTGCGGGGCATCCTGGAGAGACCCCCGAGCCCGGGAGGCTGTTTGCAGCCAAATGAGATTAATGGAGCACTCGCTCCATTAACCTCATTTAAGGGGAGAGGGAATTAGGCAGACTAGCCACCTTGGGAGCACCGAGTTTGCCTGCGAGCCTAGTGGTTCCCACGGTCTTTGGAAAGCGGGCTAAGCTCCCTTAGCCCGCTTGCCAGTGATCATGGGAAATAGCCTCGCTGTTTTAATAGTTTGGTTTTTAATAGTTTTAACATTGTTTTAATTTTAAATTGTTGTAGTATTTTAACCTTTTACTTGTTTTTATTGTTTTGTTGTTAACTGCCCAGAGACTTGCGTTTTGGATGGTATACAAATATGTTAAATAAATAATAATAAATAAATTCTGGGGAACCACAGAGAACGTGATAGAATGTCAGACCTAGGTCAGCTGAGGTTGACAAGTAAATTTATTTTCTAAACAGCGAACTGCTTAAGTTGTCCCAATTTGCAGTGCAAAGGGTCATTCTTCCCAAAATTAAATGTGTCACTATTGTGTTTTAGGCTTTGATAGCGAACAAAAACTATCATTTGATATACTGGGCCACAGTCTCAGCATCTCATGAGAACTGGCCAGCTTGAATCAAGTGTTGATTGAACCTGAACCAGTTGCTTTTTTTCTCTGTGCTATAGCAACTTTCTCCCTTCAATCCAGCCACTGCTGCACTGGTGATACTTGAACCTTTTGTTAAACCTCCTTTGTACTGCAATAATAAATCAGATACTTGACTGCAGGTTATATCAGTCATATATTGTTCATTTGTGCAAATGGGACTTGAAAATCCTGGAGAAATTCAGTGATTACTTTGAAATCAAGAAACAAACAAAAAATGTTTTGATACCAGTATTTTGATGTTCATATTCTTCAGGGAAAATTAATGAATACTGCCTTAAGGTAGGAACCTAAGAAAAGAAATTAATTTTGAGATGTATCAATTAAAGATCAATTTTAACATATCCTTTTAGAGCTCCAGAGACGCCATCACTTCCTGGTAATTATAGGTAGAAGTATATTATATTCAATTAATTCTAAAAGTACTTACTCGGAACATAGGAACATAGGAAGCTGCCATATACTGAGTCAGACCATAGGTCCATCTCACTCAGTATTGTCTACACAGACTGGCAGCAGCTTCTCCAAGGTTGCAGGCAGGAATCTCTCTCAGCCCTACTTGGAGATGCCAGGGAAGGAACTTGGAGCCTAGATGCTCTTCCCAGAGCAACTCCATCCCCTGAGGGGAATATCTTACAGCGCTCACACTTCTAGTCTCCTTTTCGTATGCAACCAGGGTGGATCCTGCTTAGCTTAAGGGGACAAGCCATGCTTGCTACCACAAGAGCAGCTCTCTTCCCAATATACTAGAGGCTGTATATTAAGATCAAGTTCTTCTTAGAACTAATCTGCCTACTTTCTCTTCATTATAATCTTAATTGATAATTACCATTCTCACAAGTTAGCCCACTTCAGCCTTAAACATTCACACATCTGCCATCTTGAATTGGGGTGGATAACATAATTACAAACTACATCATTGAGCCATCTCTATGTGTCTCTACACATGTTGCAAATTTGGTTCAAATCGGTTAGGCAGTTCACAAGTTAGGCCACTTGTGAATACCTCAAATGTTCATAGGTCCACCAGTATTTTGAAGTTCAAATTCTCCAGGGAACATTAGTGAATATTGCCTGAAGCTAGGAGCGTAGGAAAATAAATTAATTTCGAGATGTAACAATTAAAGATCATTTTAAACATATTTTAGAGCTCCAGAGATGCCATCACTTCCTGGTAATTATAGGTAGAGGTATATTATATTCAATTATTTCTAGAAGTACTTACTAGAAGCTGTATATTAAGATCAAGTTCTGGTTAGAACTAATCTGCCTACTTTCCTTTCATTATAATCTTAATCTGCCAACTTGAATTGAGGTGGATAACATCATTACAAACTACATCATTGAGCCATCTCTGTGTGTCCCTACACATGTATGTTTGTATGTATGTATGTATGTATTTATTTATTTGATTTATATACCGCCCTTCCAAAATGGCTCAGGGCGGTTTACAATTAAAACAAGCTACTAAAACAATGAAAAGCTAAAACAAATTAAAAACAATATATCAACAATTAACAATTTAAAAACATTTTAAAACAACGATTAAATAGTTACAGTAATTAAAAGCCCCAAAATCAGGTTAGAATTTAAAAACCCTGGAAAGCCAGGCCAAACAAATACGTTTCAAGGGCTCTTCTGAAGGCTAATAAAGAATTCAAATTATGGATTTCCGCAGGGAGCGCATTCCACAGCCCCAGAGCAGGCATAGAGAAGGCCCACCTCCGAGTTGCCACCAGATGAGCTGGTGGCAACTGGAGACGAACCTCCTCAGATGACCTTAATGTGCGGTGGGGATCATGCAGAAGAAGCAAATGTAGCAAATTTGGTTCATATCGGTTAGGCAGTTCACAAGTTAGGCCAATTGTGAATGCCTCAAACTCTCATGGGTCCACCATTTTGAATTGTGATGGATGACATAATCACAATCTATGCTGTCAAGGTGTCCCTTTGTGTCCCTACAAAATTTGGTTCAAATTAGTTAGGTGGTTCACAAATTAGCCCACTTGGACCTAAAACATTTGCATGTCCTTTATCTTGGATTAGGGTGGATGACATCATTACAAACTATGCTATTGAGGAGTCCCTATGTGTCCCTAAAGAAGTAGCAGATTTGGTCCAAATCAGTTCCCACTTGCACCTCAAATGTTAATGTGTCTGCTGCCTTGAACTGGGATGGATGATATCATCATAAACCTAACTGTTGAGGTGTTCCTTTGTGTCACTAACCACAACTGCACCAAATTTGGTCCAAATCAATAAGGTGGTCCACAAGTCAGTCCACTTGCCAGTAAACAAACAAAACATCTCTTTATATAGACTAGGAATATGCATGCAACTGTTTTGACTGATTTGGTTCAAATGCAAACAAAATTCAGACTGACTCGGCCCAATCGGGTTCTGGCTGAACTGGGCCCGGTTCAACCAACAAACTGGGCCAAACTAGTATGTGGACCGGCTTGGGTCAATGCTTGTATAAAGGGGAATCCTTTACAAGAAAAGGGAGATTCCCTAATGGCAAGGTGGGGGAGAGGGGAAATTACCTTCCTGGCAGTGGCAGTATGTCTGCAGAACAGTGGGTGGCTGCTCTAAACCATCTGGCCTGTATACCTGCCAGCCTCCCCAGTAGCAACCATGGCTGGTGGCTGCAGCCTGTTTCAAGCCTCTGTGCGGTAACTGCAGAGTGTGAAGTGTATTCCATTAGAAAAGATAGAATGGGGCTCTTGCACAAGAGCACTCAGTGAAAGAGCACCAGGCTATCTATTCTAAGGGCCTCTACGCGTGCGCAGAGGCCCGCTGCATGCTCTGCAGTTATCTCATAGAGGCCCAAATTGGGCCGCAACTGCTGTCTGGGCTGCTATTGGGGAGATCAGTATGGAAGAGCCCCCACTGCCACCATCCCATCGCCGGGAAGATAAGTTTCCCTCTTGCCCCCCACCTTTTGGGAATCCCCCTTTACAAGCATTTCTCCAAACCAGTTTAACTAGTTCTGTTCAAACCAGGGCTGGTCCGGTTCGAACTCAGATCAGCACCCCCTTGGTGGGGGCTTGTCCAGTTTGAAACCAGTGTGGCCAGAACCTAAGGGGTATACTCGTGAGTCAAATGGGCCATAACCCAAGATTTGGCTTTTAAAAAGCCAGATCTGTCAACAGAGATGTGGACCAATTGAACTGGGGTTTGAGTTGAACTAGTTTGTACAAACTCCTAATATAGATCTCTGTTTCTATAGAGAGAATATAAGAGGTATGTATGATATAGTTCTCATCCTAGCAGCAATGCAGCTAATGGGAAACAGCAGTGTTGCTGATTTATTTCTTAAGGTAACATGAAAAGTAGACATTTGTTTTATTAAATTAGCAACTTTCAGTTAAGTAGTCAGCAGTGTTTCAGTCACATGACAGCTTTATTTCACTGTACAAGCAGTTCATAGTTACAGACTATGTAGAATAGGAATGTTTGAGCCAGCTCAAAATCAAGCTGGCTCGCACTCAAACTGGCTTGATCTTGGACTGAACCAGATCGATCTGAGCCACTCGGGCCAGTCTGAGGGGGGCAGGGGGCTTCCCAAAGTCATTTTTTATTTTTTTAAAAAATAATCTGTTATTAATGTGTTTTTATCTATTATGATTTTATTTTTTATGAATTTTAAATGTGTTATATTTTATGTTTTTTATTCTGTACACTGCCTAGAGATTTTTATACTAGGAGGTATATAAATTCTAATAATAATAATAGTAATAATAATAGTATGGGACTTCCGACTACAAACAGACAAACATCTGCCACACAATACACCAGATATAACTGTAGCTGAGAAGAAAGAAAAACAAGTTAAAATA
The DNA here is from genome assembly GCF_027244095.1 of Hemicordylus capensis. Taxonomy (NCBI): domain Eukaryota; kingdom Metazoa; phylum Chordata; class Lepidosauria; order Squamata; family Cordylidae; genus Hemicordylus; species Hemicordylus capensis. Next base: position 114,842,111 of record NC_069658.1, on the reverse strand, counting down.
ATTGACATAGCAATACCAGGGGATAGCAGAATAGAAGAAAAAGAAATAGAAAAAATCACAAAATACAAAGATCTACCAATTGAAATTGAAAGGCTGTGGCAGAAGAAGACCCAAATAATCCCAGTGGCAATTGGCACCCTGGGTGCAGTTCCAAAAGACCTTGAAGAGCACCTCAACACCATAGGGCCACAGAAATCACCATCAGCCAATTATAAAAAGCAGCTTTACTGGGAACAGCCTATATTCTGCAACAATATCTATAACAACAGCAACAACATTGACAATAAAATTCTGGCATCCCAGGTCCTTGGGAAGGACTTGATGTCTGGATAAAACAAACCAGTCAATAACAACTGTCTGACTGTGCAAATAAATAATAATAAATCTGCACTGAGTTGTCAGTGGACTGCTGGAATGACAGCAGAGAAAAGCCCACCAAAATGGCTGATGGAATAATGTGAATCAATTCATGCTGAATAGGGGCTGATTAAAGGGGCAATTTGATTTGTGGTCGAATCCATAAATAATCCCCAATTTAGTGCAAATCAATTTATGCGTGAATCGAATTGCACATCCCTACATCCTGGTGAATTCAGTAAACAGCAAAAGGCTCAACTGGTGAGGAAAAGCAACAGCTCAAGGGCCTAGTGTAGACAGTACTGAGCTTGGTCTGACTCGGTATAAGGCAGCTTTCCATCCAGACCCAACAAAGACACAAGACACAAGAATGGAATTAAATGGGTCACAACATTATTGATCAAATCAGATTTGGCTCAAATCTGGCTGCCGCATTCTGAACTAACTGAAGTTTCCGGACTATGTACAAAGGCAGCCCATTGCAGTAGAGTGCATTGCAGCAGTCAAGCTGGGAGGTTACCAGCTGATGCACCACTGTTTTGAGGTCATCCTCTCCGAGGAATGGATGTAGCTGTCGAATCATCCGAAGCTGAAAGAAAGCACTCCTGGCCATGGCCTCCACCTGAGATACCAGGGTGAGGCCTGGGTCTAGGAGTACTCCCAAGCTGCGCATCTTCTACTTCTGGGGGAGTGTAACCCCATCCAGCACAGGGAAATCTAACTCATCCCTCAGATTCTGAGCCCCCACAATGAGCACCTCCGTCTTGCTTGGATTCAGCTTCAATTTGTTCTCCTTCATCCAGCCCATTATGGTCTGTAGGCAGGCATTTAGAGAATGAGTGCCATTTCCTGAAGATGAAAAGGAGAAGTAGATTTGGGTGTCATCAGCATACTGATAACACCCAGCACCAAACCTCCTGATGACCTCACCCAGCGGTTTCATGTAGATGTTAAAAAGCATTGGTGACAGAATGGAGCCCTGGGGGACTCCATATAACAGCTCCCATTTTGAGGAGCAACTCTCACCAAGCTCCACCATCTAGAATCTACCCGAGAGATAGGAGCGGAACCACTGCAAAGCAGTCCCTCCTATCCCCAACTCCACCAGGCAATCCAGAAGGATACCATGGTCGATGGTATCGAATGCTGCTGAGAGATCCAGAATGACCAGCAGAGTCACACTCCCTCTGTCGATTCCCTGGTAAAGGTCAGCAGAATTTGAAAAAACCAGGCAAAAGGGGGATGGAACCCTCCACACTCTGATAAAGGATGCCCTCTCCTCAAGTATCCAGCCCCAAAGGAGCTGTAGATTCAGGAGGCAACAGCAGCAGGAAAAGGCCTCACTCACCCTCCCAATAACTGGCCAAAAAGGAGAAACAAAAGAGACAAAAGGCGCAATGGGGGAACAGCCAGCCAAGGCCAACCAACCAAGCCCCAGTAAGGCCCCGAGGGATGCGCCCAAGAGCTAGCTACCCCCCACTGATCCTCTGCTAACTGGGCAAAGAGGCACCAATAACTGGCCCTATACACTCCTAGCACAGTACTTCCAGTGACTGTTGCTAATGTCTGTCTTGCATTTCTTTTTAGATTGTGAGCCCTTTGGGCACAGGGAGCCATCCTATTTATTTATTATTTCTCTATGTAACTGCTTTGGAAACTTTTGTTGAAAAGCAGTATATAAATTGTTGTTGTTGTTGTTGTTGGTGGTGGTGGTGGTGGTTCCTGAGCTCCCGACCTCCCAGGTCACCCTGCAAACAACTCAGCCAATCTCCTGAATGAAGTTCACTCAAGCCGCAGGCCAAACTGCCCTTGCTTCGGACACCACCAATCTCCTCGAGTGAAAGCGGCTTGTGCCGACTGCCCCCACTTCCCAAAGAAACCAGGTGATGCTCCCCTTGTCCGTAGCAGGAACCGAAAGGTCTGTCCTGGTTCGTGTGCTTAACAGACTGAGGAAGGAAAGCCGGCAGGTGTAGCTGTAGCCGGCCAAAGCCCTCCCTCCCTCCCGCACCTACCTCAGCCATTTGGCTGCAAGAAAAGGCCTTGTGCCTTGTTTAAATGAAGCAGGGGCAAAGAAGCCACACCCCAAATGAGTAGGGAGCGGGCACCTGCATTCTACATTCCTATGTTACTTATGTCAGCTGCAACTAATTTGCATATTACTTAACAAATGTTTAGGCATCTGTTTGAAGATATCTGGAGATTACTACTAATTATTATTTCTCATTTTTGTGTGCTGTTCAGGCTTCCATTATTAGTGACTTGCTGAAAGGCTTGCAAGCTAAGCAAGCAAGCTATTGTGCATTTTCATTCTCTTATCCATTTTAAACTATATTGAAAAAGCCTTCTAAAATGGATAATGCAATGTGCTCTGATTTGTCTTGTAATTTTAGTAGCGAACAGCCCCAATCATCTCCTTCGGCTTTAGGAGATGTCATTAACTAATTTCTTAAACTACATGAATAGGTAAAAAGATTTATTTGCAGTGTAAATGTTTTAAAACTTGTAAAAATGTATCCAGAACCATTTAATTGAGTCCTGAAGTTATGTGGGAAAGACAAAGTGCTTCTGGCAAAGTAGTAGTAGTTCTGCTGAATATTCAAATAGCAAAAAGAGGGGAATGCAGCTATAATTAGGAGTAAATATATGTAGGCTGCACTTATCGCTGTTATTCTTAGCTTTGGGTATTTTTCATGTATCTTTTTAGAATCATAGGATAAAACTCCATGCTGCTTATGGGTTTTTTTGGTTTTTTTAGTGTTTGGGGTATGTTGTATTAAATGTGATGGATGTGTTGGTTTAACATTAAGACAGACAATTACCATATCTGCTATTTTGTAGAGGTTCAGATTTCAAAATTTCTGCTCTCTCAAATTCTCCATTCACTTTATTGTTATTTTTTTATATGTATATTCGTTTTGTAACTTATTGGGCCTTTCATTGTGAATATTGACATCTACTTTATCATAATTGTCAATTTTGTAAAGTGCTGTAAATAGATCTAGGAACTGTCCTTGTGGTTATCCATATGGCTATGCCATATGGCTGTGCCTAATGGAAGATAAGAGGTGCCTGAGGGAAAAGAAAGTGTCCTTTTCAGACCTTGCATTATGAAGCTTTGAACCTGTATCACCTGAAGTTGTACAAGAACTGAGGTTTGGACCTGGGATCTTATGATCCCAGGTCCTATAAAGACCTACCTAGATGCCCTTTGGGATGAGGAGGCAGTGTCATATCTGCCCTTCCTAAATATGCATGGATTGCACCAAATTTGGCAGCCTTACTAGGCTTCTGCAGTCATTTCTTTCCTATAGGATGGATCCATCTTTCACAGGGCAGAACTGTTTGGAAAACATGGGATTTGTGGATTCCCCCCCTATCTTTTGGAGTATGATTCAGCAGTAGCCCTACCACGTTCTGCACCACCTTGGATTTAGGATGCTGTACTTCCTTCTCTGGGAGTTCTCCAGTGCTTCCTACAGTATTTACTATGGGCCTACATTTTTTTCTCCTTCATAGTTATAGGGCTTGACAAAATCCCATATGGTCCACCAACGCTGCTAGGATTATCCGCTTTGTAATTTTCAATCTGCTACTAAAATAATGGAAAAGTCCAAACACATTCTACTTCCCATCACATTCTGAAACCCCAGGGTCACCAACAACCAGGGCTGGAGCAAAAACAGATAGAAAATAATAATAAATAAGCTATTATAGCTAAGCCATATTTAGCTATTAGACTAGAGCTCCTCATATCTCCTAAGTTCACATAAAGACTTATCCTATAATAAGAAAAAACCAAGACTAATAATCTCAAAATAGATCTGCTGACAGATTGCTGATAGCAGCCATCTATTAACTGGGGCAAGGAGAGAACAGTTCATTAAACTGGTGATGGGCAAAGAAGCAGGTTCATGCCCTGGTAAAATGTTAGAATATTATCTGTCTGACCTAACAGTTTATTTTTAGGACTTGCTGGGTTCACTTCCAATTTAATAAGTCAGAGGTGAGCTTCCTTAGACCCAGCTTTGCCTTGGGATAGGAAGAGCCAGCTGTGGCTAGGATTCATGTCTATGACCAGCCTGCCATTGGACCAAGGGTAGAGTTGTCATATAGAAAGATGACAGGTCTTCCTCAGTACTTTTAAGAGATGAACAGAAGAGGGAATTTCAGCAGGTGCAGTTTGACAAGAATGAGGAAGAAAAGCTGCACCTGCTGAAATTCCCTTTTCTGAGCATCTATGAAAGGTACAGGAGACCTGTCCTCTTTTCCCATATGGCAGCCCTAACCAAGGACCACAGAGCTAATCCATTAAATATTGGGTAGGAGAGTAGGGATGTGCGGTTCGGTTCGGATCCAAACCGGTTTTGGTTTGGCAGTTTGGATCCGAACCAAACCACCCCCGGTTCGGTTTGGATTTGAACCGAACCGGGGGTGGTTCGTTCGAACCGGTTTACGCATCTTTAAGGTTTTTCCTCATAAGAAGTTATAATGGAGCTTTCAGCAGCCCCATAAGTGCACTTGGGGGGTGCTGGGGTGGCCCAGAGTGAGTGGTGGTGTAGTGCACATAGGGTGCCAACCACCCCATGGGTTTCTAACCCATGGGGTACAGGGTTCTCTTGTTTCTGAGGTATTGAGTGTGGATTCTATGATAGCATATTAGAGTGGATTCATGGTGTCTCATTGAAAATCTCATTTGCTATCATAGAATCCACACTTTTCCCCAATTCCTTTCAAATAATTCAGGTAGCTTCCTTGCCCACCCTAGGAACTACCACCCACCACGCTCCACTCTACGACACCCCTTTCCCCTCGACGTGAAGCTATACATTTGCTGCAATCCTCATTATTCTCTATGAGGAATTCAAAAATAATTTAACAATTCACCAATAATCAGAGGAGTGTCCAATTGCCTTGGGGTTTTTTGGGTGGTAGGCACCCCTGCCTGTCTACCACCCACCCCGCTTTCGTGCCCCTAGGTGCTCCACAATAGGGGATATGGACTGGTTTGGATCCCATTATACTCTATGAGAAAAATAATTAAAAATATTTCAAATATTCATAAAAAATCATTGGGGTGTCTGATTGCTTCAGGGTTTGCATGGTTGTTGGCACCCATGGGTGCTCCACAATAAGGAATAATGGCCTGGTTCGAGTCCCATTATATCCTATGAGAAAAAAATTAAAATATTTTTCAAAAATTCATAAAAAATCGTACGAGTGTCCGATTGCTTTGACAGGTACCCCTGGGTGCCAGCTACCATCCTAGCTACTTTTTGAGATCCAAACTGGTTCGGTTCAGATCCAAACCGGTTCGGATCCAAACCGAACCAGGGGGTGGTTCGGACAAAACCAAAACCGAACCACCCCCTCCTGGTTCAGACCCGGTTCGGATCCGAACTGAACCGGGCAAACCGGTTTTGTGCACATCCCTATAGGAGAGCAAGGAAGTCCATATACAAAAATGGTGGTGTATTTTTGTTTCTCCTACAGATTCACACAGGAATGCATGGTGTAGTGGGATTTAGCTTGTGCAGCTTGTCCTAGGAGATGGACAGGGTCAGAGGAAGCCATCTGTAAAGGAAGTGGGAATCCAGTGAATTTAGGATTATAATATGCAATGCCCAGGCAGTATAGCAAATTCAACACATCTAGAATGTAATAAAGAAATTCCTTTAGTTTTACACACAGCAAACAATCCAGCCTGCTTTCATGTCTACAACAGGCCTGGCTTTCTCCATTTGCTCTGTTCCCTAGACTAGCACTGGATTAGCCTGTAACCAACCTAAAGCATTATTTAAAAGCTGACCTGGATCAAGGAATGTATTTGTTTTCAAACACTACAGAGATGTCTTTGTGGAGGTCGAGAGAGGCAATAGTTCTGTTCTGACTGAGTGGCTTGCTTTTTATTCAAGACATCTGATTTATATAGAAAAGATTTGGGACTCAGTAAAACAGATATGACCTTCAGCTTGTGGCTTACAAGATGTTAGAACTGGAATAGTGGGAAGTTATAAAGATAATACAAGAGACTGTTTTAGCAGCTGTACAGTTTTGTTGCATTTACAACTAACCGTGTTTCTGGAGATAGCTGATGAGACTGCAGGGACTTTATTTAGGTTTAAGATAACTAGATACTAGTCTTTGGAACCAAATCTTACAGTTGTGCCTCAAGACTCACAATACTTTGTAGCATAGAGGTTGATGGTGCTGTTCTGCACTCCTTTTTGCACTCTACACCAAGGCAACCATCACTAGTACTGAAAGGCTCTTTAGGTGTTGTTGTTTTCTATGGTTGTTGTCAACTTGGCCAGTTTGAACCCACAGCAACTGTGCACAACACTGCATATATTAAAAGGAAAGTATAATAGTAAGGACAAGTATAACAGTAAGGAATACATTGTAAGGAATAGCTTTCTGTGCAAAGGCAATGTCTGGGCAGATCCTTGTATAGCTTTCCATGAAGGATGTTTTATAGTGAGGGTCCAATGTCTGACTGAATGTGGCTTGTGTCCCAATATCCTGGGTTTGTTATTGTGGGTGCTATTAGCTGTGTGTGTTTCTACAGTGAAATGTGAGGTGCTCTCTTACTGGTTAGAGGTGCTCTCTTACTGTTTGTTAGGCCATGGAAGCAAGATGCCAAGGTTCTATTTTTGATTTTTCAAGCAGGGTACAAGCAGGATGAAATTATTATTTAAGAGTTGTAGAAAGTTAGGATTAACTTTTGATTATCGTATAAGATCTAAAGGAAAGGGAAGGAGGACTTCTGTGCTAACTGGGGAGAGCAGATTTGCCCCTTTGATTCATTAGTTTGTTCAGGGCAGGCCTGGGCAGTTTGCAGCTGGAGGTCCAGGGTTTAAACCAGGGTTTCAATAAATTATTGGGAAGAAAGAAACTATGTTCATATTAGTTATTTTTGTTGCAGATGTCTTCTATTGAGGATCAGAATTTGGGGCCCCTTTTTTGTTCTAGTCACAGCAATGAGTGATGTCCAGTGGCCTTGGGAGTATCCAGAGTATCCAGTTAGTTAAACTAGACATTGGTCAGTGAATTTACATCTATTTTCAGAGAATCCTGTGGATTAAGCCATTGCTTCACCAGGAGGTTTTTCACACATGGCTCTATGCCTTGAGGTATCTGAAGAGTGAATCTGCTTCAGAGCAGATTCGAGGTATTTTAATTCAAGGAATTAGATGGACCATTTGCGTAGTCATCAGCACCTCCTTCGCATAGCCATCAGCACCTCCATCAACACCTTCAGAGAAAGCAGAAGCCCCTGAGTTTTTTTCAAAAGCTGCTGGAAATAGAGGATTTTTTTTATCCTGGACATAACTCTAACTAAGCCAGAATTCTCAGCCTCTCTTTGGAGAAAAACAAAGCCCTGTCTGTCCTGGTCCCTGATAAACCGCAGGGAGGTCAGGTTAAATCTAGCAAATACATGGACTGGCACACTCGAATCAGGAATGGATTTGGGTGGAAAGACTTGTCTGTAAAACCTCCAGGAGCCAAGTGAAGAGGATTTTTTTCATGGTGCCTTTAATCCATCTTGTCAAGAGTGGCCTTGGATTGTTCAGTCAAGTATTTTGGAAAGCTGGGCTCATAAAATAGTTCTCTCTCGGGCTAGTCACTTAGGTAGAATTATTTCCAATAAGGTTTGGTGAGGAGCTGTGGATAAAAAAGAAAGGGGATATAGATAGGCAGAATGTGGAAGGCCATACTGTACAGCAGTGGAAGATAGCAATTAAACAGCTGAATGAAGCTTTGAAGCACAAACTATTTAGGATTATGGTATTCACCTCTCTGAAGAACAGTGATATTGGGATTTGGAGTTTTAGGGAAAGCTTTTGAAGTAAGACAGGCAAGCTAGGCTGGCACATTGCTAATGCAGAAAAACCATGAACCCAAAAAAACATCAGCAGAGGGATTGTGGGAAAATGCTTGAAAGTGCCTTCAGCTAAAATGTGCTAAAATGTGGGACTCTAAATATGGATCTTAAAAGACTTTATCAATTTGGCCTTTCAAATATTAATAACTGTTGGTGGTGTAATATAGTAGGTGCAGGATTAGTACATTTTTAATGGGGCTGTAAATTTGTTACCACTGAAGGAGGTTTGTGAAAGGATATCTTTGGTATTGGGTTCTAATTTTAAATTTACAGCTTCTGTAGTGATACTTAAACTTATACCACATGACTGGAATTTACCTATAAGCATGGGAATATGGTTATTAGCCTTATTTTCCTTAAGGAAAGTAAGCTTATTGTGGTTACTCATTCCGGCTTATACCTTGTACTACAGAAATGGAAAGTTAAGGATATTAATGAGATAGAACAATGAATTTCAGATGTATTGCTTTTAGCAGCATATGGCAGAACCACTTATTTTAAGAGGAAGCTCATCACAAGTTCCAGGAAATTTGGAAATCATTTTTGGAATTATATGCACTGTGACACATATTTTTGTAGAAAATGGTGTTGCACAGTTCTCTGACTTGAGTCTTTTTTCATTCATTTTTGGTTCTTTCGTTTTTTGTTTTCTTTTTAATTTATTTTTGTTTAACACATTTTATACCACCCCATATGCAAGTACCTGGGTGGTTCACAATCTAAAAACACAATTAAAACATTAACACAATTAAAACAATTTAAAATACTGATAAAAACTTTAAAATTAAAATTTTAAATTATAAACTAAAATCCTGACTAAAAAGGTATGTTTTCAGATCTTTCTTGAAAACATCCAGAGAAGGGGAGGCTCTAATTTCACTAGGAAGCACATTCCAAAGTCCCAAGGCAACCTTTGAAAAGGCCAAGTTTTGAATTGCCTCCAACTGAGCCAGTGGCAACCTCAACCAGACCTTCCCAGATTATCTTAATAGGCATTGGGGTTCATGAAAAAGAAGGCGTTCTCTTAAATACCTAGGAACCAAGTCATTCAGGGCTTTATAGGTAATGACCAGCACTTTGTATTTTGAAAATTACATCACTTGTAATCTCCCCTGCCCTCCTCCTCTCCATGGGCCATGAGCAGGCCAGAACACTTCTCTAACAGCACATTATGGATATAGGGAGTCCAACAGACTTAGAGCGGGTCCCAAACTTCCTAATCACTGAAAGTTGAAGGTATATAGCAGCACCTCTTAAGCTGCTAAAGGTCCTGAATCCTGAAAGTCCAAGGCCTTCACCTTGGTCATCTTTGGTGCCCTCCCCTCAGCTGTGTCCGACAGAATATATAGGATGATCCCCTATTTGGAATATCTGTACACATATTACTCCAGGCAAGTTGAAACCACAGAACACGTCCCTCTCCATTGTCTATTCTATAGAGACATCTGCAAGACCATTATTCTCCCACATCTCACTAGGTTGCCTGACCACAAACCAATTCTGCATCTGTCTGACTGCAATCCGCATGGAAACTTCACCAGGATTTGACCACCAGCAAGGGCTAACCAGGCCCAATACTAGCCTTATCTTTAAACCTTTAGACTAATTCTATAGCTTTCTACATCTTATCCATATAGGTTTTAGTCATATAGCAATTTCTGCAATCCTGCAGCTTTTACCTTTGTAGATTTCAGTAATTTTTATAGTTTTCAACTCTTTTAACTGTAAAGCATTTTAGTTTCCTATAGTTTCTTTTAGTTTTACATAGCTTTATGCTGTAATAGTTGGTTTATAGTGCTTACAATTTCTATGTTCTGATTGCCTTATGCTGGTCAAAGACCAAAAAAAAGATTGATTTGATTTGATATTTTGTCCAGAAACTTACTGGTAGCCAGTAAGTTAACTTACTGATAGCCAGTAACTTAAATTTTTAAACTATAAACTAAAATCCTGACTAAACAGGTATGTTTTCAGATCTTTCTTAAAAATGTGTGTAATATGATCTCTTCTGGTAACCCCAGAGATCAATCTGGTTGCTGCATTCTGTACCAGATGCAGTTTCTGGACTACATACAAAGGTGCTGTGTTGATTGGCTAGTAAACACTGTCAATCAAGAGGAATTTAAACTTAGGAAACTGCTCTGGAAAGAATTCCTAAAGGAGGGGCTTTAAAATGGAGTTAACAGGTGGCTATAAAATTAAGTTGGAGTTAACTGACAGATTTGGATAGGGACGGTTAGGGCTAGAGATAGTATCTCTGGTTAGGGTCTCTAGAGCAGGGCTGAGTGTGGAATTGGGAGGTTGGTGGGTAGGTTTTACACACCAGGCATGACCTCTATAAAGCAAGCTTAACTATCAAATGTAAATGCTGGGAGTGTATGGTTGATTACACAGGAGATACCGCCAGAGAGGTTATATCCCAGTAAAGGTGTTGAAAGTCTAAAGAATCTTGTTATTTCTAAACAGTCTGTTTATATTAGTGAATCTATGATAGAAGAAGTAGTAAGTTTATTGTGGTCACAGACCAGACTAACAAACAATCACAATTAATAGCATTGATAAGAAAATTAAGATCAGAAACAGTATGATATAAAACAAGCATTACAGTTGGCTCCAGTGGAAATTCTACCTCATGGGGGATGGGAGATATATCCTGGCTGAGTTGAGTTGAGCTGGGGAAACTTGGCCAGCTGTACATGCCATTCTTCCTGTGCATCATAAGTGAAAGGTTAATAACAATGGCTGACATGTTGGCTGACAATGAAACACAGGCAGTTCTGAACTCCCTGCACCACTCCAAGCACCTAAAATAAGGCACTGGTGGTCTTGTGCAAGAGATGGTCTTGCACTGGTGGTCTTTGTGTGCAAATATTTAAACTAGTGCAATCATATTTCTGCAATACTACTTACATTATTTCCAATGTAAATAGCATTGTGGCAGTGAAATCATTCCAGTTTTAAATATTTGCACAAAATCACTGTTGCACAAGAGTGCTGGTAGGTTTTTTTTTGGGGGGGGGCCTACAGCAGTGTGTTTCCTTTCTCAGCATACTGGCCAACTTATCTTAATAGCTTACATGTTATGCTATATTCCTTTAATAATAAAGCTGCATAATCCTTGATATTATTGCCCACATATTTCTTCCCCTTGCAGTAGGTGCATATGGAACCTAGCAAAGTGATAATTGTTTGAGATTTGGGGGCAAATCCCCAGTCTGAAACACTGAACCTGTTCCACACCTTTTGCTCCTTAGAATCCTGAAAGCAGTAGTAGCAAGAGATCAAAGCCAAGGTTCAGAAGCAGCAGAGGAGCACCCACCTGACTATCTGAGACATCCTTTCCATTGGGTCAATGGAAGAGGAAGCAAGCCCTAGCACAGACTCCAGCTGAGTCCAGAAAGGGGTGGGAATTCCAGTTTTCTTTATAAGTACTTATAAGTACTTACTCAGTCTCCAACAGTGTTCCCTCTAACAAGGATTCCCAGATGTTGTTGACTACAGCTCCCATAATCCCCAAGCAAAAACCATTGAAGCTGGGGATTCTGGGAGTTGTCGTCAACAACATCTGGGAATCCCTGTTAGAGGGAAATGCACCCAATGGCGCATTTAGGCACGGTCCAAGGGGTGGGGGTCCATGGTCTCCTGCCTCCTGGGAGGAGCCCCAATGACCTGCTGCTGCTGCCCGGCCCCCACCATTTCCCCTTCGCCACAACCACTCACCTGTTCCACTCCACTCACCGCTGTTGGCTTTGGGTGTAGACTCCTTGGGCTACAGACCAGCCTCATTTGGCCTGCAGAGAAGCCTCCTCTGCCTGCTCGAGTGTGCAGTAGGAGTTATTGAATGTTACATCCCGTGATGGGATGCGACACTCCATAACTCCTACTGCACATGCACACAGGCAGAAGAGGTTGGGCTGTAGGCCGAGGGAGGCTGGGCTGCAGGCCAAGGGAAGCCAATCTGCAGTCCAAGGAGGCCTGCCTGCACCCGCCACCGCCACTGGGGGTTGAGTGGAGCAGGTGAGCAGCGGTGGCGAAGGGGAAATAGTGGCGGGACCCATGCAGCAGCGGTGCAATTAGAGGTAATTTTAAAAATAAATCAAGGGGGGGCTCACAGAGGGAGGGGGGCCTCCAAAGCCCATCAGCCTTAGGTTTGGGAGCCAAAAATACCTAGGTATTTTTTTACCAAGCATTTGCTGGTGTATCAGCTCTAAGCTGACAACTAATCTAGAACCAGCTCCAAGATCTATGCCTTGATTCTCTTCCTAGGCCTCTGTTTCTGCTTTCTTGCTCTGCCTTCCAGGCTGTCCTTCCAACTTGTAGTTCCAGCTGCTACTCTGTCTTCAACCTCCAAACCAGACCCATGTCTGTGACCCACATTCCTCCCTCAGGCACTACTACTATGAGTAGTTATATACCATCAAAATGCTTAATTGAAATGTTTTCAAAACCATTTTCATAGAAAAACAAACAAATAAATAAGATGTTTCCTTGTTCCAAGAGGTCTCACAATCTTTTTTTTAAAATTGCACTGGGTATGGACAATCACATGCTTAACAAATAGGGCAACAACCCACTCCAAGCTTTATGAATATCATGTAGAGCCCTTTGGGCTGGAATCTAACTAAAAAGTGAACAAATAATAATACATAGACTGTGCTAGCATAAGATTGATTATTTGCTTGACATCTTTCTAGAACCCCCCAAATTGTAGCTCCAATGAACATGACTAAGTCAGTAGACTCTATCTCTCCACATCTCCAGCAAGCAGAGCTATTGGAATAGTTTCTTAGCAAGCACAGAAGGAGACCAGTGAATTCAGAGTAACTTGGAATTGTTGTTTTGGAATGCAAAAAAGGTCAGAAAAATTAACCAGTTCAAGCATGTCAAAATGGCACATGCATCAGGTCCAAACAAAGATGTTATGAAATGTTTCAGCTGATTATAGGAGCATTGCTGGTTAATTGACCCCATGTATTTTGCTGCCTAGAGCCTTTGGAATCAGGTGGTATATTAAGTAAGTACATGTATTTTGTCCGAAAGGCCCTGAATAATAGCAAGTCTTGTGAATCCAATCACCTTGAGGGCCTTTCCAATCCAATCTTGCAATAGGAGACAGAAACTTTCAATTTTTAGTGCTAGGTTAAGCAAGACTGGTGATTTATAGTGTAAGGGTCAAACTTGATTAACCAGTTGTCCGGCTGTCTGTCCCTGGACCCCAGACCTGACTCCACCTGGCAAGGTTTACTGGGTCCAGCCTCAGAGTTGGGATGGGGAGGGGGTTGAATGGCACCCAGTTCCTCCTCTGAACCTGGCTGCTTGCTCTTTTTGTCTCCAGAGAATCCCCACATTCACCTACAGCTGGCCTCTCATCCCTGGCCGGCCCCTTATATGCTTCTTCACAGGGTATGCATCACCTGCCCCCAATTACAGGTCCAACACTCCTCTATATTACCTGTAATTATCCATCCCCTACAGCTGCTGCCCCATCTCCTTCCTCTCCTCCCTCCTCCCGCTTGGGCCACCTCCCTTTGGGAGGTGCACTGCTAATGTCATCTCTGTATTTCTCCCCTTTGGCCCTCTCACAGTTCTGTCCACCCTCCATTGACTCTGAGGCCTCGGCCTGTTGTGGGCTTCCGTGGGCCACTGGGGCTGGATTCCTGCCTGTTGGTGGGCTTTCCTTCTCTCCCTTGCTGCCGTCTGCCCCACCTCCTCAGAATGGCCCACGGCCCCACCCTCGGAAGTGAGGCCGGCCGGCCATGCTGGACACCTTTCAGCTCTGTTTCACTTTCTGGTACAGTGGTCAAAGGCAGATGCCCTTTTTTCAGTGCTCATATAACGTTAAAAAGTTCCATTCGTAAATGGGTAAAAATAAGAAAGTTCCAGCACAATCTGCCCTGCCTACAGATTGTAATTTCTTTGTTTTCTCTAAACAGTCTTTTTTCTAAGTTCCAAATGACCACAAAAGAAATTACAGCCTTCCAATGACATGGGACAAAACAACTTAAGATGATTCAATAAGGAGTATAAACATGCCAACCATTTAAAAAGAGTATGCTAATACATTTTTTTTTAAAAAAACTGCCTCCAGTGATGTTGATAGGACAGTAATGAGAGTGACTGTATTTGTTAACAGCTCCGTATATACAATCTTTCTTTGTATACTTGTCTTTGCAAATGATGCTTTGCAGTAATAGAAATGGCTATTATACAAATTGAAAAACGTGTGTATCATTCTTTCTTAATGGGCAACTAGCTGCTGTGCTTTAAAAAGCATGAATATCGTAATGATGAAAATAAGCTGAATGAAATATCTTGGTTTTGTTTTTGACTGACTCCATCATATAAAATATATGTATCATTTTGCTTCAGTTTTTAATGCATCTTCTTGCCTCTGAGAAACAAATTAGACATTATGCAGCATAGCAGGGATGTAGGATCCACTGGACAAGACGGGCAAATGTCCCCAGGTCTGGAGGGTCAAGGGGTCCACAGTGCTCTCCAGACCTGTGTCTCCCCCACCGCCGCACGGCCAGTGAGCTGTTTCTCTTTTTTCAGGCAGGAGGACGGTGGTTGCTGAGAAAGAAAATGGTTAAACCAGCCCAGCAGTAGCCATCTTTAATTGTTCCTCCTTGAGTTGTGCTCCTCCCCAGCTTGGCAATTCAATGCAGCAGTTGTGTTTCCAATAGGAGGGAGCAGAAAGAAAGCATAGCCACGAGGAGAGCTGCTGGAAAGTAAAGTAAAAATACACACACACCTTTTTGTTTTTGAGAGAGAGAGATCCCAACCCCAACTGAAAGCCTCCCTTGGTGTGTGTCTTCCCTATCTCCAGCCCTTGTTTGTACTTGTGTGAGCGATTTTTAACTTTTAGAAAATGATGTAAAATGATTGGGTTCTTCCCAATAAGTCCTGACCCATGTGCTCTTCTCCACAGAACTTGCAATGAATTGTTTTCCTCTCCGTGGAAAGGAAAGCAGAAAGTAAGAGAGCTAGTGGGGTGGGGTTTATTAGCTGGTCTGTGGTGGTAGTGGTGATGATTGTTAAATATATATTCAATTGTTTTTCAACCAAACAAGTTCTCAAAATTTTATACATAGCAGAGAGAGAGAGAGAGAGAGAGAGATTTTTAAACTTAAAAATAAAATTATTTTCAAAGCAGCACAGCAAGGTACCAAGTGTAAGCTTCTGTGTTCACTATGAAATCATAACACCCACCTTCAAAATCACCTATTTAAAATTTAAATCCAGGCCTATCATTATTTCAGTACATGTTCAATTTCCTGGCCATGTATCTACAGTTGTACCATTCTTTCTAGCGCAAGCTGCCATATGAAACATGTGAGAGAACTCTCAGAAATATGCACTGAGTTATTTTCAGTGCTTCTCATTTCCTATGTCTGGAAGCTTAGGGCTTCCATCATGGCTGATTTTGTTGTCCTTGGTGTACATATTTTGCCAGCCCTCAAAAGTCAAGTCCTTTCTTACTTCTCCTCATGTTGTATCTAGAGTCCTTGGAGCAACTTTGATAAATTTCAGACCCCCTTTCTGCAGTGCGGTAGTTCTAAACTATAACTCCTGAGACTGCATGCTTGGGAATAAAGTGTGTGTGTGTGTGTGTGTGTGGAGAGAGAAAGAAAGAGAGAGAGAGAGCACATGCAAATAGGGATAGGAACATGGTTTGTATGCATGCATATAGCAGGTCACAGTAGTAGACATATATGTTAAATATGTTTCTGAACTAGGGGAATATTTGTGCAAAAGTATGTGTGTGAAAGTGTATGCATATATGAAGAGGGTATAATATTATATGCATAGAAGGGGAAGAAAGGGCATGATAAGAATCTGGTTTTTATCATGTCCTTACAGTTTTTCTGCAACAATATATGTAGGAATATATAGAGATAAATATGGACACACACACACACACTCACCATATATATGGGGAAGGGGAAAACAACAAAGATGGGGAACAAGGGGGCCCATCTTCACTTTTTGTCCCTAGTTCCACTCCAACCTTGCTACACCCCTGCAGCATAGGGAGAGTGGATTTGATCAGAGAGGGAGGAAGGTGTTTTATGGTTGCTTATCTCATAAATACAAAGTAATCTTATGTAGATTTAACTAAGAGTGTATTCAGAAACCATCCCATTTTTTTTCTTCCTTCTCCTTTCCCTGCCTTTTCCTTTGTTACTCCACCCGACACACTCTCTACATCCCAATGGGACAAATGTTTCAAAAACAAAACATAAAAGATTATTAGATAGAATACAACATATCCCTCCCCTTTATAACAACCAGAATTGAATTAATTTAAAATTCAGTGACAAAGCCTTGTCTAAGAGTTTATGCTGGTCTAAGGCTGTAATAAAGACTGATTGATTGAAGTTTTTTAGGTGGTCTCCTGTCACACACACTCCTCCTAATTTTCTCTGGTACAGGAGCTGTTAGTGATGGGTTTTTTTCCTGGTACAGATGATTGTCCATAAGTTTCATCAGCCTCCTCTGAGAGGTCAAACAAGGGGCAAGATCAAATTCTTCTCCACTTCCTCTCTGGAGATCAGACTTGCTTCTCTCTTTTCTCATAGTATGCATGCTTGAAAGTTTTGAACTGTTCCAATTTATTCCATCATCCAATATGATGGAATCTCCTTGGATTTTGATTATTTCTTTTGGTCCAGAGTATTAGGAACATCCCTTTCTCACTTTATAAGGCAGCTGTTCTCAAACAAATTTCCCCGCCTGAAATTTTCGCTGTTTCACACCCCATTTTTGATCTGCATACAATTTGTATTTTGTTGTTTCTCCCTTATCCAGTCATGAATCTCTGCATCCTCAGAGTCAGATGGCACCAAAAGCTTTATCAGTTGTTGCTATTGTGTACGTTTGGTGTAGCTTTGCATCCTCTCTGCGGTTCAAAATGTTATTTTCCCATAGTGGAATGGGTAGTTTGATAAGCAAATAAAGTTTCATAGACTGTCTTTTTCCAGGGTTGTTGTTGCTTAGTAGCCAGTTGTAAATTTTCTTTTACTCATCTATTCATTCTTTCCACTAAGCCATTCCCTCGAGAATGTTACAAGGAAATAGTGTGTTTTATCCCATGGTTATGCAAGTATTTCTCCATTTCAAATGAGGTAAGCTGTATCCCATTGTCCATCAATAGTTCTCTAGAAAGACTTTCCCTTGCAAAAACTGCAGTCATGAATTAGATCACCTTGCTTGTAGTAATGTTGTCAGCAAATGAAAATTCAGGCCACCTGGAATATACTAATCCACTATTTTATTGTGGATATGCCGCCTTTCATTAAAACAATCCCAAGGCACTATAACAAACCTTTGTTTTGTGGGTTGGTTATCAAAAGGCCGCATTATAGCCAGAACAAGTTTTCCCCAGAAACCATTGGGATACTCTACTGGAGTTAAAGGGGTGGTTCTGTGATTTGTCAGATACAGCACAAGTCATACAGTACCTGATTACATTTTCAATGTGTGGGTCCATACCTAGCCACCAGCAACTTTCTCTAATTCACATGTTAGTCAAGCCCATGTCCAGGTGACCTTCACAGACAATTTTGATCATTTTTGCTTGTAAGGAGGTTGGCACCACCAAACAATCCATCCTCAGAACCAGCTCATTGAGAAGAGAAAGCTCACACACTACATTCATGCATGGTTTAAGATGTTCACGTACCCTGTTTTTGCATGGCCATCCATTAGTTATGTAAGGTTTAAGTTCAGCAAGCACTTGAGCAACACTGAGGGACATTTTCCATTCAGAAGATGTGATAACTCCATGAGTATATGAAGCTATTTGCTCAGTTACTACTCCTTAATCTTCATCTTCTGTAAGTCTGGTGATCCATTTGGCTATCCTTAGGGTTGCTCAACTTGACCCCCAAGTTGTAAACAAACCAGATAGAGATTTATGGTTCGACCATTTTAAAAATATTTATTTATTTATCTATTTGATTTCTATACCGCCCTTCCAAAAATGGCTCAGGGTGGTTTACATTGAATTTTCTGCTCCACAAGTAAGTCCTGAAGTGCCTCACTGCCCAGAAACATGCTAGAGCATTTATTTCAATGATGGAGTATATAGTCTCTGAAGCAGTAAGCACTCTGGAAGCAAAGGCAACTGCAATTTACCTGTCCCCTTTTTATTAGGTCAAGACATCACCCAAACTATATTCAGAAGCATCAGTCGTTACAATAGTGTGCCTGTTGATGTCAAAAGAAGTGAGAGCAGGGCTTCCATCAATGGAGGATTTCATAGACTGAAAACTAGCCTTGCAGGATGCATCCCAGTAAAATGCTACTGGGCATTTTCAATTTTTCAATTTTCAATGCTACTGGGCATTTTCAATTTTCAATTGAAAAATTGCAATGAAGCAATTTTTGAGGCAAAATGTCTAACGAATTTAGAGTAAGACTCACAGAGTCCTAAAAATGATTGCAGTGCTTCCTTGATGTGTGGCTCTGGTGCTTCCCAATTAGCTTTCACCAAGTCTGTTTTGGGATGTATGCCACTTTGATATATTGAAGCTCTTCTCACAATCAATGAGAAGAGCTTTGGGTGGGTCTCTAGGGAGAGCAGGTTAACTTACCCCGCCCCACAGACAATCACCGAGACATCCCTGGGCAGCCGGATCAGCCACCCACATGATTACAGGCTCCATCATGGAGCTGGTTGGAGCAGTAGGGATCGGGGGCTGCCTGGCCCCAGAAGTTCCAGAATGCCCCATGCAAGTGCTTACATTCTGGGGAGCGCCCTGACGCCAGGAGGCCTGCTGTAGCCTCCTGGTTGAGGGTAGTGGTGGGCCTGGACTGGTCCGGAGGCCATTGAAAAGGCCTCCGGACTGGTCCGGACCGGTCCGGACCTGGGTGGTTCGGATTGGGGGTGGGGGTCGCTTTAAGAGCGGCAGGAGGGTTTACGTACCGCTCCCGCCGCTTTCCCGCTTGGCGCCGTAAGTAGTAGAGTAATTGGGGTGGGAGGATCCCTCCCTGCCGCCCCTTCCCCATTGCGGCTCTGCCAAAACTCTGCAAAGGCGGGCCTTCTCTATGGCTGCTCTGGGGCTGTGGAATGCGCTCCCTGCGGAAATCCATAATTTGAATTCTTTATTAGCCTTCAGGAGAGCCCTTAAAATGTATTTGTTTGGCCTGGCTTTCCAGGGTTTTTAAATTCTAACCTGATTTTGGGGCTTTTAATTACTGTAACAGTTTAATTGTTGTTTTAAAATGTTTTTAAATTGTTAATTGTTGATATATTGTTTTTAATTTGTTTTAGCTTTTCATTGTTTTAGTGGCTTGTTTTAATTGTAAACCGCCCTGAGCCATTTTGGAAGGGCGGTATATAAATCAAATAAATAAATAAATAAATAAAGCTCTGCAAAGCTCCCAGTAATGCTTTGTGTGCACGCACGTTGTGCACGCGCATCACGTCACTGATGTGCACGCACGCAAAGCATTACTGGGAGCTTTGCAGAGCCGCAACGGGGAAGGGGCGGCAGGGAGGGATCCTGCTGCCCCAATTACTCTACTACTTACGGCGCCAAGCGGGAAAGCAGCGGGAGGGGTAAGTAAACCCTCCCGCCGCTCTTAAAGCCACCCCCCACCCCAGTGCCGGACCGCAGTGTGGCAGTTCTGTGCACACTCCTAGTTGAGGGGTCTCCTCATGAGTTGCTGTGGTGCAGAGCCACACAGCAGTGACTCACGATCAAAAAATGTGATTAGCAGGGCTCTTGCTCCACTAACCTCATTAAGGGGAGGGCTACTTTGGCAGATTAGCCGCTGCTGAACCACTGGGCTCGCCTGCGAGCCTGGTGGTTCTCACGATCAAGGAAAACCGGGCTGCTCTCTCTTAGCCTGGTTTTCCTCCATCATGTGAATAGCCTCATTGTGTGTCCCAAGTATGTTACTGAGTGTGCATGAAACTGACACTTCTCTTCAGAGACAGTAAGTCTGTGTTGTCAGAGTTTTCTTAAGACTTTTGTCAGTTTAGCATCATGCTCAATATTTTTGCCATACACTAAAATGTCATCCAGAAAGTAAGTGATGCCATCCGTAGTCCCACAAATTGCATGCATCATTGGTTGAAATACCAAAGCTGCAGAGCTAATCCAAAGCACAGCCTTATGTATTGAAAAAGACCCTCTGAGATAATGAAGACTGTGTATTTGCAAGAACACTTGAGCAGAGGAATTTGGTGATAGTCCAAAGACAATTCCATAGTTATGAACACAGAGGCCTCTTTCAGACTAAGCAGCATTTCATTGATATTGGGTAATGGATTACAATCCATTACCATGTTGGAGTTCACATCTCTTAAATCTACATACATTCAAAGTGTATGATTTGATTTGCTCACAAGAAGAATGGGAGAGACCCATTCTGATGAATCAGCAGGCTCTATGATGCCAGCATGCTGTAGTCTTAATTGCTGCTCTCTAAGTGGTTGGTGCAATGCTGTGGATATATTCCTCACTTTGTGTTGTACAGGTATTGCATTTGCCTTCATCTGAATTTTATGTTTGAAATGTATAGCAGTGCCAGAGTATCAGCAAATATCTCCAAGAAATTAGCAATCATCAGTATATGATTGCTTCATCTTCTGCAATATGGGTTTCGTGCTATTTGGCTCTAACACTATCTGTAGATCTTCCTCATTTTTCCAGCCCAATATTGAAACTCCTTTTTGTGACACATACACTTTCCCTTCTGCTGTACATCCTCTGTATTCTGGAACATTAGTGAAGTATCCATTTATGGCAATAGGGCAACCTCCATATCCTTATGCATTTGTCTGAAGGCTGTAAATGCAGATCTGATGTAGTAAGGAGTTGCTTGTAAAGCAAATGGGAAATAATAGTGTACATAGAACCAAAATCAGCCAGCACCCACACCATGGCCATTACTTTTTACTTGAAAATATGGAGCAGCAGACTCTGATTCTGTCACACTTAAAATGTTTTCAGGAAGTAGTTCATCTGCCTTGTTCTTATCATATAGTGAATAAGTAATGTAGTGGACGGTAGACTTACAAACCTTAGCAAAGTGTAGCCCTTTTTGGCACTTGTTGCAAGTGACCTTGCATGCAGGACAGTGAACCAATTTTGCTTTGTGGGTAGTTTTAATAGATACGTTGGTAGCATTGGTCGCTCCCCCTTTCTTGTACCATCACTTTTGGGGGCACATGCCATACTTCCAGACCCAATCTTTCCAAAACTGCCAAAGGGAAAGATTGGGTTTGGAAGGATTTAGACTGGAGGTTGGGTTTGGGGTACCAAAGATAGCAATTTGGCATAGTGAAGAGCATTCTCCACCCTCCTAGCCATCTCTATAACTTTGTCCAAGGTAAGTTTCTGCTCCAGTAGCAGTTTTTTCAGTACTATTATTTTCATAACAATCTGATCCCTGATCATTTCAACAGTAAAGTAGGCAATTTCACAGGTTACACTTAAAGCATGCAATGTTGTGACATACTGATCAATAGATTCACCAGGCAGTGGGATCTAGAACAGAACTTGTAATGCTCAGCAGTCACATTCCAAGTAGGGTTGAAATGATCATCTAAGGACTGAAGAATTTGCATCTCCTTCCAAGTAAGTGGGAAAGGGCAAATGGTTATATATTATCTGGCCTTCAGGGCCCAGGCACTGAAGCAATATAGCTTCAGGGGTCTGTATGGTGAGGAGGTAATTGCAGAAATAGGCCCTCCATTGTTTCCAGGGAAGACCAAGTTATCTTGGGGTGGACAAGAAAAACGGTGGTAGTGGGATCTGAGCCATGCTGCAGTGGGCATCCAGGGAACAACACAACTGAGAAGAAGAAAAAGTACCTTCAGGGGTTGTGCAGGTCAGGAAGCTGGAGAGACAATCAGCATCAGTGACAGTAGAAAGCAGTTCAGGAATGTAGGCCCAGTAAACAATGAAATGATGTTGCAGGAACATTCACAAGCTTTGCAGGCTCACATGCTTAGCTGGTTCGAAATCTGATCACCAAATGTTTTATAGCTGCTTACATTATTAACACAAAGTAATCTGTTGTAGATTTAACTACAGAAACAACTCCATTTTCTCCTTCCCTTCCTTCCCTTCCCTTTTCCTTTCTGACTTCATCCTCCCCCACCAATAATCTCTACAGGATCCCCACTGGGACAAATGTCGCAAAAACAAAACATTAAAGTTTACTAGACAGCAAACAATAGTAGGTTCTCAACTCTTTCAGACCATTTTTTGGATCAAAAAGGCCTGAAACATCTGTAAAAAATGTAGACTGATACCATTTAGAGGCTAGAGTGTTAGACTAGGCTTATGGAGACTCTTATCCAAATTCTTACTCAATTGTGAATCTAATTGGGAGACCTTGGCCAGTCACTATATCTCCCCCTAGTCTACATCACTGCAGGTAGATAACAGTGAGCTATTCTTGCTGTTGTGAAGATAAAGGAGGAATGAAAAGAACCACATATGCCTCTCTTAGCTTTCCAAGGAAGAGTGGCATAACATGCATTAAATCTATTAATAAATTTGGTACTTAGGATATGAAAACAGCTTGAGGGACAACTTTGATGATAAAAAATGGCCTGTAATGTTAAGAACCTTGTTCCCTTCCCCTTTCCATACTGTCTCAATCAAATCTGCAGCCTTTTGTGGTTGCATTTCAGTTTTTAAAGGGGGGGGGGAGGCAGTGGTAGTGGTAGACTGTTCCCACGTCTACTCCATCACATTTAGATTGCCCCTGAGGCTGCTCATTATGTACTCAGCTGCCAAGTGTGTCTGAGGAAATGATGACTGGATACTCAAATCCAATACATCAGCTACCTTTTTTGTTACTAGATTCATAAGAGCATTTTTTTCATACTTTTTGAAGACATTTGGGTCTTAAGCATTCATATTAGTTTTGTATATTACTTGATTGCACATTTCTAGCAAAATTCCCAACACAGAGGGCTCAGACCACTACAAATTATATATCCTTCTGGATTCCAGAGTCTACTTGTCTGTATTGCTCTTTCATTGTTTTTGTGAGTGAATCTGTCTCTCACACTCACACTCACACACCCAGACTCAGAATATATAGTGAGGGCATGCACATGAGCAACCCTACCCATGTAGGGCTGCTCATATGTAACACCAAGATCGGGCCCAATCCTGACGCTGCACCACCTGGTAGCCCGTGTGTTTCTTTTTTAATCTGAGCTATTACTGAGGTAGAAAGGCTCTTCTACTGAGATAGAAGGGTGTGCCTTTCTATCCCAGTTCCTGGTCATGTGTACACTTGAGCTGCCTGCAGATCAACTTTATTATGTAACCTCCTCATATTAGCATCTTCCTGGCCAGTCAAAACGATTAATTCGTCACTGATCATTACTCATTATAAGTAGTTAGAACAACAACAAAGAAGATGCTGAGCTCTAATCTACGGCCTTAAATTTAAATAATGTTTAATCCTACAAGTAAGGATGTGCAGAACTGGTTCAAATTGAATTGGTTTTGATTTGAACTGGCCTGGTTTGGGGGGCTGGTCTGAGTTTGAGCTGAACCAGGCCTGGTTCAGATCAAACCAGTCCAGCCCAATTTGACCCGTTCAAATTGCTTGTTAAAGATTCTATTAATCTGTTAAGGATTCCCTTTTACAAGTTAAAGTGGAACACTATGGGCTTGAAAGGGGCTGGGTGGGGGGGGGGAGGTCACCTTACAAGCTGCAATGGCAATGCAGCAATGCAAATCCTCAGCAGTAGCAGGACAGCGGCGGCAGCTTCTCTGGGCCCTCCCTGCACTCCCCCCACCAGCACAAGCTGGCAGGGTCCATAGCAACCTCCCACATGCCCCCTGCCCACCCTTTTACAACCCCATAGGGTTCCACCATTGCAAGCATGCGGAACCGGGTCAAACAAGGCCAAAACAGTTTGACCCAGTTCTAGCACCCGAACCGAACTGCCGGCCAGTTCTAACAAACCAGCTCCTAGACTGGGCAGTTTGGTTTGGGTTCAGTTTGGCCTCAAAATGAACTGCTTGGAGAGGTTACAAGCTTCCTCGGAGCTTAGGACGATAAAACAACTCGGACGATGGGTGGAACGATTCTGGAGGAAGAGTCATGATGAATCCGACCAAACACATGCTAGAGCCCATTTTAGGGACTACTCCTTGGCGGTGGGGGCAGTGAAGAAATGCTTTTTCTCTGCCTCCATTGCATCTGCTCAGTGCAGACGAACAGAGCTGTTTCATGTAGCAAAGACATTGCTGCACATATCCCCCCGGTAATGGGGGAGGAATAATCTACAGCCCATTGTGATCAGTTTGCATGTCACTTTGCAGATAAAGTCGCTTGTGTGCGGGTGACATTGTATGCTCTTGACCCTTGCTGTTGATGGCTAATA